>NW_028136459.1:0-1471000 GCF_964662115.1 Mustela nivalis | reverse complement strand
CCCCCGAGGACATACCATTACCGCGAGCCTCCCTGCACACACAGGGGCCTTCGGACACAAGCGGAGCTGCTACCTCCATGAAGGCATGCACACCGATGCCAACAGAGATAGAAGGTTGAGCCCGACAGGCCCTTAGGCTCTAATCTCAACTCTTGCTTTGTTTTCCAGGTGTCACTCCTCAGAGGCTTTGGTTCGAAGAACAGGATATGGGGCTTTCCTGAGGCACTGAACAGAACTTCTCTCGTCTCCACATGGGAAGCTTCCTTGTTGGAGCCGTGTCAAACACCTCAGGTTGGAGAATCCTGCAGAGTCCCTGAGCCACCTCCACATTCCACGGTCTCCCAGGCCACCAAGCCACAGTAGGACTCATCTTCAGGAGAGTCCATTTCAACTCTCCCCTCTGGGTAGCTCACCCAGGAGCCCGCAGATTGAGCCTGCCTTGTCCTGACTAAAGAGTGGGAATATGAGGTGGCGTTCCCAGGCATCCATGCTTAGACACCTGCTCTCGAGTCTTTCCGTATGGGGCCTCCTGGAACCATCCAATAGCACTCGACTTTCGTGCAGAAGGAAACCTTGAGGTTTGGAGTAGTTCACAAATCCCATCGTAGGCAAACCTTCCTGGCCTCATGAGGCCCCCACACCATTCAGGAAGAGGCCATGCTGGACAAAAACTCTAGCCTGAGGCACGTCTCGGAGTTGAAATGACCTCAGTGCAGGAGATCTCGATTCAGCCTCTCAGAGTGGGCCTGCCGTGCCATCGGTCCCAAACCTCACGCTAGCTTGTGTTTTCAGACTTCCTTCCTCACACTCCTGGCAAACAAGCCCTCCGGACTAGGAACTCCAGAACCACAACCCAGCCCAGGGTCTGCCCAAGGGAAGAAAAACGTTTCCCTGTGGGGCTCTCTCCAGAAAACCCAGATGAGGATCAACCTGCTCGGGCCTCGACGGTACCCGAACTGGATAGGCTGCTCTGGGCACTCATGCTCTGTCTGACACAGCCTGAAGCCAGACGTCCAGACAGACAAGGAGACAGCTGGCCGCACACCCAGCACTTCGGACACACCATGGTCTTATGCCGCCACCTATTCCTAACCTTTGGTTTTCAGATATCTGAACCTAGACATTAGATCAATTCTCCACACAGCTGGGTATCGCAAGCACAACACAGAACTCCTCCTTCCCCGTGGCTGTAAAGCTTGCTCTTGGCATGGAGTCACACCTTCAGGGTGGGAGAAACCTTCCTGGTCCCTGATGCCACGCCCAAACTTGAGTGCTGCTTGGGCACAAATTCACACTCTGACCCTCAGCATGAGCCCCATGTCAAAGAAAGGCCTGTCAGGGCCTGGGCCAAGAGCCCGCATATGGGGCTTGCCAAGCCCCTATGCACCCAATCCTCACCAGTGTTTGAGTTTTCCAGTCGCCCCGCCCGTACCTGGGGCTCTGCTCTGGAATCCCTTTCTTGGAGAGACACATGAGCCAGACAACACGACTCCACCCTTCCCACAAAATGACCCCAAACTCTTGGGAGCTGGGACAAATCCCCAGAGAGCGATACTCGTCCGCAGTCCCTGAGGCCACCCCTCCAATCCACGGCTATCTCGGACACAACATCCAGAGACAAAAGCCTGAAGGAACGCCTCCCCCTCGCCCTTGTTTCAGAGGCCCAGGAGCTCCCTCTCGGGCTGTACATCCGGCCTGCCATACCCTAGGCGCCACTCATAAGCTGAGTTTGTGTTTTCAGACTTCTGTGCCCTCAGCCTGGACCCACACAACCGCCAGGCTAGGGCCTCTGGAGCCACAGCGAAAGATTGTGCCTGCCCTCTCCAAGGAAATTGTGCCCAATCCATTGACCACAACCCTACAGGTTAGGGAAAAGCTCCAAGGCCCCTGAGGCCATCAATAGTGTAGGCCACCCTGGACTAAGAGGGGCTCTCTGACACCAGCGGAGCAACTATCTCCACTTAGACTCTCAGACAGTGTCCCCAGAGACAGAAGGTTGAAATGGACAGGCCCCCAGGCCCTAATCTGAACCTTAGCTCTGGTTTCCATGTGTCCGTCCTCAGAGGTCTGTTTTCGTAGACCAGCACACGGGGCTTTTCTGAGGCACCAAACCAAACCTCTCTCGCCTCCACATGGGGAGCTTACTTACTGGGGATGTATCAAACCCTTCATGTAGGAGAGTTCCGCAGGGCCACTGAACAACCAGCACATTCCAAGGTTTCCATGGACCCAAACGCACATTATGACGCATCCTCAGGAGAGGCCATTTCAACTCAGCCCCCTGGTTAGCGTGCCCCAGAGGCAGCAGATCAAACATATCTTGTGGCTAATGGCCAATGGGAATGCGAGGCATGCTGTACAGGGATCCATCCTTCGAACCGTGCTCTCCAGTCCTTCCGTATGGTATGTCCTGGAGCCATGCAACAGGACTCGAATGTCCCACAGAAGGAAACCTGGTGGTTTGGGGCAACCTCCAATCTCAGCGTGGGAAAACTTCCTTGGCCTCATGAGGCCCCCGCTTCATGAAGGTGCCATCATGGACACATACTCCAGCCTCAGCCAACGTCTGATCCTCAGCCTGACTTCAGATGCAGGAGATTTTGATTCAGCCTCTGCCTAGTGGGCCTGCTCTGCCCTTGGCTCCAATCCTCACTTTAGCTTGTGTTCCTAGACTTCCGTCCTCACACTCCTGGCCCACAAACCCTCCCTTCTGGGAATTCTGGGGCCACAATGAAGCACTCCGCCTGCCTCCCAGGAGAAAAACTTTGTCTATGGTGCTGCCCAGAAACCCCAAATGAGGATCAAACTGCTTGGCCCTCGGCAACACCCCAATTGCATAGGCTACCTTAAACACTGATGCTCTGTCGCAAATAGCCTGAGCCCAGACCTTCCAACAGACACCGACACAGCTGGCTGCACACCCAGCACATTGGACCCGCCACTGCCTTAGGCCACCATCCATTCCCAACCTGGGTTTTCAGTCATCAGAACCTAGACCTTATCTCCAATCCCTGCACAGGGCGGAACCTGATGCACAAGTCAGAACCCCTCCTTCCCCATGGCAAGAAACCTTGCTGCTGGCAGTGAGTCAAACCTTCAGTGTAGGAGAAAACGGCATGGCCCATGAGGCCACGCCCATGTGTGAGGGCCGCCTTGGGCACAAACACACATTGTGACCCTCAGCGTGAGTACCTTATTCAAGTAACGCCTCTCAGTGATTGGACCAAGAGCCCGCATATGTGGCTTGCCATGCCCATAGGCACGCAGGACTAACTAGATGGTGTGTATTCCAGTTGAGGGAACCCACTGCTGTGCTCTAGAGTCCCTCTCCTGGGGGGTCCCCTGTGGCAGAAAACAGTACTCTTCCCTTCCCACAGAATGAACCCAAACACTTGGGAGCTTGGACAATCCCCCGAGAGGAAGGCTCTTCCTCGGCCCCTGAAGCAACCCCTACCCTGAACGGCCACTGTGAACGCAACACCCAGAGACAAAAGCCTGAGCGACTGCCTCCCACTTGCCCTCCTTTGATATCCAGAGGATCTCCCCTCTCGGACTGGAGATCAGGCCTGCCATTACCTTGGCCCCTACCTGAGCCAAGTTTGCTTTTTCAGACATCTGTCCCCACAGCCCTGGCAAACACAGCCTCTAGGCTGGGTCCTCTGGAGCCATACCACAGGACCATGCCTGCTCTCTCCTGGGAAACTCTGTCCATTCCTTTGGCCACACACCTCCAGAATATGAGAAACCTCAAGGCCCCCGAGGACATACCATTACCGGGAGCCTCCCTGCACACACAGGGGCCTTCGGACACAAGCGGAGCTGCTACCTCCATGAAGGCATGCACACCGATGCCAACAGAGATAGAAGGTTGAGCCCGACAGGCCCTTAGGCTCTAATCTCAACTCTTGCTTTGTTTTCCAGGTGTCACTCCTCAGAGGCTTTGGTTCGAAGAACAGGATATGGGGCTTTCCTGAGGCACTGAACAGAACTTCTCTCGTCTCCACATGGGAAGCTTCCTTGTTGGAGCCGTGTCAAACACCTCAGGTTGGAGAATCCTGCAGAGTCCCTGAGCCACCTCCACATTCCACGGTCTCCCAGGCCACCAAGCCACAGTAGGACTCATCTTCAGGAGAGTCCATTTCAACTCTCCCCTCTGGGTAGCTCACCCAGGAGCCCGCAGATTGAGCCTGCCTTGTCCTGACTAAAGAGTGGGAATATGAGGTGGCGTTCCCAGGCATCCATGCTTAGACACCTGCTCTCGAGTCTTTCCGTATGGGGCCTCCTGGAACCATCCAATAGCACTCGACTTTCGTGCAGAAGGAAACCTTGAGGTTTGGAGTAGTTCACAAATCCCATCGTAGGCAAACCTTCCTGGCCTCATGAGGCCCCCACACCATTCAGGAAGAGGCCATGCTGGACAAAAACTCTAGCCTGAGGCACGTCTCAGAGTTGAAATGACCTCAGTGCAGGAGATCTCGATTCAGCCTCTCAGAGTGGGCCTGCCGTGCCATCGGTCCCAAACCTCACGCTAGCTTGTGTTTTCAGACTTCCTTCCTCACACTCCTGGCAAACAAGCCCTCCGGACTAGGAACTCCAGAACCACAACCCAGCCCAGGGTCTGCCCAAGGGAAGAAAAACGTTTCCCTGTGGGGCTCTCTCCAGAAAACCCAGATGAGGATCAACCTGCTCGGGCCTCGACGGTACCCGAACTGGATAGGCTGCTCTGGGCACTCATGCTCTGTCTGACACAGCCTGAAGCCAGACGTCCAGACAGACAAGGAGACAGCTGGCCGCACACCCAGCACTTCGGACACGCCATGGTCTTATGCCGTCACCTCTTCCTAACCTTGGTTTTCAGATATCTGAACCTAGACATTATATCAATTCTCCACACAGCTGGGTATCGCAAGCACAACACAGAACTCCTCCTTCCCCGTGGCTGTAAAGCTTGCTCTTGGCATGGAGTCACACCTTCAGGGTGGGAGAAACCTTCCTGGTCCCTGATGCCACGCCCAAACTTGAGTGCTGCTTGGGCACAAATTCACACTCTGACCCTCAGCATGAGCCCCATGTCAAAGAAAGGCCTGTCAGGGCCTGGGCCAAGAGCCCGCATATGGGGCTTGCCAAGCCCCTATGCACCCAATCCTCACCAGTGTTTGAGTTTTCCAGTCGCCCCGCCCGTACCTGGGGCTCTGCTCTGGAATCCCTTTCTTGGAGAGACACATGAGCCAGACAACACGACTCCACCCTTCCCACAAAATGACCCCAAACTCTTGGGAGCTGGGACAAATCCCCAGAGAGCGATACTCGTCCACAGTCCCTGAGGCCACCCCTCCAATCCACGGCTATCTCGGACACAACATCCAGAGACAAAAGCCTGAAGGAACGCCTCACACTCGCCCTTGTTTCAGAGGCCCAGGAGCTCCCTCTCGGGCTGTACATCCGGCCTGCCATACCCTAGGCGCCACTCATAAGCTGAGTTTGTGTTTTCAGACTTCTGTGCCCTCAGCCTGGACCCACACAACCGCCAGGCTAGGGCCTCTGGAGCCACAGCGAAAGATTGTGCCTGCCCTCTCCAAGGAAATTGTGCCCAATCCATTGACCACAACCCTACAGGTTAGGGAAAAGCTCCAAGGCCCCTGAGGCCATCAATAGTGTAGGCCACCCTGGACTAAGAGAGGCTCTCTGACACCAGCGGAGCAACTATCTCCACTTAGACTCTCAGACAGTGTCCCCAGAGACAGAAGGTTGAAATGGACAGGCCCCCAGGCCCTAATCTGAACCTTAGCTCTGGTTTCCATGTGTCCGTCCTCAGAGGTCTGTTTTCGTAGACCAGCACACGGGGCTTTTCTGAGGCACCAAACCAAACCTCTCTCGCCTCCACATGGGGAGCTTACTTACTGGGGATGTATCAAACCCTTCAGGTAGGAGAGTTCCGCAGGGCCACTGAACAACCAGCACATTCCAAGGTTTCCATGGACCCAAACGCACATTATGACGCATCCTCAGGAGAGGCCATTTCCACTCAGCCCCCTGGTTAGCGTGCCCCAGAGGCAGCAGATCAAACATATCTTGTGGCTAATGGCCAATGGGAATGCGAGGCATGCTGTACAGGGATCCATCCTTCGAACCGTGCTCTCCAGTCCTTCCGTATGGTATGTCCTGGAGCCATGCAACAGGACTCGAATGTCCCACAGAAGGAAACCTGGTGGTTTGGGGCAACCTCCAAACTCAGCGTGGGAAAACTTCCTTGGCCTCATGAGGCCCCCGCTTCATGAAGGTGCCATCATGGACACATACTCCAGCCTCAGCCAACGTCTGATCCTCAGCCTGACTTCAGATGCAGGAGATTTTGATTCAGCCTCTGCCTAGTGGGCCTGCTCTGCCCTTGGCTCCAATCCTCACTTTAGCTTGTGTTCCTAGACTTCCGTCCTCACACTCCTGGCCCACAAACCCTCCCTTCTGGGAATTCTGGGGCCACAATGAAGCACTCCGCCTGCCTCCCAGGAGAAAAACTTTGTCTATGGTGCTGCCCAGAAACCCCAAATGAGGATCAAACTGCTTGGCCCTCGGCAACACCCCAATTGCATAGGCTACCTTAAACACTGATGCTCTGTCGCAAATAGCCTGAGCCCAGACCTTCCAACAGACACCGACACAGCTGGCTGCACACCCAGCACATTGGACCCGCCACTGCCTTAGGCCACCATCCATTCCCAACCTGGGTTTTCAGTCATCAGAACCTAGACCTTATCTCCAATCCCTGCACAGGGCGGAACCTGATGCACAAGTCAGAACCCCTCCTTCCCCATGGCAAGAAACCTTGCTGCTGGCAGTGAGTCAAACCTTCAGTGTAGGAGAAAACGGCATGGCCCATGAGGCCACGCCCATGTGTGAGGGCCGCCTTGGGCACAAACACACATTGTGACCCTCAGCGTGAGTACCTTATTCAAGTAACGCCTCTCAGTGATTGGACCAAGAGCCCGCATATGTGGCTTGCCATGCCCATAGGCACGCAGGACTAACTAGATGGTGTGTATTCCAGTTGAGGGAACCCACTGCTGTGCTCTAGAGTCCCTCTCCTGGGGGGTCCCCTGTGGCAGAAAACAGTACTCTTCCCTTCCCACAGAATGAACCCAAACACTTGGGAGCTTGGACAATCCCCCGAGAGGAAGGCTCTTCCTCGGCCCCTGAAGCAACCCCTACCCTGAACGGCCACTGTGAACGCAACACCCAGAGACAAAAGCCTGAGCGACTGCCTCCCACTTGCCCTCCTTTGATATCCAGAGGATCTCCCCTCTCGGACTGGAGATCAGGCCTGCCATTACCTTGGCCCCTACCTGAGCCAAGTTTGCTTTTTCAGACATCTGTCCCCACAGCCCTGGCAAACACAGCCTCTAGGCTGGGTCCTCTGGAGCCATACCACAGGACCATGCCTGCTCTCTCCTGGGAAACTCTGTCCATTCCTTTGGCCACACACCTCCAGAATATGAGAAACCTCAAGGCCCCCGAGGACATACCATTACCGGGAGCCTCCCTGCACACACAGGGGCCTTCGGACACAAGCGGAGCTGCTACCTCCATGAAGGCATGCACACCGATGTCAACAGAGATAGAAGGTTGAGCCCGAAAGGCCCTTAGGCTCTAATCTCAACTCTTGCTTTGTTATCCAGGTGTCACTCCTCAGAGGCTTTGGTTCGCAGAACAGGATATGGGGCTTTCCTGAGGCACTGAACAGAACTTCTCTCGTCTCCACATGGGAAGCTTCCTTGTTGGAGCCGTGTCAAACACCTCAGGTTGGAGAATCCTGCAGAGTCCCTGAGCCACCTCCACATTCCACGGTCTCCCAGGCCACCAAGCCACAGTAGGACTCATCTTCAGGAGAGTCCATTTCAACTCTCCCCTCTGGGTAGCTCTCCCAGGAGCCCGCAGATTGAGCCTGCCTTGTCCTGACTAAAGAGTGGGAATATGAGGTGGAGTTCCCAGGCATCCATGCTTAGACACCTGCTCTCGAATCTTTCCGTATGGGGCCTCCTGGAACCATCCAATAACACTCGACTTTCGTGCAGAAGGAAACCTTGAGGTTTGGAGTAGTTCACAAATCCCATCGTAGGCAAACCTTCCTGGCCTCATGAGGCCCCCACACCATTCAGGAAGAGGCCATGCTGGACAAAAACTCTAGCCTGAGGCACGTCTCTGAGTTGAAATGACCTCAGTGCAGGAGATCTCGATTCAGCCTCTCAGAGTGGGCCTGCCGTGCCATCGGTCCCAAACCTCACGCTAGCTTGTGTTTTCAGACTTCCTTCCTCACACTCCTGGCAAACAAGCCCTCCGGACTAGGAACTCCAGAACCACAACCCAGCCCAGGGTCTGCCCAAGGGAAGAAAGACGTTTCCCTGTGGGGCTCTCTCCAGAAAACCCAGATGAGGATCAACCTGCTCGGGCCTTGACGGTACCCGAACTGGATAGGCTGCTCTGGGCACTCATGCTCTGTCAGACACAGCCTGAAGCCAGACGTCCAGACAGACAAGGAGACAGCTGGCCGCACACCCAGCACTTCGGACACGCCATGGTCTTATGCCATCACCTCTTCCTAACCTTGGTTTTCAGATATCTGAACCTAGACATTATATCAATTCTCCACACAGCTGGGTATCGCAAGCACAACACAGAACTCCTCCTTCCCCGTGGCTGTAAAGCTTGCTCTTGGCATGGAGTCACACCTTCAGGGTGGGAGAAACCTTCCTGGTCCCTGATGCCACGCCCAAACTTGAGTGCTCTTGGGCACAAATTCACACTCTGACCCTCAGCATGAGCCCCATGTCAAAGAAAGGCCTGTCAGGGCCTGGGCCAAGAGCCCGCATATGGGGCTTGCCAAGCCCCTATGCACCCAATCCTCACCAGTGTTTGAGTTTTCCAGTCGCCCCGCCCGTACCTGGGGCTCTGCTCTGGAATCCCTTTCTTGGAGAGACACATGAGCCAGACAACACGACTCCACCCTTCCCACAAAATGACCCCAAACTCTTGGGAGCTGGGACAAATCCCCAGAGAGCGATACTCGTCCACAGTCCCTGAGGCCACCCCTCCAATCCACGGCTATCTCGGACACAACATCCAGAGACAAAAGCCTGAAGGAACGCCTCACACTCGCCCTTGTTTCAGAGGCCCAGGAGCTCCCTCTCGGGCTGTACATCCGGCCTGCCATACCCTAGGCGCCACTCATAAGCTGAGTTTGTGTTTTCAGACTTCTGTGCCCTCAGCCTGGACCCACACAACCGCCAGGCTAGGGCCTCTGGAGCCACAGCGTAAGATTGTGCCTGCCCTCTCCAAGGAAATTGTGCCCAATCCATTGACCACAACCCTACAGGTTAGGGAAAAGCTCCAAGGCCCCTGAGGCCATCAATAGTGTAGGCCACCCTGGACTAAGAGAGGCTCTCTGACACCAGCGGAGCAACTATCTCCACTTAGACTCTCAGACAGTGTCCCCAGAGACAGAAGGTTGAAATGGACAGGCCCCCAGGCCCTAATCTGAACCTTAGCTCTGGTTTCCATGTGTCCGTCCTCAGAGGTCTGTTTTCGTAGACCAGCACACGGGGCTTTTCTGAGGCACCAAACCAAACCTCTCTCGCCTCCACATGGGGAGCTTACTTACTGGGGATGTATCAAACCCTTCAGGTAGGAGAGTTCCGCAGGGCCACTGAACAACCAGCACATTCCAAGGTTTCCATGGACCCAAACGCACATTATGACGCATCCTCAGGAGAGGCCATTTCCACTCAGCCCCCTGGTTAGCGTGCCCCAGAGGCAGCAGATCAAACATATCTTGTGGCTAATGGCCAATGGGAATGCGAGGCATGCTGTACAGGGATCCATCCTTCGAACCGTGCTCTCCAGTCCTTCCGTATGGTATGTCCTGGAGCCATGCAACAGGACTCGAATGTCCCACAGAAGGAAACCTGGTGGTTTGGGGCAACCTCCAAACTCAGCGTGGGAAAACTTCCTTGGCCTCATGAGGCCCCCGCTTCATGAAGGTGCCATCATGGACACATACTCCAGCCTCAGCCAACGTCTGATCCTCAGCCTGACTTCAGATGCAGGAGATTTTGATTCAGCCTCTGCCTAGTGGGCCTGCTCTGCCCTTGGCTCCAATCCTCACTTTAGCTTGTGTTCCTAGACTTCCGTCCTCACACTCCTGGCCCACAAACCCTCCCTTCTGGGAATTCTGGGGCCACAATGAAGCACTCCGCCTGCCTCCCAGGAGAAAAACTTTGTCTATGGTGCTGCCCAGAAACCCCAAATGAGGATCAAACTGCTTGGCCCTCGGCAACACCCCAATTGCATAGGCTACCTTAACCACTGATGCTCTGTCGCAAATAGCCTGAGCCCAGACCTTCCAACAGACACCGACACAGCTGGCTGCACACCCAGCACATTGGACCCGCCACTGCCTTAGGCCACCATCCATTCCCAACCTGGGTTTTCAGTCATCAGAACCTAGACCTTATCTCCAATCCCTGCACAGGGGGGAACCTGATGCACAAGTCAGAACCCCTCCTTCCCCATGGCAAGAAACCTTGCTGCTGGCAGTGAGTCAAACCTTCAGTGTAGGAGAAAACGGCATGGCCCATGAGGCCACGCCCATGTGTGAGGGCCGCCTTGGGCACAAACACACATTGTGACCCTCAGCGTGAGTACCTTATTCAAGTAACGCCTCTCAGTGATTGGACCAAGAGCCCGCATATGTGGCTTGCCATGCCCATAGGCACGCAGGACTAACTAGATGGTGTGTATTGCAGTTGAGGGAACCCACTGCTGTGCTCTAGAGTCCCTCTCCTGGGGGGTCCCCTGTGGCAGAAAACAGTACTCTTCCCTTCCCACAGAATGAACCCAAACACTTGGGAGCTTGGACAATCCCCCGAGAGGAAGGCTCTTCCTCGGCCCCTGAAGCAACCCCTACCCTGAACGGCCACTGTGAACGCAACACCCAGAGACAAAAGCCTGAGCGACTGCCTCCCACTTGCCCTCCTTTGATATCCAGAGGATCTCCCCTCTCGGACTGGAGATCAGGCCTGCCATTACCTTGGCCCCTACCTGAGCCAAGTTTGCTTTTTCAGACATCTGTCCCCACAGCCCTGGCAAACACAGCCTCTAGGCTGGGTCCTCTGGAGCCATACCACAGGACCATGCCTGCTCTCTCCTGGGAAACTCTGTCCATTCCTTTGGCCACACACCTCCAGAATATGAGAAACCTCAAGGCCCCCGAGGACATACCATTACCGGGAGCCTCCCTGCACACACAGGGGCCTTCGGACACAAGCGGAGCTGCTACCTCCATGAAGGCATGCACACCGATGTCAACAGAGATAGAAGGTTGAGCCCGACAGGCCCTTAGGCCCTAATCTCAACTCTTGCTTTGTTTTCCAGGTGTCACTCCTCAGAGGCTTTGGTTCGAAGAACAGGATATGGGGCTTTCCTGAGGCACTGAACAGAACTTCTCTCGTCTCCACATGGGAAGCTTCCTTGTTGGAGCCGTGTCAAACACCTCAGGTTGGAGAATCCTGCAGAGTCCCTGAGCCACCTCCACATTCCAAGGTCTCCCAGGCCACCAAGCCACAGTAGGACTCATCTTCTGGAGAGTCCATTTCAACTCTCCCCTCTGGGTAGCTCACCCAGGAGCCCGCAGATTGAGCCTGCCTTGTCCTGACTAAAGAGTGGGAATATGAGGTGGCGTTCCCAGGCATCCATGCTTAGACACCTGCTCTCGAGTCTTTCCGTATGGGGCCTCCTGGAACCATCCAATAGCACTCGACTTTCGTGCAGAAGGAAACCTTGAGGTTTGGAGTAGTTCACAAATCCTATCGTAGGCAAACCTTCCTGGCCTCATGAGGCCCCCACACCATTCAGGAAGAGGCCATGCTGGACAAAAACTCTAGCCTGAGGCACGTCTCAGAGTTGAAATGACCTCAGTGCAGGAGATCTCGATTCAGCCTCTCAGAGTGGGCCTGCCGTGCCATCGGTCCCAAACCTCACGCTAGCTTGTGTTTTCAGACTTCCTTCCTCACACTCCTGGCAAACAAGCCCTCCGGACTAGGAACTCCAGAACCACAACCCAGCCCAGGGTCTGCCCAAGGGAAGAAAGACGTTTCCCTGTGGGGCTCTCTCCAGAAAACCCAGATGAGGATCAACCTGCTCGGGCCTCGATGGTACCCGAACTGGATAGGCTGCTCTGGGCACTCATGCTCTGTCAGACACAGCCTGAAGCCAGACGTCCAGACAGACAAGGAGACAGCTGGCCGCACACCCAGCACTTCGGACACGCCATGGTCTTATGCCATCACCTCTTCCTAACCTTGGTTTTCAGATATCTGAACCTAGACATTATATCAATTCTCCACACACCTGGGTATCGCAAGCACAACACAGAACTCCTCCTTCCCCGTGGCTGTAAAGCTTGCTCTTGGCATGGAGTCACACCTTCAGGGTGGGAGAAACCTTCCTGGTCCCTGATGCCACGCCCAAATTTGAGTGCTGCTTGGGCACAAATTCACACTCTGACCCTCAGCATGAGCCCCATGTCAAAGAAAGGCCTGTCGGGGCCTGGGCCAAGAGCCCGCATATGGGGCTTGCCAAGCCCCTATGCACCCAATCCTCACCAGTGTTTGAGTTTTCCAGTCGCCCCGCCCGTACCTGGGGCTCTGCTCTGGAATCCCTTTCTTGGAGAGACACATGAGCCAGACAACACGACTCCACCCTTCCCACAAAATGACCCCAAACTCTTGGGAGCTGGGACAAATCCCCAGAGAGGGATACTCGTCCACAGTCCCTGAGGCCACCCCTCCAATCCACGGCTATCTCGGACACAACATCCAGAGACAAAAGCCTGAAGGAACGCCTCCCACTCGCCCTTGTTTCAGAGGCCCAGGAGCTCCCTCTCGGGCTGTACATCCGGCCTGCCATACCCTAGGCGCCACTCATAAGATGAGTTTGTGTTTTCAGACTTCTGTGCCCTCAGCCTGGACCCACACAACCGCCAGGCTAGGGCCTCTGGAGCCACAGCGAAAGATTGTGCCTGCCCTCTCCAAGGAAATTGTGCCCAATCCATTGACCACAACCCTACAGGTTAGGGAAAAGCTCCAAGGCCCCTGAGGCCATCAATAGTGTAGGCCACCCTGGACTAAGAGGGGCTCTCTGACACCAGCGGAGCAACTATCTCCACTTAGACTCTCAGACAGTGTCCCCAGAGACAGAAGTTTGAAATGGACAGGCCCCCAGGCCCTAATCTGAACCTTAGCTCTGGTTTCCATGTGTCCGTCCTCAGAGGTCTGTTTTCGTAGACCAGCACACGGGGCTTTTCTGAGGCACCAAACCAAACCTCTCTCGCCTCCACATGGGGAGCTTACTTACTGGGGATGTATCAAACCCTTCAGGTAGGAGAGTTCCGCAGGGCCACTGAACAACCAGCACATTCCAAGGTTTCCATGGACCCAAACGCACATTATGACGCATCCTCAGGAGAGGCCATTTCCACTCAGCCCCCTGGTTAGCGTGCCCCAGAGGCAGCAGATCAAACATATCTTGTGGCTAATGGCCAATGGGAATGCGAGGCATGCTGTACAGGGATCCATCCTTCGAACCGTGCTCTCCAGTCCTTCCGTATGGTATGTCCTGGAGCCATGCAACAGGACTCGAATGTCCCACAGAAGGAAACCTGGTGGTTTGGGGCAACCTCCAAACTCAGCGTGGGAAAACTTCCTTGGCCTCATGAGGCCCCCGCTTCATGAAGGTGCCATCATGGACACATACTCCAGCCTCAGCCAACGTCTGATCCTCAGCCTGACTTCAGATGCAGGAGATTTTGATTCAGCCTCTGCCTAGTGGGCCTGCTCTGCCCTTGGCTCCAATCCTCACTTTAGCTTGTGTTCCTAGACTTCCGTCCTCACACTCCTGGCCCACAAACCCTCCCTTCTGGGAATTCTGGGGCCACAATGAAGCACTCCGCCTGCCTCCCAGGAGAAAAACTTTGTCTATGGTGCTGCCCAGAAACCCCAAATGAGGATCAAACTGCTTGGCCCTCGGCAACACCCCAATTGCATAGGCTACCTTAAACACTGATGCTCTGTCGCAAATAGCCTGAGCCCAGACCTTCCAACAGACACCGACACAGCTGGCTGCACACCCAGCACATTGGACCCGCCACTGCCTTAGGCCACCATCCATTCCCAACCTGGGTTTTCAGTCATCAGAACCTAGACCTTATCTCCAATCCCTGCACAGGGGGGAACCTGATGCACAAGTCAGAACCCCTCCTTCCCCATGGCAAGAAACCTTGCTGCTGGCAGTGAGTCAAACCTTCAGTGTAGGAGAAAACGGCATGGCCCATGAGGCCACGCCCATGTGTGAGGGCCGCCTTGGGCACAAACACACATTGTGACCCTCAGCGTGAGTACCTTATTCAAGTAACGCCTCTCAGTGATTGGACCAAGAGCCCGCATATGTGGCTTGCCATGCCCATAGGCACGCAGGACTAACTAGATGGTGTGTATTGCAGTTGAGGGAACCCACTGCTGTGCTCTAGAGTCCCTCTCCTGGGGGGTCCCCTGTGGCAGAAAACAGTACTCTTCCCTTCCCACAGAATGAACCCAAACACTTGGGAGCTTGGACAATCCCCCGAGAGGAAGGCTCTTCCTCGGCCCCTGAAGCAACCCCTACCCTGAACGGCCACTGTGAACGCAACACCCAGAGACAAAAGCCTGAGCGACTGCCTCCCACTTGCCCTCCTTTGATATCCAGAGGATCTCCCCTCTCGGACTGGAGATCAGGCCTGCCATTACCTTGGCCCCTACCTGAGCCAAGTTTGCTTTTTCAGACATCTGTCCCCACAGCCCTGGCAAACACAGCCTCTAGGCTGGGTCCTCTGGAGCCATACCACAGGACCATGCCTGCTCTCTCCTGGGAAACTCTGTCCATTCCTTTGGCCACACACCTCCAGAATATGAGAAACCTCAAGGCCCCCGAGGACATACCATTACCGGGAGCCTCCCTGCACACACAGGGGCCTTCGGACACAAGCGGAGCTGCTACCTCCATGAAGGCATGCACACCGATGTCAACAGAGATAGAAGGTTGAGCCCGACAGGCCCTTAGGCCCTAATCTCAACTCTTGCTTTGTTTTCCAGGTGTCACTCCTCAGAGGCTTTGGTTCGAAGAACAGGATATGGGGCTTTCCTGAGGCACTGAACAGAACTTCTCTCGTCTCCACATGGGAAGCTTCCTTGTTGGAGCCGTGTCAAACACCTCAGGTTGGAGAATCCTGCAGAGTCCCTGAGCCACCTCCACATTCCACGGTCTCCCAGGCCACCAAGCCACAGTAGGACTCATCTTCAGGAGAGTCCATTTCAACTCTCCCCTCTGGGTAGCTCACCCAGGAGCCCGCAGATTGAGCCTGCCTTGTCCTGACTAAAGAGTGGGAATATGAGGTGGCGTTCCCAGGCATCCATGCTTAGACACCTGCTCTCGAGTCTTTCCGTATGGGGCCTCCTGGAACCATCCAATAGCACTCGACTTTCGTGCAGAAGGAAACCTTGAGGTTTGGAGTAGTTCACAAATCCCATCGTAGGCAAACCTTCCTGGCCTCATGAGGCCCCCACACCATTCAGGAAGAGGCCATGCTGGACAAAAACTCTAGCCTGAGGCACGTCTCAGAGTTGAAATGACCTCAGTGCAGGAGATCTCGATTCAGCCTCTCAGAGTGGGCCTGCCGTGCCATCGGTCCCAAACCTCACGCTAGCTTGTGTTTTCAGACTTCCTTCCTCACACTCCTGGCAAACAAGCCCTCCGGACTAGGAACTCCAGAACCACAACCCAGCCCAGGGTCTGCCCAAGGGAAGAAAAACGTTTCCCTGTGGGGCTCTCTCCAGAAACCCCAGATGAGGATCAACCTGCTCGGGCCTCGACGGTACCCGAACTGGATAGGCTGCTCTGGGCACTCATGCTCTGTCTGACACAGCCTGAAGCCAGACGCCCAGACAGACAAGGAGACAGCTGGCCGCACACCCAGCACTTTGGACACGCCATGATGTTATGCCGTCACCTCTTCCTAACCTTGGTTTTCAGATATCTGAACCTAGACATTATATCAATTCTCCACACAGCTGGGTATCGCAAGCACAACACAGAACTCCTCCTTCCCCGAGGCTGTAAAGCTTGCTCTTGGCATGGAGTCACACCTTCAGGGTGGGAGAAACCTTCCTGGTCCCTGATGCCACGCCCAAACTTGAGTGCTGCTTGGGCACAAATTCACACTCTGACCCTCAGCATGAGCCCCATGTCAAAGAAAGGCCTGTCAGGGCCTGGGCCAAGAGCCCGCATATGGGGCTTGCCAAGCCCCTATGCACCCAATCCTCACCAGTGTTTGAGTTTTCCAGTCGCCCCGCCCGTACCTGGGGCTCTGCTCTGGAATCCCTTTCTTGGAGAGACACATGAGCCAGACAACACGACTCCACCCTTCCCACAAAATGACCCCAAACTCTTGGGAGCTGGGACAAATCCCCAGAGAGGGATACTCGTCCACAGTCCCTGAGGCCACCCCTCCAATCCACGGCTATCTCGGACACAACATCCAGAGACAAAAGCCTGAAGGAACGCCTCCCACTCGCCCTTGTTTCAGAGGCCCAGGAGCTCCCTCTCGGGCTGTACATCCGGCCTGCCATACCCTAGGCGCCACTCATAAGCTGAGTTTGTGTTTTCAGACTTCTGTGCCCTCAGCCTGGACCCACACAACCGCCAGGCTAGGGCCTCTGGAGCCACAGCGAAAGATTGTGCCTGCCCTCTCCAAGGAAATTGTGCCCAATCCATTGACCACAACCCTACAGGTTAGGGAAAAGCTCCAAGGCCCCTGAGGCCATCAATAGTGTAGGCCACCCTGGACTAAGAGGGGCTCTCTGACACCAGCGGAGCAACTATCTCCACTTAGACTCTCAGACAGTGTCCCCAGAGACAGAAGGTTGAAATGGACAGGCCCCCAGGCCCTAATCTGAACCTTAGCTCTGGTTTCCATGTGTCCGTCCTCAGAGGTCTGTTTTCGTAGACCAGCACACGGGGCTTTTCTGAGGCACCAAACCAAACCTCTCTCGCCTCCACATGGGGAGCTTACTTACTGGGGATGTATCAAACCCTTCAGGTAGGAGAGTTCCGCAGGGCCACTGAACAACCAGCACATTCCAAGGTTTCCATGGACCCAAACGCACATTATGACGCATCCTCAGGAGAGGCCATTTCCACTCAGCCCCCTGGTTAGCGTGCCCCAGAGGCAGCAGATCAAACATATCTTGTGGCTAATGGCCAATGGGAATGCGAGGCATGCTGTACAGGGATCCATCCTTCGAACCGTGCTCTCCAGTCCTTCCGTATGGTATGTCCTGGAGCCATGCAACAGGACTCGAATGTCCCACAGAAGGAAACCTGGTGGTTTGGGGCAACCTCCAAACTCAGCGTGGGAAAACTTCCTTGGCCTCATGAGGCCCCCGCTTCATGAAGGTGCCATCATGGACACATACTCCAGCCTCAGCCAACGTCTGATCCTCAGCCTGACTTCAGATGCAGGAGATTTTGATTCAGCCTCTGCCTAGTGGGCCTGCTCTGCCCTTGGCTCCAATCCTCACTTTAGCTTGTGTTCCTAGACTTCCGTCCTCACACTCCTGGCCCACAAACCCTCCCTTCTGGGAATTCTGGGGCCACAATGAAGCACTCCGCCTGCCTCCCAGGAGAAAAACTTTGTCTATGGTGCTGCCCAGAAACCCCAAATGAGGATCAAACTGCTTGGCCCTCGGCAACACCCCAATTGCATAGGCTACCTTAAACACTGATGCTCTGTCGCAAATAGCCTGAGCCCAGACCTTCCAACAGACACCGACACAGCTGGCTGCACACCCAGCACATTGGACCCGCCACTGCCTTAGGCCACCATCCATTCCCAACCTGGGTTTTCAGTCATCAGAACCTAGACCTTATCTCCAATCCCTGCACAGGGCGGAACCTGATGCACAAGTCAGAACCCCTCCTTCCCCATGGCAAGAAACCTTGCTGCTGGCAGTGAGTCAAACCTTCAGTGTAGGAGAAAACGGCATGGCCCATGAGGCCACGCCCATGTGTGAGGGCCGCCTTGGGCACAAACACACATTGTGACCCTCAGCGTGAGTACCTTATTCAAGTAACGCCTCTCAGTGATTGGACCAAGAGCCCGCATATGTGGCTTGCCATGCCCATAGGCACGCAGGACTAACTAGATGGTGTGTATTCCAGTTGAGGGAACCCACTGCTGTGCTCTAGAGTCCCTCTCCTGGGGGGTCCCCTGTGGCAGAAAACAGTACTCTTCCCTTCCCACAGAATGAACCCAAACACTTGGGAGCTTGGACAATCCCCCGAGAGGAAGGCTCTTCCTCGGCCCCTGAAGCAACCCCTACCCTGAACGGCCACTGTGAACGCAACACCCAGAGACAAAAGCCTGAGCGACTGCCTCCCACTTGCCCTCCTTTGATATCCAGAGGATCTCCCCTCTCGGACTGGAGATCAGGCCTGCCATTACCTTGGCCCCTACCTGAGCCAAGTTTGCTTTTTCAGACATCTGTCCCCACAGCCCTGGCAAACACAGCCTCTAGGCTGGGTCCTCTGGAGCCATACCACAGGACCATGCCTGCTCTCTCCTGGGAAACTCTGTCCATTCCTTTGGCCACACACCTCCAGAATATGAGAAACCTCAAGGCCCCCGAGGACATACCATTACCGGGAGCCTCCCTGCACACACAGGGGCCTTCGGACACAAGCGGAGCTGCTACCTCCATGAAGGCATGCACACCGATGTCAACAGAGATAGAAGGTTGAGCCCGAAAGGCCCTTAGGCTCTAATCTCAACTCTTGCTTTGTTATCCAGGTGTCACTCCTCAGAGGCTTTGGTTCGCAGAACAGGATATGGGGCTTTCCTGAGGCACTGAACAGAACTTCTCTCGTCTCCACATGGGAAGCTTCCTTGTTGGAGCCGTGTCAAACACCTCAGGTTGGAGAATCCTGCAGAGTCCCTGAGCCACCTCCACATTCCACGGTCTCCCAGGCCACCAAGCCACAGTAGGACTCATCTTCAGGAGAGTCCATTTCAACTCTCCCCTCTGGGTAGCTCTCCCAGGAGCCCGCAGATTGAGCCTGCCTTGTCCTGACTAAAGAGTGGGAATATGAGGTGGAGTTCCCAGGCATCCATGCTTAGACACCTGCTCTCGAGTCTTTCCGTATGGGGCCTCCTGGAACCATCCAATAACACTCGACTTTCGTGCAGAAGGAAACCTTGAGGTTTGGAGTAGTTCACAAATCCCATCGTAGGCAAACCTTCCTGGCCTCATGAGGCCCCCACACCATTCAGGAAGAGGCCATGCTGGACAAAAACTCTAGCCTGAGGCACGTCTCTGAGTTGAAATGACCTCAGTGCAGGAGATCTCGATTCAGCCTCTCAGAGTGGGCCTGCCGTGCCATCGGTCCCAAACCTCACGCTAGCTTGTGTTTTCAGACTTCCTTCCTCACACTCCTGGCAAACAAGCCCTCCGGACTAGGAACTCCAGAACCACAACCCAGCCCAGGGTCTGCCCAAGGGAAGAAAGACGTTTCCCTGTGGGGCTCTCTCCAGAAAACCCAGATGAGGATCAACCTGCTCGGGCCTTGACGGTACCCGAACTGGATAGGCTGCTCTGGGCACTCATGCTCTGTCAGACACAGCCTGAAGCCAGACGTCCAGACAGACAAGGAGACAGCTGGCCGCACACCCAGCACTTCGGACACGCCATGGTCTTATGCCATCACCTCTTCCTAACCTTGGTTTTCAGATATCTGAACCTAGACATTATATCAATTCTCCACACAGCTGGGTATCGCAAGCACAACACAGAACTCCTCCTTCCCCGTGGCTGTAAAGCTTGCTCTTGGCATGGAGTCACACCTTCAGGGTGGGAGAAACCTTCCTGGTCCCTGATGCCACGCCCAAACTTGAGTGCTCTTGGGCACAAATTCACACTCTGACCCTCAGCATGAGCCCCATGTCAAAGAAAGGCCTGTCAGGGCCTGGGCCAAGAGCCCGCATATGGGGCTTGCCAAGCCCCTATGCACCCAATCCTCACCAGTGTTTGAGTTTTCCAGTCGCCCCGCCCGTACCTGGGGCTCTGCTCTGGAATCCCTTTCTTGGAGAGACACATGAGCCAGACAACACGACTCCACCCTTCCCACAAAATGACCCCAAACTCTTGGGAGCTGGGACAAATCCCCAGAGAGCGATACTCGTCCACAGTCCCTGAGGCCACCCCTCCAATCCACGGCTATCTCGGACACAACATCCAGAGACAAAAGCCTGAAGGAACGCCTCACACTCGCCCTTGTTTCAGAGGCCCAGGAGCTCCCTCTCGGGCTGTACATCCGGCCTGCCATACCCTAGGCGCCACTCATAAGCTGAGTTTGTGTTTTCAGACTTCTGTGCCCTCAGCCTGGACCCACACAACCGCCAGGCTAGGGCCTCTGGAGCCACAGCGTAAGATTGTGCCTGCCCTCTCCAAGGAAATTGTGCCCAATCCATTGACCACAACCCTACAGGTTAGGGAAAAGCTCCAAGGCCCCTGAGGCCATCAATAGTGTAGGCCACCCTGGACTAAGAGAGGCTCTCTGACACCAGCGGAGCAACTATCTCCACTTAGACTCTCAGACAGTGTCCCCAGAGACAGAAGGTTGAAATGGACAGGCCCCCAGGCCCTAATCTGAACCTTAGCTCTGGTTTCCATGTGTCCGTCCTCAGAGGTCTGTTTTCGTAGACCAGCACACGGGGCTTTTCTGAGGCACCAAACCAAACCTCTCTCGCCTCCACATGGGGAGCTTACTTACTGGGGATGTATCAAACCCTTCAGGTAGGAGAGTTCCGCAGGGCCACTGAACAACCAGCACATTCCAAGGTTTCCATGGACCCAAACGCACATTATGACGCATCCTCAGGAGAGGCCATTTCCACTCAGCCCCCTGGTTAGCGTGCCCCAGAGGCAGCAGATCAAACATATCTTGTGGCTAATGGCCAATGGGAATGCGAGGCATGCTGTACAGGGATCCATCCTTCGAACCGTGCTCTCCAGTCCTTCCGTATGGTATGTCCTGGAGCCATGCAACAGGACTCGAATGTCCCACAGAAGGAAACCTGGTGGTTTGGGGCAACCTCCAAACTCAGCGTGGGAAAACTTCCTTGGCCTCATGAGGCCCCCGCTTCATGAAGGTGCCATCATGGACACATACTCCAGCCTCAGCCAACGTCTGATCCTCAGCCTGACTTCAGATGCAGGAGATTTTGATTCAGCCTCTGCCTAGTGGGCCTGCTCTGCCCTTGGCTCCAATCCTCACTTTAGCTTGTGTTCCTAGACTTCCGTCCTCACACTCCTGGCCCACAAACCCTCCCTTCTGGGAATTCTGGGGCCACAATGAAGCACTCCGCCTGCCTCCCAGGAGAAAAACTTTGTCTATGGTGCTGCCCAGAAACCCCAAATGAGGATCAAACTGCTTGGCCCTCGGCAACACCCCAATTGCATAGGCTACCTTAAACACTGATGCTCTGTCGCAAATAGCCTGAGCCCAGACCTTCCAACAGACACCGACACAGCTGGCTGCACACCCAGCACATTGGACCCGCCACTGCCTTAGGCCACCATCCATTCCCAACCTGGGTTTTCAGTCATCAGAACCTAGACCTTATCTCCAATCCCTGCACAGGGGGGAACCTGATGCACAAGTCAGAACCCCTCCTTCCCCATGGCAAGAAACCTTGCTGCTGGCAGTGAGTCAAACCTTCAGTGTAGGAGAAAACGGCATGGCCCATGAGGCCACGCCCATGTGTGAGGGCCGCCTTGGGCACAAACACACATTGTGACCCTCAGCGTGAGTACCTTATTCAAGTAACGCCTCTCAGTGATTGGACCAAGAGCCCGCATATGTGGCTTGCCATGCCCATAGGCACGCAGGACTAACTAGATGGTGTGTATTCCAGTTGAGGGAACCCACTGCTGTGCTCTAGAGTCCCTCTCCTGGGGGGTCCCCTGTGGCAGAAAACAGTACTCTTCCCTTCCCACAGAATGAACCCAAACACTTGGGAGCTTGGACAATCCCCCGAGAGGAAGGCTCTTCCTCGGCCCCTGAAGCAACCCCTACCCTGAACGGCCACTGTGAACGCAACACCCAGAGACAAAAGCCTGAGCGACTGCCTCCCACTTGCCCTCCTTTGATATCCAGAGGATCTCCCCTCTCGGACTGGAGATCAGGCCTGCCATTACCTTGGCCCCTACCTGAGCCAAGTTTGCTTTTTCAGACATCTGTCCCCACAGCCCTGGCAAACACAGCCTCTAGGCTGGGTCCTCTGGAGCCATACCACAGGACCATGCCTGCTCTCTCCTGGGAAACTCTGTCCATTCCTTTGGCCACACACCTCCAGAATATGAGAAACCTCAAGGCCCCCGAGGACATACCATTACCGGGAGCCTCCCTGCACACACAGGGGCCTTCGGACACAAGCGGAGCTGCTACCTCCATGAAGGCATGCACACCGATGTCAACAGAGATAGAAGGTTGAGCCCGACAGGCCCTTAGGCCCTAATCTCAACTCTTGCTTTGTTTTCCAGGTGTCACTCCTCAGAGGCTTTGGTTCGAAGAACAGGATATGGGGCTTTCCTGAGGCACTGAACAGAACTTCTCTCGTCTCCACATGGGAAGCTTCCTTGTTGGAGCCGTGTCAAACACCTCAGGTTGGAGAATCCTGCAGAGTCCCTGAGCCACCTCCACATTCCAAGGTCTCCCAGGCCACCAAGCCACAGTAGGACTCATCTTCTGGAGAGTCCATTTCAACTCTCCCCTCTGGGTAGCTCACCCAGGAGCCCGCAGATTGAGCCTGCCTTGTCCTGACTAAAGAGTGGGAATATGAGGTGGCGTTCCCAGGCATCCATGCTTAGACACCTGCTCTCGAGTCTTTCCGTATGGGGCCTCCTGGAACCATCCAATAGCACTCGACTTTCGTGCAGAAGGAAACCTTGAGGTTTGGAGTAGTTCACAAATCCTATCGTAGGCAAACCTTCCTGGCCTCATGAGGCCCCCACACCATTCAGGAAGAGGCCATGCTGGACAAAAACTCTAGCCTGAGGCACGTCTCAGAGTTGAAATGACCTCAGTGCAGGAGATCTCGATTCAGCCTCTCAGAGTGGGCCTGCCGTGCCATCGGTCCCAAACCTCACGCTAGCTTGTGTTTTCAGACTTCCTTCCTCACACTCCTGGCAAACAAGCCCTCCGGACTAGGAACTCCAGAACCACAACCCAGCCCAGGGTCTGCCCAAGGGAAGAAAGACGTTTCCCTGTGGGGCTCTCTCCAGAAAACCCAGATGAGGATCAACCTGCTCGGGCCTCGATGGTACCCGAACTGGATAGGCTGCTCTGGGCACTCATGCTCTGTCAGACACAGCCTGAAGCCAGACGTCCAGACAGACAAGGAGACAGCTGGCCGCACACCCAGCACTTCGGACACGCCATGGTCTTATGCCATCACCTCTTCCTAACCTTGGTTTTCAGATATCTGAACCTAGACATTATATCAATTCTCCACACACCTGGGTATCGCAAGCACAACACAGAACTCCTCCTTCCCCGTGGCTGTAAAGCTTGCTCTTGGCATGGAGTCACACCTTCAGGGTGGGAGAAACCTTCCTGGTCCCTGATGCCACGCCCAAATTTGAGTGCTGCTTGGGCACAAATTCACACTCTGACCCTCAGCATGAGCCCCATGTCAAAGAAAGGCCTGTCGGGGCCTGGGCCAAGAGCCCGCATATGGGGCTTGCCAAGCCCCTATGCACCCAATCCTCACCAGTGTTTGAGTTTTCCAGTCGCCCCGCCCGTACCTGGGGCTCTGCTCTGGAATCCCTTTCTTGGAGAGACACATGAGCCAGACAACACGACTCCACCCTTCCCACAAAATGACCCCAAACTCTTGGGAGCTGGGACAAATCCCCAGAGAGGGATACTCGTCCACAGTCCCTGAGGCCACCCCTCCAATCCACGGCTATCTCGGACACAACATCCAGAGACAAAAGCCTGAAGGAACGCCTCCCACTCGCCCTTGTTTCAGAGGCCCAGGAGCTCCCTCTCGGGCTGTACATCCGGCCTGCCATACCCTAGGCGCCACTCATAAGATGAGTTTGTGTTTTCAGACTTCTGTGCCCTCAGCCTGGACCCACACAACCGCCAGGCTAGGGCCTCTGGAGCCACAGCGAAAGATTGTGCCTGCCCTCTCCAAGGAAATTGTGCCCAATCCATTGACCACAACCCTACAGGTTAGGGAAAAGCTCCAAGGCCCCTGAGGCCATCAATAGTGTAGGCCACCCTGGACTAAGAGGGGCTCTCTGACACCAGCGGAGCAACTATCTCCACTTAGACTCTCAGACAGTGTCCCCAGAGACAGAAGTTTGAAATGGACAGGCCCCCAGGCCCTAATCTGAACCTTAGCTCTGGTTTCCATGTGTCCGTCCTCAGAGGTCTGTTTTCGTAGACCAGCACA
Organism: Mustela nivalis; assembly: GCF_964662115.1. Lineage (NCBI taxonomy): Eukaryota > Metazoa > Chordata > Mammalia > Carnivora > Mustelidae > Mustela > Mustela nivalis. Next base: position 1,446,402 of record NW_028136459.1, on the reverse strand, counting down.
CGGGGCTTTTCTGAGGCACCAAACCAAACCTCTCTCGCCTCCACATGGGGAGCTTACTTACTGGGGATGTATCAAACCCTTCAGGTAGGAGAGTTCCGCAGGGCCACTGAACAACCAGCACATTCCAAGGTTTCCATGGACCCAAACGCACATTATGACGCATCCTCAGGAGAGGCCATTTCCACTCAGCCCCCTGGTTAGCGTGCCCCAGAGGCAGCAGATCAAACATATCTTGTGGCTAATGGCCAATGGGAATGCGAGGCATGCTGTACAGGGATCCATCCTTCGAACCGTGCTCTCCAGTCCTTCCGTATGGTATGTCCTGGAGCCATGCAACAGGACTCGAATGTCCCACAGAAGGAAACCTGGTGGTTTGGGGCAACCTCCAAACTCAGCGTGGGAAAACTTCCTTGGCCTCATGAGGCCCCCGCTTCATGAAGGTGCCATCATGGACACATACTCCAGCCTCAGCCAACGTCTGATCCTCAGCCTGACTTCAGATGCAGGAGATTTTGATTCAGCCTCTGCCTAGTGGGCCTGCTCTGCCCTTGGCTCCAATCCTCACTTTAGCTTGTGTTCCTAGACTTCCGTCCTCACACTCCTGGCCCACAAACCCTCCCTTCTGGGAATTCTGGGGCCACAATGAAGCACTCCGCCTGCCTCCCAGGAGAAAAACTTTGTCTATGGTGCTGCCCAGAAACCCCAAATGAGGATCAAACTGCTTGGCCCTCGGCAACACCCCAATTGCATAGGCTACCTTAAACACTGATGCTCTGTCGCAAATAGCCTGAGCCCAGACCTTCCAACAGACACCGACACAGCTGGCTGCACACCCAGCACATTGGACCCGCCACTGCCTTAGGCCACCATCCATTCCCAACCTGGGTTTTCAGTCATCAGAACCTAGACCTTATCTCCAATCCCTGCACAGGGGGGAACCTGATGCACAAGTCAGAACCCCTCCTTCCCCATGGCAAGAAACCTTGCTGCTGGCAGTGAGTCAAACCTTCAGTGTAGGAGAAAACGGCATGGCCCATGAGGCCACGCCCATGTGTGAGGGCCGCCTTGGGCACAAACACACATTGTGACCCTCAGCGTGAGTACCTTATTCAAGTAACGCCTCTCAGTGATTGGACCAAGAGCCCGCATATGTGGCTTGCCATGCCCATAGGCACGCAGGACTAACTAGATGGTGTGTATTGCAGTTGAGGGAACCCACTGCTGTGCTCTAGAGTCCCTCTCCTGGGGGGTCCCCTGTGGCAGAAAACAGTACTCTTCCCTTCCCACAGAATGAACCCAAACACTTGGGAGCTTGGACAATCCCCCGAGAGGAAGGCTCTTCCTCGGCCCCTGAAGCAACCCCTACCCTGAACGGCCACTGTGAACGCAACACCCAGAGACAAAAGCCTGAGCGACTGCCTCCCACTTGCCCTCCTTTGATATCCAGAGGATCTCCCCTCTCGGACTGGAGATCAGGCCTGCCATTACCTTGGCCCCTACCTGAGCCAAGTTTGCTTTTTCAGACATCTGTCCCCACAGCCCTGGCAAACACAGCCTCTAGGCTGGGTCCTCTGGAGCCATACCACAGGACCATGCCTGCTCTCTCCTGGGAAACTCTGTCCATTCCTTTGGCCACACACCTCCAGAATATGAGAAACCTCAAGGCCCCCGAGGACATACCATTACCGGGAGCCTCCCTGCACACACAGGGGCCTTCGGACACAAGCGGAGCTGCTACCTCCATGAAGGCATGCACACCGATGTCAACAGAGATAGAAGGTTGAGCCCGACAGGCCCTTAGGCCCTAATCTCAACTCTTGCTTTGTTTTCCAGGTGTCACTCCTCAGAGGCTTTGGTTCGAAGAACAGGATATGGGGCTTTCCTGAGGCACTGAACAGAACTTCTCTCGTCTCCACATGGGAAGCTTCCTTGTTGGAGCCGTGTCAAACACCTCAGGTTGGAGAATCCTGCAGAGTCCCTGAGCCACCTCCACATTCCACGGTCTCCCAGGCCACCAAGCCACAGTAGGACTCATCTTCAGGAGAGTCCATTTCAACTCTCCCCTCTGGGTAGCTCACCCAGGAGCCCGCAGATTGAGCCTGCCTTGTCCTGACTAAAGAGTGGGAATATGAGGTGGCGTTCCCAGGCATCCATGCTTAGACACCTGCTCTCGAGTCTTTCCGTATGGGGCCTCCTGGAACCATCCAATAGCACTCGACTTTCGTGCAGAAGGAAACCTTGAGGTTTGGAGTAGTTCACAAATCCCATCGTAGGCAAACCTTCCTGGCCTCATGAGGCCCCCACACCATTCAGGAAGAGGCCATGCTGGACAAAAACTCTAGCCTGAGGCACGTCTCAGAGTTGAAATGACCTCAGTGCAGGAGATCTCGATTCAGCCTCTCAGAGTGGGCCTGCCGTGCCATCGGTCCCAAACCTCACGCTAGCTTGTGTTTTCAGACTTCCTTCCTCACACTCCTGGCAAACAAGCCCTCCGGACTAGGAACTCCAGAACCACAACCCAGCCCAGGGTCTGCCCAAGGGAAGAAAAACGTTTCCCTGTGGGGCTCTCTCCAGAAACCCCAGATGAGGATCAACCTGCTCGGGCCTCGACGGTACCCGAACTGGATAGGCTGCTCTGGGCACTCATGCTCTGTCTGACACAGCCTGAAGCCAGACGCCCAGACAGACAAGGAGACAGCTGGCCGCACACCCAGCACTTTGGACACGCCATGATGTTATGCCGTCACCTCTTCCTAACCTTGGTTTTCAGATATCTGAACCTAGACATTATATCAATTCTCCACACAGCTGGGTATCGCAAGCACAACACAGAACTCCTCCTTCCCCGAGGCTGTAAAGCTTGCTCTTGGCATGGAGTCACACCTTCAGGGTGGGAGAAACCTTCCTGGTCCCTGATGCCACGCCCAAACTTGAGTGCTGCTTGGGCACAAATTCACACTCTGACCCTCAGCATGAGCCCCATGTCAAAGAAAGGCCTGTCAGGGCCTGGGCCAAGAGCCCGCATATGGGGCTTGCCAAGCCCCTATGCACCCAATCCTCACCAGTGTTTGAGTTTTCCAGTCGCCCCGCCCGTACCTGGGGCTCTGCTCTGGAATCCCTTTCTTGGAGAGACACATGAGCCAGACAACACGACTCCACCCTTCCCACAAAATGACCCCAAACTCTTGGGAGCTGGGACAAATCCCCAGAGAGGGATACTCGTCCACAGTCCCTGAGGCCACCCCTCCAATCCACGGCTATCTCGGACACAACATCCAGAGACAAAAGCCTGAAGGAACGCCTCCCACTCGCCCTTGTTTCAGAGGCCCAGGAGCTCCCTCTCGGGCTGTACATCCGGCCTGCCATACCCTAGGCGCCACTCATAAGCTGAGTTTGTGTTTTCAGACTTCTGTGCCCTCAGCCTGGACCCACACAACCGCCAGGCTAGGGCCTCTGGAGCCACAGCGAAAGATTGTGCCTGCCCTCTCCAAGGAAATTGTGCCCAATCCATTGACCACAACCCTACAGGTTAGGGAAAAGCTCCAAGGCCCCTGAGGCCATCAATAGTGTAGGCCACCCTGGACTAAGAGGGGCTCTCTGACACCAGCGGAGCAACTATCTCCACTTAGACTCTCAGACAGTGTCCCCAGAGACAGAAGGTTGAAATGGACAGGCCCCCAGGCCCTAATCTGAACCTTAGCTCTGGTTTCCATGTGTCCGTCCTCAGAGGTCTGTTTTCGTAGACCAGCACACGGGGCTTTTCTGAGGCACCAAACCAAACCTCTCTCGCCTCCACATGGGGAGCTTACTTACTGGGGATGTATCAAACCCTTCAGGTAGGAGAGTTCCGCAGGGCCACTGAACAACCAGCACATTCCAAGGTTTCCATGGACCCAAACGCACATTATGACGCATCCTCAGGAGAGGCCATTTCCACTCAGCCCCCTGGTTAGCGTGCCCCAGAGGCAGCAGATCAAACATATCTTGTGGCTAATGGCCAATGGGAATGCGAGGCATGCTGTACAGGGATCCATCCTTCGAACCGTGCTCTCCAGTCCTTCCGTATGGTATGTCCTGGAGCCATGCAACAGGACTCGAATGTCCCACAGAAGGAAACCTGGTGGTTTGGGGCAACCTCCAAACTCAGCGTGGGAAAACTTCCTTGGCCTCATGAGGCCCCCGCTTCATGAAGGTGCCATCATGGACACATACTCCAGCCTCAGCCAACGTCTGATCCTCAGCCTGACTTCAGATGCAGGAGATTTTGATTCAGCCTCTGCCTAGTGGGCCTGCTCTGCCCTTGGCTCCAATCCTCACTTTAGCTTGTGTTCCTAGACTTCCGTCCTCACACTCCTGGCCCACAAACCCTCCCTTCTGGGAATTCTGGGGCCACAATGAAGCACTCCGCCTGCCTCCCAGGAGAAAAACTTTGTCTATGGTGCTGCCCAGAAACCCCAAATGAGGATCAAACTGCTTGGCCCTCGGCAACACCCCAATTGCATAGGCTACCTTAAACACTGATGCTCTGTCGCAAATAGCCTGAGCCCAGACCTTCCAACAGACACCGACACAGCTGGCTGCACACCCAGCACATTGGACCCGCCACTGCCTTAGGCCACCATCCATTCCCAACCTGGGTTTTCAGTCATCAGAACCTAGACCTTATCTCCAATCCCTGCACAGGGCGGAACCTGATGCACAAGTCAGAACCCCTCCTTCCCCATGGCAAGAAACCTTGCTGCTGGCAGTGAGTCAAACCTTCAGTGTAGGAGAAAACGGCATGGCCCATGAGGCCACGCCCATGTGTGAGGGCCGCCTTGGGCACAAACACACATTGTGACCCTCAGCGTGAGTACCTTATTCAAGTAACGCCTCTCAGTGATTGGACCAAGAGCCCGCATATGTGGCTTGCCATGCCCATAGGCACGCAGGACTAACTAGATGGTGTGTATTCCAGTTGAGGGAACCCACTGCTGTGCTCTAGAGTCCCTCTCCTGGGGGGTCCCCTGTGGCAGAAAACAGTACTCTTCCCTTCCCACAGAATGAACCCAAACACTTGGGAGCTTGGACAATCCCCCGAGAGGAAGGCTCTTCCTCGGCCCCTGAAGCAACCCCTACCCTGAACGGCCACTGTGAACGCAACACCCAGAGACAAAAGCCTGAGCGACTGCCTCCCACTTGCCCTCCTTTGATATCCAGAGGATCTCCCCTCTCGGACTGGAGATCAGGCCTGCCATTACCTTGGCCCCTACCTGAGCCAAGTTTGCTTTTTCAGACATCTGTCCCCACAGCCCTGGCAAACACAGCCTCTAGGCTGGGTCCTCTGGAGCCATACCACAGGACCATGCCTGCTCTCTCCTGGGAAACTCTGTCCATTCCTTTGGCCACACACCTCCAGAATATGAGAAACCTCAAGGCCCCCGAGGACATACCATTACCGGGAGCCTCCCTGCACACACAGGGGCCTTCGGACACAAGCGGAGCTGCTACCTCCATGAAGGCATGCACACCGATGTCAACAGAGATAGAAGGTTGAGCCCGACAGGCCCTTAGGCCCTAATCTCAACTCTTGCTTTGTTTTCCAGGTGTCACTCCTCAGAGGCTTTGGTTCGAAGAACAGGATATGGGGCTTTCCTGAGGCACTGAACAGAACTTCTCTCGTCTCCACATGGGAAGCTTCCTTGTTGGAGCCGTGTCAAACACCTCAGGTTGGAGAATCCTGCAGAGTCCCTGAGCCACCTCCACATTCCACGGTCTCCCAGGCCACCAAGCCACAGTAGGACTCATCTTCAGGAGAGTCCATTTCAACTCTCCCCTCTGGGTAGCTCACCCAGGAGCCCGCAGATTGAGCCTGCCTTGTCCTGACTAAAGAGTGGGAATATGAGGTGGCGTTCCCAGGCATCCATGCTTAGACACCTGCTCTCGAGTCTTTCCGTATGGGGCCTCCTGGAACCATCCAATAGCACTCGACTTTCGTGCAGAAGGAAACCTTGAGGTTTGGAGTAGTTCACAAATCCCATCGTAGGCAAACCTTCCTGGCCTCATGAGGCCCCCACACCATTCAGGAAGAGGCCATGCTGGACAAAAACTCTAGCCTGAGGCACGTCTCAGAGTTGAAATGACCTCAGTGCAGGAGATCTCGATTCAGCCTCTCAGAGTGGGCCTGCCGTGCCATCGGTCCCAAACCTCACGCTAGCTTGTGTTTTCAGACTTCCTTCCTCACACTCCTGGCAAACAAGCCCTCCGGACTAGGAACTCCAGAACCACAACCCAGCCCAGGGTCTGCCCAAGGGAAGAAAAACGTTTCCCTATGGGGCTCTCTCCAGAAACCCCAGATGAGGATCAACCTGCTCGGGCCTCGACGGTACCCGAACTGGATAGGCTGCTCTGGGCACTCATGCTCTGTCTGACACAGCCTGAAGCCAGACGCCCAGTCAGACAAGGAGACAGCTGGCCGCACACCCAGCACTTTGGACACGCCATGATGTTATGCCGTCACCTCTTCCTAACCTTGGTTTTCAGATATCTGAACCTAGACATTATATCAATTCTCCACACAGCTGGGTATCGCAAGCACAACACAGAACTCCTCCTTCCCCGAGGCTGTAAAGCTTGCTCTTGGCATGGAGTCACACCTTCAGGGTGGGAGAAACCTTCCTGGTCCCTGATGCCACGCCCAAACTTGAGTGCTGCTTGGGCACAAATTCACACTCTGACCCTCAGCATGAGCCCCATGTCAAAGAAAGGCCTGTCAGGGCCTGGGCCAAGAGCCCGCATATGGGGCTTGCCAAGCCCCTATGCACCCAATCCTCACCAGTGTTTGAGTTTTCCAGTCGCCCCGCCCGTACCTGGGGCTCTGCTCTGGAATCCCTTTCTTGGAGAGACACATGAGCCAGACAACACGACTCCACCCTTCCCACAAAATGACCCCAAACTCTTGGGAGCTGGGACAAATCCCCAGAGAGGGATACTCGTCCACAGTCCCTGAGGCCACCCCTCCAATCCACGGCTATCTCGGACACAACATCCAGAGACAAAAGCCTGAAGGAACGCCTCCCACTCGCCCTTGTTTCAGAGGCCCAGGAGCTCCCTCTCGGGCTGTACATCCGGCCTGCCATACCCTAGGCGCCACTCATAAGCTGAGTTTGTGTTTTCAGACTTCTGTGCCCTCAGCCTGGACCCACACAACCGCCAGGCTAGGGCCTCTGGAGCCACAGCGTAAGATTGTGCCTGCCCTCTCCAAGGAAATTGTGCCCAATCCATTGACCACAACCCTACAGGTTAGGGAAAAGCTCCAAGGCCCCTGAGGCCATCAATAGTGTAGGCCACCCTGGACTAAGAGGGGCTCTCTGACACCAGCGGAGCAACTATCTCCACTTAGACTCTCAGACAGTGTCCCCAGAGACAGAAGGTTGAAATGGACAGGCCCCCAGGCCCTAATCTGAACCTTAGCTCTGGTTTCCATGTGTCCGTCCTCAGAGGTCTGTTTTCGTAGACCAGCACACGGGGCTTTTCTGAGGCACCAAACCAAACCTCTCTCGCCTCCACATGGGGAGCTTACTTACTGGGGATGTATCAAACCCTTCAGGTAGGAGAGTTCCGCAGGGCCACTGAACAACCAGCACATTCCAAGGTTTCCATGGACCCAAACGCACATTATGACGCATCCTCAGGAGAGGCCATTTCCACTCAGCCCCCTGGTTAGCGTGCCCCAGAGGCAACAGATCAAACATATCTTGTGGCTAATGGCCAATGGGAATGCGAGGCATGCTGTACAGGGATCCATCCTTCGAACCGTGCTCTCCAGTCCTTCCGTATGGTATGTCCTGGAGCCATGCAACAGGACTCGAATGTCCCACAGAAGGAAACCTGGTGGTTTGGGGCAACCTCCAAACTCAGCGTGGGAAAACTTCCTTGGCCTCATGAGGCCCCCGCTTCATGAAGGTGCCATCATGGACACATACTCCAGCCTCAGCCAACGTCTGATCCTCAGCCTGACTTCAGATGCAGGAGATTTTGATTCAGCCTCTGCCTAGTGGGCCTGCTCTGCCCTTGGCTCCAATCCTCACTTTAGCTTGTGTTCCTAGACTTCCGTCCTCACACTCCTGGCCCACAAACCCTCCCTTCTGGGAATTCTGGGGCCACAATGAAGCACTCCGCCTGCCTCCCAGGAGAAAAACTTTGTCTATGGTGCTGCCCAGAAACCCCAAATGAGGATCAAACTGCTTGGCCCTCGGCAACACCCCAATTGCATAGGCTACCTTAAACACTGATGCTCTGTCGCAAATAGCCTGAGCCCAGACCTTCCAACAGACACCGACACAGCTGGCTGCACACCCAGCACATTGGACCCGCCACTGCCTTAGGCCACCATCCATTCCCAACCTGGGTTTTCAGTCATCAGAACCTAGACCTTATCTCCAATCCCTGCACAGGGCGGAACCTGATGCACAAGTCAGAACCCCTCCTTCCCCATGGCAAGAAACCTTGCTGCTGGCAGTGAGTCAAACCTTCAGTGTAGGAGAAAACGGCATGGCCCATGAGGCCACGCCCATGTGTGAGGGCCGCCTTGGGCACAAACACACATTGTGACCCTCAGCGTGAGTACCTTATTCAAGTAACGCCTCTCAGTGATTGGACCAAGAGCCCGCATATGTGGCTTGCCATGCCCATAGGCACGCAGGACTAACTAGATGGTGTGTATTCCAGTTGAGGGAACCCACTGCTGTGCTCTAGAGTCCCTCTCCTGGGGGGTCCCCTGTGGCAGAAAACAGTACTCTTCCCTTCCCACAGAATGAACCCAAACACTTGGGAGCTTGGACAATCCCCCGAGAGGAAGGCTCTTCCTCGGCCCCTGAAGCAACCCCTACCCTGAACGGCCACTGTGAACGCAACACCCAGAGACAAAAGCCTGAGCGACTGCCTCCCACTTGCCCTCCTTTGATATCCAGAGGATCTCCCCTCTCGGACTGGAGATCAGGCCTGCCATTACCTTGGCCCCTACCTGAGCCAAGTTTGCTTTTTCAGACATCTGTCCCCACAGCCCTGGCAAACACAGCCTCTAGGCTGGGTCCTCTGGAGCCATACCACAGGACCATGCCTGCTCTCTCCTGGGAAACTCTGTCCATTCCTTTGGCCACACACCTCCAGAATATGAGAAACCTCAAGGCCCCCGAGGACATACCATTACCGGGAGCCTCCCTGCACACACAGGGGCCTTCGGACACAAGCGGAGCTGCTACCTCCATGAAGGCATGCACACCGATGTCAACAGAGATAGAAGGTTGAGCCCGACAGGCCCTTAGGCCCTAATCTCAACTCTTGCTTTGTTTTCCAGGTGTCACTCCTCAGAGGCTTTGGTTCGAAGAACAGGATATGGGGCTTTCCTGAGGCACTGAACAGAACTTCTCTCGTCTCCACATGGGAAGCTTCCTTGTTGGAGCCGTGTCAAACACCTCAGGTTGGAGAATCCTGCAGAGTCCCTGAGCCACCTCCACATTCCACGGTCTCCCAGGCCACCAAGCCACAGTAGGACTCATCTTCAGGAGAGTCCATTTCAACTCTCCCCTCTGGGTAGCTCACCCAGGAGCCCGCAGATTGAGCCTGCCTTGTCCTGACTAAAGAGTGGGAATATGAGGTGGCGTTCCCAGGCATCCATGCTTAGACACCTGCTCTCGAGTCTTTCCGTATGGGGCCTCCTGGAACCATCCAATAGCACTCGACTTTCGTGCAGAAGGAAACCTTGAGGTTTGGAGTAGTTCACAAATCCCATCGTAGGCAAACCTTCCTGGCCTCATGAGGCCCCCACACCATTCAGGAAGAGGCCATGCTGGACAAAAACTCTAGCCTGAGGCACGTCTCAGAGTTGAAATGACCTCAGTGCAGGAGATCTCGATTCAGCCTCTCAGAGTGGGCCTGCCGTGCCATCGGTCCCAAACCTCACGCTAGCTTGTGTTTTCAGACTTCCTTCCTCACACTCCTGGCAAACAAGCCCTCCGGACTAGGAACTCCAGAACCACAACCCAGCCCAGGGTCTGCCCAAGGGAAGAAAAACGTTTCCCTGTGGGGCTCTCTCCAGAAACCCCAGATGAGGATCAACCTGCTCGGGCCTCGACGGTACCCGAACTGGATAGGCTGCTCTGGGCACTCATGCTCTGTCTGACACAGCCTGAAGCCAGACGCCCAGACAGACAAGGAGACAGCTGGCCGCACACCCAGCACTTTGGACACGCCATGATGTTATGCCGTCACCTCTTCCTAACCTTGGTTTTCAGATATCTGAACCTAGACATTATATCAATTCTCCACACAGCTGGGTATCGCAAGCACAACACAGAACTCCTCCTTCCCCGAGGCTGTAAAGCTTGCTCTTGGCATGGAGTCACACCTTCAGGGTGGGAGAAACCTTCCTGGTCCCTGATGCCACGCCCAAACTTGAGTGCTGCTTGGGCACAAATTCACACTCTGACCCTCAGCATGAGCCCCATGTCAAAGAAAGGCCTGTCAGGGCCTGGGCCAAGAGCCCGCATATGGGGCTTGCCAAGCCCCTATGCACCCAATCCTCACCAGTGTTTGAGTTTTCCAGTCGCCCCGCCCGTACCTGGGGCTCTGCTCTGGAATCCCTTTCTTGGAGAGACACATGAGCCAGACAACACGACTCCACCCTTCCCACAAAATGACCCCAAACTCTTGGGAGCTGGGACAAATCCCCAGAGAGGGATACTCGTCCACAGTCCCTGAGGCCACCCCTCCAATCCACGGCTATCTCGGACACAATATCCAGAGACAAAAGCCTGAAGGAACGCCTCCCCCTCGCCCTTGTTTCAGAGGCCCAGGAGCTCCCTCTCGGGCTGTACATCCGGCCTGCCATACCCTAGCCGCCACTCATAAGCTGAGTTTGTGTTTTCAGACTTCTGTGCCCTCAGCCTGGACCCACACAACCGCCAGGCTAGGGCCTCTGGAGCCACAGCGAAAGATTGTGCCTGCCCTCTCCAAGGAAATTGTGCCCAATCCATTGACCACAACCCTACAGGTTAGGGAAAAGCTCCAAGGCCCCTGAGGCCATCAATAGTGTAGGCCACCCTGGACTAAGAGGGGCTCTCTGACACCAGCGGAGCAACTATCTCCACTTAGACTCTCAGACAGTGTCCCCAGAGACAGAAGGTTGAAATGGACAGGCCCCCAGGCCCTAATCTGAACCTTAGCTCTGGTTTCCATGTGTCCGTCCTCAGAGGTCTGTTTTCGTAGACCAGCACACGGGGCTTTTCTGAGGCACCAAACCAAACCTCTCTCGCCTCCACATGGGGAGCTTACTTACTGGGGATGTATCAAACCCTTCAGGTAGGAGAGTTCCGCAGGGCCACTGAACAACCAGCACATTCCAAGGTTTCCATGGACCCAAACGCACATTATGACGCATCCTCAGGAGAGGCCATTTCAACTCAGCCCCCTGGTTAGCGTGCCCCAGAGGCAGCAGATCAAACATATCTTGTGGCTAATGGCCAATGGGAATGCGAGGCATGCTGTACAGGGATCCATCCTTCGAACCGTGCTCTCCAGTCCTTCCGTATGGTATGTCCTGGAGCCATGCAACAGGACTCGAATGTCCCACAGAAGGAAACCTGGTGGTTTGGGGCAACCTCCAAACTCAGCGTGGGAAAACTTCCTTGACCTCATGAGGCCCCCGCTTCATGAAGGTGCCATCATGGACACATACTCCAGCCTCAGCCAACGTCTGATCCTCAGCCTGACGTCAGATGCAGGAGATTTTGATTCAGCCTCTGCCTAGTGGGCCTTCTCTGCCCTTGGCTCCAATCCTCACTTTAGCTTGTGTTCCTAGACTTCCGTCCTCACACTCCTGGCCCACAACCCTCCCTTCTGGGAATTCTGGGGCCACAATGAAGCACTCCGCCTGCCTCCCAGGAGAAAAACTTTGTCTATGGTGCTGCCCAGAAACCCCAAATGAGGATCAAACTGCTTGGCCCTCGGCAACACCCCAATTGCATAGGCTACCTTAAACACTGATGCTCTGTCGCAAATAGCCTGAGCCCAGACCTTCCAACAGACACCGACACAGCTGGCTGCACACCCAGCACATTGGACCCGCCACTGCCTTAGGCCACCATCCATTCCCAACCTGGGTTTTCAGTCATCAGAACCTAGACCTTATCTCCAATCCCTGCACAGGGCGGAACCTGATGCACAAGTCAGAACCCCTCCTTCCCCATGGCAAGAAACCTTGCTGCTGGCAGTGAGTCAAACCTTCAGTGTAGGAGAAAACGGCATGGCCCATGAGGCCACGCCCATGTGTGAGGGCCGCCTTGGGCACAAACACACATTGTGACCCTCAGCGTGAGTACCTTATTCAAGTAACGCCTCTCAGTGATTGGACCAAGAGCCCGCATATGTGGCTTGCCATGCCCATAGGCACGCAGGACTAACTAGATGGTGTGTATTCCAGTTGAGGGAACCCACTGCTGTGCTCTAGAGTCCCTCTCCTGGGGGGTCCCCTGTGGCAGAAAACAGTACTCTTCCCTTCCCACAGAATGAACCCAAACACTTGGGAGCTTGGACAATCCCCCGAGAGGAAGGCTCTTCCTCGGCCCCTGAAGCAACCCCTACCCTGAACGGCCACTGTGAACGCAACACCCAGAGACAAAAGCCTGAGCGACTGCCTCCCACTTGCCCTCCTTTGATATCCAGAGGATCTCCCCTCTCGGACTGGAGATCAGGCCTGCCATTACCTTGGCCCCTACCTGAGCCAAGTTTGCTTTTTCAGACATCTGTCCCCACAGCCCTGGCAAACACAGCCTCTAGGCTGGGTCCTCGGAGCCATACCACAGGACCATGCCTGCTCTCTCCTGGGAAACTCTGTCCATTCCTTTGGCCACACACCTCCAGAATATGAGAAACCTCAAGGCCCCCGAGGACATACCATTACCGGGAGCCTCCCTGCACACACAGGGCCCTTCGGACACAAGCGGAGCTGCTACCTCCATGAAGGCATGCACACCGATGTCAACAGAAATAAGGGGTTGAGCCCGACAGGCCCTTAGGCCCTAATCTCAACTCTTGCTTTGTTTTCCTGGTGTCACTCCTCAGAGGCTTTGGTTCGAAGAACAGGATATGGGGCTTTCCTGAGGCACTGAACAGAACTTCTCTCGTCTCCACATGGGAAGCTTCCTTGTTGGAGCCGTGTCAAACACCTCAGGTTGGAGAATCCTGCAGAGTCCCTGAGCCACCTCCACATTCCACGGTCTCCCAGGCCACCAAGCCACAGTAGGACTCATCTTCAGGAGAGTCCATTTCAACTCTCCCCTCTGGGTAGCTCACCCAGGAGCCCGCAGATTGAGCCTGCCTTGTCCTGACTAAAGAGTGGGAATATGAGGTGGCGTTCCCAGGCATCCATGCTTAGACACCTGCTCTCGAGTCTTTCCGTATGGGGCCTCCTGGAACCATCCAATAGCACTCGACTTTCGTGCAGAAGGAAACCTTGAGGTTTGGAGTAGTTCACAAATCCCATCGTAGGCAAACCTTCCTGGCCTCATGAGGCCCCCACACCATTCAGGAAGAGGCCATGCTGGACAAAAACTCTAGCCTGAGGCACGTCTCAGAGTTGAAATGACCTCAGTGCAGGAGATCTCGATTCAGCCTCTCAGAGTGGGCCTGCCGTGCCATCGGTCCCAAACCTCACGCTAGCTTGTGTTTTCAGACTTCCTTCCTCACACTCCTGGCAAACAAGCCATCCGGACTAGGAACTCCAGAACCACAACCCAGCCCAGGGTCTGCCCAAGGGAAGAAAAACGTTTCCCTGTGGGGCTCTCTCCAGAAAACCCAGATGACGATCAACCTGCTCGGGCCTCGACGGTACCCGAACTGGATACGCTGCTCTGGGCACTCATGCTCTGTCTGACACAGCCTGAAGCCAGACGCCCAGACAGACAAGGAGACAGCTGGCCGCACACCCAGCACTTCGGACACGCCATGGTCTTATGCCGCCACCTCTTCCTAACCTTGGTTTTCAGATATCTGAACCTAGACATTATATCAATTCTCCACACAGCTGGGTATCGCAAGCACAACACAGAACTCCTCCTTCCCCGTGGCTGGAAAGCTTGCTCTTGGCATGGAGTCACACCTTCAGGGTGGGAGAAACCTTCCTGGTCCCTGATGCCACGCCCAAACTTGAGTGCTGCTTGGGCACAAATTCACACTCTGACCCTCAGCATGAGCCCCATGTCAAAGAAAGGCCTGTCAGGGCCTGGGCCAAGAGCCCGCATATGGGGCTTGCCAAGCCCCTATGCACCCAATCCTCACCAGTGTTTGAGTTTTCCAGTCGCCCCGCCCGTACCTGGGGCTCTGCTCTGGAATCCCTTTCTTGGAGAGACACATGAGCCAGACAACACGACTCCACCCTTCCCACAAAATGACCCCAAACTCTTGGGAGCTGGGACAAATCCCCATAGAGGGATACTCGTCCACAGTCCCTGAGGCCACCCCTCCAATCCACGGCTATCTCGGACACAACATCCAGAGACAAAAGCCTGAAGGAACGCCTCCCCCTCGCCCTTGTTTCAGAGGCCCAGGAGCTCCCTCTCGGGCTGTACATCCGGCCTGCCATACCCTAGGCGCCACTCATAAGCTGAGTTTGTGTTTTCAGACTTCTGTGCCCTCAGCCTGGACCCACACAACCGCCAGGCTAGGGCCTCTGGAGCCACAGCGAAAGATTGTGCCTGCCCTCTCCAAGGAAATTGTGCCCAATCCATTGACCACAACCCTACAGGTTAGGGAAAAGCTCCAAGGCCCCTGAGGCCATCAATAGTGTAGGCCACCCTGGACTAAGAGGGGCTCTCTGACACCAGCGGAGCAACTATCTCCACTTAGACTCTCAGACTGTGTCCCCAGAGACAGAAGGTTGAAATGGACAGGCCCCCAGGCCCTAATCTGAACCTTAGCTCTGGTTTCCATGTGTCCGTCCTCAGAGGTCTGTTTTCGTAGACCAGCACACGGGGCTTTTCTGAGGCACCAAACCAAACCTCTCTCGCCTCCACATGGGGAGCTTACTTACTGGGGATGTATCAAACCCTTCAGGTAGGAGAGTTCCGCAGGGCCACTGAACAACCAGCACATTCCAAGGTTTCCATGGACCCAAACGCACATTATGACGCATCCTCAGGAGAGGCCATTTCAACTCAGCCCCCTGGTTAGCGTGCCCCAGAGGCAGCAGATCAAACATATCTTGTGGCTAATGGCCAATGGGAATGCGAGGCATGCTGTACAGGGATCCATCCTTCGAACCGTGCTCTCCAGTCCTTCCGTATGGTATGTCCTGGAGCCATGCAACAGGACTCGAATGTCCCACAGAAGGAAACCTGGTGGTTTGGGGCAACCTCCAAACTCAGCGTGGGAAAACTTCCTTGGCCTCATGAGGCCCCCGCTTCATGAAGGTGCCATCATGGACACATACTCCAGCCTCAGCCAACGTCTGATCCTCAGCCTGACTTCAGATGCAGGAGATTTTGATTCAGCCTCTGCCTAGTGGGCCTGCTCTGCCCTTGGCTCCAATCCTCACTTTAGCTTGTGTTCCTAGACTTCCGTCCTCACACTCCTGGCCCACAAACCCTCCCTTCTGGGAATTCTGGGGCCACAATGAAGCACTCCGCCTGCCTCCCAGGAGAAAAACTTTGTCTATGGTGCTGCCCAGAAACCCCAAATGAGGATCAAACTGCTTGGCCCTCGGCAACACCCCAATTGCATAGGCTACCTTAAACACTGATGCTCTGTCGCAAATAGCCTGAGCCCAGACCTTCCAACAGACACCGACACAGCTGGCTGCACACCCAGGACATTGGACCCGCCACTGCCTTAGGCCACCATCCATTCCCAACCTGGGTTTTCAGTCATCAGAACCTAGACCTTATCTCCAATCCCTGCACAGGGCGGAACCTGATGCACAAGTCAGAACCCCTCCTTCCCCATGGCAAGAAACCTTGCTGCTGGCAGTGAGTCAAACCTTCAGTGTAGGAGAAAACGGCATGGCCCATGAGGCCACGCCCATGTGTGAGGGCCGCCTTGGGCACAAACACACATTGTGACCCTCAGCGTGAGTACCTTATTCAAGTAACGCCTCTCAGTGATTGGACCAAGAGCCCGCATATGTGGCTTGCCATGCCCATAGGCACGCAGGACTAACTAGATGGTGTGTATTCCAGTTGAGGGAACCCACTGCTGTGCTCTAGAGTCCCTCTCCTGGGGGGTCCCCTGTGGCAGAAAACAGTACTCTTCCCTTCCCACAGAATGAACACCAACACTTGGAAGCTTGGACAATCCCCCGAGAGGAAGGCTCTTCCTCGGCCCCTGAAGCAACCCCTACCCTGAACGGCCACTGTGAACGCAACACCCAGAGACAAAAGCCTGAGCGACTGCCTCCCACTTGCCCTCCTTTGATATCCAGAGGATCTCCCCTCTCGGACTGGAGATCAGGCCTGCCATTACCTTGGCCCCTACCTGAGCCAAGTTTGCTTTTTCAGACATCTGTCCCCACAGCCCTGGCAAACACAGCCTCTAGGCTGGGTCCTCGGAGCCATACCACAGGACCATACCTGCTCTCTCCTGGGAAACTCTGTCCATTCCTTTGGCCACACACCTCCAGAATATGAGAAACCTCAAGGCCCCCGAGGACATACCATTACCGGGAGCCTCCCTGCACACACAGGGCCCTTCGGACACAAGCGGAGCTGCTACCTCCATGAAGGCATGCACACCGATGTCAACAGAAATAAGGGGTTGAGCCCGACAGGCCCTTAGGCCCTAATCTCAACTCTTGCTTTGTTTTCCTGGTGTCACTCCTCAGAGGCTTTGGTTCGAAGAACATGATATGGGGCTTTCCTGAGGCACTGAACAGAACTTCTCTCGTCTCCACATGGGAGGCTTCCTTGTTGGAGCCATGTCAAACACCTCAGGTTGGAGAATCCTGCAGAGTCCCTGAGCCACCTCCACATTCCACGGTCTCCCAGGCCACCAAGCCACAGTAGGACTCATCTTCAGGAGAGTCCATTTCAACTCTCCCCTCTGGGTAGCTCACCCAGGAGCCCGCAGATTGAGCCTGCCTTGTCCTGACTAAAGAGTGGGAATATGAGGTGGCGTTCCCAGGCATCCATGCTTAGACACCTGCTCTCGAGTCTTTCCGTATGGGGCCTCCTGTAACCATCCAATAGCACTCGACTTTCGTGCAGAAGGAAACCTTGAGGTTTGGAGTAGTTCACAAATCCCATCGTAGGCAAACCTTCCTGGCCTCATGAGGCCCCCACACCATTCAGGAAGAGGCCATGCTGGACAAAAACTCTAGCCTGAGGCACGTCTCAGAGTTGAAATGACCTCAGTGCAGGAGATCTCGATTCAGCCTCTCAGAGTGGGCCTGCCGTGCCATCGGTCCCAAACCTCACGCTAGCTTGTGTTTTCAGACTTCCTTCCTCACACTCCTGGCAAACAAGCCCTCCGGACTAGGAACTCCAGAACCACAACCCAGCCCAGGGTCTGCCCAAGGGAAGAAAAACGTTTCCCTGTGGGGCTCTCTCCAGAAAACCCAGATGACGATCAACCTGCTCGGGCCTCGACGGTACCCGAACTGGATACGCTGCTCTGGGCACTCATGCTCTGTCTGACACAGCCTGAAGCCAGACGTCCAGACAGACAAGGAGACAGCTGGCCGCACACCCAGCACTTCGGACACGCCATGGTCTTATGCCGCCACCTCTTCCTAACCTTGGTTTTCAGATATCTGAACCTAGACATTATATCAATTCTCCACACAGCTGGGTATCGCAAGCACAACACAGAACTCCTCCTTCCCCGTGGCTGGAAAGCTTGCTCTTGGCATGGAGTCACACCTTCAGGGTGGGAGAAACCTTCCTGGTCCCTGATGCCACGCCCAAACTTGAGTGCTGCTTGGGCACAAATTCACACTCTGACCCTCAGCATGAGCCCCATGTCAAAGAAAGGCCTGTCAGGGCCTGGGCCAAGAGCCCGCATATGGGGCTTGCCAAGCCCCTATGCACCCAATCCTCACCAGTGTTTGAGTTTTCCAGTCGCCCCGCCCGTACCTGGGGCTCTGCTCTGGAATCCCTTTCTTGGAGAGACACATGAGCCAGACAACACGACTCCACCCTTCCCACAAAATGACCCCAAACTCTTGGGAGCTGGGACAAATCCCCAGAGAGGGATACTCGTCCACAGTCCCTGAGGCCACCCCTCCAATCCACGGCTATCTCGGACACAACATCCAGAGACAAAAGCCTGAAGGAACGCCTCCCCCTCGCCCTTGTTTCAGAGGCCCAGGAGCTCCCTCTCGGGCTGTACATCCGGCCTGCCATACCCTAGGCGCCACTCATAAGCTGAGTTTGTGTTTTCAGACTTCTGTGCCCTCAGCCTGGACCCACACAACCGCCAGGCTAGGGCCTCTGGAGCCACAGCGAAAGATTGTGCCTGCCCTCTCCAAGGAAATTGTGCCCAATCCATTGACCACAACCCTACAGGTTAGGGAAAAGCTCCAAGGCCCCTGAGGCCATCAATAGTGTAGGCCACCCTGGACTAAGAGGGGCTCTCTGACACCAGCGGAGCAACTATCTCCACTTAGACTCTCAGACAGTGTCCCCAGAGACAGAAGGTTGAAATGGACAGGCCCCCAGGCCCTAATCTGAACCTTAGCTCTGGTTTCCATGTGTCCGTCCTCAGAGGTCTGTTTTCGTAGACCAGCACACGGGGCTTTTCTGAGGCACCAAACCAAACCTCTCTCGCCTCCACATGGGGAGCTTACTTACTGGGGATGTATCAAACCCTTCAGGTAGGAGAGTTCCGCAGGGCCACTGAACAACCAGCACATTCCAAGGTTTCCATGGACCCAAACGCACATTATGACGCATCCTCAGGAGAGGCCATTTCAACTCAGCCCCCTGGTTAGCGTGCCCCAGAGGCAGCAGATCAAACATATCTTGTGGCTAATGGCCAATGGGAATGCGAGGCATGCTGTACAGGGATCCATCCTTCGAACCGTGCTCTCCAGTCCTTCCGTATGGTATGTCCTGGAGCCATGCAACAGGACTCGAATGTCCCACAGAAGGAAACCTGGTGGTTTGGGGCAACCTCCAAACTCAGCGTGGGAAAACTTCCTTGGCCTCATGAGGCCCCCGCTTCATGAAGGTGCCATCATGGACACATACTCCAGCCTCAGCCAACGTCTGATCCTCAGCCTGACTTCAGATGCAGGAGATTTTGATTCAGCCTCTGCCTAGTGGGCCTGCTCTGCCCTTGGCTCCAATCCTCACTTTAGCTTGTGTTCCTAGACTTCCGTCCTCACACTCCTGGCCCACAAACCCTCCCTTCTGGGAATTCTGGGGCCACAATGAAGCACTCCGCCTGCCTCCCAGGAGAAAAACTTTGTCTATGGTGCTGCCCAGAAACCCCAAATGAGGATCAAACTGCTTGGCCCTCGGCAACACCCCAATTGCATAGGCTACCTTAAACACTGATGCTCTGTCGCAAATAGCCTGAGCCCAGACCTTCCAACAGACACCGACACAGCTGGCTGCACACCCAGCACATTGGACCCGCCACTGCCTTAGGCCACCATCCATTCCCAACCTGGGTTTTCAGTCATCAGAACCTAGACCTTATCTCCAATCCCTGCACAGGGCGGAACCTGATGCACAAGTCAGAACCCCTCCTTCCCCATGGCAAGAAACCTTGCTGCTGGCAGTGAGTCAAACCTTCAGTGTAGGAGAAAACGGCATGGCCCATGAGGCCACGCCCATGTGTGAGGGCCGCCTTGGGCACAAACACACATTGTGACCCTCAGCGTGAGTACCTTATTCAAGTAACGCCTCTCAGTGATTGGACCAAGAGCCCGCATATGTGGCTTGCCATGCCCATAGGCACGCAGGACTAACTAGATGGTGTGTATTCCAGTTGAGGGAACCCACTGCTGTGCTCTAGAGTCCCTCTCCTGGGGGGTCCCCTGTGGCAGAAAACAGTACTCTTCCCTTCCCACAGAATGAACCCAAACACTTGGGAGCTTGGACAATCCCCCGAGAGGAAGGCTCTTCCTCGGCCCCTGAAGCAACCCCTACCCTGAACGGCCACTGTGAACGCAACACCCAGAGACAAAAGCCTGAGCGACTGCCTCCCACTTGCCCTCCTTTGATATCCAGAGGATCTCCCCTCTCGGACTGGAGATCAGGCCTGCCATTACCTTGGCCCCTACCTGAGCCAAGTTTGCTTTTTCAGACATCTGTCCCCACAGCCCTGGCAAACACAGCCTCTAGGCTGGGTCCTCGGAGCCATACCACAGGACCATACCTGCTCTCTCCTGGGAAACTCTGTCCATTCCTTTGGCCACACACCTCCAGAATATGAGAAACCTCAAGGCCCCCGAGGACATACCATTACCGGGAGCCTCCCTGCACACACAGGGCCCTTCGGACACAAGCGGAGCTGCTACCTCCATGAAGGCATGCACACCGATGTCAACAGAAATAAGGGGTTGAGCCCGACAGGCCCTTAGGCCCTAATCTCAACTCTTGCTTTGTTTTCCTGGTGTCACTCCTCAGAGGCTTTGGTTCGAAGAACATGATATGGGGCTTTCCTGAGGCACTGAACAGAACTTCTCTCGTCTCCACATGGGAGGCTTCCTTGTTGGAGCCATGTCAAACACCTCAGGTTGGAGAATCCTGCAGAGTCCCTGAGCCACCTCCACATTCCACGGTCTCCCAGGCCACCAAGCCACAGTAGGACTCATCTTCAGGAGAGTCCATTTCAACTCTCCCCTCTGGGTAGCTCACCCAGGAGCCCGCAGATTGAGCCTGCCTTGTCCTGACTAAAGAGTGGGAATATGAGGTGGCGTTCCCAGGCATCCATGCTTAGACACCTGCTCTCGAGTCTTTCCGTATGGGGCCTCCTGTAACCATCCAATAGCACTCGACTTTCGTGCAGAAGGAAACCTTGAGGTTTGGAGTAGTTCACAAATCCCATCGTAGGCAAACCTTCCTGGCCTCATGAGGCCCCCACACCATTCAGGAAGAGGCCATGCTGGACAAAAACTCTAGCCTGAGGCACGTCTCAGAGTTGAAATGACCTCAGTGCAGGAGATCTCGATTCAGCCTCTCAGAGTGGGCCTGCCGTGCCATCGGTCCCAAACCTCACGCTAGCTTGTGTTTTCAGACTTCCTTCCTCACACTCCTGGCAAACAAGCCCTCCGGACTAGGAACTCCAGAACCACAACCCAGCCCAGGGTCTGCCCAAGGGAAGAAAAACGTTTCCCTGTGGGGCTCTCTCCAGAAAACCCAGATGACGATCAACCTGCTCGGGCCTCGACGGTACCCGAACTGGATACGCTGCTCTGGGCACTCATGCTCTGTCTGACACAGCCTGAAGCCAGACGTCCAGACAGACAAGGAGACAGCTGGCCGCACACCCAGCACTTCGGACACGCCATGGTCTTATGCCGCCACCTCTTCCTAACCTTGGTTTTCAGATATCTGAACCTAGACATTATATCAATTCTCCACACAGCTGGGTATCGCAAGCACAACACAGAACTCCTCCTTCCCCGTGGCTGGAAAGCTTGCTCTTGGCATGGAGTCACACCTTCAGGGTGGGAGAAACCTTCCTGGTCCCTGATGCCACGCCCAAACTTGAGTGCTGCTTGGGCACAAATTCACACTCTGACCCTCAGCATGAGCCCCATGTCAAAGAAAGGCCTGTCAGGGCCTGGGCCAAGAGCCCGCATATGGGGCTTGCCAAGCCCCTATGCACCCAATCCTCACCAGTGTTTGAGTTTTCCAGTCGCCCCGCCCGTACCTGGGGCTCTGCTCTGGAATCCCTTTCTTGGAGAGACACATGAGCCAGACAACACGACTCCACCCTTCCCACAAAATGACCCCAAACTCTTGGGAGCTGGGACAAATCCCCATAGAGGGATACTCGTCCACAGTCCCTGAGGCCACCCCTCCAATCCACGGCTATCTCGGACACAACATCCAGAGACAAAAGCCTGAAGGAACGCCTCCCCCTCGCCCTTGTTTCAGAGGCCCAGGAGCTCCCTCTCGGGCTGTACATCCGGCCTGCCATACCCTAGGCGCCACTCATAAGCTGAGTTTGTGTTTTCAGACTTCTGTGCCCTCAGCCTGGACCCACACAACCGCCAGGCTAGGGCCTCTGGAGCCACAGCGAAAGATTGTGCCTGCCCTCTCCAAGGAAATTGTGCCCAATCCATTGACCACAACCCTACAGGTTAGGGAAAAGCTCCAAGGCCCCTGAGGCCATCAATAGTGTAGGCCACCCTGGACTAAGAGGGGCTCTCTGACACCAGCGGAGCAACTATCTCCACTTAGACTCTCAGACAGTGTCCCCAGAGACAGAAGGTTGAAATGGACAGGCCCCCAGGCCCTAATCTGAACCTTAGCTCTGGTTTCCATGTGTCCGTCCTCAGAGGTCTGTTTTCGTAGACCAGCACACGGGGCTTTTCTGAGGCACCAAACCAAACCTCTCTCGCCTCCACATGGGGAGCTTACTTACTGGGGATGTATCAAACCCTTCAGGTAGGAGAGTTCCGCAGGGCCACTGAACAACCAGCACATTCCAAGGTTTCCATGGACCCAAACGCACATTATGACGCATCCTCAGGAGAGGCCATTTCAACTCAGCCCCCTGGTTAGCGTGCCCCAGAGGCAGCAGATCAAACATATCTTGTGGCTAATGGCCAATGGGAATGCGAGGCATGCTGTACAGGGATCCATCCTTCGAACCGTGCTCTCCAGTCCTTCCGTATGGTATGTCCTGGAGCCATGCAACAGGACTCGAATGTCCCACAGAAGGAAACCTGGTGGTTTGGGGCAACCTCCAAACTCAGCGTGGGAAAACTTCCTTGGCCTCATGAGGCCCCCGCTTCATGAAGGTGCCATCATGGACACATACTCCAGCCTCAGCCAACGTCTGATCCTCAGCCTGACTTCAGATGCAGGAGATTTTGATTCAGCCTCTGCCTAGTGGGCCTGCTCTGCCCTTGGCTCCAATCCTCACTTTAGCTTGTGTTCCTAGACTTCCGTCCTCACACTCCTGGCCCACAAACCCTCCCTTCTGGGAATTCTGGGGCCACAATGAAGCACTCCGCCTGCCTCCCAGGAGAAAAACTTTGTCTATGGTGCTGCCCAGAAACCCCAAATGAGGATCAAACTGCTTGGCCCTCGGCAACACCCCAATTGCATAGGCTACCTTAAACACTGATGCTCTGTCGCAAATAGCCTGAGCCCAGACCTTCCAACAGACACCGACACAGCTGGCTGCACACCCAGCACATTGGACCCGCCACTGCCTTAGGCCACCATCCATTCCCAACCTGGGTTTTCAGTCATCAGAACCTAGACCTTATCTCCAATCCCTGCACAGGGCGGAACCTGATGCACAAGTCAGAACCCCTCCTTCCCCATGGCAAGAAACCTTGCTGCTGGCAGTGAGTCAAACCTTCAGTGTAGGAGAAAACGGCATGGCCCATGAGGCCACGCCCATGTGTGAGGGCCGCCTTGGGCACAAACACACATTGTGACCCTCAGCGTGAGTACCTTATTCAAGTAACGCCTCTCAGTGATTGGACCAAGAGCCCGCATATGTGGCTTGCCATGCCCATAGGCACGCAGGACTAACTAGATGGTGTGTATTCCAGTTGAGGGAACCCACTGCTGTGCTCTAGAGTCCCTCTCCTGGGGGGTCCCCTGTGGCAGAAAACAGTACTCTTCCCTTCCCACAGAATGAACCCAAACACTTGGGAGCTTGGACAATCCCCCGAGAGGAAGGCTCTTCCTCGGCCCCTGAAGCAACCCCTACCCTGAACGGCCACTGTGAACGGAACACCCAGAGACAAAAGCCTGAGCGACTGCCTCCCACTTGCCCTCCTTTGATATCCAGAGGATCTCCCCTCTCGGACTGGAGATCAGGCCTGCCATTACCTTGGCCCCTACCTGAGCCAAGTTTGCTTTTTCAGACATCTGTCCCCACAGCCCTGGCAAACACAGCCTCTAGGCTGGGTCCTCGGAGCCATACCACAGGACCATGCCTGCTCTCTCCTGGGAAACTCTGTCCATTCCTTTGGCCACACACCTCCAGAATATGAGAAACCTCAAGGCCCCCGAGGACATACCATTACCGGGAGCCTCCCTGCACACACAGGGCCCTTCGGACACAAGCGGAGCTGCTACCTCCATGAAGGCATGCACACCGATGTCAACAGAAATAAGGGGTTGAGCCCGACAGGCCCTTAGGCCCTAATCTCAACTCTTGCTTTGTTTTCCTGGTGTCACTCCTCAGAGGCTTTGGTTCGAAGAACAGGATATGGGGCTTTCCTGAGGCACTGAACAGAACTTCTCTCGTCTCCACATGGGAAGCTTCCTTGTTGGAGCCGTGTCAAACACCTCAGGTTGGAGAATCCTGCAGAGTCCCTGAGCCACCTCCACATTCCCCGGTCTCCCAGGCCACCAAGCCACAGTAGGACTCATCTTCAGGAGAGTCCATTTCAACTCTCCCCTCTGGGTAGCTCACCCAGGAGCCCGCAGATTGAGCCTGCCTTGTCCTGACTAAAGAGTGGGAATATGAGGTGGCGTTCCCAGGCATCCATGCTTAGACACCTGCTCTCGAGTCTTTCCGTATGGGGCCTCCTGTAACCATCCAATAGCACTCGACTTTCGTGCAGAAGGAAACCTTGAGGTTTGGAGTAGTTCACAAATCCCATCGTAGGCAAACCTTCCTGGCCTCATGAGGCCCCCACACCATTCAGGAAGAGGCCATGCTGGACAAAAACTCTAGCCTGAGGCACGTCTCAGAGTTGAAATGACCTCAGTGCAGGAGATCTCGATTCAGCCTCTCAGAGTGGGCCTGCCGTGCCATCGGTCCCAAACCTCACGCTAGCTTGTGTTTTCAGACTTCCTTCCTCACACTCCTGGCAAACAAGCCCTCCGGACTAGGAACTCCAGAACCACAACCCAGCCCAGGGTCTGCCCAAGGGAAGAAAAACGTTTCCCTGTGGGGCTCTCTCCAGAAAACCCAGATGACGATCAACCTGCTCGGGCCTCGACGGTACCCGAACTGGATACGCTGCTCTGGGCACTCATGCTCTGTCTGACACAGCCTGAAGCCAGACGTCCAGACAGACAAGGAGACAGCTGGCCGCACACCCAGCACTTCGGACACGCCATGGTCTTATGCCGCCACCTCTTCCTAACCTTGGTTTTCAGATATCTGAACCTAGACATTATATCAATTCTCCACACAGCTGGGTATCGCAAGCACAACACAGAACTCCTCCTTCCCCGTGGCTGGAAAGCTTGCTCTTGGCATGGAGTCACACCTTCAGGGTGGGAGAAACCTTCCTGGTCCCTGATGCCACGCCCAAACTTGAGTGCTGCTTGGGCACAAATTCACACTCTGACCCTCAGCATGAGCCCCATGTCAAAGAAAGGCCTGTCAGGGCCTGGGCCAAGAGCCCGCATATGGGGCTTGCCAAGCCCCTATGCACCCAATCCTCACCAGTGTTTGAGTTTTCCAGTCGCCCCGCCCGTACCTGGGGCTCTGCTCTGGAATCCCTTTCTTGGAGAGACACATGAGCCAGACAACACGACTCCACCCTTCCCACAAAATGACCCCAAACTCTTGGGAGCTGGGACAAATCCCCAGAGAGGGATACTCGTCCACAGTCCCTGAGGCCACCCCTCCAATCCACGGCTATCTCGGACACAACATCCAGAGACAAAAGCCTGAAGGAACGCCTCCCCCTCGCCCTTGTTTCAGAGGCCCAGGAGCTCCCTCTCGGGCTGTACATCCGGCCTGCCATACCCTAGGCGCCACTCATAAGCTGAGTTTGTGTTTTCAGACTTCTGTGCCCTCAGCCTGGACCCACACAACCGCCAGGCTAGGGCCTCTGGAGCCACAGCGAAAGATTGTGCCTGCCCTCTCCAAGGAAATTGTGCCCAATCCATTGACCACAACCCTACAGGTTAGGGAAAAGCTCCAAGGCCCCTGAGGCCATCAATAGTGTAGGCCACCCTGGACTAAGAGGGGCTCTCTGACACCAGCGGAGCAACTATCTCCACTTAGACTCTCAGACAGTGTCCCCAGAGACAGAAGTTTGAAATGGACAGGCCCCCAGGCCCTAATCTGAACCTTAGCTCTGGTTTCCATGTGTCCGTCCTCAGAGGTCTGTTTTCGTAGACCAGCACACGGGGCTTTTCTGAGGCACCAAACCAAACCTCTCTCGCCTCCACATGGGGAGCTTACTTACTGGGGATGTATCAAACCCTTCAGGTAGGAGAGTTCCGCAGGGCCACTGAACAACCAGCACATTCCAAGGTTTCCATGGACCCAAACGCACATTATGACGCATCCTCAGGAGAGGCCATTTCCACTCAGCCCCCTGGTTAGCGTGCCCCAGAGGCAGCAGATCAAACATATCTTGTGGCTAATGGCCAATGGGAATGCGAGGCATGCTGTACAGGGATCCATCCTTCGAACCGTGCTCTCCAGTCCTTCCGTATGGTATGTCCTGGAGCCATGCAACAGGACTCGAATGTCCCACAGAAGGAAACCTGGTGGTTTGGGGCAACCTCCAAACTCAGCGTGGGAAAACTTCCTTGGCCTCATGAGGCCCCCGCTTCATGAAGGTGCCATCATGGACACATACTCCAGCCTCAGCCAACGTCTGATCCTCAGCCTGACTTCAGATGCAGGAGATTTTGATTCAGCCTCTGCCTAGTGGGCCTGCTCTGCCCTTGGCTCCAATCCTCACTTTAGCTTGTGTTCCTAGACTTCCGTCCTCACACTCCTGGCCCACAAACCCTCCCTTCTGGGAATTCTGGGGCCACAATGAAGCACTCCGCCTGCCTCCCAGGAGAAAAACTTTGTCTATGGTGCTGCCCAGAAACCCCAAATGAGGATCAAACTGCTTGGCCCTCGGCAACACCCCAATTGCATAGGCTACCTTAAACACTGATGCTCTGTCGCAAATAGCCTGAGCCCAGACCTTCCAACAGACACCGACACAGCTGGCTGCACACCCAGCACATTGGACCCGCCACTGCCTTAGGCCACCATCCATTCCCAACCTGGGTTTTCAGTCATCAGAACCTAGACCTTATCTCCAATCCCTGCACAGGGGGGAACCTGATGCACAAGTCAGAACCCTTCCTTCCCCATGGCAAGAAACCTTGCTGCTGGCAGTGAGTCAAACCTTCAGTGTAGGAGAAAACGGCATGGCCCATGAGGCCACGCCCATGTGTGAGGGCCGCCTTGGGCACAAACACACATTGTGACCCTCAGCGTGAGTACCTTATTCAAGTAACGCCTCTCAGTGATTGGACCAAGAGCCCGCATATGTGGCTTGCCATGCCCATAGGCACGCAGGACTAACTAGATGGTGTGTATTGCAGTTGAGGGAACCCACTGCTGTGCTCTAGAGTCCCTCTCCTGGGGGGTCCCCTGTGGCAGAAAACAGTACTCTTCCCTTCCCACAGAATGAACCCAAACACTTGGGAGCTTGGACAATCCCCCGAGAGGAAGGCTCTTCCTCGGCCCCTGAAGCAACCCCTACCCTGAACGGCCACTGTGAACGCAACACCCAGAGACAAAAGCCTGAGCGACTGCCTCCCACTTGCCCTCCTTTGATATCCAGAGGATCTCCCCTCTCGGACTGGAGATCAGGCCTGCCATTACCTTGGCCCCTACCTGAGCCAAGTTTGCTTTTTCAGACATCTGTCCCCACAGCCCTGGCAAACACAGCCTCTAGGCTGGGTCCTCTGGAGCCATACCACAGGACCATGCCTGCTCTCTCCTGGGAAACTCTGTCCATTCCTTTGGCCACACACCTCCAGAATATGAGAAACCTCAAGGCCCCCGAGGACATACCATTACCGGGAGCCTCCCTGCACACACAGGGGCCTTCGGACACAAGCGGAGCTGCTACCTCCATGAAGGCATGCACACCGATGTCAACAGAGATAGAAGGTTGAGCCCGACAGGCCCTTAGGCCCTAATCTCAACTCTTGCTTTGTTTTCCAGGTGTCACTCCTCAGAGGCTTTGGTTCGAAGAACAGGATATGGGGCTTTCCTGAGGCACTGAACAGAACTTCTCTCGTCTCCACATGGGAAGCTTCCTTGTTGGAGCCGTGTCAAACACCTCAGGTTGGAGAATCCTGCAGAGTCCCTGAGCCACCTCCACATTCCACGGTCTCCCAGGCCACCAAGCCACAGTAGGACTCATCTTCAGGAGAGTCCATTTCAACTCTCCCCTCTGGGTAGCTCACCCAGGAGCCCGCAGATTGAGCCTTCCTTGTCCTGACTAAAGAGTGGGAATATGAGGTGGCGTTCCCAGGCATCCATGCTTAGACACCTGCTCTCGAGTCTTTCCGTATGGGGCCTCCTGGAACCATCCAATAGCACTCGACTTTCGTGCAGAAGGAAACCTTGAGGTTTGGAGTAGTTCACAAATCCCATCGTAGGCAAACCTTCCTGGCCTCATGAGGCCCCCACACCATTCAGGAAGAGGCCATGCTGGACAAAAACTCTAGCCTGAGGCACGTCTCAGAGTTGAAATGACCTCAGTGCAGGAGATCTCGATTCAGCCTCTCAGAGTGGGCCTGCCGTGCCATCGGTCCCAAACCTCACGCTAGCTTGTGTTTTCAGACTTCCTTCCTCACACTCCTGGCAAACAAGCCCTCCGGACTAGGAACTCCAGAACCACAACCCAGCCCAGGGTCTGCCCAAGGGAAGAAAAACGTTTCCCTGTGGGGCTCTCTCCAGAAAACCCAGATGACGATCAACCTGCTCGGGCCTCGACGGTACCCGAACTGGATACGCTGCTCTGGGCACTCATGCTCTGTCTGACACAGCCTGAAGCCAGACGTCCAGACAGACAAGGAGACAGCTGGCCGCACACCCAGCACTTCGGACACGCCATGGTCTTATGCCGCCACCTCTTCCTAACCTTGGTTTTCAGATATCTGAACCTAGACATTATATCAATTCTCCACACAGCTGGGTATCGCAAGCACAACACAGAACTCCTCCTTCCCCGTGGCTGGAAAGCTTGCTCTTGGCATGGAGTCACACCTTCAGGGTGGGAGAAACCTTCCTGGTCCCTGATGCCACGCCCAAACTTGAGTGCTGCTTGGGCACAAATTCACACTCTGACCCTCAGCATGAGCCCCATGTCAAAGAAAGGCCTGTCAGGGCCTGGGCCAAGAGCCCGCATATGGGGCTTGCCAAGCCCCTATGCACCCAATCCTCACCAGTGTTTGAGTTTTCCAGTCGCCCCGCCCGTACCTGGGGCTCTGCTCTGGAATCCCTTTCTTGGAGAGACACATGAGCCAGACAACACGACTCCACCCTTCCCACAAAATGACCCCAAACTCTTGGGAGCTGGGACAAATCCCCAGAGAGGGATACTCGTCCACAGTCCCTGAGGCCACCCCTCCAATCCACGGCTATCTCGGACACAACATCCAGAGACAAAAGCCTGAAGGAACGCCTCCCCCTCGCCCTTGTTTCAGAGGCCCAGGAGCTCCCTCTCGGGCTGTACATCCGGCCTGCCATACCCTAGGCGCCACTCATAAGCTGAGTTTGTGTTTTCAGACTTCTGTGCCCTCAGCCTGGACCCACACAACCGCCAGGCTAGGGCCTCTGGAGCCACAGCGAAAGATTGTGCCTGCCCTCTCCAAGGAAATTGTGCCCAATCCATTGACCACAACCCTACAGGTTAGGGAAAAGCTCCAAGGCCCCTGAGGCCATCAATAGTGTAGGCCACCCTGGACTAAGAGGGGCTCTCTGACACCGCGGAGCAACTATCTCCACTTAGACTCTCAGACAGTGTCCCCAGAGACAGAAGGTTGAAATGGACAGGCCCCCAGGCCCTAATCTGAACCTTAGCTCTGGTTTCCATGTGTCCGTCCTCAGAGGTCTGTTTTCGTAGACCAGCACACGGGGCTTTTCTGAGGCACCAAACCAAACCTCTCTCGCCTCCACATGGGGAGCTTACTTACTGGGGATGTATCAAACCCTTCAGGTAGGAGAGTTCCGCAGGGCCACTGAACAACCAGCACATTCCAAGGTTTCCATGGACCCAAACGCACATTATGACGCATCCTCAGGAGAGGCCATTTCAACTCAGCCCCCTGGTTAGCGTGCCCCAGAGGCAGCAGATCAAACATATCTTGTGGCTAATGGCCAATGGGAATGCGAGGCATGCTGTACAGGGATCCATCCTTCGAACCGTGCTCTCCAGTCCTTCCGTATGGTATGTCCTGGAGCCATGCAACAGGACTCGAATGTCCCACAGAAGGAAACCTGGTGGTTTGGGGCAACCTCCAAACTCAGCGTGGGAAAACTTCCTTGGCCTCATGAGGCCCCCGCTTCATGAAGGTGCCATCATGGACACATACTCCAGCCTCAGCCAACGTCTGATCCTCAGCCTGACTTCAGATGCAGGAGATTTTGATTCAGCCTCTGCCTAGTGGGCCTGCTCTGCCCTTGGCTCCAATCCTCACTTTAGCTTGTGTTCCTAGACTTCCGTCCTCACACTCCTGGCCCACAAACCCTCCCTTCTGGGAATTCTGGGGCCACAATGAAGCACTCCGCCTGCCTCCCAGGAGAAAAACTTTGTCTATGGTGCTGCCCAGAAACCCCAAATGAGGATCAAACTGCTTGGCCCTCGGCAACACCCCAATTGCATAGGCTACCTTAAACACTGATGCTCTGTCGCAAATAGCCTGAGCCCAGACCTTCCAACAGACACCGACACAGCTGGCTGCACACCCAGCACATTGGACCCGCCACTGCCTTAGGCCACCATCCATCCCCAACCTGGGTTTTCAGTCATCAGAACCTAGACCTTATCTCCAATCCCTGCACAGGGCGGAACCTGATGCACAAGTCAGAACCCCTCCTTCCCCATGGCAAGAAACCTTGCTGCTGGCAGTGAGTCAAACCTTCAGTGTAGGAGAAAATGACATGGCCCATGAGGCCACGCCCATGTGTGAGGGCCGCCTTGGGCACAAACACACATTGTGACCCTCAGCGTGAGTACCTTATTCAAGTAACGCCTCTCAGTGATTGGACCAAGAGCCCGCATATGTGGCTTGCCATGCCCATAGGCACGCAGGACTAACTAGATGGTGTGTATTGCAGTTGAGGGAACCCACTGCTGTGCTCTAGAGTCCCTCTCCTGGGGGGTCCCCTGTGGCAGAAAACAGTACTCTTCCCTTCCCACAGAATGAACCCAAACACTTGGGAGCTTGGACAATCCCCCGAGAGGAAGGCTCTTCCTCGGCCCCTGAAGCAACCCCTACCCTGAACGGCCACTGTGAACGCAACACCCAGAGACAAAAGCCTGAGCGACTGCCTCCCACTTGCCCTCCTTTGATATCCAGAGGATCTCCCCTCTCGGACTGGAGATCAGGCCTGCCATTACCTTGGCCCCTACCTGAGCCAAGTTTGCTTTTTCAGACATCTGTCCCCACAGCCCTGGCAAACACAGCCTCTAGGCTGGGTCCTCGGAGCCATACCACAGGACCATGCCTGCTCTCTCCTGGGAAACTCTGTCCATTCCTTTGGCCACACACCTCCAGAATATGAGAAACCTCAAGGCCCCCGAGGACATACCATTACCGGGAGCCTCCCTGCACACACAGGGCCCTTCGGACACAAGCGGAGCTGCTACCTCCATGAAGGCATGCACACCGATGTCAACAGAAATAAGGGGTTGAGCCCGACAGGCCCTTAGGCCCTAATCTCAACTCTTGCTTTGTTTTCCTGGTGTCACTCCTCAGAGGCTTTGGTTCGAAGAACAGGATATGGGGCTTTCCTGAGGCACTGAACAGAACTTCTCTCGTCTCCACATGGGAAGCTTCCTTGTTGGAGCCGTGTCAAACACCTCAGGTTGGAGAATCCTGCAGAGTCCCTGAGCCACCTCCACATTCCCCGGTCTCCCAGGCCACCAAGCCACAGTAGGACTCATCTTCAGGAGAGTCCATTTCAACTCTCCCCTCTGGGTAGCTCACCCAGGAGCCCGCAGATTGAGCCTGCCTTGTCCTGACTAAAGAGTGGGAATATGAGGTGGCGTTCCCAGGCATCCATGCTTAGACACCTGCTCTCGAGTCTTTCCGTATGGGGCCTCCTGTAACCATCCAATAGCACTCGACTTTCGTGCAGAAGGAAACCTTGAGGTTTGGAGTAGTTCACAAATCCCATCGTAGGCAAACCTTCCTGGCCTCATGAGGCCCCCACACCATTCAGGAAGAGGCCATGCTGGACAAAAACTCTAGCCTGAGGCACGTCTCAGAGTTGAAATGACCTCAGTGCAGGAGATCTCGATTCAGCCTCTCAGAGTGGGCCTGCCGTGCCATCGGTCCCAAACCTCACGCTAGCTTGTGTTTTCAGACTTCCTTCCTCACACTCCTGGCAAACAAGCCCTCCGGACTAGGAACTCCAGAACCACAACCCAGCCCAGGGTCTGCCCAAGGGAAGAAAAACGTTTCCCTGTGGGGCTCTCTCCAGAAAACCCAGATGACGATCAACCTGCTCGGGCCTCGACGGTACCCGAACTGGATACGCTGCTCTGGGCACTCATGCTCTGTCTGACACAGCCTGAAGCCAGACGTCCAGACAGACAAGGAGACAGCTGGCCGCACACCCAGCACTTCGGACACGCCATGGTCTTATGCCGCCACCTCTTCCTAACCTTGGTTTTCAGATATCTGAACCTAGACATTATATCAATTCTCCACACAGCTGGGTATCGCAAGCACAACACAGAACTCCTCCTTCCCCGTGGCTGGAAAGCTTGCTCTTGGCATGGAGTCACACCTTCAGGGTGGGAGAAACCTTCCTGGTCCCTGATGCCACGCCCAAACTTGAGTGCTGCTTGGGCACAAATTCACACTCTGACCCTCAGCATGAGCCCCATGTCAAAGAAAGGCCTGTCAGGGCCTGGGCCAAGAGCCCGCATATGGGGCTTGCCAAGCCCCTATGCACCCAATCCTCACCAGTGTTTGAGTTTTCCAGTCGCCCCGCCCGTACCTGGGGCTCTGCTCTGGAATCCCTTTCTTGGAGAGACACATGAGCCAGACAACACGACTCCACCCTTCCCACAAAATGACCCCAAACTCTTGGGAGCTGGGACAAATCCCCAGAGAGGGATACTCGTCCACAGTCCCTGAGGCCACCCCTCCAATCCACGGCTATCTCGGACACAACATCCAGAGACAAAAGCCTGAAGGAACGCCTCCCCCTCGCCCTTGTTTCAGAGGCCCAGGAGCTCCCTCTCGGGCTGTACATCCGGCCTGCCATACCCTAGGCGCCACTCATAAGCTGAGTTTGTGTTTTCAGACTTCTGTGCCCTCAGCCTGGACCCACACAACCGCCAGGCTAGGGCCTCTGGAGCCACAGCGAAAGATTGTGCCTGCCCTCTCCAAGGAAATTGTGCCCAATCCATTGACCACAACCCTACAGGTTAGGGAAAAGCTCCAAGGCCCCTGAGGCCATCAATAGTGTAGGCCACCCTGGACTAAGAGGGGCTCTCTGACACCAGCGGAGCAACTATCTCCACTTAGACTCTCAGACAGTGTCCCCAGAGACAGAAGGTTGAAATGGACAGGCCCCCAGGCCCTAATCTGAACCTTAGCTCTGGTTTCCATGTGTCCGTCCTCAGAGGTCTGTTTTCGTAGACCAGCACACGGGGCTTTTCTGAGGCACCAAACCAAACCTCTCTCGCCTCCACATGGGGAGCTTACTTACTGGGGATGTATCAAACCCTTCAGGTAGGAGAGTTCCGCAGGGCCACTGAACAACCAGCACATTCCAAGGTTTCCATGGACCCAAACGCACATTATGACGCATCCTCAGGAGAGGCCATTTCAACTCAGCCCCCTGGTTAGCGTGCCCCAGAGGCAGCAGATCAAACATATCTTGTGGCTAATGGCCAATGGGAATGCGAGGCATGCTGTACAGGGATCCATCCTTCGAACCGTGCTCTCCAGTCCTTCCGTATGGTATGTCCTGGAGCCATGCAACAGGACTCGAATGTCCCACAGAAGGAAACCTGGTGGTTTGGGGCAACCTCCAAACTCAGCGTGGGAAAACTTCCTTGGCCTCATGAGGCCCCCGCTTCATGAAGGTGCCATCATGGACACATACTCCAGCCTCAGCCAACGTCTGATCCTCAGCCTGACTTCAGATGCAGGAGATTTTGATTCAGCCTCTGCCTAGTGGGCCTGCTCTGCCCTTGGCTCCAATCCTCACTTTAGCTTGTGTTCCTAGACTTCCGTCCTCACACTCCTGGCCCACAAACCCTCCCTTCTGGGAATTCTGGGGCCACAATGAAGCACTCCGCCTGCCTCCCAGGAGAAAAACTTTGTCTATGGTGCTGCCCAGAAACCCCAAATGAGGATCAAACTGCTTGGCCCTCGGCAACACCCCAATTGCATAGGCTACCTTAAACACTGATGCTCTGTCGCAAATAGCCTGAGCCCAGACCTTCCAACAGACACCGACACAGCTGGCTGCACACCCAGCACATTGGACCCGCCACTGCCTTAGGCCACCATCCATTCCCAACCTGGGTTTTCAGTCATCAGAACCTAGACCTTATCTCCAATCCCTGCACAGGGCGGAACCTGATGCACAAGTCAGAACCCCTCCTTCCCCATGGCAAGAAACCTTGCTGCTGGCAGTGAGTCAAACCTTCAGTGTAGGAGAAAATGACATGGCCCATGAGGCCACGCCCATGTGTGAGGGCCGCCTTGGGCACAAACACACATTGTGACCCTCAGCGTGAGTACCTTATTCAAGTAACGCCTCTCAGTGATTGGACCAAGAGCCCGCATATGTGGCTTGCCATGCCCATAGGCACGCAGGACTAACTAGATGGTGTGTATTCCAGTTGAGGGAACCCACTGCTGTGCTCTAGAGTCCCTCTCCTGGGGGGTCCCCTGTGGCAGAAAACAGTACTCTTCCCTTCCCACAGAATGAACCCAAACACTTGGGAGCTTGGACAATCCCCCGAGAGGAAGGCTCTTCCTCGGCCCCTGAAGCAACCCCTACCCTGAACGGCCACTGTGAACGCAACACCCAGAGACAAAAGCCTGAGCGACTGACTCCCACTTGCCCTCCTTTGATATCCAGAGGATCTCCCCTCTCGGACTGGAGATCAGGCCTGCCATTACCTTGGCCCCTACCTGAGCCAAGTTTGCTTTTTCAGACATCTGTCCCCACAGCCCTGGCAAACACAGCCTCTAGGCTGGGTCCTCTGGAGCCATACCACAGGACCATGCCTGCTCTCTCCTGGGAAACTCTGTCCATTCCTTTGGCCACACACCTCCAGAATATGAGAAACCTCAAGGCCCCCGAGGACATACCATTACCGGGAGCCTCCCTGCACACACAGGGGCCTTCGGACACAAGCGGAGCTGCTACCTCCATGAAGGCATGCACACCGATGTCAACAGAGATAGAAGGTTGAGCCCGACAGGCCCTTAGGCCCTAATCTCAACTCTTGCTTGGTTTTCCAGGTGTCACTCCTCAGAGGCTTTGGTTCGAAGAACAGGATATGGGGCTTTCCTGAGGCACTGAACAGAACTTCTCTCGTCTCCACATGGGAAGCTTCCTTGTTGGAGCCGTGTCAAACACCTCAGGTTGGAGAATCCTGCAGAGTCCCTGAGCCCCCTCCGCATTCCAAGGTCTCCCAGGCCACCAAGCCACAGTAGGACTCATCTTCAGGAGAGTCCATTTCAACTCTCCCCTCTGGGTAGCTCACCCAGGAGCCCGCAGATTGAGCCTTCCTTGTCCTGACTAAAGAGTGGGAATATGAGGTGGCGTTCCCAGGCATCCATGCTTAGACACCTGCTCTCGAGTCTTTCCGTATGGGGCCTCCTGGAACCATCCAATAGCACTCGACTTTCGTGCAGAAGGAAACCTTGAGGTTTGGAGTAGTTCACAAATCCCATCGTAGGCAAACCTTCCTGGCCTCATGAGGCCCCCACACCATTCAGGAAGAGGCCATGCTGGACAAAAACTCTAGCCTGAGGCACGTCTCAGAGTTGAAATGACCTCAGTGCAGGAGATCTCGATTCAGCCTCTCAGAGTGGGCCTGCCGTGCCATCGGTCCCAAACCTCACGCTAGCTTGTGTTTTCAGACTTCCTTCCTCACACTCCTGGCAAACAAGCCCTCCGGACTAGGAACTCCAGAACCACAACCCAGCCCAGGGTCTGCCCAAGGGAAGAAAAACGTTTCCCTGTGGGGCTCTCTCCAGAAAACCCAGATGACGATCAACCTGCTCGGGCCTCGACGGTACCCGAACTGGATACGCTGCTCTGGGCACTCATGCTCTGTCTGACACAGCCTGAAGCCAGACGTCCAGACAGACAAGGAGACAGCTGGCCGCACACCCAGCACTTCGGACACGCCATGGTCTTATGCCGCCACCTCTTCCTAACCTTGGTTTTCAGTATCTGAACCTAGACATTATATCAATTCTCCACACAGCTGGGTATCGCAAGCACAACACAGAACTCCTCCTTCCCCGTGGCTGGAAAGCTTGCTCTTGGCATGGAGTCACACCTTCAGGGTGGGAGAAACCTTCCTGGTCCCTGATGCCACGCCCAAACTTGAGTGCTGCTTGGGCACAAATTCACACTCTGACCCTCAGCATGAGCCCCATGTCAAAGAAAGGCCTGTCAGGGCCTGGGCCAAGAGCCCGCATATGGGGCTTGCCAAGCCCCTATGCACCCAATCCTCACCAGTGTTTGAGTTTTCCAGTCGCCCCGCCCGTACCTGGGGCTCTGCTCTGGAATCCCTTTCTTGGAGAGACACATGAGCCAGACAACACGACTCCACCCTTCCCACAAAATGACCCCAAACTCTTGGGAGCTGGGACAAATCCCCAGAGAGGGATACTCGTCCACAGTCCCTGAGGCCACCCCTCCAATCCACGGCTATCTCGGACACAACATCCAGAGACAAAAGCCTGAAGGAACGCCTCCCCCTCGCCCTTGTTTCAGAGGCCCAGGAGCTCCCTCTCGGGCTGTACATCCGGCCTGCCATACCCTAGGCGCCACTCATAAGCTGAGTTTGTGTTTTCAGACTTCTGTGCCCTCAGCCTGGACCCACACAACCGCCAGGCTAGGGCCTCTGGAGCCACAGCGAAAGATTGTGCCTGCCCTCTCCAAGGAAATTGTGCCCAATCCATTGACCACAACCCTACAGGTTAGGGAAAAGCTCCAAGGCCCCTGAGGCCATCAATAGTGTAGGCCACCCTGGACTAAGAGGGGCTCTCTGACACCAGCGGAGCAACTATCTCCACTTAGACTCTCAGACAGTGTCCCCAGAGACAGAAGGTTGAAATGGACAGGCCCCCAGGCCCTAATCTGAACCTTAGCTCTGGTTTCCATGTGTCCGTCCTCAGAGGTCTGTTTTCGTAGACCAGCACACGGGGCTTTTCTGAGGCACCAAACCAAACCTCTCTCGCCTCCACATGGGGAGCTTACTTACTGGGGATGTATCAAACCCTTCAGGTAGGAGAGTTCCGCAGGGCCACTGAACAACCAGCATATTCCAAGGTTTCCATGGACCCAAACGCACATTATGACGCATCCTCAGGAGAGGCCATTTCAACTCAGCCCCCTGGTTAGCGTGCCCCAGAGGCAGCAGATCAAACATATCTTGTGGCTAATGGCCAATGGGAATGCGAGGCATGCTGTACAGGGATCCATCCTTCGAACCGTGCTCTCCAGTCCTTCCGTATGGTATGTCCTGGAGCCATGCAACAGGACTCGAATGTCCCACAGAAGGAAACCTGGTGGTTTGGGGCAACCTCCAAACTCAGCGTGGGAAAACTTCCTTGGCCTCATGAGGCCCCCGCTTCATGAAGTTGCCATCATGGACACATACTCCAGCCTCAGCCAACGTCTGATCCTCAGCCTGACTTCAGATGCAAGAGATTTTGATTCAGCCTCTGCCTAGTGGGCCTGCTCTGCCCTTGGCTCCAATCCTCACTTTAGCTTGTGTTCCTAGACTTCCGTCCTCACACTCCTGGCCCACAACCCTCCCTTCTGGGAATTCTGGGGCCACAATGAAGCACTCCGCCTGCCTCCCAGGAGAAAAACTTTGTCTATGGTGCTGCCCAGAAACCCCAAATGAGGATCAAACTGCTTGGCCCTCGGCAACACCCCAATTGCATAGGTTACCTTAACCACTGATGCTCTGTCGCAAATAGCCTGAGCCCAGACCTTCCAACAGACACCGACACAGCTGGCTGCACACCCAGCACATTGGACCCGCCACTGCCTTAGGCCACCATCCATTCCCAACCTGGGTTTTCAGTCATCAGAACCTAGACCTTATCTCCAATCCCTGCACAGGGCGGAACCTGATGCACAAGTCAGAACCCCTCCTTCCCCATGGCAAGAAACCTTGCTGCTGGCAGTGAGTCAAACCTTCAGTGTAGGAGAAAACGGCATGGCCCATGAGGCCACGCCCATGTGTGAGGGCCGCCTTGGGCACAAACACACATTGTGACCCTCAGCGTGAGTACCTTATTCAAGTAACGCCTCTCAGTGATTGGACCAAGAGCCCGCATATGTGGCTTGCCATGCCCATAGGCACGCAGGACTAACTAGATGGTGTGTATTCCAGTTGAGGGAACCCACTGCTGTGCTCTAGAGTCCCTCTCCTGGGGGGTCCCCTGTGGCAGAAAACAGTACTCTTCCCTTCCCACAGAATGAACCCAAACACTTGGGAGCTTGGACAATCCCCCGAGAGGAAGGCTCTTCCTCGGCCCTGAAGCAACCCCTACCCTGAACGGCCACTGTGAACGCAACACCCAGAGACAAAAGCCTGAGCGACTGCCTCCCACTTGCCCTCCTTTGATATCCAGAGGATCTCCCCTCTCGGACTGGAGATCAGGCCTGCCATTACCTTGGCCCCTACCTGAGCCAAGTTTGCTTTTTCAGACATCTGTCCCCACAGCCCTGGCAAACACAACCTCTAGGCTGGGTCCTCTGGAGCCATACCACAGGACCATGCCTGCTCTCTCCTGGGAAACTCTGTCCATTCCTTTGGCCACACACCTCCAGAATATGAGAAACCTCAAGGCCCCCGAGGACATACCATTACCGGGAGCCTCCCTGCACACACAGGGGCCTTCGGACACAAGCGGAGCTGCTACCTCCATGAAGGCATGCACACCGATGTCAACAGAGATAGAAGGTTGAGCCCGACAGGCCCTTAGGCCCTAATCTCAACTCTTGCTTGGTTTTCCAGGTGTCACTCCTCAGAGGCTTTGGTTCGAAGAACAGGATATGGGGCTTTCCTGAGGCACTGAACAGAACTTCTCTCGTCTCCACATGGGAAGCTTCCTTGTTGGAGCCGTGTCAAACACCTCAGGTTGGAGAATCCTGCAGAGTCCCTGAGCCACCTCCACATTCCAAGGTCTCCCAGGCCACCAAGCCACAGTAGGACTCATCTTCAGGAGAGTCCATTTCAACTCTCCCCTCTGGGTAGCTCACCCAGAAGCCCGCAGATTGAGCCTGCCTTGTCCTGACTAAAGAGTGGGAATATGAGGTGGCGTTCCCAGGCATCCATGCTTAGACACCTGCTCTCGAGTCTTTCCGTATGGGGCCTCCTGGAACCATCCAATAGCACTCGACTTTCGTGCAGAAGGAAACCTTGAGGTTTGGAGTAGTTCACAAATCCCATCGTAGGCAAACCTTCCTGGCCTCATGAGGCCCCCACACCATTCAGGAAGAGGCCATGCTGGACAAAAACTCTAGCCTGAGGCACGTCTCAGAGTTGAAATGACCTCAGTGCAGGAGATCTCGATTCAGCCTCTCAGAGTGGGCCTGCCGTGCCATCGGTCCCAAACCTCACGCTAGCTTGTGTTTTCAGACTTCCTTCCTCACACTCCTGGCAAACAAGCCCTCCGGACTAGGAACTCCAGAACCACAACCCAGCCCAGGGTCTGCCCAAGGGAAGAAAAACGTTTCCCTGTGGGGCTCTCTCCAGAAAACCCAGATGAGGATCAACCTGCTCGGGCCTCGACGGTACCCGAACTGGATAGGCTGCTCTGGGCACTCATGCTCTGTCTGACACAGCCTGAAGCCAGACGTCCAGACAGACAAGGAGAAAGCTGGCCGCACACCCAGCACTTCGGACACGCCATGGTCTTATGCCGCCACCTCTTCCTAACCTTGGTTTTCAGATATCTGAACCTAGACATTATATCAATTCTCCACACAGCTGGGTATCGCAAGCACAACACAGAACTCCTCCTTCCCCGTGGCTGGAAAGCTTGCTCTTGGCATGGAGTCACACCTTCAGGGTGGGAGAAACCTTCCTGGTCCCTGATGCCACGCCCAAACTTGAGTGCTGCTTGGGCACAAATTCACACTCTGACCCTCAGCATGAGCCCCATGTCAAAGAAAGGCCTGTCAGGGCCTGGGCCAAGAGCCCGCATATGGGGCTTGCCAAGCCCCTATGCACCCATCCTCACCAGTGTTTGAGTTTTCCAGTCGCCCCGCCCGTACCTGGGGCTCTGCTCTGGAATCCCTTTCTTGGAGAGACACATGAGCCAGACAACACGACTCCACCCTTCCCACAAAATGACCCCAAACTCTTGGGAGCTGGGACAAATCCCCAGAGAGCGATACTCGTCCACAGTCCCTGAGGCCACCCCTCCAATCCACGGCTATCTCGGACACAACATCCAGAGACAAAAGCCTGAAGGAACGCCTCCCCCTCGCCCTTGTTTCAGAGGCCCAGGAGCTCCCTCTCGGGCTGTACATCCGGCCTGCCATACCCTAGGCGCCACTCATAAGCTGAGTTTGTGTTTTCAGACTTCTGTGCCCTCAGCCTGGACCCACACAACCGCCAGGCTAGGGCCTCTGGAGCCACAGCGAAAGATTGTGCCTGCCCTCTCCAAGGAAATTGTGCCCAATCCATTGACCACAACCCTACAGGTTAGGGAAAAGCTCCAAGGCCCCTGAGGCCATCAATAGTGTAGGCCACCCTGGACTAAGAGGGGCTCTCTGACACCAGCGGAGCAACTATCTCCACTTAGACTCTCAGACAGTGTCCCCAGAGACAGAAGGTTGAAATGGACAGGCCCCCAGGCCCTAATCTGAACCTTAGCTCTGGTTTCCATGTGTCCGTCCTCAGAGGTCTGTTTTCGTAGACCAGCACACGGGGCTTTTCTGAGGCACCAAACCAAACCTCTCTCGCCTCCACATGGGGAGCTTACTTACTGGGGATGTATCAAACCCTTCAGGTAGGAGAGTTCCGCAGGGCCACTGAACAACCAGCATATTCCAAGGTTTCCATGGACCCAAACGCACATTATGACGCATCCTCAGGAGAGGCCATTTCAACTCAGCCCCCTGGTTAGCGTGCCCCAGAGGCAGCAGATCAAACATATCTTGTGGCTAATGGCCAATGGGAATGCGAGGCATGCTGTACAGGGATCCATCCTTCGAACCGTGCTCTCCAGTCCTTCCGTATGGTATGTCCTGGAGCCATGCAACAGGACTCGAATGTCCCACAGAAGGAAACCTGGTGGTTTGGGGCAACCTCCAAACTCAGCGTGGGAAAACTTCCTTGGCCTCATGAGGCCCCCGCTTCATGAAGTTGCCATCATGGACACATACTCCAGCCTCAGCCAACGTCTGATCCTCAGCCTGACTTCAGATGCAAGAGATTTTGATTCAGCCTCTGCCTAGTGGGCCTGCTCTGCCCTTGGCTCCAATCCTCACTTTAGCTTGTGTTCCTAGACTTCCGTCCTCACACTCCTGGCCCACAACCCTCCCTTCTGGGAATTCTGGGGCCACAATGAAGCACTCCGCCTGCCTCCCAGGAGAAAAACTTTGTCTATGGTGCTGCCCAGAAACCCCAAATGAGGATCAAACTGCTTGGCCCTCGGCAACACCCCAATTGCATAGGCTACCTTAACCACTGATGCTCTGTCGCAAATAGCCTGAGCCCAGACCTTCCAACAGACACCGACACAGCTGGCTGCACACCCAGCACATTGGACCCGCCACTGCCTTAGGCCACCATCCATTCCCAACCTGGGTTTTCAGTCATCAGAACCTAGACCTTATCTCCAATCCCTGCACAGGGCGGAACCTGATGCACAAGTCAGAACCCCTCCTTCCCCATGGCAAGAAACCTTGCTGCTGGCAGTGAGTCAAACCTTCAGTGTAGGAGAAAACGGCATGGCCCATGAGGCCACGCCCATGTGTGAGGGCCGCCTTGGGCACAAACACACATTGTGACCCTCAGCGTGAGTACCTTATTCAAGTAACGCCTCTCAGTGATTGGACCAAGAGCCCGCATATGTGGCTTGCCATGCCCATAGGCACGCAGGACTAACTAGATGGTGTGTATTCCAGTTGAGGGAACCCACTGCTGTGCTCTAGAGTCCCTCTCCTGGGGGGTCC
The DNA here is from genome assembly GCF_964662115.1 of Mustela nivalis. Classification (NCBI taxonomy): domain Eukaryota; kingdom Metazoa; phylum Chordata; class Mammalia; order Carnivora; family Mustelidae; genus Mustela; species Mustela nivalis. Next base: position 1,403,889 of record NW_028136459.1, on the reverse strand, counting down.
CCTGTGGCAGAAAACAGTACTCTTCCCTTCCCACAGAATGAACCCAAACACTTGGGAGCTTGGACAATCCCCCGAGAGGAAGGCTCTTCCTCGGCCCCTGAAGCAACCCCTACCCTGAACGGCCACTGTGAACGCAACACCCAGAGACAAAAGCCTGAGCGACTGCCTCCCACTTGCCCTCCTTTGATATCCAGAGGATCTCCCCTCTCGGACTGGAGATCAGGCCTGCCATTACCTTGGCCCCTACCTGAGCCAAGTTTGCTTTTTCAGACATCTGTCCCCACAGCCCTGGCAAACACAACCTCTAGGCTGGGTCCTCTGGAGCCATACCACAGGACCATGCCTGCTCTCTCCTGGGAAACTCTGTCCATTCCTTTGGCCACACACCTCCAGAATATGAGAAACCTCAAGGCCCCCGAGGACATACCATTACCGGGAGCCTCCCTGCACACACAGGGGCCTTCGGACACAAGCGGAGCTGCTACCTCCATGAAGGCATGCACACCGATGTCAACAGAGATAGAAGGTTGAGCCCGACAGGCCCTTAGGCCCTAATCTCAACTCTTGCTTGGTTTTCCAGGTGTCACTCCTCAGAGGCTTTGGTTCGAAGAACAGGATATGGGGCTTTCCTGAGGCACTGAACAGAACTTCTCTCGTCTCCACATGGGAAGCTTCCTTGTTGGAGCCGTGTCAAACACCTCAGGTTGGAGAATCCTGCAGAGTCCCTGAGCCCCCTCCGCATTCCAAGGTCTCCCAGGCCACCAAGCCACAGTAGGACTCATCTTCAGGAGAGTCCATTTCAACTCTCCCCTCCCGGTAGCTCACCCAGGAGCCCGCAGATTGAGCCTGCCTTGTCCTGACTCAAGAGTGGGAATATGAGGTGGCGTTCCCAGGCATCCATGCTTAGACACCTGCTCTCGAGTCTTTCCGTATGGGGCCTCCTGGAACCATCCAATAGCACTCGACTTTCGTGCAGAAGGAAACCTTGAGGTTTGGAGGAGTTCAAAAATCCCATCGTAGGCAAACCTTCCTGGCCTCATGAGGCCCCCACACCATTCAGGAAGAGGCCATGCTGGACAAAAACTCTAGCCTGAGGCACGTCTCAGAGTTGAAATGACCTCAGTGCAGGAGATCTCGATTCAGCCTCTCAGAGTGGGCCTGCCGTGCCATCGGTCCCAAACCTCACGCTAGCTTGTGTTTTCAGACTTCCTTCCTCACACTCCTGGCAAACAAGCCCTCCGGACTAGGAACTCCAGAACCACAACCCAGCCCAGGGTCTGCCCAAGGGAAGAAAAACGTTTCCCTGTGGGGCTCTCTCCAGAAAACCCAGATGAGGATCAACCTGCTCGGGCCTCGACGGTACCTGAACTGGATAGGCTGCTCTGGGCACTCATGCTCTGTCTGACACAGCCTGAAGCCAGACGTCCAGACAGACAAGGAGACAGCTGGCCGCACACCCAGCACTTCGGACACGCCATGGTCTTATGCCGCCACCTCTTCCTAACCTTGGTTTTCAGATATCTGAACCTAGACATTATATCAATTCTCCACACAGCTGGGTATCGCAAGCACAACACAGAACTCCTCCTTCCCCGTGGCTGGAAAGCTTGCTCTTGGCATGGAGTCACACCTTCAGGGTGGGAGAAACCTTCCTGGTCCCTGATGCCACGCCCAAACTTGAGTGCTGCTTGGGCACAAATTCACACTCTGACCCTCAGCATGAGCCCCATGTCAAAGAAAGGCCTGTCAGGGCCTGGGCCAAGAGCCCGCATATGGGGCTTGCCAAGCCCCTATGCACCCATCCTCACCAGTGTTTGAGTTTTCCAGTCGCCCCGCCCGTACCTGGGGCTCTGCTCTGGAATCCCTTTCTTGGAGAGACACATGAGCCAGACAACACGACTCCACCCTTCCCACAAAATGACCCCAAACTCTTGGGAGCTGGGACAAATCCCCAGAGAGCGATACTCGTCCACAGTCCCTGAGGCCACCCCTCCAATCCACGGCTATCTCGGACACAACATCCAGAGACAAAAGCCTGAAGGAACGCCTCCCCCTCGCCCTTGTTTCAGAGGCCCAGGAGCTCCCTCTCGGGCTGTACATCCGGCCTGCCATACCCTAGGCGCCACTCATAAGCTGAGTTTGTGTTTTCAGACTTCTGTGCCCTCAGCCTGGACCCACACAACCGCCAGGCTAGGGCCTCTGGAGCCACAGCGAAAGATTGTGCCTGCCCTCTCCAAGGAAATTGTGCCCAATCCATTGACCACAACCCTACAGGTTAGGGAAAAGCTCCAAGGCCCCTGAGGCCATCAATAGTGTAGGCCACCCTGGACTAAGAGGGGCTCTCTGACACCAGCGGAGCAACTATCTCCACTTAGACTCTCAGACAGTGTCCCCAGAGACAGAAGGTTGAAATGGACAGGCCCCCAGGCCCTAATCTGAACCTTAGCTCTGGTTTCCATGTGTCCGTCCTCAGAGGTCTGTTTTCGTAGACCAGCACACGGGGCTTTTCTGAGGCACCAAACCAAACCTCTCTCGCCTCCACATGGGGAGCTTACTTACTGGGGATGTATCAAACCCTTCAGGTAGGAGAGTTCCGCAGGGCCACTGAACAACCAGCATATTCCAAGGTTTCCATGGACCCAAACGCACATTATGACGCATCCTCAGGAGAGGCCATTTCAACTCAGCCCCCTGGTTAGCGTGCCCCAGAGGCAGCAGATCAAACATATCTTGTGGCTAATGGCCAATGGGAATGCGAGGCATGCTGTACAGGGATCCATCCTTCGAACCGTGCTCTCCAGTCCTTCCGTATGGTATGTCCTGGAGCCATGCAACAGGACTCGAATGTCCCACAGAAGGAAACCTGGTGGTTTGGGGCAACCTCCAAACTCAGCGTGGGAAAACTTCCTTGGCCTCATGAGGCCCCCGCTTCATGAAGTTGCCATCATGGACACATACTCCAGCCTCAGCCAACGTCTGATCCTCAGCCTGACTTCAGATGCAAGAGATTTTGATTCAGCCTCTGCCTAGTGGGCCTGCTCTGCCCTTGGCTCCAATCCTCACTTTAGCTTGTGTTCCTAGACTTCCGTCCTCACACTCCTGGCCCACAACCCTCCCTTCTGGGAATTCTGGGGCCACAATGAAGCACTCCGCCTGCCTCCCAGGAGAAAAACTTTGTCTATGGTGCTGCCCAGAAACCCCAAATGAGGATCAAACTGCTTGGCCCTCGGCAACACCCCAATTGCATAGGCTACCTTAACCACTGATGCTCTGTCGCAAATAGCCTGAGCCCAGACCTTCCAACAGACACCGACACAGCTGGCTGCACACCCAGCACATTGGACCCGCCACTGCCTTAGGCCACCATCCATTCCCAACCTGGGTTTTCAGTCATCAGAACCTAGACCTTATCTCCAATCCCTGCACAGGGCGGAACCTGATGCACAAGTCAGAACCCCTCCTTCCCCATGGCAAGAAACCTTGCTGCTGGCAGTGAGTCAAACCTTCAGTGTAGGAGAAAACGGCATGGCCCATGAGGCCACGCCCATGTGTGAGGGCCGCCTTGGGCACAAACACACATTGTGACCCTCAGCGTGAGTACCTTATTCAAGTAACGCCTCTCAGTGATTGGACCAAGAGCCCGCATATGTGGCTTGCCATGCCCATAGGCACGCAGGACTAACTAGATGGTGTGTATTCCAGTTGAGGGAACCCACTGCTGTGCTCTAGAGTCCCTCTCCTGGGGGGTCCCCTGTGGCAGAAAACAGTACTCTTCCCTTCCCACAGAATGAACCCAAACACTTGGGAGCTTGGACAATCCCCCGAGAGGAAGGCTCTTCCTCGGCCCCTGAAGCAACCCCTACCCTGAACGGCCACTGTGAACGCAACACCCAGAGACAAAAGCCTGAGCGACTGCCTCCCACTTGCCCTCCTTTGATATCCAGAGGATCTCCCCTCTCGGACTGGAGATCAGGCCTGCCATTACCTTGGCCCCTACCTGAGCCAAGTTTGCTTTTTCAGACATCTGTCCCCACAGCCCTGGCAAACACAACCTCTAGGCTGGGTCCTCTGGAGCCATACCACAGGACCATGCCTGCTCTCTCCTGGGAAACTCTGTCCATTCCTTTGGCCACACACCTCCAGAATATGAGAAACCTCAAGGCCCCCGAGGACATACCATTACCGGGAGCCTCCCTGCACACACAGGGGCCTTCGGACACAAGCGGAGCTGCTACCTCCATGAAGGCATGCACACCGATGTCAACAGAGATAGAAGGTTGAGCCCGACAGGCCCTTAGGCCCTAATCTCAACTCTTGCTTGGTTTTCCAGGTGTCACTCCTCAGAGGCTTTGGTTCGAAGAACAGGATATGGGGCTTTCCTGAGGCACTGAACAGAACTTCTCTCGTCTCCATATGGGAAGCTTCCTTGTTGGAGCCGTGTCAAACACCTCAGGTTGGAGAATCCTGCAGAGTCCCTGAGCCCCCTCCGCATTCCAAGGTCTCCCAGGCCACCAAGCCACAGTAGGACTCATCTTCAGGAGAGTCCATTTCAACTCTCCCCTCCCGGTAGCTCACCCAGGAGCCCGCAGATTGAGCCTGCCTTGTCCTGACTCAAGAGTGGGAATATGAGGTGGCGTTCCCAGGCATCCATGCTTAGACACCTGCTCTCGAGTCTTTCCGTATGGGGCCTCCTGGAACCATCCAATAGCACTCGACTTTCGTGCAGAAGGAAACCTTGAGGTTTGGAGGAGTTCAAAAATCCCATCGTAGGCAAACCTTCCTGGCCTCATGAGGCCCCCACACCATTCAGGAAGAGGCCATGCTGGACAAAAACTCTAGCCTGAGGCACGTCTCAGAGTTGAAATGACCTCAGTGCAGGAGATCTCGATTCAGCCTCTCAGAGTGGGCCTGCCGTGCCATCGGTCCCAAACCTCACGCTAGCTTGTGTTTTCAGACTTCCTTCCTCACACTCCTGGCAAACAAGCCCTCCGGACTAGGAACTCCAGAACCACAACCCAGCCCAGGGTCTGCCCAAGGGAAGAAAAACGTTTCCCTGTGGGGCTCTCTCCAGAAAACCCAGATGAGGATCAACCTGCTCGGGCCTCGACGGTACCTGAACTGGATAGGCTGCTCTGGGCACTCATGCTCTGTCTGACACAGCCTGAAGCCAGACGTCCAGACAGACAAGGAGACAGCTGGCCGCACACCCAGCACTTCGGACACGCCATGGTCTTATGCCGCCACCTCTTCCTAACCTTGGTTTTCAGATATCTGAACCTAGACATTATATCAATTCTCCACACAGCTGGGTATCGCAAGCACAACACAGAACTCCTCCTTCCCCGTGGCTGGAAAGCTTGCTCTTGGCATGGAGTCACACCTTCAGGGTGGGAGAAACCTTCCTGGTCCCTGATGCCACGCCCAAACTTGAGTGCTGCTTGGGCACAAATTCACACTCTGACCCTCAGCATGAGCCCCATGTCAAAGAAAGGCCTGTCAGGGCCTGGGCCAAGAGCCCGCATATGGGGCTTGCCAAGCCCCTATGCACCCATCCTCACCAGTGTTTGAGTTTTCCAGTCGCCCCGCCCGTACCTGGGGCTCTGCTCTGGAATCCCTTTCTTGGAGAGACACATGAGCCAGACAACACGACTCCACCCTTCCCACAAAATGACCCCAAACTCTTGGGAGCTGGGACAAATCCCCAGAGAGCGATACTCGTCCACAGTCCCTGAGGCCACCCCTCCAATCCACGGCTATCTCGGACACAACATCCAGAGACAAAAGCCTGAAGGAACGCCTCCCCCTCGCCCTTGTTTCAGAGGCCCAGGAGCTCCCTCTCGGGCTGTACATCCGGCCTGCCATACCCTAGGCGCCACTCATAAGCTGAGTTTGTGTTTTCAGACTTCTGTGCCCTCAGCCTGGACCCACACAACCGCCAGGCTAGGGCCTCTGGAGCCACAGCGAAAGATTGTGCCTGCCCTCTCCAAGGAAATTGTGCCCAATCCATTGACCACAACCCTACAGGTTAGGGAAAAGCTCCAAGGCCCCTGAGGCCATCAATAGTGTAGGCCACCCTGGACTAAGAGGGGCTCTCTGACACCAGCGGAGCAACTATCTCCACTTAGACTCTCAGACAGTGTCCCCAGAGACAGAAGGTTGAAATGGACAGGCCCCCAGGCCCTAATCTGAACCTTAGCTCTGGTTTCCATGTGTCCGTCCTCAGAGGTCTGTTTTCGTAGACCAGCACACGGGGCTTTTCTGAGGCACCAAACCAAACCTCTCTCGCCTCCACATGGGGAGCTTACTTACTGGGGATGTATCAAACCCTTCAGGTAGGAGAGTTCTGCAGGGCCACTGAACAACCAGCATATTCCAAGGTTTCCATGGACCCAAACGCACATTATGACGCATCCTCAGGAGAGGCCATTTCAACTCAGCCCCCTGGTTAGCGTGCCCCAGAGGCAGCAGATCAAACATATCTTGTGGCTAATGGCCAATGGGAATGCGAGGCATGCTGTACAGGGATCCATCCTTCGAACCGTGCTCTCCAGTCCTTCCGTATGGTATGTCCTGGAGCCATGCAACAGGACTCGAATGTCCCACAGAAGGAAACCTGGTGGTTTGGGGCAACCTCCAAACTCAGCGTGGGAAAACTTCCTTGGCCTCATGAGGCCCCCGCTTCATGAAGTTGCCATCATGGACACATACTCCAGCCTCAGCCAACGTCTGATCCTCAGCCTGACTTCAGATGCAAGAGATTTTGATTCAGCCTCTGCCTAGTGGGCCTGCTCTGCCCTTGGCTCCAATCCTCACTTTAGCTTGTGTTCCTAGACTTCCGTCCTCACACTCCTGGCCCACAACCCTCCCTTCTGGGAATTCTGGGGCCACAATGAAGCACTCCGCCTGCCTCCCAGGAGAAAAACTTTGTCTATGGTGCTGCCCAGAAACCCCAAATGAGGATCAAACTGCTTGGCCCTCGGCAACACCCCAATTGCATAGGCTACCTTAACCACTGATGCTCTGTCGCAAATAGCCTGAGCCCAGACCTTCCAACAGACACCGACACAGCTGGCTGCACACCCAGCACATTGGACCCGCCACTGCCTTAGGCCACCATCCATTCCCAACCTGGGTTTTCAGTCATCAGAACCTAGACCTTATCTCCAATCCCTGCACAGGGCGGAACCTGATGCACAAGTCAGAACCCCTCCTTCCCCATGGCAAGAAACCTTGCTGCTGGCAGTGAGTCAAACCTTCAGTGTAGGAGAAAACGGCATGGCCCATGAGGCCACGCCCATGTGTGAGGGCCGCCTTGGGCACAAACACACATTGTGACCCTCAGCGTGAGTACCTTATTCAAGTAACGCCTCTCAGTGATTGGACCAAGAGCCCGCATATGTGGCTTGCCATGCCCATAGGCACGCAGGACTAACTAGATGGTGTGTATTCCAGTTGAGGGAACCCACTGCTGTGCTCTAGAGTCCCTCTCCTGGGGGGTCCCCTGTGGCAGAAAACAGTACTCTTCCCTTCCCACAGAATGAACCCAAACACTTGGGAGCTTGGACAATCCCCCGAGAGGAAGGCTCTTCCTCGGCCCCTGAAGCAACCCCTACCCTGAACGGCCACTGTGAACGCAACACCCAGAGACAAAAGCCTGAGCGACTGCCTCCCACTTGCCCTCCTTTGATATCCAGAGGATCTCCCCTCTCGGACTGGAGATCAGGCCTGCCATTACCTTGGCCCCTACCTGAGCCAAGTTTGCTTTTTCAGACATCTGTCCCCACAGCCCTGGCAAACACAACCTCTAGGCTGGGTCCTCTGGAGCCATACCACAGGACCATGCCTGCTCTCTCCTGGGAAACTCTGTCCATTCCTTTGGCCACACACCTCCAGAATATGAGAAACCTCAAGGCCCCCGAGGACATACCATTACCGGGAGCCTCCCTGCACACACAGGGGCCTTCGGACACAAGCGGAGCTGCTACCTCCATGAAGGCATGCACACCGATGTCAACAGAGATAGAAGGTTGAGCCCGACAGGCCCTTAGGCCCTAATCTCAACTCTTGCTTGGTTTTCCAGGTGTCACTCCTCAGAGGCTTTGGTTCGAAGAACAGGATATGGGGCTTTCCTGAGGCACTGAACAGAACTTCTCTCGTCTCCACATGGGAAGCTTCCTTGTTGGAGCCGTGTCAAACACCTCAGGTTGGAGAATCCTGCAGAGTCCCTGAGCCCCCTCCGCATTCCAAGGTCTCCCAGGCCACCAAGCCACAGTAGGACTCATCTTCAGGAGAGTCCATTTCAACTCTCCCCTCCCGGTAGCTCACCCAGGAGCCCGCAGATTGAGCCTGCCTTGTCCTGACTCAAGAGTGGGAATATGAGGTGGCGTTCCCAGGCATCCATGCTTAGACACCTGCTCTCGAGTCTTTCCGTATGGGGCCTCCAGGAACCATCCAATAGCACTCGACTTTCGTGCAGAAGGAAACCTTGAGGTTTGGAGGAGTTCACAAATCCCATCGTAGGCAAACCTTCCTGGCCTCATGAGGCCCCCACACCATTCAGGAAGAGGCCATGCTGGACAAAAACTCTAGCCTGAGGCACGTCTCAGAGTTGAAATGACCTCAGTGCAGGAGATCTCGATTCAGCCTCTCAGAGTGGGCCTGCCGTGCCATCGGTCCCAAACCTCACGCTAGCTTGTGTTTTCAGACTTCCTTCCTCACACTCCTGGCAAACAAGCCCTCCGGACTAGGAACTCCAGAACCACAACCCAGCCCAGGGTCTGCCCAAGGGAAGAAAAACGTTTCCCTGTGGGGCTCTCTCCAGAAAACCCAGATGACGATCAACCTGCTCGGGCCTCGACGGTACCCGAACTGGATAGGCTGCTCTGGGCACTCATGCTCTGTCTGACACAGCCTGAAGCCAGACGTCCAGACAGACAAGGAGACAGCTGGCCGCACACCCAGCACTTCGGACACGCCATGGTCTTATGCCGCCACCTCTTCCTAACCTTGGTTTTCAGATATCTGAACCTAGACATTATATCAATTCTCCACACAGCTGGGTATCGCAAGCACAACACAGAACTCCTCCTTCCCCGTGGCTGGAAAGCTTGCTCTTGGCATGGAGTCACACCTTCAGGGTGGGAGAAACCTTCCTGGTCCCTGATGCCACGCCCAAACTTGAGTGCTGCTTGGGCACAAATTCACACTCTGACCCTCAGCATGAGCCCCATGTCAAAGAAAGGCCTGTCAGGGCCTGGGCCAAGAGCCCGCATATGGGGCTTGCCAAGCCCCTATGCACCCATCCTCACCAGTGTTTGAGTTTTCCAGTCGCCCCGCCCGTACCTGGGGCTCTGCTCTGGAATCCCTTTCTTGGAGAGACACATGAGCCAGACAACACGACTCCACCCTTCCCACAAAATGACCCCAAACTCTTGGGAGCTGGGACAAATCCCCAGAGAGCGATACTCGTCCACAGTCCCTGAGGCCACCCCTCCAATCCACGGCTATCTCGGACACAACATCCAGAGACAAAAGCCTGAAGGAACGCCTCCCCCTCGCCCTTGTTTCAGAGGCCCAGGAGCTCCCTCTCGGGCTGTACATCCGGCCTGCCATACCCTAGGCGCCACTCATAAGCTGAGTTTGTGTTTTCAGACTTCTGTGCCCTCAGCCTGGACCCACACAACCGCCAGGCTAGGGCCTCTGGAGCCACAGCGAAAGATTGTGCCTGCCCTCTCCAAGGAAATTGTGCCCAATCCATTGACCACAACCCTACAGGTTAGGGAAAAGCTCCAAGGCCCCTGAGGCCATCAATAGTGTAGGCCACCCTGGACTAAGAGGGGCTCTCTGACACCAGCGGAGCAACTATCTCCACTTAGACTCTCAGACAGTGTCCCCAGAGACAGAAGGTTGAAATGGACAGGCCCCCAGGCCCTAATCTGAACCTTAGCTCTGGTTTCCATGTGTCCGTCCTCAGAGGTCTGTTTTCGTAGACCAGCACACGGGGCTTTTCTGAGGCACCAAACCAAACCTCTCTCGCCTCCACATGGGGAGCTTACTTACTGGGGATGTATCAAACCCTTCAGGTAGGAGAGTTCTGCAGGGCCACTGAACAACCAGCATATTCCAAGGTTTCCATGGACCCAAACGCACATTATGACGCATCCTCAGGAGAGGCCATTTCAACTCAGCCCCCTGGTTAGCGTGCCCCAGAGGCAGCAGATCAAACATATCTTGTGGCTAATGGCCAATGGGAATGCGAGGCATGCTGTACAGGGATCCATCCTTCGAACCGTGCTCTCCAGTCCTTCCGTATGGTATGTCCTGGAGCCATGCAACAGGACTCGAATGTCCCACAGAAGGAAACCTGGTGGTTTGGGGCAACCTCCAAACTCAGCGTGGGAAAACTTCCTTGGCCTCATGAGGCCCCCGCTTCATGAAGTTGCCATCATGGACACATACTCCAGCCTCAGCCAACGTCTGATCCTCAGCCTGACTTCAGATGCAAGAGATTTTGATTCAGCCTCTGCCTAGTGGGCCTGCTCTGCCCTTGGCTCCAATCCTCACTTTAGCTTGTGTTCCTAGACTTCCGTCCTCACACTCCTGGCCCACAACCCTCCCTTCTGGGAATTCTGGGGCCACAATGAAGCACTCCGCCTGCCTCCCAGGAGAAAAACTTTGTCTATGGTGCTGCCCAGAAACCCCAAATGAGGATCAAACTGCTTGGCCCTCGGCAACACCCCAATTGCATAGGCTACCTTAACCACTGATGCTCTGTCGCAAATAGCCTGAGCCCAGACCTTCCAACAGACACCGACACAGCTGGCTGCACACCCAGCACATTGGACCCGCCACTGCCTTAGGCCACCATCCATTCCCAACCTGGGTTTTCAGTCATCAGAACCTAGACCTTATCTCCAATCCCTGCACAGGGCGGAACCTGATGCACAAGTCAGAACCCCTCCTTCCCCATGGCAAGAAACCTTGCTGCTGGCAGTGAGTCAAACCTTCAGTGTAGGAGAAAACGGCATGGCCCATGAGGCCACGCCCATGTGTGAGGGCCGCCTTGGGCACAAACACACATTGTGACCCTCAGCGTGAGTACCTTATTCAAGTAACGCCTCTCAGTGATTGGACCAAGAGCCCGCATATGTGGCTTGCCATGCCCATAGGCACGCAGGACTAACTAGATGGTGTGTATTCCAGTTGAGGGAACCCACTGCTGTGCTCTAGAGTCCCTCTCCTGGGGGGTCCCCTGTGGCAGAAAACAGTACTCTTCCCTTCCCACAGAATGAACCCAAACACTTGGGAGCTTGGACAATCCCCCGAGAGGAAGGCTCTTCCTCGGCCCCTGAAGCAACCCCTACCCTGAACGGCCACTGTGAACGCAACACCCAGAGACAAAAGCCTGAGCGACTGCCTCCCACTTGCCCTCCTTTGATATCCAGAGGATCTCCCCTCTCGGACTGGAGATCAGGCCTGCCATTACCTTGGCCCCTACCTGAGCCAAGTTTGCTTTTTCAGACATCTGTCCCCACAGCCCTGGCAAACACAACCTCTAGGCTGGGTCCTCTGGAGCCATACCACAGGACCATGCCTGCTCTCTCCTGGGAAACTCTGTCCATTCCTTTGGCCACACACCTCCAGAATATGAGAAACCTCAAGGCCCCCGAGGACATACCATTACCGGGAGCCTCCCTGCACACACAGGGGCCTTCGGACACAAGCGGAGCTGCTACCTCCATGAAGGCATGCACACCGATGTCAACAGAGATAGAAGGTTGAGCCCGACAGGCCCTTAGGCCCTAATCTCAACTCTTGCTTGGTTTTCCAGGTGTCACTCCTCAGAGGCTTTGGTTCGAAGAACAGGATATGGGGCTTTCCTGAGGCACTGAACAGAACTTCTCTCGTCTCCACATGGGAAGCTTCCTTGTTGGAGCCGTGTCAAACACCTCAGGTTGGAGAATCCTGCAGAGTCCCTGAGCCCCCTCCGCATTCCAAGGTCTCCCAGGCCACCAAGCCACAGTAGGACTCATCTTCAGGAGAGTCCATTTCAACTCTCCCCTCCCGGTAGCTCACCCAGGAGCCCGCAGATTGAGCCTGCCTTGTCCTGACTCAAGAGTGGGAATATGAGGTGGCGTTCCCAGGCATCCATGCTTAGACACCTGCTCTCGAGTCTTTCCGTATGGGGCCTCCAGGAACCATCCAATAGCACTCGACTTTCGTGCAGAAGGAAACCTTGAGGTTTGGAGGAGTTCACAAATCCCATCGTAGGCAAACCTTCCTGGCCTCATGAGGCCCCCACACCATTCAGGAAGAGGCCATGCTGGACAAAAACTCTAGCCTGAGGCACGTCTCAGAGTTGAAATGACCTCAGTGCAGGAGATCTCGATTCAGCCTCTCAGAGTGGGCCTGCCGTGCCATCGGTCCCAAACCTCACGCTAGCTTGTGTTTTCAGACTTCCTTCCTCACACTCCTGGCAAACAAGCCCTCCGGACTAGGAACTCCAGAACCACAACCCAGCCCAGGGTCTGCCCAAGGGAAGAAAAACGTTTCCCTGTGGGGCTCTCTCCAGAAAACCCAGATGACGATCAACCTGCTCGGGCCTCGACGGTACCCGAACTGGATAGGCTGCTCTGGGCACTCATGCTCTGTCTGACACAGCCTGAAGCCAGACGTCCAGACAGACAAGGAGACAGCTGGCCGCACACCCAGCACTTCGGACACGCCATGGTCTTATGCCGCCACCTCTTCCTAACCTTGGTTTTCAGATATCTGAACCTAGACATTATATCAATTCTCCACACAGCTGGGTATCGCAAGCACAACACAGAACTCCTCCTTCCCCGTGGCTGGAAAGCTTGCTCTTGGCATGGAGTCACACCTTCAGGGTGGGAGAAACCTTCCTGGTCCCTGATGCCACGCCCAAACTTGAGTGCTGCTTGGGCACAAATTCACACTCTGACCCTCAGCATGAGCCCCATGTCAAAGAAAGGCCTGTCAGGGCCTGGGCCAAGAGCCCGCATATGGGGCTTGCCAAGCCCCTATGCACCCATCCTCACCAGTGTTTGAGTTTTCCAGTCGCCCCGCCCGTACCTGGGGCTCTGCTCTGGAATCCCTTTCTTGGAGAGACACATGAGCCAGACAACACGACTCCACCCTTCCCACAAAATGACCCCAAACTCTTGGGAGCTGGGACAAATCCCCAGAGAGCGATACTCGTCCACAGTCCCTGAGGCCACCCCTCCAATCCACGGCTATCTCGGACACAACATCCAGAGACAAAAGCCTGAAGGAACGCCTCCCCCTCGCCCTTGTTTCAGAGGCCCAGGAGCTCCCTCTCGGGCTGTACATCCGGCCTGCCATACCCTAGGCGCCACTCATAAGCTGAGTTTGTGTTTTCAGACTTCTGTGCCCTCAGCCTGGACCCACACAACCGCCAGGCTAGGGCCTCTGGAGCCACAGCGAAAGATTGTGCCTGCCCTCTCCAAGGAAATTGTGCCCAATCCATTGACCACAACCCTACAGGTTAGGGAAAAGCTCCAAGGCCCCTGAGGCCATCAATAGTGTAGGCCACCCTGGACTAAGAGGGGCTCTCTGACACCAGCGGAGCAACTATCTCCACTTAGACTCTCAGACAGTGTCCCCAGAGACAGAAGGTTGAAATGGACAGGCCCCCAGGCCCTAATCTGAACCTTAGCTCTGGTTTCCATGTGTCCGTCCTCAGAGGTCTGTTTTCGTAGACCAGCACACGGGGCTTTTCTGAGGCACCAAACCAAACCTCTCTCGCCTCCACATGGGGAGCTTACTTACTGGGGATGTATCAAACCCTTCAGGTAGGAGAGTTCTGCAGGGCCACTGAACAACCAGCATATTCCAAGGTTTCCATGGACCCAAACGCACATTATGACGCATCCTCAGGAGAGGCCATTTCAACTCAGCCCCCTGGTTAGCGTGCCCCAGAGGCAGCAGATCAAACATATCTTGTGGCTAATGGCCAATGGGAATGCGAGGCATGCTGTACAGGGATCCATCCTTCGAACCGTGCTCTCCAGTCCTTCCGTATGGTATGTCCTGGAGCCATGCAACAGGACTCGAATGTCCCACAGAAGGAAACCTGGTGGTTTGGGGCAACCTCCAAACTCAGCGTGGGAAAACTTCCTTGGCCTCATGAGGCCCCCGCTTCATGAAGTTGCCATCATGGACACATACTCCAGCCTCAGCCAATGTCTGATCCTCAGCCTGACTTCAGATGCAAGAGATTTTGATTCAGCCTCTGCCTAGTGGGCCTGCTCTGCCCTTGGCTCCAATCCTCACTTTAGCTTGTGTTCCTAGACTTCCGTCCTCACACTCCTGGCCCACAACCCTCCCTTCTGGGAATTCTGGGGCCACAATGAAGCACTCCGCCTGCCTCCCAGGAGAAAAACTTTGTCTATGGTGCTGCCCAGAAACCCCAAATGAGGATCAAACTGCTTGGCCCTCGGCAACACCCCAATTGCATAGGCTACCTTAACCACTGATGCTCTGTCGCAAATAGCCTGAGCCCAGACCTTCCAACAGACACCGACACAGCTGGCTGCACACCCAGCACATTGGACCCGCCACTGCCTTAGGCCACCATCCATTCCCAACCTGGGTTTTCAGTCATCAGAACCTAGACCTTATCTCCAATCCCTGCACAGGGCGGAACCTGATGCACAAGTCAGAAACCCTCCTTCCCCATGGCAAGAAACCTTGCTGCTGGCAGTGAGTCAAACCTTCAGTGTAGGAGAAAACGGCATGGCCCATGAGGCCACGCCCATGTGTGAGGGCCGCCTTGGGCACAAACACACATTGTGACCCTCAGCGTGAGTACCTTATTCAAGTAACGCCTCTCAGTGATTGGACCAAGAGCCCGCATATGTGGCTTGCCATGCCCATAGGCACGCAGGACTAACTAGATGGTGTGTATTCCAGTTGAGGGAACCCACTGCTGTGCTCTAGAGTCCCTCTCCTGGGGGGTCCCCTGTGGCAGAAAACAGTACTCTTCCCTTCCCACAGAATGAACCCAAACACTTGGGAGCTTGGACAATCCCCCGAGAGGAAGGCTCTTCCTCGGCCCCTGAAGCAACCCCTACCCTGAACGGCCACTGTGAACGCAACACCCAGAGACAAAAGCCTGAGCGACTACCTCCCACTTGCCCTCCTTTGATATCCAGAGGATCTCCCCTCTCGGACTGGAGATCAGGCCTGCCATTACCTTGGCCCCTACCTGAGCCAAGTTTGCTTTTTCAGACATCTGTCCCCACAGCCCTGGCAAACACAACCTCTAGGCTGGGTCCTCTGGAGCCATACCACAGGACCATGCCTGCTCTCTCCTGGGAAACTCTGTCCATTCCTTTGGCCACACACCTCCAGAATATGAGAAACCTCAAGGCCCCCGAGGACATACCATTACCGGGAGCCTCCCTGCACACACAGGGGCCTTCGGACACAAGCGGAGCTGCTACCTCCATGAAGGCATGCACACCGATGTCAACAGAGATAGAAGGTTGAGCCCGACAGGCCCTTAGGCCCTAATCTCAACTCTTGCTTGGTTTTCCAGGTGTCACTCCTCAGAGGCTTTGGTTCGAAGAACAGGATATGGGGCTTTCCTGAGGCACTGAACAGAACTTCTCTCGTCTCCACATGGGAAGCTTCCTTGTTGGAGCCGTGTCAAACACCTCAGGTTGGAGAATCCTGCAGAGTCCCTGAGCCCCCTCCGCATTCCAAGGTCTCCCAGGCCACCAAGCCACAGTAGGACTCATCTTCAGGAGAGTCCATTTCAACTCTCCCCTCCCGGTAGCTCACCCAGGAGCCCGCAGATTGAGCCTGCCTTGTCCTGACTCAAGAGTGGGAATATGAGGTGGCGTTCCCAGGCATCCATGCTTAGACACCTGCTCTCGAGTCTTTCCGTATGGGGCCTCCAGGAACCATCCAATAGCACTCGACTTTCGTGCAGAAGGAAACCTTGAGGTTTGGAGGAGTTCACAAATCCCATCGTAGGCAAACCTTCCTGGCCTCATGAGGTCCCCACACCATTCAGGAAGAGGCCATGCTGGACAAAAACTCTAGCCTGAGGCACGTCTCAGAGTTGAAATGACCTCAGTGCAGGAGATCTCGATTCAGCCTCTCAGAGTGGGCCTGCCGTGCCATCGGTCCCAAACCTCACGCTAGCTTGTGTTTTCAGACTTCCTTCCTCACACTCCTGGCAAACAAGCCCTCCGGACTAGGAACTCCAGAACCACAACCCAGCCCAGGGTCTGCCCAAGGGAAGAAAAACGTTTCCCTGTGGGGCTCTCTCCAGAAAACCCAGATGACGATCAACCTGCTCGGGCCTCGACGGTACCCGAACTGGATAGGCTGCTCTGGGCACTCATGCTCTGTCTGACACAGCCTGAAGCCAGACGTCCAGACAGACAAGGAGACAGCTGGCCGCACACCCAGCACTTCGGACACGCCATGGTCTTATGCCGCCACCTCTTCCTAACCTTGGTTTTCAGATATCTGAACCTAGACATTAGATCAATTCTCCACACAGCTGGGTATCGCAAGCACAACACAGAACTCCTCCTTCCCCGTGGCTGGAAAGCTTGCTCTTGGCATGGAGTCACACCTTCAGGGTGGGAGAAACCTTCCTGGTCCCTGATGCCACGCCCAAACTTGAGTGCTGCTTGGGCACAAATTCACACTCTGACCCTCAGCATGAGCCCCATGTCAAAGAAAGGCCTGTCAGGGCCTGGGCCAAGAGCCCGCATATGGGGCTTGCCAAGCCCCTATGCATCCAATCCTCACCAGTGTTTGAGTTTTCCAGTCGCCCCGCCCGTACCTGGGGCTCTGCTCTGGAATCCCTTTCTTGGAGAGACACATGAGCCAGACAACACGACTCCACCCTTCCCACAAAATGACCCCAAACTCTTGGGAGCTGGGACAAATCCCCAGAGAGCGATACTCGTCCACAGTCCCTGAGGCCACCCCTCCAATCCACGGCTATCTCGGACACAACATCCAGAGACAAAAGCCTGAAGGAACGCCTCCCCCTCGCCCTTGTTTCAGAGGCCCAGGAGCTCCCTCTCGGGCTGTACATCCGGCCTGCCATACCCTAGGCGCCACTCATAAGCTGAGTTTGTGTTTTCAGACTTCTGTGCCCTCAGCCTGGACCCACACAACCACCAGGCTAGGGCCTCTGGAGCCACAGCGAAAGATTGTGCCTGCCCTCTCCAAGGAAATTGTGCCCAATCCATTGACCGCAACCCTACAGGTTAGGGAAAAGCTCCAAGGCCCCTGAGGCCATCAATAGTGTAGGCCACCCTGGACTAAGAGGGGCTCTCTGACACCAGCGGAGCAACTATCTCCACTTAGACTCTCAGACAGTGTCCCCAGAGACAGAAGGTTGAAATGGACAGGCCCCCAGGCCCTAATCTGAACCTTAGCTCTGGTTTCCATGTGTCCGTCCTCAGAGGTCTGTTTTCGTAGACCAGCACACGGGGCTTTTCTGAGGCACCAAACCAAACCTCTCTCGCCTCCACATGGGGAGCTTACTTACTGGGGATGTATCAAACCCTTCAGGTAGGAGAGTTCCGCAGGGCCACTGAACAACCAGCACATTCCAAGGTTTCCATGGACCCAAACGCACATTATGACGCATCCTCAGGAGAGGCCATTTCAACTCAGCCCCCAGGTTAGCGTGCCCCAGAGGCAGCAGATCAAACATATCTTGTGGCTAATGGCCAATGGGAATGCGAGGCATGCTGTACAGGGATCCATCCTTCGAACCGTGCTCTCCAGTCCTTCCGTATGGTATGTCCTGGAGCCATGCAACAGGACTCGAATGTCCCACAGAAGGAAACCTGGTGGTTTGGGGCAACCTCCAAACTCAGCGTGGGAAAACTTCCTTGGCCTCATGAGGCCCCCGCTTCATGAAGGTGCCATCATGGACACATACTCCAGCCTCAGCCAACGTCTGATCCTCAGCCTGACTTCAGATGCAGGAGATTTTGATTCAGTCTCTGCCTAGTGGGCCTGCTCTGCCCTTGGCTCCAATCCTCACTTTAGCTTGTGTTCCTAGACTTCCGTCCTCACACTCCTGGCCCACAAACCCTCCCTTCTGGGAATTCTGGGGCCACAATGAAGCACTCCGCCTGCTTCCCAGGAGAAAAACTTTGTCTATGGTGCTGCCCAGGAACCCCAAATGAGGATCAAACTGCTTGGCCCTCGGCAACACCCCAATTGCATAGGCTACCTTAAACACTGATGCTCTGTCGCAAATAGCCTGAGCCCAGACCTTCCAACAGACACCGACACAGCTGGCTGCACACCCAGCACATTGGACCCGCCACTGCCTTAGGCCACCATCCATTCCCAACCTGGGTTTTCAGTCATCAGAACCTAGACCTTATCTCCAATCCCTGCACAGGGCGGAACCTGATGCACAAGTCAGAAACCCTCCTTCCCCATGGCAAGAAACCTTGCTGCTGGCAGTGAGTCAAACCTTCAGTGTAGGAGAAAACGGCATGGCCCATGAGGCCACGCCCATGTGTGAGGGCCGCCTTGGGCACAAACACACATTGTGACCCTCAGCGTGAGTACCTTATTCAAGTAACGCCTCTCAGTGATTGGACCAAGAGCCCGCATATGTGGCTTGCCATGCCCATAGGCACGCAGGACTAACTAGATGGTGTGTATTCCAGTTGAGGGAACCCACTGCTGTGCTCTAGAGTCCCTCTCCTGGGGGGTCCCCTGTGGCAGAAAACAGTACTCTTCCCTTCCCACAGAATGAACCCAAACACTTGGGAGCTTGGACAATCCCCCGAGAGGAAGGCTCTTCCTCGGTCCCTGAAGCAATCCCTACCCTGAATGGCCACTGTGAACGCAACACCCAGAGACAAAAGCCTGAGCGACTGCCTCCCACTTGCCCTCCTTTGATATCCAGAGGATCTCCCCTCTCGGGCTGGAAATCAGGCCTGCCATTACCTTGGCCCCTACCTGAGCCAAGTTTGCTTTTTCAGACATCTGTCCCCACAGCCCTGGCAAACACAGCCTCTAGGCTGGGTCCTCTGGAGCCATACCACAGGACCATGCCTGCTCTCTCCTGGGAAACTCTGTCCATTCCTTTGGCCACACACCTCCAGAATATGAGAAACCTCAAGGCCCCCGAGGACATACCATTACTGGGAGCCTCCCTGCACACACAGGGGCCTTCGGACACAAGCTGAGCTGCTACCTCCATGAAGGCATGCACACCGATGTCAACAGAGATAGAAGGTTGAGCCCGACAGGCCCTTAGGCCCTAATCTCAACTCTTGCTTGGTTTTCCAGGTGTCACTCCTCAGAGGCTTTGGTTCGAAGAACAGGATATGGGGCTTTCCTGAGGCACTGAACAGAACTTCTCTCGTCTCCACATGGGAAGCTTCCTTGTTGGAGCCGTGTCAAACACCTCAGGTTGGAGAATCCTGCAGAGTCCCTGAGCCACCTCCACATTCCAAGGTCTCCCAGGCCACCAAGCCACAGTAGGACTCATCTTCAGGAGAGTCCATTTCAACTCTCCCCTCTGGGTAGCTCACCCAGGAGCCCGCAGATTGAGCCTGCCTTGTCCTGACTAAAGAGTGGGAATATGAGGTGGCATTCTCAGGCATCCATGCTTAGACACCTGCTCTCGAGTCTTTCCGTATGGGGCCTCCTGGAACCATCCAATAGCACTCGCCTTTCGTGCAGAAGGAAACCTTGAGGTTTGGAGTAGTTCACAAATCCCATCGTAGGCAAACCTTCCTGGCCTCATGAGGCCCCCACACCATTCAGGAAGAGGCCATGCTGGACAAAAACTCTAGCCTGAGGCACGTCTCAGAGTTGAAATGACCTCAGTGCAGGAGATCTCGATTCAGCCTCTCAGAGTGGGCCTGCCGTGCCATCGGTCCCAAACCTCACGCTAGCTTGTGTTTTCAGACTTCCTTCCTCACACTCCTGGCAAACAAGCCCTCCGGACTAGGAACTCCAGAACCACATCCCAGCCCAGGGTCTGCCCAAGGGAAGAAAAACGTTTCCCTGTGGGGCTCTCTCCAGAAAACCCAGATGAGGATCAACCTGCTCGGGCCTCGACGGTACCCGAACTGGATAGGCTGCTCTGGGCACTCATGCTCTGTCTGACACAGCCTGAAGCCAGACGTCCAGACAGACAAGGAGACAGCTGGCCACACACCCAGCACTTCGGACACGCCATGGTCTTATGCCGTCACCTCTTCCTAACCTTGGTTTTCAGATATCTGAACATAGACATTATATCAATTCTCCACACAGCTGGGTATCGCAAGCACAACACAGAACTCCTCATTCCCCGTGGCTGTAAAGCTTGCTCTTGGCATGGAGTCACACCTTCAGGGTGGGAGAAACCTTCCTGGTCCCTGATGCCACGCCCAAACTTGAGTGCTGCTTGGGCACAAATTCACACTCTGACCCTCAGCATGAGCCCAATGCCAAAGAAAGGCCTGTCAGGGCCTGGGCCAAGAGCCCGCATATGGGGCTTGCCAAGCCCCTATGCACCCAATCCTCACCAGTGTTTGAGTTTTCCAGTCGCCCCGCCCGTACCTGGGGCTCTGCTCTGGAATCCCTTTCTTGGAGAGACACGTGAGCCAGACAACACTTTTCCACCCTTCCCACAAAATGACCCCAAACTCTTGGGAGCTGGGACAAATCCCCAGAGAGGGATACTCGTCCACAGTCCCTGAGGCCACCCCTCCAATCCACGGCTATCTCGGACACAACATCCAGAGACAAAAGCCTGAAGGAACGCCTCCCTCTCGCCCTTGTTTCAGAGGCCCAGGAGCTCCCTCTCGGGCTGTACATCCGGCCTGCCATACCCTAGGCGCCACTCATAAGCTGAGTTTGTGTTTTCTGACTTCTGTGCCCTCAGCCTGGACCCACACAACCGCCAGGCTAGGGCCTCTGGAGCCACAGCGAAAGATTGTGCCTGCCCTCTCCAAGGAAATTGTGCCCAATCCATTGACCACAACCCTACAGGTTAGGGAAAAGCTCCAAGGCCCCTGAGGCCATCAATAGTGTAGGCCACCCTGGACTAAGAGGGGCTCTCTGACACCAGCGGAGCAACTATCTCCACTTAGACTCTCAGACAGTGTCCCCAGAGACAGAAGGTTAAAATGGACAGGCCCCCATGCCCTAATCTGAAAGTTAGCTCTGGTTTCCATGTGTCCGTCCTCAGAGGTCTGTTTTCGTAGACCAGCACACGGGGCTTTTCTGAGGCACCAAACCAAACCTCTCTCGTCTCCACATGGGGAGCTTACTTACTGGGGATGTATCAAACCCTTCAGGTAGGAGATTTCCGCAGGGCCACTGAACAACCAGCACATTCCAAGGTTTCCATGGACCCAAACGCACATTATGACGCATCCTCAGGAGAAGCCACTTCAACTCAGCCCCCTGGTTAGCGTGCCCCAGAGGCAGCAGAACAAACATATCTTGTGGCTAATGGCCAATGGGAATGCGAGGCATGCTGTACAGGGATCCATCCTTCGAACCGTGCTCTCCAGTCCTTCCGTATGGTATGTCCTGGAGCCATGCAACAGGACTCGAATGTTCCACAGAAGGAAACCTGGTGGTTTGGGGCAACCTCCAAACTCAGCGTGGGAAAACTTCCTTGGCCTCATGAGGCCCCCGCTTCATGAAGGTGCCATCATGGACACATACTCCAGCCTCAGCCAACGTCTGATCCTCAGCCTGACTTCAGATGCAGGAGATTTTGATTCAGCCTCTGCCTAGTGGGCCTGCTCTGCCCTTGGCTCCAATCCTCACTTTAGCTTGTGTTCCTAGACTTCCGTCCTCACACTCCTGGCCCACAAACCCTCCCTTCTGGGAATTCTGGGGCCACAATGAAGCACTCCGCCTGCCTCCCAGGAGAAAAACTTTGTCTATGGTGCTGCCCAGAAACCCCAAATGAGGATCAAACTGCTTGGCCCTCGGCAACACCCCAATTGCATAGGCTACCTTAAACACTGATGCTCTGTCGCAAATAGCCTGAGCCCAGACCTTCCAACAGACACCGACACAGCTGGCTGCACACCCAGCACATTGGACCCGCCACTGCCTTAGGCCACCATCCATTCCCAACCTGGGTTTTCAGTCATCAGAACCTAGACCTTATCTCCAATCCCTGCACAGGGGGGAACCTGATGCACAAGTCAGAACCCCTCCTTCCCCATGGCAAGAAACCTTGCTGCTGGCAGTGAGTCAAACCTTCAGTGTAGGAGAAAACGGCATGGCCCATGAGGCCACGCCCATGTGTGAGGGCCGCCTTGGGCACAAACACACATTGTGACCCTCAGCGTGAGTACCTTATTCAAGTAACGCCTCTCAGTGATTGGACCAAGAGCCCGCATATGTGGCTTGCCATGCCCATAGGCACGCAGGACTAACTAGATGGTGTGTATTCCAGTTGAGGGAACCCACTGCTGTGCTCTAGAGTCCCTCCCCTGGGGGGTTCCCTGTGGCAGAAAACAGTACTCTTCCCTTCCCACAGAATGAACCCAAACTCTTGGGAGCTTGGACAATCCCCCGAGAGGAAGGCTCTTCCTCGGCCCCTGAAGCAACCCCTACCCTGAATGGCCACTGTGAACGCAACACCCAGAGACAAAAGCCTGAGCGACTGCCTCCCACTTGCCCTCCTTTGATATCCAGAGGATCTCCCCTCTCGGACTGGAGATCAGGCCTGCCATTACCTTGGCCCCTACCTGAGCCAAGTTTGCTTTTTCAGACATCTGTCCCCACAGCCCTGGCAAACACAGCCTCTAGGCTGGGTCCTCTGGAGCCATACCACAGGACCATGCCTGCTCTCTCCTGGGAAACTCTGTCCATTCCTTTGGCCACACACCTCCAGAATATGAGAAACCTCAAGGCCCCCGAGGACATACCATTACCGGGAGCCTCCCTGCACACACAGGGGCCTTCGGACACAAGCGGAGCTGCTACCTCCATGAAGGCATGCACACAGATGTCAACAGAGATAGAAGGTTGAGCCCGACAGGCCCTTAGGCCCTAATCTCAACTCTTGCTTGGTTTTCCAGGTGTCACTCCTCAGAGGCTTTGGTTCGAAGAACAGGATATGGGGCTTTCCTGAGGCACTGAACAGAACTTCTCTCGTCTCCACATGGGAAGCTTCCTTGTTGGAGCCGTGTCAAACACCTCAGGTTGGAGAATCCTGCAGAGTCCCTGAGCCACCTCCACATTCCAAGGTCTCCCAGGCCACCAAGCCACAGTAGGACTCATCTTCAGGAGAGTCCATTTCAACTCTCCCCTCTGGGTAGCTCACCCAGGAGCCCGCAGATTGAGCCTGCATTGTCCTGACTAAAGAGTGGGAATATGAGGTGGCGTTCCCAGGCATCCATGCTTAGACACCTGCTCTCGAGTCTTTCCGTATGGGGCCTCCTGGAACCATCCAATAGCACTCGACTTTCGTGCAGAAGGAAACCTTGAGGTTTGGAGTAGTTCACAAATCCCATCGTAGGCAAACCTTCCTGGCCTCATGAGGCCCCCAAACCATTCAGGAAGAGACCATGCTGGACAAAAACTCTAGCCTGAGGCACGTCTCATAGTTGAAATGACCTCAGTGCAGGAGATCTCGATTCAGCCTCTCAGAGTGGGCCTGCCGTGCCATCGGTCCCAAACCTCACGCTAGCTTGTGTTTTCAGACTTCCTTCCTCACACTCCTGGCAAACAAGCCCTCCGGACTAGGAACTCCAGAACCACAACCCAGCCCAGGGTCTGCCCAAGGGAAGAAAAACGTTTCCCTGTGGGGCTCTCTCCAGAAAACCCAGATGACGATCAACCTGCTCGGGCCTCGACGGTACCCGAACTGGATAGGCTGCTCTGGGCACTCATGCTCTGTCTGACACAGCCTGAAGCCAGACGTCCAGACAGACAAGGAGACAGCTGGCCGCACACCCAGCACTTCGGACACGCCATGGTCTTATGCCGTCACCTCTTCCTAACCTTGGTTTTCAGATATCTGAACCTAGACATTATATCAATTCTCCACACAGCTGGGTATCGCAAGCACAACACAGAACTCCTCCTTCCCCGTGGCTGGAAAGCTTGCTCTTGGCATGGAGTCACACCTTCAGGGTGGGAGAAACCTTCCTGGTCCCTGATGCCACGCCCAAACTTGAGTGCTGCTTGGGCACAAATTCACACTCTGACCCTCAGCATGAGCTCCATGTCAAAGAAAGGCCTGTCAGGGCCTGGGCCAAGAGCCCGCATATGGGGCTTGCCAAGCCCCTATGCACCCAATCCTCACCAGTTTTTGAGTTTTCCAGTCGTCCCGCCCATACCTGGGGCTCTGATCTGGAATCCCTTTCTTGGAGAGACACATGAGCCAGACATGACGACTACACCCTTCCCAAAAAATGACCCCAAACTCTTGGGAGCTGGGACAAATCCCCAGAGAGCGATACTCGTCCACAGTCCCTGAGGCCACCCCTCCAATCCACGGCTATCTCGGACACAACATCCAGAGACAAAAGCCTGAAGGAACGCCTCCCCCTCGCCCTTGTTTCAGAGGCCGAGGAGCACCCTCTCGGGCTGTACATCCGGCCTGCCATACCCTAAGCGCCACTCATAAGCTGAGTTTGCGTTTTCAGACATCTGTGCCCTCAGCCTGGACCCACACAACCGCCAGGCTAGGGCCTCTGGAGCCATAGCGAAACATTGTGCCTGACCTCTCCAAGGAAATTATGCCCAATCCATTGACCACAACCCTACAGGTTAGGGAAAAGCTCCAACGCCCCTGAGGCCATCAATAGTGTAGGCCACCCTGGACTAAGAGGGGCTCTCTGACACCAGCGGAGCAACTATCTCCACTTAGACTCTCAGACAGTGTCCCCAGAGACAGAAGGTTGAAATGGACAGGCCCCCAGGCCCTAATCTGAACCTTAGCTCTGGTTTCCATGTGTCCGTCCTCAGAGGTCTGTTTTCGTAGACCAGCACACGGGGCTTTTCTGAGGCACCAAACCAAACCTCTCTCGCCTCCACATGGGGAGCTTACTTACTGGGGATGTATCAAACCCTTCAGGTAGGAGAGTTCCGCAGGGCCACTGAACAACCAGCACATTCCAAGGTTTCCATGGACCCAAACGCACATTATGACGCATCCTCAGGAGAGGCCATTTCAACTCAGCCCCCTGGTTAGCGTGCCCCAGAGGCAGCAGATCAAACATATCTTGTGGCTAATGGCCAATGGGAATGCGAGGCATGCTGTACAGGGATCCATCCTTCGAACCGTGCTCTCCAGTCCTTCCGTATGGTATGTCCTGGAGCCATGCAACAGGACTCGAATGTCCCACAGAAGGAAACCTGGTGGTTTGGGGCAACCTCCAAACTCAGCGTGGGAAAACTTCCTTGGCCTCATGAGGCCCCCGCTTCATGAAGGTGCCATCATGGACACATACTCCAGCCTCAGCCAACGTCTGATCCTCAGCCTGACTTCAGATGCAGGAGATTTTGATTCAGCCTCTGCCTAGTGGGCCTGCTCTGCCCTTGGCTCCAATCCTCACTTTAGCTTGTGTTCCTAGACTTCCGTCCTCACACTCCTGGCCCACAAACCCTCCCTTCTGGGAATTCTGGGGCCACAATGAAGCACTCCGCCTGCCTCCCAGGAGAAAAACTTTGTCTATGGTGCTGCCCAGAAACCCCAAATGAAGATAAAACTGCTTGGCCCTCGGCAACACCCCAATTGCATAGGCTACCTTAAACACTGATGCTCTGTCGCAAATAGCCTGAGCCCAGACCTTCCAACAGACACCGACACAGCTGGCTGCACACCCAGCACATTGGACCCGCCACTGCCTTAGGCCACCATCCATTCCCAACCTGGGTTTTCAGTCATCAGAACCTAGACCTTATCTCCAATCCCTGCACAGGGGGGAACCTGATGCACAAGTCAGAACCCCTCCTTCCCCATGGCAAGAAACCTTGCTGCTGGCAGTGAGTCAAACCTTCAGTGTAGGAGAAAACGGCATGGCCCATGAGGCCACGCCCATGTGTGAGGGCCGCCTTGGGCACAAACACACATTGTGACCCTCAGCGTGAGTACCTTATTCAAGTAACGCCTCTCAGTGATTGGACCAAGAGCCCGCATATGTGGCTTGCCATGCCCATAGGCACGCAGGACTAACTAGATGGTGTGTATTCCAGTTGAGGGAACCCACTGCTGTGCTCTAGAGTCCCTCCCCTGGGGGGTTCCCTGTGGCAGAAAACAGTACTCTTCCCTTCCCACAGAATGAACCCAAACTCTTGGGAGCTTGGACAATCCCCCGAGAGGAAGGCTCTTCCTCGGCCCCTGAAGCAACCCCTACCCTGAATGGCCACTGTGAACGCAACACCCAGAGACAAAAGCCTGAGCGACTGCCTCCCACTTGCCCTCCTTTGATATCCAGAGGATCTCCCCTCTCGGACTGGAGATCAGGCCTGCCATTACCTTGGCCCCTACCTGAGCCAAGTTTGCTTTTTCAGACATCTGTCCCCACAGCCCTGGCAAACACAGCCTCTAGGCTGGGTCCTCTGGAGCCATACCACAGGACCATGCCTGCTCTCTCCTGGGAAACTCTGTCCATTCCTTTGGCCACACACCTCCAGAATATGAGAAACCTCAAGGCCCCCGAGGACATACCATTACCGGGAGCCTCCCTGCACACACAGGGGCCTTCGGACACAAGCGGAGCTGCTACCTCCATGAAGGCATGCACACAGATGTCAACAGAGATAGAAGGTTGAGCCCGACAGGCCCTTAGGCCCTAATCTCAACTCTTGCTTTGTTTTCCAGGTGTCACTCCTCAGAGGCTTTGGTTCGAAGAACAGGATATGGGGCTTTCCTGAGGCACTGAACAGAACTTCTCTCGTCTCCACATGGGAAGCTTCCTTGTTGGAGCCGTGTCAAACACCTCAGGTTGGAGAATCCTGCAGAGTCCCTGAGCCACCTCCACATTCCAAGGTCTCCCAGGCCACCAAGCCACAGTAGGACTCATCTTCAGGAGAGTCCATTTCAACTCTCCCCTCTGGGTAGCTCACCCAGGAGCCCGCAGATTGAGCCTGCCTTGTCCTGACTAAAGAGTGGGAATATGAGGTGGCGTTCCCAGGCATCCATGCTTAGACACCTGCTCTCGAGTCTTTCCGTATGGGGCCTCCTGGAACCATCCAATAGCACTCGACTTTCGTGCAGAAGGAAACCTTGAGGTTTGGAGTAGTTCACAAATCCCATCGTAGGCAAACCTTCCTGGCCTCATGAGGCCCCCAAACCATTCAGGAAGAGACCATGCTGGACAAAAACTCTAGCCTGAGGCACGTCTCATAGTTGAAATGACCTCAGTGCAGGAGATCTCGATTCAGCCTCTCAGAGTGGGCCTGCCGTGCCATCGGTCCCAAACCTCACGCTAGCTTGTGTTTTCAGACTTCCTTCCTCACACTCCTGGCAAACAAGCCCTCCGGACTAGGAACTCCAGAACCACAACCCAGCCCAGGGTCTGCCCAAGGGAAGAAAAACGTTTCCCTGTGGGGCTCTCTCCAGAAAACCCAGATGAGGATCAACCTGCTCGGGCCTCGACGGTACCCGAACTGGATAGGCTGCTCTGGGCACTCATGCTCTGTCTGACACAGCCTGAAGCCAGACGTCCAGACAGACAAGGAGACAGCTGGCCGCACACCCAGCACTTCGGACACGCCATGGTCTTATGCCGTCACCTCTTCCTAACCTTGGTTTTCAGATATCTGAACCTAGACATTATATCAATTCTCCACACAGCTGGGTATCGCAAGCACAACACAGAACTCCTCCTTCCCCGTGGCTGGAAAGCTTGCTCTTGGCATGGAGTCACACCTTCAGGGTGGGAGAAACCTTCCTGGTCCCTGATGCCACGCCCAAACTTGAGTGCTGCTTGGGCACAAATTCACACTCTGACCCTCAGCATGAGCCCCATGTCAAAGAAAGGCCTGTCAGGGCCTGGGCCAAGAGCCCGCATATGGGGCTTGCCAAGCCCCTATGCACCCAATCCTCACCAGTTTTTGAGTTTTCCAGTCGTCCCGCCCATACCTGGGGCTCTGATCTGGAATCCCTTTCTTGGAGAGACACATGAGCCAGACATGACGACTACACCCTTCCCACAAAATGACCCCAAACTCTTGGGAGCTGGGACAAATCCCCAGAGAGCGATACTCGTCCACAGTCCCTGAGGCCACCCCTCCAATCCACGGCTATCTCGGACACAACATCCAGAGACAAAAGCCTGAAGGAACGCCTCCCCCTCGCCCTTGTTTCAGAGGCCCAGGAGCTCCCTCTCGGGCTGTACATCCGGCCTGCCATACTCTAGGCGCGACTCATAAGCTGAGTTTGTGTTTTCAGACTTCTGTGCCCTCAGCCTGGACCCACACAACCGCCAGGCTAGGGCCTCTGGAGCCACAGCGAAAGATTGTGCCTGCCCTCTCCAAGGAAATTGTGCCCAATCCATTGACCACAACCCTACAGGTTAGGGAAAAGCTCCAAGGCCCCTGAGGCCATCAATAGTGTAGGCCACCCTGGACTAAGAGGGGCTCTCTGACACCAGCGGAGCAACTATCTCCACTTAGACTCTCAGACAGTGTCCCCAGAGACAGAAGGTTAAAATGGACAGGCCCCCAGGCCCTAATCTGAACCTTAGCTCTGGTTTCCATGTGTCCGTCCTCAGAGGTCTGTTTTCGTAGACCAGCACACGGGGCTTTTCTGAGGCACCAAACCAAACCTCTCTCGCCTCCACATGGGGAGCTTACTTACTGGGGATGTATCAAACCCTTCAGGTAGGAGAGTTCCGCAGGGCCACTGAACAACCAGCACATTCCAAGGTTTCCATGGACCCAAACGCACATTATGACGCATCCTCAGGAGAGGCCACTTCAACTCAGCCCCCTGGTTAGCGTGCCCCAGAGGCAGCAGATCAAACATATCTTGTGGCTAATGGCCAATGGGAATGCGAGGCATGCTGTACAGGGATCCATCCTTCGAACCGTGCTCTCCAGTCCTTCCGTATGGTATGTCCTGGAGCCATGCAACAGGACTCGAATGTCCCACAGAAGGAAACCTGGTGGTTTGGGGCAACCTCCAAACTCAGCGTGGGAAAACTTCCTTGGCCTCATGAGGCCCCCGCTTCATGAAGGTGCCATCATGGACACATACTCCAGCCTCAGCCAACGTCTGATCCTCAGCCTGACTTCAGATGCAGGAGATTTTGATTCAGCCTCTGCCTAGTGGGCCTGCTCTGCCCTTGGCTCCAATCCTCACTTTAGCTTGTGTTCCTAGACTTCCGTCCTCACACTCCTGGCCCACAAACCCTCCCTTCTGGGAATTCTGGGGCCACAATGAAGCACTCCGCCTGCCTCCCAGGAGAAAAACTTTGTCTATGGTGCTGCCCAGAAACCCCAAATGAGGATCAAACTGCTTGGCCCTCAGCAACACCCCAATTGCATAGGCTACCTTAAACACTGATGCTCTGTCGCAAATAGCCTGAGCCCAGACCTTCCAACAGACACCGACACAGCTGGCTGCACACCCAGCACATTGGACCCGCCACTGCCTTAGGCCACCATCCATTCCCAACCTGGGTTTTCAGTCATCAGAACCTAGACCTTATCTCCAATCCCTGCACAGGGGGGAACCTGATGCACAAGTCAGAACCCCTCCTTCCCCATGGCAAGAAACCTTGCTGCTGGCAGTGAGTCAAACCTTCAGTGTAGGAGAAAACGGCATGGCCCATGAGGCCACGCCCATGTGTGAGGGCCGCCTTGGGCACAAACACACATTGTGACCCTCAGCGTGAGTACCGTATTCAAGTAACGCCTCTCAGTGATTGGACCAAGAGCCCGCATATGTGGCTTGCCATGCCCATAGGCACGCAGGACTAACTAGATGGTGTGTATTCCAGTTGAGGGAACCCACTGCTGTGCTCTAGAGTCCCTCTCCTGGGGGGTCCCCTGTGGCAGAAAACAGTACTCTTCCCTTCCCACAGAATGAACCCAAACACTTGGGAGATTGGACAATCCCCCGAGAGGAAGGCTCGTCCTCGGCCCCTGAAGCAACCCCTACCCTGAACGGCCACTGTGAACGCAACACCCAGAGACAAAAGCCTGAGCGACTGCCTCCCACTTGCCCTCCTTTGATATCCAGAGGATCTCCCCTCTCAGACTGGAGATCAGGCCTGCCATTACCTTGGCCCCTACCTGAGCCAAGTTTGCTTTTTCAGACATCTGTCCCCACAGCCCTGGCAAACACAGCCTCTAGGCTGGGTCCTCTGGAGCCATACCACAGGACCATGCCTGCTCTCTCCTGGGAATCTCTGTCCATTCCTTTGGCCACACACCTCCAGAATATGAGAAACCTCAAGGCCCCCGAGGACATACCATTACCGGGAGCCTCCCTGCACACACAGGGGCCTTCGGACACAAGCGGAGCTGCTACCTCCATGAAGGCATGCACACAGATGTCAACAGAGATAGAAGGTTGAGCCCGACAGGCCCTTAGGCCCTAATCTCAACTCTTGCTTTGTTTTCCAGGTGTCACTCCTCAGAGGCTTTGGTTCGAAGAACAGGATATGGGGCTTTCCTGAGGCACTGAACAGAACTTCTCTCGTCTCCACATGGGAAGCTTCCTTGTTGGAGCCGTGTCAAACACCTCAGGTTGGAGAATCCTGCAGAGTCCCTGAGCCACCTCCACATTCCAAGGTCTCCCAGGCCACCAAGCCACAGTAGGACTCATCTTCAGGAGAGTCCATTTCAACTCTCCCCTCTGGGTAGCTCACCCAGGAGCCCGCAGATTGAGCCTGCCTTGTCCTGACTAAAGAGTGGGAATATGAGGTGGCGTTCCCAGGCATCCATGCTTAGACACCTGCTCTCGAGTCTTTCCGTATGGGGCCTCCTGGAACCATCCAATAGCACTCGACTTTCGTGCAGAAGGAAACCTTGAGGTTTGGAGTAGTTCACAAATCCCATCGTAGGCAAAACTTCCTGGCCTCATGAGGCCCCCAAACCATTCAGGAAGAGGCCATGCTGGACAAAAACTCTAGCCTGAGGCACGTCTCAGAGTTGAAATGACCTCAGTGCAGGAGATCTCGATTCAGCCTCTCAGAGTGGGCCTGCCGTGCCATCGGTCCCAAACCTCACGCTAGCTTGTGTTTTCAGACTTCCTTCCTCACACTCCTGGCAAACAAGCCCTCCGGACTAGGAACTCCAGAACCACAACCCAGCCCAGGGTCTGCCCAAGGGAAGAAAAACGTTTCCCTGTGGGGCTCTCTCCAGAAAACCCAGATGAGGATCAACCTGCTCGGGCCTCGACGGTACCCGAACTGGATAGGCTGCTCTGGGCACTCATGCTCTGTCTGACACAGCCTGAAGCCAGACGTCCAGACAGACAAGGAGACAGCTGGCCGCACACCCAGCACTTCGGACACGCCATGGTCTTATGCCGTCACCTCTTCCTAACCTTGGTTTTCAGATATCTGAACCTAGACATTATATCAATTCTCCACACAGCTGGGTATCGCAAGCACAACACAGAACTCCTCCTTCCCCGTGGCTGTAAAGCTTGCTCTTGGCATGGAGTCACACCTTCAGGGTGGGAGAAACCTTCCTGGTCCCTGATGCCACGCCCAAACTTGAGTGCTGCTTGGGCACAAATTCACACTCTGACCCTCAGCATGAGCCCCATGTCAAAGAAAGGCCTGTCAGGGCCTGGGCCAAGAGCCCGCATATGGGGCTTGCCAAGCCACTATGCACCCAATCCTCACCAGTGTTTGAGATTTCCAGTCGCCCCGCCCGTACCTGGGGCTCTGCTCTGGAATCCCTTTCTTGGAGAGACACGTGAGCCAGACAACACGACTCCACCCTTCCCACAAAATGACCCCAAACTCTTTGGAGCTGGGACAAATCCCCAGAGAGGGATACTCGTCCACAGTCCCTGAGGCCACCCCTCCAATCCACGTCTATCTCGGACACAACATCCAGAGACAAAAGCCTGAAGGAACGCCTCCCCCTCGCCCTTGTTTCAGAGGCCCAGGAGCTCCCTCTCGGGCTGTACATCCGGCCTGCCATACTCTAGGCGCGACTCATAAGCTGAGTTTGTGTTTTCAGACTTCTGTGCCCTCAGCCTGGACCCACACAACCGCCAGGCTAGGGCCTCTGGAGCCACAGCGAAAGATTGTGCCTGCCCTCTCCAAGGAAATTGTGCCCAATCCATTGACCACAACCCTACAGGTTAGGGAAAAGCTCCAAGGCCCCTGAGGCCATCAATAGTGTAGGCCACCCTGGACTAAGAGGGGCTCTCTGACACCAGCGGAGCAACTATCTCCACTTAGACTCTCAGACAGTGTCCCCAGAGACAGAAGGTTAAATGGACAGGCACCCAGGCCCTAATCTGAAAGTTAGCTCTGGTTTCCATGTGTCCGTCCTCAGAGGTCTGTTTTCGTAGACCAGCACACGGGGCTTTTCTGAGGCACCAAACCAAACCTCTCTCGCCTCCACATGGGGAGCTTACTTACTGGGGATGTATCAAACCCTTCAGGTAGGAGAGTTCCGCAGGGCCACTGAACAACCAGCACATTCCAAGGTTTCCATGGACCCAAACGCACATTATGACGCATCCTCAGGAGAGGCCACTTCAACTCAGCCCCCTGGTTAGCGTGCCCCAGAGGCAGCAGATCAAACATATCTTGTGGCTAATGGCCAATGGGAATGCGAGGCATGCTGTACAGGGATCCATCCTTCGAACCGTGCTCTCCAGTCCTTCCGTATGGTATGTCCTGGAGCCATGCAACAGGACTCGAATGTCCCACAGAAGGAAACCTGGTGGTTTGGGGCAACCTCCAAACTCAGCGTGGGAAAACTTCCTTGGCCTCATGAGGCCCCCGCTTCATGAAGGTGCCATCATGGACACATACTCCAGCCTCAGCCAACGTCTGATCCTCAGCCTGACTTCAGATGCAGGAGATTTTGATTCAGCCTCTGCCTAGTGGGCCTGCTCTGCCCTTGGCTCCAATCCTCACTTTAGCTTGTGTTCCTAGACTTCCGTCCTCACACTCCTGGCCCACAAACCCTCCCTTCTGGGAATTCTGGGGCCACAATGAAGCACTCCGCCTGCCTCCCAGGAGAAAAACTTTGTCTATGGTGCTGCCCAGAAACCCCAAATGAGGATCAAACTGCTTGGCCCTCGGCAACACCC
The DNA here is from genome assembly GCF_964662115.1 of Mustela nivalis. NCBI lineage: Eukaryota > Metazoa > Chordata > Mammalia > Carnivora > Mustelidae > Mustela > Mustela nivalis. Next base: position 1,370,642 of record NW_028136459.1, on the reverse strand, counting down.
CAATTGCATAGGCTACCTTAAACACTGATGCTCTGTCGCAAATAGCCTGAGCCCAGACCTTCCAACAGACACCGACACAGCTGGCTGCACACCCAGCACATTGGACCCGCCACTGCCTTAGGCCACCATCCATTCCCAACCTGGGTTTTCAGTCATCAGAACCTAGACCTTATCTCCAATCCCTGCACAGGGGGGAACCTGATGCACAAGTCAGAAACCCTCCTTCCCCATGGCAAGAAACCTTGCTGCTGGCAGTGAGTCAAACCTTCAGTGTAGGAGAAAACGGCATGGCCCATGAGGCCACGCCCATGTGTGAGGGCCGCCTTGGGAACAAACACACATTGTGACCCTCAGCGTGAGTACCGTATTCAAGTAACGCCTCTCAGTGATTGGACCAAGAGCCCGCATATGTGGCTTGCCATGCCCATAGGCACGCAGGACTAACTAGATGCTGTGTATTCCAGTTGAGGGAACCCACTGCTGTGCTCTAGAGTCCCTCTCCAGGGGGGGTCCCCTGTGGCAGAAAACAGTACTCTTCCCTTCCCACAGAATGAACCCAAACACTTGGGAGCTTGGACAATCCCCCGAGAGGAAGGCTCTTCCTCGGCCCCTGAAGCAACCCCTACCCTGAACGGCCACTGTGAACGCAACACCCAGAGACAAAAGCCTGAGCGACTGCCTCCCACTTGCCCTCCTTTGATATCCAGAGGATCTCCCCTCTCGGACTGGAGATCAGGCCTGCCATTACCTTGGCCCCTACCTGAGCCAAGTTTGCTTTTTCAGACATCTGTCCCCACAGCCCTGGCAAACACAGCCTCTAGGCTGGGTCCTCTGGAGCCATACCACAGGACCATGCCTGCTCTCTCCTGGGAAACTCTGTCCATTCCTTTGGCCACACACCTCCAGAATATGAGAAACCTCAAGGCCCCCGAGGACATACCATTACCGGGAGCCTCCCTGCACACACAGGGGCCTTCGGACACAAGCGGAGCTGCTACCTCCATGAAGGCATGCACACAGATGTCAACAGAGATAGAAGGTTGAGCCGGACAGGCCCTTAGGCCCTAATCTCAACTCTTGCTTTGTTTTCCAGGTGTCACTCCTCAGAGGCTTTGGTTCGAAGAACAGGATATGGGGCTTTCCTGAGGCACTGAACAGAACTTCTCTCGTCTCCACATGGGAAGCTTCCTTGTTGGAGCCGTGTCAAACACCTCAGGTTGGAGAATCCTGCAGAGTCCCTGAGCCACCTCCACATTCCAAGGTCTCCCAGGCCACCAAGCCACAGTAGGACTCATCTTCAGGAGAGTCCATTTCAACTCTCCCCTCTGGGTAGCTCACCCAGGAGCCCGCAGATTGAGCCTGTCTTGTCCTGACTAAAGAGTGGGAATATGAGGTGGCGTTCCCAGGCATCCATGCTTAGACACCTGCTCTCGAGTCTTTCCGTATGGGGCCTCCTGGAACCATCCAATAGCACTCGACTTTCGTGCAGAAGGAAACCTTGAGGTTTGGAGTAGTTCAAAAATCCCATCGTAGGCAAACCTTCCTGGCCTCATGAGGCCCCCACATCATTCAGGAAGAGGCCATGCTGGACAAAAACTCTAGCCTGAGGCACGTCTCAGAGTTGAAATGACCTCAGTGCAGGAGATCTCGATTCAGCCTCTCAGAGTGGGCCTGCCGTGCCATCGGTCCCAAACCTCACGCTAGCTTGTGTTTTCAGACTTCCTTCCTCACACTCCTGGCAAACAAGCCCTCCGGTTTAGGAACTCCAGAACCACAACCCAGCCCAGGGTCTGCCCAAGGGAAGAAAAACGTTTCCCTGTGGGGCTCTCTCCAGAAAACCCAGATGAGGATCAACCTGCTCGGGCCTCGACGGTACCCGAACTGGATAGGCTGCTCTGGGCACTCATGCTCTGTCTGACACAGCCTGAAGCCAGACGTCCAGACAGACAAGGAGACAGCTGGCCGCACACCCAGCACTTCGGACACGCCATGGTCTTATGCCGCCACCTCTTCCTAACCTTGGTTTTCAGATATCTGAACCTAGACATTATATCAATTCTCCACACAGCTGGGTATCGCAAGCACAACACAGAACTCCTCCTTCCCCGTGGCTGGAAAGCTTGCTCTTGGCATGGAGTCACACCTTCAGGGTGGGAGAAACCTTCCTGGTCCCTGATGCCACGCCCAAACTTGAGTGCTGCTTGGGCACAAATTCACACTCTGACCCTCAGCATGAGCCCCATGTCAAAGAAAGGCCTGTCAGGGCCTGGGCCAAGAGCCCGCATATGGGGCTTGCCAAGCCCCTATGCACCCAATCCTCACCAGTGTTTGAGTTTTCCAGTCGCCCCGCCCGTACCTGGGGCTCTGCTCTGGAATCCCTTTCTTGGAGAGACACATGAGCCAGACAACACGACTCCACCCTTCCCACAAAATGACCCCAAACTCTTGGGAGCTGGGACAAATCCCCAGAGAGGGATACTCGTCCACAGTCCCTGAGGCCACCCCTCCAATCCACGGCTATCTCGGACACAACATCCAGAGACAAAAGCCTGAAGGAACGCCTCCCCCTCGCCCTTGTTTCAGAGGCCCAGGAGCTCCCTCTCGGGCTGTACATCCGGCCTGCCATACCCTAGGCGCCACTCATAAGCTGAGTTTGTGTTTTCAGACTTCTGTGCCCTCAGCCTGGACCCACACAACCGCCAGGCTAGGGCCTCTGGAGCCACAGCGAAAGATTGTGCCTGCCCTCTCCAAGGAAATTGTGCCCAATCCAATGACCACAACCCTACAGGTTAGGGAAAAGCTCCAAGGCCCCTGAGGCCATCAATAGTGTAGGCCACCCTGGACTAAGAGGGGCTCTCTGACACCAGCGGAGCAACTATCTCCACTTAGACTCTCAGACAGTGTCCTCAGAGACAGAAGGTTAAAATGGACAGGCCCCCAGGCCCTAATAGAAAGTTAGCTCTGGTTTCCATGTGTCCGTCCTCAGAGGTCTGTTTTCGTAGACCAGCACACGGGGCTTTTCTGAGGCACCAAACCAAACCTCTCTCGTCTCCACATGGGGAGCTTACTTACTGGGGATGTATCAAACCCTTCAGGTAGGAGAGTTCCGCAGGGCCACTGAACAACCAGCACATTCCAAGGTTTCCATGGACCCAAACGCACATTATGACGCATCCTCAGGAGAGGCCACTTCAACTCAGCCCCCTGGTTAGCGTGCCCCAGAGGCAGCAGATCAAACATATCTTGTGGCTAATGGCCAATGGGAATGCGAGGCATGCTGTACAGGGATCCATCCTTCGAACCGTGCTCTCCAGTCCTTCCGTATGGTATGTCCTGGAGCCATGCAACAGGACTCGAATGTCCCACAGAAGGAAACCTGGTGGTTTGGGGCAACCTCCAAACTCAGCGTGGGAAAACTTCCTTGGCCTCATGAGGCCCCCGCTTCATGAAGGTGCCATCATGGACACATACTCCAGCCTCAGCCAACGTCTGATCCTCAGCCTGACTTCAGATGCAGGAGATTTTGATTCAGCCTCTGCCTAGTGGGCCTGCTCTGCCCTTGGCTCCAATCCTCACTTTAGCTTGTGTTCCTAGACTTCCGTCCTCACACTCCTGGCCCACAAACCCTCCCTTCTGGGAATTCTGGGGCCACAATGAAGCACTCCGCCTGCCTCCCAGGAGAAAAACTTTGTCTATGGTGCTGCCCAGAAACCCCAAATGAGGATCAAACTGCTTGGCCCTCGGCAACACCCCAATTGCATAGGCTACCTTAACCACTGATGCTCTGTCGCAAATAGCCTGAGCCCAGACCTTCCAACAGACCCCGACACAGCTGACTGCACACCCAGCACATTGGACCCGCCACTGCCTTAGGCCACCATCCATTCCCAACCTGGGTTTTCAGTCATCAGAACCTAGACCTTATCTCCAATCCCTGCACAGGGGGGAACCTGATGCACAAGTCAGAACCCCTCTTTCCCCATGGCAAGAAACCTTGCTGCTGGCAGTGAGTCAAACCTTCAGTGTAGGAGAAAACGGCATGGCCCATGAGGCCACGCCCATGTGTGAGGGCCGCCTTGGGCACAAACACACATTGTGACCCTCAGCGTGAGTACCTTATTCAAGTAACGCCTCTCAGTGATTGGACCAAGAGCCCGCATATGTGGCTTGCCATGCCCATAGGCACGCAGGACTAACTAGATGCTGTGTATTCCAGTTGAGGGAACCCACTGCTGTGCTCTAGAGTCCCTCTCCTGGGGGGTCCCCTGTGGCAGAAAACAGTACTCTTCCCTTCCCACAGAATGAACCCAAACACTTGGGAGCTTGGACAATCCCCCGAGAGGAAGGCTCTTCCTCGGCCCCTGAAGCAACCCCTACCCTGAACGGCCACTGTGAACACAACACCCAGAGACAAAAGCCTGAGCGACTGCCTCCCACTTGCCCTCCTTTGATATCCAGAGGATCTCCCCTCTCGGACTGGAGATCAGGCCTGCCATTACCTTGGCCCCTACCTGAGCCAAGTTTGCTTTTTCAGACATCTGTCCCCACAGCCCTGGCAAACACAGCCTCTAGGCTGGGTCCTCTGGAGCCATACCACAGGACCATGCCTGCTCTCTCCTGGGAAACTCTGTCCATTCCTTTGGCCACACACCTCCAGAATATGAGAAACCTCAAGGCCCCCGAGGACATACCATTACCGGGAGCCTCCCTGCACACACAGGGGCCTTCGGACACAAGCTGAGCCGCTACCTCCATGAAGGCATGCACACAGATGTCAACAGAGATAGAAGGTTGAGCCGGACAGGCCCTTAGGCCCTAATCTCAACTCTTGCTTTGTTTTCCAGGTGTCACTCCTCAGAGGCTTTGGTTCGAAGAACAGGATATGGGGCTTTCCTGAGGCACTGAACAGAACTTCTCTCGTCTCCACATGGGAAGCTTCCTTGTTGGAGCCGTGTCAAACACCTCAGGTTGGAGAATCCTGCAGAGTCCCTGAGCCACCTCCACATTCCAAGGTCTCCCAGGCCACCAAGCCACAGTAGGACTCATCTTCAGGAGAGTCCATTTCAACTCTCCCCTCTGGGTAGCTCACCCAGGAGCCCGCAGATTGAGCCTGCCTTGTCCTGACTAAAGAGTGGGAATATGAGGTGGCGTTCCCAGGCATCCATGCTTAGACACCTGCTCTCGAGTCTTTCCGTATGGGGCCTCCTGGAACCATCCAATAGCACTCGACTTTCGTGCAGAAGGAAACCTTGAGGTTTGGAGTAGTTCACAAATCCCATCGTAGGCAAACCTTCCTGGCCTCATGAGGCCCCCACACCATTCAGGAAGAGGCCATGCTGGACAAAAACTCTAGCCTGAGGCACGTCTCAGAGTTGAAATGACCTCAGTGCAGGAGATCTCGATTCAGCCTCTCAGAGTGGGCCTGCCGTGCCATCGGTCCCAAACCTCACGCTAGCTTGTGTTTTCAGACTTCCTTCCTCACACTCCTGGCAAACAAGCCCTCCGGACTAGGAACTCCAGAACCACAACCCAGCCCAGGGTCTGCCCAAGGGAAGAAAAACGTTTCCCTGTGGGGCTCTCTCCAGAAAACCCAGATGAGGATCAACCTGCTCGGGCCTCGACGGTACCCGAACTGGATAGGCTGCTCTGGGCACTCATGCTCTGTCTGACACAGCCTGAAGCCAGACGTCCAGACAGACAAGGAGACAGCTGGCCGCACACCCAGCACTTCGGACACGCCATGATCTTATGCCGTCACCTCTTCCTAACCTTGGTTTTCAGATATCTGAACCTAGACATTATATCAATTCTCCACACAGCTGGGTATCGCAAGCACAACACAGAACTCCTCCTTCCCCGTGGCTGTAAAGCTTGCTCTTGGCATGGAGTCACACCTTCAGGGTGGGAGAAACCTTCCTGGTCCCTGATGCCACGCCCAAACTTGAGTGCTGCTTGGGCACAAATTCACACTCTGACCCTCAGCATGAGCCCCATGTCAAAGAAAGGCCTGTCAGGGCCTGGGCCAAGAGCCCGCATATGGGGCTTGCCAAGCCCCTATGCACCCAATCCTCACCAGTGTTTGAGTTTTCCAGTCGCCCCGCCCGTACCTGGGGCTCTGCTCTGGAATCCCTTTCTTGGAGAGACACGTGAGCCAGACAACACTTTTCCACCCTTCCCACAAAATGACCCCAAACTCTTGGGAGCTGGGACAAATCCCCAGAGAGGGATACTCGTCCACAGTCCCTGAGGCCACCCCTCCAATCCACGGCTATCTCGGACACAACATCCAGAGACAAAAGCCTGAAGGAACGCCTCCCCCTCGCCCTTGTTTCAGAGGCCCAGGAGCTCCCTCTCGGGCTGTACATCCGGCCTGCCATACCCTAGGCGCCACTCATAAGCTGAGTTTGTGTTTTCAGACTTCTGTGCCCTCAGCCTGGACCCACACAACCGCCAGGCTAGGGCCTCTGGAGCCACAGCGAAAGATTGTGCCTGCCCTCTCCAAGGAAATTGTGCCCAATCCAATGACCACAACCCTACAGGTTAGGGAAAAGCTCCAAGGCCCCTGAGGCCATCAATAGTGTAGGCCACCCTGGACTAAGAGGGGCTCTCTGACACCAGCGGAGCAACTATCTCCACTTAGACTCTCAGACAGTGTCCTCAGAGACAGAAGGTTAAAATGGACAGGCCCCCAGGCCCTAATAGAAAGTTAGCTCTGGTTTCCATGTGTCCGTCCTCAGAGGTCTGTTTTCGTAGACCAGCACACGGGGCTTTTCTGAGGCACCAAACCAAACCTCTCTCGTCTCCACATGGGGAGCTTACTTACTGGGGATGTATCAAACCCTTCAGGTAGGAGAGTTCCGCAGGGCCACTGAACAACCAGCACATTCCAAGGTTTCCATGGACCCAAACGCACATTATGACGCATCCTCAGGAGAGGCCACTTCAACTCAGCCCCCTGGTTAGCGTGCCCCAGAGGCAGCAGATCAAACATATCTTGTGGCTAATGGCCAATGGGAATGCGAGGCATGCTGTACAGGGATCCATCCTTCGAACCGTGCTCTCCAGTCCTTCCGTATGGTATGTCCTGGAGCCATGCAACAGGACTCGAATGTCCCACAGAAGGAAACCTGGTGGTTTGGGGCAACCTCCAAACTCAGCGTGGGAAAACTTCCTTGGCCTCATGAGGCCCCCGCTTCATGAAGGTGCCATCATGGACACATACTCCAGCCTCAGCCAACGTCTGATCCTCAGCCTGACTTCAGATGCAGGAGATTTTGATTCAGCCTCTGCCTAGTGGGCCTGCTCTGCCCTTGGCTCCAATCCTCACTTTAGCTTGTGTTCCTAGACTTCCGTCCTCACACTCCTGGCCCACAAACCCTCCATTCTGGGAATTCTGGGGCCACAATGAAGCACTCCGCCTGCCTCCCAGGAGAAAAACTTTGTCTATGGTGCTGCCCAGAAACCCCAAATGAGGATCAAACTGCTTGGCCCTCGGCAACACCCCAATTGCATAGGCTACCTTAAACACTGATGCTCTGTCGCAAATAGCCTGAGCCCAGACCTTCCAACAGACACCGACACAGCTGGCTGCACACCCAGCACATTGGACCCACCACTGCCTTAGGCCACCATCCATTCCCAACCTGGGTTTTCAGTCATCAGAACCTAGACCTTATCTCCAATCCCTGCACAGGGGGGAACCTGATGCACAAGTCAGAACCCCTCCTTCCCCATGGCAAGAAACCTTGCTGCTGGCAGTGAGTCAAACCTTCAGTGTAGGAGAAAACGGCATGGCCCATGAGGCCACGCCCATGTGTGAGGGCCGCCTTGGGCACAAACACACATTGTGACCCTCAGCGTGAGTACCGTATTCAAATAACGCCTCTCAGTGATTGGACCAAGAGCCCGCATATGTGGCTTGCCATGCCCATAGGCACGCAGGACTAACTAGATGGTGTGTATTCCAGTTGAGGGAACCCACTGCTGTGCTCTAGAGTCCCTCTCCTGGGGGGTCCCCTGTGGCAGAAAACAGTACTCTTCCCTTCCCACAGAATGAACCCAAACACTTGGGAGCTTGGACAATCCCCCGAGAGGAAGGCTCTTCCTCGGCCCCTGAAGCAACCCCTACCCTGAACGGCCACTGTGAACGCAACACCCAGAGACAAAAGCCTGAGCGACTGCCTCCCACTTGCCCTCCTTTGATATCCAGAGGATCTCCCCTCTCGGACTGGAGATCAGGCCTGCCATTACCTTGGCCCCTACCTGAGCCAAGTTTGCTTTTTCAGACATCTGTCCCCACAGCCCTGGCAAACACAGCCTCTAGGCTGGGTCCTCTGGAGCCATACCACAGGACCATGCCTGCTCTCTCCTGGGAAACTCTGTCCATTCCTTTGGCCACACACCTCCAGAATATGAGAAACCTCAAGTCCACCGAGGACATAGCATTACCGGGAGCCTCCCTGCACACACAGGGGCCTTCGGACACAAGCTGAGCTGCTACCTCCATGAAGGCATGCACACAGATGTCAACAGAGATAGAAGGTTGAGCCGGACAGGCCCTTAGGCCCTAATCTCAACTCTTGCTTTGTTTTCCAGGTGTCACTCCTCAGAGGCTTTGGTTCGAAGAACAGGATATGGGGCTTTCCTGAGGCACTGAACAGAACTTCTCTCGTCTCCACATGGGAAGCTTCCTTGTTGGAGCCGTGTCAAACACCTCAGGTTGGAGAATCCTGCAGAGTCCCTGAGCCACCTCCACATTCCAAGGTCTCCCAGGCCACCAAGCCACAGTAGGACTCATCTTCAGGAGAGTCCATTTCAACTCTCCCCTCTGGGTAGCTCACCCAGGAGCCCGCAGATTGAGCCTGCCTTGTCCTGACTAAAGAGTGGGAATATGAGGTGGCGTTCCCAGGCATCCATGCTTAGACACCTGCTCTCGAGTCTTTCCGTATGGGGCCTCCTGGAACCATCCAATAGCACTCGACTTTCGTGCAGAAGGAAACCTTGAGGTTTGGAGTAGTTCACAAATCCCATCGTAGGCAAACCTTCCTGGCCTCATGAGGCCCCCACACCATTCAGGAAGAGGCCATGCTGGACAAAAACTCTAGCCTGAGGCACGTCTCAGAGTTGAAATGACCTCAGTGCAGGAGATCTCGATTCAGCCTCTCAGAGTGGGCCTGCCGTGCCATCGGTCCCAAACCTCACGCTAGCTTGTGTTTTCAGACTTCCTTCCTCACACTCCTGGCAAACAAGCCCTCCGGACTAGGAACTCCAGAACCACAACCCAGCCCAGGGTCTGCCCAAGGGAAGAAAAACGTTTCCCTGTGGGGCTCTCTCCAGAAAACCCAGATGAGGATCAACCTGCTCGGGCCTCGACGGTACCCGAACTGGATAGGCTGCTCTGGGCACTCATGCTCTGTCTGACACAGCCTGAAGCCAGACGTCCAGACAGACAAGGAGACAGCTGGCCGCACACCCAGCACTTCGGACACGCCATGATCTTATGCCGTCACCTCTTCCTAACCTTGGTTTTCAGATATCTGAACCTAGACATTATATCAATTCTCCACACAGCTGGGTATCGCAAGCACAACACAGAACTCCTCCTTCCCCGTGGCTGTAAAGCTTGCTCTTGGCATGGAGTCACACCTTCAGGGTGGGAGAAACCTTCCTGGTCCCTGATGCCACGCCCAAACTTGAGTGCTGCTTGGGCACAAATTCACACTCTGACCCTCAGCATGAGCCCCATGTCAAAGAAAGGCCTGTCAGGGCCTGGGCCAAGAGCCCGCATATGGGGCTTGCCAAGCCCCTATGCACCCAATCCTCACCAGTGTTTGAGTTTTCCAGTCGCCCCGCCCGTACCTGGGGCTCTGCTCTGGAATCCCTTTCTTGGAGAGACACGTGAGCCAGACAACACTTTTCCACCCTTCCCACAAAATGACCCCAAACTCTTGGGAGCTGGGACAAATCCCCAGAGAGGGATACTCGTCCACAGTCCCTGAGGCCACCCCTCCAATCCACGGCTATCTCGGACACAACATCCAGAGACAAAAGCCTGAAGGAACGCCTCCCCCTCGCCCTTGTTTCAGAGGCCCAGGAGCTCCCTCTCGGGCTGTACATCCGGCCTGCCATACCCTAGGCGCCACTCATAAGCTGAGTTTGTGTTTTCAGACTTCTGTGCCCTCAGCCTGGACCCACACAACCGCCAGGCTAGGGCCTCTGGAGCCACAGCGAAAGATTGTGCCTGCCCTCTCCAAGGAAATTGTGCCCAATCCATTGACCACAACCCTACAGGTTAGGGAAAAGCTCCAAGGCCCCTGAGGCCATCAATAGTGTAGGCCACCCTGGACTAAGAGGGGCTCTCTGACACCAGCGGAGCAACTATCTCCACTTAGACTCTCAGACAGTGTCCTCAGAGACAGAAGGTTAAAATGGACAGGCCCCCAGGCCCTAATAGAAAGTTAGCTCTGGTTTCCATGTGTCCGTCCTCAGAGGTCTGTTTTCGTAGACTAGCACACGGGGCTTTTCTGAGGCACCAAACCAAACCTCTCTCGTCTCCACATGGGGAGCTTACTTACTGGGGATGTATCAAACCCTTCAGGTAGGAGAGTTCCGCAGGGCCACTGAACAACCAGCACATTCCAAGGTTTCCATGGACCCAAACGCACATTATGACGCATCCTCAGGAGAGGCCATTTCCACTCAGCCCCCTGGTTAGCGTGCCCCAGAGGCAGCAGATCAAACATATCTTGTGGCTAATGGCCAATGGGAATGCGAGGCATGCTGTACAGGGATCCATCCTTCGAACCGTGCTCTCCAGTCCTTCCGTATGGTATGTCCTGGAGCCATGCAACAGGACTCGAATGTCCCACAGAAGGAAACCTGGTGGTTTGGGGCAACCTCCAAACTCAGCGTGGGAAAACTTCCTTGGCCTCATGAGGCCCCCGCTTCATGAAGGTGCCATCATGGACACATACTCCAGCCTCAGCCAACGTCTGATCCTCAGCCTGACTTCAGATGCAGGAGATTTTGATTCAGCCTCTGCCTAGTGGGCCTGCTCTGCCCTTGGCTCCAATCCTCACTTTAGCTTGTGTTCCTAGACTTCCGTCCTCACACTCCTGGCCCACAAACCCTCCCTTCTGGGAATTCTGGGGCCACAATGAAGCACTCCGCCTGCCTCCCAGGAGAAAAACTTTGTCTATGGTGCTGCCCAGAAACCCCAAATGAGGATCAAACTGCTTGGCCCTCGGCAACACCCCAATTGCATAGGCTACCTTAAACACTGATGCTCTGTCGCAAATAGCCTGAGCCCAGACCTTCCAACAGACACCGACACAGCTGGCTGCACACCCAGCACATTGGACCCGCCACTGCCTTAGGCCACCATCCATTCCCAACCTGGGTTTTCAGTCATCAGAACCTAGACCTTATCTCCAATCCCTGCACAGGGGGGAACCTGATGCACAAGTCAGAACCCCTCCTTCCACATGGCAAGAAACCTTGCTGCTGGCAGTGAGTCAAACCTTCAGTGTAGGAGAAAACGGCATGGCCCATGAGGCCACGCCCATGTGTGAGGGCCGCCTTGGGCACAAACACACATTGTGACCCTCAGCGTGAGTACCGTATTCAAATAACGCCTCTCAGTGATTGGACCAAGAGCCCGCATATGTGGCTTGCCATGCCCATAGGCACGCAGGACTAACTAGATGGTGTGTATTCCAGTTGAGGGAACCCACTGCTGTGCTCTAGAGTCCCTCTCCTGGGGGGTCCCCTGTGGCAGAAAACAGTACTCTTCCCTTCCCACAGAATGAACCCAAACACTTGGGAGCTTGGACAATCCCCCGAGAGGAAGGCTCTTCCTCGGCCCCTGAAGCAACCCCTACCCTGAACGGCCACTGTGAACGCAACACCCAGAGACAAAAGCCTGAGCGACTGCCTCCCACTTGCCCTCCTTTGATATCCAGAGGATCTCCCCTCTCGGACTGGAGATCAGGCCTGCCATTACCTTGGCCCCTACCTGAGCCAAGTTTGCTTTTTCAGACATCTGTCCCCACAGCCCTGGCAAACACAGCCTCTAGGCTGGGTCCTCTGGAGCCATACCACAGGACCATGCCTGCTCTCTCCTGGGAAACTCTGTCCATTCCTTTGGCCACACACCTCCAGAATATGAGAAACCTCAAGTCCACCGAGGACATACCATTACCGGGAGCCTCCCTGCACACACAGGGGCCTTCGGACACAAGCTGAGCCGCTACCTCCATGAAGGCATGCACACAGATGTCAACAGAGATAGAAGGTTGAGCCGGACAGGCCCTTAGGCCCTAATCTCAACTCTTGCTTTGTTTTCCAGGTGTCACTCCTCAGAGGCTTTGGTTCGAAGAACAGGATATGGGGCTTTCCTGAGGCACTGAACAGAACTTCTCTCGTCTCCACATGGGAAGCTTCCTTGTTGGAGCCGTGTCAAACACCTCAGGTTGGAGAATCCTGCAGAGTCCCTGAGCCACCTCCACATTCCAAGGTCTCCCAGGCCACCAAGCCACAGTAGGACTCATCTTCAGGAGAGTCCATTTCAACTCTCCCCTCTGGGTAGCTCACCCAGGAGCCCGCAGATTGAGCCTGCCTTGTCCTGACTAACGAGTGGGAATATGAGGTGGCGTTCCCAGGCATCCATGCTTAGACACCTGCTCTCGAGTCTTTCCGTATGGGGCCTCCTGGAACCATCCAATAGCACTCGACTTTCGTGCAGAAGGAAACCTTGAGGTTTGGAGTAGTTCACAAATCCCATCGTAGGCAAACCTTCCTGGCCTCATGAGGCCCCCACACCATTCAGGAAGAGGCCATGCTGGACAAAAACTCTAGCCTGAGGCACGTCTCAGAGTTGAAATGACCTCAGTGCAGGAGATCTCGATTCAGCCTCTCAGAGTGGGCCTGCCGTGCCATCGGTCCCAAACCTCACGCTAGCTTGTGTTTTCAGACTTCCTTCCTCACACTCCTGGCAAACAAGCCCTCCGGACTAGGAACTCCAGAACCACAACCCAGCCCAGGGTCTGCCCAAGGGAAGAAAAACGTTTCCCTGTGGGGCTCTCTTCAGAAAACCCAGATGAGGATCAACCTGCTCGGGCCTCGACGGTACCTGAACTGGATAGGCTGCTCTGGGCACTCATGCTCTGTCTGACACAGCCTGAAGCCAGACGTCCAGACAGACAAGGAGACAGCTGGCCGCACACCCAGCACTTCGGACACACCATGGTCTTATGCCGTCACCTCTTCCTAACCTTGGTTTTCAGATATCTGAACCTAGACATTATATCAATTCTCCACACAGCTGGGTATCGCAAGCACAACACAGAACTCCTCCTTCCCCGTGGCTGTAAAGCTTGCTCTTGGCATGGAGTCACACCTTCAGGGTGGGAGAAACCTTCCTGGTCCCTGATGCCACGCCCAAACTTGAGTGCTGCTTGGGCACAAATTCACACTCTGACCCTCAGCATGAGCCCCATGTCAAAGAAAGGCCTGTCAGGGCCTGGGCCAAGAGCCCGCATATGGGGCTTGCCAAGCCCCTATGCACCCAATCCTCACCAGTGTTTGAGTTTTCCAGTCGCCCCGCCCGTACCTGGGGCTCTGCTCTGGAATCCCTTTCTTGGAGAGACACGTGAGCCAGACAACACGACTCCACCCTTCCCACAAAATGACCCCAAACTCTTGGGAGCTGGGACAAATCCCCAGAGAGGGATACTCGTCCACAGTCCCTGAGGCCACCCCTCCAATCCACGGCTATCTCGGACACAACATCCAGAGACAAAAGCCTGAAGGAACGCCTCCCCCTCGCCCTTGTTTCAGAGGCCCAGGAGCTCCCTCTCGGGCTGTACATCCGGCCTGCCATACCCTAGGCGCCACTCAGAAGCTGAGTTTGTGTTTTCAGACTTCTGTGCCCTCAGCCTGGACCCACACAACCGCCAGGCTAGGGCCTCTGGAGCCACAGCGAAAGATTGTGCCTGCCCTCTCCAAGGAAATTGTGCCCAATCCATTGACCACAATCCTACAGGTTAGGGAAAAGCTCCAAGGCCCCTGAGGCCATCAATAGTGTAGGCCACCCTGGACTAAGAGGGGCTCTCTGACACCAGCGGAGCAACTATCTCCACTTAGACTCTCAGACAGTGTCCCCAGAGACAGAAGGTTGAAATGGACAGGCCCCCAGGCCCTAATCTGAACCTTAGCTCTGGTTTCCATGTGTCCGTCCTCAGAGGTCTGTTTTCGTAGACCAGCACACGGGGCTTTTCTGAGGCACCAAACCAAACCTCTCTCGCCTCCACATGGGGAGCTTACTTACTGGGGATGTATCAAACCCTTCAGGTAGGAGAGTTCCGCAGGGCCACTGAACAACCAGCACATTCCAAGGTTTCCATGGACCCAAACGCACATTATGACGCATCCTCAGGAGAGGCCATTTCAACTCAGCCCCCTGGTTAGCGTGCCCCAGAGGCAGCAGATCAAACATATCTTGTGGCTAATGGCCAATGGGAATGCGAGGCATGCTGTACAGGGATCCATCCTTCGAACCGTGCTCTCCAGTCCTTCCGTATGGTATGTCCTGGAGCCATGCAACAGGACTCGAATGTCCCACAGAAGGAAACCTGGTGGTTTGGGGCAACCTCCAATCTCAGCGTGGGAAAACTTCCTTGGCCTCATGAGGCCCCCGCTTCATGAAGGTGCCATCATGGACACATACTCCAGCCTCAGCCAACGTCTGATCCTCAGCCTGACTTCAGATGCAGGAGATTTTGATTCAGCCTCTGCCTAGTGGGCCTGCTCTGCCCTTGGCTCCAATCCTCACTTTAGCTTGTGTTCCTAGACTTCCGTCCTCACACTCCTGGCCCACAAACCCTCCCTTCTGGGAATTCTGGGGCCACAATGAAGCACTCCGCCTGCCTCCCAGGAGAAAAACTTTGTCTATGGTGCTGCCCAGAAACCCCAAATGAGGATCAAACTGCTTTGCCCTCGGCAACACCCCAATTGCATAGGCTACCTTAAACACTGATGCTCTGTCGCAAATAGCCTGAGCCCAGACCTTCCAACAGACACCGACACAGCTGGCTGCACACCCAGCACATTGGACCCGCCACTGCCTTAGGCCACCATCCATTCCCAACCTGGGTTTTCAGTCATCAGAACCTAGACCTTATCTCCAATCCCTGCACAGGGGGGAACCCCTCCTTCCCCATGGCAAGAAACCTTGCTGCTGGCAGTGAGTCAAACCTTCAGTGTAGGAGAAAACGGCATGGCCCATGAGGCCACGCCCATGTGTGAGGGCCGCCTTGGGCACAAACACACATTGTGACCCTCAGCGTGAGTACCGTATTCAAGTAACGCCTCTCAGTGATTGGACCAAGAGCCCGCATATGTGGCTTGCCATGCCCATAGGCACGCAGGACTAACTAGATGGTGTGTATTCCAGTTGAGGGAACCCACTGCTGTGCTCTAGAGTCCCTCTCCTGGGGGGTCCCCTGTGGCAGAAAACAGTACTCTTCCCTTCCCACAGAATGAACCCAAACACTTGGGAGCTTGGACAATCCCCCGAGAGGAAGGCTCTTCCTCGGCCCCTGAAGCAACCCCTACCCTGAACGGCCACTGTGAACGCAACACCCAGAGACAAAAGCCTGAGCGACTGCCTCCCACTTGCCCTCCTTTGATATCCAGAGGATCTCCCCTCTCGGACTGGAGATCAGGCCTGCCATTACCTTGGCCCCTACCTGAGCCAAGTTTGCTTTTTCAGACATCTGTCCCCACAGCCCTGGCAAACACAGCCTCTAGGCTGGGTCCTCTGGAGCCATACCACAGGACCATGCCTGCTCTCTCCTGGGAAACTCTGTCCATTCCTTTGGCCACACACCTCCAGAATATGAGAAACCTCAAGGCCCCCGAGGACATACCATTACCGGGAGCCTCCCTGCACACACAGGGGCCTTCGGACACAAGTGGAGCTGCTACCTCCATGAAGGCATGCACACCGATGTCAACAGAGATAGAAGGTTGAGCCCGACAGGCCCTTAGGCCCTAATCTCAACTCTTGCTTTGTTTTCCAGGTGTCACTCCTCAGAGGCTTTGGTTCGAAGAACAGGATATGGGGCTTTCCTGAGGCACTGAACAGAACTTCTCTCGTCTCCACATGGGAAGCTTCCTTGTTGGAGCCGTGTCAAACACCTCAGGTTGGAGAATCCTGCAGAGTCCCTGAGCCACCTCCACATTCCAAGGTCTCCCAGGCCACCAAGCCACAGTAGGACTCATCTTCAGGAGAGTCCATTTCAACTCTCCCCTCTGGGTAGCTCACCCAGGAGCCCGCAGATTGAGCCTGCCTTGTCCTGACTAAAGAGTGGGAATATGAGGTGGCGTTCCCAGGCATCCATGCTTAGACACCTGCTCTCGAGTCTTTCCGTATGGGGCCTCCTGGAACCATCCAATAGCACTCGACTTTCGTGCAGAAGGAAACCTTGAGGTTTGGAGTAGTTCACAAATCCCATCGGAGGCAAACCTTCCTGGCCTCATGAGGCCCCCACACCATTCAGGAAGGGGCCATGCTGGACAAAAACTCTAGCCTGAGGCACGTCTCAGAGTTGAAATGACCTCAGTGCAGGAGATCTCGATTCAGCCTCTCAGAGTGGGCCTGCCGTGCCATCGGTCCCAAACCTCACGTTAGCTTGTGTTTTCAGACTTCCTTCCTCACACTCCTGGCAAACAAGCCCTCCGGACTAGGAACTCCAGAACCACAACCCAGCCCAGGGTCTGCCCAAGGGAAGAAAAACGTTTCCCTGTGGGGCTCTCTCCAGAAAACCCAGATGAGGATCAACCTGCTCAGGCCTCGACGGTACCCGAACTGGATAGGCTGCTCTGGGCACTCATGCTCTGTCTGACACAGCCTGAAGCCAGACGTCCAGACAGACAAGGAGACAGCTGGCCGCACACCCAGCACTTCGGACACGCCATGGTCTTATGCCGTCACCTCTTCCTAACCTTGGTTTTCAGATATCTGAACCTAGACATTATATCAATTCTCCACACAGCTGGGTATCGCAAGCACAACACAGAACTCCTCCTTCCCCATGGCTGTAAAGCTTGCTCTTGGCATGGAGTCACACCTTCAGGGTGGGAGAAACCTTCCTGGTCCCTGATGCCACGCCCAAACTTGAGTGCTGCTTGGGCACAAATTCACACTCTGACCCTCAGCATGAGCCCCATGTCAAAGAAAGGCCTGTCAGGGCCTGGGCCAAGAGCCCGCATATGGGGCTTGCCAAGCCCCTATGCACCCAATCCTCACCAGTGTTTGAGTTTTCCAGTCGCCCCGCCCGTACCTGGGGCTCTGCTCTGGAATCCCTTTCTTGGAGAGACACATGAGCCAGACAACACGACTCCACCCTTCCCACAAAATGACCCCAAACTCTTGGGAGCTGGGACAAATCCCCAGAGAGCGATACTCGTCCACAGTCCCTGAGGCCACCCCTCCAATCCACGGCTATCTCGGACACAACATCCAGAGACAAAAGCCTGAAGGAACGCCTCCCCCTCGCCCTTGTTTCAGAGGCCGAGGAGCTCCCTCTCGGGCTGTACATCCGGCCTGCCATACCCTAGGCGCCACTCATAAGCTGAGTTTGTGTTTTCAGACTTCTGTCCCCTCAGCCTGGACCCACACAACCGCCAGGCTAGGGCCTCTGGAGCCACAGCGAAAGATTGTGCCTGCCCTCTCCAAGGAAATTGTGCCCAATCCATTGACCACAACCCTACAGGTTAGGGTAAAGCTCCAAGGCCCCTGAGGCCATCAATAGTGTAGGCCACCCTGGACTAAGAGGGGCTCTCTGACACCAGCGGAGCAACTATCTCCACTTAGACTCTCAGACAGTGTCCCCAGAGACAGAGGGTTGAAATGGACAGGCCCCCAGGCCCTAATCTGAACCTTAGCTCTGGTTTCCATGTGTCCGTCCTCAGAGGTCTGTTTTCGTAGACCAGCACACGGGGCTTTTCTGAGGCACCAAACCAAACCTCTCTCGCCTCCACATGGGGAGCTTACTTACTGGGGATGTATCAAACCCTTCAGGTAGGAGAGTTCCGCAGGGCCACTGAACAACCAGCACATTCCAAGGTTTCCATGGACCCAAACGCACATTATGACGCATCCTCAGGAGAGGCCATTTCCACTCAGCCCCCTGGTTAGCGTGCCCCAGAGGCAGCAGATCAAACATATCTTGTGGCTAATGGCCAATGGGAATGCGAGGCATGCTGTACAGGGATCCATCCTTCGAACCGTGCTCTCCAGTCCTTCCGTATGGTATGTCCTGGAGCCATGCAACAGGACTCGAATGTCCCACAGAAGGAAACCTGGTGGTTTGGGGCAACCTCCAATCTCAGCGTGGGAAAACTTCCTTGGCCTCATGAGGCCCCCGCTTCATGAAGGTGCCATCATGGACACATACTCCAGCCTCAGCCAACGTCTGATCCTCAGCCTGACTTCAGATGCAGGAGATTTTGATTCAGCCTCTGCCTAGTGGGCCTGCTCTGCCCTTGGCTCCAATCCTCACTTTAGCTTGTGTTCCTAGACTTCCTTCCTCACACTCCTGGCACACAAACCCTCCCTTCTGGGAATTCTGGGGCCACAATGAAGCACTCCGCCTGCCTCCCAGGAGAAAAACTTTGTCTATGGTGCTGCCCAGAAACCCCAAATGAGGATCAAACTGCTTGGCCCTCGGCAACACCCCAATTGCATAGGCTACCTTAAACACTGATGCTCTGTCGCAAATAGCCTGAGACCAGACCTTCCAACAGACACCGACACAGCTGGCTGCACACCCAGCACATTGGACCCGCCACTGCCTTAGGCCACCATCCATTCCCAACCTGGGTTTTCAGTCATCAGAACCTAGACCTTATCTCCAATCCCTGCACAGGGCGGAACCTGATGCACAAGTCAGAACCCCTCCTTCCCCATGGCAAGAAACCTTGCTGCTGGCAGTGAGTCAAACCTTCAGTGTAGGAGAAAACGGCATGGCCCATGAGGCCACGCCCATGTGTGAGGGCCGCCTTGGGCACAAACACACATTGTGACCCTCAGCGTGAGTACCTTATTCAAGTAACGCCTCTCAGTGATTGGACCAAGAGCCCGCATATGTGGCTTGCCATGCCCATAGGCACGCAGGACTAACTAGATGGTGTGTATTCCAGTTGAGGGAACCCACTGCTGTGCTCTAGAGTCCCTCTCTTGGGGGTCCCCTGTGGCAGAAAACAGTACTCTTCCCTTCCCACAGAATGAACCCAAACACTTGGGAGCTTGGACAATCCCCCGAGAGGAAGGCTCTTCCTCGGCCCCTGAAGCAACCCCTACCCTGAACGGCCACTGTGAACGCAACACCCAGAGACAAAAGCCTGAGCGACTGCCTCCCACTTGCCCTCCTTTGATATCCAGAGGATCTCCCCTCTCGGACTGGAGATCAGGCCTGCCATTACCTTGGCCCCTACCTGAGCCAAGTTTGCTTTTTCAGACATCTGTCCCCACAGCCCTGGCAAACACAGCCTCTAGGCTGGGTCCTCTGGAGCCATACCACAGGACCATGCCTGCTCTCTCCTGGGAAACTCTGTCCATTCCTTTGGCCACACACCTCCAGAATATGAGAAACCTCAAGGCCCCCGAGGACATACCATTACCGGGAGCCTCCCTGCACACACAGGGGCCTTCGGACACAAGCGGAGCTGCTACCTCCATGAAGGCATGCACACCGATGTCAACAGAGATAGAAGGTTGAGCCCGAAAGGCCCTTAGGCCCTAAACTCAACACTTGCTTTGTTATCCAGGTGTCACTCCTCAGAGGCTTTGGTTCGAAGAACAGGATATGGGGCTTTCCTGAGGCACTGAACAGAACTTCTCTCGTCTCCACATGGGAAGCTTCCTTGTTGTAGCCGTGTCAAACACCTCAGGTTGGATAATCCTGCAGAGTCCCTGAGCCACCTCCACATTCCACGGTCTCCCAGGCCACCAAGCCACAGTAGGACTCATCTTCAGGAGAGTCCATTTCAACTCTCCCCTCTGGGTAGCTCACCCAGGAGCCCGCAGATTGAGCCTGCCTTGTCCTGACTAAAGAGTGGGAATATGAGGTGGCGTTCCCAGGCATCCATGCTTAGACACCTGCTCTCGAGTCTTTCCGTATGGGGCCTCCTGGAACCATCCAATAGCACTCGACTTTCGTGCAGAAGGAAACCTTGAGGTTTGGAGTAGTTCACAAATCCCATCGTAGGCAAACCTTCCTGGCCTCATGAGGCCCCCACACCATTCAGGAAGAGGCCATGCTGGACAAAAACTCTAGCCTGAGGCACGTCTCAGAGTTGAAATGACCTCAGTGCAGGAGATCTCGATTCAGCCTCTCAGAGTGGGCCTGCCGTGCCATCGGTCCCAAACCTCACGCTAGCTTGTGTTTTCAGACTTCCTTCCTCACACTCCTGGCAAACAAGCCCTCCGGACTAGGAACTCCAGAACCACAACCCAGCCCAGGGTCTGCCCAAGGGAAGAAAAACGTTTCCCTGTGGGGCTCTCTCCAGAATACCCAGATGAGGATCAACCTGCTCGGGCCTCGACGGTACCCGAACTGGATAGGCTGCTCTGGGCACTCATGCTCTGTCTGACACAGCCTGAAGCCAGACGTCCAGACAGACAAGGAGACAGCTGGCCGCACACCCAGCACTTCGGACACGCCATGGTCTTATGCCGCCACCTCTTCCTAACATTGGTTTTCAGATTTCTGAACCTAGACATTATATCAATTCTCCACACAGCTGGGTATCGCAAGCACAACACAGAACTCCTCCTTCCCCGTGGCTGTAAAGCTTGCTCTTGGCATGGAGTCACACCTTCAGGGTGGGAGAAACCTTCCTGGTCCCTGATGCCACGCCCAAACTTGAGTGCTGCTTGGGCACAAATTCACACTCTGACCCTCAGCATGAGCCCCATGTCAAAGAAAGGCCTGTCAGGGCCTGGGCCAAGAGCCCGCATATGGGGCTTGCCAAGCCCCTATGCACCCAATCCTCACCAGTGTTTGAGTTTTCCAGTCGCCCCGCCCGTACCTGGGGCTCTGCTCTGGAATCCCTTTCTTGGAGAGACACATGAGACAGACAACACGACTCCACCCTTCCCACAAAATGACCCCAAACTCTTGGGAGCTGGGACAAATCCCCAGAGAGCGATACTCGTCCACAATCCCTGAGGCCACCCCTCCAATCCACGGCTATCTCGGACACAACATCCAGAGACAAAAGCCTGAAGGAACGCCTCCCACTCGCCCTTGTTTCAGAGGCCCAGGAGCTCCCTCTCGGGCTGTACATCCAGCCTGCCATACCCTAGGCGCCACTCATAAGCTGAGTTTGTGTTTTCAGACTTCTGTGCCCTCAGCCTGGACCCACACAACCGCCAGGCTAGGGCCTCTGGAGCCACAGCGAAAGATTGTGCCTGCCCTCTCCAAGGAAATTGTGCCCAATCCATTGACCACAACCCTACAGGTTAGGGAAAAGCTCCAAGGCCCCTGAGGCCATCAATAGTGTAGGCCACCCTGGACTAAGAGGGGCTCTCTGACACCAGCGGAGCAACTATCTCCACTTAGACTCTCAGACAGTGTCCCCAGAGACAGAAGGTTGAAATGGACAGGCCCCCAGGCCCTAATCTGAACCTTAGCTCTGGTTTCCATGTGTCCGTCCTCAGAGGTCTGTTTTCGTAGACCAGCACACGGGGCTTTTCTGAGGCACCAAACCAAACCTCTCTCGCCTCCACATGGGGAGCTTACTTACTGGGGATGTATCAAACCCTTCAGGTAGGAGAGTTCCGCAGGGCCACTGAACAACCAGCACATTCCAAGGTTTCCATGGACCCAAACGCACATTATGACGCATCCTCAGGAGAGGCCATTTCAACTCAGCCCCCTGGTTAGCGTGCCCCAGAGGCAGCAGATCAAACATATCTTGTGGCTAATGGCCAATGGGAATGCGAGGCATGCTGTACAGGGATCCATCCTTCGAACCGTGCTCTCCAGTCCTTCCGTATGGTATGTCCTGGAGCCATGCAACAGGACTCGAATGTCCCACAGAAGGAAACCTGGTGGTTTGGGGCAACCTCCAAACTCAGCGTGGGAAAACTTCCTTGGCCTCATGAGGCCCCCGCTTCATGAAGGTGCCATCATGGACACATACTCCAGCCTCAGCCAACGTCTGATCCTCAGCCTGACTTCAGATGCAGGAGATTTTGATTCAGCCTCTGCCTAGTGGGCCTGCTCTGCCCTTGGCTCCAATCCTCACTTTAGCTTGTGTTCCTAGACTTCCGTCCTCACACTCCTGGCCCACAAACCCTCCCTTCTGGGAATTCTGGGGCCACAATGAAGCACTCCGCCTGCCTCCCAGGAGAAAAACTTTGTCTATGGTGCTGCCCAGAAACCCCAAATGAGGATCAAACTGCTTGGCCCTCGGCAACACCCCAATTGCATAGGCTACCTTAAACACTGATGCTCTGTCGCAAATAGCCTGAGCCCAGACCTTCCAACAGACACCGACACAGCTGGCTGCACACCCAGCACATTGGACCCGCCACTGCCTTAGGCCACCATCCATTCCCAACCTGGGTTTTCAGTCATCAGAACCTAGACCTTATCTCCAATCCCTGCACAGGGGGGAACCTGATGCACAAGTCAGAACCCCTCCTTCCCCATGGCAAGAAACCTTGCTGCTGGCAGTGAGTCAAACCTTCAGTGTAGGAGAAAACGGCATGGCCCATGAGGCCACGCCCATGTGTGAGGGCCGCCTTGGGCACAAACACACATTGTGACCCTCAGCGTGAGTACCTTATTCAAGTAACGCCTCTCAGTGATTGGACCAAGAGCCCGCATATGTGGCTTGCCATGCCCATAGGCACGCAGGACTAACTAGATGGTGTGTATTCCAGTTGAGGGAACCCACTGCTGTGCTCTAGAGTCCCTCTTCCGGGGGGTCCCTTGTGGCAGAAAACAGTACTCTTCCCTTCCCACAGAATGAACCCAAACACTTGGGAGCTTGGACAATCCCCCGAGAGGAAGGCTCTTCCTCGGCCCCTGAAGCAACCCCTACCCTGAACGGCCACTGTGAACGCAACACCCAGAGACAAAAGCCTGAGCGACTGCCTCCCACTTGCCCTCCTTTGATATCCAGAGGATCTCCCCTCTCGGACTGGAGATCAGGCCTGCCATTACCTTGGCCCCTACCTGAGCCAAGTTTGCTTTTTCAGACATCTGTCCCCACAGCCCTGGCAAACACAGCCTCTAGGCTGGGTCCTCTGGAGCCATACCACAGGACCATGCCTGCTCTCTCCTGGGAAACTCTGTCCATTCCTTTGGCCACACACCTCCAGAATATGAGAAACCTCAAGGCCCCCGAGGACATACCATTACCGGGAGCCTCCCTGCACACACAGGGGCCTTCGGACACAAGCGGAGCTGCTACCTCCATGAAGGCATGCACACCGATGCCAACAGAGATAGAAGGTTGAGCCCGACAGGCCCTTAGGCTCTAATCTCAACTCTTGCTTTGTTTTCCAGGTGTCACTCCTCAGAGGCTTTGGTTCGAAGAACAGGATATGGGGCTTTCCTGAGGCACTGAACAGAACTTCTCTCGTCTCCACATGGGAAGCTTCCTTGTTGGAGCCGTGTCAAACACCTCAGGTTGGAGAATCCTGCAGAGTCCCTGAGCCACCTCCACATTCCACGGTCTCCCAGGCCACCAAGCCACAGTAGGACTCATCTTCAGGAGAGTCCATTTCAACTCTCCCCTCTGGGTAGCTCACCCAGGAGCCCGCAGATTGAGCCTGCCTTGTCCTGACTAAAGAGTGGGAATATGAGGTGGCGTTCCCAGGCATCCATGCTTAGACACCTGCTCTCGAGTCTTTCCGTATGGGGCCTCCTGGAACCATCCAATAGCACTCGACTTTCGTGCAGAAGGAAACCTTGAGGTTTGGAGGAGTTCACAAATCCCATCGTAGGCAAACCTTCCTGGCCTCATGAGGCCCCCACACCATTCAGGAAGAGGCCATGCTGGACAAAAACTCTAGCCTGAGGCACGTCTCGGAGTTGAAATGACCTCAGTGCAGGAGATCTCGATTCAGCCTCTCAGAGTGGGCCTGCCGTGCCATCGGTCCCAAACCTCACGCAAGCTTGTGTTTTCAGACTTCCTTCCTCACACTCCTGGCAAACAAGCCCTCCGGACTAGGAACTCCAGAACCACAACCCAGCCCAGGGTCTGCCCAAGGGAAGAAAAACGTTTCCCTGTGGGGCTCTCTCCAGAAAACCCAGATGAGGATCAACCTGCTCGGGCCTCGACGGTACCCGAACTGGATAGGCTGCTCTGGGCACTCATGCTCTGTCTGACACAGCCTGAAGCCAGACGTCCAGACAGACAAGGAGACAGCTGGCCGCACACCCAGCACTTCGGACACACCATGGTCTTATGCCGCCACCTATTCCTAACCTTTGGTTTTCAGATATCTGAACTTAGACATTAGATCAATTCTCCACACAGCTGGGTATCGCAAGCACAACACAGAACTCCTCCTTCCCCGTGGCTGTAAAGCTTGCTCTTGGCATGGAGTCACACCTTCAGGGTGGGAGAAACCTTCCTGGTCCCTGATGCCACGCCCAAACTTGAGTGCTGCTTGGGCACAAATTCACACTCTGACCCTCAGCATGAGCCCCATGTCAAAGAAAGGCCTGTCAGGGCCTGGGCCAAGAGCCCGCATATGGGGCTTGCCAAGCCCCTATGCACCCAATCCTCACCAGTGTTTGAGTTTTCCAGTCGCCCCGCCCGTACCTGGGGCTCTGCTCTGGAATCCCTTTCTTGGAGAGACACATGAGCCAGACAACACGACTCCACCCTTCCCACAAAATGACCCCAAACTCTTGGGAGCTGGGACAAATCCCCAGAGAGCGATACTCGTCCGCAGTCCCTGAGGCCACCCCTCCAATCCACGGCTATCTCGGACACAACATCCAGAGACAAAAGCCTGAAGGAACGCCTCCCACTCGCCCTTGTTTCAGAGGCCGAGGAGCTCCCTCTCGGGCTGTACATCCGGCCTGCCATACCCTAGGCGCCACTCATAAGCTGAGTTTGTGTTTTCAGACTTCTGTCCCCTCAGCCTGGACCCACACAACCGCCAGGCTAGGGCCTCTGGAGCCACAGCGTAAGATTGTGCCTGCCCTCTCCAAGGAAATTGTGCCCAATCCATTGACCACAACCCTACAGGTTAGGGAAAAGCTCCAAGGCCCCTGAGGCCATCAATAGTGTAGGCCACCCTGGACTAAGAGGGGCTCTCTGACACCAGCGGAGCAACTATCTCCACTTAGACTCTCAGACAGTGTCCCCAGAGACAGAAGGTTGAAATGGACAGGCCCCCAGGCCCTAATCTGAACCTTAGCTCTGGTTTCCATGTGTCCGTCCTCAGAGGTCTGTTTTCGTAGACCAGCACACGGGGCTTTTCTGAGGCACCAAACCAAACCTCTCTCGCCTCCACATGGGGAGCTTACTTACTGGGGATGTATCAAACCCTTCAGGTAGGAGAGTTCCGCAGGGCCACTGAACAACCAGCACATTCCAAGGTTTCCATGGACCCAAACGCACATTATGACGCATCCTCAGGAGAGGCCATTTCAACTCAGCCCCCTGGTTAGCGTGCCCCAGAGGCAGCAGATCAAACATATCTTGTGGCTAATGGCCAATGGGAATGCGAGGCATGCTGTACAGGGATCCATCCTTCGAACCGTGCTCTCCAGTCCTTCCGTATGGTATGTCCTGGAGCCATGCAACAGGACTCGAATGTCCCACAGAAGGAAACCTGGTGGTTTGGGGCAACCTCCAAACTCAGCGTGGGAAAACTTCCTTGGCCTCATGAGGCCCCCGCTTCATGAAGGTGCCATCATGGACACATACTCCAGCCTCAGCCAACGTCTGATCCTCAGCCTGACTTCAGATGCAGGAGATTTTGATTCAGCCTCTGCCTAGTGGGCCTGCTCTGCCCTTGGCTCCAATCCTCACTTTAGCTTGTGTTCCTAGACTTCCGTCCTCACACTCCTGGCCCACAAACCCTCCCTTCTGGGAATTCTGGGGCCACAATGAAGCACTCCGCCTGCCTCCCAGGAGAAAAACTTTGTCTATGGTGCTGCCCAGAAACCCCAAATGAGGATCAAACTGCTTGGCCCTCGGCAACACCCCAATTGCATAGGCTACCTTAAACACTGATGCTCTGTCGCAAATAGCCTGAGTCCAGACCTTCCAACAGACACCGACACAGCTGGCTGCACACCCAGCACATTGGACCCGCCACTGCCTTAGGCCACCATCCATTCCCAACCTGGGTTTTCAGTCATCAGAACCTAGACCTTATCTCCAATCCCTGCACAGGGCGGAACCTGATGCACAAGTCAGAACCCCTCCTTCCCCATGGCAAGAAACCTTGCTGCTGGCAGTGAGTCAAACCTTCAGTGTAGGAGAAAACGGCATGGCCCATGAGGCCACGCCCATGTGTGAGGGCCGCCTTGGGCACAAACACACATTGTGACCCTCAGCGTGAGTACCTTATTCAAGTAACGACTCTCAGTGATTGGACCAAGAGCCCGCATATGTGGCTTGCCATGCCCATAGGCACGCAGAACTAACTAGATGGTGTGTATTCCAGTTGAGGGAACCCACTGCTGTGCTCTAGAGTCCCTCTCCTGGGGGGTCCCCTGTGGCAGAAAACAGTACTCTTCCCTTCCCACAGAATGAACCCAAACACTTGGGAGCTTGGACAATCCCCCGAGAGGAAGGCTCTTCCTCGGCCCCTGAAGCAACCCCTACCCTGAACGGCCACTGTGAACGCAACACCCAGAGACAAAAGCCTGAGCGACTGCCTCCCACTTGCCCTCCTTTGATATCCAGAGGATCTCCCCTCTCGGACTGGAGATCAGGCCTGCCATTACCTTGGCCCCTACCTGAGCCAAGTTTGCTTTTTCAGACATCTGTCCCCACAGCCCTGGCAAACACAGCCTCTAGGCTGGGTCCTCTGGAGCCATACCACAGGACCATGCCTGCTCTCTCCTGGGAAACTCTGTCCATTCCTTTGGCCACACACCTCCAGAATATGAGAAACCTCAAGGCCCCCGAGGACATACCATTACCGGGAGCCTCCCTGCACACACAGGGGCCTTCGGACACAAGCGGAGCTGCTACCTCCATGAAGGCATGCACACCGATGCCAACAGAGATAGAAGGTTGAGCCCGACAGGCCCTTAGGCTCTAATCTCAACTCTTGCTTTGTTTTCCAGGTGTCACTCCTCAGAGGCTTTGGTTCGAAGAACAGGATATGGGGCTTTCCTGAGGCACTGAACAGAACTTCTCTCGTCTCCACATGGGAAGCTTCCTTGTTGGAGCCGTGTCAAACACCTCAGGTTGGAGAATCCTGCAGAGTCCCTGAGCCACCTCCACATTCCACGGTCTCCCAGGCCACCAAGCCACAGTAGGACTCATCTTCAGGAGAGTCCATTTCAACTCTCCCCTCTGGGTAGCTCACCCAGGAGCCCGCAGATTGAGCCTGCCTTGTCCTGACTAAAGAGTGGGAATATGAGGTGGCGTTCCCAGGCATCCATGCTTAGACACCTGCTCTCGAGTCTTTCCGTATGGGGCCTCCTGGAACCATCCAATAGCACTCGACTTTCGTGCAGAAGGAAACCTTGAGGTTTGGAGTAGTTCACAAATCCCATCGTAGGCAAACCTTCCTGGCCTCATGAGGCCCCCACACCATTCAGGAAGAGGCCATGCTGGACAAAAACTCTAGCCTGAGGCACGTCTCAGAGTTGAAATGACCTCAGTGCAGGAGATCTCGATTCAGCCTCTCAGAGTGGGCCTGCCGTGCCATCGGTCCCAAACCTCACGCTAGCTTGTGTTTTCAGACTTCCTTCCTCACACTCCTGGCAAACAAGCCCTCCGGACTAGGAACTCCAGAACCACAACCCAGCCCAGGGTCTGCCCAAGGGAAGAAAAACGTTTCCCTGTGGGGCTCTCTCCAGAAAACCCAGATGAGGATCAACCTGCTCGGGCCTCGACGGTACCCGAACTGGATAGGCTGCTCTGGGCACTCATGCTCTGTCTGACACAGCCTGAAGCCAGACGTCCAGACAGACAAGGAGACAGCTGGCCGCACACCCAGCACTTCGGACACGCCATGGTCTTATGCCGCCACCTCTTCCTAACGTTGGTTTTCAGATATCTGAACCTAGACATTAGATCAATTCTCCACACAGCTGGGTATCGCAAGCACAACACAGAACTCCTCCTTCCCCGTGGCTGGAAAGCTTGCTCTTGGCATGGAGTCACACCTTCAGGGTGGGAGAAACCTTCCTGGTCCCTGATGCCACGCCCAAACTTGAGTGCTGCTTGGGCACAAATTCACACTCTGACCCTCAGCATGAGCCCCATGTCAAAGAAAGGCCTGTCAGGGCCTGGGCCAAGAGCCCGCATATGGGGCTTGCCAAGCCCCTATGCACCCAATCCTCACCAGTGTTTGAGTTTTCCAGTCGCCCCGCCCGTACCTGGGGCTCTGCTCTGGAATCCCTTTCTTGGAGAGACACATGAGCCAGACAACACGACTCCACCCTTCCCACAAAATGACCCCAAACTCTTGGGAGCTGGGACAAATCCCCAGAGAGCGATACTCGTCCACAGTCCCTGAGGCCACCCCTCCAATCCACGGCTATCTCGGACACAACATCCAGAGACAAAAGCCTGAAGGAACGCCTCACACTCGCCCTTGTTTCAGAGGCCCAGGAGCTCCCTCTCGGGCTGTACATCCGGCCTGCCATACCCTAGGCGCCACTCATAAGCTGAGTTTGTGTTTTCAGACTTCTGTGCCCTCAGCCTGGACCCACACAACCGCCAGGCTAGGGCCTCTGGAGCCAGAGCGAAAGATTGTGCCTGCCCTCTCCAAGGAAATTGTGCCCAATCCATTGACCACAACCCTACAGGTTAGGGAAAAGCTCCAAGGCCCCTGAGGCCATCAATAGTGTAGGCCACCCTGGACTAAGAGGGGCTCTCTGACACCAGCGGAGCAACTATCTCCACTTAGACTCTCAGACAGTGTCCCCAGAGACAGAAGTTTGAAATGGACAGGCCCCCAGGCCCTAATCTGAACCTTAGCTCTGGTTTCCATGTGTCCGTCCTCAGAGGTCTGTTTTCGTAGACCAGCACACGGGGCTTTTCTGAGGCACCAAACCAAACCTCTCTCGCCTCCACATGGGGAGCTTACTTACTGGGGATGTATCAAACCCTTCAGGTAGGAGAGTTCCGCAGGGCCACTGAACAACCAGCACATTCCAAGGTTTCCATGGACCCAAACGCACATTATGACGCATCCTCAGGAGAGGCCATTTCCACTCAGCCCCCTGGTTAGCGTGCCCCAGAGGCAGCAGATCAAACATATCTTGTGGCTAATGGCCAATGGGAATGCGAGGCATGCTGTACAGGGATCCATCCTTC
This sequence comes from Mustela nivalis, assembly GCF_964662115.1. Taxonomy (NCBI): domain Eukaryota; kingdom Metazoa; phylum Chordata; class Mammalia; order Carnivora; family Mustelidae; genus Mustela; species Mustela nivalis. Next base: position 1,341,101 of record NW_028136459.1, on the reverse strand, counting down.
GAACCGTGCTCTCCAGTCCTTCCGTATGGTATGTCCTGGAGCCATGCAACAGGACTCGAATGTCCCACAGAAGGAAACCTGGTGGTTTGGGGCAACCTCCAAACTCAGCGTGGGAAAACTTCCTTGGCCTCATGAGGCCCCCGCTTCATGAAGGTGCCATCATGGACACATACTCCAGCCTCAGCCAACGTCTGATCCTCAGCCTGACTTCAGATGCAGGAGATTTTGATTCAGCCTCTGCCTAGTGGGCCTGCTCTGCCCTTGGCTCCAATCCTCACTTTAGCTTGTGTTCCTAGACTTCCGTCCTCACACTCCTGGCCCACAAACCCTCCCTTCTGGGAATTCTGGGGCCACAATGAAGCACTCCGCCTGCCTCCCAGGAGAAAAACTTTGTCTATGGTGCTGCCCAGAAACCCCAAATGAGGATCAAACTGCTTGGCCCTCGGCAACACCCCAATTGCATAGGCTACCTTAAACACTGATGCTCTGTCGCAAATAGCCTGAGCCCAGACCTTCCAACAGACACCGACACAGCTGGCTGCACACCCAGCACATTGGACCCGCCACTGCCTTAGGCCACCATCCATTCCCAACCTGGGTTTTCAGTCATCAGAACCTAGACCTTATCTCCAATCCCTGCACAGGGGGGAACCTGATGCACAAGTCAGAACCCTTCCTTCCCCATGGCAAGAAACCTTGCTGCTGGCAGTGAGTCAAACCTTCAGTGTAGGAGAAAACGGCATGGCCCATGAGGCCACGCCCATGTGTGAGGGCCGCCTTGGGCACAAACACACATTGTGACCCTCAGCGTGAGTACCTTATTCAAGTAACGCCTCTCAGTGATTGGACCAAGAGCCCGCATATGTGGCTTGCCATGCCCATAGGCACGCAGGACTAACTAGATGGTGTGTATTGCAGTTGAGGGAACCCACTGCTGTGCTCTAGAGTCCCTCTCCTGGGGGGTCCCCTGTGGCAGAAAACAGTACTCTTCCCTTCCCACAGAATGAACCCAAACACTTGGGAGCTTGGACAATCCCCCGAGAGGAAGGCTCTTCCTCGGCCCCTGAAGCAACCCCTACCCTGAACGGCCACTGTGAACGCAACACCCAGAGACAAAAGCCTGAGCGACTGCCTCCCACTTGCCCTCCTTTGATATCCAGAGGATCTCCCCTCTCGGACTGGAGATCAGGCCTGCCATTACCTTGGCCCCTACCTGAGCCAAGTTTGCTTTTTCAGACATCTGTCCCCACAGCCCTGGCAAACACAGCCTCTAGGCTGGGTCCTCTGGAGCCATACCACAGGACCATGCCTGCTCTCTCCTGGGAAACTCTGTCCATTCCTTTGGCCACACACCTCCAGAATATGAGAAACCTCAAGGCCCCCGAGGACATACCATTACCGGGAGCCTCCCTGCACACACAGGGGCCTTCGGACACAAGCGGAGCTGCTACCTCCATGAAGGCATGCACACCGATGTCAACAGAGATAGAAGGTTGAGCCCGACAGGCCCTTAGGCCCTAATCTCAACTCTTGCTTTGTTTTCCAGGTGTCACTCCTCAGAGGCTTTGGTTCGAAGAACAGGATATGGGGCTTTCCTGAGGCACTGAACAGAACTTCTCTCGTCTCCACATGGGAAGCTTCCTTGTTGGAGCCGTGTCAAACACCTCAGGTTGGAGAATCCTGCAGAGTCCCTGAGCCACCTCCACATTCCACGGTCTCCCAGGCCACCAAGCCACAGTAGGACTCATCTTCAGGAGAGTCCATTTCAACTCTCCCCTCTGGGTAGCTCACCCAGGAGCCCGCAGATTGAGCCTGCCTTGTCCTGACTAAAGAGTGGGAATATGAGGTGGCGTTCCCAGGCATCCATGCTTAGACACCTGCTCTCGAGTCTTTCCGTATGGGGCCTCCTGGAACCATCCAATAGCACTCGACTTTCGTGCAGAAGGAAACCTTGAGGTTTGGAGTAGTTCACAAATCCCATCGTAGGCAAACCTTCCTGGCCTCATGAGGCCCCCACACCATTCAGGAAGAGGCCATGCTGGACAAAAACTCTAGCCTGAGGCACGTCTCAGAGTTGAAATGACCTCAGTGCAGGAGATCTCGATTCAGCCTCTCAGAGTGGGCCTGCCGTGCCATCGGTCCCAAACCTCACGCTAGCTTGTGTTTTCAGACTTCCTTCCTCACACTCCTGGCAAACAAGCCCTCCGGACTAGGAACTCCAGAACCACAACCCAGCCCAGGGTCTGCCCAAGGGAAGAAAAACGTTTCCCTATGGGGCTCTCTCCAGAAACCCCAGATGAGGATCAACCTGCTCGGGCCTCGACGGTACCCGAACTGGATAGGCTGCTCTGGGCACTCATGCTCTGTCTGACACAGCCTGAAGCCAGACGCCCAGTCAGACAAGGAGACAGCTGGCCGCACACCCAGCACTTTGGACACGCCATGATGTTATGCCGTCACCTCTTCCTAACCTTGGTTTTCAGATATCTGAACCTAGACATTATATCAATTCTCCACACAGCTGGGTATCGCAAGCACAACACAGAACTCCTCCTTCCCCGAGGCTGTAAAGCTTGCTCTTGGCATGGAGTCACACCTTCAGGGTGGGAGAAACCTTCCTGGTCCCTGATGCCACGCCCAAACTTGAGTGCTGCTTGGGCACAAATTCACACTCTGACCCTCAGCATGAGCCCCATGTCAAAGAAAGGCCTGTCAGGGCCTGGGCCAAGAGCCCGCATATGGGGCTTGCCAAGCCCCTATGCACCCAATCCTCACCAGTGTTTGAGTTTTCCAGTCGCCCCGCCCGTACCTGGGGCTCTGCTCTGGAATCCCTTTCTTGGAGAGACACATGAGCCAGACAACACGACTCCACCCTTCCCACAAAATGACCCCAAACTCTTGGGAGCTGGGACAAATCCCCAGAGAGGGATACTCGTCCACAGTCCCTGAGGCCACCCCTCCAATCCACGGCTATCTCGGACACAACATCCAGAGACAAAAGCCTGAAGGAACGCCTCCCACTCGCCCTTGTTTCAGAGGCCCAGGAGCTCCCTCTCGGGCTGTACATCCGGCCTGCCATACCCTAGGCGCCACTCATAAGCTGAGTTTGTGTTTTCAGACTTCTGTGCCCTCAGCCTGGACCCACACAACCGCCAGGCTAGGGCCTCTGGAGCCACAGCGAAAGATTGTGCCTGCCCTCTCCAAGGAAATTGTGCCCAATCCATTGGCCACAACCCTACAGGTTAGGGAAAAGCTCCAAGGCCCCTGAGGCCATCAATAGTGTAGGCCACCCTGGACTAAGAGGGGCTCTCTGACACCAGCGGAGCAACTATCTCCACTTAGACTCTCAGACAGTGTCCCCAGAGACAGAAGGTTGAAATGGACAGGCCCCCAGGCCCTAATCTGAACCTTAGCTCTGGTTTCCATGTGTCCGTCCTCAGAGGTCTGTTTTCGTAGACCAGCACACGGGGCTTTTCTGAGGCACCAAACCAAACCTCTCTCGCCTCCACATGGGGAGCTTACTTACTGGGGATGTATCAAACCCTTCAGGTAGGAGAGTTCCGCAGGGCCACTGAACAACCAGCACATTCCAAGGTTTCCATGGACCCAAACGCACATTATGACGCATCCTCAGGAGAGGCCATTTCCACTCAGCCCCCTGGTTAGCGTGCCCCAGAGGCAGCAGATCAAACATATCTTGTGGCTAATGGCCAATGGGAATGCGAGGCATGCTGTACAGGGATCCATCCTTCGAACCGTGCTCTCCAGTCCTTCCGTATGGTATGTCCTGGAGCCATGCAACAGGACTCGAATGTCCCACAGAAGGAAACCTGGTGGTTTGGGGCAACCTCCAAACTCAGCGTGGGAAAACTTCCTTGGCCTCATGAGGCCCCCGCTTCATGAAGGTGCCATCATGGACACATACTCCAGCCTCAGCCAACGTCTGATCCTCAGCCTGACTTCAGATGCAGGAGATTTTGATTCAGCCTCTGCCTAGTGGGCCTGCTCTGCCCTTGGCTCCAATCCTCACTTTAGCTTGTGTTCCTAGACTTCCGTCCTCACACTCCTGGCCCACAAACCCTCCCTTCTGGGAATTCTGGGGCCACAATGAAGCACTCCGCCTGCCTCCCAGGAGAAAAACTTTGTCTATGGTGCTGCCCAGAAACCCCAAATGAGGATCAAACTGCTTGGCCCTCGGCAACACCCCAATTGCATAGGCTACCTTAAACACTGATGCTCTGTCGCAAATAGCCTGAGCCCAGACCTTCCAACAGACACCGACACAGCTGGCTGCACACCCAGCACATTGGACCCGCCACTGCCTTAGGCCACCATCCATTCCCAACCTGGGTTTTCAGTCATCAGAACCTAGACCTTATCTCCAATCCCTGCACAGGGCGGAACCTGATGCACAAGTCAGAACCCCTCCTTCCCCATGGCAAGAAACCTTGCTGCTGGCAGTGAGTCAAACCTTCAGTGTAGGAGAAAACGGCATGGCCCATGAGGCCACGCCCATGTGTGAGGGCCGCCTTGGGCACAAACACACATTGTGACCCTCAGCGTGAGTACCTTATTCAAGTAACGCCTCTCAGTGATTGGACCAAGAGCCCGCATATGTGGCTTGCCATGCCCATAGGCACGCAGGACTAACTAGATGGTGTGTATTCCAGTTGAGGGAACCCACTGCTGTGCTCTAGAGTCCCTCTCGTGGGGGGTCCCCTGTGGCAGTAAACAGTACTCTTCCCTTCCCACAGAATGAACCCAAACACTTGGGAGCTTGGACAATCCCCCGAGAGGAAGGCTCTTCCTCGGCCCCTGAAGCAACCCCTACCCTGAACGGCCACTGTGAACGCAACACCCAGAGACAAAAGCCTGAGCGACTGCCTCCCACTTGCCCTCCTTTGATATCCAGAGGATCTCCCCTCTCGGACTGGAGATCAGGCCTGCCATTACCTTGGCCCCTACCTGAGCCAAGTTTGCTTTTTCAGACATCTGTCCCCACAGCCCTGGCAAACACAGCCTCTAGGCTGGGTCCTCTGGAGCCATACCACAGGACCATGCCTGCTCTCTCCTGGGAAACTCTGTCCATTCCTTTGGCCACACACCTCCAGAATATGAGAAACCTCAAGGCCCCCGAGGACATACCATTACCGGGAGCCTCCCTGCACACACAGGGGCCTTCGGACACAAGCGGAGCTGCTACCTCCATGAAGGCATGCACACCGATGCCAACAGAGATAGAAGGTTGAGCCCGACAGGCCCTTAGGCCCTAATCTCAACTCTTGCTTTGTTTTCCAGGTGTCACTCCTCAGAGGCTTTGGTTCGAAGAACAGGATATGGGGCTTTCCTGAGGCACTGAACAGAACTTCTCTCGTCTCCACATGGGAAGCTTCCTTGTTGGAGCCGTGTCAAACACCTCAGGTTGGAGAATCCTGCAGAGTCCCTGAGCCACCTCCACATTCCACGGTCTCCCAGGCCACCAAGCCACAGTAGGACTCATCTTCAGGAGAGTCCATTTCAACTCTCCCCTCTGGGTAGCTCACCCAGGAGCCCGCAGATTGAGCCTGCCTTGTCCTGACTAAAGAGTGGGAATATGAGGTGGCGTTCCCAGGCATCCATGCTTAGACACCTGCTCTCGAGTCTTTCCGTATGGGGCCTCCTGGAACCATCCAATAGCACTCGACTTTCGTGCAGAAGGAAACCTTGAGGTTTGGAGTAGTTCACAAATCCCATCGTAGGCAAACCTTCCTGGCCTCATGAGGCCCCCACACCATTCAGGAAGAGGCCATGCTGGACAAAAACTCTAGCCTGAGGCACGTCTCAGAGTTGAAATGACCTCAGTGCAGGAGATCTCGATTCAGCCTCTCAGAGTGGGCCTGCCGTGCCATCGGTCCCAAACCTCACGCTAGCTTGTGTTTTCAGACTTCCTTCCTCACACTCCTGGCAAACAAGCCCTCCGGACTAGGAACTCCAGAACCACAACCCAGCCCAGGGTCTGCCCAAGGGAAGAAAAACGTTTCCCTGTGGGGCTCTCTCCAGAAAACCCAGATGAGGATCAACCTGCTCGGGCCTCGACGGTACCCGAACTGGATAGGCTGCTCTGGGCACTCATGCTCTGTCTGACACAGCCTGAAGCCAGACGCCCAGTCAGACAAGGAGACAGCTGGCCGCACACCCAGCACTTTGGACACGCCATGATGTTATGCCGTCACCTCTTCCTAACCTTGGTTTTCAGATATCTGAACCTAGACATTATATCAATTCTCCACACAGCTGGGTATCGCAAGCACAACACAGAACTCCTCCTTCCCCGAGGCTGTAAAGCTTGCTCTTGGCATGGAGTCACACCTTCAGGGTGGGAGAAACCTTCCTGGTCCCTGATGCCACGCCCAAACTTGAGTGCTGCTTGGGCACAAATTCACACTCTGACCCTCAGCATGAGCCCCATGTCAAAGAAAGGCCTGTCAGGGCCTGGGCCAAGAGCCCGCATATGGGGCTTGCCAAGCCCCTATGCACCCAATCCTCACCAGTGTTTGAGTTTTCCAGTCGCCCCGCCCGTACCTGGGGCTCTGCTCTGGAATCCCTTTCTTGGAGAGACACATGAGCCAGACAACACGACTCCACCCTTCCCACAAAATGACCCCAAACTCTTGGGAGCTGGGACAAATCCCCAGAGAGGGATACTCGTCCACAGTCCCTGAGGCCACCCCTCCAATCCACGGCTATCTCGGACACAACATCCAGAGACAAAAGCCTGAAGGAACGCCTCCCACTCGCCCTTGTTTCAGAGGCCCAGGAGCTCCCTCTCGGGCTGTACATCCGGCCTGCCATACCCTAGGCGCCACTCATAAGCTGAGTTTGTGTTTTCAGACTTCTGTGCCCTCAGCCTGGACCCACACAACCGCCAGGCTAGGGCCTCTGGAGCCACAGCGAAAGATTGTGCCTGCCCTCTCCAAGGAAATTGTGCCCAATCCATTGGCCACAACCCTACAGGTTAGGGAAAAGCTCCAAGGCCCCTGAGGCCATCAATAGTGTAGGCCACCCTGGACTAAGAGGGGCTCTCTGACACCAGCGGAGCAACTATCTCCACTTAGACTCTCAGACAGTGTCCCCAGAGACAGAAGGTTGAAATGGACAGGCCCCCAGGCCCTAATCTGAACCTTAGCTCTGGTTTCCATGTGTCCGTCCTCAGAGGTCTGTTTTCGTAGACCAGCACACGGGGCTTTTCTGAGGCACCAAACCAAACCTCTCTCGCCTCCACATGGGGAGCTTACTTACTGGGGATGTATCAAACCCTTCAGGTAGGAGAGTTCCGCAGGGCCACTGAACAACCAGCACATTCCAAGGTTTCCATGGACCCAAACGCACATTATGACGCATCCTCAGGAGAGGCCATTTCCACTCAGCCCCCTGGTTAGCGTGCCCCAGAGGCAGCAGATCAAACATATCTTGTGGCTAATGGCCAATGGGAATGCGAGGCATGCTGTACAGGGATCCATCCTTCGAACCGTGCTCTCCAGTCCTTCCGTATGGTATGTCCTGGAGCCATGCAACAGGACTCGAATGTCCCACAGAAGGAAACCTGGTGGTTTGGGGCAACCTCCAAACTCAGCGTGGGAAAACTTCCTTGGCCTCATGAGGCCCCCGCTTCATGAAGGTGCCATCATGGACACATACTCCAGCCTCAGCCAACGTCTGATCCTCAGCCTGACTTCAGATGCAGGAGATTTTGATTCAGCCTCTGCCTAGTGGGCCTGCTCTGCCCTTGGCTCCAATCCTCACTTTAGCTTGTGTTCCTAGACTTCCGTCCTCACACTCCTGGCCCACAAACCCTCCCTTCTGGGAATTCTGGGGCCACAATGAAGCACTCCGCCTGCCTCCCAGGAGAAAAACTTTGTCTATGGTGCTGCCCAGAAACCCCAAATGAGGATCAAACTGCTTGGCCCTCGGCAACACCCCAATTGCATAGGCTACCTTAAACACTGATGCTCTGTCGCAAATAGCCTGAGCCCAGACCTTCCAACAGACACCGACACAGCTGGCTGCACACCCAGCACATTGGACCCGCCACTGCCTTAGGCCACCATCCATTCCCAACCTGGGTTTTCAGTCATCAGAACCTAGACCTTATCTCCAATCCCTGCACAGGGCGGAACCTGATGCACAAGTCAGAACCCCTCCTTCCCCATGGCAAGAAACCTTGCTGCTGGCAGTGAGTCAAACCTTCAGTGTAGGAGAAAACGGCATGGCCCATGAGGCCACGCCCATGTGTGAGGGCCGCCTTGGGCACAAACACACATTGTGACCCTCAGCGTGAGTACCTTATTCAAGTAACGCCTCTCAGTGATTGGACCAAGAGCCCGCATATGTGGCTTGCCATGCCCATAGGCACGCAGGACTAACTAGATGGTGTGTATTCCAGTTGAGGGAACCCACTGCTGTGCTCTAGAGTCCCTCTCCTGGGGGGTCCCCTGTGGCAGAAAACAGTACTCTTCCCTTCCCACAGAATGAACCCAAACACTTGGGAGCTTGGACAATCCCCCGAGAGGAAGGCTCTTCCTCGGCCCCTGAAGCAACCCCTACCCTGAACGGCCACTGTGAACGCAACACCCAGAGACAAAAGCCTGAGCGACTGCCTCCCACTTGCCCTCCTTTGATATCCAGAGGATCTCCCCTCTCGGACTGGAGATCAGGCCTGCCATTACCTTGGCCCCTACCTGAGCCAAGTTTGCTTTTTCAGACATCTGTCCCCACAGCCCTGGCAAACACAGCCTCTAGGCTGGGTCCTCGGAGCCATACCACAGGACCATGCCTGCTCTCTCCTGGGAAACTCTGTCCATTCCTTTGGCCACACACCTCCAGAATATGAGAAACCTCAAGGCCCCCGAGGACATACCATTACCGGGAGCCTCCCTGCACACACAGGGCCCTTCGGACACAAGCGGAGCTGCTACCTCCATGAAGGCATGCACACCGATGTCAACAGAAATAAGGGGTTGAGCCCGACAGGCCCTTAGGCCCTAATCTCAACTCTTGCTTTGTTTTCCTGGTGTCACTCCTCAGAGGCTTTGGTTCGAAGAACAGGATATGGGGCTTTCCTGAGGCACTGAACAGAACTTCTCTCGTCTCCACATGGGAAGCTTCCTTGTTGGAGCCGTGTCAAACACCTCAGGTTGGAGAATCCTGCAGAGTCCCTGAGCCACCTCCACATTCCACGGTCTCCCAGGCCACCAAGCCACAGTAGGACTCATCTTCAGGAGAGTCCATTTCAACTCTCCCCTCTGGGTAGCTCACCCAGGAGCCCGCAGATTGAGCCTGCCTTGTCCTGACTAAAGAGTGGGAATATGAGGTGGCGTTCCCAGGCATCCATGCTTAGACACCTGCTCTCGAGTCTTTCTGTATGGGGCCTCCTGTAACCATCCAATAGCACTCGACTTTCGTGCAGAAGGAAACCTTGAGGTTTGGAGGAGTTCAAAAATCCCATCGTAGGCAAACCTTCCTGGCCTCATGAGGCCCCCACACCATTCAGGAAGAGGCCATGCTGGACAAAAACTCTAGCCTGAGGCACGTCTCAGAGTTGAAATGACCTCAGTGCAGGAGATCTCGATTCAGCCTCTCAGAGTGGGCCTGCCGTGCCATCGGTCCCAAACCTCACGCTAGCTTGTGTTTTCAGACTTCCTTCCTCACACTCCTGGCAAACAAGCCCTCCGGACTAGGAACTCCAGAACCACAACCCAGCCCAGGGTCTGCCCAAGGGAAGAAAAACGTTTCCCTGTGGGGCTCTCTCCAGAAAACCCAGATGACGATCAACCTGCTCGGGCCTCGACGGTACCCGAACTGGATACGCTGCTCTGGGCACTCATGCTCTGTCTGACACAGCCTGAAGCCAGACGTCCAGACAGACAAGGAGACAGCTGGCCGCACACCCAGCACTTCGGACACGCCATGGTCTTATGCCGCCACCTCTTCCTAACCTTGGTTTTCAGATATCTGAACCTAGACATTATATCAATTCTCCACACAGCTGGGTATCGCAAGCACAACACAGAACTCCTCCTTCCCCGTGGCTGGAAAGCTTGCTCTTGGCATGGAGTCACACCTTCAGGGTGGGAGAAACCTTCCTGGTCCCTGATGCCACGCCCAAACTTGAGTGCTGCTTGGGCACAAATTCACACTCTGACCCTCAGCATGAGCCCCATGTCAAAGAAAGGCCTGTCAGGGCCTGGGCCAAGAGCCCGCATATGGGGCTTGCCAAGCCCCTATGCACCCAATCCTCACCAGTGTTTGAGTTTTCCAGTCGCCCCGCCCGTACCTGGGGCTCTGCTCTGGAATCCCTTTCTTGGAGAGACACATGAGCCAGACAACACGACTCCACCCTTCCCACAAAATGACCCCAAACTCTTGGGAGCTGGGACAAATCCCCAGAGAGGGATACTCGTCCACAGTCCCTGAGGCCACCCCTCCAATCCACGGCTATCTCGGACACAACATCCAGAGACAAAAGCCTGAAGGAACGCCTCCCCCTCGCCCTTGTTTCAGAGGCCCAGGAGCTCCCTCTCGGGCTGTACATCCGGCCTGCCATACCCTAGGCGCCACTCATAAGCTGAGTTTGTGTTTTCAGACTTCTGTGCCCTCAGCCTGGACCCACACAACCGCCAGGCTAGGGCCTCTGGAGCCACAGCGAAAGATTGTGCCTGCCCTCTCCAAGGAAATTGTGCCCAATCCATTGACCACAACCCTACAGGTTAGGGAAAAGCTCCAAGGCCCCTGAGGCCATCAATAGTGTAGGCCACCCTGGACTAAGAGGGGCTCTCTGACACCAGCGGAGCAACTATCTCCACTTAGACTCTCAGACAGTGTCCCCAGAGACAGAAGGTTGAAATGGACAGGCCCCCAGGCCCTAATCTGAACCTTAGCTCTGGTTTCCATGTGTCCGTCCTCAGAGGTCTGTTTTCGTAGACCAGCACACGGGGCTTTTCTGAGGCACCAAACCAAACCTCTCTCGCCTCCACATGGGGAGCTTACTTACTGGGGATGTATCAAACCCTTCAGGTAGGAGAGTTCCGCAGGGCCACTGAACAACCAGCACATTCCAAGGTTTCCATGGACCCAAACGCACATTATGACGCATCCTCAGGAGAGGCCATTTCCACTCAGCCCCCTGGTTAGCGTGCCCCAGAGGCAGCAGATCAAACATATCTTGTGGCTAATGGCCAATGGGAATGCGAGGCATGCTGTACAGGGATCCATCCTTCGAACCGTGCTCTCCAGTCCTTCCGTATGGTATGTCCTGGAGCCATGCAACAGGACTCGAATGTCCCACAGAAGGAAACCTGGTGGTTTGGGGCAACCTCCAAACTCAGCGTGGGAAAACTTCCTTGGCCTCATGAGGCCCCCGCTTCATGAAGGTGCCATCATGGACACATACTCCAGCCTCAGCCAACGTCTGATCCTCAGCCTGACTTCAGATGCAGGAGATTTTGATTCAGCCTCTGCCTAGTGGGCCTGCTCTGCCCTTGGCTCCAATCCTCACTTTAGCTTGTGTTCCTAGACTTCCGTCCTCACACTCCTGGCCCACAAACCCTCCCTTCTGGGAATTCTGGGGCCACAATGAAGCACTCCGCCTGCCTCCCAGGAGAAAAACTTTGTCTATGGTGCTGCCCAGAAACCCCAAATGAGGATCAAACTGCTTGGCCCTCGGCAACACCCCAATTGCATAGGCTACCTTAAACACTGATGCTCTGTCGCAAATAGCCTGAGCCCAGACCTTCCAACAGACACCGACACAGCTGGCTGCACACCCAGCACATTGGACCCGCCACTGCCTTAGGCCACCATCCATTCCCAACCTGGGTTTTCAGTCATCAGAACCTAGACCTTATCTCCAATCCCTGCACAGGGCGGAACCTGATGCACAAGTCAGAACCCCTCCTTCCCCATGGCAAGAAACCTTGCTGCTGGCAGTGAGTCAAACCTTCAGTGTAGGAGAAAACGGCATGGCCCATGAGGCCACGCCCATGTGTGAGGGCCGCCTTGGGCACAAACACACATTGTGACCCTCAGCGTGAGTACCTTATTCAAGTAACGCCTCTCAGTGATTGGACCAAGAGCCCGCATATGTGGCTTGCCATGCCCATAGGCACGCAGGACTAACTAGATGGTGTGTATTCCAGTTGAGGGAACCCACTGCTGTGCTCTAGAGTCCCTCTCCTGGGGGGTCCCCTGTGGCAGAAAACAGTACTCTTCCCTTCCCACAGAATGAACCCAAACACTTGGGAGCTTGGACAATCCCCCGAGAGGAAGGCTCTTCCTCGGCCCCTGAAGCAACCCTTACCCTGAACGGCCACTGTGAACGGAACACCCAGAGACAAAAGCCTGAGCGACTGCCTCCCACTTGCCCTCCTTTGATATCCAGAGGATCTCCCCTCTCGGACTGGAGATCAGGCCTGCCATTACCTTGGCCCCTACCTGAGCCAAGTTTGCTTTTTCAGACATCTGTCCCCACAGCCCTGGCAAACACAGCCTCTAGGCTGGGTCCTCGGAGCCATACCACAGGACCATGCCTGCTCTCTCCTGGGAAACTCTGTCCATTCCTTTGGCCACACACCTCCAGAATATGAGAAACCTCAAGGCCCCCGAGGACATACCATTACCGGGAGCCTCCCTGCACACACAGGGCCCTTCGGACACAAGCGGAGCTGCTACCTCCATGAAGGCATGCACACCGATGTCAACAGAAATAAGGGGTTGAGCCCGACAGGCCCTTAGGCCCTAATCTCAACTCTTGCTTTGTTTTCCTGGTGTCACTCCTCAGAGGCTTTGGTTCGAAGAACAGGATATGGGGCTTTCCTGAGGCACTGAACAGAACTTCTCTCGTCTCCACATGGGAAGCTTCCTTGTTGGAGCCGTGTCAAACACCTCAGGTTGGAGAATCCTGCAGAGTCCCTGAGCCACCTCCACATTCCACGGTCTCCCAGGCCACCAAGCCACAGTAGGACTCATCTTCAGGAGAGTCCATTTCAACTCTCCCCTCTGGGTAGCTCACCCAGGAGCCCGCAGATTGAGCCTGCCTTGTCCTGACTAAAGAGTGGGAATATGAGGTGGCGTTCCCAGGCATCCATGCTTAGACACCTGCTCTCGAGTCTTTCTGTATGGGGCCTCCTGTAACCATCCAATAGCACTCGACTTTCGTGCAGAAGGAAACCTTGAGGTTTGGAGTAGTTCACAAATCCCATCGTAGGCAAACCTTCCTGGCCTCATGAGGCCCCCACACCATTCAGGAAGAGGCCATGCTGGACAAAAACTCTAGCCTGAGGCACGTCTCAGAGTTGAAATGACCTCAGTGCAGGAGATCTCGATTCAGCCTCTCAGAGTGGGCCTGCCGTGCCATCGGTCCCAAACCTCACGCTAGCTTGTGTTTTCAGACTTCCTTCCTCACACTCCTGGCAAACAAGCCCTCCGGACTAGGAACTCCAGAACCACAACCCAGCCCAGGGTCTGCCCAAGGGAAGAAAAACGTTTCCCTGTGGGGCTCTCTCCAGAAAACCCAGATGACGATCAACCTGCTCGGGCCTCGACGGTACCCGAACTGGATACGCTGCTCTGGGCACTCATGCTCTGTCTGACACAGCCTGAAGCCAGACGTCCAGACAGACAAGGAGACAGCTGGCCGCACACCCAGCACTTCGGACACGCCATGGTCTTATGCCGCCACCTCTTCCTAACCTTGGTTTTCAGATATCTGAACCTAGACATTATATCAATTCTCCACACAGCTGGGTATCGCAAGCACAACACAGAACTCCTCCTTCCCCGTGGCTGGAAAGCTTGCTCTTGGCATGGAGTCACACCTTCAGGGTGGGAGAAACCTTCCTGGTCCCTGATGCCACGCCCAAACTTGAGTGCTGCTTGGGCACAAATTCACACTCTGACCCTCAGCATGAGCCCCATGTCAAAGAAAGGCCTGTCAGGGCCTGGGCCAAGAGCCCGCATATGGGGCTTGCCAAGCCCCTATGCACCCAATCCTCACCAGTGTTTGAGTTTTCCAGTCGCCCCGCCCGTACCTGGGGCTCTGCTCTGGAATCCCTTTCTTGGAGAGACACATGAGCCAGACAACACGACTCCACCCTTCCCACAAAATGACCCCAAACTCTTGGGAGCTGGGACAAATCCCCAGAGAGGGATACTCGTCCACAGTCCCTGAGGCCACCCCTCCAATCCACGGCTATCTCGGACACAACATCCAGAGACAAAAGCCTGAAGGAACGCCTCCCCCTCGCCCTTGTTTCAGAGGCCCAGGAGCTCCCTCTCGGGCTGTACATCCGGCCTGCCATACCCTAGGCGCCACTCATAAGCTGAGTTTGTGTTTTCAGACTTCTGTGCCCTCAGCCTGGACCCACACAACCGCCAGGCTAGGGCCTCTGGAGCCACAGCGAAAGATTGTGCCTGCCCTCTCCAAGGAAATTGTGCCCAATCCATTGACCACAACCCTACAGGTTAGGGAAAAGCTCCAAGGCCCCTGAGGCCATCAATAGTGTAGGCCACCCTGGACTAAGAGGGGCTCTCTGACACCAGCGGAGCAACTATCTCCACTTAGACTCTCAGACAGTGTCCCCAGAGACAGAAGGTTGAAATGGACAGGCCCCCAGGCCCTAATCTGAACCTTAGCTCTGGTTTCCATGTGTCCGTCCTCAGAGGTCTGTTTTCGTAGACCAGCACACGGGGCTTTTCTGAGGCACCAAACCAAACCTCTCTCGCCTCCACATGGGGAGCTTACTTACTGGGGATGTATCAAACCCTTCAGGTAGGAGAGTTCCGCAGGGCCACTGAACAACCAGCACATTCCAAGGTTTCCATGGACCCAAACGCACATTATGACGCATCCTCAGGAGAGGCCATTTCCACTCAGCCCCCTGGATAGCGTGCCCCAGAGGCAGCAGATCAAACATATCTTGTGGCTAATGGCCAATGGGAATGCGAGGCATGCTGTACAGGGATCCATCCTTCGAACCGTGCTCTCCAGTCCTTCCGTATGGTATGTCCTGGAGCCATGCAACAGGACTCGAATGTCCCACAGAAGGAAACCTGGTGGTTTGGGGCAACCTCCAAACTCAGCGTGGGAAAACTTCCTTGGCCTCATGAGGCCCCCGCTTCATGAAGGTGCCATCATGGACACATACTCCAGCCTCAGCCAACGTCTGATCCTCAGCCTGACTTCAGATGCAGGAGATTTTGATTCAGCCTCTGCCTAGTGGGCCTGCTCTGCCCTTGGCTCCAATCCTCACTTTAGCTTGTGTTCCTAGACTTCCGTCCTCACACTCCTGGCCCACAAACCCTCCCTTCTGGGAATTCTGGGGCCACAATGAAGCACTCCGCCTGCCTCCCAGGAGAAAAACTTTGTCTATGGTGCTGCCCAGAAACCCCAAATGAGGATCAAACTGCTTGGCCCTCGGCAACACCCCAATTGCATAGGCTACCTTAACCACTGATGCTCTGTCGCAAATAGCCTGAGCCCAGACCTTCCAACAGACACCGACACAGCTGGCTGCACACCCAGCACATTGGACCCGCCACTGCCTTAGGCCACCATCCATTCCCAACCTGGGTTTTCAGTCATCAGAACCTAGACCTTATCTCCAATCCCTGCACAGGGCGGAACCTGATGCACAAGTCAGATCCCCTCCTTCCCCATGGCAAGAAACCTTGCTGCTGGCAGTGAGTCAAACCTTCAGTGTAGGAGAAAATGACATGGCCCATGAGGCCACGCCCATGTGTGAGGGCCGCCTTGGGCACAAACACACATTGTGACCCTCAGCGTGAGTACCTTATTCAAGTAACGCCTCTCAGTGATTGGACCAAGAGCCCGCATATGTGGCTTGCCATGCCCATAGGCACGCAGGACTAACTAGATGGTGTGTATTCCAGTTGAGGGAACCCACTGCTGTGCTCTAGAGTCCCTCTCCTGGGGGGTCCCCTGTGGCAGAAAACAGTACTCTTCCCTTCCCACAGAATGAACCCAAACACTTGGGAGCTTGGACAATCCCCCGAGAGGAAGGCTCTTCCTCGGCCCCTGAAGCAACCCCTACCCTGAACGGCCACTGTGAACGCAACACCCAGAGACAAAAGCCTGAGCGACTGCCTCCCACTTGCCCTCCTTTGATATCCAGAGGATCTCCCCTCTCGGACTGGAGATCAGGCCTGCCATTACCTTGGCCCCTACCTGAGCCAAGTTTGCTTTTTCAGACATCTGTCCCCACAGCCCTGGCAAACACAGCCTCTAGGCTGGGTCCTCTGGAGCCATACCACAGGACCATGCCTGCTCTCTCCTGGGAAACTCTGTCCATTCCTTTGGCCACACACCTCCAGAATATGAGAAACCTCAAGGCCCCCGAGGACATACCATTACCGGGAGCCTCCCTGCACACACAGGGGCCTTCGGACACAAGCGGAGCTGCTACCTCCATGAAGGCATGCACACCGATGTCAACAGAGATAGAAGGTTGAGCCCGACAGGCCCTTAGGCCCTAATCTCAACTCTTGCTTTGTTTTCCAGGTTTCACTCCTCAGAGGCTTTGGTTCGAAGAACAGGATATGGGGCTTTCCTGAGGCACTGAACAGAACTTCTCTCGTCTCCACATGGGAAGCTTCCTTGTTGGAGCCGTGTCAAACACCTCAGGTTGGAGAATCCTGCAGAGTCCCTGAGCCACCTCCACATTCCACGGTCTCCCAGGCCACCAAGCCACAGTAGGACTCATCTTCAGGAGAGTCCATTTCAACTCTCCCCTCTGGGTAGCTCACCCAGGAGCCCGCAGATTGAGCCTGCCTTGTCCTGACTAAAGAGTGGGAATATGAGGTGGCGTTCCCAGGCATCCATGCTTAGACACCTGCTCTCGAGTCTTTCCGTATGGGGCCTCCTGGAACCATCCAATAGCACTCGACTTTCGTGCAGAAGGAAACCTTGAGGTTTGGAGTAGTTCACAAATCCCATCGTAGGCAAACCTTCCTGGCCTCATGAGGCCCCCACACCATTCAGGAAGAGGCCATGCTGGACAAAAACTCTAGCCTGAGGCACGTCTCAGAGTTGAAATGACCTCAGTGCAGGAGATCTCGATTCAGCCTCTCAGAGTGGGCCTGCCGTGCCATCGGTCCCAAACCTCACGCTAGCTTGTGTTTTCAGACTTCCTTCCTCACACTCCTGGCAAACAAGCCCTCCGGACTAGGAACTCCAGAACCACAACCCAGCCCAGGGTCTGCCCAAGGGAAGAAAAACGTTTCCCTGTGGGGCTCTCTCCAGAAAACCCAGATGACGATCAACCTGCTCGGGCCTCGACGGTACCCGAACTGGATAGGCTGCTCTGGGCACTCATGCTCTGTCTGACACAGCCTGAAGCCAGACGTCCAGACAGACAAGGAGACAGCTGGCCGCACACCCAGCACTTCGGACACGCCATGGTCTTATGCCGCCACCTCTTCCTAACCTTGGTTTTCAGATATCTGAACCTAGACATTATATCAATTCTCCACACAGCTGGGTATCGCAAGCACAACAGAGAACTCCTCCTTCCCCGTGGCTGGAAAGCTTGCTCTTGGCATGGAGTCACACCTTCAGGGTGGGAGAAACCTTCCTGGTCCCTGATGCCACGCCCAAACTTGAGTGCTGCTTGGGCACAAATTCACACTCTGACCCTCAGCATGAGCCCCATGTCAAAGAAAGGCCTGTCAGGGCCTGGGCCAAGAGCCCGCATATGGGGCTTGCCAAGCCCCTATGCACCCATCCTCACCAGTGTTTGAGTTTTCCAGTCGCCCCGCCCGTACCTGGGGCTCTGCTCTGGAATCCCTTTCTTGGAGAGACACATGAGCCAGACAACACGACTCCACCCTTCCCACAAAATGACCCCAAACTCTTGGGAGCTGGGACAAATCCCCAGAGAGGGATACTCGTCCACAGTCCCTGAGGCCACCCCTCCAATCCACGGCTATCTCGGACACAACATCCAGAGACAAAAGCCTGAAGGAACGCCTCCCCCTCGCCCTTGTTTCAGAGGCCCAGGAGCTCCCTCTCGGGCTGTACATCCGGCCTGCCATACCCTAGGCGCCACTCATAAGCTGAGTTTGTGTTTTCAGACTTCTGTGCCCTCAGCCTGGACCCACACAACCGCCAGGCTAGGGCCTCTGGAGCCACAGCGAAAGATTGTGCCTGCCCTCTCCAAGGAAATTGTGCCCAATCCATTGACCACAACCCTACAGGTTAGGGAAAAGCTCCAAGGCCCCTGAGGCCATCAATAGTGTAGGCCACCCTGGACTAAGAGGGGCTCTCTGACACCAGCGGAGCAACTATCTCCACTTAGACTCTCAGACAGTGTCCCCAGAGACAGAAGGTTGAAATGGACAGGCCCCCAGGCCCTAATCTGAACCTTAGCTCTGGTTTCCATGTGTCCGTCCTCAGAGGTCTGTTTTCGTAGACCAGCACACGGGGCTTTTCTGAGGCACCAAACCAAACCTCTCTCGCCTCCACATGGGGAGCTTACTTACTGGGGATGTATCAAACCCTTCAGGTAGGAGAGTTCCGCAGGGCCCTGAACAACCAGCACATTCCAAGGTTTCCATGGACCCAAACGCACATTATGACGCATCCTCAGGAGAGGCCACTTCAACTCAGCCCCCTGGTTAGCGTGCCCCAGAGGCAGCAGATCAAACATATCTTGTGGCTAATGGCCAATGGGAATGCGAGGCATGCTGTACAGGGATCCATCCTTCGAACCGTGCTCTCCAGTCCTTCCGTATGGTATGTCCTGGAGCCATGCAACAGGACTCGAATGTCCCACAGAAGGAAACCTGGTGGTTTGGGGCAACCTCCAAACTCAGCGTGGGAAAACTTCCTTGGCCTCATGAGGCCCCCGCTTCATGAAGGTGCCATCATGGACACATACTCCAGCCTCAGCCAACGTCTGATCCTCAGCCTGACTTCAGATGCAGGAGATTTTGATTCAGCCTCTGCCTAGTGGGCCTGCTCTGCCCTTGGCTCCAATCCTCACTTTAGCTTGTGTTCCTAGACTTCCGTCCTCACACTCCTGGCCCACAAACCCTCCCTTCTGGGAATTCTGGGGCCACAATGAAGCACTCCGCCTGCCTCCCAGGAGAAAAACTTTGTCTATGGTGCTGCCCAGAAACCCCAAATGAGGATCAAACTGCTTGGCCCTCGGCAACACCCCAATTGCATAGGCTACCTTAAACACTGATGCTCTGTCGCAAATAGCCTGAGCCGAGACCTTCCAACAGACACCGACACAGCTGGCTGCACACCCAGCACATTGGACCCGCCACTGCCTTAGGCCACCATCCATTCCCAACCTGGGTTTTCAGTCATCAGAACCTAGACCTTATCTCCAATCCCTGCACAGGGCGGAACCTGATGCACAAGTCAGAACCCCTCCTTCCCCATGGCAAGAAACCTTGCTGCTGGCAGTGAGTCAAACCTTCAGTGTAGGAGAAAATGACATGGCCCATGAGGCCACGCCCATGTGTGAGGGCCGCCTTGGGCACAAACACACATTGTGACCCTCAGCGTGAGTACCTTATTCAAGTAACGCCTCTCAGTGATTGGACCAAGAGCCCGCATATGTGGCTTGCCATGCCCATAGGCACGCAGGACTAACTAGATGGTGTGTATTCCAGTTGAGGGAACCCACTGCTGTGCTCTAGAGTCCCTCTCCTGGGGGGTCCCCTGTGGCAGAAAACAGTACTCTTCCCTTCCCACAGAATGAACCCAAACACTTGGGAGCTTGGACAATCCCCCGAGAGGAAGGCTCTTCCTCGGCCCCTGAAGCAACCCCTACCCTGAACGGCCACTGTGAACGCAACACCCAGAGACAAAAGCCTGAGCGACTGCCTCCCACTTGCCATCCTTTGATATCCAGAGGATCTCCCCTCTCAGACTGGAGATCAGGCCTGCCATTACCTTGGCCCCTACCTGAGCCAAGTTTGCTTTTTCAGACATCTGTCCCCACAGCCCTGGCAAACACAGCCTCTAGGCTGGGTCCTCTGGAGCCATACCACAGGACCATGCCTGCTCTCTCCTGGGAAACTCTGTCCATTCCTTTGGCCACACACCTCCAGAATATGAGAAACCTCAAGGCCCCCGAGGACATACCATTACCGGGAGCCTCCCTGCACACACAGGGGCCTTCGGACACAAGCGGAGCTGCTACCTCCATGAAGGCATGCACACCGATGTCAACAGAGATAGAAGGTTGAGCCCGACAGGCCCTTAAGCCCTTATCTCAACTCTTGCTTGGTTTTCCAGGTGTCACTCCTCAGAGGCTTTGGTTCGAAGAACAGGATATGGGGCTTTCCTGAGGCACTGAACAGAACTTCTCTCGTCTCCACATGGGAAGCTTCCTTGTTGGAGCCGTGTCAAACACCTCAGGTTGGAGAATCCTGCAGAGTCCCTGAGCCACCTCCACATTCCACGGTCTCCCAGGCCACCAAGCCACAGTAGGACTCATCTTCAGGAGAGTCCATTTCAACTCTCCCCTCTGGGTAGCTCACCCAGGAGCCCGCAGATTGAGCCTGCCTTGTCCTGACTAAAGAGTGGGAATATGAGGTGGCGTTCCCAGGCATCCATGCTTAGACACCTGCTCTCGAGTCTTTCCGTATGGGGCCTCCTGGAACCATCCAATAGCACTCGACTTTCGTGCAGAAGGAAACCTTGAGGTTTGGAGTAGTTCACAAATCCCATCGTAGGCAAACCTTCCTGGCCTCATGAGGCCCCCACACCATTCAGGAAGAGGCCATGCTGGACAAAAACTCTAGCCTGAGGCACGTCTCAGAGTTGAAATGACCTCAGTGCAGGAGATCTCGATTCAGCCTCTCAGAGTGGGCCTGCCGTGCCATCGGTCCCAAACCTCACGCTAGCTTGTGTTTTCAGACTTCCTTCCTCACACTCCTGGCAAACAAGCCCTCCGGACTAGGAACTCCAGAACCACAACCCAGCCCAGGGTCTGCCCAAGGGAAGAAAAACGTTTCCCTGTGGGGCTCTCTCCAGAAAACCCAGATGAGGATCAACCTGCTCGGGCCTCGACGGTACCCGAACTGGATAGGCTGCTCTGGGCACTCATGCTCTGTCTGACACAGCCTGAAGCCAGACGTCCAGACAGACAAGGAGACAGCTGGCCGCACACCCAGCACTTCGGACACGCCATGGTCTTATGCCGCCACCTCTTCCTAACCTTGGTTTTCAGATATCTGAACCTAGACATTATATCAATTCTCCACACAACTGGGTATCGCAAGCACAACACAGAACTCCTCCTTCCCCGTGGCTGGAAAGCTTGCTCTTGGCATGGAGTCACACCTTCAGGGTGGGAGAAACCTTCCTGGTCCCTGATGCCACGCCCAAACTTGAGTGCTGCTTGGGCACAAATTCACACTCTGACCCTCAGCATGAGCCCCATGTCAAAGAAAGGCCTGTCAGGGCCTGGGCCAAGAGCCCGCATATGGGGCTTGCCAAGCCCCTATGCACCCAATCCTCACCAGTGTTTGAGTTTTCCAGTCGCCCCGCCCGTACCTGGGGCTCTGCTCTGGAATCCCTTTCTTGGAGAGACACATGAGCCAGACAACACGACTCCACCCTTCCCACAAAATGACCCCAAACTCTTGGGAGCTGGGACAAATCCCCAGAGAGGGATACTCGTCCACAGTCCCTGAGGCCACCCCTCCAATCCACGGCTATCTCGGACACAACATCCAGAGACAAAAGCCTGAAGGAACGCCTCCCCCTCGCCCTTGTTTCAGAGGCCCAGGAGCTCCCTCTCGGGCTGTACATCCGGCCTGCCATACCCTAGGCGCCACTCATAAGCTGAGTTTGTGTTTTCAGACTTCTGTGCCCTCAGCCTGGACCCACACAACCGCCAGGCTAGGGCCTCTGGAGCCACAGCGAAAGATTGTGCCTGCCCTCTCCAAGGAAATTGTGCCCAATCCATTGACCACAACCCTACAGGTTAGGGAAAAGCTCCAAGGCCCCTGAGGCCATCAATAGTGTAGGCCACCCTGGACTAAGAGGGGCTCTCTGACACCAGCGGAGCAACTATCTCCACTTAGACTCTCAGACAGTGTCCCCAGAGACAGAAGGTTGAAATGGACAGGCCCCCAGGCCCTAATCTGAACCTTAGCTCTGGTTTCCATGTGTCCGTCCTCAGAGGTCTGTTTTCGTAGACCAGCACACGGGGCTTTTCTGAGGCACCAAACCAAACCTCTCTCGCCTCCACATGGGGAGCTTACTTACTGGGGATGTATCAAACCCTTCAGGTAGGAGAGTTCCGCAGGGCCACTGAACAACCAGCACATTCCAAGGTTTCCATGGACCCAAACGCACATTATGACGCATCCTCAGGAGAGGCCATTTCAACTCAGCCCCCTGGTTAGCGTGCCCCTGAGGCAGCAGATCAAACATATCTTGTGGCTAATGGCCATTGGGCATGCGAGGCATGCTGTACAGGGATCCATCCTTCGAACCGTGCTCTCCAGTCCTTCCGTATGGTATGTCCTGGAGCCATGCAACAGGACTCGAATGTCCCACAGAAGGAAACCTGGTGGTTTGGGGCAACCTCCAAACTCAGCGTGGGAAAACTTCCTTGGCCTCATGAGGCCCCCGCTTCATGAAGGTGCCATCATGGACACATACTCCAGCCTCAGCCAACGTCTGATCCTCAGCCTGACTTCAGATGCAGGAGATTTTGATTCATCCTCTGCCTAGTGGGCCTGCTCTGCCCTTGGCTCCAATCCTCACTTTAGCTTGTGTTCCTAGACTTCCGTCCTCACACTCCTGGCCCACAAACCCTCCCTTCTGGGAATTCTGGGGCCACAATGAAGCACTCCGCCTGCCTCCCAGGAGAAAAACTTTGTCTATGGTGCTGCCCAGAAACCCCAAATGAGGATCAAACTTCTTGGCCCTCGGCAACACCCCAATTGCATAGGCTACCTTAACCACTGATGCTCTGTCGCAAATAGCCTGAGCCCAGACCTTCCAACAGACACCGACACAGCTGGCTGCACACCCAGCACATTGGACCCGCCACTGCCTTAGGCCACCATCCATTCCCAACCTGGGTTTTCAGTCATCAGAACCTAGACCTTATCTCCAATCCCTGCACAGGGCGGAACCTGATGCACAAGTCAGAACCCCTCCTTCCCCATGGCAAGAAACCTTGCTGCTGGCAGTGAGTCAAACCTTCAGTGTAGGAGAAAACGACATGGCCCATGAGGCCACGCCCATGTGTGAGGGCCGCCTTGGGCACAAACACACATTGTGACCCTCAGCGTGAGTACCTTATTCAAGTAACGCCTCTCAGTGATTGGACCAAGAGCCCGCATATGTGGCTTGCCATGCCCATAGGCACGCAGGACTAACTAGATGGTGTGTATTCCAGTTGAGGGAACCCACTGCTGTGCTCTAGAGTCCCTCTCCTGGGGGGTCCCCTGTGGCAGAAAACAGTACTCTTCCCTTCCCACAGAATGAACCCAAACACTTGGGAGCTTGGACAATCCCCCGAGAGGAAGGCTCTTCCTCGGCCCCTGAAGCAACCCCTACCCTGAACGGCCACTGTGAACGCAACACCCAGAGACAAAAGCCTGAGCGACTGCCTCCCACTTGCCATCCTTTGATATCCAGAGGATCTCCCCTCTCAGACTGGAGATCAGGCCTGCCATTACCTTGGCCCCTACCTGAGCCAAGTTTGCTTTTTCAGACATCTGTCCCACAGCCCTGGCAAACACAGCCTCTAGGCTGGGTCCTCTGGAGCCATACCACAGGACCATGCCTGCTCTCTCCTGGGAAACTCTGTCCATTCCTTTGGCCACACACCTCCAGAATATGAGAAACCTCAAGGCCCCCGAGGACATACCATTACCGGGAGCCTCCCTGCACACACAGGGGCCTTCGGACACAAGCGGAGCTGCTACCTCCATGAAGGCATGCACACCGATGTCAACAGAGATAGAAGGTTGAGCCCGACAGGCCCTTAGGCCCTAATCTCAACTCTGCTTGGTTTTCCAGGTGTCACTCCTCAGAGGCTTTGGTTCGAAGAACAGGATATGGGGCTTTCCTGAGGCACTGAACAGAACTTCTCTCGTCTCCACATGGGAAGCTTCCTTGTTGGAGCCGTGTCAAACACCTCAGGTTGGAGAATCCTGCAGAGTCCCTGAGCCACCTCCACATTCCAAGGTCTCCCAGGCCACCAAGGCACAGTAGGACTCATCTTCAGGAGAGTCCATTTCAACTCTCCCCTCTGGGTAGCTCACCCAGGAGCCCGCAGATTGAGCCTGCCTTGTCCTGACTAAAGAGTGGGAATATGAGGTGGCGTTCCCAGGCATCCATGCTTAGACACCTGCTCTCGAGTCTTTCCGTATGGGGCCTCCTGGAACCATCCAATAGCACTCGACTTTCGTGCAGAAGGAAACCTTGAGGTTTGGAGTAGTTCACAAATCCCATCGTAGGCAAACCTTCCTGGCCTCATGAGGCCCCCACACCATTCAGGAAGAGGCCATGCTGGACAAAAACTCTAGCCTGAGGCACGTCTCAGAGTTGAAATGACCTCAGTGCAGGAGATCTCGATTCAGCCTCTCAGAGTGGGCCTGCCGTGCCATCGGTCCCAAACCTCACGCTAGCTTGTGTTTTCAGACTTCCTTCCTCACACTCCTGGCAAACAAGCCCTCCGGACTAGGAACTCCAGAACCACAACACAGCCCAGGGTCTGCCCAAGGGAAGAAAAACGTTTCCCTGTGGGGCTCTCTCCAGAAAACCCAGATGAGGATCAACCTGCTCGGGCCTCGACGGTACCCGAACTGGATAGGCTGCTCTGGGCACTCATGCTCTGTCTGACACAGCCTGAAGGCAGACGCCCAGACAGACAAGGAGACAGCTGGCCGCACACCCAGCACTTCGGACACGCCATGGTCTTATGCCGTCACCTCTTCCTAACCTTGGTTTTCAGATATCTGAACCTAGACATTAGATCAATTCTCCACACAGCTGGGTATCGCAAGCACAACACAGAACTCCTCCTTCCCCGTGGCTGTAAAGCTTGCTCTTGGCATGGAGTCACACCTTCAGGGTGGGAGAAACCTTCCTGGTCCCTGATGCCACGCCCAAACTTGAGTGCTGCTTGGGCACAAATTCACACTCTGACCCTCAGCATGAGCCCCATGTCAAAGAAAGGCCTGTCAGGGCCTGGGCCAAGAGCCCGCATATGGGGCTTGCCAAGCCCCTATGCACCCAATCCTCACCAGTGTTTGAGTTTTCCAGTCGCCCCGCCCGTACCTGGGGCTCTGCTCTGGAATCCCTTTCTTGGAGAGACACATGAGCCAGACAACACGACTCCACCCTTCCCACAAAATGACCCCAAACTCTTGGGAGCTTGGACAAATCCCCAGAGAGGGATACTCGTCCACAGTCCCTGAGGCCACCCCTCCAATCCACGGCTATCTCGGACACAACATCCAGAGACAAAAGCCTGAAGGAACGCCTCCCCCTCGCCCTTGTTTCAGAGGCCCAGGAGCTCCCTCTCGGGCTGTACATCCGGCCTGCCATACCCTAGGCGCCACTCATAAGCTGAGTTTGTGTTTTCAGACTTCTGTGCCCTCAGCCTGGACCCACACAACCGCCAGGCTAGGGCCTCTGGAGCCACAGCGAAAGATTGTGCCTGCCCTCTCCAAGGAAATTGTGCCCAATCCATTGACCACAACCCTACAGGTTAGGGAAAAGCTCCAAGGCCCCTGAGGCCATCAATAGTGTAGGCCACCCTGGACTAAGAGGGGCTCTCTGACACCAGCGGAGCAACTATCTCCACTTAGACTCTCAGACAGTGTCCCCAGAGACAGAAGGTTGAAATGGACAGGCCCCCAGGCCCTAATCTGAACCTTAGCTCTGGTTTCCATGTGTCCGTCCTCAGAGGTCTGTTTTCGTAGACCAGCACACGGGGCTTTTCTGAGGCACCAAACCAAACCTCTCTCGCCTCCACATGGGGAGCTTACTTACTGGGGATGTATCAAACCCTTCAGGTAGGAGAGTTCCGCAGGGCCACTGAACAACCAGCACATTCCAAGGTTTCCATGGACCCAAACGCACATTATGACGCATCCTCAGGAGAGGCCATTTCAACTCAGCCCCCTGGTTAGCATGCCCCAGAGGCAGCAGATCAAACATATCTTGTGGCTAATGGCCAATGGGAATGCGAGGCATGCTGTACAGGGATCCATCCTTCGAACCGTGCTCTCCAGTCCTTCCGTATGGTATGTCCTGGAGCCATGCAACAGGACTCGAATGTCCCACAGAAGGAAACCTGGTGGTTTGGGGCAACCTCCAAACTCAGCGTGGGAAAACTTCCTTGGCCTCATGAGGCCCCCGCTTCATGAAGGTGCCATCATGGACACATACTCCAGCCTCAGCCAACGTCTGATCCTCAGCCTGACTTCAGATGCAGGAGATTTTGATTCAGCCTCTGCCTAGTGGGCCTGCTCTGCCCTTGGCTCCAATCCTCACTTTAGCTTGTGTTCCTAGACTTCCGTCCTCACACTCCTGGCCCACAACCCTCCCTTCTGGGAATTCTGGGGCCACAATGAAGCACTCCGCCTGCCTCCCAGGAGAAAAACTTTGTCTATGGTGCTGCCCAGAAACCCCAAATGAGGATCAAACTGCTTGGCCCTCGGCAACACCCCAATTGCATAGGTTACCTTAACCACTGATGCTCTGTCGCAAATAGCCTGAGCCCAGACCTTCCAACAGACACCGACACAGCTGGCTGCACACCCAGCACATTGGACCCGCCACTGCCTTAGGCCACCATCCATTCCCAACCTGGGTTTTCAGTCATCAGAACCTAGACCTTATCTCCAATCCCTGCACAGGGCGGAACCTGATGCACAAGTCAGAACCCCTCCTTCCCCATGGCAAGAAACCTTGCTGCTGGCAGTGAGTCAAACCTTCAGTGTAGGAGAAAACGACATGGCCCATGAGGCCACGCCCATGTGTGAGGGCCGCCTTGGGCACAAACACACATTGTGACCCTCAGCGTGAGTACCTTATTCAAGTAACGCCTCTCAGTGATTGGACCAAGAGCCCGCATATGTGGCTTGCCATGCCCATAGGCACGCAGGACTAACTAGATGGTGTGTATTCCAGTTGAGGGAACCCACTGCTGTGCTCTAGAGTCCCTCTCCTGGGGGGTCCCCTGTGGCAGAAAACAGTACTCTTCCCTTCCCACAGAATGAACCCAAACACTTGGGAGCTTGGACAATCCCCCGAGAGGAAGGCTCTTCCTCGGCCCCTGAAGCAACCCCTACCCTGAACGGCCACTGTGAACGCAACACCCAGAGACAAAAGCCTGAGCGACTGCCTCCCACTTGCCATCCTTTGATATTCAGAGGATCTCCCCTCTCAGACTGGAGATCAGGCCTGCCATTACCTTGGCCCCTACCTGAGCCAAGTTTGCTTTTTCAGACATCTGTCCCCACAGCCCTGGCAAACACAGCCTCTAGGCTGGGTCCTCTGGAGCCATACCACAGGACCATGCCTGCTCTCTCCTGGGAAACTCTGTCCATTCCTTTGGCCACACACCTCCAGAATATGAGAAACCTCAAGGCCCCCGAGGACATACCATTACCGGGAGCCTCCCTGCACACACAGGGGCCTTCGGACACAAGCGGAGCTGCTACCTCCATGAAGGCATGCACACCGATGTCAACAGAGATAGAAGGTTGAGCCCGACACGCCCTTAGGCCCTAATCTCAACTCTTGCTTGGTTTTCCAGGTGTCACTCCTCAGAGGCTTTGGTTCGAAGAACAGGATATGGGGCTTTTCTGAGGCACTGAACAGAACTTCTCTCGTCTCCACATGGGAAGCTTCCTTGTTGGAGCCGTGTCAAACACCTCAGGTTGGAGAATCCTGCAGAGTCCCTGAGCCACCTCCACATTCCAAGGTCTCCCAGGCCACCAAGCCACAGTAGGACTCATCTTCAGGAGAGTCCATTTCAACTCTCCCCTCTGGGTAGCTCACCCAGAAGCCCGCAGATTGAGCCTGCCTTGTCCTGACTAAAGAGTGGGAATATGAGGTGGCGTTCCCAGGCATCCATGCTTAGACACCTGCTCTCGAGTCTTTCCGTATGGGGCCTCCTGGAACCATCCAATAGCACTCGACTTTCGTGCAGAAGGAAACCTTGAGATTTGGAGTAGTTCACAAATCCCATCGTAGGCAAACCTTCCTGGCCTCATGAGGCCCCCACACCATTCAGGAAGAGGCCATGCTGGACAAAAACTCTAGCCTGAGGCACGTCTCAGAGTTGAAATGACCTCAGTGCAGGAGATCTCGATTCAGCCTCTCAGAGTGGGCCTGCCGTGCCATCGGTCCCAAACCTCACGCTAGCTTGTGTTTTCAGACTTCCTTCCTCACACTCCTGGCAAACAAGCCCTCCGGACTAGGAACTCCAGAACCACAACCCAGCCCAGGGTCTGCCCAAGGGAAGAAAAACGTTTACCTGTGGGGCTCTCTCCAGAAAACCCAGATGAGGATCAACCTGCTCGGGCCTCGACGGTACCTGAACTGGATAGGCTGCTCTGGGCACTCATGCTCTGTCTGACACAGCCTGAAGCCAGACGTCCAGACAGACAAGG
This sequence comes from Mustela nivalis, assembly GCF_964662115.1. NCBI lineage: Eukaryota > Metazoa > Chordata > Mammalia > Carnivora > Mustelidae > Mustela > Mustela nivalis. The sequence continues at coordinate 1,312,439 of NW_028136459.1, read as the reverse complement.
AGAAAGCTGGCCGCACACCCAGCACTTCGGACACGCCATGGTCTTATGCCGCCACCTCTTCCTAACCTTGGTTTTCAGATATCTGAACCTAGACATTATATCAATTCTCCACACAGCTGGGTATCGCAAGCACAACACAGAACTCCTCATTCCCCGTGGCTGGAAAGCTTGCTCTTGGCATGGAGTCACACCTTCAGGGTGGGAGAAACCTTCCTGGTCCCTGATGCCACGCCCAAACTTGAGTGCTGCTTGGGCACAAATTCACACTCTGACCCTCAGCATGAGCCCCATGTCAAAGAAAGGCCTGTCAGGGCCTGGGCCAAGAGCCCGCATATGGGGCTTGCCAAGCCCCTATGCACCCATCCTCACCAGTGTTTGAGTTTTCCAGTCGCCCCGCCCGTACCTGGGGCTCTGCTCTGGAATCCCTTTCTTGGAGAGACACATGAGCCAGACAACACGACTCCACCCTTCCCACAAAATGACCCCAAACTCTTGGGAGCTGTGACAAATCCCCAGAGAGCGATACTCGTCCACAGTCCCTGAGGCCACCCCTCCAATCCACGGCTATCTCGGACACAACATCCAGAGACAAAAGCCTGAAGGAACGCCTCCCCCTCGCCCTTGTTTCAGAGGCCCAGGAGCTCCCTCTCGGGCTGTACATCCGGCCTGCCATACCCTAGGCGCCACTCATAAGCTGAGTTTGTGTTTTCAGACTTCTGTGCCCTCAGCCTGGACCCACACAACCGCCAGGCTAGGGCCTCTGGAGCCACAGCGAAAGATTGTGCCTGCCCTCTCCAAGGAAATTGTGCCCAATCCATTGACCACAACCCTACAGGTTAGGGAAAAGCTCCAAGGCCCCTGAGGCCATCAATAGTGTAGGCCACCCTGGACTAAGAGGGGCTCTCTGACACCAGCGGAGCAACTATCTCCACTTAGACTCTCAGACAGTGTCCCCAGAGACAGAAGGTTGAAATGGACAGGCCCCCAGGCCCTAATCTGAACCTTAGCTCTGGTTTCCATGTGTCCGTCCTCAGAGGTCTGTTTTCGTAGACCAGCACACGGGGCTTTTCTGAGGCACCAAACCAAACCTCTCTCGCCTCCACATGGGGAGCTTACTTACTGGGGATGTATCAAACCCTTCAGGTAGGAGAGTTCCGCAGGGCCACTGAACAACCAGCACATTCCAAGGTTTCCATGGACCCAAACGCACATTATGACGCATCCTCAGGAGAGGCCATTTCAACTCAGCCCCCTGGTTAGCATGCCCCAGAGGCAGCAGATCAAACATATCTTGTGGCTAATGGACAATGGGAATGCGAGGCATGCTGTACAGGGATCCATCCTTCGAACCGTGCTCTCCAGTCCTTCCGTATGGTATGTCCTGGAGCCATGCAACAGGACTCGAATGTCCCACAGAAGGAAACCTGGTGGTTTGGGGCAACCTCCAAACTCAGCGTGGGAAAACTTCCTTGGCCTCATGAGGCCCCCGCTTCATGAAGGTGCCATCATGGACACATACTCCAGCCTCAGCCAACGTCTGATCCTCAGCCTGACTTCAGATGCAGGAGATTTTGATTCAGCCTCTGCCTAGTGGGCCTGCTCTGCCCTTGGCTCCAATCCTCACTTTAGCTTGTGTTCCTAGACTTCCGTCCTCACACTCCTGGCCCACAACCCTCCCTTCTGGGAATTCTGGGGCCACAATGAAGCACTCCGCCTGCCTCCCAGGAGAAAAACTTTGTCTATGGTGCTGCCCAGAAACCCCAAATGAGGATCAAACTGCTTGGCCCTCGGCAACACCCCAATTGCATAGGTTACCTTAACCACTGATGCTCTGTCGCAAATAGCCTGAGCCCAGACCTTCCAACAGACACCGACACAGCTGGCTGCACACCCAGCACATTGGACCCGCCACTGCCTTAGGCCACCATCCATTCCCAACCTGGGTTTTCAGTCATCAGAACCTAGACCTTATCTCCAATCCCTGCACAGGGCGGAACCTGATGCACAAGTCAGAACCCCTCCTTCCCCATGGCAAGAAACCTTGCTGCTGGCAGTGAGTCAAACCTTCAGTGTAGGAGAAAACGACATGGCCCATGAGGCCACGCCCATGTGTGAGGGCCGCCTTGGGCACAAACACACATTGTGACCCTCAGCGTGAGTACCTTATTCAAGTAACGCCTCTCAGTGATTGGACCAAGAGCCCGCATATGTGGCTTGCCATGCCCATAGGCACGCAGGACTAACTAGATGGTGTGTATTCCAGTTGAGGGAACCCACTGCTGTGCTCTAGAGTCCCTCTCCTGGGGGGTCCCCTGTGGCAGAAAACAGTACTCTTCCCTTCCCACAGAATGAACCCAAACACTTGGGAGCTTGGACAATCCCCCGAGAGGAAGGCTCTTCCTCGGCCCCTGAAGCAACCCCTACCCTGAACGGCCACTGTGAACGCAACACCCAGAGACAAAAGCCTGAGCGACTGCCTCCCACTTGCCATCCTTTGATATTCAGAGGATCTCCCCTCTCAGACTGGAGATCAGGCCTGCCATTACCTTGGCCCCTACCTGAGCCAAGTTTGCTTTTTCAGACATCTGTCCCCACAGCCCTGGCAAACACAGCCTCTAGGCTGGGTCCTCTGGAGCCATACCACAGGACCATGCCTGCTCTCTCCTGGGAAACTCTGTCCATTCCTTTGGCCACACACCTCCAGAATATGAGAAACCTCAAGGCCCCCGAGGACATACCATTACCGGGAGCCTCCCTGCACACACAGGGGCCTTCGGACACAAGCGGAGCTGCTACCTCCATGAAGGCATGCACACCGATGTCAACAGAGATAGAAGGTTGAGCCCGACACGCCCTTAGGCCCTAATCTCAACTCTTGCTTGGTTTTCCAGGTGTCACTCCTCAGAGGCTTTGGTTCGAAGAACAGGATATGGGGCTTTTCTGAGGCACTGAACAGAACTTCTCTCGTCTCCACATGGGAAGCTTCCTTGTTGGAGCCGTGTCAAACACCTCAGGTTGGAGAATCCTGCAGAGTCCCTGAGCCACCTCCACATTCCAAGGTCTCCCAGGCCACCAAGCCACAGTAGGACTCATCTTCAGGAGAGTCCATTTCAACTCTCCCCTCTGGGTAGCTCACCCAGAAGCCCGCAGATTGAGCCTGCCTTGTCCTGACTAAAGAGTGGGAATATGAGGTGGCGTTCCCAGGCATCCATGCTTAGACACCTGCTCTCGAGTCTTTCCGTATGGGGCCTCCTGGAACCATCCAATAGCACTCGACTTTCGTGCAGAAGGAAACCTTGAGATTTGGAGTAGTTCACAAATCCCATCGTAGGCAAACCTTCCTGGCCTCATGAGGCCCCCACACCATTCAGGAAGAGGCCATGCTGGACAAAAACTCTAGCCTGAGGCACGTCTCAGAGTTGAAATGACCTCAGTGCAGGAGATCTCGATTCAGCCTCTCAGAGTGGGCCTGCCGTGCCATCGGTCCCAAACCTCACGCTAGCTTGTGTTTTCAGACTTCCTTCCTCACACTCCTGGCAAACAAGCCCTCCGGACTAGGAACTCCAGAACCACAACCCAGCCCAGGGTCTGCCCAAGGGAAGAAAAACGTTTACCTGTGGGGCTCTCTCCAGAAAACCCAGATGAGGATCAACCTGCTCGGGCCTCGACGGTACCTGAACTGGATAGGCTGCTCTGGGCACTCATGCTCTGTCTGACACAGCCTGAAGCCAGACGTCCAGACAGACAAGGAGAAAGCTGGCCGCACACCCAGCACTTCGGACACGCCATGGTCTTATGCCGCCACCTCTTCCTAACCTTGGTTTTCAGATATCTGAACCTAGACATTATATCAATTCTCCACACAGCTGGGTATCGCAAGCACAACACAGAACTCCTCATTCCCCGTGGCTGGAAAGCTTGCTCTTGGCATGGAGTCACACCTTCAGGGTGGGAGAAACCTTCCTGGTCCCTGATGCCACGCCCAAACTTGAGTGCTGCTTGGGCACAAATTCACACTCTGACCCTCAGCATGAGCCCCATGTCAAAGAAAGGCCTGTCAGGGCCTGGGCCAAGAGCCCGCATATGGGGCTTGCCAAGCCCCTATGCACCCATCCTCACCAGTGTTTGAGTTTTCCAGTCGCCCCGCCCGTACCTGGGGCTCTGCTCTGGAATCCCTTTCTTGGAGAGACACATGAGCCAGACAACACGACTCCACCCTTCCCACAAAATGACCCCAAACTCTTGGGAGCTGGGACAAATCCCCAGAGAGCGATACTCGTCCACAGTCCCTGAGGCCACCCCTCCAATCCACGGCTATCTCGGACACAACATCCAGAGACAAAAGCCTGAAGGAACGCCTCCCCCTCGCCCTTGTTTCAGAGGCCCAGGAGCTCCCTCTCGGGCTGTACATCCGGCCTGCCATACCCTAGGCGCCACTCATAAGCTGAGTTTGTGTTTTCAGACTTCTGTGCCCTCAGCCTGGACCCACACAACCGCCAGGCTAGGGCCTCTGGAGCCACAGCGAAAGATTGTGCCTGCCCTCTCCAAGGAAATTGTGCCCAATCCATTGACCACAACCCTACAGGTTAGGGAAAAGCTCCAAGGCCCCTGAGGCCATCAATAGTGTAGGCCACCCTGGACTAAGAGGGGCTCTCTGACACCAGCGGAGCAACTATCTCCACTTAGACTCTCAGACAGTGTCCCCAGAGACAGAAGGTTGAAATGGACAGGCCCCCAGGCCCTAATCTGAACCTTAGCTCTGGTTTCCATGTGTCCGTCCTCAGAGGTCTGTTTTCGTAGACCAGCACACGGGGCTTTTCTGAGGCACCAAACCAAACCTCTCTCGCCTCCACATGGGGAGCTTACTTACTGGGGATGTATCAAAACCTTCAGGTAGGAGAGTTCTGCAGGGCCACTGAACAACCAGCATATTCCAAGGTTTCCATGGACCCAAACGCACATTATGACGCATCCTCAGGAGAGGCCATTTCAACTCAGCCCCCTGGTTAGCGTGCCCCAGAGGCAGCAGATCAAACATATCTTGTGGCTAATGGCCAATGGGAATGCGAGGCATGCTGTACAGGGATCCATCCTTCGAACCGTGCTCTCCAGTCCTTCCGTATGGTATGTCCTGGAGCCATGCAACAGGACTCGAATGTCCCACAGAAGGAAACCTGGTGGTTTGGGGCAACCTCCAAACTCAGCGTGGGAAAACTTCCTTGGCCTCATGAGGCCCCCGCTTCATGAAGTTGCCATCATGGACACATACTCCAGCCTCAGCCAACGTCTGATCCTCAGCCTGACTTCAGATGCAAGAGATTTTGATTCAGCCTCTGCCTAGTGGGCCTGCTCTGCCCTTGGCTCCAATCCTCACTTTAGCTTGTGTTCCTAGACTTCCGTCCTCACACTCCTGGCCCACAACCCTCCCTTCTGGGAATTCTGGGGCCACAATGAAGCACTCCGCCTGCCTCCCAGGAGAAAAACTTTGTCTATGGTGCTGCCCAGAAACCCCAAATGAGGATCAAACTGCTTGGCCCTCGGCAACACCCCAATTGCATAGGCTACCTTAACCACTGATGCTCTGTCGCAAATAGCCTGAGCCCAGACCTTCCAACAGACACCGACACAGCTGGCTGCACACCCAGCACATTGGACCCGCCACTGCCTTAGGCCACCATCCATTCCCAACCTGGGTTTTCAGTCATCAGAACCTAGACCTTATCTCCAATCCCTGCACAGGGCGGAACCTGATGCACAAGTCAGAACCCCTCCTTCCCCATGGCAAGAAACCTTGCTGCTGGCAGTGAGTCAAACCTTCAGTGTAGGAGAAAACGGCATGGCCCATGAGGCCACGCCCATGTGTGAGGGCCGCCTTGGGCACAAACACACATTGTGACCCTCAGCGTGAGTACCTTATTCAAGTAACGCCTCTCAGTGATTGGACCAAGAGCCCGCATATGTGGCTTGCCATGCCCATAGGCACGCAGGACTAACTAGATGGTGTGTATTCCAGTTGAGGGAACCCACTGCTGTGCTCTAGAGTCCCTCTCCTGGGGGGTCCCCTGTGGCAGAAAACAGTACTCTTCCCTTCCCACAGAATGAACCCAAACACTTGGGAGCTTGGACAATCCCCCGAGAGGAAGGCTCTTCCTCGGCCCCTGAAGCAACCCCTACCCTGAACGGCCACTGTGAACGCAACACCCAGAGACAAAAGCCTGAGCGACTGCCTCCCACTTGCCCTCCTTTGATATCCAGAGGATCTCCCCTCTCGGACTGGAGATCAGGCCTGCCATTACCTTGGCCCCTACCTGAGCCAAGTTTGCTTTTTCAGACATCTGTCCCCACAGCCCTGGCAAACACAACCTCTAGGCTGGGTCCTCTGGAGCCATACCACAGGACCATGCCTGCTCTCTCCTGGGAAACTCTGTCCATTCCTTTGGCCACACACCTCCAGAATATGAGAAACCTCAAGGCCCCCGAGGACATACCATTACCGGGAGCCTCCCTGCACACACAGGGGCCTTCGGACACAAGCGGAGCTGCTACCTCCATGAAGGCATGCACACCGATGTCAACAGAGATAGAAGGTTGAGCCCGACAGGCCCTTAGGCCCTAATCTCAACTCTTGCTTGGTTTTCCAGGTGTCACTCCTCAGAGGCTTTGGTTCGAAGAACAGGATATGGGGCTTTCCTGAGGCACTGAACAGAACTTCTCTCGTCTCCACATGGGAAGCTTCCTTGTTGGAGCCGTGTCAAACACCTCAGGTTGGAGAATCCTGCAGAGTCCCTGAGCCCCCTCCGCATTCCAAGGTCTCCCAGGCCACCAAGCCACAGTAGGACTCATCTTCAGGAGAGTCCATTTCAACTCTCCCCTCCCGGTAGCTCACCCAGGAGCCCGCAGATTGAGCCTGCCTTGTCCTGACTCAAGAGTGGGAATATGAGGTGGCGTTCCCAGGCATCCATGCTTAGACACCTGCTCTCGAGTCTTTCTGTATGGGGCCTCCTGGAACCATCCAATAGCACTCGACTTTCGTGCAGAAGGAAACCTTGAGGTTTGGAGGAGTTCAAAAATCCCATCGTAGGCAAACCTTCCTGGCCTCATGAGGCCCCCACACCATTCAGGAAGAGGCCATGCTGGACAAAAACTCTAGCCTGAGGCACGTCTCAGAGTTGAAATGACCTCAGTGCAGGAGATCTCGATTCAGCCTCTCAGAGTGGGCCTGCCGTGCCATCGGTCCCAAACCTCACGCTAGCTTGTGTTTTCAGACTTCCTTCCTCACACTCCTGGCAAACAAGCCCTCCGGACTAGGAACTCCAGAACCACAACCCAGCCCAGGGTCTGCCCAAGGGAAGAAAAACGTTTCCCTGTGGGGCTCTCTCCAGAAAACCCAGATGAGGATCAACCTGCTCGGGCCTCGACGGTACCTGAACTGGATAGGCTGCTCTGGGCACTCATGCTCTGTCTGACACAGCCTGAAGCCAGACGTCCAGACAGACAAGGAGACAGCTGGCCGCACACCCAGCACTTCGGACACGCCATGGTCTTATGCCGCCACCTCTTCCTAACCTTGGTTTTCAGATATCTGAACCTAGACATTATATCAATTCTCCACACAGCTGGGTATCGCAAGCACAACACAGAACTCCTCCTTCCCCGTGGCTGGAAAGCTTGCTCTTGGCATGGAGTCACACCTTCAGGGTGGGAGAAACCTTCCTGGTCCCTGATGCCACGCCCAAACTTGAGTGCTGCTTGGGCACAAATTCACACTCTGACCCTCAGCATGAGCCCCATGTCAAAGAAAGGCCTGTCAGGGCCTGGGCCAAGAGCCCGCATATGGGGCTTGCCAAGCCCCTATGCACCCATCCTCACCAGTGTTTGAGTTTTCCAGTCGCCCCGCCCGTACCTGGGGCTCTGCTCTGGAATCCCTTTCTTGGAGAGACACATGAGCCAGACAACACGACTCCACCCTTCCCACAAAATGACCCCAAACTCTTGGGAGCTGGGACAAATCCCCAGAGAGGGATACTCGTCCACAGTCCCTGAGGCCACCCCTCCAATCCACGGCTATCTCGGACACAACATCCAGAGACAAAAGCCTGAAGGAACGCCTCCCCCTCGCCCTTGTTTCAGAGGCCCAGGAGCTCCCTCTCGGGCTGTACATCCGGCCTGCCATACCCTAGGCGCCACTCATAAGCTGAGTTTGTGTTTTCAGACTTCTGTGCCCTCAGCCTGGACCCACACAACCGCCAGGCTAGGGCCTCTGGAGCCACAGCGAAAGATTGTGCCTGCCCTCTCCAAGGAAATTGTGCCCAATCCATTGACCACAACCCTACAGGTTAGGGAAAAGCTCCAAGGCCCCTGAGGCCATCAATAGTGTAGGCCACCCTGGACTAAGAGGGGCTCTCTGACACCAGCGGAGCAACTATCTCCACTTAGACTCTCAGACAGTGTCCCCAGAGACAGAAGGTTGAAATGGACAGGCCCCCAGGCCCTAATCTGAACCTTAGCTCTGGTTTCCATGTGTCCGTCCTCAGAGGTCTGTTTTCGTAGACCAGCACACGGGGCTTTTCTGAGGCACCAAACCAAACCTCTCTCGCCTCCACATGGGGAGCTTACTTACTGGGGATGTATCAAACCCTTCAGGTAGGAGAGTTCTGCAGGGCCACTGAACAACCAGCATATTCCAAGGTTTCCATGGACCCAAACGCACATTATGACGCATCCTCAGGAGAGGCCATTTCAACTCAGCCCCCTGGTTAGCGTGCCCCAGAGGCAGCAGATCAAACATATCTTGTGGCTAATGGCCAATGGGAATGCGAGGCATGCTGTACAGGGATCCATCCTTCAAACCGTGCTCTCCAGTCCTTCCGTATGGTATGTCCTGGAGCCATGCAACAGGACTCGAATGTCCCACAGAAGGAAACCTGGTGGTTTGGGGCAACCTCCAAACTCAGCGTGGGAAAACTTCCTTGGCCTCATGAGGCCCCCGCTTCATGAAGTTGCCATCATGGACACATACTCCAGCCTCAGCCAACGTCTGATGCTCAGCCTGACTTCAGATGCAAGAGATTTTGATTCAGCCTCTGCCTAGTGGGCCTGCTCTGCCCTTGGCTCCAATCCTCACTTTAGCTTGTGTTCCTAGACTTCCGTCCTCACACTCCTGGCCCACAACCCTCCCTTCTGGGAATTCTGGGGCCACAATGAAGCACTCCGCCTGCCTCCCAGGAGAAAAACTTTGTCTATGGTGCTGCCCAGAAACCCCAAATGAGGATCAAACTGCTTGGCCCTCGGCAACACCCCAATTGCATAGGCTACCTTAACCACTGATGCTCTGTCGCAAATAGCCTGAGCCCAGACCTTCCAACAGACACCGACACAGCTGGCTGCACACCCAGCACATTGGACCCGCCACTGCCTTAGGCCACCATCCATTCCCAACCTGGGTTTTCAGTCATCAGAACCTAGACCTTATCTCCAATCCCTGCACAGGGCGGAACCTGATGCACAAGTCAGAACCCCTCCTTCCCCATGGCAAGAAACCTTGCTGCTGGCAGTGAGTCAAACCTTCAGTGTAGGAGAAAACGGCATGGCCCATGAGGCCACGCCCATGTGTGAGGGCCGCCTTGGGCACAAACACACATTGTGACCCTCAGCGTGAGTACCTTATTCAAGTAACGCCTCTCAGTGATTGGACCAAGAGCCCGCATATGTGGCTTGCCATGCCCATAGGCACGCAGGACTAACTAGATGGTGTGTATTCCAGTTGAGGGAACCCACTGCTGTGCTCTAGAGTCCCTCTCCTGGGGGGTCCCCTGTGGCAGAAAACAGTACTCTTCCCTTCCCACAGAATGAACCCAAACACTTGGGAGCTTGGACAATCCCCCGAGAGGAAGGCTCTTCCTCGGCCCCTGAAGCAACCCCTACCCTGAACGGCCACTGTGAACGCAACACCCAGAGACAAAAGCCTGAGCGACTGCCTCCCACTTGCCCTCCTTTGATATCCAGAGGATCTCCCCTCTCGGACTGGAGATCAGGCCTGCCATTACCTTGGCCCCTACCTGAGCCAAGTTTGCTTTTTCAGACATCTGTCCCCACAGCCCTGGCAAACACAACCTCTAGGCTGGGTCCTCTGGAGCCATACCACAGGACCATGCCTGCTCTCTCCTGGGAAACTCTGTCCATTCCTTTGGCCACACACCTCCAGAATATGAGAAACCTCAAGGCCCCCGAGGACATACCATTACCGGGAGCCTCCCTGCACACACAGGGGCCTTCGGACACAAGCGGAGCTGCTACCTCCATGAAGGCATGCACACCGATGTCAACAGAGATAGAAGGTTGAGCCCGACAGGCCCTTAGGCCCTAATCTCAACTCTTGCTTGGTTTTCCAGGTGTCACTCCTCAGAGGCTTTGGTTCGAAGAACAGGATATGGGGCTTTCCTGAGGCACTGAACAGAACTTCTCTCGTCTCCACATGGGAAGCTTCCTTGTTGGAGCCGTGTCAAACACCTCAGGTTGGAGAATCCTGCAGAGTCCCTGAGCCCCCTCCGCATTCCAAGGTCTCCCAGGCCACCAAGCCACAGTAGGACTCATCTTCAGGAGAGTCCATTTCAACTCTCCCCTCCCGGTAGCTCACCCAGGAGCCCGCAGATTGAGCCTGCCTTGTCCTGACTCAAGAGTGGGAATATGAGGTGGCGTTCCCAGGCATCCATGCTTAGACACCTGCTCTCGAGTCTTTCCGTATGGGGCCTCCTGGAACCATCCAATAGCACTCGACTTTCGTGCAGAAGGAAACCTTGAGGTTTGGAGGAGTTCAAAAATCCCATCGTAGGCAAACCTTCCTGGCCTCATGAGGCCCCCACACCATTCAGGAAGAGGCCATGCTGGACAAAAACTCTAGCCTGAGGCACGTCTCAGAGTTGAAATGACCTCAGTGCAGGAGATCTCGATTCAGCCTCTCAGAGTGGGCCTGCCGTGCCATCGGTCCCAAACCTCACGCTAGCTTGTGTTTTCAGACTTCCTTCCTCACACTCCTGGCAAACAAGCCCTCCGGACTAGGAACTCCAGAACCACAACCCAGCCCAGGGTCTGCCCAAGGGAAGAAAAACGTTTCCCTGTGGGGCTCTCTCCAGAAAACCCAGATGAGGATCAACCTGCTCGGGCCTCGACGGTACCTGAACTGGATAGGCTGCTCTGGGCACTCATGCTCTGTCTGACACAGCCTGAAGCCAGACGTCCAGACAGACAAGGAGACAGCTGGCCGCACACCCAGCACTTCGGACACGCCATGGTCTTATGCCGCCACCTCTTCCTAACCTTGGTTTTCAGATATCTGAACCTAGACATTATATCAATTCTCCACACAGCTGGGTATCGCAAGCACAACACAGAACTCCTCCTTCCCCGTGGCTGGAAAGCTTGCTCTTGGCATGGAGTCACACCTTCAGGGTGGGAGAAACCTTCCTGGTCCCTGATGCCACGCCCAAACTTGAGTGCTGCTTGGGCACAAATTCACACTCTGACCCTCAGCATGAGCCCCATGTCAAAGAAAGGCCTGTCAGGGCCTGGGCCAAGAGCCCGCATATGGGGCTTGCCAAGCCCCTATGCACCCATCCTCACCAGTGTTTGAGTTTTCCAGTCGCCCCGCCCGTACCTGGGGCTCTGCTCTGGAATCCCTTTCTTGGAGAGACACATGAGCCAGACAACACGACTCCACCCTTCCCACAAAATGACCCCAAACTCTTGGGAGCTGGGACAAATCCCCAGAGAGCGATACTCGTCCACAGTCCCTGAGGCCACCCCTCCAATCCACGGCTATCTCGGACACAACATCCAGAGACAAAAGCCTGAAGGAACGCCTCCCCCTCGCCCTTGTTTCAGAGGCCCAGGAGCTCCCTCTCGGGCTGTACATCCGGCCTGCCATACCCTAGGCGCCACTCATAAGCTGAGTTTGTGTTTTCAGACTTCTGTGCCCTCAGCCTGGACCCACACAACCGCCAGGCTAGGGCCTCTGGAGCCACAGCGAAAGATTGTGCCTGCCCTCTCCAAGGAAATTGTGCCCAATCCATTGACCACAACCCTACAGGTTAGGGAAAAGCTCCAAGGCCCCTGAGGCCATCAATAGTGTAGGCCACCCTGGACTAAGAGGGGCTCTCTGACACCAGCGGAGCAACTATCTCCACTTAGACTCTCAGACAGTGTCCCCAGAGACAGAAGGTTGAAATGGACAGGCCCCCAGGCCCTAATCTGAACCTTAGCTCTGGTTTCCATGTGTCCGTCCTCAGAGGTCTGTTTTCGTAGACCAGCACACGGGGCTTTTCTGAGGCACCAAACCAAACCTCTCTCGCCTCCACATGGGGAGCTTACTTACTGGGGATGTATCAAACCCTTCAGGTAGGAGAGTTCTGCAGGGCCACTGAACAACCAGCATATTCCAAGGTTTCCATGGACCCAAACGCACATTATGACGCATCCTCAGGAGAGGCCATTTCAACTCAGCCCCCTGGTTAGCGTGCCCCAGAGGCAGCAGATCAAACATATCTTGTGGCTAATGGCCAATGGGAATGCGAGGCATGCTGTACAGGGATCCATCCTTCGAACCGTGCTCTCCAGTCCTTCCGTATGGTATGTCCTGGAGCCATGCAACAGGACTCGAATGTCCCACAGAAGGAAACCTGGTGGTTTGGGGCAACCTCCAAACTCAGCGTGGGAAAACTTCCTTGGCCTCATGAGGCCCCCGCTTCATGAAGTTGCCATCATGGACACATACTCCAGCCTCAGCCAACGTCTGATCCTCAGCCTGACTTCAGATGCAAGAGATTTTGATTCAGCCTCTGCCTAGTGGGCCTGCTCTGCCCTTGGCTCCAATCCTCACTTTAGCTTGTGTTCCTAGACTTCCGTCCTCACACTCCTGGCCCACAACCCTCCCTTCTGGGAATTCTGGGGCCACAATGAAGCACTCCGCCTGCCTCCCAGGAGAAAAACTTTGTCTATGGTGCTGCCCAGAAACCCCAAATGAGGATCAAACTGCTTGGCCCTCGGCAACACCCCAATTGCATAGGCTACCTTAACCACTGATGCTCTGTCGCAAATAGCCTGAGCCCAGACCTTCCAACAGACACCGACACAGCTGGCTGCACACCCAGCACATTGGACCCGCCACTGCCTTAGGCCACCATCCATTCCCAACCTGGGTTTTCAGTCATCAGAACCTAGACCTTATCTCCAATCCCTGCACAGGGCGGAACCTGATGCACAAGTCAGAACCCCTCCTTCCCCATGGCAAGAAACCTTGCTGCTGGCAGTGAGTCAAACCTTCAGTGTAGGAGAAAACGGCATGGCCCATGAGGCCACGCCCATGTGTGAGGGCCGCCTTGGGCACAAACACACATTGTGACCCTCAGCGTGAGTACCTTATTCAAGTAACGCCTCTCAGTGATTGGACCAAGAGCCCGCATATGTGGCTTGCCATGCCCATAGGCACGCAGGACTAACTAGATGGTGTGTATTCCAGTTGAGGGAACCCACTGCTGTGCTCTAGAGTCCCTCTCCTGGGGGGTCCCCTGTGGCAGAAAACAGTACTCTTCCCTTCCCACAGAATGAACCCAAACACTTGGGAGCTTGGACAATCCCCCGAGAGGAAGGCTCTTCCTCGGCCCCTGAAGCAACCCCTACCCTGAACGGCCACTGTGAACGCAACACCCAGAGACAAAAGCCTGAGCGACTGCCTCCCACTTGCCCTCCTTTGATATCCAGAGGATCTCCCCTCTCGGACTGGAGATCAGGCCTGCCATTACCTTGGCCCCTACCTGAGCCAAGTTTGCTTTTTCAGACATCTGTCCCCACAGCCCTGGCAAACACAACCTCTAGGCTGGGTCCTCTGGAGCCATACCACAGGACCATGCCTGCTCTCTCCTGGGAAACTCTGTCCATTCCTTTGGCCACACACCTCCAGAATATGAGAAACCTCAAGGCCCCCGAGGACATACCATTACCGGGAGCCTCCCTGCACACACAGGGGCCTTCGGACACAAGCGGAGCTGCTACCTCCATGAAGGCATGCACACCGATGTCAACAGAGATAGAAGGTTGAGCCCGACAGGCCCTTAGGCCCTAATCTCAACTCTTGCTTGGTTTTCCAGGTGTCACTCCTCAGAGGCTTTGGTTCGAAGAACAGGATATGGGGCTTTCCTGAGGCACTGAACAGAACTTCTCTCGTCTCCACATGGGAAGCTTCCTTGTTGGAGCCGTGTCAAACACCTCAGGTTGGAGAATCCTGCAGAGTCCCTGAGCCCCCTCCGCATTCCAAGGTCTCCCAGGCCACCAAGCCACAGTAGGACTCATCTTCAGGAGAGTCCATTTCAACTCTCCCCTCCCGGTAGCTCACCCAGGAGCCCGCAGATTGAGCCTGCCTTGTCCTGACTCAAGAGTGGGAATATGAGGTGGCGTTCCCAGGCATCCATGCTTAGACACCTGCTCTCGAGTCTTTCCGTATGGGGCCTCCTGGAACCATCCAATAGCACTCGACTTTCGTGCAGAAGGAAACCTTGAGGTTTGGAGGAGTTCAAAAATCCCATCGTAGGCAAACCTTCCTGGCCTCATGAGGCCCCCACACCATTCAGGAAGAGGCCATGCTGGACAAAAACTCTAGCCTGAGGCACGTCTCAGAGTTGAAATGACCTCAGTGCAGGAGATCTCGATTCAGCCTCTCAGAGTGGGCCTGCCGTGCCATCGGTCCCAAACCTCACGCTAGCTTGTGTTTTCAGACTTCCTTCCTCACACTCCTGGCAAACAAGCCCTCCGGACTAGGAACTCCAGAACCACAACCCAGCCCAGGGTCTGCCCAAGGGAAGAAAAACGTTTCCCTGTGGGGCTCTCTCCAGAAAACCCAGATGAGGATCAACCTGCTCGGGCCTCGACGGTACCTGAACTGGATAGGCTGCTCTGGGCACTCATGCTCTGTCTGACACAGCCTGAAGCCAGACGTCCAGACAGACAAGGAGACAGCTGGCCGCACACCCAGCACTTCGGACACGCCATGGTCTTATGCCGCCACCTCTTCCTAACCTTGGTTTTCAGATATCTGAACCTAGACATTATATCAATTCTCCACACAGCTGGGTATCGCAAGCACAACACAGAACTCCTCCTTCCCCGTGGCTGGAAAGCTTGCTCTTGGCATGGAGTCACACCTTCAGGGTGGGAGAAACCTTCCTGGTCCCTGATGCCACGCCCAAACTTGAGTGCTGCTTGGGCACAAATTCACACTCTGACCCTCAGCATGAGCCCCATGTCAAAGAAAGGCCTGTCAGGGCCTGGGCCAAGAGCCCGCATATGGGGCTTGCCAAGCCCCTATGCACCCATCCTCACCAGTGTTTGAGTTTTCCAGTCGCCCCGCCCGTACCTGGGGCTCTGCTCTGGAATCCCTTTCTTGGAGAGACACATGAGCCAGACAACACGACTCCACCCTTCCCACAAAATGACCCCAAACTCTTGGGAGCTGGGACAAATCCCCAGAGAGCGATACTCGTCCACAGTCCCTGAGGCCACCCCTCCAATCCACGGCTATCTCGGACACAACATCCAGAGACAAAAGCCTGAAGGAACGCCTCCCCCTCGCCCTTGTTTCAGAGGCCCAGGAGCTCCCTCTCGGGCTGTACATCCGGCCTGCCATACCCTAGGCGCCACTCATAAGCTGAGTTTGTGTTTTCAGACTTCTGTGCCCTCAGCCTGGACCCACACAACCGCCAGGCTAGGGCCTCTGGAGCCACAGCGAAAGATTGTGCCTGCCCTCTCCAAGGAAATTGTGCCCAATCCATTGACCACAACCCTACAGGTTAGGGAAAAGCTCCAAGGCCCCTGAGGCCATCAATAGTGTAGGCCACCCTGGACTAAGAGGGGCTCTCTGACACCAGCGGAGCAACTATCTCCACTTAGACTCTCAGACAGTGTCCCCAGAGACAGAAGGTTGAAATGGACAGGCCCCCAGGCCCTAATCTGAACCTTAGCTCTGGTTTCCATGTGTCCGTCCTCAGAGGTCTGTTTTCGTAGACCAGCACACGGGGCTTTTCTGAGGCACCAAACCAAACCTCTCTCGCCTCCACATGGGGAGCTTACTTACTGGGGATGTATCAAACCCTTCAGGTAGGAGAGTTCTGCAGGGCCACTGAACAACCAGCATATTCCAAGGTTTCCATGGACCCAAACGCACATTATGACGCATCCTCAGGAGAGGCCATTTCCACTCAGCCCCCTGGTTAGCGTGCCCCAGAGGCAGCAGATCAAACATATCTTGTCGCTAATGGCCAATGGGAATGCGAGGCATGCTGGACAGGGATCCATCCTTCGAACCGTGCTCTCCAGTCCTTCCGTATGGTATGTCCTGGAGCCATGCAACAGGACTCGAATGTCCCACAGAAGGAAACCTGGTGGTTTGGGGCAACCTCCAAACTCAGCGTGGGAAAACTTCCTTGGCCTCATGAGGCCCCCGCTTCATGAAGTTGCCATCATGGACACATACTCCAGCCTCAGCCAATGTCTGATCCTCAGCCTGACTTCAGATGCAAGAGATTTTGATTCAGCCTCTGCCTAGTGGGCCTGCTCTGCCCTTGGCTCCAATCCTCACTTTAGCTTGTGTTCCTAGACTTCCGTCCTCACACTCCTGGCCCACAACCCTCCCTTCTGGGAATTCTGGGGCCACAATGAAGCACTCCGCCTGCCTCCCAGGAGAAAAACTTTGTCTATGGTGCTGCCCAGAAACCCCAAATGAGGATCAAACTGCTTGGCCCTCGGCAACACCCCAATTGCATAGGCTACCTTAACCACTGATGCTCTGTCGCAAATAGCCTGAGCCCAGACCTTCCAACAGACACCGACACAGCTGGCTGCACACCCAGCACATTGGACCCGCCACTGCCTTAGGCCACCATCCATTCCCAACCTGGGTTTTCAGTCATCAGAACCTAGACCTTATCTCCAATCCCTGCACAGGGCGGAACCTGATGCACAAGTCAGAACCCCTCCTTCCCCATGGCAAGAAACCTTGCTGCTGGCAGTGAGTCAAACCTTCAGTGTAGGAGAAAACGGCATGGCCCATGAGGCCACGCCCATGTGTGAGGGCCGCCTTGGGCACAAACACACATTGTGACCCTCAGCGTGAGTACCTTATTCAAGTAACGCCTCTCAGTGATTGGACCAAGAGCCCGCATATGTGGCTTGCCATGCCCATAGGCACGCAGGACTAACTAGATGGTGTGTATTCCAGTTGAGGGAACCCACTGCTGTGCTCTAGAGTCCCTCTCCTGGGGGGTCCCCTGTGGCAGAAAACAGTACTCTTCCCTTCCCACAGAATGAACCCAAACACTTGGGAGCTTGGACAATCCCCCGAGAGGAAGGCTCTTCCTCGGCCCCTGAAGCAACCCCTACCCTGAACGGCCACTGTGAACGCAACACCCAGAGACAAAAGCCTGAGCGACTGCCTCCCACTTGCCCTCCTTTGATATCCAGAGGATCTCCCCTCTCGGACTGGAGATCAGGCCTGCCATTACCTTGGCCCCTACCTGAGCCAAGTTTGCTTTTTCAGACATCTGTCCCCACAGCCCTGGCAAACACAACCTCTAGGCTGGGTCCTCTGGAGCCATACCACAGGACCATGCCTGCTCTCTCCTGGGAAACTCTGTCCATTCCTTTGGCCACACACCTCCAGAATATGAGAAACCTCAAGGCCCCCGAGGACATACCATTACCGGGAGCCTCCCTGCACACACAGGGGCCTTCGGACACAAGCGGAGCTGCTACCTCCATGAAGGCATGCACACCGATGTCAACAGAGATAGAAGGTTGAGCCCGACAGGCCCTTAGGCCCTAATCTCAACTCTTGCTTGGTTTTCCAGGTGTCACTCCTCAGAGGCTTTGGTTCGAAAAACAGGATATGGGGCTTTCCTGAGGCACTGAACAGAACTTCTCTCGTCTCCACATGGGAAGCTTCCTTGTTGGAGCCGTGTCAAACACCTCAGGTTGGAGAATCCTGCAGAGTCCCTGAGCCCCCTCCGCATTCCAAGGTCTCCCAGGCCACCAAGCCACAGTAGGACTCATCTTCAGGAGAGTCCATTTCAACTCTCCCCTCCCGGTAGCTCACCCAGGAGCCCGCAGATTGAGCCTGCCTTGTCCTGACTCAAGAGTGGGAATATGAGGTGGCGTTCCCAGGCATCCATGCTTAGACACCTGCTCTCGAGTCTTTCCGTATGGGGCCTCCTGGAACCATCCAATAGCACTCGACTTTCGTGCAGAAGGAAACCTTGAGGTTTGGAGGAGTTCACAAATCCCATCGTAGGCAAACCTTCCTGGCCTCATGAGGCCCCCACACCATTCAGGAAGAGGCCATGCTGGACAAAAACTCTAGCCTGAGGCACGTCTCAGAGTTGAAATGACCTCAGTGCAGGAGATCTCGATTCAGCCTCTCAGAGTGGGCCTGCCGTGCCATCGGTCCCAAACCTCACGCTAGCTTGTGTTTTCAGACTTCCTTCCTCACACTCCTGGCAAACAAGCCCTCCGGACTAGGAACTCCAGAACCACAACCCAGCCCAGGGTCTGCCCAAGGGAAGAAAAACGTTTCCCTGTGGGGCTCTCTCCAGAAAACCCAGATGAGGATCAACCTGCTCGGGCCTCGACGGTACCCGAACTGGATAGGCTGCTCTGGGCACTCATGCTCTGTCTGACACAGCCTGAAGCCAGACGTCCAGACAGACAAGGAGACAGCTGGCCGCACACCCAGCACTTCGGACACGCCATGGTCTTATGCCGCCACCTCTTCCTAACCTTGGTTTTCAGATATCTGAACCTAGACATTAGATCAATTCTCCACACAGCTGGGTATCGCAAGCACAACACAGAACTCCTCCTTCCCCGTGGCTGGAAAGCTTGCTCTTGGCATGGAGTCACACCTTCAGGGTGGGAGAAACCTTCCTGGTCCCTGATGCCACGCCCAAACTTGAGTGCTGCTTGGGCACAAATTCACACTCTGACCCTCAGCATGAGCCCCATGTCAAAGAAAGGCCTGTCAGGGCCTGGGCCAAGAGCCCGCATATGGGGCTTGCCAAGCCCCTATGCACCCATCCTCACCAGTGTTTGAGTTTTCCAGTCGCCCCGCCCGTACCTGGGGCTCTGCTCTGGAATCCCTTTCTTGGAGAGACACATGAGCCAGACAACACGACTCCACCCTTCCCACAAAATGACCCCAAACTCTTGGGAGCTGGGACAAATCCCCAGAGAGCGATACTCGTCCACAGTCCCTGAGGCCACCCCTCCAATCCACGGCTATCTCGGACACAACATCCAGAGACAAAAGCCTGAAGGAACGCCTCCCCCTCGCCCTTGTTTCAGAGGCCCAGGAGCTCCCTCTCGGGCTGTACATCCGGCCTGCCATACCCTAGGCGCCACTCATAAGCTGAGTTTGTGTTTTCAGACTTCTGTGCCCTCAGCCTGGACCCACACAACCGCCAGGCTAGGGCCTCTGGAGCCACAGCGAAAGATTGTGCCTGCCCTCTCCAAGGAAATTGTGCCCAATCCATTGACCACAACCCTACAGGTTAGGGAAAAGCTCCAAGGCCCCTGAGGCCATCAATAGTGTAGGCCACCCTGGACTAAGAGGGGCTCTCTGACACCAGCGGAGCAACTATCTCCACTTAGACTCTCAGACAGTGTCCCCAGAGACAGAAGGTTGAAATGGACAGGCCCCCAGGCCCTAATCTGAACCTTAGCTCTGGTTTCCATGTGTCCGTCCTCAGAGGTCTGTTTTCGTAGACCAGCACACGGGGCTTTTCTGAGGCACCAAACCAAACCTCTCTCGCCTCCACATGGGGAGCTTACTTACTGGGGATGTATCAAACCCTTCAGGTAGGAGAGTTCTGCAGGGCCACTGAACAACCAGCATATTCCAAGGTTTCCATGGACCCAAACGCACATTATGACGCATCCTCAGGAGAGGCCATTTCAACTCAGCCCCCTGGTTAGCGTGCCCCAGAGGCAGCAGATCAAACATATCTTGTCGCTAATGGCCAATGGGAATGCGAGGCATGCTGGACAGGGATCCATCCTTCGAACCGTGCTCTCCAGTCCTTCCGTATGGTATGTCCTGGAGCCATGCAACAGGACTCGAATGTCCCACAGAAGGAAACCTGGTGGTTTGGGGCAACCTCCAAACTCAGCGTGGGAAAACTTCCTTGGCCTCATGAGGCCCCCGCTTCATGAAGTTGCCATCATGGACACATACTCCAGCCTCAGCCAATGTCTGATCCTCAGCCTGACTTCAGATGCAAGAGATTTTGATTCAGCCTCTGCCTAGTGGGCCTGCTCTGCCCTTGGCTCCAATCCTCACTTTAGCTTGTGTTCCTAGACTTCCGTCCTCACACTCCTGGCCCACAACCCTCCCTTCTGGGAATTCTGGGGCCACAATGAAGCACTCCGCCTGCCTCCCAGGAGAAAAACTTTGTCTATGGTGCTGCCCAGAAACCCCAAATGAGGATCAAACTGCTTGGCCCTCGGCAACACCCCAATTGCATAGGCTACCTTAACCACTGATGCTCTGTCGCAAATAGCCTGAGCCCAGACCTTCCAACAGACACCGACACAGCTGGCTGCACACCCAGCACATTGGACCCGCCACTGCCTTAGGCCACCATCCATTCCCAACCTGGGTTTTCAGTCATCAGAACCTAGACCTTATCTCCAATCCCTGCACAGGGCGGAACCTGATGCACAAGTCAGAACCCCTCCTTCCCCATGGCAAGAAACCTTGCTGCTGGCAGTGAGTCAAACCTTCAGTGTAGGAGAAAACGGCATGGCCCATGAGGCCACGCCCATGTGTGAGGGCCGCCTTGGGCACAAACACACATTGTGACCCTCAGCGTGAGTACCTTATTCAAGTAACGCCTCTCAGTGATTGGACCAAGAGCCCGCATATGTGGCTTGCCATGCCCATAGGCACGCAGGACTAACTAGATGGTGTGTATTCCAGTTGAGGGAACCCACTGCTGTGCTCTAGAGTCCCTCTCCTGGGGGGTCCCCTGTGGCAGAAAACAGTACTCTTCCCTTCCCACAGAATGAACCCAAACACTTGGGAGCTTGGACAATCCCCCGAGAGGAAGGCTCTTCCTCGGCCCCTGAAGCAACCCCTACCCTGAACGGCCACTGTGAACGCAACACCCAGAGACAAAAGCCTGAGCGACTGCCTCCCACTTGCCCTCCTTTGATATCCAGAGGATCTCCCCTCTCGGACTGGAGATCAGGCCTGCCATTACCTTGGCCCCTACCTGAGCCAAGTTTGCTTTTTCAGACATCTGTCCCCACAGCCCTGGCAAACACAACCTCTAGGCTGGGTCCTCTGGAGCCATACCACAGGACCATGCCTGCTCTCTCCTGGGAAACTCTGTCCATTCCTTTGGCCACACACCTCCAGAATATGAGAAACCTCAAGGCCCCCGAGGACATACCATTACCGGGAGCCTCCCTGCACACACAGGGGCCTTCGGACACAAGCGGAGCTGCTACCTCCATGAAGGCATGCACACCGATGTCAACAGAGATAGAAGGTTGAGCCCGACAGGCCCTTAGGCCCTAATCTCAACTCTTGCTTGGTTTTCCAGGTGTCACTCCTCAGAGGCTTTGGTTCGAAGAACAGGATATGGGGCTTTCCTGAGGCACTGAACAGAACTTCTCTCGTCTCCACATGGGAAGCTTCCTTGTTGGAGCCGTGTCAAACACCTCAGGTTGGAGAATCCTGCAGAGTCCCTGAGCCCCCTCCGCATTCCAAGGTCTCCCAGGCCACCAAGCCACAGTAGGACTCATCTTCAGGAGAGTCCATTTCAACTCTCCCCTCCCGGTAGCTCACCCAGGAGCCCGCAGATTGAGCCTGCCTTGTCCTGACTCAAGAGTGGGAATATGAGGTGGCGTTCCCAGGCATCCATGCTTAGACACCTGCTCTCGAGTCTTTCCGTATGGGGCCTCCTGGAACCATCCAATAGCACTCGACTTTCGTGCAGAAGGAAACCTTGAGGTTTGGAGGAGTTCACAAATCCCATCGTAGGCAAACCTTCCTGGCCTCATGAGGCCCCCACACCATTCAGGAAGAGGCCATGCTGGACAAAAACTCTAGCCTGAGGCACGTCTCAGAGTTGAAATGACCTCAGTGCAGGAGATCTCGATTCAGCCTCTCAGAGTGGGCCTGCCGTGCCATCGGTCCCAAACCTCACGCTAGCTTGTGTTTTCAGACTTCCTTCCTCACACTCCTGGCAAACAAGCCCTCCGGACTAGGAACTCCAGAACCACAACCCAGCCCAGGGTCTGCCCAAGGGAAGAAAAACGTTTCCCTGTGGGGCTCTCTCCAGAAAACCCAGATGAGGATCAACCTGCTCGGGCCTCGACGGTACCCGAACTGGATAGGCTGCTCTGGGCACTCATGCTCTGTCTGACACAGCCTGAAGCCAGACGTCCAGACAGACAAGGAGACAGCTGGCCGCACACCCAGCACTTCGGACACGCCATGGTCTTATGCCGCCACCTCTTCCTAACCTTGGTTTTCAGATATCTGAACCTAGACATTAGATCAATTCTCCACACAGCTGGGTATCGCAAGCACAACACAGAACTCCTCCTTCCCCGTGGCTGGAAAGCTTGCTCTTGGCATGGAGTCACACCTTCAGGGTGGGAGAAACCTTCCTGGTCCCTGATGCCACGCCCAAACTTGAGTGCTGCTTGGGCACAAATTCACACTCTGACCCTCAGCATGAGCCCCATGTCAAAGAAAGGCCTGTCAGGGCCTGGGCCAAGAGCCCGCATATGGGGCTTGCCAAGCCCCTATGCACCCATCCTCACCAGTGTTTGAGTTTTCCAGTCGCCCCGCCCGTACCTGGGGCTCTGCTCTGGAATCCCTTTCTTGGAGAGACACATGAGCCAGACAACACGACTCCACCCTTCCCACAAAATGACCCCAAACTCTTGGGAGCTGGGACAAATCCCCAGAGAGGGATACTCGTCCACAGTCCCTGAGGCCACCCCTCCAATCCACGGCTATCTCGGACACAACATCCAGAGACAAAAGCCTGAAGGAACGCCTCCCCCTCGCCCTTGTTTCAGAGGCCCAGGAGCTCCCTCTCGGGCTGTACATCCGGCCTGCCATACCCTAGGCGCCACTCATAAGCTGAGTTTGTGTTTTCAGACTTCTGTGCCCTCAGCCTGGACCCACACAACCACCAGGCTAGGGCCTCTGGAGCCACAGCGAAAGATTGTGCCTGCCCTCTCCAAGGAAATTGTGCCCAATCCATTGACCGCAACCCTACAGGTTAGGGAAAAGCTCCAAGGCCCCTGAGGCCATCAATAGTGTAGGCCACCCTGGACTAAGAGGGGCTCTCTGACACCAGCGGAGCAACTATCTCCACTTAGACTCTCAGACAGTGTCCCCAGAGACAGAAGGTTGAAATGGACAGGCCCCCAGGCCCTAATCTGAACCTTAGCTCTGGTTTCCATGTGTCCGTCCTCAGAGGTCTGTTTTCGTAGACCAGCACACGGGGCTTTTCTGAGGCACCAAACCAAACCTCTCTCGCCTCCACATGGGGAGCTTACTTACTGGGGATGTATCAAACCCTTCAGGTAGGAGAGTTCCGCAGGGCCACTGAACAACCAGCACATTCCAAGGTTTCCATGGACCCAAACGCACATTATGACGCATCCTCAGGAGAGGCCACTTCAACTCAGCCCCCAGGTTAGCGTGCCCCAGAGGCAGCAGATCAAACATATCTTGTGGCTAATGGCCAATGGGAATGCGAGGCATGCTGTACAGGGATCCATCCTTCGAACCGTGCTCTCCAGTCCTTCCGTATGGTATGTCCTGGAGCCATGCAACAGGACTCGAATGTCCCACAGAAGGAAACCTGGTGGTTTGGGGCAACCTCCAAACTCAGCGTGGGAAAACTTCCTTGGCCTCATGAGGCCCCCGCTTCATGAAGGTGCCATCATGGACACATACTCCAGCCTCAGCCAACGTCTGATCCTCAGCCTGACTTCAGATGCAGGAGATTTTGATTCAGTCTCTGCCTAGTGGGCCTGCTCTGCCCTTGGCTCCAATCCTCACTTTAGCTTGTGTTCCTAGACTTCCGTCCTCACACTCCTGGCCCACAAACCCTCCCTTCTGGGAATTCTGGGGCCACAATGAAGCACTCCGCCTGCTTCCCAGGAGAAAAACTTTGTCTATGGTGCTGCCCAGGAACCCCAAATGAGGATCAAACTGCTTGGCCCTCGGCAACACCCCAATTGCATAGGCTACCTTAAACACTGATGCTCTGTCGCAAATAGCCTGAGCCCAGACCTTCCAACAGACACCGACACAGCTGGCTGCACACCCAGCACATTGGACCCGCCACTGCCTTAGGCCACCATCCATTCCCAACCTGGGTTTTCAGTCATCAGAACTTAGACCTTATCTCCAATCCCTGCACAGGGCGGAACCTGATGCACAAGTCAGAAACCCTCCTTCCCCATGGCAAGAAACCTTGCTGCTGGCAGTGAGTCAAACCTTCAGTGTAGGAGAAAACGGCATGGCCCATGAGGCCACGCCCATGTGTGAGGGCCGCCTTGGGCACAAACACACATTGTGACCCTCAGCGTGAGTACCTTATTCAAGTAACGCCTCTCAGTGATTGGACCAAGAGCCCGCATATGTGGCTTGCCATGCCCATAGGCACGCAGGACTAACTAGATGGTGTGTATTCCAGTTGAGGGAACCCACTGCTGTGCTCTAGAGTCCCTCTCCTGGGGGGTCCCCTGTGGCAGAAAACAGTACTCTTCCCTTCCCACAGAATGAACCCAAACACTTGGGAGCTTGGACAATCCCCCGAGAGGAAGGCTCTTCCTCGGTCCCTGAAGCAATCCCTACCCTGAATGGCCACTGTGAACGCAACACCCAGAGACAAAAGCCTGAGCGACTGCCTCCCACTTGCCCTCCTTTGATATCCAGAGGATCTCCCCTCTCGGGCTGGAAATCAGGCCTGCCATTACCTTGGCCCCTACCTGAGCCAAGTTTGCTTTTTCAGACATCTGTCCCCACAGCCCTGGCAAACACAGCCTCTAGGCTGGGTCCTCTGGAGCCATACCACAGGACCATGCCTGCTCTCTCCTGGGAAACTCTGTCCATTCCTTTGGCCACACACCTCCAGAATATGAGAAACCTCAAGGCCCCCGAGGACATACCATTACTGGGAGCCTCCCTGCACACACAGGGGCCTTCGGACACAAGCTGAGCTGCTACCTCCATGAAGGCATGCACACCGATGTCAACAGAGATAGAAGGTTGAGCCCGACAGGCCCTTAGGCCCTAATCTCAACTCTTGCTTGGTTTTCCAGGTGTCACTCCTCAGAGGCTTTGGTTCGAAGAACAGGATATGGGGCTTTCCTGAGGCACTGAACAGAACTTCTCTCGTCTCCACATGGGAAGCTTCCTTGTTGGAGCCGTGTCAAACACCTCAGGTTGGAGAATCCTGCAGAGTCCCTGAGCCACCTCCACATTCCAAGGTCTCCCAGGCCACCAAGCCACAGTAGGACTCATCTTCAGGAGAGTCCATTTCAACTCTCCCCTCTGGGTAGCTCACCCAGGAGCCCGCAGATTGAGCCTGCCTTGTCCTGACTAAAGAGTGGGAATATGAGGTGGCATTCTCAGGCATCCATGCTTAGACACCTGCTCTCGAGTCTTTCCGTATGGGGCCTCCTGGAACCATCCAATAGCACTCGCCTTTCGTGCAGAAGGAAACCTTGAGGTTTGGAGTAGTTCACAAATCCCATCGTAGGCAAACCTTCCTGGCCTCATGAGGCCCCCACACCATTCAGGAAGAGGCCATGCTGGACAAAAACTCTAGCCTGAGGCACGTCTCAGAGTTGAAATGACCTCAGTGCAGGAGATCTCGATTCAGCCTCTCAGAGTGGGCCTGCCGTGCCATCGGTCCCAAACCTCACGCTAGCTTGTGTTTTCAGACTTCCTTCCTCACACTCCTGGCAAACAAGCCCTCCGGACTAGGAACTCCAGAACCACATCCCAGCCCAGGGTCTGCCCAAGGGAAGAAAAACGTTTCCCTGTGGGGCTCTCTCCAGAAAACCCAGATGAGGATCAACCTGCTCGGGCCTCGACGGTACCCGAACTGGATAGGCTGCTCTGGGCACTCATGCTCTGTCTGACACAGCCTGAAGCCAGACGTCCAGACAGACAAGGAGACAGCTGGCCACACACCCAGCACTTCGGACACGCCATGGTCTTATGCCGTCACCTCTTCCTAACCTTGGTTTTCAGATATCTGAACATAGACATTATATCAATTCTCCACACAGCTGGGTATCGCAAGCACAACACAGAACTCCTCATTCCCCGTGGCTGTAAAGCTTGCTCTTGGCATGGTGTCACACCTTCAGGGTGGGAGAAACCTTCCTGGTCCCTGATGCCACGCCCAAACTTGAGTGCTGCTTGGGCACAAATTCACACTCTGACCCTCAGCATGAGCCCAATGCCAAAGAAAGGCCTGTCAGGGCCTGGGCCAAGAGCCCGCATATGGGGCTTGCCAAGCCCCTATGCACCCAATCCTCACCAGTGTTTGAGTTTTCCAGTCGCCCCGCCCGTACCTGGGGCTCTGCTCTGGAATCCCTTTCTTGGAGAGACACGTGAGCCAGACAACACTTTTCCACCCTTCCCACAAAATGACCCCAAACTCTTGGGAGCTGGGACAAATCCCCAGAGAGGGATACTCGTCCACAGTCCCTGAGGCCACCCCTCCAATCCACGGCTATCTCGGACACAACATCCAGAGACAAAAGCCTGAAGGAACGCCTCCCCCTCGCCCTTGTTTCAGAGGCCCAGGAGCTCCCTCTCGGGCTGTACATCCGGCCTGCCATACCCTAGGCGCCACTCATAAGCTGAGTTTGTGTTTTCTGACTTCTGTGCCCTCAGCCTGGACCCACACAACCGCCAGGCTAGGGCCTCTGGAGCCACAGCGAAAGATTGTGCCTGCCCTCTCCAAGGAAATTGTGCCCAATCCATTGACCACAACCCTACAGGTTAGGGAAAAGCTCCAAGGCCCCTGAGGCCATCAATAGTGTAGGCCACCCTGGACTAAGAGGGGCTCTCTGACACCAGCGGAGCAACTATCTCCACTTAGACTCTCAGACAGTGTCCCCAGAGACAAAAGGTTAAAATGGACAGGCCCCCATGCCCTAATCTGAAAGTTAGCTCTGGTTTCCATGTGTCCGTCCTCAGAGGTCTGTTTTCGTAGACCAGCACACGGGGCTTTTCTGAGGCACCAAACCAAACCTCTCTCGTCTCCACATGGGGAGCTTACTTACTGGGGATGTATCAAACCCTTCAGGTAGGAGAGTTCCGCAGGGCCACTGAACAACCAGCACATTCCAAGGTTTCCATGGACCCAAACGCACATTATGACGCATCCTCAGGAGAAGCCACTTCAACTCAGCCCCCTGGTTAGCGTGCCCCAGAGGCAGCAGAACAAACATATCTTGTGGCTAATGGCCAATGGGAATGCGAGGCATGCTGTACAGGGATCCATCCTTCGAACCGTGCTCTCCAGTCCTTCCGTATGGTATGTCCTGGAGCCATGCAACAGGACTCGAATGTTCCACAGAAGGAAACCTGGTGGTTTGGGGCAACCTCCAAACTCAGCGTGGGAAAACTTCCTTGGCCTCATGAGGCCCCCGCTTCATGAAGGTGCCATCATGGACACATACTCCAGCCTCAGCCAACGTCTGATCCTCAGCCTGACTTCAGATGCAGGAGATTTTGATTCAGCCTCTGCCTAGTGGGCCTGCTCTGCCCTTGGCTCCAATCCTCACTTTAGCTTGTGTTCCTAGACTTCCGTCCTCACACTCCTGGCCCACAAACCCTCCCTTCTGGGAATTCTGGGGCCACAATGAAGCACTCCGCCTGCCTCCCAGGAGAAAAACTTTGTCTATGGTGCTGCCCAGAAACCCCAAATGAGGATCAAACTGCTTGGCCCTCGGCAACACCCCAATTGCATAGGCTACCTTAAACACTGATGCTCTGTCGCAAATAGCCTGAGCCCAGACCTTCCAACAGACAACGACACAGCTGGCTGCACACCCAGCACATTGGACCCGCCACTGCCTTAGGCCACCATCCATTCCCAACCTGGGTTTTCAGTCATCAGAACCTAGACCTTATCTCCAATCCCTGCACAGGGGGGAACCTGATGCACAAGTCAGAACCCCTCCTTCCCCATGGCAAGAAACCTTGCTGCTGGCAGTGAGTCAAACCTTCAGTGTAGGAGAAAACGGCATGGCCCATGAGGCCACGCCCATGTGTGAGGGCCGCCTTGGGCACAAACACACATTGTGACCCTCAGCGTGAGTACCTTATTCAAGTAACGCCTCTCAGTGATTGGACCAAGAGCCCGCATATGTGGCTTGCCATGCCCATAGGCACGCAGGACTAACTAGATGGTGTGTATTCCAGTTGAGGGAACCCACTGCTGTGCTCTAGAGTCCCTCCCCTGGGGGGTTCCCTGTGGCAGAAAACAGTACTCTTCCCTTCCCACAGAATGAACCCAAACTCTTGGGAGCTTGGACAATCCCCCGAGAGGAAGGCTCTTCCTCGGCCCCTGAAGCAACCCCTACCCTGAACGGCCACTGTGAACGCAACACCCAGAGACAAAAGCCTGAGCGACTGCCTCCCACTTGCCCTCCTTTGATATCCAGAGGATCTCCCCTCTCGGACTGGAGATCAGGCCTGCCATTACCTTGGCCCCTACCTGAGCCAAGTTTGCTTTTTCAGACATCTGTCCCCACAGCCCTGGCAAACACAGCCTCTAGGCTGGGTCCTCTGGAGCCATACCACAGGACCATGCCTGCTCTCTCCTGGGAAACTCTGTCCATTCCTTTGGCCACACACCTCCAGAATATGAGAAACCTCAAGGCCCCCGAGGACATACCATTACCGGGAGCCTCCCTGCACACACAGGGGCCTTCGGACACAAGCGGAGCTGCTACCTCCATGAAGGCATGCACACAGATGTCAACAGAGATAGAAGGTTGAGCCCGACAGGCCCTTAGGCCCTAATCTCAACTCTTGCTTGGTTTTCCAGGTGTCACTCCT
Organism: Mustela nivalis; assembly: GCF_964662115.1. Taxonomy (NCBI): domain Eukaryota; kingdom Metazoa; phylum Chordata; class Mammalia; order Carnivora; family Mustelidae; genus Mustela; species Mustela nivalis. The sequence goes on along the minus strand of NW_028136459.1, from coordinate 1,283,284 downwards.
CAGAGGCTTTGGTTCGAAGAACAGGATATGGGGCTTTCCTGAGGCACTGAACAGAACTTCTCTCGTCTCCACATGGGAAGCTTCCTTGTTGGAGCCGTGTCAAACACCTCAGGTTGGAGAATCCTGCAGAGTCCCTGAGCCACCTCCACATTCCAAGGTCTCCCAGGCCACCAAGCCACAGTAGGACTCATCTTCAGGAGAGTCCATTTCAACTCTCCCCTCTGGGTAGCTCACCCAGGAGCCCGCAGATTGAGCCTGCCTTGTCCTGACTAAAGAGTGGGAATATGAGGTGGCGTTCCCAGGCATCCATGCTTAGACACCTGCTCTCGAGTCTTTCCGTATGGGGCCTCCTGGAACCATCCAATAGCACTCGACTTTCGTGCAGAAGGAAACCTTGAGGTTTGGAGTAGTTCACAAATCCCATCGTAGGCAAACCTTCCTGGCCTCATGAGGCCCCCAAACCATTCAGGAAGAGACCATGCTGGACAAAAACTCTAGCCTGAGGCACGTCTCATAGTTGAAATGACCTCAGTGCAGGAGATCTCGATTCAGCCTCTCAGAGTGGGCCTGCCGTGCCATCGGTCCCAAACCTCACGCTAGCTTGTGTTTTCAGACTTCCTTCCTCACACTCCTGGCAAACAAGCCCTCCGGACTAGGAACTCCAGAACCACAACCCAGCCCAGGGTCTGCCCAAGGGAAGAAAAACGTTTCCCTGTGGGGCTCTCTCCAGAAAACCCAGATGACGATCAACCTGCTCGGGCCTCGACGGTACCCGAACTGGATAGGCTGCTCTGGGCACTCATGCTCTGTCTGACACAGCCTGAAGCCAGACGTCCAGACAGACAAGGAGACAGCTGGCCGCACACCCAGCACTTCGGACACGCCATGGTCTTATGCCGTCACCTCTTCCTAACCTTGGTTTTCAGATATCTGAACCTAGACATTATATCAATTCTCCACACAGCTGGGTATCGCAAGCACAACACAGAACTCCTCCTTCCCCGTGGCTGGAAAGCTTGCTCTTGGCATGGAGTCACACCTTCAGGGTGGGAGAAACCTTCCTGGTCCCTGATGCCACGCCCAAACTTGAGTGCTGCTTGGGCACAAATTCACACTCTGACCCTCAGCATGAGCTCCATGTCAAAGAAAGGCCTGTCAGGGCCTGGGCCAAGAGCCCGCATATGGGGCTTGCCAAGCCCCTATGCACCCAATCCTCACCAGTTTTTGAGTTTTCCAGTCGTCCCGCCCATACCTGGGGCTCTGATCTGGAATCCCTTTCTTGGAGAGACACATGAGCCAGACATGACGACTACACCCTTCCCACAAAATGACCCCAAACTCTTGGGAGCTGGGACAAATCCCCAGAGAGCGATACTCGTCCACAGTCCCTGAGGCCACCCCTCCAATCCACGGCTATCTCGGACACAACATCCAGAGACAAAAGCCTGAAGGAACGCCTCCCACTCGCCCTTGTTTCAGAGGCCGAGGAGCACCCTCTCGGGCTGTACATCCGGCCTGCCATACCCTAAGCGCCACTCATAAGCTGAGTTTGCGTTTTCAGACATCTGTGCCCTCAGCCTGGACCCACACAACCGCCAGGCTAGGGCCTCTGGAGCCATAGCGAAAGATTGTGCCTGACCTCTCCAAGGAAATTGTGCCCAATCCATTGACCACAACCCTACAGGTTAGGGAAAAGCTCCAACGCCCCTGAGGCCATCAATAGTGTAGGCCACCCTGGACTAAGAGGGGCTCTCTGACACCAGCGGAGCAACTATCTCCACTTAGACTCTCAGACAGTGTCCCCAGAGACAGAAGGTTGAAATGGACAGGCCCCCAGGACCTAATCTGAACCTTAGCTCTGGTTTCCATGTGTCCGTCCTCAGAGGTCTGTTTTCGTAGACCAGCACACGGGGCTTTTCTGAGGCACCAAACCAAACCTCTCTCGCCTCCACATGGGGAGCTTACTTACTGGGGATGTATCAAACCCTTCAGGTAGGAGAGTTCCGCAGGGCCACTGAACAACCAGCACATTCCAAGGTTTCCATGGACCCAAACGCACATTATGACGCATCCTCAGGAGAGGCCATTTCAACTCAGCCCCCTGGTTAGCGTGCCCCAGAGGCAGCAGATCAAACATATCTTGTGGCTAATGGCCAGTGGGAATGCGAGGCATGCTGTACAGGGATCCATCCTTCGAACGGTGCTCTCCAGTCCTTCCGTATGGTATGTCCTGGAGCCATGCAACAGGACTCGAATGTCCCACAGAAGGAAACCTGGTGGTTTGGGGCAACCTCCAAACTCAGCGTGGGAAAACTTCCTTGGCCTCATGAGGCCCCCGCTTCATGAAGGTGCCATCATGGACACATACTCCAGCCTCAGCCAACGTCTGATCCTCAGCCTGACTTCAGATGCAGGAGATTTTGATTCAGCCTCTGCCTAGTGGGCCTGCTCTGCCCTTGGCTCCAATCCTCACTTTAGCTTGTGTTCCTAGACTTCCGTCCTCACACTCCTGGCCCACAAACCCTCCCTTCTGGGAATTCTGGGGCCACAATGAAGCACTCCGCCTGCCTCCCAGGAGAAAAACTTTGTCTATGGTGCTGCCCAGAAACCCCAAATGAGGATCAAACTGCTTGGCCCTCGGCAACACCCCAATTGCATAGGCTACCTTAAACACTGATGCTCTGTCGCAAATAGCCTGAGCCCAGACCTTCCAACAGACACCGACACAGCTGGCTGCACACCCAGCACATTGGACCCGCCACTGCCTTAGGCCACCATCCATTCCCAACCTGGGTTTTCAGTCATCAGAACCTAGACCTTATCTCCAATCCCTGCACAGGGGGGAACCTGATGCACAAGTCAGAACCCCTCCTTCCCCATGGCAAGAAACCTTGCTGCTGGCAGTGAGTCAAACCTTCAGTGTAGGAGAAAACGGCATGGCCCATGAGGCCACGCCCATGTGTGAGGGCCGCCTTGGGCACAAACACACATTGTGACCCTCAGCGTGAGTACCTTATTCAAGTAACGCCTCTCAGTGATTGGACCAAGAGCCCGCATATGTGGCTTGCCATGCCCATAGGCACGCAGGACTAACTAGATGTTGTGTATTCCAGTTGAGGGAACCCACTGCTGTGCTCTAGAGTCCCTCTCCTGGGGGGTCCCCTGTGGCAGAAAACAGTACTCTTCCCTTCCCACAGAATGAACCCATACACTTGGGAGCTTGGACAATCCCCCGAGAGGAAGGCTCTTCCTCGGCCCCTGAAGCAACCCCTACCCTGAACGGCCACTGTGAACGCAACATCCAGAGACAAAAGCCTGAGCGACTGCCTCCCACTTGCCCTCCTTTGATATCCAGAGGATCTCCCCTCTCGGACTGGAGATCAGGCCTGCCATTACCTTGGCCCCTACCTGAGCCAAGTTTGCTTTTTCAGACATCTGTCCCCACAGCCCTGGCAAACACAGCCTCTAGGCTGGGTCCTCTGGAGCCATACCACAGGACCATGCCTGCTCTCTCCTGGGAAACTCTGTCCATTCCTTTGGCCACACACCTCCAGAATATGAGAAACCTCAAGGCCCCCGAGGACATACCATTACCGGGAGCCTCCCTGCACACACAGGGGCCTTCGGACACAAGCGGAGCTGCTACCTCCATGAAGGCATGCACACAGATGTCAACAGAGATAGAAGGTTGAGCCCGACAGGCCCTTAGGCCCTAATCTCAACTCTTGCTTGGTTTTCCAGGTGTCACTCCTCAGAGGCTTTGGTTCGAAGAACAGGATATGGGGCTTTCCTGAGGCACTGAACAGAACTTCTCTCGTCTCCACATGGGAAGCTTCCTTGTTGGAGCCGTGTCAAACACCTCAGGTTGGAGAATCCTGCAGAGTCCCTGAGCCACCTCCACATTCCAAGGTCTCCCAGGCCACCAAGCCACAGTAGGACTCATCTTCAGGAGAGTCCATTTCAACTCTCCCCTCTGGGTAGCTCACCCAGGAGCCCGCAGATTGAGCCTGTCTTGTCCTGACTAAAGAGTGGGAATATGAGGTGGCGTTCCCAGGCATCCATGCTTAGACACCTGCTCTCGAGTCTTTCCGTATGGGGCCTCCTGGAACCATCCAATAGCACTCGACTTTCGTGCAGAAGGAAACCTTGAGGTTTGGAGTAGTTCACAAATCCCATCGTAGGCAAACCTTCCTGGCCTCATGAGGCCCCCAAACCATTCAGGAAGAGGCCATGCTGGACAAAAACTCTAGCCTGAGGCACGTCTCAGAGTTGAAATGACCTCAGTGCAGGAGATCTCGATTCAGCCTCTCAGAGTGGGCCTGCCGTGCCATCGGTCCCAAACCTCACGCTAGCTTGTGTTTTCAGACTTCCTTCCTCACACTCCTGGCAAACAAGCCCTCCGGACTAGGAACTCCAGAACCACAACCCAGCCCAGGGTCTGCCCAAGGGAAGAAAAACGTTTCCCTGTGGGGCTCTCTCCAGAAAACCCAGATGAGGATCAACCTGCTCGGGCCTCGTCGGTACCCGAACTGGATAGGCTGCTCTGGGCACTCATGCTCTGTCTGACACAGCCTGAAGCCAGACGTCCAGACAGACAAGGAGACAGCTGGCCGCACACCCAGCACTTCGGACACGCCATGGTCTTATGCCGTCACCTCTTCCTAACCTTGGTTTTCAGATATCTGAACCTAGACATTATATCAATTCTCCACACAGCTGGGTATCGCAAGCACAACACAGAACTCCTCCTTCCCCGTGGCTGTAAAGCTTGCTCTTGGCATGGAGTCACACCTTCAGGGTGGGAGAAACCTTCCTGGTCCCTGATGCCACGCCCAAACTTGAGTGCTGCTTGGGCACAAATTCACACTCTGACCCTCAGCATGAGCCCCATGTCAAAGAAAGGCCTGTCAGGGCCTGGGCCAAGAGCCCGCATATGGGGCTTGCCAAGCCCCTATGCACCCAATCCTCACCAGTGTTTGAGATTTCCAGTCGCCCCGCCCGTACCTGGGGCTCTGCTCTGGAATCCCTTTCTTGGAGAGACACGTGAGCCAGACAACACTTTTCCACCCTTCCCACAAAATGACCCCAAACTCTTGGGAGCTGGGACAAATCCCCAGAGAGGAATACTCGTCCACAGTCCCTGAGGCCACCCCTCCAATCCACGGCTATCTCGGACACAACATCCAGAGACAAAAGCCTGAAGGAACGCCTCCCCCTCGCCCTTGTTTCAGAGGACCAGGAGCTCCCTCCCGGGCTGTACATCCGGCCTGCCATACTCTAGGCGCGACTCATAAGCTGAGTTTGTGTTTTCAGACTTCTGTGCCCTCAGCCTGGACCCACACAACCGCCAGGCTAGGGCCTCTGGAGCCACAGCGAAAGATTGTGCCTGCCCTCTCCAAGGAAATTGTGCCCAATCCATTGACCACAACCCTACAGGTTAGGGAAAAGCTCCAAGGCCCCTGAGGCCATCAATAGTGTAGGCCACCCTGGACTAAGAGGGGCTCTCTGACACCAGCGGAGCAACTATCTCCACTTAGACTCTCAGACAGTGTCCCCAGAGACAGAAGGTTAAAATGGACAGGCCCCCAGGCCCTAATCTGAAAGTTAGCTCTGGTTTCCATGTGTCCGTCCTCAGAGGTCTGTTTTCGTAGACCAGCACACGGGGCTTTTCTGAGGCACCAAACCAAACCTCTCTCGCCTCCACATGGGGAGCTTACTTACTGGGGATGTATCAAACCCTTCAGGTAGGAGAGTTCCGCAGGGCCACTGAACAACCAGCACATTCCAAGGTTTCCATGGACCCAAACGCACATTATGACGCATCCTCAGGAGAGGCCACTTCAACTCAGCCCCCTGGTTAGCGTGCCCCAGAGGCAGCAGATCAAACATATCTTGTGGCTAATGGCCAATGGGAATGCGAGGCATGCTGTACAGGGATCCATCCTTCGAACCGTGCTCTCCAGTCCTTCCGTATGGTATGTCCTGGAGCCATGCAACAGGACTCGAATGTCCCACAGAAGGAAACCTGGTGGTTTGGGGCAACCTCCAAACTCAGCGTGGGAAAACTTCCTTGGCCTCATGAGGCCCCCGCTTCATGAAGGTGCCATCATGGACACATACTCCAGCCTCAGCCAACGTCTGATCCTCAGCCTGACTTCAGATGCAGGAGATTTTGATTCAGCCTCTGCCTAGTGGGCCTGCTCTGCCCTTGGCTCCAATCCTCACTTTAGCTTGTGTTCCTAGACTTCCGTCCTCACACTCCTGGCCCACAAACCCTCCCTTCTGGGAATTCTGGGGCCACAATGAAGCACTCCGCCTGCCTCCCAGGAGAAAAACTTTGTCTATGGTGCTGCCCAGAAACCCCAAATGAGGATCAAACTGCTTGGCCCTCGGCAACACCCCAATTGCATAGGCTACCTTAAACACTGATGCTCTGTCGCAAATAGCCTGAGCCCAGACCTTCCAACAGACAACGACACAGCTGGCTGCACACCCAGCACATTGGACCCGCCACTGCCTTAGGCCACCATCCATTCCCAACCTGGGTTTTCAGTCATCAGAACCTAGACCTTATCTCCAATCCCTGCACAGGGGGGAACCTGATGCACAAGTCAGAACCCCTCCTTCCCCATGGCAAGAAACCTTGCTGCTGGCAGTGAGTCAAACCTTCAGTGTAGGAGAAAACGGCATGGCCCATGAGGCCACGCCCATGTGTGAGGGCCGCCTTGGGCACAAACACACATTGTGACCCTCAGCGTGAGTACCGTATTCAAGTAACGCCTCTCAGTGATTGGACCAAGAGCCCGCATATGTGGCTTGCCATGCCCATAGGCACGCAGGACTAACTAGATGGTGTGTATTCCAGTTGAGGGAACCCACTGCTGTGCTCTAGAGTCCCTCTCCAGGGGGGGTCCCCTGTGGCAGAAAACAGTACTCTTCCCTTCCCACAGAATGAACCCAAACACTTGGGAGCTTGGACAATCCCCCGAGAGGAAGGCTCTTCCTCGGCCCCTGAAGCAACCCCTACCCTGAACGGCCACTGTGAACGCAACACCCAGAGACAAAAGCCTGAGCGACTGCCTCCCACTTGCCCTCCTTTGATATCCAGAGGATCTCCCCTCTCGGACTGGAGATCAGGCCTGCCATTACCTTGGCCCCTACCTGAGCCAAGTTTGCTTTTTCAGACATCTGTCTCCACAGCCCTGGCAAACACAGCCTCTAGGCTGGGTCCTCTGGAGCCATACCACAGGACCATGCCTGCTCTCTCCTGGGAAACTCTGTCCATTCCTTTGGCCACACACCTCCAGAATATGAGAAACCTCAAGGCCCCCGAGGACATACCATTACCGGGAGCCTCCCTGCACACACAGGGGCCTTCGGACACAAGCTGAGCTGCTACCTCCATGAAGGCATGCACACAGATGTCAACAGAGATAGAAGGTTGAGCCGGACAGGCCCTTAGGCCCTAATCTCAACTCTTGCTTTGTTTTCCAGGTGTCACTCCTCAGAGGCTTTGGTTCGAAGAACAGGATATGGGGCTTTCCTGAGGCACTGAACAGAACTTCTCTCGTCTCCACATGGGAAGCTTCCTTGTTGGAGCCGTGTCAAACACCTCAGGTTGGAGAATCCTGCAGAGTCCCTGAGCCACCTCCACATTCCAAGGTCTCCCAGGCCACCAAGCCACAGTAGGACTCATCTTCAGGAGAGTCCATTTCAACTCTCCCCTCTGGGTAGCTCACCCAGGAGCCCGCAGATTGAGCCTGCCTTGTCCTGACTAAAGAGTGGGAATATGAGGTGGCGTTCCCAGGCATCCATGCTTAGACACCTGCTCTCGAGTCTTTCCGTATGGGGCCTCCTGGAACCATCCAATAGCACTCGACTTTCGTGCAGAAGGAAACCTTGAGGTTTGGAGTAGTTCACAAATCCCATCGTAGGCAAACCTTCCTGGCCTCATGAGGCCCCCACACCATTCAGGAAGAGGCCATGCTGGACAAAAACTCTAGCCTGAGGCACGTCTCAGAGTTGAAATGACCTCAGTGCAGGAGATCTCGATTCAGCCTCTCAGAGTGGGCCTGCCGTGCCATCGGTCCCAAACCTCACGCTAGCTTGTGTTTTCAGACTTCCTTCCTCACACTCCTGGCAAACAAGCCCTCCGGACTAGGAACTCCAGAACCACAACCCAGCCCAGGGTCTGCCCAAGGGAAGAAAAACGTTTCCCTGTGGGGCTCTCTCCAGAAAACCCAGATGAGGATCAACCTGCTCGGGCCTCGACGGTACCCGAACTGGATAGGCTGCTCTGGGCACTCATGCTCTGTCTGACACAGCCTGAAGCCAGACGTCCAGACAGACAAGGAGACAGCTGGCCGCACACCCAGCACTTCGGACACGCCATGGTCTTATGCCGTCACCTCTTCCTAACCTTGGTTTTCAGATATCTGAACCTAGACATTATATCAATTCTCCACACAGCTGGGTATCGCAAGCACAACACAGAACTCCTCCTTCCCCGTGGCTGTAAAGCTTGCTCTGGGCATGGAGTCACACCTTCAGGGTGGGAGAAACCTTCCTGGTCCCTGATGCCACGCCCAAACTTGAGTGCTGCTTGGGCACAAATTCACACTCTGACCCTCAGCATGAGCCCCATGTCAAAGAAAGGCCTGTCAGGGCCTGGGCCAAGAGCCCGCATATGGGGCTTGCCAAGCCCCTATGCACCCAATCCTCACCAGTGTTTGAGTTTTCCAGTCGCCCCGCCCGTACCTGGGGCTCTGCTCTGGAATCCCTTTCTTGGAGAGACACATGAGCCAGACAACACGACTCCACCCTTCCCACAAAATGACCCCAAACTCTTGGGAGCTGGGACAAATCCCCAGAGAGGGATACTCGTCCACAGTCCCTGAGGCCACCCCTCCAATCCACGGCTATCTCGGACACAACATCCAGAGACAAAAGCCTGAAGGAACGCCTCCCCCTCGCCCTTGTTTCAGAGGCCCAGGAGCTCCCTCTCGGGCTGTACATCCGGCCTGCCATACCCTAGGCGCCACTCATAAGCTGAGTTTGTGTTTTCAGACTTCTGTGCTCTCAGCCTGGACCCACACAACCGCCAGGCTAGGGCCTCTGGAGCCACAGCGAAAGATTGTGCCTGCCCTCTCTAAGGAAATTGTGCCCAATCCATTGACCACAAACCTACAGGTTAGGGAAAAGCTCCAAGGCCCCTGAGGCCATCAATAGTGTAGGCCACCCTGGACTAAGAGGGGCTCTCTGACACCAGCGGAGCAACTATCTCCACTTAGACTCTCAGACAGTGTCCCCAGAGACAGAAGGTTAAAATGGACAGGCCCCCAGGCCCTAATCTGAACCTTAGCTCTGGTTTCCATGTGTCCGTCCTCAGAGGTCTGTTTTCGTAGACCAGCACACGGGGCTTTTCTGAGGCACCAAACCAAACCTCTCTCGCCTCCACATGGGGAGCTTACTTACTGGGGATGTATCAAACCCTTCAGGTAGGAGAGTTCCGCAGGGCCACTGAACAACCAGCACATTCCAAGGTTTCCATGGACCCAAACGCACATTATGACGCATCCTCAGGAGAGGCCACTTCAACTCAGCCCCCTGGTTAGCGTGCCCCAGAGGCAGCAGATCAAACATATCTTGTGGCTAATGGCCAATGGGAATGCGAGGCATGCTGTACAGGGATCCATCCTTCGAACCGTGCTCTCCAGTCCTTCCGTATGGTATGTCCTGGAGCCATGCAACAGGACTCGAATGTCCCACAGAAGGAAACCTGGTGGTTTGGGGCAACCTCCAAACTCAGCGTGGGAAAACTTCCTTGGCCTCATGAGGCCCCCGCTTCATGAAGGTGCCATCATGGACACATACTCCAGCCTCAGCCAACGTCTGATCCTCAGCCTGACTTCAGATGCAGGAGATTTTGATTCAGCCTCTGCCTAGTGGGCCTGCTCTGCCCTTGGCTCCAATCCTCACTTTAGCTTGTGTTCCTAGACTTCCGTCCTCACACTCCTGGCCCACAAACCCTCCCTTCTGGGAATTCTGGGGCCACAATGAAGCACTCCGCCTGCCTCCCAGGAGAAAAACTTTGTCTATGGTGCTGCCCAGAAACCCCAAATGAAGATAAAACTGCTTGGCCCTCGGCAACACCCCAATTGCATAGGCTACCTTAAACACTGATGCTCTGTCGCAAATAGCCTGAGCCCAGACCTTCCAACAGACACCGACACAGCTGGCTGCACACCCAGCACATTGGACCCGCCACTGCCTTAGGCCACCATCCATTCCCAACCTGGGTTTTCAGTCATCAGAACCTAGACCTTATCTCCAATCCCTGCACAGGGGGGAACCTGATGCACAAGTCAGAACCCCTCCTTGCCCATGGCAAGAAACCTTGCTGCTGGCAGTGAGTCAAACCTTCAGTGTAGGAGAAAACGGCATGGCCCATGAGGCCACGCCCATGTGTGAGGGCCGCCTTGGGCACAAACACACATTGTGACCCTCAGCGTGAGTACCTTATTCAAGTAACGACTCTCAGTGATTGGACCAAGAGCCCGCATATGTGGCTTGCCATGCCCATAGGCACGCAGAACTAACTAGATGGTGTGTATTCCAGTTGAGGGAACCCACTGCTGTGCTCTAGAGTCCCTCTCCTGGGGGGTCCCCTGTGGCAGAAAACAGTACTCTTCCCTTCCCACAGAATGAACCCAAACACTTGGGAGATTGGACAATCCCCCGAGAGGAAGGCTCTTCCTCGGCCCCTGAAGCAACCCCTACCCTGAACGGCCACTGTGAACGCAACACCCAGAGACAAAAGCCTGAGCGACTGCCTCCCACTTGCCCTCCTTTGATATCCAGAGGATCTCCCCTCTCGGACTGGAGATCAGGCCTGCCATTACCTTGGCCCCTACCTGAGCCAAGTTTGCTTTTTCAGACATCTGTCCCCACAGCCCTGGCAAACACAGCCTCTAGGCTGGGTCCTCTGGAGCCATACCACAGGACCATGCCTGCTCTCTCCTGGGAATCTCTGTCCATTCCTTTGGCCACACACCTCCAGAATATGAGAAACCTCAAGGCCCCCGAGGACATACCATTACCGGGAGCCTCCCTGCACACACAGGGGCCTTCGGACACAAGCGGAGCTGCTACCTCCATGAAGGCATGCACACAGATGTCAACAGAGATAGAAGGTTGAGCCCGACAGGCCCTTAGGCCCTAATCTCAACTCTTGCTTTGTTTTCCAGGTGTCACTCCTCAGAGGCTTTGGTTCGAAGAACAGGATATGGGGCTTTCCTGAGGCACTGAACAGAACTTCTCTCGTCTCCACATGGGAAGCTTCCTTGTTGGAGCCGTGTCAAACACCTCAGGTTGGAGAATCCTGCAGAGTCCCTGAGCCACCTCCACATTCCAAGGTCTCCCAGGCCACCAAGCCACAGTAGGACTCATCTTCAGGAGAGTCCATTTCAACTCTCCCCTCTGGGTAGCTCACCCAGGAGCCCGCAGATTGAGCCTGCCTTGTCCTGACTAAAGAGTGGGAATATGAGGTGGCGTTCCCAGGCATCCATGCTTAGACACCTGCTCTCGAGTCTTTCCGTATGGGGCCTCCTGGAACCATCCAATAGCACTCGACTTTCGTGCAGAAGGAAACCTTGAGGTTTGGAGTAGTTCACAAATCCCATCGTAGGCAAAACTTCCTGGCCTCATGAGGCCCCCAAACCATTCAGGAGAAGGCCATGCTGGACAAAAACTCTAGCCTGAGGCACGTCTCAGAGTTGAAATGACCTCAGTGCAGGAGATCTCGATTCAGCCTCTCAGAGTGGGCCTGCCGTGCCATCGGTCCCAAACCTCACGCTAGCTTGTGTTTTCAGACTTCCTTCCTCACACTCCTGGCAAACAAGCCCTCCGGACTAGGAACTCCAGAACCACAACCCAGCCCAGGGTCTGCCCAAGGGAAGAAAAACGTTTCCCTGTGGGGCTCTCTCCAGAAAACCCAGATGAGGATCAACCTGCTCGGGCCTCGACGGTACCCGAACTGGATAGGCTGCTCTGGGCACTCATGCTCTGTCTGACACAGCCTGAAGCCAGACGTCCAGACAGACAAGGAGACAGCTGGCCGCACACCCAGCACTTCGGACACGCCATGGTCTTATGCCGTCACCTCTTCCTAACCTTGGTTTTCAGATATCTGAACCTAGACATTATATCAATTCTCCACACAGCTGGGTATCGCAAGCACAACACAGAACTCCTCCTTCCCCGTGGCTGTAAAGCTTGCTCTTGGCATGGAGTCACACCTTCAGGGTGGGAGAAACCTTCCTGGTCCCTGATGCCACGCCCAAACTTGAGTGCTGCTTGGGCACAAATTCACACTCTGACCCTCAGCATGAGCCCCATGTCAAAGAAAGGCCTGTCAGGGCCTGGGCCAAGAGCCCGCATATGGGGCTTGCCAAGCCACTATGCACCCAATCCTCACCAGTGTTTGAGATTTCCAGTCGCCCCGCCCGTACATGGGGCTCTGCTCTGGAATCCCTTTCTTGGAGAGACACGTGAGCCAGACAACACGACTCCACCCTTCCCACAAAATGACCCCAAACTCTTTGGAGCTGGGACAAATCCCCAGAGAGGGATACTCGTCCACAGTCCCTGAGGCCACCCCTCCAATCCACGTCTATCTCGGACACAACATCCAGAGACAAAAGCCTGAAGGAACGCCTCCCCCTCGCCCTTGTTTCAGAGGCCCAGGAGCTCCCTCTCGGGCTGTACATCCGGCCTGCCATACTCTAGGCGCGACTCATAAGCTGAGTTTGTGTTTTCAGACTTCTGTGCCCTCAGCCTGGACCCACACAACCGCCAGGCTAGGGCCTCTGGAGCCACAGCGAAAGATTGTGCCTGCCCTCTCCAAGGAAATTGTGCCCAATCCATTGACCACAACCCTACAGGTTAGGGAAAAGCTCCAAGGCCCCTGAGGCCATCAATAGTGTAGGCCACCCTGGACTAAGAGGGGCTCTCTGACACCAGCGGAGCAACTATCTCCACTTAGACTCTCAGACAGTGTCCCCAGAGACAGAAGGTTAAAATGGACAGGCACCCAGGCCCTAATCTGAAAGTTAGCTCTGGTTTCCATGTGTCCGTCCTCAGAGGTCTGTTTTCGTAGACCAGCACACGGGGCTTTTCTGAGGCACCAAACCAAACCTCTCTCGCCTCCACATGGGGAGCTTACTTACTGGGGATGTATCAAACCCTTCAGGTAGGAGAGTTCCGCAGGGCCACTGAACAACCAGCACATTCCAAGGTTTCCATGGACCCAAACGCACATTATGACGCATCCTCAGGAGAGGCCACTTCAACTCAGCCCCCTGGTTAGCGTGCCCCAGAGGCAGCAGATCAAACATATCTTGTGGCTAATGGCCAATGGGAATGCGAGGCATGCTGTACAGGGATCCATCCTTCGAACCGTGCTCTCCAGTCCTTCCGTATGGTATGTCCTGGAGCCATGCAACAGGACTCGAATGTCCCACAGAAGGAAACCTGGTGGTTTGGGGCAACCTCCAAACTCAGCGTGGGAAAACTTCCTTGGCCTCATGAGGCCCCCGCTTCATGAAGGTGCCATCATGGACACATACTCCAGCCTCAGCCAACGTCTGATCCTCAGCCTGACTTCAGATGCAGGAGATTTTGATTCAGCCTCTGCCTAGTGGGCCTGCTCTGCCCTTGGCTCCAATCCTCACTTTAGCTTGTGTTCCTAGACTTCCGTCCTCACACTCCTGGCCCACAAACCCTCCCTTCTGGGAATTCTGGGGCCACAATGAAGCACTCCGCCTGCCTCCCAGGAGAAAAACTTTGTCTATGGTGCTGCCCAGAAACCCCAAATGAGGATCAAACTGCTTGGCCCTCGGCAACACCCCAATTGCATAGGCTACCTTAAACACTGATGCTCTGTCGCAAATAGCCTGAGCCCAGACCTTCCAACAGACACCGACACAGCTGGCTGCACACCCAGCACATTGGACCCGCCACTGCCTTAGGCCACAATCCATTCCCAACCTGGGTTTTCAGTCATCAGAACCTAGACCTTATCTCCAATCCCTGCACAGGGGGGAACCTGATGCACAAGTCAGAACCCCTCCTTCCCCATGGCAAGAAACCTTGCTGCTGGCAGTGAGTCAAACCTTCAGTGTAGGAGAAAACGGCATGGCCCATGAGGCCACGCCCATGTGTGAGGGCCGCCTTGGGCACAAACACACATTGTGACCCTCAGCGTGAGTACCGTATTCAAGTAACGCCTCTCAGTGATTGGACCAAGAGCCCGCATATGTGGCTTGCCATGCCCATAGGCACGCAGGACTAACTAGATGCTGTGTATTCCAGTTGAGGGAACCCACTGCTGTGCTCTAGAGTCCCTCTCCAGGGGGGGTCCCCTGTGGCAGAAAACAGTACTCTTCCCTTCCCACAGAATGAACCCAAACACTTGGGAGCTTGGACAATCCCCCGAGAGGAAGGCTCTTCCTCGGCCCCTGAAGCAACCCCTACCCTGAACGGCCACTGTGAACGCAACACCCAGAGACAAAAGCCTGAGCGACTGCCTCCCACTTGCCCTCCTTTGATATCCAGAGGATCTCCCCTCTCGGACTGGAGATCAGGCCTGCCATTACCTTGGCCCCTACCTGAGCCAAGTTTGCTTTTTCAGACATCTGTCCCCACAGCCCTGGCAAACACAGCCTCTAGGCTGGGTCCTCTGGAGCCATACCACAGGACCATGCCTGCTCTCTCCTGGGAAACTCTGTCCATTCCTTTGGCCACACACCTCCAGAATATGAGAAACCTCAAGGCCCCCGAGGACATACCATTACCGGGAGCCTCCCTGCACACACAGGGTCCTTCGGACACAAGCGGAGCTGCTACCTCCATGAAGGCATGCACACAGATGTCAACAGAGATAGAAGGTTGAGCCGGACAGGCCCTTAGGCCCTAATCTCAACTCTTGCTTTGTTTTCCAGGTGTCACTCCTCAGAGGCTTTGGTTCGAAGAACAGGATATGGGGCTTTCCTGAGGCACTGAACAGAACTTCTCTCGTCTCCACATGGGAAGCTTCCTTGTTGGAGCCGTGTCAAACACCTCAGGTTGGAGAATCCTGCAGAGTCCCTGAGCCACCTCCACATTCCAAGGTCTCCCAGGCCACCAAGCCACAGTAGGACTCATCTTCAGGAGAGTCCATTTCAACTCTCCCCTCTGGGTAGCTCACCCAGGAGCCCGCAGATTGAGCCTGCCTTGTCCTGACTAAAGAGTGGGAATATGAGGTGGCGTTCCCAGGCATCCATGCTTAGACACCTGCTCTCGAGTCTTTCCGTATGGGGCCTCCTGGAACCATCCAATAGCACTCGACTTTCGTGCAGAAGGAAACCTTGAGGTTTGGAGTAGTTCAAAAATCCCATCGTAGGCAAACCTTCCTGGCCTCATGAGGCCCCCACATCATTCAGGAAGAGGCCATGCTGGACAAAAACTCTAGCCTGAGGCACGTCTCAGAGTTGAAATGACCTCAGTGCAGGAGATCTCGATTCAGCCTCTCAGAGTGGGCCTGCCGTGCCATCGGTCCCAAACCTCACGCTAGCTTGTGTTTTCAGACTTCCTTCCTCACACTCCTGGCAAACAAGCCCTCCGGTTTAGGAACTCCAGAACCACAACCCAGCCCAGGGTCTGCCCAAGGGAAGAAAAACGTTTCCCTGTGGGGCTCTCTCCAGAAAACCCAGATGAGGATCAACCTGCTCGGGCCTCGACGGTACCCGAACTGGATAGGCTGCTCTGGGCACTCATGCTCTGTCTGACACAGCCTGAAGCCAGACGTCCAGACAGACAAGGAGACAGCTGGCCGCACACCCAGCACTTCGGACACGCCATGGTCTTATGCCGCCACCTCTTCCTAACCTTGGTTTTCAGATATCTGAACCTAGACATTATATCAATTCTCCACACAGCTGGGTATCGCAAGCACAACACAGAACTCCTCCTTCCCCGTGGCTGTAAAGCTTGCTCTTGGCATGGAGTCACACCTTCAGGGTGGGAGAAACCTTCCTGGTCCCTGATGCCACGCCCAAACTTGAGTGCTGCTTGGGCACAAATTCACACTCTGACCCTCAGCATGAGCCCCATGTCAAAGAAAGGCCTGTCAGGGCCTGGGCCAAGAGCCCGCATATGGGGCTTGCCAAGCCCCTATGCACCCAATCCTCACCAGTGTTTGAGTTTTCCAGTCGCCCCGCCCGTACATGGGGCTCTGCTCTGGAATCCCTTTCTTGGAGAGACACATGAGCCAGACAACACGACTCCACCCTTCCCACAAAATGACCCCAATCTCTTGGGAGCTGGGACAAATCCCCAGAGAGGGATACTCGTCCACAGTCCCTGAGGCCACTCCTCCAATCCACGGCTATCTCGGACACAACATCCAGAGACAAAAGCCTGAAGGAACGCCTCCCCCTCGCCCTTGTTTCAGAGGCCCAGGAGCTCCCGCTCGGGCTGTACATCCGGCCTGCCATACCCTAGGCGCCACTCATAAGCTGAGTTTGTGTTTTCAGACTTCTATGCCCTCAGCCTGGACCCACACAACCGCCAGGCTAGGGCGTCTGGAGCCACAGCGAAAGATTGTGCCTGCCCTCTCCAAGGAAATTGTTCCCAATCCATTGACCACAACCCTACAGGTTAGGGAAAAGCTCCAAGGCCCCTGAGGCCATCAATAGTGTAGGCCACCCTGGACTAAGAGGGGCTCTCTGACACCAGCGGAGCAACTATCTCCACTTAGACTCTCAGACAGTGTCCCCAGAGACAGAAGGTTAAAATGGACAGGCCCCCAGGCCCTAATCTGAACCTTAGCTCTGGTTTCCATGTGTCCGTCCTCAGAGGTCTGTTTTCGTAGACCAGCACACGGGGCTTTTCTGAGGCACCAAACCAAACCTCTCTCGCCTCCACATGGGGAGCTTACTTACTGGGGATGTATCAAACCCTTCAGGTAGGAGAGTTCCGCAGGGCCACTGAACAACCAGCACATTCCAAGGTTTCCATGGACCCAAACGCACATTATGACGCATCCTCAGGAGAGGCCACTTCAACTCAGCCCCCTGGTTAGCGTGCCCCAGAGGCAGCAGATCAAACATATCTTGTGGCTAATGGCCAATTGGAATGCGAGGCATGCTGTACAGGGATCCATCCTTCGAACCGTGCTCTCCAGTCCTTCCGTATGGTATGTCCTGGAGCCATGCAACAGGACTCGAATGTCCCACAGAAGGAAACCTGGTGGTTTGGGGCAACCTCCAAACTCAGCGTGGGAAAACTTCCTTGGCCTCATGAGGCCCCCGCTTCATGAAGGTGCCATCATGGACACATACTCCAGCCTCAGCCAACGTCTGATCCTCAGCCTGACTTCAGATGCAGGAGATTTTGATTCAGCCTCTGCCTAGTGGGCCTGCTCTGCCCTTGGCTCCAATCCTCACTTTAGCTTGTGTTCCTAGACTTCCGTCCTCACACTCCTGGCCCACAAACCCTCCCTTCTGGGAATTCTGGGGCCACAATGAAGCACTCCGCCTGCCTCCCAGGAGAAAAACTTTGTCTATGGTGCTGCCCAGAAACCCCAAATGAGGATCAAACTGCTTGGCCCTCGGCAACACCCCAATTGCATAGGCTACCTTAACCACTGATGCTCTGTCGCAAATAGCCTGAGCCCAGACCTTCCAACAGACCCCGACACAGCTGACTGCACACCCAGCACATTGGACCCGCCACTGCCTTAGGCCACCATCCATTCCCAACCTGGGTTTTCAGTCATCAGAACCTAGACCTTATCTCCAATCCCTGCACAGGGGGGAACCTGATGCACAAGTCAGAACCCCTCTTTCCCCATGGCAAGAAACCTTGCTGCTGGCAGTGAGTCAAACCTTCAGTGTAGGAGAAAACGGCATGGCCCATGAGGCCACGCCCATGTGTGAGGGCCGCCTTGGGCACAAACACACATTGTGACCCTCAGCGTGAGTACCTTATTCAAGTAACGCCTCTCAGTGATTGGACCAAGAGCCCGCATATGTGGCTTGCCATGCCCATAGGCACGCAGGACTAACTAGATGCTGTGTATTCCAGTTGAGGGAACCCACTGCTGTGCTCTAGAGTCCCTCTCCTGGGGGGTCCCTGTGGCAGAAAACAGTACTCTTCCCTTCCCACAGAATGAACCCAAACACTTGGGAGCTTGGACAATCCCCCGAGAGGAAGGCTCTTCCTCGGCCCCTGAAGCAACCCCTACCCTGAACGGCCACTGTGAACACAACACCCAGAGACAAAAGCCTGAGCGACTGCCTCCCACTTGCCCTCCTTTGATATCCAGAGGATCTCCCCTCTCGGACTGGAGATCAGGCCTGCCATTACCTTGGCCCCTACCTGAGCCAAGTTTGCTTTTTCAGACATCTGTCCCCACAGCCCTGGCAAACACAGCCTCTAGGCTGGGTCCTCTGGAGCCATACCACAGGACCATGCCTGCTCTCTCCTGGGAAACTCTGTCCATTCCTTTGGCCACACACCTCCAGAATATGAGAAACCTCAAGGCCCCCGAGGACATACCATTACCGGGAGCCTCCCTGCACACACAGGGGCCTTCGGACACAAGCTGAGCCGCTACCTCCATGAAGGCATGCACACAGATGTCAACAGAGATAGAAGGTTGAGCCGGACAGGCCCTTAGGCCCTAATCTCAACTCTTGCTTTGTTTTCCAGGTGTCACTCCTCAGAGGCTTTGGTTCGAAGAACAGGATATGGGGCTTTCCTGAGGCACTGAACAGAACTTCTCTCGTCTCCACATGGGAAGCTTCCTTGTTGGAGCCGTGTCAAACACCTCAGGTTGGAGAATCCTGCAGAGTCCCTGAGCCACCTCCACATTCCAAGGTCTCCCAGGCCACCAAGCCACAGTAGGACTCATCTTCAGGAGAGTCCATTTCAACTCTCCCCTCTGGGTAGCTCACCCAGGAGCCCGCAGATTGAGCCTGCCTTGTCCTGACTAAAGAGTGGGAATATGAGGTGGCGTTCCCAGGCATCCATGCTTAGACACCTGCTCTCGAGTCTTTCCGTATGGGGCCTCCTGGAACCATCCAATAGCACTCGACTTTCGTGCAGAAGGAAACCTTGAGGTTTGGAGTAGTTCACAAATCCCATCGTAGGCAAACCTTCCTGGCCTCATGAGGCCCCCACACCATTCAGGAAGAGGCCATGCTGGACAAAAACTCTAGCCTGAGGCACGTCTCAGAGTTGAAATGACCTCAGTGCAGGAGATCTCGATTCAGCCTCTCAGAGTGGGCCTGCCGTGCCATCGGTCCCAAACCTCACGCTAGCTTGTGTTTTCAGACTTCCTTCCTCACACTCCTGGCAAACAAGCCCTCCGGACTAGGAACTCCAGAACCACAACCCAGCCCAGGGTCTGCCCAAGGGAAGAAAAACGTTTCCCTGTGGGGCTCTCTCCAGAAAACCCAGATGAGGATCAACCTGCTCGGGCCTCGACGGTACCCGAACTGGATAGGCTGCTCTGGGCACTCATGCTCTGTCTGACACAGCCTGAAGCCAGACGTCCAGACAGACAAGGAGACAGCTGGCCGCACACCCAGCACTTCGGACACGCCATGATCTTATGCCGTCACCTCTTCCTAACCTTGGTTTTCAGATATCTGAACCTAGACATTATATCAATTCTCCACACAGCTGGGTATCGCAAGCACAACACAGAACTCCTCCTTCCCCGTGGCTGTAAAGCTTGCTCTTGGCATGGAGTCACACCTTCAGGGTGGGAGAAACCTTCCTGGTCCCTGATGCCACGCCCAAACTTGAGTGCTGCTTGGGCACAAATTCACACTCTGACCCTCAGCATGAGCCCCATGTCAAAGAAAGGCCTGTCAGGGCCTGGGCCAAGAGCCCGCATATGGGGCTTGCCAAGCCCCTATGCACCCAATCCTCACCAGTGTTTGAGTTTTCCAGTCGCCCCGCCCGTACCTGGGGCTCTGCTCTGGAATCCCTTTCTTGGAGAGACACGTGAGCCAGACAACACTTTTCCACCCTTCCCACAAAATGACCCCAAACTCTTGGGAGCTGGGACAAATCCCCAGAGAGGGATACTCGTCCACAGTCCCTGAGGCCACCCCTCCAATCCACGGCTATCTCGGACACAACATCCAGAGACAAAAGCCTGAAGGAACGCCTCCCCCTCGCCCTTGTTTCAGAGGCCCAGGAGCTCCCTCTCGGGCTGTACATCCGGCCTGCCATACCCTAGGCGCCACTCATAAGCTGAGTTTGTGTTTTCAGACTTCTGTGCCCTCAGCCTGGACCCACACAACCGCCAGGCTAGGGCCTCTGGAGCCACAGCGAAAGATTGTGCCTGCCCTCTCCAAGGAAATTGTGCCCAATCCAATGACCACAACACTACAGGTTAGGGAAAAGCTCCAAGGCCCCTGAGGCCATCAATAGTGTAGGCCACCCTGGACTAAGAGGGGCTCTCTGACACCAGCGGAGCAACTATCTCCACTTAGACTCTCAGACAGTGTCCTCAGAGACAGAAGGTTAAAATGGACAGGCCCCCAGGCCCTAATAGAAAGTTAGCTCTGGTTTCCATGTGTCCGTCCTCAGAGGTCTGTTTTCGTAGACCAGCACACGGGGCTTTTCTGAGGCACCAAACCAAACCTCTCTCGTCTCCACATGGGGAGCTTACTTACTGGGGATGTATCAAACCCTTCAGGTAGGAGAGTTCTGCAGGGCCACTGAACAACCAGCACATTCCAAGGTTTCCATGGACCCAAACGCACATTATGACGCATCCTCAGGAGAGGCCACTTCAACTCAGCCCCCTGGTTAGCGTGCCCCAGAGGCAGCAGATCAAACATATCTTGTGGCTAATGGCCAATGGGAATGCGAGGCATGCTGTACAGGGATCCATCCTTCGAACCGTGCTCTCCAGTCCTTCCGTATGGTATGTCCTGGAGCCATGCAACAGGACTCGAATGTCCCACAGAAGGAAACCTGGTGGTTTGGGGCAACCTCCAAACTCAGCGTGGGAAAACTTCCTTGGCCTCATGAGGCCCCCGCTTCATGAAGGTGCCATCATGGACACATACTCCAGCCTCAGCCAACGTCTGATCCTCAGCCTGACTTCAGATGCAGGAGATTTTGATTCAGCCTCTGCCTAGTGGGCCTGCTCTGCCCTTGGCTCCAATCCTCACTTTAGCTTGTGTTCCTAGACTTCCGTCCTCACACTCCTGGCCCACAAACCCTCCATTCTGGGAATTCTGGGGCCACAATGAAGCACTCCGCCTGCCTCCCAGGAGAAAAACTTTGTCTATGGTGCTGCCCAGAAACCCCAAATGAGGATCAAACTGCTTGGCCCTCGGCAACACCCCAATTGCATAGGCTACCTTAAACACTGATGCTCTGTCGCAAATAGCCTGAGCCCAGACCTTCCAACAGACACCGACACAGCTGGCTGCACACCCAGCACATTGGACCCGCCACTGCCTTAGGCCACCATCCATTCCCAACCTGGGTTTTCAGTCATCAGAACCTAGACCTTATCTCCAATCCCTGCACAGGGGGGAACCTGATGCACAAGTCAGAACCCCTCCTTCCCCATGGCAAGAAACCTTGCTGCTGGCAGTGAGTCAAACCTTCAGTGTAGGAGAAAACGGCATGGCCCATGAGGCCACGCCCATGTGTGAGGGCCGCCTTGGGCACAAACACACATTGTGACCCTCAGCGTGAGTACCGTATTCAAATAACGCCTCTCAGTGATTGGACCAAGAGCCCGCATATGTGGCTTGCCATGCCCATAGGCACGCAGGACTAACTAGATGGTGTGTATTCCAGTTGAGGGAACCCACTGCTGTGCTCTAGAGTCCCTCTCCTGGGGGGTCCCCTGTGGCAGAAAACAGTACTCTTCCCTTCCCACAGAATGAACCCAAACACTTGGGAGCTTGGACAATCCCCCGAGAGGAAGGCTCTTCCTCGGCCCCTGAAGCAACCCCTACCCTGAACGGCCACTGTGAACGCAACACCCAGAGACAAAAGCCTGAGCGACTGCCTCCCACTTGCCCTCCTTTGATATCCAGAGGATCTCCCCTCTCGGACTGGAGATCAGGCCTGCCATTACCTTGGCCCCTACCTGAGCCAAGTTTGCTTTTTCAGACATCTGTCCCCACAGCCCTGGCAAACACAGCCTCTAGGCTGGGTCCTCTGGAGCCATACCACAGGACCATGCCTGCTCTCTCCTGGGAAACTCTGTCCATTCCTTTGTCCACACACCTCCAGAATATGAGAAACCTCAAGTCCACCGAGGACATACCATTACCGGGAGCCTCCCTGCACACACAGGGGCCTTCGGACACAAGCTGAGCTGCTACCTCCATGAAGGCATGCACACAGATGTCAACAGAGATAGAAGGTTGAGCCGGACAGGCCCTTAGGCCCTAATCTCAACTCTTGCTTTGTTTTCCAGGTGTCACTCCTCAGAGGCTTTGGTTCGAAGAACAGGATATGGGGCTTTCCTGAGGCACTGAACAGAACTTCTCTCGTCTCCACATGGGAAGCTTCCTTGTTGGAGCCGTGTCAAACACCTCAGGTTGGAGAATCCTGCAGAGTCCCTGAGCCACCTCCACATTCCAAGGTCTCCCAGGCCACCAAGCCACAGTAGGACTCATCTTCAGGAGAGTCCATTTCAACTCTCCCCTCTGGGTAGCTCACCCAGGAGCCCGCAGATTGAGCCTGCCTTGTCCTGACTAAAGAGTGGGAATATGAGGTGGCGTTCCCAGGCATCCATGCTTAGACACCTGCTCTCGAGTCTTTCCGTATGGGGCCTCCTGGAACCATCCAATAGCACTCGACTTTCGTGCAGAAGGAAACCTTGAGGTTTGGAGTAGTTCACAAATCCCATCGTAGGCAAACCTTCCTGGCCTCATGAGGCCCCCACACCATTCAGGAAGAGGCCATGCTGGACAAAAACTCTAGCCTGAGGCACGTCTCAGAGTTGAAATGACCTCAGTGCAGGAGATCTCGATTCAGCCTCTCAGAGTGGGCCTGCCGTGCCATCGGTCCCAAACCTCACGCTAGCTTGTGTTTTCAGACTTCCTTCCTCACACTCCTGGCAAACAAGCCCTCCGGACTAGGAACTCCAGAACCACAACCCAGCCCAGGGTCTGCCCAAGGGAAGAAAAACGTTTCCCTGTGGGGCTCTCTCCAGAAAACCCAGATGAGGATCAACCTGCTCGGGCCTCGACGGTACCCGAACTGGATAGGCTGCTCTGGGCACTCATGCTCTGTCTGACACAGCCTGAAGCCAGACGTCCAGACAGACAAGGAGACAGCTGGCCGCACACCCAGCACTTCGGACACGCCATGATCTTATGCCGTCACCTCTTCCTAACCTTGGTTTTCAGATATCTGAACCTAGACATTATATCAATTCTCCACACAGCTGGGTATCGCAAGCACAACACAGAACTCCTCCTTCCCCGTGGCTGTAAAGCTTGCTCTTGGCATGGAGTCACACCTTCAGGGTGGGAGAAACCTTCCTGGTCCCTGATGCCACGCCCAAACTTGAGTGCTGCTTGGGCACAAATTCACACTCTGACCCTCAGCATGAGCCCCATGTCAAAGAAAGGCCTGTCAGGGCCTGGGCCAAGAGCCCGCATATGGGGCTTGCCAAGCCCCTATGCACCCAATCCTCACCAGTGTTTGAGTTTTCCAGTCGCCCCGCCCGTACCTGGGGCTCTGCTCTGGAATCCCTTTCTTGGAGAGACACGTGAGCCAGACAACACTTTTCCACCCTTCCCACAAAATGACCCCAAACTCTTGGGAGCTGGGACAAATCCCCAGAGAGGGATACTCGTCCACAGTCCCTGAGGCCACCCCTCCAATCCACGGCTATCTCGGACACAACATCCAGAGACAAAAGCCTGAAGGAACGCCTCCCCCTCGCCCTTGTTTCAGAGGCCCAGGAGCTCCCTCTCGGGCTGTACATCCGGCCTGCCATACCCTAGGCGCCACTCATAAGCTGAGTTTGTGTTTTCAGACTTCTGTGCCCTCAGCCTGGACCCACACAACCGCCAGGCTAGGGCCTCTGGAGCCACAGCGAAAGATTGTGCCTGCCCTCTCCAAGGAAATTGTGCCCAATCCATTGACCACAACCCTACAGGTTAGGGAAAAGCTCCAAGGCCCCTGAGGCCATCAATAGTGTAGGCCACCCTGGACTAAGAGGGGCTCTCTGACACCAGCGGAGCAACTATCTCCACTTAGACTCTCAGACAGTGTCCTCAGAGACAGAAGGTTAAAATGGACAGGCCCCCAGGCCCTAATAGAAATTTAGCTCTGGTTTCCATGTGTCCGTCCTCAGAGGTCTGTTTTCGTAGACCAGCACACGGGGCTTTTCTGAGGCACCAAACCAAACCTCTCTCGTCTCCACATGGGGAGCTTACTTACTGGGGATGTATCAAACCCTTCAGGTAGGAGAGTTCCGCAGGGCCACTGAACAACCAGCACATTCCAAGGTTTCCATGGACCCAAACGCACATTATGACGCATCCTCAGGAGAGGCCACTTCAACTCAGCCCCCTGGTTAGCGTGCCCCAGAGGCAGCAGATCAAACATATCTTGTGGCTAATGGCCAATGGGAATGCGAGGCATGCTGTACAGGGATCCATCCTTCGAACCGTGCTCTCCAGTCCTTCCGTATGGTATGTCCTGGAGCCATGCAACAGGACTCGAATGTCCCACAGAAGGAAACCTGGTGGTTTGGGGCAACCTCCAAACTCAGCGTGGGAAAACTTCCTTGGCCTCATGAGGCCCCCGCTTCATGAAGGTGCCATCATGGACACATACTCCAGCCTCAGCCAACGTCTGATCCTCAGCCTGACTTCAGATGCAGGAGATTTTGATTCAGCCTCTGCCTAGTGGGCCTGCTCTGCCCTTGGCTCCAATCCTCACTTTAGCTTGTGTTCCTAGACTTCCGTCCTCACACTCCTGGCCCACAAACCCTCCCTTCTGGGAATTCTGGGGCCACAATGAAGCACTCCGCCTGCCTCCCAGGAGAAAAACTTTGTCTATGGTGCTGCCCAGAAACCCCAAATGAGGATCAAACTGCTTGGCCCTCGGCAACACCCCAATTGCATAGGCTACCTTAAACACTGATGCTCTGTCGAAAATAGCCTGAGCCCAGACCTTCCAACAGACACCGACACAGCTGGCTGCACACCCAGCACATTGGACCCGCCACTGCCTTAGGCCACCATCCATTCCCAACCTGGGTTTTCAGTCATCAGAACCTAGACCTTATCTCCAATCCCTGCACAGGGGGGAACCTGATGCACAAGTCAGAACCCCTCCTTCCCCATGGCAAGAAACCTTGCTGCTGGCAGTGAGTCAAACCTTCAGTGTAGGAGAAAACGGCATGGCCCATGAGGCCACGCCCATGTGTGAGGGCCGCCTTGGGCACAAACACACATTGTGACCCTCAGCGTGAGTACCGTATTCAAGTAACGCCTCTCAGTGATTGGACCAAGAGCCCGCATATGTGGCTTGCCATGCCCATAGGCACGCAGGACTAACTAGATGGTGTGTATTCCAGTTGAGGGAACCCACTGCTGTGCTCTAGAGTCCCTCTCCTGGGGGGTCCCCTGTGGCAGAAAACAGTACTCTTCCCTTCCCACAGAATGAACCCAAACACTTGGGAGCTTGGACAATCCCCCGAGAGGAAGGCTCTTCCTCGGCCCCTGAAGCAACCCCTACCCTGAACGGCCACTGTGAACGCAACACCCAGAGACAAAAGCCTGAGCGACTGCCTCCCACTTGCCCTCCTTTGATATCCAGAGGATCTCCCCTCTCGGACTGGAGATCAGGCCTGCCATTACCTTGGCCCCTACCTGAGCCAAGTTTGCTTTTTCAGACATCTGTCCCCACAGCCCTGGCAAACACAGCCTCTAGGCTGGGTCCTCTGGAGCCATACCACAGGACCATGCCTGCTCTCTCCTGGGAAACTCTGTCCATTCCTTTGGCCACACACCTCCAGAATATGAGAAACCTCAAGTCCACCGAGGACATACCATTACCGGGAGCCTCCCTGCACACACAGGGGCCTTCGGACACAAGCTGAGCTGCTACCTCCATGAAGGCATGCACACAGATGTCAACAGAGATAGAAGGTTGAGCCGGACAGGCCCTTAGGCCCTAATCTCAACTCTTGCTTTGTTTTCCAGGTGTCACTCCTCAGAGGCTTTGGTTCGAAGAACAGGATATGGGGCTTTCCTGAGGCACTGAACAGAACTTCTCTCGTCTCCACATGGGAAGCTTCCTTGTTGGAGCCGTGTCAAACACCTCAGGTTGGAGAATCCTGCAGAGTCCCTGAGCCACCTCCACATTCCAAGGTCTCCCAGGCCACCAAGCCACAGTAGGACTCATCTTCAGGAGAGTCCATTTCAACTCTCCCCTCTGGGTAGCTCACCCAGGAGCCCGCAGATTGAGCCTGCCTTGTC
This sequence comes from Mustela nivalis, assembly GCF_964662115.1. Taxonomy (NCBI): domain Eukaryota; kingdom Metazoa; phylum Chordata; class Mammalia; order Carnivora; family Mustelidae; genus Mustela; species Mustela nivalis. The sequence goes on along the minus strand of NW_028136459.1, from coordinate 1,256,756 downwards.
CTGACTAAAGAGTGGGAATATGAGGTGGCGTTCCCAGGCATCCATGCTTAGACACCTGCTCTCGAGTCTTTCCGTATGGGGCCTCCTGGAACCATCCAATAGCACTCGACTTTCGTGCAGAAGGAAACCTTGAGGTTTGGAGTAGTTCACAAATCCCATCGTAGGCAAACCTTCCTGGCCTCATGAGGCCCCCACACCATTCAGGAAGAGGCCATGCTGGACAAAAACTCTAGCCTGAGGCACGTCTCAGAGTTGAAATGACCTCAGTGCAGGAGATCTCGATTCAGCCTCTCAGAGTGGGCCTGCCGTGCCATCGGTCCCAAACCTCACGCTAGCTTGTGTTTTCAGACTTCCTTCCTCACACTCCTGGCAAACAAGCCCTCCGGACTAGGAACTCCAGAACCACAACCCAGCCCAGGGTCTGCCCAAGGGAAGAAAAACGTTTCCCTGTGGGGCTCTCTTCAGAAAACCCAGATGAGGATCAACCTGCTCGGGCCTCGACGGTACCTGAACTGGATAGGCTGCTCTGGGCACTCTAGCTCTGTCTGACACAGCCTGAAGCCAGACGTCCAGACAGACAAGGAGACAGCTGGCCGCACACCCAGCACTTCGGACACACCATGGTCTTATGCCGTCACCTCTTCCTAACCTTGGTTTTCAGATATCTGAACCTAGACATTATATCAATTCTCCACACAGCTGGGTATCGCAAGCACAACACAGAACTCCTCCTTCCCCGTGGCTGTAAAGCTTGCTCTTGGCATGGAGTCACACCTTCAGGGTGGGAGAAACCTTCCTGGTCCCTGATGCCACGCCCAAACTTGAGTGCTGCTTGGGCACAAATTCACACTCTGACCCTCAGCATGAGCCCCATGTCAAAGAAAGGCCTGTCAGGGCCTGGGCCAAGAGCCCGCATATGGGGCTTGCCAAGCCCCTATGCACCCAATCCTCACCAGTGTTTGAGTTTTCCAGTCGCCCCGCCCGTACCTGGGGCTCTGCTCTGGAATCCCTTTCTTGGAGAGACACGTGAGCCAGACAACACGACTCCACCCTTCCCACAAAATGACCCCAAACTCTTGGGAGCTGGGACAAATCCCCAGAGAGGGATACTCGTCCACAGTCCCTGAGGCCACCCCTCCAATCCACGGCTATCTCGGACACAACATCCAGAGACAAAAGCCTGAAGGAACGCCTCCCCCTCGCCCTTGTTTCAGAGGCCCAGGAGCTCCCTCTCGGGCTGTACATCCGGCCTGCCATACCCTAGGCGCCACTCAGAAGCTGAGTTTGTGTTTTCAGACTTCTGTGCCCTCAGCCTGGACCCACACAACCGCCAGGCTAGGGCCTCTGGAGCCACAGCGAAAGATTGTGCCTGCCCTCTCCAAGGAAATTGTGCCCAATCCATTGACCACAACCCTACAGGTTAGGGAAAAGCTCCAAGGCCCCTGAGGCCATCAATAGTGTAGGCCACCCTGGACTAAGAGGGGCTCTCTGACACCAGCGGAGCAACTATCTCCACTTAGACTCTCAGACAGTGTCCCCAGAGACAGAAGGTTAAAATGGACAGGCCCCCAGGCCCTAATCTGAAAGTTAGCTCTGGTTTCCATGTGTCCGTCCTCAGAGGTCTGTTTTCGTAGACCAGCACACGGGGCTTTTCTGAGGCACCAAACCAAACCTCTCTCGTCTCCACATGGGGAGCTTACTTACAGGGGATGTATCAAACCCTTCAGGTAGGAGAGTTCCGCAGGGCCACTGAACAACCAGCACATTCCAAGGTTTCCATGGACCCAAACGCACATTATGACGCATCCTCAGGAGAGGCCACTTCAACTCAGCCCCCTGGTTAGCGTGCCCCAGAGGCAGCAGATCAAACATATCTTGTGGCTAATGGCCAATGGGAATGCGAGGCATGCTGTACAGGGATCCATCCTTCGAACCGTGCTCTCCAGTCCTTCCGTATGGTATGTCCTGGAGCCATGCAACAGGACTCGAATGTCCCACAGAAGGAAACCTGGTGGTTTGGGGCAACCTCCAAACTCAGCGTGGGAAAACTTCCTTGGCCTCATGAGGCCCCCGCTTCATGAAGGTGCCATCATGGACACATACTCCAGCCTCAGCCAACGTCTGATCCTCAGCCTGACTTCAGATGCAGGAGATTTTGATTCAGCCTCTGCCTAGTGGGCCTGCTCTGCCCTTGGCTCCAATCCTCACTTTAGCTTGTGTTCCTAGACTTCCGTCCTCACACTCCTGGCCCACAAACCCTCCCTTCTGGGAATTCTGGGGCCACAATGAAGAACTCCGCCTGCCTCCCAGGAGAAAAACTTTGTCTATGTTGCTGCCCAGAAACCCCAAATGAGGATCAAACTGCTTGCCCCTCGGCAACACCCCAATTGCATAGGCTACCTTAAACACTGATGCTCTGTCGCAAATAGCCTGAGCCCAGACCTTCCAACAGACACCGACACAGCTGGCTGCACACCCAGCACATTGGACCCGCCACTGCCTTAGGCCACCATCCATTCCCAACCTGGGTTTTCAGTCATCAGAACCTAGACCTTATCTCCAATCCCTGCACAGGGGGGAACCTGATGCACAAGTCAGAACCCCTCTTTCCCCATGGCAAGAAACCTTGCTGCTGGCAGTGAGTCAAACCTTCAGTGTAGGAGAAAACGGCATGGCCCATGAGGCCACGCCCATGTGTGAGGGCCGCCTTGGGCACAAACACACATTGTGACCCTCAGCGTGAGTACCTTATTCAAGTAACGCCTCTCAGTGATTGGACCAAGAGCCCGCATATGTGGCTTGCCATGCCCATAGGCACGCAGGACTAACTAGATGGTGTGTATTCCAGTTGAGGGAACCCACTGCTGTGCTCTAGAGTCCCTCTCCTGGGGGGTCCCCTGTGGCAGAAAACAGTACTCTTCCCTTCCCACAGAATGAACCCAAACACTTGGGAGCTTGGACAATCCCCCGAGAGGAAGGCTCTTCCTCGGCCCCTGAAGCAACCCCTACCCTGAACGGCCACTGTGAACGCAACACCCAGAGACAAAAGCCTGAGCGACTGCCTCCCACTTGCCCTCCTTTGATATCCAGAGGATCTCCCCTCTCGGACTGGAGATCAGGCCTGCCATTACCTTGGCCCCTACCTGAGCCAAGTTTGCTTTTTCAGACATCTGTCCCCACAGCCCTGGCAAACACAGCCTCTAGGCTGGGTCCTCTGGAGCCATACCACAGGACCATGCCTGCTCTCTCCTGGGAAACTCTGTCCATTCCTTTGGCCACACACCTCCAGAATATGAGAAACCTCAAGGCCCCCGAGGACATACCATTACCGGGAGCCTCCCTGCACACACAGGGGCCTTCGGACACAAGCTGAGCCGCTACCTCCATGAAGGCATGCACACAGATGTCAACAGAGATAGAAGGTTGAGCCCGACAGGCCCTTAGGCCCTAATCTCAACTCTTGCTTTGTTTTCCAGGTGTCGCTCCTCAGAGGCTTTGGTTCGAAGAACAGGATATGGGGCTTTCCTGAGGCACTGAACAGAACTTCTCTCGTCTCCACATGGGAAGCTTCCTTGTTGGAGCCGTGTCAAACACCTCAGGTTGGAGAATCCTGCAGAGTCCCTGAGCCACCTCCACATTCCAAGGTCTCCCAGGCCACCAAGCCACAGTAGGACTCATCTTCAGGAGAGTCCATTTCAACTCTCCCCTCTGGGTAGCTCACCCAGGAGCCCGCAGATTGAGCCTGCCTTGTCCTGACTAAAGAGTGGGAATATGAGGTGGCGTTCCCAGGCATCCATGCTTAGACACCTGCTCTCGAGTCTTTCCGTATGGGGCCTCCTGGAACCATCCAATAGCACTCGACTTTCGTGCAGAAGGAAACCTTGAGGTTTGGAGTAGTTCACAAATCCCATCGTAGGCAAACCTTCCTGGCCTCATGAGGCCCCCACACCATTCAGGAAGAGGCCATGCTGGACAAAAACTCTAGCCTGAGGCACGTCTCAGAGTTGAAATGACCTCAGTGCAGGAGATCTCGATTCAGCCTCTCAGAGTGGGCCTGCCGTGCCATCGGTCCCAAACCTCACGCTAGCTTGTGTTTTCAGACTTCCTTCCTCACACTCCTGGCAAACAAGCCCTCCGGACTAGGAACTCCAGAACCACAACCCAGCCCAGGGTCTGCCCAAGGGAAGAAAAACGTTTCCCTGTGGGGCTCTCTCCAGAAAACCCAGATGAGGATCAACCTGCTCGGGCCTCGACGGTACCCGAACTGGATAGGCTGCTCTGGGCACTCATGCTCTGTCTGACACAGCCTGAAGCCAGACGTCCAGACAGACAAGGAGACAGCTGGCCGCACACCCAGCACTTCGGACACGCCATGGTCTTATGCCGTCACCTCTTCCTAACCTTGGTTTTCAGATATCTGAACCTAGACATTATATCAATTCTCCACACAGCTGGGTATCGCAAGCACAACACAGAACTCCTCCTTCCCCATGGCTGTAAAGCTTGCTCTTGGCATGGAGTCACACCTTCAGGGTGGGAGAAACCTTCCTGGTCCCTGATGCCACGCCCAAACTTGAGTGCTGCTTGGGCACAAATTCACACTCTGACCCTCAGCATGAGCCCCATGTCAAAGAAAGGCCTGTCAGGGCCTGGGCCAAGAGCCCGCATATGGGGCTTGCCAAGCCCCTATGCACCCAATCCTCACCAGTGTTTGAGTTTTCCAGTCGCCCCGCCCGTACCTGGGGCTCTGCTCTGGAATCCCTTTCTTGGAGAGACACGTGAGCCAGACAACACGACTCCACCCTTCCCACAAAATGACCCCAAACTCTTGGGAGCTGGGACAAATCCCCAGAGAGGGATACTCGTCCACAGTCCCTGAGGCCACCCCTCCAATCCACGGCTATCTCGGACACAACATCCAGAGACAAAAGCCTGAAGGAACGCCTCCCCCTCGCCCTTGTTTCAGAGGCCCAGGAGCTCCCTCTCGGGCTGTACATCCGGCCTGCCATACCCTAGGCGCCACTCATAAGCTGAGTTTGTGTTTTCAGACTTCTGTGCCCTCAGCCTGGACCCACACAACCGCCAGGCTAGGGCCTCTGGAGCCAGAGCGAAAGATTGTGCCTGCCCTCTCCAAGGAAATTGTGCCCAATCCATTGACCACAACCCTACAGGTTAGGGAAAAGCTCCAAAGCCCCTGAGGCCATCAATAGTGTAGGCCACCCTGGACTAAGAGGGGCTCTCTGACACCAGCGGAGCAACTATCTCCACTTAGACTCTCAGACAGTGTCCCCAGAGACAGATGGTTGAAATGGACAGGCCCCCAGGCCCTAATCTGAACCTTAGCTCTGGTTTCCATGTGTCCGTCCTCAGAGGTCTGTTTTCGTAGACCAGCACACGGGGCTTTTCTGAGGCACCAAACCAAACCTCTCTCGTCTCCACATGGGGAGCTTACTTACTGGGGATGTATCAAACCCTTCAGGTAGGAGAGTTCCGCAGGGCCACTGAACAACCAGCACATTCCAAGGTTTCCATGGACCCAAACGCACATTATGACGCATCCTCAGGAGAGGCCACTTCAACTCAGCCCCCTGGTTAGCGTGCCCCAGAGGCAGCAGATCAAACATATCTTGTGGCTAATGGCCAATGGGAATGCGAGGCATGCTGTACAGGGATCCATCCTTCGAACCGTGCTCTCCAGTCCTTCCGTATGGTATGTCCTTGAGCCATGCAACAGGACTCGAATGTCCCACAGAAGGAAACCTGTTGGTTTGGGGCAACCTCCAAACTCAGCGTGGGAAAACTTCCTTGGCCTCATGAGGCCCCCGCTTCATGAAGGTGCCATCATGGACACATACTCCAGCCTCAGCCAACGTCTGATCCTCAGCCTGACTTCAGATGCAGGAGATTTTGATTCAGCCTCTGCCTAGTGGGCCTGCTCTGCCCTTGGCTCCAATCCTCACTTTAGCTTGTGTTCCTAGACTTCCGTCCTCACACTCCTGGCCCACAAACCCTCCCTTCTGGGAATTCTGGGGCCACAATGAAGCACTCCGCCTGCCTCCCAGGAGAAAAACTTTGTCTATGTTGCTGCCCAGAAACCCCAAATGAGGATCAAACTGCTTGGCCCTCGGCAACACCCCAATTGCATAGGCTACCTTAAACACTGATGCTCTGTCGCAAATAGCCTGAGCCCAGACCTTCCAACAGACACCGACACAGCTGGCTGCACACCCAGCACATTGGACCCGCCACTGCCTTAGGCCACCATCCATTCCCAACCTGGGTTTTCAGTCATCAGAACCTAGACCTTATCTCCAATCCCTGCACAGGGGGGAACCTGATGCACAAGTCAGAACCCCTCCTTCCCCATGGCAAGAAACCTTGCTGCTGGCAGTGAGTCAAACCTTCAGTGTAGGAGAAAACGGCATGGCCCATGAGGCCACGCCCATGTGTGAGGGCCGCCTTGGGCACAAACACACATTGTGACCCTCAGCGTGAGTACCTTATTCAAGTAACGCCTCTCAGTGATTGGACCAAGAGCCCGCATATGTGGCTTGCCATGCCCATAGGCACGCAGGACTAACTAGATGGTGTGTATTCCAGTTGAGGGAACCCACTGCTGTGCTCTAGAGTCCCTCTCCTGGGGGGTCCCCTGTGGCAGAAAACAGTACTCTTCCCTTCCCACAGAATGAACCCAAACACTTGGGAGCTTGGACAATCCCCCGAGAGGAAGGCTCTTCCTCGGCCCCTGAAGCAACCCCTACCCTGAACGGCCACTGTGAACGCAACACCCAGAGACAAAAGCCTGAGCGACTGCCTCCCACTTGCCCTCCTTTGATATCCAGAGGATCTCCCCTCTCGGACTGGAGATCAGGCCTGCCATTACCTTGGCCCCTACCTGAGCCAAGTTTGCTTTTTCAGACATCTGTCCCCACAGCCCTGGCAAACACAGCCTCTAGGCTGGGTCCTCTGGAGCCATACCACAGGACCATGCCTGCTCTCTCCTGGGAAACTCTGTCCATTCCTTTGGCCACACACCTCCAGAATATGAGAAACCTCAAGGCCCCCGAGGACATACCATTACCGGGAGCCTCCCTGCAAACACAGGGGCCTTCGGACACAAGCTGAGCTGCTACCTCCATGAAGGCATGCACACAGATGTCAACAGAGATAGAAGGTTGAGCCGGACAGGCCCTTAGGCCCTAATCTCAACTCTTGCTTTGTTTTCCAGGTGTCACTCCTCAGAGGCTTTGGTTCGAAGAACAGGATATGGGGCTTTCCTGAGGCACTGAACAGAACTTCTCTCGTCTCCACATGGGAAGCTTCCTTGTTGGAGCCGTGTCAAACACCTCAGGTTGGAGAATCCTGCAGAGTCCCTGAGCCACCTCCACATTCCAAGGTCTCCCAGGCCACCAAGCCACAGTAGGACTCATCTTCAGGAGAGTCCATTTCAACTCTCCCCTCTGGGTAGCTCACCCAGGAGCCCGCAGATTGAGCCTGCCTTGTCCTGACTAAAGAGTGGGAATATGAGGTGGCGTTCCCAGGCATCCATGCTTAGACACCTGCTCTCGAGTCTTTCCGTATGGGGCCTCCTGGAACCATCCAATAGCACTCGACTTTCGTGCAGAAGGAAACCTTGAGGTTTGGAGTAGTTCACAAATCCCATCGTAGGCAAACCTTCCTGGCCTCATGAGGCCCCCACACCATTCAGGAAGAGGCCATGCTGGACAAAAACTCTAGCCTGAGGCACGTCTCAGAGTTGAAATGACCTCAGTGCAGGAGATCTCGATTCAGCCTCTCAGAGTGGGCCTGCCGTGCCATCGGTCCCAAACCTCACGCTAGCTTGTGTTTTCAGACTTCCTTCCTCACACTCCTGGCAAACAAGCCCTCCGGACTAGGAACTCCAGAACCACAACCCAGCCCAGGGTCTGCCCAAGGGAAGAAAAACGTTTCCCTGTGGGGCTCTCTCCAGAAAACCCAGATGACGATCAACCTGCTCGGGCCTCGACGGTACCCGAACTGGATAGGCTGCTCTGGGCACTCATGCTCTGTCTGACACAGCCTCAAGCCAGACGTCCAGACAGACAAGGAGACAGCTGGCCGCACACCCAGCACTTCGGACACGCCATGGTCTTATGCCGTCACCTCTTCCTAACCTTGGTTTTCAGATATCTGAACCTAGACATTATATCAATTCTCCACACAGCTGGGTATCGCAAGCACAACACAGAACTCCTCCTTCCCCGTGGCTGGAAAGCTTGCTCTTGGCATGGAGTCACACCTTCAGGGTGGGAGAAACCTTCCTGGTCCCTGATGCCACGCCCAAACTTGAGTGCTGCTTGGGCACAAATTCACACTCTGACCCTCAGCATGAGCCCCATGTCAAAGAAAGGCCTGTCAGGGCCTGGGCCAAGAGCCCGCATATGAGGCTTGCCAAGCCCCTATGCACCCAATCCTCACCAGTGTTTGAGTTTTCCAGTCGCCCCGCCCGTACCTGGGGCTCTGCTCTGGAATCCCTTTCTTGGAGAGACACATGAGCCAGACAACACGACTCCACCCTTCGCCACAAAATGACCCCAAATCTTGGGAGCTGGGACAAATCCCCAGAGAGGGATACTCGTCCACAGTCCCTGAGGCCACCCCTCCAATCCACGGCTATCTCGGACACAACATCCAGAGACAAAAGCCTGAAGGAACGCCTCCCCCTCGCCCTTGTTTCAGAGGCCCAGGAGCTCCCTCTCGGGCTGTACATCCGGCCTGCCATACCCTAGGCGCCACTCATAAGCTGAGTTTGTGTTTTCAGACTTCTGTGCCCTCAGCCTGGACCCACACAACCGCCAGGCTAGGGCCTCTGGAGCCACAGCGAAAGATTGTGCCTGCCCTCTCCAAGGAAATTGTGCCCAATCCATTGACCACAACCCTACAGGTTAGGGAAAAGCTCCAAGGCCCCTGAGGCCATCAATAGTGTAGGCCACCCTGGACTAAGAGGGGCTCTCTGACACCAGCGGAGCAACTATCTCCACTTAGACTCTCAGACAGTGTCCCCAGAGACAGAAGGTTGAAATGGACAGGCCCCCAGGCCCTAATCTGAACCTTAGCTCTGGTTTCCATGTGTCCGTCCTCAGAGGTCTGTTTTCGTAGACCAGCACACGGGGCTTTTCTGAGGCACCAAACCAAACCTCTCTCGCCTCCACATGGGGAGCTTACTTACTGGGGATGTATCAAACCCTTCAGGTAGGAGAGTTCCGCAGGGCCACTGAACAACCAGCACATTCCAAGGTTTCCATGGACCCAAACGCACATTATGACGCATCCTCAGGAGAGGCCATTTCAACTCAGCCCCCTGGTTAGCGTGCCCCAGAGGCAGCAGATCAAACATATCTTGTGGCTAATGGCCAATGGGAATGCGAGGCATGCTGTACAGGGATCCATCCTTCGAACCGTGCTCTCCAGTCCTTCCGTATGGTATGTCCTGGAGCCATGCAACAGGACTCGAATGTCCCACAGAAGGAAACCTGGTGGTTTGGGGCAACCTCCAAACTCAGCGTGGGAAAACTTCCTTGGCCTCATGAGGCCCCCGCTTCATGAAGGTGCCATCATGGACACATACTCCAGCCTCAGCCAACGTCTGATCCTCAGCCTGACTTCAGATGCAGGAGATTTTGATTCAGCCTCTGCCTAGTGGGCCTGCTCTGCCCTTGGCTCCAATCCTCACTTTAGCTTGTGTTCCTAGACTTCCGTCCTCACACTCCTGGCCCACAAACCCTCCCTACTGGGAATTCTGGGGCCACAATGAAGCACTCCGCCTGCCTCCCAGGAGAAAAACTTTGTCTATGTTGCTGCCCAGAAACCCCAAATGAGGATCAAACTGCTTGCCCCTCGGCAACACCCCAATTGCATAGGCTACCTTAAACACTGATGCTCTGTCGCAAATAGCCTGAGCCCAGACCTTCCAACAGACATCGACACAGCTGGCTGCACACCCAGCACATTGGACCCGCCACTGCCTTAGGCCACCATCCATTCCCAACCTGGGTTTTCAGTCATCAGAACCTAGACCTTATCTCCAATCCCTGCACAGGGGGGAACCTGATGCACAAGTCAGAACCCCTCTTTCCCCATGGCAAGAAACCTTGCTGCTGGCAGTGAGTCAAACCTTCAGTGTAGGAGAAAACGGCATGGCCCATGAGGCCACGCCCATGTGTGAGGGCCGCCTTGGGCACAAACACACATTGTGACCCTCAGCGTGAGTACCTTATTCAAGTAACGCCTCTCAGTGATTGGACCAAGAGCCCGCATATGTGGCTTGCCATGCCCATAGGCACGCAGGACTAACTAGATGGTGTGTATTCCAGTTGAGGGAACCCACTGCTGTGCTCTAGAGTCCCTCTCCTGGGGGGTCCCCTGTGGCAGAAAACAGTACTCTTCCCTTCCCACAGAATGAACCCAAACACTTGGGAGCTTGGACAATCCCCCGAGAGGAAGGCTCTTCCTCGGCCCCTGAAGCAACCCCTACCCTGAACGGCCACTGTGAACGCAACACCCAGAGACAAAAGCCTGAGCGACTGCCTCCCACTTGCCCTCCTTTGATATCCAGAGGATCTCCCCTCTCGGACTGGAGATCAGGCCTGCCATTACCTTGGCCCCTACCTGAGCCAAGTTTGCTTTTTCAGACATCTGTCCCCACAGCCCTGGCAAACACAGCCTCTAGGCTGGGTCCTCTGGAGCCATACCACAGGACCATGCCTGCTCTCTCCTGGGAAACTCTGTCCATTCCTTTGGCCACACACCTCCAGAATATGAGAAACCTCAAGGCCCCCGAGGACATACCATTACCGGGAGCCTCCCTGCACACACAGGGGCCTTCGGACACAAGCTGAGCTGCTACCTCCATGAAGGCATGCACACCGATGTCAACAGAGATAGAAGGTTGAGCCCGACAGGCCCTTAGGCCCTAATCTCAACTCTTGCTTTGTTTTCCAGGTGTCACTCCTCAGAGGCTTTGGTTCGAAGAACAGGATATGGGGCTTTCCTGAGGCACTGAACAGAACTTCTCTCGTCTCCACATGGGAAGCTTCCTTGTTGGAGCCGTGTCAAACACCTCAGGTTGGAGAATCCTGCAGAGTCGCTGAGCCACCTCCACATTCCAAGGTCTCCCAGGCCACCAAGCCACAGTAGGACTCATCTTCAGGAGAGTCCATTTCAACTCTCCCCTCTGGGTAGCTCACCCAGGAGCCCGCAGATTGAGCCTGCCTTGTCCTGACTAAAGAGTGGGAATATGAGGTGGCGTTCCCAGGCATCCATGCTTAGACACCTGCTCTCGAGTCTTTCCGTATGGGGCCTCCTGGAACCATCCAATAGCACTCGACTTTCGTGCAGAAGGAAACCTTGAGGTTTGGAGTAGTTCACAAATCCCATCGTAGGCAAACCTTCCTGGCCTCATGAGGCCCCCACACCATTCAGGAAGAGGCCATGCTGGACAAAAACTCTAGCCTGAGGCACGTCTCAGAGTTGAAATGACCTCAGTGCAGGAGATCTCGATTCAGCCTCTCAGAGTGGGCCTGCCGTGCCATCGGTCCCAAACCTCACGCTAGCTTGTGTTTTCAGACTTCCTTCCTCACACTCCTGGCAAACAAGCCCTCCGGACTAGGAACTCCAGAACCACAACCCAGCCCAGGGTCTGCCCAAGGGAAGAAAAACGTTTCCCTGTGGGGCTCTCTCCAGAAAACCCAGATGAGGATCAACCTGCTCGGGCCTCGACGGTACCCGAACTGGATAGGCTGCTCTGGGCACTCATGCTCTGTCTGACACAGCCTCAAGCCAGACGTCCAGACAGACAAGGAGACAGCTGGCCGCACACCCAGCACTTCGGACACGCCATGGTCTTATGCCGTCACCTCTTCCTAACCTTGGTTTTCAGATATCTGAACCTAGACATTATATCAATTCTCCACACAGCTGGGTATCGCAAGCACAACACAGAACTCCTCCTTCCCCGTGGCTGTAAAGCTTGCTCTTGGCATGGAGTCACACCTTCAGGGTGGGAGAAAACTTCCTGGTCCCTGATGCCACGCCCAAACTTGAGTGCTGCTTGGGCACAAATTCACACTCTGACCCTCAGCATGAGCCCCATGTCAAAGAAAGGCCTGTCAGGGCCTGGGACAAGAGCCGCATATGGGGCTTGCCAAGCCCCTATGCACCCAATCCTCACCAGTGTTTGAGTTTTCCAGTCGCCCCGCCCGTACCTGGGGCTCTGCTCTGGAATCCCTTTCTTGGAGAGACACGTGAGCCAGACAACACGACTCCACCCTTCCCACAAAATAACCCCAAACTCTTGGGAGCTGGGACAAATCCCCAGAGAGGGATACTCGTCCACAGTCCCTGAGGCCACCCCTCCAATCCACGGCTATCTCGGACACAACATCCAGAGACAAAAGCCTGAAGGAACGCCTCCCCCACGCCCTTGTTTCAGAGGCCCAGGAGCTCCCTCTCGGGCTGTACATCCGGCCTGCCATACCCTAGGCGCCACTCATAAGCTGAGTTTGTGTTTTCAGACTTCTGTGCCCTCAGCCTGGACCCACACAACCGCCAGGCTAGGGCCTCTGGAGCCACAGCGAAAGATTGTGCCTGCCCTCTCCAAGGAAATTGTGCCCAATCCATTGACCACAACCCTACAGGTTAGGGAAAAGCTCCAAGGCCCCTGAGGCCATCAATAGTGTAGGCCACCCTGGACTAAGAGGGGCTCTCTGACACCAGCGGAGCAACTATCTCCACTTAGACTCTCAGACAGTGTCCCCAGAGACAGAAGGTTGAAATGGACAGGCCCCCAGGCCCTAATCTGAACCTTAGCTTTGGTTTCCATGTGTCCGTCCTCAGAGGTCTGTATTCGTAGACCAGCACACGGGGCTTTTCTGAGGCACCAAACCAAACCTCTCTCGCCTCCACATGGGGAGCTTACTTACTGGGGATGTATCAAACCCTTCAGGTAGGAGAGTTCCGCAGGGCCACTGAACAACCAGCACATTCCAAGGTTTCCATGGACCCAAACGCACATTATGACGCATCCTCAGGAGAGGCCATTTCAACTCAGCCCCCTGGTTAGCGTGCCCCAGAGGCAGCAGATCAAACATATCTTGTGGCTAATGGCCAATGGGAATGCGAGGCATGCTGTACAGGGATCCATCCTTCGAACCGTGCTCTCCAGTCCTTCCGTATGGTATGTCCTGGAGCCATGCAACAGGACTCGAATGTCCCACAGAAGGAAACCTGGTGGTTTGGGGCAACCTCCAAACTCAGCGAGGGAAAACTTCCTTGGCCTCATGAGGCCCCCGCTTCATGAAGGTGCCATCATGGACACATACTCCAGCCTCAGCCAACGTCTGATCCTCAGCCTGACTTCAGATGCAGGAGATTTTAATTCAGCCTCTGCCTAATGGGCCTGCTCTGCCCTTGGCTCCAATCCTCACTTTAGCTTGTGTTCCTAGACTTCCGTCCTCACACTCCTGGCTCGCAAACCCTCCCTACTGGGAATTCTGGGGCCACAATGAAGCACTCCGCCTGCCTCCCAGGAGAAAAACTTTGTCTATGGTGCTGCCCAGAAACCCCAAATGAGGATCAAACTGCTTGCCCCTCGGCAACACCCCAATTGCATAGGCTACCTTAAACACTGATGCTCTGTCGCAAATAGCCTGAGCCCAGACCTTCCAACAGACACCGACACAGCTGGCTGCACACCCAGCACATTGGACCCGCCACTGCCTTAGGCCACCATCCATTCCCAACCTGGGTTTTCAGTCATCAGAACCTAGACCTTATCTCCAATCCCTGCACAGGGGGGAACCTGATGCACAAGTCAGAACCCCTCCTTCCCCATGGCAAGAAACCTTGCTGCTGGCAGTGAGTCAAACCTTCAGTGTAGGAGAAAACGGCATGGCCCATGAGGCCACGCCCATGTGTGAGGGCCGCCTTGGGCACAAACACACATTGTGACCCTCAGCGTGTGTACCTTATTCAAGTAACGCCTCTCAGTGATTGGACCAAGAGCCCGCATATGTGGCTTGCCATGCCCATAGGCACGCAGGACTAACTAGATGGTGTGTATTCCAGTTGAGGGAACCCACTGCTGTGCTCTAGAGTCCCTCTCCTGGGGGGTCCCCTGTGGCAGAAAACAGTACTCTTCCCTTCCCACAGAATGAACCCAAACACTTGGGAGCTTGGACAATCCCCCGAGAGGAAGGCTCTTCCTCGGCCCCTGAAGCAACCCCTACCCTGAACGGCCACTGTGAACGCAACACCCAGAGACAAAAGCCTGAGCGACTGCCTCCCACTTGCCCTCCTTTGATATCCAGAGGATCTCCCCTCTCGGACTGGAGATCAGGCCTGCCATTACCTTGGCCCCTACCTGAGCCAAGTTTGCTTTTTCAGACATCTGTCCCCACAGCCCTGGCAAACACAGCCTCTAGGCTGGGTCCTCTGGAGCCATACCACAGGACCATGCCTGCTCTCTCCTGGGAAACTCTGTCCATTCCTTTGGCCACACACCTCCAGAATATGAGAAACCTCAAGGCCCCCGAGGACATACCATTACCGGGAGCCTCCCTGCACACACAGGGGCCTTCGGACACAAGCGGAGCTGCTACCTCCTTGAAGGCATGCACACCGATGTCAACAGAGATAGAAGGTTGAGCCCGACAGGCCCTTAGGCCCTAATCTCAACTCTTGCTTTGTTTTCCAGGTGTCACTCCTCAGAGGCTTTGGTTCGAAGAACAGGATATGGGGCTTTCCTGAGGCACTGAACAGAACTTCTCTCGTCTCCACATGGGAAGCTTCCTTGTTGGAGCCGTGTCAAACACCTCAGGTTGGAGAATCCTGCAGAGTCGCTGAGCCACCTCCACATTCCAAGGTCTCCCAGGCCACCAAGCCACAGTAGGACTCATCTTCAGGAGAGTCCATTTCAACTCTCCCCTCTGGGTAGCTCACCCAGGAGCCCGCAGATTGAGCCTGCCTTGTCCTGACTAAAGAGTGGGAATATGAGGTGGCGTTCCCAGGCATCCATGCTTAGACACCTGCTCTCGAGTCTTTCCGTATGGGGCCTCCTGGAACCATCCAATAGCACTCGACTTTCGTGCAGAAGGAAACCTTGAGGTTTGGAGTAGTTCACAAATCCCATCGTAGGCAAACCTTCCTGGCCTCATGAGGCCCCCACACCATTCAGGAAGAGGCCATGCTGGACAAAAACTCTAGCCTGAGGCACGTCTCAGAGTTGAAATGACCTCAGTGCAGGAGATCTCGATTCAGCCTCTCAGAGTGGGCCTGCCGTGCCATCGGTCCCAAACCTCACGCTAGCTTGTGTTTTCAGACTTCCTTCCTCAAACTCCTGGCAAACAAGCCCTCCGGACTAGGAACTCCAGAACCACAACCCAGCCCAGGGTCTGCCCAAGGGAAGAAAAACGTTTCCCTGTGGGGCTCTCTCCAGAAAACCCAGATGAGGATCAACCTGCTCGGGCCTCGACGGTACCCGAACTGGATAGGCTGCTCTGGGCACTCATGCTCTGTCTGACACAGCCTCAAGCCAGACGTCCAGACAGACAAGGAGACAGCTGGCCGCACACCCAGCACTTCGGACACGCCATGGTCTTATGCCGTCACCTCTTCCTAACCTTGGTTTTCAGATATCTGAACCTAGACATTATATCAATTCTCCACACAGCTGGGTATCGGAAGCACAAAACAGAACTCCTCCTTCCCCGTGGCTGTAAAGCTTGCTCTTGGCATGGAGTCACACCTTCAGGGTGGGAGAAACCTTCCTGGTCCCTGATGCCACGCCCAAACTTGAGTGCTGCTTGGGCACAAATTCACACTCTGACCCTCAGCATGAGCCCCATGTCAAAGAAAGGCCTGTCAGGGCCTGGGCCAAGAGCCCGCATATGGGGCTTGCCAAGCCCCTATGCACCCAATCCTCACCAGTGTTTGAGTTTTCCAGTCGCCCCACCCGTACCTGGGGCTCTGCTCTGGAATCCCTTTCTTGGAGAGACACATGAGCCAGACAACACGACTCCACCCTTCCCACAAAATGACCCCAAACTCTTGGGAGCTGGGACAAATCCCCAGAGAGGGATACTCGTCCACAGTCCCTGAGGCCACCCCTCCAATCCACGGCTATCTCGGACACAACATCCAGAGACAAAAGCCTGAAGGAACGCCTCCCCCTCGCCCTTGTTTCAGAGGCCCAGGAGCTCCCTCTCGGGCTGTACATCCGGCCTGCCATACCCTAGGCGCCAATCATAAGCTGAGTTTGTGTTTTCAGACTTCTGTGCCCTCAGCCTGGACCCACACAACCGCCAGGCTAGGGCCTCTGGAGCCACAGCGAAAGATTGTGCCTGCCCTCTCCAAGGAAATTGTGCCCAATCCATTGACCACAACCCTACAGGTTAGGGAAAAGCTCCAAGGCCCCTGAGGCCATCAATAGTGTAGGCCACCATGGACTAAGAGGGGCTCTCTGACACCAGCGGAGCAACTATCTCCACTTAGACTCTCAGACAGTGTCCCCAGAGACAGAAGGTTGAAATGGACAGGCCCCCAGGCCCTAATCTGAACCTTAGCTTTGGTTTCCATGTGTCCGTCCTCAGAGGTCTGTATTCGTAGACCAGCACACGGTGCTTTTCTGAGGCACCAAACCAAACCTCTCTCGCCTCCACATGGGGAGCTTACTTACTGGGGATGTATCAAACCCTTCAGGTAGGAGAGTTCCGCAGGGCCACTGAACAACCAGCACATTCCAAGGTTTCCATGGACCCAAACGCACATTATGACGCATCCTCAGGAGAGGCCATTTCAACTCAGCCCCCTGGTAAGCGTGCCCCAGAGGCAGCAGATCAAACATATCTTGTGGCTAATGGCCAATGGGAATGCGAGGCATGCTGTACAGGGATCCATCCTTCGAACCGTGCTCTCCAGTCCTTCCGTATGGTATGTCCTGGAGCCATGCAACAGGACTCGAATGTCCCACAGAAGGAAACCTGGTGGTTTGGGGAAACCTCCAAACTCAGCGTGGGAAAACTTCCTTGGCCTCATGAGGCCCCCGCTTCATGAAGGTGCCATCATGGACACATACTCCAGCCTCAGCCAACGTCTGATCCTCAGCCTGACTTCAGATGCAGGAGATTTTGATTCAGCCTCTGCCTAGTGGGCCTGCTCTGCCCTTGGCTCCAATCCTCACTTTAGCTTGTGTTCCTAGACTTCCGTCCTCACACTCTTGGCCCACAAACCCTCCCTACTGGGAATTCTGGGGCCACAATGAAGCACTCCGCCTGCCTCCCAGGAGAAAAACTTTGTCTATGGTGCTGCCCAGAAACCCCAAATGAGGATCAAACTGCTTGGCCCTCGGCAACACCCCAATTGCATAGGCTACCTTAAACACTGATGCTCTGTCGCAAATAGCCTGAGCCCAGACCTTCCAACAGACACCGACACAGCTGGCTGCACACCCAGCACATTGGACCCGCCACTGCCTTAGGCCACCATCCATTCCCAACCTGGGTTTTCAGTCATCAGAACCTAGACCTTATCTCCAATCCCTGCACAGGGGGGAACCTGATGCACAAGTCAGAACCCCTCCTTCCCCATGGCAAGAAACCTTGCTGCTGGCAGTGAGTCAAACCTTCAGTGTAGGAGAAAACGGCATGGCCCATGAGGCCACGCCCATGTGTGAGGGCCGCCTTGGGCACAAACACACATTGTGACCCTCAGCGTGAGTACCTTATTCAAGTAACGCCTCTCAGTGATTGGACCAAGAGCCCGCATATGTGGCTTGCCATGCCCATAGGCACGCAGGACTAACTAGATGGTGTGTATTCCAGTTGAGGGAACCCACTGCTGTGCTCTAGAGTCCCTCTCCTGGGGGGTCCCCTGTGGCAGAAAACAGTACTCTTCCCTTCCCACAGAATGAACCCAAACACTTGGGAGCTTGGACAATCCCCCGAGAGGAAGGCTCTTCCTCGGCCCCTGAAGCAACCCCTACCCTGAACGGCCACTGTGAACGCAACACCCAGAGACAAAAGCCTGAGCGACTGCCTCCCACTTGCCCTCCTTTGATATCCAGAGGATCTCCCCTCTCGGACTGGAGATCAGGCCTGCCATTACCTTGGCCCCTACCTGAGCCAAGTTTGCTTTTTCAGACATCTGTCCCCACAGCCCTGGCAAACACAGCCTCTAGGCTGGGTCCTCTGGAGCCATACCACAGGACCATGCCTGCTCTCTCCTGGGAAACTCTGTCCATTCCTTTGGCCACACACCTCCAGAATATGAGAAACCTCAAGGCCCCCGAGGACATACCATTACCGGGAGCCTCCCTGCACACACAGGGGCCTTCGGACACAAGCTGAGCTGCTACCTCCATGAAGGCATGCACACAGATGTCAACAGAGATAGAAGGTAGAGCCGGACAGGCCCTTAGGCCCTAATCTCAACTCTTGCTTTGTTTTCCAGGTGTCGCTCCTCAGAGGCTTTGGTTCGAAGAACAGGATATGGGGCTTTCCTGAGGCACTGAACAGAACTTCTCTCGTCTCCACATGGGAAGCTTCCTTGTTGGAGCCGTGTCAAACACCTCAGGTTGGAGAATCCTGCAGAGTCGCTGAGCCACCTCCACATTCCAAGGTCTCCCAGGCCACCAAGCCACAGTAGGACTCATCTTCAGGAGAGTCCATTTCAACTCTCCCCTCTGGGTAGCTCACCCAGGAGCCCGCAGATTGAGCCTGCCTTGTCCTGACTAAAGAGTGGGAATATGAGGTGGCGTTCCCAGGCATCCATGCTTAGACACCTGCTCTCGAGTCTTTCCGTATGGGGCCTCCTGGAACCATCCAATAGCACTCGACTTTCGTGCAGAAGGAAACCTTGAGGTTTGGAGTAGTTCACAAATCCCATCGTAGGCAAACCTTCCTGGCCTCATGAGGCCCCCACACCATTCAGGAAGAGGCCATGCTGGACAAAAACTCTAGCCTGAGGCACGTCTCAGAGTTGAAATGACCTCAGTGCAGGAGATCTCGATTCAGCCTCTCAGAGTGGGCCTGCCGTGCCATCGGTCCCAAACCTCACGCTAGCTTGTGTTTTCAGACTTCCTTCCTCACACTCCTGGCAAACAAGCCCTCCGGACTAGGAACTCCAGAACCACAACCCAGCCCAGGGTCTGCCCAAGGGAAGAAAAACGTTTCCCTGTGGGGCTCTCTCCAGAAAACCCAGATGAGGATCAACCTGCTCGGGCCTCGACGGTACCCGAACTGGATAGGCTGCTCTGGGCACTCATGCTCTGTCTGACACAGCCTCAAGCCAGACGTCCAGACAGACAAGGAGACAGCTGGCCGCACACCCAGCACTTCGGACACGCCATGGTCTTATGCCGTCACCTCTTCCTAACCTTGGTTTTCAGATATCTGAACCTAGACATTATATCAATTCTCCACACAGCTGGGTATCGCAAGCACAACACAGAACTCCTCCTTCCCCGTGGCTGGAAAGCTTGCTCTTGGCATGGAGTCACACCTTCAGGGTGGGAGAAACCTTCCTGGTCCCTGATGCCACGCCCAAACTTGAGTGCTGCTTGGGCACAAATTCACACTCTGACCCTCAGCATGAGCCCCATGTCAAAGAAAGGCCTGTCAGGGCCTGGGCCAAGAGCCCGCATATGAGGCTTGCCAAGCCCCTATGCACCCAATCCTCACCAGTGTTTGAGTTTTCCAGTCGCCCCGCCCGTACCTGGGGCTCTGCTCTGGAATCCCTTTCTTGGAGAGACACATGAGCCAGACAACACGACTCCACCCTTCGCCACAAAATGACCCCAAACTCTTGGGAGCTGGGACAAATCCCCAGAGAGGGATACTCGTCCACAGTCCCTGAGGCCACCCCTCCAATCCACGGCTATCTCGGACACAACATCCAGAGACAAAAGCCTGAAGGAACGCCTCCCCCTCGCCCTTGTTTCAGAGGCCCAGGAGCTCCCTCTCGGGCTGTACATCCGGCCTGCCATACCCTAGGCGCCACTCATAAGCTGAGTTTGTGTTTTCAGACTTCTGTGCCCTCAGCCTGGACCCACACAACCGCCAGGCTAGGGCCTCTGGAGCCACAGCGAAAGATTGTGCCTGCCCTCTCCAAGGAAATTGTGCCCAATCCATTGACCACAACCCTACAGGTTAGGGAAAAGCTCCAAGGCCCCTGAGGCCATCAATAGTGTAGGCCACCCTGGACTAAGAGGGGCTCTCTGACACCAGCGGAGCAACTATCTCCACTTAGACTCTCAGACAGTGTCCCCAGAGACAGAAGGTTGAAATGGACAGGCCCCCAGGCCCTAATCTGAACCTTAGCTCTGGTTTCCATGTGTCCGTCCTCAGAGGTCTGTTTTCGTAGACCAGCACACGGGGCTTTTCTGAGGCACCAAACCAAACCTCTCTCGCCTCCACATGGGGAGCTTACTTACTGGGGATGTATCAAACCCTTCAGGTAGGAGAGTTCCGCAGGGCCACTGAACAACCAGCACATTCCAAGGTTTCCATGGACCCAAACGCACATTATGACGCATCCTCAGGAGAGGCCATTTCAACTCAGCCCCCTGGTTAGCGTGCCCCAGAGGCAGCAGATCAAACATATCTTGTGGCTAATGGCCAATGGGAATGCGAGGCATGCTGTACAGGGATCCATCCTTCGAACCGTGCTCTCCAGTCCTTCCGTATGGTATGTCCTGGAGCCATGCAACAGGACTCGAATGTCCCACAGAAGGAAACCTGGTGGTTTGGGGCAACCTCCAAACTCAGCGTGGGAAAACTTCCTTGGCCTCATGAGGCCCCCGCTTCATGAAGGTGCCATCATGGACACATACTCCAGCCTCAGCCAACGTCTGATCCTCAGCCTGACTTCAGATGCAGGAGATTTTGATTCAGCCTCTGCCTAGTGGGCCTGCTCTGCCCTTGGCTCCAATCCTCACTTTAGCTTGTGTTCCTAGACTTCCGTCCTCACACTCCTGGCCCACAAACCCTCCCTACTGGGAATTCTGGGGCCACAATGAAGCACTCCGCCTGCCTCCCAGGAGAAAAACTTTGTCTATGTTGCTGCCCAGAAACCCCAAATGAGGATCAAACTGCTTGCCCCTCGGCAACACCCCAATTGCATAGGCTACCTTAAACACTGATGCTCTGTCGCAAATAGCCTGAGCCCAGACCTTCCAACAGACATCGACACAGCTGGCTGCACACCCAGCACATTGGACCCGCCACTGCCTTAGGCCACCATCCATTCCCAACCTGGGTTTTCAGTCATCAGAACCTAGACCTTATCTCCAATCCCTGCACAGGGGGGAACCTGATGCACAAGTCAGAACCCCTCTTTCCCCATGGCAAGAAACCTTGCTGCTGGCAGTGAGTCAAACCTTCAGTGTAGGAGAAAACGGCATGGCCCATGAGGCCACGCCCATGTGTGAGGGCCGCCTTGGGCACAAACACACATTGTGACCCTCAGCGTGAGTACCTTATTCAAGTAACGCCTCTCAGTGATTGGACCAAGAGCCCGCATATGTGGCTTGCCATGCCCATAGGCACGCAGGACTAACTAGATGGTGTGTATTCCAGTTGAGGGAACCCACTGCTGTGCTCTAGAGTCCCTCTCCTGGGGGGTCCCCTGTGGCAGAAAACAGTACTCTTCCCTTCCCACAGAATGAACCCAAACACTTGGGAGCTTGGACAATCCCCCGAGAGGAAGGCTCTTCCTCGGCCCCTGAAGCAACCCCTACCCTGAACGGCCACTGTGAACGCAACACCCAGAGACAAAAGCCTGAGCGACTGCCTCCCACTTGCCCTCCTTTGATATCCAGAGGATCTCCCCTCTCGGACTGGAGATCAGGCCTGCCATTACCTTGGCCCCTACCTGAGCCAAGTTTGCTTTTTCAGACATCTGTCCCCACAGCCCTGGCAAACACAGCCTCTAGGCTGGGTCCTCTGGAGCCATACCACAGGACCATGCCTGCTCTCTCCTGGGAAACTCTGTCCATTCCTTTGGCCACACACCTCCAGAATATGAGAAACCTCAAGGCCCCCGAGGACATACCATTACCGGGAGCCTCCCTGCACACACAGGGGCCTTCGGACACAAGCGGAGCTGCTACCTCCATGAAGGCATGCACACCGATGTCAACAGAGATAGAAGGTTGAGCCCGACAGGCCCTTAGGCCCTAATCTCAACTCTTGCTTTGTTTTCCAGGTGTCACTCCTCAGAGGCTTTGGTTCGAAGAACAGGATATGGGGCTTTCCTGAGGCACTGAACAGAACTTCTCTCGTCTCCACATGGGAAGCTTCCTTGTTGGAGCCGTGTCAAACACCTCAGGTTGGAGAATCCTGCAGAGTCGCTGAGCCACCTCCACATTCCAAGGTCTCCCAGGCCACCAAGCCACAGTAGGACTCATCTTCAGGAGAGTCCATTTCAACTCTCCCCTCTGGGTAGCTCACCCAGGAGCCCGCAGATTGAGCCTGCCTTGTCCTGACTAAAGAGTGGGAATATGAGGTGGCGTTCCCAGGCATCCATGCTTAGACACCTGCTCTCGAGTCTTTCCGTATGGGGCCTCCTGGAACCATCCAATAGCACTCGACTTTCGTGCAGAAGGAAACCTTGAGGTTTGGAGTAGTTCACAAATCCCATCGTAGGCAAACCTTCCTGGCCTCATGAGGCCCCCACACCATTCAGGAAGAGGCCATGCTGGACAAAAACTCTAGCCTGAGGCACGTCTCAGAGTTGAAATGACCTCAGTGCAGGAGATCTCGATTCAGCCTCTCAGAGTGGGCCTGCCGTGCCATCGGTCCCAAACCTCACGCTAGCTTGTGTTTTCAGACTTCCTTCCTCACACTCCTGGCAAACAAGCCCTCCGGACTAGGAACTCCAGAACCACAACCCAGCCCAGGGTCTGCCCAAGGGAAGAAAAACGTTTCCCTGTGGGGCTCTCTCCAGAAAACCCAGATGAGGATCAACCTGCTCGGGCCTCGACGGTACCCGAACTGGATAGGCTGCTCTGGGCACTCATGCTCTGTCTGACACAGCCTCAAGCCAGACGTCCAGACAGACAAGGAGACAGCTGGCCGCACACCCAGCACTTCGGACACGCCATGGTCTTATGCCGTCACCTCTTCCTAACCTTGGTTTTCAGATATCTGAACCTAGACATTATATCAATTCTCCACACAGCTGGGTATCGCAAGCACAACACAGAACTCCTCCTTCCCCGTGGCTGTAAAGCTTGCTCTTGGCATGGAGTCACACCTTCAGGGTGGGAGAAAACTTCCTGGTCCCTGATGCCACGCCCAAACTTGAGTGCTGCTTGGGCACAAATTCACACTCTGACCCTCAGCATGAGCCCCATGTCAAAGAAAGGCCTGTCAGGGCCTGGGACAAGAGCCGCATATGGGGCTTGCCAAGCCCCTATGCACCCAATCCTCACCAGTGTTTGAGTTTTCCAGTCGCCCCGCCCGTACCTGGGGCTCTGCTCTGGAATCCCTTTCTTGGAGAGACACGTGAGCCAGACAACACGACTCCACCCTTCCCACAAAATAACCCCAAACTCTTGGGAGCTGGGACAAATCCCCAGAGAGGGATACTCGTCCACAGTCCCTGAGGCCACCCCTCCAATCCACGGCTATCTCGGACACAACATCCAGAGACAAAAGCCTGAAGGAACGCCTCCCCCACGCCCTTGTTTCAGAGGCCCAGGAGCTCCCTCTCGGGCTGTACATCCGGCCTGCCATACCCTAGGCGCCACTCATAAGCTGAGTTTGTGTTTTCAGACTTCTGTGCCCTCAGCCTGGACCCACACAACCGCCAGGCTAGGGCCTCTGGAGCCACAGCGAAAGATTGTGCCTGCCCTCTCCAAGGAAATTGTGCCCAATCCATTGACCACAACCCTACAGGTTAGGGAAAAGCTCCAAGGCCCCTGAGGCCATCAATAGTGTAGGCCACCCTGGACTAAGAGGGGCTCTCTGACACCAGCGGAGCAACTATCTCCACTTAGACTCTCAGACAGTGTCCCCAGAGACAGAAGGTTGAAATGGACAGGCCCCCAGGCCCTAATCTGAACCTTAGCTTTGGTTTCCATGTGTCCGTCCTCAGAGGTCTGTATTCGTAGACCAGCACACGGGGCTTTTCTGAGGCACCAAACCAAACCTCTCTCGCCTCCACATGGGGAGCTTACTTACTGGGGATGTATCAAACCCTTCAGGTAGGAGAGTTCCGCAGGGCCACTGAACAACCAGCACATTCCAAGGTTTCCATGGACCCAAACGCACATTATGACGCATCCTCAGGAGAGGCCATTTCAACTCAGCCCCCTGGTTAGCGTGCCCCAGAGGCAGCAGATCAAACATATCTTGTGGCTAATGGCCAATGGGAATGCGAGGCATGCTGTACAGGGATCCATCCTTCGAACCGTGCTCTCCAGTCCTTCCGTATGGTATGTCCTGGAGCCATGCAACAGGACTCGAATGTCCCACAGAAGGAAACCTGGTGGTTTGGGGCAACCTCCAAACTCAGCGTGGGAAAACTTCCTTGGCCTCATGAGGCCCCCGCTTCATGAAGGTGCCATCATGGACACATACTCCAGCCTCAGCCAACGTCTGATCCTCAGCCTGACTTCAGATGCAGGAGATTTTAATTCAGCCTCTGCCTAATGGGCCTGCTCTGCCCTTGGCTCCAATCCTCACTTTAGCTTGTGTTCCTAGACTTCCGTCCTCACACTCCTGGCTCGCAAACCCTCCCTACTGGGAATTCTGGGGCCACAATGAAGCACTCCGCCTGCCTCCCAGGAGAAAAACTTTGTCTATGGTGCTGCCCAGAAACCCCAAATGAGGATCAAACTGCTTGCCCCTCGGCAACACCCCAATTGCATAGGCTACCTTAAACACTGATGCTCTGTCGCAAATAGCCTGAGCCCAGACCTTCCAACAGACACCGACACAGCTGGCTGCACACCCAGCACATTGGACCCGCCACTGCCTTAGGCCACCATCCATTCCCAACCTGGGTTTTCAGTCATCAGAACCTAGACCTTATCTCCAATCCCTGCACAGGGGGGAACCTGATGCACAAGTCAGAACCCCTCCTTCCCCATGGCAAGAAACCTTGCTGCTGGCAGTGAGTCAAACCTTCAGTGTAGGAGAAAACGGCATGGCCCATGAGGCCACGCCCATGTGTGAGGGCCGCCTTGGGCACAAACACACATTGTGACCCTCAGCGTGTGTACCTTATTCAAGTAACGCCTCTCAGTGATTGGACCAAGAGCCCGCATATGTGGCTTGCCATGCCCATAGGCACGCAGGACTAACTAGATGGTGTGTATTCCAGTTGAGGGAACCCACTGCTGTGCTCTAGAGTCCCTCTCCTGGGGGGTCCCCTGTGGCAGAAAACAGTACTCTTCCCTTCCCACAGAATGAACCCAAACACTTGGGAGCTTGGACAATCCCCCGAGAGGAAGGCTCTTCCTCGGCCCCTGAAGCAACCCCTACCCTGAACGGCCACTGTGAACGCAACACCCAGAGACAAAAGCCTGAGCGACTGCCTCCCACTTGCCCTCCTTTGATATCCAGAGGATCTCCCCTCTCGGACTGGAGATCAGGCCTGCCATTACCTTGGCCCCTACCTGAGCCAAGTTTGCTTTTTCAGACATCTGTCCCCACAGCCCTGGCAAACACAGCCTCTAGGCTGGGTCCTCTGGAGCCATACCACAGGACCATGCCTGCTCTCTCCTGGGAAACTCTGTCCATTCCTTTGGCCACACACCTCCAGAATATGAGAAACCTCAAGGCCCCCGAGGACATACCATTACCGGGAGCCTCCCTGCACACACAGGGGCCTTCGGACACAAGCGGAGCTGCTACCTCCTTGAAGGCATGCACACCGATGTCAACAGAGATAGAAGGTTGAGCCCGACAGGCCCTTAGGCCCTAATCTCAACTCTTGCTTTGTTTTCCAG
Source organism: Mustela nivalis (assembly GCF_964662115.1). Taxonomy (NCBI): domain Eukaryota; kingdom Metazoa; phylum Chordata; class Mammalia; order Carnivora; family Mustelidae; genus Mustela; species Mustela nivalis. The sequence goes on along the minus strand of NW_028136459.1, from coordinate 1,230,769 downwards.
GTGTCACTCCTCAGAGGCTTTGGTTCGAAGAACAGGATATGGGGCTTTCCTGAGGCACTGAACAGAACTTCTCTCGTCTCCACATGGGAAGCTTCCTTGTTGGAGCCGTGTCAAACACCTCAGGTTGGAGAATCCTGCAGAGTCGCTGAGCCACCTCCACATTCCAAGGTCTCCCAGGCCACCAAGCCACAGTAGGACTCATCTTCAGGAGAGTCCATTTCAACTCTCCCCTCTGGGTAGCTCACCCAGGAGCCCGCAGATTGAGCCTGCCTTGTCCTGACTAAAGAGTGGGAATATGAGGTGGCGTTCCCAGGCATCCATGCTTAGACACCTGCTCTCGAGTCTTTCCGTATGGGGCCTCCTGGAACCATCCAATAGCACTCGACTTTCGTGCAGAAGGAAACCTTGAGGTTTGGAGTAGTTCACAAATCCCATCGTAGGCAAACCTTCCTGGCCTCATGAGGCCCCCACACCATTCAGGAAGAGGCCATGCTGGACAAAAACTCTAGCCTGAGGCACGTCTCAGAGTTGAAATGACCTCAGTGCAGGAGATCTCGATTCAGCCTCTCAGAGTGGGCCTGCCGTGCCATCGGTCCCAAACCTCACGCTAGCTTGTGTTTTCAGACTTCCTTCCTCAAACTCCTGGCAAACAAGCCCTCCGGACTAGGAACTCCAGAACCACAACCCAGCCCAGGGTCTGCCCAAGGGAAGAAAAACGTTTCCCTGTGGGGCTCTCTCCAGAAAACCCAGATGAGGATCAACCTGCTCGGGCCTCGACGGTACCCGAACTGGATAGGCTGCTCTGGGCACTCATGCTCTGTCTGACACAGCCTGAAGCCAGACGTCCAGACAGACAAGGAGACAGCTGGCCGCACACCCAGCACTTCGGACACGCCATGGTCTTATGCCGTCACCTCTTCCTAACCTTGGTTTTCAGATATCTGAACCTAGACATTATATCAATTCTCCACACAGCTGGGTATCGGAAGCACAAAACAGAACTCCTCCTTCCCCGTGGCTGTAAAGCTTGCTCTTGGCATGGAGTCACACCTTCAGGGTGGGAGAAACCTTCCTGGTCCCTGATGCCACGCCCAAACTTGAGTGCTGCTTGGGCACAAATTCACACTCTGACCCTCAGCATGAGCCCCATGTCAAAGAAAGGCCTGTCAGGGCCTGGGCCAAGAGCCCGCATATGGGGCTTGCCAAGCCCCTATGCACCCAATCCTCACCAGTGTTTGAGTTTTCCAGTCGCCCCACCCGTACCTGGGGCTCTGCTCTGGAATCCCTTTCTTGGAGAGACACATGAGCCAGACAACACGACTCCACCCTTCCCACAAAATGACCCCAAACTCTTGGGAGCTGGGACAAATCCCCAGAGAGGGATACTCGTCCACAGTCCCTGAGGCCACCCCTCCAATCCACGGCTATCTCGGACACAACATCCAGAGACAAAAGCCTGAAGGAACGCCTCCCCCTCGCCCTTGTTTCAGAGGCCCAGGAGCTCCCTCTCGGGCTGTACATCCGGCCTGCCATACCCTAGGCGCCAATCATAAGCTGAGTTTGTGTTTTCAGACTTCTGTGCCCTCAGCCTGGACCCACACAACCGCCAGGCTAGGGCCTCTGGAGCCACAGCGAAAGATTGTGCCTGCCCTCTCCAAGGAAATTGTGCCCAATCCATTGACCACAACCCTACAGGTTAGGGAAAAGCTCCAAGGCCCCTGAGGCCATCAATAGTGTAGGCCACCATGGACTAAGAGGGGCTCTCTGACACCAGCGGAGCAACTATCTCCACTTAGACTCTCAGACAGTGTCCCCAGAGACAGAAGGTTGAAATGGACAGGCCCCCAGGCCCTAATCTGAACCTTAGCTTTGGTTTCCATGTGTCCGTCCTCAGAGGTCTGTATTCGTAGACCAGCACACGGTGCTTTTCTGAGGCACCAAACCAAACCTCTCTCGCCTCCACATGGGGAGCTTACTTACTGGGGATGTATCAAACCCTTCAGGTAGGAGAGTTCCGCAGGGCCACTGAACAACCAGCACATTCCAAGGTTTCCATGGACCCAAACGCACATTATGACGCATCCTCAGGAGAGGCCATTTCAACTCAGCCCCCTGGTAAGCGTGCCCCAGAGGCAGCAGATCAAACATATCTTGTGGCTAATGGCCAATGGGAATGCGAGGCATGCTGTACAGGGATCCATCCTTCGAACCGTGCTCTCCAGTCCTTCCGTATGGTATGTCCTGGAGCCATGCAACAGGACTCGAATGTCCCACAGAAGGAAACCTGGTGGTTTGGGGAAACCTCCAAACTCAGCGTGGGAAAACTTCCTTGGCCTCATGAGGCCCCCGCTTCATGAAGGTGCCATCATGGACACATACTCCAGCCTCAGCCAACGTCTGATCCTCAGCCTGACTTCAGATGCAGGAGATTTTGATTCAGCCTCTGCCTAGTGGGCCTGCTCTGCCCTTGGCTCCAATCCTCACTTTAGCTTGTGTTCCTAGACTTCCGTCCTCACACTCCTGGCCCACAAACCCTCCCTACTGGGAATTCTGGGGCCACAATGAAGCACTCCGCCTGCCTCCCAGGAGAAAAACTTTGTCTATGGTGCTGCCCAGAAACCCCAAATGAGGATCAAACTGCTTGGCCCTCGGCAACACCCCAATTGCATAGGCTACCTTAAACACTGATGCTCTGTCGCAAATAGCCTGAGCCCAGACCTTCCAACAGACACCGACACAGCTGGCTGCACACCCAGCACATTGGACCCGCCACTGCCTTAGGCCACCATCCATTCCCAACCTGGGTTTTCAGTCATCAGAACCTAGACCTTATCTCCAATCCCTGCACAGGGGGGAACCTGATGCACAAGTCAGAACCCCTCCTTCCCCATGGCAAGAAACCTTGCTGCTGGCAGTGAGTCAAACCTTCAGTGTAGGAGAAAACGGCATGGCCCATGAGGCCACGCCCATGTGTGAGGGCCGCCTTGGGCACAAACACACATTGTGACCCTCAGCGTGAGTACCTTATTCAAGTAACGCCTCTCAGTGATTGGACCAAGAGCCCGCATATGTGGCTTGCCATGCCCATAGGCACGCAGGACTAACTAGATGGTGTGTATTCCAGTTGAGGGAACCCACTGCTGTGCTCTAGAGTCCCTCTCCTGGGGGGTCCCCTGTGGCAGAAAACAGTACTCTTCCCTTCCCACAGAATGAACCCAAACACTTGGGAGCTTGGACAATCCCCCGAGAGGAAGGCTCTTCCTCGGCCCCTGAAGCAACCCCTACCCTGAACGGCCACTGTGAACGCAACACCCAGAGACAAAAGCCTGAGCGACTGCCTCCCACTTGCCCTCCTTTGATATCCAGAGGATCTCCCCTCTCGGACTGGAGATCAGGCCTGCCATTACCTTGGCCCCTACCTGAGCCAAGTTTGCTTTTTCAGACATCTGTCCCCACAGCCCTGGCAAACACAGCCTCTAGGCTGGGTCCTCTGGAGCCATACCACAGGACCATGCCTGCTCTCTCCTGGGAAACTCTGTCCATTCCTTTGGCCACACACCTCCAGAATATGAGAAACCTCAAGGCCCCCGAGGACATACCATTACCGGGAGCCTCCCTGCACACACAGGGGCCTTCGGACACAAGCTGAGCTGCTACCTCCATGAAGGCATGCACACAGATGTCAACAGAGATAGAAGGTAGAGCCGGACAGGCCCTTAGGCCCTAATCTCAACTCTTGCTTTGTTTTCCAGGTGTCGCTCCTCAGAGGCTTTGGTTCGAAGAACAGGATATGGGGCTTTCCTGAGGCACTGAACAGAACTTCTCTCGTCTCCACATGGGAAGCTTCCTTGTTGGAGCCGTGTCAAACACCTCAGGTTGGAGAATCCTGCAGAGTCGCTGAGCCACCTCCACATTCCAAGGTCTCCCAGGCCACCAAGCCACAGTAGGACTCATCTTCAGGAGAGTCCATTTCAACTCTCCCCTCTGGGTAGCTCACCCAGGAGCCCGCAGATTGAGCCTGCCTTGTCCTGACTAAAGAGTGGGAATATGAGGTGGCGTTCCCAGGCATCCATGCTTAGACACCTGCTCTCGAGTCTTTCCGTATGGGGCCTCCTGGAACCATCCAATAGCACTCGACTTTCGTGCAGAAGGAAACCTTGAGGTTTGGAGTAGTTCACAAATCCCATCGTAGGCAAACCTTCCTGGCCTCATGAGGCCCCCACACCATTCAGGAAGAGGCCATGCTGGACAAAAACTCTAGCCTGAGGCACGTCTCAGAGTTGAAATGACCTCAGTGCAGGAGATCTCGATTCAGCCTCTCAGAGTGGGCCTGCCGTGCCATCGGTCCCAAACCTCACGCTAGCTTGTGTTTTCAGACTTCCTTCCTCACACTCCTGGCAAACAAGCCCTCCGGACTAGGAACTCCAGAACCACAACCCAGCCCAGGGTCTGCCCAAGGGAAGAAAAACGTTTCCCTGTGGGGCTCTCTCCAGAAAACCCAGATGAGGATCAACCTGCTCGGGCCTCGACGGTACCCGAACTGGATAGGCTGCTCTGGGCACTCATGCTCTGTCTGACACAGCCTCAAGCCAGACGTCCAGACAGACAAGGAGACAGCTGGCCGCACACCCAGCACTTCGGACACGCCATGGTCTTATGCCGTCACCTCTTCCTAACCTTGGTTTTCAGATATCTGAACCTAGACATTATATCAATTCTCCACACAGCTGGGTATCGCAAGCACAACACAGAACTCCTCCTTCCCCGTGGCTGGAAAGCTTGCTCTTGGCATGGAGTCACACCTTCAGGGTGGGAGAAACCTTCCTGGTCCCTGATGCCACGCCCAAACTTGAGTGCTGCTTGGGCACAAATTCACACTCTGACCCTCAGCATGAGCCCCATGTCAAAGAAAGGCCTGTCAGGGCCTGGGCCAAGAGCCCGCATATGAGGCTTGCCAAGCCCCTATGCACCCAATCCTCACCAGTGTTTGAGTTTTCCAGTCGCCCCGCCCGTACCTGGGGCTCTGCTCTGGAATCCCTTTCTTGGAGAGACACATGAGCCAGACAACACGACTCCACCCTTCGCCACAAAATGACCCCAAACTCTTGGGAGCTGGGACAAATCCCCAGAGAGGGATACTCGTCCACAGTCCCTGAGGCCACCCCTCCAATCCACGGCTATCTCGGACACAACATCCAGAGACAAAAGCCTGAAGGAACGCCTCCCCCTCGCCCTTGTTTCAGAGGCCCAGGAGCTCCCTCTCGGGCTGTACATCCGGCCTGCCATACCCTAGGCGCCACTCATAAGCTGAGTTTGTGTTTTCAGACTTCTGTGCCCTCAGCCTGGACCCACACAACCGCCAGGCTAGGGCCTCTGGAGCCACAGCGAAAGATTGTGCCTGCCCTCTCCAAGGAAATTGTGCCCAATCCATTGACCACAACCCTACAGGTTAGGGAAAAGCTCCAAGGCCCCTGAGGCCATCAATAGTGTAGGCCACCCTGGACTAAGAGGGGCTCTCTGACACCAGCGGAGCAACTATCTCCACTTAGACTCTCAGACAGTGTCCCCAGAGACAGAAGGTTGAAATGGACAGGCCCCCAGGCCCTAATCTGAACCTTAGCTCTGGTTTCCATGTGTCCGTCCTCAGAGGTCTGTTTTCGTAGACCAGCACACGGGGCTTTTCTGAGGCACCAAACCAAACCTCTCTCGCCTCCACATGGGGAGCTTACTTACTGGGGATGTATCAAACCCTTCAGGTAGGAGAGTTCCGCAGGGCCACTGAACAACCAGCACATTCCAAGGTTTCCATGGACCCAAACGCACATTATGACGCATCCTCAGGAGAGGCCATTTCAACTCAGCCCCCTGGTTAGCGTGCCCCAGAGGCAGCAGATCAAACATATCTTGTGGCTAATGGCCAATGGGAATGCGAGGCATGCTGTACAGGGATCCATCCTTCGAACCGTGCTCTCCAGTCCTTCCGTATGGTATGTCCTGGAGCCATGCAACAGGACTCGAATGTCCCACAGAAGGAAACCTGGTGGTTTGGGGCAACCTCCAAACTCAGCGTGGGAAAACTTCCTTGGCCTCATGAGGCCCCCGCTTCATGAAGGTGCCATCATGGACACATACTCCAGCCTCAGCCAACGTCTGATCCTCAGCCTGACTTCAGATGCAGGAGATTTTGATTCAGCCTCTGCCTAGTGGGCCTGCTCTGCCCTTGGCTCCAATCCTCACTTTAGCTTGTGTTCCTAGACTTCCGTCCTCACACTCCTGGCCCACAAACCCTCCCTACTGGGAATTCTGGGGCCACAATGAAGCACTCCGCCTGCCTCCCAGGAGAAAAACTTTGTCTATGTTGCTGCCCAGAAACCCCAAATGAGGATCAAACTGCTTGCCCCTCGGCAACACCCCAATTGCATAGGCTACCTTAAACACTGATGCTCTGTCGCAAATAGCCTGAGCCCAGACCTTCCAACAGACATCGACACAGCTGGCTGCACACCCAGCACATTGGACCCGCCACTGCCTTAGGCCACCATCCATTCCCAACCTGGGTTTTCAGTCATCAGAACCTAGACCTTATCTCCAATCCCTGCACAGGGGGGAACCTGATGCACAAGTCAGAACCCCTCTTTCCCCATGGCAAGAAACCTTGCTGCTGGCAGTGAGTCAAACCTTCAGTGTAGGAGAAAACGGCATGGCCCATGAGGCCACGCCCATGTGTGAGGGCCGCCTTGGGCACAAACACACATTGTGACCCTCAGCGTGAGTACCTTATTCAAGTAACGCCTCTCAGTGATTGGACCAAGAGCCCGCATATGTGGCTTGCCATGCCCATAGGCACGCAGGACTAACTAGATGGTGTGTATTCCAGTTGAGGGAACCCACTGCTGTGCTCTAGAGTCCCTCTCCTGGGGGGTCCCCTGTGGCAGAAAACAGTACTCTTCCCTTCCCACAGAATGAACCCAAACACTTGGGAGCTTGGACAATCCCCCGAGAGGAAGGCTCTTCCTCGGCCCCTGAAGCAACCCCTACCCTGAACGGCCACTGTGAACGCAACACCCAGAGACAAAAGCCTGAGCGACTGCCTCCCACTTGCCCTCCTTTGATATCCAGAGGATCTCCCCTCTCGGACTGGAGATCAGGCCTGCCATTACCTTGGCCCCTACCTGAGCCAAGTTTGCTTTTTCAGACATCTGTCCCCACAGCCCTGGCAAACACAGCCTCTAGGCTGGGTCCTCTGGAGCCATACCACAGGACCATGCCTGCTCTCTCCTGGGAAACTCTGTCCATTCCTTTGGCCACACACCTCCAGAATATGAGAAACCTCAAGGCCCCCGAGGACATACCATTACCGGGAGCCTCCCTGCACACACAGGGGCCTTCGGACACAAGCGGAGCTGCTACCTCCATGAAGGCATGCACACCGATGTCAACAGAGATAGAAGGTTGAGCCCGACAGGCCCTTAGGCCCTAATCTCAACTCTTGCTTTGTTTTCCAGGTGTCACTCCTCAGAGGCTTTGGTTCGAAGAACAGGATATGGGGCTTTCCTGAGGCACTGAACAGAACTTCTCTCGTCTCCACATGGGAAGCTTCCTTGTTGGAGCCGTGTCAAACACCTCAGGTTGGAGAATCCTGCAGAGTCGCTGAGCCACCTCCACATTCCAAGGTCTCCCAGGCCACCAAGCCACAGTAGGACTCATCTTCAGGAGAGTCCATTTCAACTCTCCCCTCTGGGTAGCTCACCCAGGAGCCCGCAGATTGAGCCTGCCTTGTCCTGACTAAAGAGTGGGAATATGAGGTGGCGTTCCCAGGCATCCATGCTTAGACACCTGCTCTCGAGTCTTTCCGTATGGGGCCTCCTGGAACCATCCAATAGCACTCGACTTTCGTGCAGAAGGAAACCTTGAGGTTTGGAGTAGTTCACAAATCCCATCGTAGGCAAACCTTCCTGGCCTCATGAGGCCCCCACACCATTCAGGAAGAGGCCATGCTGGACAAAAACTCTAGCCTGAGGCACGTCTCAGAGTTGAAATGACCTCAGTGCAGGAGATCTCGATTCAGCCTCTCAGAGTGGGCCTGCCGTGCCATCGGTCCCAAACCTCACGCTAGCTTGTGTTTTCAGACTTCCTTCCTCACACTCCTGGCAAACAAGCCCTCCGGACTAGGAACTCCAGAACCACAACCCAGCCCAGGGTCTGCCCAAGGGAAGAAAAACGTTTCCCTGTGGGGCTCTCTCCAGAAAACCCAGATGAGGATCAACCTGCTCGGGCCTCGACGGTACCCGAACTGGATAGGCTGCTCTGGGCACTCATGCTCTGTCTGACACAGCCTCAAGCCAGACGTCCAGACAGACAAGGAGACAGCTGGCCGCACACCCAGCACTTCGGACACGCCATGGTCTTATGCCGTCACCTCTTCCTAACCTTGGTTTTCAGATATCTGAACCTAGACATTATATCAATTCTCCACACAGCTGGGTATCGCAAGCACAACACAGAACTCCTCCTTCCCCGTGGCTGTAAAGCTTGCTCTTGGCATGGAGTCACACCTTCAGGGTGGGAGAAAACTTCCTGGTCCCTGATGCCACGCCCAAACTTGAGTGCTGCTTGGGCACAAATTCACACTCTGACCCTCAGCATGAGCCCCATGTCAAAGAAAGGCCTGTCAGGGCCTGGGACAAGAGCCGCATATGGGGCTTGCCAAGCCCCTATGCACCCAATCCTCACCAGTGTTTGAGTTTTCCAGTCGCCCCGCCCGTACCTGGGGCTCTGCTCTGGAATCCCTTTCTTGGAGAGACACGTGAGCCAGACAACACGACTCCACCCTTCCCACAAAATAACCCCAAACTCTTGGGAGCTGGGACAAATCCCCAGAGAGGGATACTCGTCCACAGTCCCTGAGGCCACCCCTCCAATCCACGGCTATCTCGGACACAACATCCAGAGACAAAAGCCTGAAGGAACGCCTCCCCCACGCCCTTGTTTCAGAGGCCCAGGAGCTCCCTCTCGGGCTGTACATCCGGCCTGCCATACCCTAGGCGCCACTCATAAGCTGAGTTTGTGTTTTCAGACTTCTGTGCCCTCAGCCTGGACCCACACAACCGCCAGGCTAGGGCCTCTGGAGCCACAGCGAAAGATTGTGCCTGCCCTCTCCAAGGAAATTGTGCCCAATCCATTGACCACAACCCTACAGGTTAGGGAAAAGCTCCAAGGCCCCTGAGGCCATCAATAGTGTAGGCCACCCTGGACTAAGAGGGGCTCTCTGACACCAGCGGAGCAACTATCTCCACTTAGACTCTCAGACAGTGTCCCCAGAGACAGAAGGTTGAAATGGACAGGCCCCCAGGCCCTAATCTGAACCTTAGCTTTGGTTTCCATGTGTCCGTCCTCAGAGGTCTGTATTCGTAGACCAGCACACGGGGCTTTTCTGAGGCACCAAACCAAACCTCTCTCGCCTCCACATGGGGAGCTTACTTACTGGGGATGTATCAAACCCTTCAGGTAGGAGAGTTCCGCAGGGCCACTGAACAACCAGCACATTCCAAGGTTTCCATGGACCCAAACGCACATTATGACGCATCCTCAGGAGAGGCCATTTCAACTCAGCCCCCTGGTTAGCGTGCCCCAGAGGCAGCAGATCAAACATATCTTGTGGCTAATGGCCAATGGGAATGCGAGGCATGCTGTACAGGGATCCATCCTTCGAACCGTGCTCTCCAGTCCTTCCGTATGGTATGTCCTGGAGCCATGCAACAGGACTCGAATGTCCCACAGAAGGAAACCTGGTGGTTTGGGGCAACCTCCAAACTCAGCGTGGGAAAACTTCCTTGGCCTCATGAGGCCCCCGCTTCATGAAGGTGCCATCATGGACACATACTCCAGCCTCAGCCAACGTCTGATCCTCAGCCTGACTTCAGATGCAGGAGATTTTAATTCAGCCTCTGCCTAATGGGCCTGCTCTGCCCTTGGCTCCAATCCTCACTTTAGCTTGTGTTCCTAGACTTCCGTCCTCACACTCCTGGCTCGCAAACCCTCCCTACTGGGAATTCTGGGGCCACAATGAAGCACTCCGCCTGCCTCCCAGGAGAAAAACTTTGTCTATGGTGCTGCCCAGAAACCCCAAATGAGGATCAAACTGCTTGCCCCTCGGCAACACCCCAATTGCATAGGCTACCTTAAACACTGATGCTCTGTCGCAAATAGCCTGAGCCCAGACCTTCCAACAGACACCGACACAGCTGGCTGCACACCCAGCACATTGGACCCGCCACTGCCTTAGGCCACCATCCATTCCCAACCTGGGTTTTCAGTCATCAGAACCTAGACCTTATCTCCAATCCCTGCACAGGGGGGAACCTGATGCACAAGTCAGAACCCCTCCTTCCCCATGGCAAGAAACCTTGCTGCTGGCAGTGAGTCAAACCTTCAGTGTAGGAGAAAACGGCATGGCCCATGAGGCCACGCCCATGTGTGAGGGCCGCCTTGGGCACAAACACACATTGTGACCCTCAGCGTGTGTACCTTATTCAAGTAACGCCTCTCAGTGATTGGACCAAGAGCCCGCATATGTGGCTTGCCATGCCCATAGGCACGCAGGACTAACTAGATGGTGTGTATTCCAGTTGAGGGAACCCACTGCTGTGCTCTAGAGTCCCTCTCCTGGGGGGTCCCCTGTGGCAGAAAACAGTACTCTTCCCTTCCCACAGAATGAACCCAAACACTTGGGAGCTTGGACAATCCCCCGAGAGGAAGGCTCTTCCTCGGCCCCTGAAGCAACCCCTACCCTGAACGGCCACTGTGAACGCAACACCCAGAGACAAAAGCCTGAGCGACTGCCTCCCACTTGCCCTCCTTTGATATCCAGAGGATCTCCCCTCTCGGACTGGAGATCAGGCCTGCCATTACCTTGGCCCCTACCTGAGCCAAGTTTGCTTTTTCAGACATCTGTCCCCACAGCCCTGGCAAACACAGCCTCTAGGCTGGGTCCTCTGGAGCCATACCACAGGACCATGCCTGCTCTCTCCTGGGAAACTCTGTCCATTCCTTTGGCCACACACCTCCAGAATATGAGAAACCTCAAGGCCCCCGAGGACATACCATTACCGGGAGCCTCCCTGCACACACAGGGGCCTTCGGACACAAGCGGAGCTGCTACCTCCTTGAAGGCATGCACACCGATGTCAACAGAGATAGAAGGTTGAGCCCGACAGGCCCTTAGGCCCTAATCTCAACTCTTGCTTTGTTTTCCAGGTGTCACTCCTCAGAGGCTTTGGTTCGAAGAACAGGATATGGGGCTTTCCTGAGGCACTGAACAGAACTTCTCTCGTCTCCACATGGGAAGCTTCCTTGTTGGAGCCGTGTCAAACACCTCAGGTTGGAGAATCCTGCAGAGTCGCTGAGCCACCTCCACATTCCAAGGTCTCCCAGGCCACCAAGCCACAGTAGGACTCATCTTCAGGAGAGTCCATTTCAACTCTCCCCTCTGGGTAGCTCACCCAGGAGCCCGCAGATTGAGCCTGCCTTGTCCTGACTAAAGAGTGGGAATATGAGGTGGCGTTCCCAGGCATCCATGCTTAGACACCTGCTCTCGAGTCTTTCCGTATGGGGCCTCCTGGAACCATCCAATAGCACTCGACTTTCGTGCAGAAGGAAACCTTGAGGTTTGGAGTAGTTCACAAATCCCATCGTAGGCAAACCTTCCTGGCCTCATGAGGCCCCCACACCATTCAGGAAGAGGCCATGCTGGACAAAAACTCTAGCCTGAGGCACGTCTCAGAGTTGAAATGACCTCAGTGCAGGAGATCTCGATTCAGCCTCTCAGAGTGGGCCTGCCGTGCCATCGGTCCCAAACCTCACGCTAGCTTGTGTTTTCAGACTTCCTTCCTCAAACTCCTGGCAAACAAGCCCTCCGGACTAGGAACTCCAGAACCACAACCCAGCCCAGGGTCTGCCCAAGGGAAGAAAAACGTTTCCCTGTGGGGCTCTCTCCAGAAAACCCAGATGAGGATCAACCTGCTCGGGCCTCGACGGTACCCGAACTGGATAGGCTGCTCTGGGCACTCATGCTCTGTCTGACACAGCCTGAAGCCAGACGTCCAGACAGACAAGGAGACAGCTGGCCGCACACCCAGCACTTCGGACACGCCATGGTCTTATGCCGTCACCTCTTCCTAACCTTGGTTTTCAGATATCTGAACCTAGACATTATATCAATTCTCCACACAGCTGGGTATCGGAAGCACAAAACAGAACTCCTCCTTCCCCGTGGCTGTAAAGCTTGCTCTTGGCATGGAGTCACACCTTCAGGGTGGGAGAAACCTTCCTGGTCCCTGATGCCACGCCCAAACTTGAGTGCTGCTTGGGCACAAATTCACACTCTGACCCTCAGCATGAGCCCCATGTCAAAGAAAGGCCTGTCAGGGCCTGGGCCAAGAGCCCGCATATGGGGCTTGCCAAGCCCCTTTGCACCCAATCCTCACCAGTGTTTGAGTTTTCCAGTCGCCCCACCCGTACCTGGGGCTCTGCTCTGGAATCCCTTTCTTGGAGAGACACATGAGCCAGACAACACGACTCCACCCTTCCCACAAAATGACCCCAAACTCTTGGGAGCTGGGACAAATCCCCAGAGAGGGATACTCGTCCACAGTCCCTGAGGCCACCCCTCCAATCCACGGCTATCTCGGACACAACATCCAGAGACAAAAGCCTGAAGGAACGCCTCCCCCTCGCCCTTGTTTCAGAGGCCCAGGAGCTCCCTCTCGGGCTGTACATCCGGCCTGCCATACCCTAGGCGCCACTCATAAGCTGAGTTTGTGTTTTCAGACTTCTGTGCCCTCAGCCTGGACCCACACAACCGCCAGGCTAGGGCCTCTGGAGCCACAGCGAAAGATTGTGCCTGCCCTCTCCAAGGAAATTGTGCCCAATCCATTGACCACAACCCTACAGGTTAGGGAAAAGCTCCAAGGCCCCTGAGGCCATCAATAGTGTAGGCCACCATGGACTAAGAGGGGCTCTCTGACACCAGCGGAGCAACTATCTCCACTTAGACTCTCAGACAGTGTCCCCAGAGACAGAAGGTTGAAATGGACAGGCCCCCAGGCCCTAATCTGAACCTTAGCTTTGGTTTCCATGTGTCCGTCCTCAGAGGTCTGTATTCGTAGACCAGCACACGGTGCTTTTCTGAGGCACCAAACCAAACCTCTCTCGCCTCCACATGGGGAGCTTACTTACTGGGGATGTATCAAACCCTTCAGGTAGGAGAGTTCCGCAGGGCCACTGAACAACCAGCACATTCCAAGGTTTCCATGGACCCAAACGCACATTATGACGCATCCTCAGGAGAGGCCATTTCAACTCAGCCCCCTGGTAAGCGTGCCCCAGAGGCAGCAGATCAAACATATCTTGTGGCTAATGGCCAATGGGAATGCGAGGCATGCTGTACAGGGATCCATCCTTCGAACCGTGCTCTCCAGTCCTTCCGTATGGTATGTCCTGGAGCCATGCAACAGGACTCGAATGTCCCACAGAAGGAAACCTGGTGGTTTGGGGAAACCTCCAAACTCAGCGTGGGAAAACTTCCTTGGCCTCATGAGGCCCCCGCTTCATGAAGGTGCCATCATGGACACATACTCCAGCCTCAGCCAACGTCTGATCCTCAGCCTGACTTCAGATGCAGGAGATTTTGATTCAGCCTCTGCCTAGTGGGCCTGCTCTGCCCTTGGCTCCAATCCTCACTTTAGCTTGTGTTCCTAGACTTCCGTCCTCACACTCCTGGCCCACAAACCCTCCCTACTGGGAATTCTGGGGCCACAATGAAGCACTCCGCCTGCCTCCCAGGAGAAAAACTTTGTCTATGGTGCTGCCCAGAAACCCCAAATGAGGATCAAACTGCTTGGCCCTCGGCAACACCCCAATTGCATAGGCTACCTTAAACACTGATGCTCTGTCGCAAATAGCCTGAGCCCAGACCTTCCAACAGACACCGACACAGCTGGCTGCACACCCAGCACATTGGACCCGCCACTGCCTTAGGCCACCATCCATTCCCAACCTGGGTTTTCAGTCATCAGAACCTAGACCTTATCTCCAATCCCTGCACAGGGGGGAACCTGATGCACAAGTCAGAACCCCTCCTTCCCCATGGCAAGAAACCTTGCTGCTGGCAGTGAGTCAAACCTTCAGTGTAGGAGAAAACGGCATGGCCCATGAGGCCACGCCCATGTGTGAGGGCCGCCTTGGGCACAAACACACATTGTGACCCTCAGCGTGAGTACCTTATTCAAGTAACGCCTCTCAGTGATTGGACCAAGAGCCCGCATATGTGGCTTGCCATGCCCATAGGCACGCAGGACTAACTAGATGGTGTGTATTCCAGTTGAGGGAACCCACTGCTGTGCTCTAGAGTCCCTCTCCTGGGGGGTCCCCTGTGGCAGAAAACAGTACTCTTCCCTTCCCACAGAATGAACCCAAACACTTGGGAGCTTGGACAATCCCCCGAGAGGAAGGCTCTTCCTCGGCCCCTGAAGCAACCCCTACCCTGAACGGCCACTGTGAACGCAACACCCAGAGACAAAAGCCTGAGCGACTGCCTCCCACTTGCCCTCCTTTGATATCCAGAGGATCTCCCCTCTCGGACTGGAGATCAGGCCTGCCATTACCTTGGCCCCTACCTGAGCCAAGTTTGCTTTTTCAGACATCTGTCCCCACAGCCCTGGCAAACACAGCCTCTAGGCTGGGTCCTCTGGAGCCATACCACAGGACCATGCCTGCTCTCTCCTGGGAAACTCTGTCCATTCCTTTGGCCACACACCTCCAGAATATGAGAAACCTCAAGGCCCCCGAGGACATACCATTACCGGGAGCCTCCCTGCACACACAGGGGCCTTCGGACACAAGCTGAGCTGCTACCTCCATGAAGGCATGCACACAGATGTCAACAGAGATAGAAGGTAGAGCCGGACAGGCCCTTAGGCCCTAATCTCAACTCTTGCTTTGTTTTCCAGGTGTCGCTCCTCAGAGGCTTTGGTTCGAAGAACAGGATATGGGGCTTTCCTGAGGCACTGAACAGAACTTCTCTCGTCTCCACATGGGAAGCTTCCTTCTTGGAGCCGTGTCAAACACCTCAGGTTGGAGAATCCTGCAGAGTCCCTGAGCCACCTCCACATTCCAAGGTCTCCCAGGCCACCAAGCCACAGTAGGACTCATCTTCAGGAGAGTCCATTTCAACTCTCCCCTCTGGGTAGCTCACCCAGGAGCCCGCAGATTGAGCCTGCCTTGTCCTGACTAAAGAGTGGGAATATGAGGTGGCGTTCCCAGGCATCCATGCTTAGACACCTGCTCTCGAGTCTTTCCGTATGGGGCCTCCTGGAACCATCCAATAGCACTCGACTTTCGTGCAGAAGGAAACCTTGAGGTTTGGAGTAGTTCACAAATCCCATCGTAGGCAAACCTTCCTGGCCTCATGAGGCCCCCACACCATTCAGGAAGAGGCCATGCTGGACAAAAACTCTAGCCTGAGGCACGTCTCAGAGTTGAAATGACCTCAGTGCAGGAGATCTCGATTCAGCCTCTCAGAGTGGGCCTGCCGTGCCATCGGTCCCAAACCTCACGCTAGCTTGTGTTTTCAGACTTCCTTCCTCACACTCCTGGCAAACAAGCCCTCCGGACTAGGAACTCCAGAACCACAACCCAGCCCAGGGTCTGCCCAAGGGAAGAAAAACGTTTCCCTGTGGGGCTCTCTCCAGAAAACCCAGATGAGGATCAACCTGCTCGGGCCTCGACGGTACCCGAACTGGATAGGCTGCTCTGGGCACTCATGCTCTGTCTGACACAGCCTCAAGCCAGACGTCCAGTCAGACAAGGAGACAGCTGGCCGCACACCCAGCACTTCGGACACGCCATGGTCTTATGCCGTCACCTCTTCCTAACCTTGGTTTTCAGATATCTGAACCTAGACATTATATCAATTCTCCACACAGCTGGGTATCGGAAGCACAAAACAGAACTCCTCCTTCCCCGTGGCTGTAAAGCTTGCTCTTGGCATGGAGTCACACCTTCAGGGTGGGAGAAACCTTCCTGGTCCCTGATGCCACGCCCAAACTTGAGTGCTGCTTGGGCACAAATTCACACTCTGACCCTCAGCATGAGCCCCATGTCAAAGAAAGGCTTGTCAGGGCCTGGGCCAAGAGCCCGCATATGGGGCTTGCCAAGCCCCTATGCACCCAATCCTCACCAGTGTTTGAGTTTTCCAGTCGCCCCGCCCGTACCTGGGGCTCTGCTCTGGAATCCCTTTCTTGGAGAGACACGTGAGCCAGACAACACGACTCCACCCTTCCCACAAAATGACCCCAAACTCTTGGGAGCTGGGACAAATCCCCAGAGAGGGATACTCGTCCACAGTACCTGAGGCCACCCCTCCAATCCACGGCTATCTCGGACACAACATCCAGAGACAAAAGCCTGAAGGAACGCCTCCCCCTCGCCCTTGTTTCAGAGGCCCAGGAGCTCCCTCTCGGGCTGTACATCCGGCCTGCCATACCCTAGGCGCCACTCATAAGCTGAGTTTGTGTTTTCAGACTTCTGTGCCCTCAGCCTGGACCCACACAACCGCCAGGCTAGGGCCTCTGGAGCCACAGCGAAAGATTGTGCCTGCCCTCTCCAAGGAAATTGTGCCCAATCCATTGACCACAACCGTACAGGTTAGGGAAAAGCTCCAAGGCCCCTGAGGCCATCAATAGTGTAGGCCACCCTGGACTAAGAGGGGCTCTCTGACACCAGCGGAGCAACTATCTCCACTTAGACTCTCAGACAGTGTCCCCAGAGACAGAAGGTTGAAATGGACAGGCCCCCAGGCCCTAATCTGAACCTTAACTTTGGTTTCCATGTGTCCGTCCTCAGAGGTCTGTATTCGTAGACCAGCACACGGGGCTTATCTGAGGCACCAAACCAAACCTCTCTCGCCTCCACATGGGGAGCTTACTTACTGGGGATGTATCAAACCCTTCAGGTAGGAGAGTTCCGCAGGGCCACTGAACAACCAGCACATTCCAAGGTTTCCATGGACCCAAACGCACATTATGACGCATCCTCAGGAGAGGCCATTTCAACTCAGCCCCCTGGTTAGCGTGCCCCAGAGGCAGCAGATCAAACATATCTTGTGGCTAATGGCCAATGGGAATGCGAGGCATGCTGTACAGGGATCCATCCTTCGAACCGTTCTCTCCAGTCCTTCCGTATGGTATGTCCTGGAGCCATGCAACAGGACTCGAATGTCCCACAGAAGGAAACCTGGTGGTTTGGGGCAACCTCCAAACTCAGCGTGGGAAAACTTCCTTGGCCTCATGAGGCCCCCGCTTCATGAAGGTGCCATCATGGACACATACTCCAGCCTCAGCCAACGTCTGATCCTCAGCCTGACTTCAGATGCAGGAGATTTTGATTCAGCCTCTGCCTAGTGGGCCTGCTCTGCCCTTGGCTCCAATCCTCACTTTAGCTTGTGTTCCTAGACTTCCGTCCTCACACTCCTGGCCCACAAACCCTCCCTACTGGGAATTCTGGGGCCACAATGAAGCACTCCGCCTGCCTCCCAGGAGAAAAACTTTGTCTATGGTGCTGCCCAGAAACCCCAAATGAGGATCAAACTGCTTGGCCCTCGGCAACACCCCAATTGCATAGGGTACCTTAAACACTGATGCTCTGTCGCAAATAGCCTGAGCCCAGACCTTCCAACAGACACCGACACAGCTGGCTGCACACCCAGCACATTGGACCCGCCACTGCCTTAGGCCACCATCCATTCCCAACCTGGGTTTTCAGTCATCAGAACCTAGACCTTATCTCCAATCCCTGCACAGGGGGGAACCTGATGCACAAGTCAGAACCCCTCCTTCCCCATGGCAAGAAACCTTGCTGCTGGCAGTGAGTCAAACCTTCAGTGTAGGAGAAAACGGCATGGCCCATGAGGCCACGCCCATGTGTGAGGGCCGCCTTGGGCACAAACACACATTGTGACCCTCAGCGTGAGTACCTTATTCAAGTAACGCCTCTCAGTGATTGGACCAAGAGCCCGCATATGTGGCTTGCCATGCCCATAGGCACGCAGGACTAACTAGATGGTGTGTATTCCAGTTGAGGGAACCCACTGCTGTGCTCTAGAGTCCCTCTCCTGGGGGGTCCCCTGTGGCAGAAAACAGTACTCTTCCCTTCCCACAGAATGAACCCAAACACTTGGGAGCTTGGACAATCCCCCGAGAGGAAGGCTCTTCCTCGGCCCCTGAAGCAACCCCTACCCTGAACGGCCACTGTGAACGCAACACCCAGAGACAAAAGCCTGAGCGACTGCCTCCCACTTGCCCTCCTTTGATATCCAGAGGATCTCCCCTCTCGGACTGGAGATCAGGCCTGCCATTACCTTGGCCCCTACCTGAGCCAAGTTTGCTTTTTCAGACATCTGTCCCCACAGCCCTGGCAAACACTGCCTCTAGGCTGGGTCCTCTGGAGCCATACCACAGGACCATGCCTGCTCTCTCCTGGGAAACTCTGTCCATTCCTTTGGCCACACACCTCCAGAATATGAGAAACCTCAAGGCCCCCGAGGACATACCATTACCGGGAGCCTCCCTGCACACACAGGGGCCTTCGGACACAAGCGGAGCTGCTAGCTCCATGAAGGCATGCACACAGATGTCAACAGAGATAGAAGGTTGAGCCCGACAGGCCCTTAGGCCCTAATCTCAACCCTTCTTTGTTTTCCAGGTGTCACTCCTCAGAGGCTTTGGTTCGAAGAACAGGATATGGGGCTTTCCTGAGGCACTGAACAGAACTTCTCTCGTCTCCACATGGGAAGCTTCCTTGTTGGAGCCGTGTCAAACACCTCAGGTTGGAGAATCCTGCAGAGTCCCTGAGCCACCTCCACATTCCAAGGTCTCCCAGGCCACCAAGCCACAGTAGGACTCATCTTCAGGAGAGTCCATTTCAACTCTCCCCTCTGGGTAGCTCACCCAGGAGCCCGCAGATTGAGCCTGCCTTGTCCTGACTAAAGAGTGGGAATATGAGGTGGCGTTCCCAGGCATCCATGCTTAGACACCTGCTCTCGAGTCTTTCCGTATGGGGCCTCCTGGAACCATCCAATAGCACTCGACTTTCGTGCAGAAGGAAACCTTGAGGTTTGGAGTAGTTCACAAGTCCCATCGTAGGCAAACCTTCCTGGCCTCATGAGGCCCCCACACCATTCAGGAAGAGGCCATGCTGGACAAAAACTCTAGCCTGAGGCACGTCTCAGAGTTGAAATGACCTCAGTGCAGGAGATCTCGATTCAGCCTCTCAGAGTGGGCCTGCCGTGCCATCGGTCCCAAACCTCACGCTAGCTTGTGTTTTCAGACTTCCTTCCTCACACTCCTGGCAAACAAGCCCTCCGGACTAGGAACTCCAGAACCACAACCCAGCCCAGGGTCTGCCCAAGGGAAGAAAAACGTTTCCCTGTGGGGCTCTCTCCAGAAAACCCAGATGAGGATCAACCTGCTCGGGCCTCGACGGTACCCGAACTGGATAGGCTGCTCTGGGCACTCATGCTCTGTCTGACACAGCTTGAAGCCAGACGTCCAGACAGACAAGGAGACAGCTGGCCGCACACCCAGCACTTCGGACACGCCATGGTCTTATGCCGTCACCTCTTCCTAACCTTGGTTTTCAGATATCTGAACCTAGACATTATATCAATTCTCCACACAGCTGGGTATCGCAAGCACAACACAGAACTCCTCCTTCCCCGTGGCTGTAAAGCTTGCTCTTGGCATGGAGTCACACCTTCAGGGTGGGAGAAACCTTCCTGGTCCTTGATGCCACGCCCAAACTTGAGTGCTGCTTGGGCACAAATTCACACTCTGACCCTCAGCATGAGCCCCATGTCAAAGAAAGGCCTGTCAGGGCCTGGGCCAAGAGCCCGCATATGGGGCTTGCCAAGCCCCTATGCACCCAATCCTCACCAGTGTTTGAGTTTTCCAGTCGCCCCGCCCGTACCTGGGGCTCTGCTCTGGAATCCCTTTCTTGGAGAGACACGTGAGCCAGACAACACTTTTCCACCCTTCCCACAAAATGACCCCAAACTCTTGGGAGCTGGGACAAATCCCCAGAGAGGGATACTCGTCCACAGTCCCTGAGGCCACCCCTCCAATCCACGGCTATCTCGGACACAACATCCAGAGACAAAAGGCTGAAGGAACGCCTCCCCCTCGCCCTTGTTTCAGAGGCCCAGGAGCTCCCTCTCGGGCTGTACATCCGGCCTGCCATACCCTAGGCGCCACTCATAAGCTGAGTTTGTGTTTTCAGACTTCTGTGCCCTCAGCCTGGACCCACACAACCGCCAGGCTAGGGCCTCTGGAGCCACAGCGAAAGATTGTGCCTGCCCTCTCCAAGGAAATTGTGCCCAATCCATTGACCACAACCCTACAGGTTAGGGAAAAGCTCCAAGGCCCCTGAGGCCATCAATAGTGTAGGCCACCCTGGACTAAGAGGGGCTCTCTGACACCAGCGGAGCAACTATCTCCACTTAGACTCTCAGACAGTGTCCCCAGAGACAGAAGGTTGAAATGGACAGGCCCCCAGGCCCTAATCTGAACCTTAACTTTGGTTTCCATGTGTCCGTCCTCAGAGGTCTGTATTCGTAGACCAGCACACGGGGCTTATCTGAGGCACCAAACCAAACCTCTCTCGCCTCCACATGGGGAGCTTACTTACTGGGGATGTATCAAACCCTTCAGGTAGGAGAGTTCCGCAGGGCCACTGAACAACCAGCACATTCCAAGGTTTCCATGGACCCAAACGCACATTATGACGCATCCTCAGGAGAGGCCATTTCAACTCAGCCCCCTGGTTAGCGTGCCCCAGAGGCAGCAGATCAAACATATCTTGTGGCTAATGGCCAATGGGAATGCGAGGCATGCTGTACAGGGATCCATCCTTCGAACCGTTCTCTCCAGTCCTTCCGTATGGTATGTCCTGGAGCCATGCAACAGGACTCGAATGTCCCACAGAAGGAAACCTGAGGGTTGGGGAAACCTCCAAACTCAGCGTGGGAAAACTTCCTTGGCCTGATGAGGCCCCCGCTTCATGAAAGTGCCATCATGGACACATACTCCAGCATCAGCCAACGTCTGATCCTCAGCCTGACTTCAGATGCAGGAGATTTTGATTCAGCCTCTGCCTAGTGGGCCTGCTCTGCCCTTGGCTCCAATCCTCACTTTAGCTTGTGTTCCTAGACTTCCGTCCTCACACTCCTGGCCCACAAACCCTCCCTTCTGGGAATTCTGGGGCCACAATGAAGCACTCCGCCTGCCTCCCAGGAGAAAAACTTTGTCTATGGTGCTGCCCAGAAACCCCAAATGAGGATCAAACTGCTTGGCCATCGGCAACACCCCAATTGCATAGGCTACCTTAAACACTGATGCTCTGTCGCAAATAGCCTGAGCCCAGACCTTCCAACAGACACCGACACAGCTGGCTGCACACCCAGCACATTGGACCCGCCACTGCCTTAGGCCACCATCCATTCCCAACCTGGGTTTTCAGTCATCAGAACCTAGACCTTATCTCCAATCCCTGCACAGGGGGGAACCTGATGTACAAGTCAGAACCCCTCCTTCCCCATGGCAAGAAACCTTGCTGCTGGCAGTGAGTCAAACCTTCAGTGTAGGAGAAAACGGCATGGCCCATGAGGCCACGCCCATGTGTGAGGGCCGCCTTGGGCACAAACACACATTGTGACCCTCAGCGTGAGTACCTTATTCAAGTAACGCCTCTCAGTGATTGGACCAAGAGCCCGCATATGTGGCTTGCCATGCCCATAGGCACGCAGGACTAACTAGATGGTGTGTATTCCAGTTGAGGGAACCCACTGCTGTGCTCTAGAGTCCCTCTCCTGGGGGGTCCCCTGTGGCAGAAAACAGTACTCTTCCCTTCCCACAGAATGAACCCAAACACTTGGGAGCTTGGACAATCCCCCGAGAGGAAGGCTCTTCCTCGGCCCCTGAAGCAACCCCTACCCTGAACGGCCACTGTGAACGCAACACCCAGAGACAATAGCCTGAGCGACTGCCTCCCACTTGCCCTCCTTTGATATCCAGAGGATCTCCCCTCTCGGACTGGAGATCAGGCCTGCCATTACCTTGGCCCCTACCTGAGCCAAGTTTGCTTTTTCAGACATCTGTCCCCACAGCCCTGGCAAACACAGCCTCTAGGCTGGGTCCTCTGGAGCCATACCACAGGACCATGCCTGCTCTCTCCTGGGAAACTCTGTCCATTCCTTTGGCCACACACCTCCAGAATATGAGAAACCTCAAGGCCCCCGAGGACATACCATTACCGGGAGCCTCCCTGCACACACAGGGGCCTTCGGACACAAGCGGAGCTGCTAGCTCCATGAAGGCATGCACACAGATGTCAACAGAGATAGAAGGTTGAGCCCGACAGGCCCTTAGGCCCTAATCTCAACCCTTCTTTGTTTTCCAGGTGTCTCTCCTCAGAGGCTTTGGTTCGAAGAACAGGATATGGGGCTTTCCTGAGGCACTGAACAGAACTTCTCTCGTCTCCACATGGGAAGCTTCCTTGTTGGAGCCGTGTCAAACACCTCAGGTTGGAGAATCCTGCAGAGTCCCTGAGCCACCTCCACATTCCAAGGTCTCCCAGGCCACCAAGCCACAGTAGGACTCATCTTCAGGAGAGTCCATTTCAACTCTCCCCTCTGGGTAGCTCACCCAGGAGCCCGCAGATTGAGCCTGCCTTGTCCTGACTAAAGAGTGGGAATATGAGGTGGCGTTCCCAGGCATCCATGCTTAGACACCTGCTCTCGAGTCTTTCCGTATGGGGCCTCCTGGAACCATCCAATAGCACTCGACTTTCGTGCAGAAGGAAACCTTGAGGTTTGGAGTAGTTCACAAATCCCATCGTAGGCAAACCTTCCTGGCCTCATGAGGCCCCCACACCATTCAGGAAGAGGCCATGCTGGACAAAAACTCTAGCCTGAGGCACGTCTCAGAGTTGAAATGACCTCAGTGCAGGAGATCTCGATTCAGCCTCTCAGAGTGGGCCTGCCGTGCCATCGGTCCCAAACCTCACGCTAGCTTGTGTTTTCAGACTTCCTTCCTCACACTCCTGGCAAACAAGCCCTCCGGACTAGGAACTCCAGAACCACAACCCAGCCCAGGGTCTGCCCAAGGGAAGAAAAACGTTTCCCTGTGGGGCTCTCTCCAGAAAACCCAGATGAGGATCAACCTGCTCGGGCCTCGACGGTACCCGAACTGGATAGGCTGCTCTGGGCACTCATGCTCTGTCTGACACAGCCTGAAGCCAGACGTCCAGACAGACAAGGAGACAGCTGGCCGCACACCCAGCACTTTGGACACGCCATGATCTTATGCCGGCACCTCTTCCTAACCTTGGTTTTCAGATATCTGAACCTAGACAGTATATCAATTCTCCACACAGCTGGGTATCGCAAGCACAACACAGAACTCCTCCTTCCCCGTGGCTGTAAAGCTTGCTCTTGGCATGGAGTCACACCTTCAGGGTGGGAGAAACCTTCCTGGTCCCTGATGCCACGCCCAAACTTGAGTGCTGCTTGGGCACAAATTCACACTCTGACCCTCAGCATGAGCCCCATGTCAAAGAAAGGCCTGTCAGGGCCTGGGCCAAGAGCCCGCATATGGGGCTTGCCAAGCCCCTATGCACCCAATCCTCACCAGTGTTTGAGTTTTCCAGTCGCCTCGCCCGTACCTGGGGCTCTGCTCTGGAATCCCTTTCTTGGAGAGACACGTGAGCCAGACAACACTTTTCCACCCTTCCCACAAAATGACCCCAAACTCTTGGGAGCTGGGACAAATCCCCAGAGAGGGATACTCGTCCACAGTTCCTGAGGCCACCCCTCCAATCAACGGCTATCTAGGACACAACATCCAGAGACAAAAGCCTGAAGGAACGCCTCCCACTCGCCCTTGTTTCAGAGGCCCAGGAGCTCCCTCTCGGGCTGTACATCCGGCCTGCCATACCCTAGGCGCCACTCATAAGCTGAGTTTGTGTTTTCAGACTTCTGTGCCCCCAGCCTGGACCCACACAACCGCCAGGCTAGGGCCTCTGGAGCCACAGCGAAAGATTGTGCCTGCCCTCTCCAAGGAAATTGTGCCCAATCCATTGACCACCACCCTACAGGTTAGGGAAAAGCTCCAAGGCCCCTGAGGCCATCAATAGTGTAGGCCACCCTGGACTAAGAGGGGCTCTCTGACACCAGCGGAGCAACTATCTCCACTTAGACTCTCAGAAAGTGTCCCCAGAGACAGAAGATTGAAATGGACAGGCCTCCAGGCCCTAATCTGAACCTTTGCTTTGGTTTCCATGTGTCCGTCCTCAGAGGTCTGTTTTCGTAGACCAGCACACGGGGCGTTTCTGAGGCACCAAACCAAACCTCTCTCGCCTCCACATGGGGAGCTTACTTACTGGGGATGTATCAAACCCTTCAGGTAGGAGAGTTCCGCAGGGCCACTGAACAACCAGCACATTCCAAGGTTTCCATGGACCCAAACGCACATTATGACGCATCCTCAGGAGAGGCCTATTCAACTCAGCCCCCTGGGTAGCGTGCCCCAGAGGCAGCAGATCAAACATATCCTGTGGCTAATGGCCAATTGGAATGCGAGGCATGCTGTACAGGGATCCATCCTTCGAACCGTGCTCTCCAGTCCTTCCGTATGGTATGTCCTGGAGCCATGCAACAGGACTCGAATGTCCCACAGAAGGAAACCTGGTGGTTTGGGGCAACCTCCAAACTCAGCGTGGGAAAACTTCCTTGGCCTCATGAGGCCCCCGCTTCATGAAGGTGCCATCATGGACACATACTCCAGCCTCAGCCAACGTCTGATCCTCAGCCTGACTTCAGATGCAGGAGATTTTGATTCAGCCTCTGCCTAGTGGGCCTGCTCTGCCCTTGGCTCCAATCCTCACTTTAGCTTGTGTTCCTAGACTTCCGTCCTCACACTCCTGGCCCACAAACCCTCCCTACTGGGAATTCTGGGGCCACAATGAAGCACTCCGCCTGCCTCCCAGGAGAAAAACTTTGTCTATGGTGCTGCCCAGAAACCCCAAATGAGGATCAAACTGCTTGGCCATCGGCAACACCCCAATTGCATAGGCTACCTTAAACACTGATGCTCTGTCGCAAATAGCCTGAGCCCAGACCTTCCAACAGACACCGACACAGCTGGCTGCACACCCAGCACATTGGACCCGCCACTGCCTTAGGCCACCATCCATTCCCAACCTGGGTTTTCAGTCATCAGAACCTAGACCTTATCTCCAATCCCTGCACAGGGGGGAACCTGATGCACAAGTCAGAACCCCTCCTTCCCCATGGCAAGAAACCTTGCTGCTGGCAGTGAGTCAAACCTTCAGTGTAGGAGAAAACGGCATGGCCCATGAGGCCACGCCCATGTGTGAGGGCCGCCTTGGGCACAAACACACATTGTGACCCTCAGCGTGAGTACCTTATTCAAGTAACGCCTCTCAGTGATTGGACCAAGAGCCCGCATATGTGGCTTGCCATGCCCATAGGCACGCAGGACTAACTAGATGGTGTGTATTCCAGTTGAGGGAACCCACTGCTGTGCTCTAGAGTCCCTCTCCTGGGGGGTCCCCTGTGGCAGAAAACAGTACTCTTCCCTTCCCACAGAATGAACCCAAACACTTGGGAGCTTGGACAATCCCCCGAGAGGAAGGCTCTTCCTCGGCCCCTGAAGCAACCCCTACCCTGAACGGCCACTGTGAATGCAACACCCAGAGACAATAGCCTGAGCGACTGCCTCCCACTTGCCCTCCTTTGATATCCAGAGGATCTCCCCTCTCGGACTGGAGATCAGGCCTGCCATTACCTTGGCCCCTACCTGAGCCAAGTTTGCTTTTTCAGACATCTGTCCCCACAGCCCTGGCAAACACAGCCTCTAGGCTGGGTCCTCTGGAGCCATACCACAGGACCATGCCTGCTCTCTCCTGGGAAACTCTGTCCATTCCTTTGGCCACACACCTCCAGAATATGAGAAACCTCAAGGCCCCCGAGGACATACCATTACCGGGAGCCTCCCTGCACACACAGGGGCCTTCGGACACAAGCGGAGCTGCTAGCTCCATTAAGGCATGCACACAGATGTCAACAGAGATAGAAGGTTGAGCCAGACAGGCCCTTAGGCCCTAATCTCAACCCTTCTTTGTTTTCCAGGTGTCACTCCTCAGAGGCTTTGGTTCGAAGAACAGGATATGGGGCTTTCCTGAGGCACTGAACAGAACTTCTCTCGTCTCCACATGGGAAGCTTCCTTGTTGGAGCCGTGTCAAACACCTCAGGTTGGAGAATCCTGCAGAGTCCCTGAGCCACCTCCACATTCCAAGGTCTCCCAGGCCACCAAGCCACAGTAGGACTCATCTTCAGGAGAGTCCATTTCAACTCTCCCCTCTGGGTAGCTCACCCAGGAGCCCGCAGATTGAGCCTGCCTTGTCCTGACTAAAGAGTGGGAATATGAGGTGGCGTTCCCAGGCATCCATGCTTAGACACCTGCTCTCGAGTCTTTCCGTATGGGGCCTCCTGGAACCATCCAATAGCACTCGACTTTCGTGCAGAAGGAAACCTTGAGGTTTGGAGTAGTTCACAAATCCCATCGTAGGCAAACCTTCCTGGCCTCATGAGGCCCCCACACCATTCAGGAAGAGGCCATGCTGGACAAAAACTCTAGCCTGAGGCACGTCTCAGAGTTGAAATGACCTCAGTGCAGGAGATCTCGATTCAGCCTCTCAGAGTGGGCCTGCCGTGCCATCGGTCCCAAACCTCACGCTAGCTTGTGTTTTCAGACTTCCTTCCTCACACTCCTGGCAAACAAGCCCTCCGGACTAGGAACTCCAGAACCACAACCCAGCCCAGGGTCTGCCCAAGGGAAGAAAAACGTTTCCCTGTGGGGCTCTCTCCAGAAAACCCAGATGAGGATCAACCTGCTCGGGCCTCGACGGTACCCGAACTGGATAGGCTGCTCTGGGCACTCATGCTCTGTCTGACACAGCCTGAAGCCAGACGTCCAGACAGACAAGGAGACAGCTGGCCGCACACCCAGCACTTTGGACACGCCATGATCTTATGCCGTCACCTCTTCCTAACCTTGGTTTTCAGATATCTGAACCTAGACAGTATATCAATTCTCCACACAGCTGGGTATCGCAAGCACAACACAGAACTCCTCCTTCCCCGTGGCTGTAAAGCTTGCTCTTGGCATGGAGTCACACCTTCAGGGTGGGAGAAACCTTCCTGGTCCCTGATGCCACGCCCAAACTTGAGTGCTGCTTGGGCACAAATTCACACTCTGACCCTCAGCATGAGCCCCATGTCAAAGAAAGGCCTGTCAGGGCCTGGGCCAAGAGCCCGCATATGGGGCTTGCCAAGCCCCTATGCACCCAATCCTCACCAGTGGTTGAGTTTTCCAGTCGCCCTGCCCGTACCTGGGGCTCTGCTCTGGAATCCCTTTCTTGGAGAGACACGTGAACCAGACAACACTTTTCCACCCTTCCCACAAAATGACCCCAAACTCTTGGGAGCTGGGACAAATCCCCAGAGAGGGATACTCGTCCACAGTTCCTGAGGCCACCCCTCCAATCCACGGCTATCTCGGACACAACATCCAGAGACAAAAGCCTGAAGGAACGCCTCCCACTCGCCCTTGTTTCAGAGGCCCAGGAGCTCCCTCTCGGGCTGTACATCCGGCCTGCCATACCCTAGGCGCCACTCATAAGCTGAGTTTGTGTTTTCAGACTTCTGTGCCCTCAGCCTGGACCCACACAACCGCCAGGCTAGGGCCTCTGGAGCCACAGCGAAAGATTGTGCCTGCCCTCTCTAAGGAAATTGTGCCCAATCCATTGACCACCACCCTACAGGTTAGGGAAAAGCTCCAAGGCCCCTGAGGCCATCAATAGTGTAGGCCACCCTGGACTAAGAGGGGCTCTCTGACACCAGCGGAGCAACTATCTCCACTTAGACTCTCAGAAAGTGTCCCCAGAGACAGAAGGTTGAAATTGACAGGCCCCCAGGCCCTAATCTGAACCTTAGCTTTGGTTTCCATGTGTCCGTCCTCAGAGGTCTGTTTTCGTAGACCAGCACACGGGGCTTTTCTGAGGCACCAAACCAAACCTCTCTCGCCTCCACATGGGGAGCTTACTTACTGGGGATGTATCAAACCCTTCAGGTAGGAGAGTTCCGCAGGGCCACTGAACAACCAGCACATTCCAAGGTTTCCATGGACCCAAACGCACATTATGACGCATCCTCAGGAGAGGCCATTTCAACTCAGCCCCCTGGTTAGCGTGCCCCAGAGGCAGCAGATCAAACATATCTTGTGGCTAATGGCCAATGGGAATGCGAGGCATGCTGTACAGGGATCCATCCTTCGAACCGTGCTCTCCAGTCCTTCCGTATGGTATGTCCTGGAGCCATGCAACAGGACTCGAATGTCCCACAGAAGGAAACCTGGTGGTTTGGGGCAACCTCCAAACTCAGCGTGGGAAAACTTCCTTGGCCTCATGAGGCCCCCGCTTCATGAAGGTGCCATCATGGACACATACTCCAGCCTCAGCCAACGTCTGATCCTCAGCCTGACTTCAGATGCAGGAGATTTTGATTCAGCCTCTGCCTAGTGGGCCTGCTCTGCCCTTGGCTCCAATCCTCACTTTAGCTTGTGTTCCTAGACTTCCGTCCTCACACTCCTGGCCCACAAACCCTCCCTACTGGGAATTCTGGGGCCACAATGAAGCACTCCGCCTGCCTCCCAGGAGAAAAACTTTGTCTATGGTGCTGCCCAGAAACCCCAAATGAGGATCAAACTGCTTGGCCCTCGGCAACACCCCAATTGCATAGGCTACCTTAAACACTGATGCTCTGTCGCAAATAGCCTGAGCCCAGACCTTCCAACAGACACCGACACAGCTGGCTGCACACCCAGCACATTGGACCCGCCACTGCCTTAGGCCACCATCCATTCCCAACCTGGGTTTTCAGTCATCAGAACCTAGACCTTATCTCCAATCCCTGCACAGGGGGGAACCTGATGCACAAGTCAGAACCCCTCCTTCCCAATGGCAAGAAACCTTGCTGCTGGCAGTGAGTCAAACCTTCAGTGTAGGAGAAAACGGCATGGCCCATGAGGCCACGCCCATGTGTGAGGGACGCCTTGGGCACAAACACACATTGTGACCGTCAGCGTGAGTACCTTATTCAAGTAACGCCTCTCAGTGATTGGACCAAGAGCCCGCATATGTGGCTTGCCATGCCCATAGGCACACAGGACTAACTAGATGGTGTGTATTCCAGTTGAGGGAACCCACTGCTGTGCTCTAGAGTCCCTCTCCTGGGGGGTCCCCTGTGGCAGAAAACAGTACTCATCCCTTCCCACAGAATGAACCCAAACACTTGGGAGCTTGGACAATCCCCCGAGAGGAAGGCTCTTCCTCGGCCCCTGAAGCAACCCCTACCCTGAACGGCCACTGTGAACGCAACACCCAGAGACAATAGCCTGAGCGACTGCCTCCCACTTGCCCTCCTTTGATATCCAGAGGATCTCCCCTCTCGGACTGGAGATCAGGCCTGCCATTACCTTGGCCCCTACCTGAGCCAAGTTTGCTTTTTCAGACATCTGTCCCCACAGCCCTGGCAAACACTGCCTCTAGGCTGGGTCCTCTGGAGCCATACCACAGGACCATGCCTGCTCTCTCCTGGGAAACTCTGTCCATTCCTTTGGCCACACACCTCCAGAATATGAGAAACCTCAAGGCCCCCGAGGACATACCATTACCGGGAGCCTCCCTGCACACTTAGGGGCCTTCGGACACAAGCGGAGCTGCTACCTCCATGAAGTCATGCACACAGATGTCAACAGAGATAGAAGGTTGAGCCGGACAGGCCCTTAGGCCCTAATCTCAACTCTTGCTTTGTTTTCCAGGTGTCACTCCTCAGAGGCTTTGGTTCGAAGAACCGGATATGGGGCTTTCCTGAGGCACTGAACAGAACTTCTCTCGTCTCCACATGGGAAGCTTCCTTGTTGGAGCCGTGTCAAACACCTCAGGTTGGAGAATCCTGCAGAGTCCCTGAGCCACCTCCACATTCCAAGGTCTCCCAGGCCACCAAGCCACAGTAGGACTCATCTTCAGGAGAGTCCATTTCAACTCTCCCCTCTGGGTAGCTCACCCAGGAGTCCGCAGATTGAGCCTGCCTTGTCCTGACTAAAGAGTGGGAATATGAGGTGGCGTTCCCAGGCATCCATGCTTAGACACCTGCTCTCGAGTCTTTCCGTATGGGGCCTCCTGGAACCATCCAATAGCACTCGACTTTCGTGCAGAAGGAAACCTTGAGGTTTGGAGTAGTTCACAAATCCCATCGTAGGCAAACCTTCCTGGCCTCATGAGGCCCCCACACCATTCAGGAAGAGGCCATGCTGGACAAAAACTCTAGCCTGAGGCACGTCTCAGAGTTGAAATGACCTCAGTGCAGGAGATCTCGATTCAGCCTCTCAGAGTGGGCCTGCCGTGTCATCGGTCCCAAACCTCACGCTAGCTTGTGTTTTCAGACTTCCTTCCTCACACTCCTGGCAAACAAGCCCTCCGGACTAGGAACTCCAGAACCACAACCCAGCCCAGGGTCTGCCCAAGGGAAGAAAAACGTTTCCCTGTGGGGCTCTATCCAGAAAACCCAGATGAGGATCAACCTGCTCGGGCCTTGACGGTACCCGAACTGGATAGGCTGCTCTGGGCACTCATGCTCTGTCTGACACAGCCTGAAGCCAGACGTCCAGACAGACAAGGAGACAGCTGGCCGCACACCCAGCACTTTGGACACGCCATGATCTTATGCCGTCACCTCTTCCTAACCTTGGTTTTCAGATATCTGAACCTAGACAGTATATCAATTCTCCACACAGCTGGGTATCGCAAGCACAACACAGAACTCCTCCTTCCCCGTGGCTGTAAAGCTTGCTCTTGGCATGGAGTCACACCTTCAGGGTGGGAGAAACCTTCCTGGTCCCTGATGCCACGCCCAAACTTGAGTGCTGCTTGGGCACAAATTCACACTCTGACCCTCAGCATGAGCCCCATGTCAAAGAAAGGCCTGTCAGGGCCTGGGCCAAGAGCCCGCATATGGGGCTTGCCAAGCCCCTATGCACCCAATCCTCACCAGTGTTTGAGTTTTCCAGTCGCCCCGCCCGTACCTGGGTCTCTGCTCTGGAATCCCTTTCTTGGAGAGACACGTGAGCCAGACAACACTTTTCCACCCTTCCCACAAAATGACCCCAAACTCTTGGGAGCTGGGACAAATCCCCAGAGAGGGATACTCGTCCACAGTTCCTGAGGCCACCCCTCAATCCACGGCTATCTCGGACACAACATCCAGAGACAAAAGCCTGAAGGAACGCCTCCCACTCGCCCTTGTTTCAGAGGCCCAGGAGCTCCCTCTCGGGCTGTACATCCGGCCTGCCATACCCTAGGCGCCACTCATAAGCTGAGTTTGTGTTTTCAGACTTCTGTGCCCTCAGCCTGGACCCACACAACCGCCAGGCTAGGGCCTCTGGAGCCACAGCGAAAGATTGTGCCTGCCCTCTCCAAGGAAATTGTGCCCAATCCATTGACCACAACCCTACAGGTTAGGGAGAAGCTCCAAGGCCCCTGAGGCCATCAATAGTGTAGGCCACCCTGGACTAAGAGGGGCTCTCTGACACCAGCGGAGCAACTATCTCCACTTAGACTCTCAGAAAGTGTCCCCAGAGACAGAAGGTTGAAATGGACAAGCCCCCAGGCCCTAATCTGAACCTTAGCTTTGGTTTCCATGTGTCCGTCCTCAGAGGTCTGTATTCGTAGACCAGCACACGGGGCTTTTCTGAGGCACCAAACCAAACCTCTCTCGCCTCCACATGGGGAGCTTACTTACTGGGGATGTATCAAACCCTTCAGGTAGGAGAGTTCCGCAGGGCCACTGAACAACCAGCACATTCCAAGGTTTCCATGGACCCAAACGCACATTATGACGCATCCTCAGGAGAGGCCATTTCAACTCAGCCCCCTGGTTAGCGTGCCCCAGAGGCAGCAGATCAAACATATCTTGTGGCTAATGGCCAATGGGAATGCGAGGCATGCTGTACAGGGATCCATCCTTCGAACCGTGCTCTCCAGTCCTTCCGTATGGTATGTCCTGGAGCCATGCAACAGGACTCGAATGTCCCACAGAAGGAAACCTGGTGGTTTGGGGCAACCTCCAAACTCAGCGTGGGAAAACTTCCTTGGCCTCATGAGGCCCCCGCTTCATGAAGGTGCCATCATGGACACATACTCCAGCCTCAGCCAACGTCTGATCCTCAGCCTGACTTCAGATGCAGGAGATTTTGATTCAGCCTCTGCCTAGTGGGCCTGCTCTGCCCTTGGCTCCAATCCTCACTTTAGCTTGTGTTCCTAGACTTCCGTCCTCACACTCCTGGCCCACAAACCCTCCCTACTGGGAATTCTGGGGCCACAATGAAGCACTCCGCCTGCCTCCCAGGAGAAAAACTTTGTCTATGGTGCTGCCCAGAAACCCCAAATGAGGATCAAACTGCTTGCCCCTCGGCAACACCCCAATTGCATAGGCTACCTTAACCACTGATGCTCTGTCGCAAATAGCCTGAGCCCAGACCTTCCAACAGACACCGACACAGCTGGCTGCACACCCAGCACATTGGACCCGCCACTGCCTTAGGCCACCATCCATTCCCAACCTGGGTTTTCAGTCATCAGAACCTAGACCTTATCTCCAATCCCTGCACAGGGGGGAACCTGATGCACAAGTCAGAACCCCTCCTTCCCCATGGCAAGAAACCTTGCTGCTGGCAGTGAGTGAAACCTTCAGTGTAGGAGAAAACGGCATGGCCCATGAGGCCACGCCCATGTGTGAGGGCCGCCTTGGGCACAAACACACATTGTGACCCTCAGCGTGAGTACCTTATTCAAGTAACGCCTCTCAGTGATTGGACCAAGAGCCCGCATATGTGGCTTGCCATGCCCATAGGCACGCAGGACTAACTAGATGGTGTGTATTCCAGTTGAGGGAACCCACTGCTGTGCTCTAGAGTCCCTCTCCTGGGGGGTCCCCTGTGGCAGAAAACAGTACTCTTCCCTTCCCACAGAATGAACCCAAACACTTGGGAGCTTGGACAATCCCCCGAGAGGAAGGCTCTTCCTCGGCCCCTGAAGCAACCCCTACCCTGAACGGCCACTGTGAACGCCACACCCAGAGACAAAAGCCTGAGCGACTGCCTCCCACTTGCCCTCCTTTGATATCCAGAGGATCTCCCCTCTCGAACTGGAGATCAGGCCTGCCATTACCTTGGCACCTACCTGAGCCAAGTTTGCTTTTTCAGACATCTGTCCCCACAGCCCTGGCAAACACTGCCTCTAGGCTGGGTCCTCTGGAGCCATACCACAGGACCATGCCTGCTCTCTCCTGGGAAACTCTGTCCATTCCTTTGGCCACACACCTCCAGTATATGAGAAACCTCAAGGCCCCCGAGGACATACCATTACGGGGAGCCTCCCTGCACACACAGGGGCCTTCGGACACAAGCTGAGCTGCTACCTCCATGAAGGCATGCACACAGATGTCAACAGAGATAGAAGGTTGAGCCTGACAGGCCCTTAGGCCCTAATCTCAACTCTTGCTTTGTTTTCCAGGTGTCACTCCTCAGAGGCTTTGGTTCAAAGAACAGGATATGGGGGTTTCCTGAGGCACTGAACAGGACTTCTCTCGTCTCCACATGGGAAGCTTCCTTGTTGGAGCCGTGTCAAACACCTCAGGTTGGAGAATCCTGCAGAGTCCCTGAGCCACCTCCACATTCCAAGGTCTCCCAGGCCACCAAGCCACAGTAGGACTCATCTTCAGGAGAGTCCATTTCAACTCTCCCTTCTGGGTAGCTCACCCCGGAGCCCGCAGATTGAGCCTGCCTTGTCCTGACTAAAGAGTGGGAATATGAGGTGGCGTTCCCAGGCATCCATGCTTAGACACCTGCTCTCGAGTCTTTCCGTATGGGGCCTCCTGGAACCATCCAATAGCACTCGACTTTCGTGCAGAAGGAAACCTTGAGGTTTGGAGTAGTTCACAAATCCCATCGTAGGCAAACCTTCCTGGCCTCATGAGGCCCCCACACCATTCAGGAAGAGGCCATGCTGGACAAAAACTCTAGCCTGAGGCACGTCTCAGAGTTGAAATGACCTCAGTGCAGGAGATCTCGATTCAGCCTCTCAGAGTGGGCCTGCCGTGCCATCGGTCCCAAACCTCACGCTAGCTTGTGTTTTCAGACTTCCTTCCTCACACTCCTGGCAAACAAGCCCTCCGGACTAGGAACTCCAGAACCACAACCCAGCCCAGGGTCTGCCCAAGGGAAGAAAAACGTTTCCCTGTGGGGCTCTCTCCAGAAAACCCAGATGAGGATCAACCTGCTCGGGCCTCGACGGTACCCGAACTGTTTAGGCTGCTCTGGGCACTCATGCTCTGTCTGACACAGCCTGAAGCCAGACGTCCAGACAGACAAGGAGACAGCTGGCCGCACACCCAGCACTTCGGACACGCCATGGTCTTATGCCGTCACCTCTTCCTAACCTTGGTTTTCAGATATCTGAACCTAGACATTATATCAATTCTCCACACAGCTGGGTATCGCAAGCACAACACAGAACTCCTCCTTCCCCGTGGCTGTAAAGCTTGCTCTTGGCATGGAGTCACACCTTCAGGGTGGGAGAAACCTTCCTGGTCCCTGATGCCACGCCCAAACTTGAGTGCTGCTTGGGCACAAATTCACACTCTGACCCTCAGCATGAGCCCCATGTCAAAGAAAGGCCTGTCAGGGCCTGGGCCAAGAGCCCGCATATGGGGCTTGCCAAGCCCCTATTCACCCAATCCTCACCAGTGTTTGAGTTTTCCAGTCGCCCCGCCCGTACCTGGGGCTCTGCTCTGGAATCCCTTTCTTGGAGAGACACATGAGCCAGACAACACTTTTCCATCCTTCCCACAAAATGACCCCAAACTCTTGGGAGCTGGGACAAATCCCCAGAGAGGGATACTCGTCCACAGTTCCTGAGGCCACCCCTCCAATCCACGGCTATCTCGGACACAACATCCAGAGACAAAAGCCTGAAGGAACGCCTCCCACTCGCCCTTGTTTCAGAGGCCCAGGAGCTCCCTCTCGGGCTCTACATCCGGCCTGCCATACCCTAGGCGCCACTCATAAGCTGAGTTTGTGTTTTCAGACTTCTGTGCCCTCAGCCTGGACCCACACAACCGCCAGGCTAGGGCCTCTGGAGCCACAGCGAAAGATTGTGCCTGCCCTCTCCAAGGAAATTGTGCCCAATCCATTGACCACAACCCTACAGGTTAGGGAGAAGCTCCAAGGCCCCTGAGGCCATCAATAGTGTAGGCCACCCTGGACTAAGAGGGGCTCTCTGACACCAGCGGAGCAACTATCTCCACTTAGACTCTCAGACAGTGTCCCCAGAGACAGAAGGTTGAAATGGACAGGCCCCCAGGCCCTAATCTGAACCTTAGCTTTGGTTTCCATGTGTCCTTCCTCAGAGGTCTGTTTTCGTAGACCAGCACACGGGGCTTTTCTGAGGCACCAAACCAAACCTCTCTCGCCTCCACATGGGGAGCTTACTTACTGGGGATGTATCAAACCCTTCAGGTAGGAGAGTTCCGCAGGGCCACTGAACAACCAGCACATTCCAAGGTTTCCATGGACCCAAACGCACATTATGACGCATCCTCAGGAGAGGCCATTTCAACTCAGCCCCCTGGTTAGCGTGCCCCAGAGGCAGCAGATCAAACATATCTTGTGGCTAATGGCCAATGGGAATGCGAGGCATGCTGTACAGGGATCCATCCTTCGAACCGTGCTCTCCAGTCCTTCCGTATGGTATGTCCTGGAGCCATGCAACAGGACTCGAATGTCCCACAGAAGGAAACCTGGTGGTTTGGGGCAACCTCCAAACTCAGCGTGGGAAAACTTCCTTGGCCTCATGAGGCCCCCGCTTCATGAAGGTGCCATCATGGACACATACTCCAGCCTCAGCCAACGTCTGATCCTCAGCCTGACTTCAGATGCAGGAGATTTTGATTCAGCCTCTGCCTAGTGGGCCTGCTCTGCCCTTGGCTCCAATCCTCACTTTAGCTTGTGTTCCTAGACTTCCGTCCTCACACTCCTGGCCCACAAACCCTCCCTACTGGGAATTCTGGGGCCACAATGAAGCACCCCGCCTGCCTCCCAGGAGAAAAACTTTGTCTATGGTGCTGCCCAGAAACCCCAAATGAGGATCAAACTGCTTGGCCCTCGGCAACACCCCAATTGCATAGGCTACCTTAACCACTGATGCTCTGTCGCAAATAGCCTGAGCCCAGACCTTCCAACAGACACCGACACAGCTGGCTGCACACCCAGCACATTGGACCCGCCACTGCCTTAGGCCACCATCCAATCCCAACCTGGGTTTTCAGTCATCAGAACCTAGACCTTATCTCCAATCCCTGCACAGGGGGGAACCTGATGCACAAGTCAGAACCCCTCCTTCCCCATGGCAAGAAACCTTGCTGCTGGCAGTGAGTCAAACCTTCAGTGTAGGAGAAAACGGCATGGCCCATGAGGCCACGCCCATGTGTGAGGGCCGCCTTGGGCACAAACACACATTGTGACCCTCAGCGTGAGTACCTTATTCAAGTAACGCCTCTCAGTGATTGGACCAAGAGCCCGCATATGTGGCTTGCCATGCCCATAGGCACGCAGGACTAACTAGATGGTGTGTATTCCAGTTGAGGGAACCCACTGCTGTGCTCTAGAGTCCCTCTCCTGGGGGGTCCCCTGTGGCAGAAAACAGTACTCTTCCCTTCCCACAGAATGAACCCAAACACTTGGGAGCTTGGACAATCCCCCGAGAGGAAGGCTCTTCCTCGGCCCCTGAAGCAACCCCTACCCTGAACGGCCACTGTGAACGCAACACCCAGAGACAAAAGCCTGAGCGACTGCCTCCCACTTGCCCTCCTTTGATATCCAGAGGATCTCCCCTCTCGGACTGGAGATCAGGCCTGCCATTACCTTGGCCCCTACCTGAGCCAAGTTTGCTTTTTCAGACATCTGTCCCCACAGCCCTGGCAAACACAGCCTCAAGGCTGGGTCCTCTGGAGCCATACCACAGGACCATGCCTGCTCTCTCCTGGGAAACTCTGTCCATTCCTTTGGCCACACACCTCCAGAATATGAGAAACCTCAAGGCCCCCGAGGACATACCATTACCGGGAGCCTCCCTGCACACACAGGGGCCTTCGGACACAAGCTGAGCTCCTACCTCCATGAAGGCATGCACACAGATGTCAACAGAGATAGAAGGTTAAGCCCGACAGGCCCTTAGGCCCTAATCTCAACTCTTGCTTTGTTTTCCAGGTGTCACTCCTCACAGGCTTTGGTTCGAAGAACAGGATATGGGGCTTTCCTGAGGCACTGAACAGAACTTCTCTCGTCTCCACATGGGAAGCTTCCTTGTTGGAGCCGTGTCAAACACCTCAGGTTGGAGAATCCTGCAGAGTCCCTGAGCCACCTCCACATTCCAAGGTCTCCCAGGCCACCAAGCCACCGTAGGACTCATCTTCAGGAGAGTCCATTTCAACTCTCCCCTCTGGGTAGCTCACCCAGGAGCCCGCAGATTGAGCCTGCCTTGTCCTGACTAAAGAGTGGGAATATGAGGTGGCGTTCCCAGGCATCCATGCTTAGACACCTGCTCTCGAGTCTTTCCGTATGGGGCCTCCTGGAACCATCCAATAGCACTCGACTTTCGTGCAGAAGGAAACGTTGAGGTTTGGAGTAGTTCACAAATCCCATCGTAGGCAAACCTTCCTGGCCTCATGAGGCCCCCACACCATTCAGGAAGAGGCCATGCTGGACAAAAACTCTAGCCTGAGGCACGTCTCAGAGTTGAAATGACCTCAGTGCAGGAGATCTCGATTCAGCCTCTCAGAGTGGGCCTGCCGTGCCATCGGTCCCAAACCTCACGCTAGCTTGTGTTTTCAGACTTCCTTCCTCAGACTCCTGGCAAACAAGCCCTCCGGACTAGGAACTCCAGAACCACAACCCAGCCCAGGGTCTGCCCAAGGGAAGAAAAACGTTTCCCTGTGGGGCTCTATCCAGAAAACCCAGATGAGGATCAACCTGCTCGGGCCTCGACGGTACCCGAACTGTTTAGGCTGCTCTGGGCACTCATGCTCTGTCTGACACAGCCTGAAGCCAGACGTCCAACAGACAAGGAGACAGCTGGCCGCACACCCAGCACTTCGGACACGCCATGATCTTATGCCGTCACCTCTTCCTAACCTTGGTTTTCACATATCTGAACCTAGACATTATATCAATTCTCCACACAGCTGGGTATCGCAAGCACAACACAGAACTCCTCCTTCCCCGTGGCTGTAAAGCTTGCTCTTGGCATGGAGTCACACCTTCAGGGTGGGAGAAACCTTCCTGGTCCCTGATGCCACGCCCAAACTTGAGTGCTGCTTGGGCACAAATTCACACTCTGACCCTCAGCATGAGCCCCATGTCAAAGAAAGGCCTGTCAGGGCCTGGGCCAAGAGCCCGCATATGGGGCTTGCCAAGCCCCTATGCACCCAATCCTCACCAGTGTTTGAGTTTTCCAGTCGCCCCGCCCGTACCTGGGGCTCTGCTCTGGAATCCCTTTCTTGGAGAGACACATGAGCCAGACAACACTTTTCCACCCTTCCAACAAAATGACCCCAAACTCTTGGGAGCTGGGACAAATCCCCAGAGAGGGATACTCGTCCACAGTCCCTGAGGCCACCCCTCCAATCCACGGCTATCTCGGACACAACATCCAGAGACAAAAGCCTGAAGGAACGCCTCCCACTCGCCCTTGTTTCAGAGGCCCAGGAGCTCCCTCTCGGGCTCTACATCCGGCCTGCCATACCCTAGGCGCCACTCATTAGCTGAGTTTGTGTTTTCAGACTTCTGTGCCCTCAGCCTGGACCCACACAACCGCCAGGCTAGGGCCTCTGGAGCCACAGCGAAAGATTGTGCCTGCCCTCTCCAAGGAAATTGTGCCCAATCCATTGACCACAACCCTAGAGGTTAGGGAAAAGCTCCAAGGCCCCTGAGGCCATCAATAGTGTAGGCCACCCTGGACTAAGAGGGGCTCTCTGACACCAGCGGAGCAACTATCTCCACTTAGACTCTCAGACAGTGTCCCCAGAGACAGAAGGTTGAAATTGACAGGCCCCCAGGCCCTAATTTGAACCTTAGCTTTGGTTTCCATGTGTCCGTCCTCAGAGGTCTGTTTTCGTAGACCTGCACACGGGGCTTTTCTGAGGCACCAAACCAAACCTCTCTCGCCTCCACATGGGGAGCTTACTTACTGGGGATGTATCAAACCCTTCAGGTAGGAGAGTTCCGCAGGGCCACTGAACAACCAGCACATTCCAAGGTTTCCATGCACCCAAACGCACATTATGACGCATCCTCAGGAGAGGCCATTTCAACTCAGCCCCCTGGTTAGCGTGCCCCAGAGGCAGCAGATCAAACATATCTTGTGGCTAATGGCCAATGGGAATGCGAGGAATGCTGTACAGGGGTCCATCCTTCGAACCGTGCTCTCCAGTCCTTCCGTATGGTATGTCCTGGAGCCATGCAACAGGACTCGAATGTCCCACAGAAGGAAACCTGGTGGTTTGGGGCAACCTCCAAACTCAGCGTGGGAAAACTTCCTTGGCCTCATGAGGCCCCCGCTTCATGAAGGTGCCATCATGGACACATACTCCAGCCTCAGCCAACGTCTGATCCTCAGCCTGACTTCAGATGCAGGAGATTTTGATTCAGCCTCTGCCTAGTGGGCCTGCTCTGCCCTTGGCTCCAATCCTCACTTTAGCTTGTGTTCCTAGACTTCCGTCCTCACACTCCTGGCCCACAAACCCTCCCTACTGGGAATTCTGGGGCCACAATGAAGCACTCCGCCTGCCTCCCAGGAGAAAAACTTTGTCTATGGTGCTGCCCAGAAACCCCAAATGAGGATCAAACTGCTTGGCCCTCGGCAACACCCCAATTGCATAGGCTACCTTAAACACTGATGCTCTGTCGCAAATAGCCTGAGCCCAGACCTTCCAACAGACACCGACACAGCTGGCTGCACACCCAGCACATTGGACCCGCCACTGCCTTAGGCCACCATCCATTCCCAACCTGGGTTTTCAGTCATCAGAACCTAGACCTTATCTCCAATCCCTGCACAGGGGGGAACCTGATGCACAAGTCAGAACCCCTCCTTCCCCATGGCAAGAAACCTTGCTGCTGGCAGTGAGTCAAACCTTCAGTGTAGGAGAAAACGGCATGGCCCATGAGGCCACGCCCATGTGTGAGGGCCGCCTTGGGCACAAACACACATTGTGACCCTCAGCGTGAGTACCTTATTCAAGTAACGCCTCTCAGTGATTGGACCAAGAGCCCGCATATGTGGCTTGCCATGCCCATAGGCACGCAGGACTAACTAGATGGTGTGTATTCCAGTTGAGGGAACCCACTGCTGTGCTCTAGAGTCCCTCTCCTGGGGGGTCCCCTGTGGCAGAAAACAGTACTCTTCCCTTCCCACAGAATGAACCCAAACTCTTGGGAGCTTGGACAATCCCCCGAGAGGAAGGCTCTTCCTCGGCCCCTGAAGCAACCCCTACCCTGAACGGCCACTGTGAACGCAACACCCAGAGACAAAAGCCTGAGCGACTGCCTCCCACTTGCCCTCCTTTGATATCCAGAGGATCTCCCCTCTCGGACTGGAGATCAGGCCTGCCATTACCTTGGCCCCTACCTGAGCCAAGTTTGCTTTTTCAGACATCTGTCCACACAGCCCTGGCAAACACAGCCTCAAGGCTGGGTCCTCTGGAGCCATACCACAGGACCATGCCTGCTCTCTCCTGGGAAACTCTGTCCATTCCTTTGGCCACACACCTCCAGAATATGAGAAACCTCAAGGCCCCCGAGGACATACCATTACCGGGAGCCTCCCTGCACACACAGGGGCCTTCGGACACAAGCTGAGCTGCTACCTCCATGAAGGCATACACACAGATGTCAACAGAGATAGAAGGTTGAGCCGGACAGGCCCTTAGGCCCTAATCTCAACTCTTGCTTTGTTTTCCAGGTGTCACTCCTCACAGGCTTTGGTTCGAAGAACAGGATATGGGGCTTTCCTGAGGCACTGAACAGAACTTCTCTCGTCTCCACATGGGAAGCTTCCTTGTTGGAGCCGTGTCAAACACCTCAGGTTGGAGAATCCTGCAGAGTCCCTGAGCCACCTCCACATTCCAAGGTCTCCCAGGCCACCAAGGC
Organism: Mustela nivalis; assembly: GCF_964662115.1. Lineage (NCBI taxonomy): Eukaryota > Metazoa > Chordata > Mammalia > Carnivora > Mustelidae > Mustela > Mustela nivalis. The sequence goes on along the minus strand of NW_028136459.1, from coordinate 1,189,315 downwards.
ACAGTAGGACTCATCTTCAGGAGAGTCCATTTCAACTCTCCCCTCTGGGTAGCTCACCCAGGAGCCCGCAGATTGAGCCTGCCTTGTCCTGAATAAAGAGTGGGAATATGAGGTGGCGTTCCCAGGCATCCATGCTTAGACACCTGCTCTCGAGTCTTTCCGTATGGGGCCTCCTGGAACCATCCAATAGCACTCGACTTTCGTGCAGAAGGAAACCTTGAGGTTTGGAGTAGTTCACAAATCCCATCGTAGGCAAACCTTCCTGGCCTCATGAGGCCCCCACACCATTCAGGAAGAGGCCATGCTGGACAAAAACTCTAGCCTGAGGCACGTCTCAGAGTTGAAATGACCTCAGTGCAGGAGATCTCGATTCAGCCTCTCAGAGTGGGCCTGCCGTGCCATCGGTCCCAAACCTCACGCTAGCTTGTGTTTTCAGACTTCCTTCCTCACACTCCTGGCAAACAAGCCCTCCGGACTAGGAACTCCAGAACCACAACCCAGCCCAGGGTCTGCCCAAGGGAAGAAAAACGTTTCCCTGTGGGGCTCTCTCCAGAAAACCCAGATGAGGATCAACCTGCTCGGGCCTCGACGGTACCCGAACTGGATAGGCTGCTCTGGGCACTCATGCTCTGTCTGACACAGCCTGAAGCCAGACGTCCAGACAGACAAGGAGACAGCTGGCCGCACACCCAGCACTTCGGACACGCCATGGTCTTATGCCGTCACCTCTTCCTATCCTTGGTTTTCAGATATCTGAACCTAGACATTATATCAATTCTCCACACAGCTGGGTATCGCAAGCACAACACAGAACTCCTCCTTCCCCGTGGCTGTAAAGCTTGCTCTTGGCATGGAGTCACACCTTCAGGGTGGGAGAAACCTTCCTGGTCCCTGATGCCACGCCCAAACTTGAGTGCTGCTTGGGCACAAATTCACACTGTGACCCTCAGCATGAGCCCCATGTCAAAGAAAGGCCTGTCAGGGCCTGGGCCAAGAGCCCGCATATGGGGCTTGCCAAGCCTCTATGCACCCAATCCTCACCAGTGTTTGAGTTTTCCAGTCGCCCCGCCGGTACCTGGGGCTCTGCTCTGGAATCCCTTTCTGGGAGAGACACGTGAGCCAGACAACACTTTTCCACCCTTCCCACAAAATGACCCCAAACTCTTGGGAGCTGGGACAAATCCCCAGAGAGGGATACTCGTCCACAGTCCCTGAGGCCACCCCTCCAATCCACGGCTATCTCGGACACAACATCCAGAGACAAAAGCCTGAAGGAACGCCTCCCACTCGCCCTTGTTTCAGAGGCCCAGGAGCTCCCTCTCGGGCTGTACATCCGGCCTGCCATACCCTAGGCGCCACTCATAAGCTGAGTTTGTGTTTTCAGACTTCTGTGCCCTCAGCCTGGACCCACACAACCGCCAGGCTAGGGCCTCTGGAGCCACAGCGAAAGATTGTGCCTGCCCTCTCCAAGGAAATTGTGCCCAATCCATTGACCACAACCCTACAGGTTAGGGAAAAGCTCCAAGGCCCCTGAGGCCATCAATAGTGTAGGCCACCCTGGACTAAGAGGGGCTCTCTGACACCAGCGGAGCAACTATCTCCACTTAGACTCTCAGACAGTGTCCCCAGAGACAGAAGGTTGAAATGGACAGGCCCCCAGGCCCTAATCTGAACCTTAGCTTTGGTTTCCATGTGTCCGTCCTCAGAGGTCTGTATTCGTAGACCAGCACACGGGGCTTTTCTGAGGCACCAAACCAAACCTCTCTCGCCTCCACATGGGGAGCTTACTTACTGGGGATGTATCAAACCCTTCAGGTAGGAGAGTTCCGCAGGGCCACTGAACAACCAGCACATTCCAAGTTTTCCATGGACCCAAACGCACATTATGACGCATCCTCAGGAGAGGCCATTTCAACTCAGCCCCCTGGTTAGCGTGCCCCAGAGGCAGCAGATCAAACATATCTTGTGGCTAATGGCCAATGGGAATGCGAGGCATGCTGTACAGGGATCCATCCTTCGAACCATGCTCTCCAGTCCTTCCGTATGGTATGTCCTGGAGCCATGCAACAGGACTCGAATGTCCCACAGAAGGAAACCTGGTGGTTTGGGGCAACCTCCAAACTCAGCGTGGGAAAACTTCCTTGGCCTCATGAGGCCCCCGCTTCATGAAGGTGCCATCATGGACACATACTCCAGCCTCAGCCAACGTCTGATCCTCAGCCTGACTTCAGATGCAGGAGATTTTGATTCAGCCTCTGCCTAGTGGGCCTGCTCTGCCCTTGGCTCCAATCCTCACTTTAGCTTGTGTTCCTAGACTTCCGTCCTCACACTCCTGGACCACAAACCCTCCCTTCTGGGAATTCTGGGGCCACAATGAAGCACTCCGCCTGCCTCCCAGGAGAAAAACTTTGTCTATGGTGCTGCCCAGAAACCCCAAATGAGGATCAAACTGCTTGGCCCTCGGCAACACCCCAATTGCATAGGCTACCTTAAACACTGATGCTCTGTCGCAAATAGTCTGAGCCCAGACCTTCCAACAGACACCGACACAGCTGGCTGAGCACCAGCACATTGGACCCGCCACTGCCTTAGGCCACCATCCATTCCCAACCTGGGTTTTCAGTCATCAGAACCTAGACTTTATCTCCAATCCCTGCACAGGGGGGAACCTGATGCACAAGTCAGAACCCCTCCTTCCCCATGGCAAGAAACCTTGCTGCTGGCAGTGAGTCAAACCTTCAGTGTAGGAGAAAACGGCATGGCCCATGAGGCCACGCCCATGTATGAGGGCCGCCTTGGGCACAAACACACATTGTGACCCTCAGCGTGAGTACCTTATTCAAGTAACGCCTCTCAGTGATTGGACCAAGAGCCCGCATATGTGGCTTGCCATGCCCATAGGCACGCAGGACTAACTAGATGGTGTGTATTCCAGTTGAGGGAACCCACTGCTGTGCTCTAGAGTCCCTCTCCTGGGGGGTCCCCTGTGGCAGAAAACAGTACTCTTCCCTTCCCACAGAATGAACCCAAACTCTTGGGAGCTTGGACAATCCCCCGAGAGGAAGGCTCTTCCTCGGCCCCTGAAGCAACCCCTACCCTGAACGGCCACTGTGAACGCAACACCCAGAGACAAAAGCCTGAGCGACTGCCTCCCACTTGCCCTCATTTGATATCCAGAGGATCTCCCCTCTCGGACTGGAGATCAGGCCTGCCATTACCTTGGCCCCTACCTGAGCCAAGTTTGCTTTTTCAGACATCTGTCCCCACAGCCCTGGCAAACACAGCCTCTAGGCTGGGTCCTCTGGAGCCATACCACAGGACCATGCCTGCTCTCTCCTGGGAAACTCTGTCCATTCCTTTGGCCACACACCTCCAGAATATGAGAAACCTCAAGGCCCCCGAGGACATACCAATACCGGGAGCCTCCCTGCACACACAGGGGCCTTCGGACACAAGCTGAGCTGCTACCTCCATGAAGGCATGCACACAGATGTCAACAGAGATAGATGGTTGAGCCCGACAGGCCCTTAGGCCCTAATCTCAACTCTTGCTTTGTTTTCCAGGTGTCACTCCTCAGAGGCTTTGGTTCGAAGAACAGGATATGGGGCTTTCCTGAGGCACTGAACAGAACTTCTCTCGTCTCCACATGGGAAGCTTCCTTGTTGGAGCCGTGTCAAACACCTCAGGTTGGAGAATCCTGCAGAGTCCCTGAGCCACCTCCACATTCCAAGGTCTCCCAGGCCACCAAGCCACAGTAGGACTCATCTTCAGGAGAGTCCATTTCAACTCTCCCCTCTGGGTAGCTCACCCAGGAGCCCGCAGATTGAGCCTGCCTTGTCCTGACTAAAGAGTGGGAATATGAGGTGGCGTTCCCAGGCATCCATGCTTAGACACCTGCTCTCGAGTCTTTCCGTATGGGGCCTCCTGGAACCATCCAATAGCACTCGACTTTCGTGCAGAAGGAAACGTTGAGGTTTGGAGTAGTTCACAAATCCCATCATAGGCAAACCTTCCTGGCCTCATGAGGCCCCCACACCATTCAGGAAGAGGCCATGCTGGACAAAAACTCTAGCCTGAGGCACGTCTCAGAGTTGAAATGACCTCAGTGCAGGAGATCTCGATTCAGCCTCTCAGAGTGGGCCTGCCGTGCCATCGGTCCCAAACCTCACGCTAGCTTGTGTTTTCAGACTTCCTTCCTCACACTCCTGGCAAACAAGCCCTCCAGACTAGGAACTCCAGAACCACAACCCAGCCCAGGGTCTGCCCAAGGGAAGAAAAACGTTTCCCTGTGGGGCTCTCTCCAGAAAACCCAGATGAGGATCAACCTGCTCGGGCCTCGACGGTACCCGAACTGGATAGGCTGATTTGGGCACTCATGCTCTGTCTGACACAGCCTGAAGCCAGACGTCCAGACAGACAAGGAGACAGCTGGCCGCACACCCAGCACTTCGGACACGCCATGGTCTTATGCCGTCACCTCTTCCTAACCTTGGTTTTCAGATATCTGAACCTAGACATTATATCAATTCTCCACACAGCTGGGTATCGCAAGCACAACACAGAACTCCTCCTTCCCCGTGGCTGTAAAGCTTGCTCTTGGCATGGAGTCACACCTTCAGGGTGGGAGAAACCTTCCTGGTCCCTGATGCCACGCCCAAACTTGAGTGCTGCTTGGGCACAAATTCACACTGTGACCCTCAGCATGAGCCCCATGTCAAAGAAAGGCCTGTCAGGGCCTGGACCAAGAGCCCGCATATGGGGCTTGCCAAGCCCCTATGCACCCAATCCTCACCAGTGTTTGAGTTTTCCAGTCGCCCCGCCCGTACCTGGGGCTCTGCTCTGGAATCCCTTTCTTGGAGAGACACGTGAGCCAGACAACACTTTTCCACCCTTCCCACAAAATGACCCCAAACTCTTGGGAGCTGGGACAAATCCCCAGAGAGGGATACTCGTCCACAGTCCCTGAGGCCACCCCTCCAATCCACGGCTATCTCGGACACAACATCCAGAGACAAAAGCCTGAAGGAACGCCTCCCACTCGCCCTTGTTTCAGAGGCCCAGGAGCTCCCTCTCGGGCTGTACATCCGGCCTGCCATACCCTAGGCGCCACTCATAAGCTGAGTTTGTGTTTTCAGACTTCTGTGCCCTCAGCCTGGACCCACACAACCGCCAGGCTATGGCCTCTGGAGCCACTGCGAAAGATTGTGCCTGCCTTCTCCAAGGAAATTGTGCCCAATGCATTGACCACAACCCTACAGGTTAGGGAAAAGCTCCAAGGCCCCTGAGGCCATCAATAGTGTAGGCCACCCTGGACTAAGTGGGGCTCTCTGACACCAGCGGAGCAACTATCTCCACTTAGACTCTCAGACAGTGTCCCCAGAGACAGAAGGTTGAAATGGACAGGCCCCCAGGCCCTAATCTGAACCTTTGCTTTGGTTTCCATGTGTCCGTCCTCAGAGGTCTGTTTTCGTAGACCAGCACACGGGGCTTTTCTGAGGCACCAAACCAAACCTCTCTCGCCTCCACATGGGGAGCTTACTTACTGGGGATGTATCAAACCCTTCAGGTAGGAGAGTTCCGCAGGGCCACTGAACAACCAGCACATTCCAAGGTTTCCATGGACCCAAACGCACATTATGACGCATCCTCAGGAGAGGCCATTTCAACTCAGCCCCCTGGTTAGCGTGCCCCAGAGGCAGCAGATCAAACATATCTTGTGGCTAATGGCCAATGGGAATGCGAGGCATGCTGTACAGGGATCCATCCTTCGAACCGTGCTCTCCAGTCCTTCCGTATGGTATGTCCTGGAGCCATGCAACAGGACTCGAATGTCCCACAGAAGGAAACCTGGTGGTTTGGGGCAACCTCCAAACTCAGCGTGGGAAAACTTCCTTGGCCTCATGAGGCCCCCGCTTCATGAAGGTGCCATCATGGGCACATACTCCAGCCTCAGCCAACGTCTGATCCTCAGCCTGACTTCAGATGCAGGAGATTTTGATTCAGCCTCTGCCTAGTGGGCCTGCTCTGCCCTTGGCTCCAATCCTCACTTTAGCTTGTGTTCCTAGACTTCCGTCCTCACACTCCTGGCCCACAAACCCTCCCTTCTGGGAATTCTGGGGCCACAATGAAGCACTCCGCCTGCCTCCCAGGAGAAAAACTTTGTCTATGGTGCTGCCCAGAAACCCCAAATGAGGATCAAACTGCTTGGCCCTCGGCAACACCCCAATTGCATAGGCTACCTTAAACACTGATGCTCTGTCGCAAATAGTCTGAGCCCAGACCTTCCAACAGACACCGACACAGCTGGCTGAACACCAGCACATTGGACCCGCCACTGCCTTAGGCCACCATCCATTCCCAACCTGGGTTTTCAGTCATCAGAACCTAGACTTTATCTCCAATCCCTGCACAGGGGGGAACCTGATGCACAAGTCAGAACCCCTCCTTCCCCATGGCAAGAAACCTTGCTGCTGGCAGTGAGTCAAACCTTCAGTGTAGGAGAAAACGGCATGGCCCATGAGGCCACGCCCATGTATGAGGGCCGCCTTGGGCACAAACACACATTGTGACCCTCAGCGTGAGTACCTTATTCAAGTAACGCCTCTCAGTGATTGGACCAAGAGCCCGCATATGTGGCTTGCCATGCCCATAGGCACGCAGGACTAACTAGATGGTGTGTATTCCAGTTGAGGGAACCCACTGCTGTGCTCTAGAGTCCCTCTCCTGGGGGGTCCCCTGTGGCAGAAAACAGTACTCTTCCCTTCCCACAGAATGAACCCAAACTCTTGGGAGCTTGGACAATCCCCCGAGAGGAAGGCTCTTCCTCGGCCCCTGAAGCAACCCCTACCCTGAACGGCCACTGTGAACGCAACACCCAGAGACAAAAGCCTGAGCGACTGCCTCCCACTTGCCCTCATTTGATATCCAGAGGATCTCCCCTCTCGGACTGGAGATCAGTTCTGCCATTACCTTGGCCCCTACCTGAGCCAAGTTTGCTTTTTCAGACATCTGTCCCCACAGCCCTGGCAAACACAGCCTCTAGGCTGGGTCCTCTGGAGCCATACCACAGGACCATGCCTGCTCTCTCCTGGGAAACTCTGTCCATTCCTTTGGCCACACACCTCCAGAATATGAGAAACCTCAAGGCCCCCGAGGACATACCAATACCGGGAGCCTCCCTGCACACACAGGGGCCTTCGGACACAAGCTGAGCTGCTACCTCCATGAAGGCATGCACACAGATGTCAACAGAGATAGAAGGTTGAGCCCGACAGGCCCTTAGGCCCTAATCTCAACTCTTGCTTTGTTTTCCAGGTGTCACTCCTCAGAGGCTTTGGTTCGAAGAACAGGATATGGGGCTTTCCTGAGGCACTGAACAGAACTTCTCTCGTCTCCACATGGGAAGCTTCCTTGTTGGAGCCGTGTCAAACACCTCAGGTTGGAGAATCCTGCAGAGTCCCTGAGCCACCTCCACATTCCAAGGTCTCCCAGGCCACCAAGCCACAGTAGGACTCATCTTCAGGAGAGTCCATTTCAACTCTCCCCTCTGGGTAGCTCACCCAGGAGCCCGCAGATTGAGCCTGCCTTGTCCTGACTAAAGAGTGGGAATATGAGGTGGCGTTCCCAGGCATCCATGCTTAGACACCTGCTCTCGAGTCTTTCCGTATGGGGCCTCCTGGAACCATCCAATAGCACTCGACTTTCGTGCAGAAGGAAACGTTGAGGTTTGGAGTAGTTCACAAATCCCATCGTAGGCAAACCTTCCTGGCCTCATGAGGCCCCCACACCATTCAGGAAGAGGCCATGCTGGACAAAAACTCTAGCCTGAGGCACGTCTCAGAGTTGAAATGACCTCAGTGCAGGAGATCTCGATTCAGCCTCTCAGAGTGGGCCTGCCGTGCCATCGGTCCCAAACCTCACGCTAGCTTGTGTTTTCAGACTTCCTTCCTCACACTCCTGGCAAACAAGCCCTCCAGACTAGGAACTCCAGAACCACAACCCAGCCCAGGGTCTGCCCAAGGGAAGAAAAACGTTTCCCTGTGGGGCTCTCTCCAGAAAACCCAGATGAGGATCAACCTGCTCGGGCCTCGACGGTACCCGAACTGGATAGGCTGCTCTGGGCACTCATGCTCTGTCTGACACAGCCTGAAGCCAGACGTCCAGACAGACAAGGAGACAGCTGGCCGCACACCCAGCACTTCGGACACGCCATGGTCTTATGCCGTCACCTCTTCCTAACCTTGGTTTTCAGATATCTGAACCTAGACATTATATCAATTCTCCACACAGCTGGGTATCGCAAGCACAACACAGAACTCCTCCTTCCCCGTGGCTGTAAAGCTTGCTCTTGGCATGGAGTCACACCTTCAGGGTGGGAGAAACCTTCCTGGTCCCTGATGCCACGCCCAAACTTGAGTGCTGCTTGGGCACAAATTCACACTGTGACCCTCAGCACGAGCCCCATGTCAAAGAAAGGCCTGTCAGGGCCTGGGCCAAGAGCCCGCATATGGGGCTTGCCAAGCCCCTATGCACCCAATCCTCACCAGTGTTTGAGTTTTCCAGTCGCCCCGCCCGTACCTGGGGCTCTGCTCTGGAATCCCTTTCTTGGAGAGACACGTGAGCCAGACAACACTTTTCCACCCTTCCCACAAAATGACCCCAAACTCTTGGGAGCTGGGACAAATCCCCAGAGAGGGATACTCGTCCACAGTCCCTGAGGCCACCCCTCCAATCCACGGCTATCTCGGACACAACATCCAGAGACAAAAGCCTGAAGGAACGCCTCCCACTCGCCCTTGTTTCAGAGGCCCAGGAGCTCCCTCTCGGGCTGTACATCCGGCCTGCCATACCCTAGGCGCCACTCATAAGCTGAGTTTGTGTTTTCAGACTTCTGTGCCCTCAGCCTGGACCCACACAACCGCCAGGCTAGGGCCTCTGGAGCCACTGCGAAAGATTGTGCCTGCCTTCTCCAAGGAAATTGTGCCCAATGCATTGACCACAACCCTACAGGTTAGGGAAAAGCTCCAAGGCCCCTGAGGCCATCAATAGTGTAGGCCACCCTGGACTAAGAGGGGCTCTCTGACACCAGCGGAGCAACTATCTCCACTTAGACTCTCAGACAGTGTCCCCAGAGACAGAAGGTTGAAATGGACAGGCCCCCAGGCCCTAATCTGAACCTTAGCTTTGGTTTCCATGTGTCCGTCCTCAGAGGTCTGTTTTCGTAGACCAGCACACGGGGCTTTTCTGAGGCACCAAACCAAACCTCTCTCGCCTCCACATGGGGAGCTTACTTACTGGGGATGTATCAAACCCTTCAGGTAGGAGAGTTCCGCAGGGCCACTGAACAACCAGCACATTCCAAGGTTTCCATGTACCCCAACGCACATTATGACGCATCCTCAGGAGAAGCCATTTCAACTCAGCCCCCTGGTTAGCGTGCCCCAGAGGCAGCAGATCAAACATATCTTGTGGCTAATGGCCAATGGGAATGCGAGGCATGCTGTACAGGGATCCATCCTTCGAACCGTGCTCTCCAGTCCTTCCGTATGGTATGTCCTGGAGCCATGCAACAGGACTCGAATGTCCCACAGAAGGAAACCTGGTGGTTTGGGGCAACCTCCAAACTCAGCGTGGGAAAACTTCCTTGGCCTCATGAGGCCCCCGCTTCATGAAGGTGCCATCATGGACACATACTCCAGCCTCAGCCAACGTCTGATCCTCAGCCTGACTTCAGATGCAGGAGATTTTGATTCAGCCTCTGCCTAGTGGGCCTGCTCTGCCCTTGGTTCCAATCCTCACTTTAGCTTGTGTTCCTAGACTTCCGTCCTCACACTCCTGGCCCACAAACTCTCCCTTCTGGGAATTCTGGGGCCACAATGATGCACTCCGCCTGCCTCCCAGGATAAAAACTTTGTCTATGGTGCTGCCCAGAAACCCCAAATGAGGATCAAACTGCTTGGCCCTCGGCAACACCCCAATTGCATAGGCTACCTTAAACACTGATGCTCTGTCGCAAATAGCCTGAGCCCAGACCTTCCAACAGACACCGACACAGCTGGCTGCACACCCAGCACATTGGACCCGCCACTGCCTTAGGCCACCATCCATTCCCAACCTGGGTTTTCAGTCATCAGAACCTAGACCTTATCTCCAATCCCTGCACAGGGGGGAACCTGATGCACAAGTCAGAACCCCTCCTTCCCCATGGCAAGAAACCTTGCTGCTGGCAGTGAGTCAAACCTTCAGTGTAGGAGAAAACGGCATGGCCCATGAGGCCACGCCCATGTGTGAGGGCCGCCTTGGGCACAAACACACATTGTGACCCTCAGCGTGAGTACCTTATTCAAGTAACGCCTCTCAGTGATTGGACCAAGAGCCCGCATATGTGGCTTGCCATGCCCATAGGCACGCAGGACTAACTAGATGGTGTGTATTCCAGTTGAGGGAACCCACTGCTGTGCTCTAGAGTCCCTCTCCTGGGGGGTCCCCTGTGGCAGAAAACAGTACTCTTCCCTTCCCACAGAATGAACCCAAACACTTGGGAGCTTGGACAATCCCCCGAGAGGAAGGCTCTTCCTCGGCCCCTGAAGCAACCCCTACCCTGAACGGCCACTGTGAACGCAACACCCAGAGACAAAAGCCTGAGCGACTGCCTCCCACTTGCCCTCCTTTGATATCCAGAGGATCTCCCCTCTCGGACTGGAGATCAGGCCTGCCATTACCTTGGCCCCTACCTGAGCCAAGTTTGCTTTTTCAGACATCTGTCCCCACAGCCCTGGCAAACACAGCCTCTAGGCTGGGTCCTCTGGAGCCATACCACAGGACCATGCCTGCTCTCTCCTGGGAAACTCTGTCCATTCCTTTGGCCACACACCTCCAGAATATGAGAAACCTCAAGGCCCCCGAGGACATACCATTACCGGGAGCCTCCCTGCACACACAGGGGCCTTCGGACACAAGCTGAGCTGCTACCTCCATGAAGGCATGCACACAGATGTCAACAGAGATAGAAGGTTGAGCCCGACAGGCCCTTAGGCCCTAATCTCAACTCTTGCTTTGTTTTCCAGGTGTCACTCCTCAGAGGCTTTGGTTCGAAGAACAGGATATGGGGCTTTCCTGAGGCACTGAACAGAACTTCTCTCGTCTCCACATGGGAAGCTTCCTTGTTGGAGCCGTGTCAAACACCTCAGGTTGGAGAATCCTGCAGAGTCCCTGAGCCACCTCCACATTCCAAGGTCTCCCAGGCTACCAAGCCACAGTAGGACTCATCTTCTGGAGAGTCCATTTCAACTCTCCCCTCTGGGTAGCTCACCCAGGAGCCCGCAGATTGAGCCTGCCTTGTCCTGACTAAAGAGTGGGAATATGAGGTGGCGTTCCCAGGCATCCATGCTTAGACACCTGCTCTCGAGTCTTTCCGTATGGGGCCTCCTGGAACCATCCAATAGCACTCGACTTTCGTGCAGAAGGAAACCTTGAGGTTTGGAGTAGTTCACAAATCCCATCGTAGGCAAACCTTCCTGGCCTCATGAGGCCCCCACACCATTCAGGAAGAGGCCATGCTGGACAAAAACTCTAGCCTGAGGCACGTCTCAGAGTTGAAATGACCTCAGTGCAGGAGATCTCGATTCAGCCTCTCAGAGTGGGCCTGCTGTGCCATCGGTCCCAAACCTCACGCTAGCTTGTGTTTTCAGACTTCCTTCCTCACACTCCTGGCAAACAAGCCCTCCGGACTAGGAACTCCAGAACCACAACCCAGCCCAGGGTCTGCCCAAGGGAAGAAAAACGTTTCCCTGTGGGGCTCTCTTTAGAAAACCCAGATGAGGATCAACCTGCTCGGGCCTCGACGGTACCCGAACTGGATAGGCTGCTCTGGGCACTCATGCTCTGTCTGACACAGCCTGAAGCCAGAAGTCCAGACAGACAAGGAGACAGCTGGCCGCACACCCAGCCCGTCGGACACGCCATGGTCTTATGCTGTCACCTCTTCCTAACCTTGGTTTTCAGATATCTGAACCTAGACATTATATCAATTCTCCACACAGCTGGGTATCGCAAGCACAACACAGAACTCCTCCTTCCCCGTGGCTGTAAAGCTTGCTCTTGGCATGGAGTCACACCTTCAGGGTGGGAGAAACCTTCCTGGTCCCTGATGCCACGCCCAAACTTGAGTGCTGCTTGGGCACAAATTCACACTCTGACCCTCAGCATGAGCCCCATGTCAAAGAAAGGCCTGTCAGGGCCTGGGCCAAGAGCCCGCATATGGGGCTTGCCAAGCCCCTATGCACCCAATCCTCACCAGTGTTTGAGTTTTCCAGTCGCCCCGCCCGTACCTGGGGCTCTGCTCTGGAATCCCTTTCTTGGAGAGACACGTGAGCCAGACAACACTTTTCCACCCTTCCCACAAAATGACCCCAAACTCTTGGGAGCTGGGACAAATCCCCAGAGAGGGATACTCGTCCACAGTCCCTGAGGCCACCCCTCCAATCCACGGCTATCTCGGACACAACATCCAGAGACAAAAGCCTGAAGGAACGCCTCCCACTCGCCCTTGTTTCAGAGGCCCAGGAGCTCCCTCTCGGGCTGTACATCCGGCCTGCCATACCCTAGGCGCCACTCATAAGCTGAGTTTGTGTTTTCAGACTTCTGTGCCCTCAGCCTGGACCCACACAACCGCCAGGCTAGGGCCTCTGGAGCCACAGCGAAAGATTGTGCCTGCCCTCTCCAAGGAAATTGTGCCCAATTTCCCCAACCCTACAGGTTAGGGAAAAGCTCCAAGGCCCCTGAGGCCATCAATAGTGTAGGCCACCCTGGACTAAGAGGGGCTCTCTGACACCAGCGGAGCAACTATCTCTACTTAGACTCTCAGACAGTGTCCCCAGAGACAGAAGGTTGAAATGGACAGGCCCCCAGGCCCTAATCTGAACCTTAGCTTTGGTTTCCATGTGTCCGTCCTCAGAGGTCTGTTTTCGTAGACCAGCACACGGGGCTTTTCTGAGGCACCAAACCAAACCTCTCTCGCCTCCACATGGGGAGCTTACTTACTGGGGATGTATCAAACCCTTCAGGTAGGAGAGTTCCGCAGGGCCACTGAACAACCAGCACATTCCAAGGTTTCCATGGACCCAAACGCACATTATGACGCATCCTCAGGAGAGGCCATTTCAACTCAGCCCCCTGGTTAGCGTGCCCCAGAGGCAGCAGATCAAACATATCTTGTGGCTAATGGCCAATGGGAATGCGGGGCATGCTGTACAGGGATCCATCCTTCGAACCGTGCTCTCCAGTCCTTCCGTATGGTATGTCCTGGAGCCATGCAACAGGACTCGAATGTCCCACAGAAGGAAACCTGGTGGTTTGGGGCAACCTCCAAACTCAGCGTGGGAAAACTTCCTTGGCCTCATGAGGCCCCCGCTTCATGAAGGTGCCATCATGGACACATACTCCAGCCTCAGCCAACGTCTGATCCTCAGCCTGACTTCAGATGCAGGAGATTTTGATTCAGCCTCTGCCTAGTGGGCCTGCTCTGCCCTTGGCTCCAATCCTCACTTTAGCTTGTGTTCCTAGACTTCCGTCCTCACACTCCTGGCCCACATACCCTCCCTTCTGGGAATTCTGGGGCCACAATGAAGCACTCCGCCTGCCTCCCAGGAGAAAAACTTTGTCTATGGTGCTGCCAAGAAACCCCAAATGAGGATCAAACTGCTTGGCCCTCGGCAACACCCCATAGGCTACCTTAAACACTGATGCTCTGTCGCAAATAGCCTGAGCCCAGACCTTCCAACAGACACCGACACAGCTGGCTGCACACCCAGCACATTGGACCCGCCACTGCCTTAGGCCACCATCCATTCCCAACCTGGGTTTTCAGTCATCAGAACCTAGACCTTATCTCCAATCCCTGCACAGGGGGGAACCTGATGCACAAGTCAGAACCCCTCCTTTCCCATGGCAAGAAACCTTGCTGCTGGCAGTGAGTCAAACCTTCAGTGTAGGAGAAAACGGCATGGCCCATGAGGCCACGCCCATGTGTGAGGGCCGCCTTGGGCACAAACACACATTGTGACCCTCAGCGTGAGTACCTTATTCAAGTAACGCCTCTCAGTGATTGGACCAAGAGCCCGCATATGTGGCTTGCCATGCCCATAGGCACGCAGGACTAACTAGATGGTGTGTATTCCAGTTGAGGGAACCCACTGCTGTGCTCTAGAGTCCCTCTCCTGGGGGGTCCCCTGTGGCAGAAAACAGTACTCTTCCCTTCCCACAGAATGAACCCAAACACTTGGGAGCTTGGACAATCCCCCGAGAGGAAGGCTCTTCCTCGGCCCCTGAAGCTACCCCTACCCTGAACGGCCACTGTGAACGCAACACCCAGAGACAAAAGCCTGAGCGACTGCCTCCCACTTGCCCTCCTTTGATATCCAGAGGATCTCCCCTCTCGGACTGGAGATCAGGCCTGCCATTACCTTGGCCCCTACCTGAGCCAAGTTTGCTTTTTCAGACATCTGTCCCCACAGCCCTGGCAAACACAGCCTCTAGGCTGCGTCCTCTGGAGCCATACCACAGGACCATGCCTGCTCTCTCCTGGGAAACTCTGTCCATTCCTTTGGCCACACACCTCCAGAATATGAGAAACCTCAAGGCCCCCGAGGACATACCATTACCGGGAGCCTCCCTGCACACACAGCGGCCTTCGGACACAAGCTGAGCTGCTACCTCCATGAAGGCATGCACACAGATGTCAACAGAGATAGATGGTTGAGCCCGACAGGCCCTTAGGCCCTAATCTCAACTCTTGCTTTGTTTTCCAGGTGTCACTCCTCAGAGGCTTTGGTTCGAAGAACAGGATATGGGGCTTTCCTGAGGCACTGAACAGAACTTCTCTCGTCTCCACATGGGAAGCTTCCTTGTTGGAGCCTTGTCAAACACCTCAGGTTGGAGAATCCTGCAGAGTCCCTGAGCCACCTCCACATTCCAAGGTCTCCCAGGCCACCAAGCCACAGTAGGACTCATCTTCAGGAGATTCCATTTCAACTCTCCCCTCTGGGTAGCTCACCCAGGAGCCCGCAGATTGAGCCTGCCTTGTCCTGACTAAAGATTGGGAATATGAGGTGGCGTTCCCAGGCATCCATGCTTAGACACCTGCTCTCGAGTCTTTCCGTATGGGGCCTCCTGGAACCATCCAATAGCACTCGACTTTCGTGCAGAAGGAAACCTTGAGGTTTGGAGGAGTTCACAAATCCCATCGTAGGCAAACCTTCCTGGCCTCATGAGGCCCCCACACCATTCAGGAAGAGGCCATGCTGGACAAAAACTCTAGCCTGAGGCACGTCTCAGAGTTGAAATGACCTCAGTGCAGGAGATCTCGATTCAGCCTCTCAGAGTGGGCCTGCCGTGCCATCGGTCCCAAACCTCACGCTAGCTTGTGTTTTCAGACTTCCTTCCTCACACTCCTGGCAAACATGCCCTCCGGACTAGGAACTCCAGAACCACAACCCAGCCCAGGGTCTGCCCAAGGGAAGAAAAACGTTTCCCTGTGGGGTTCTCTCCAGAAAACCCAGATGAGGATCAACCTGCTCGGGCCTCGACGGTACCCGAACTGGATAGGCTGCTCTGGGCACTCATGCTCTGTCTGACACAGCCTGAAGCCAGACGTCCAGACAGACAAGGAGACAGCTGGCCGCACACCCAGCACTTCGGACACGCCATGGTCTTATGCCGTCACCTCTTCCTAACCTTGGTTTTCAGATATCTGAACCTAGACATTATATCAATTCTCCAACAGCTGGGTATCGCAAGCACAACACAGAACTCCTCCTTCCCCGTGGCTGTAAAGCTTGCTCTTGGCATGGAGTCACACCTTCAGGGTGGGAGAAACCTTCCTGGTCCCTGATGCCACGCCTAAACGTTGGTGCTGCTTGGGCACAAATTCACACTCTGACCCTCAGCATGAGCCCCATGTCAAAGAAAGGCCTGTCAGGGCCTGGGCCAAGAGCCCGCATATGGGGCTTGCCACGCCCCTATGCACCCAATCCTCACCAGTGTTTGAGTTTTCCAGTCGCCCCGCCCGTACCTGGGGCTCTGCTCTGGAATCCCTTTCTTGGAGAGACACGTGAGCCAGACAACACTTTTCCACCCTTCCCACAAAATGACCCCAAACTCTTGGGAGCTGGGACAAATCCCCAGAGAGGGATACTCGTCCACAGTCCCTGAGGCCACCCCTCCAATCCACGGCTATCTCGGACACAACATCCAGAGACAAAAGCCTGAAGGATCGCCTCCCACTCGCCCTTGTTTCAGAGGCCGAGGAGCTCCCTCTCGGGCTGTACATCCGGCCTGCCATACCCTAGGCGCCACTCATAAGCTGAGTTTGTGTTTTCAGACTTCTGTGCCCTCAGCCTGGACCCACACAACCGCCAGGCTAGAGCCTCTGGAGCCACAGCGAAAGATTGTGCCTGCCCTCTCCAAGGAAATTGTGCCCAATCCATTGACCACAACCCTACAGGTTATGGAAAAGCTCCAAGGCCCCTGAGGCCATCAATAGTGTAGGCCACCCTGGACTAAGAGGGGCTCTCTGACACCAGCGGAGCAACTATCTCCACTTAGACTCTCAGACAGTGTCCCCAGAGACAGAAGGTTGAAATGGACAGGCCCCCAGGCCCTAATCTGAACCTTAGCTTTGGTTTCCATGTGTCCGTCCTCAGAGGTCTGTTTTCGTAGACCAGCACACGGGGCTTTTCTGAGGCACCAAACCAAACCTCTCTCGCCTCCACATGGGGAGCTTACTTACTGGGGATGTATCAAACCCTTCAGGTAGGAGAGTTCCGCAGGGCCACTGAACAACCAGCACATTCCAAGGTTTCCATGGACCCAAACGCACATTATGACGCATCCTCAGGAGAGGCCATTTCAACTCAGCCCCCTGGTTAGCGTGCCCCAGAGGCAGCAGATCAAACATATCTTGTGGCTAATGGCCAATGGGAATGCGGGGCATGCTATACAGGGATCCATCCTTCGAACCGTGCTCTCCAGTCCTTCCGTATGGTATGTCCTGGAGCCATGCAACAGGACTCGAATGTCCCACAGAAGGAAACCTGGTGGTTTGGGGCAACCTCCAAACTCAGCGTGGGAAAACTTCCTTGGCCTCATGAGGCCCCCGCTTCATGAAGGTGCCATCATGGACACATACTCCCGCCTCAGCCAACGTCTGATCCTCAGCCTGACTTCAGATGCAGGAGATTTTGATTCAGCCTCTGCCTAGTGGGCCTGCTCTGCCCTTGGCTCCAATCCTCACTTTAGCTTGTGTTCCTAGACTTCCGTCCTCACACTCCTGGCCCACAAACCCTCCCTTCTGGGAATTCTGGGGCCACAATGAAGCACTCCGCCTGCCTCCCAGGAGAAAAACTTTGTCTATGGTGCTGCCCAGAAACCCCAAATGAGGATCAAACTGCTTGGCCCTCGGCAACACCCCATAGGCTACCTTAAACACTGATGCTCTGTCGCAAATAGCCTGAGCCCAGACCTTCCAACAGACACCGACACAGCTGGCTGCACACCCAGGACATTGGACCCGCCACTGCCTTAGGCCACCATCCATTCCCAACCTGGGTTTTCAGTCATCAGAACCTAGACCTTATCTCCAATCCCTGCACAGGGGGGAACCTGATGCACAAGTCAGAACCCCTCCTTCCCCATGGCAAGAAACCTTGCTGCTGGCAGTGAGTCAAACCTTCAGTGTAGGAGAAAACGGCATGGCCCATGAGGCCACGCCCATGTGTGAGGGCCGCCTTGGGCACAAACACACATTGTGACCCTCAGCGTGAGTACCTTATTCAAGTAACGCCTCTCAGTGATTGGACCAAGAGCCCGCATATGTGGCTTGCCATGCCCATAGGCACGCAGGACTAACTAGATGGTGTGTATTCCAGTTGAGGGAACCCACTGCTGTGCTCTAGAGTCCCTCTCCTGGGGGGTCCCCTGTGGCAGAAAACAGTACTCTTCCCTTCCCACAGAATGAACCCAAACTCTTGGGAGCTTGGACAATCCCCCGAGAGGAAGGCTCTTCCTCGGCCCCTGAAGCAACCCCTACCCTGAACGGCCACTGTGAACGCAACACCCAGAGACAAAAGCCTGAGCGACTGCCTCCCACTTGCCCTCCTTTGATATCCAGAGGATCTCCCCTCTCGGACTGGAGATCAGGCCTGCCATTACCTTGGCCCCTACCTGAGCCAAGTTTGCTTTTTCAGACATCTGTCCCCACAGCCCTGGCAAACACAGCCTCTAGGCTGGGTCCTCTGGAGCCATACCACAGGACCATGCCTGCTCTCTCCTGGGAAACTCTGTCCATTCCTTTGGCCACACACCTCCAGAATATGAGAAACCTCAAGGCCCCCGAGGACATACCATTACCGGGAGCCTCCCTGCACACACAGCGGCCTTCGGACACAAGCTGAGCTGCTACCTCCATGAAGGCATGCACACAGATGTCAACAGAGATAGATGGTTGAGCCCGACAGGCCCTTAGGCCCTAATCTCAACTCTTGCTTTGTTTTCCAGGTGTCACTCCTCAGAGGCTTTGGTTCGAAGAACAGGATATGGGGCTTTCCTGAGGCACTGAACAGAACTTCTCTCGTCTCCACATGGGAAGCTTCCTTGTTGGAGCCGTGTCAAACACCTCAGGTTGGAGAATCCTGCAGAGTCCCTGAGCCACCTCCACATTCCAAGGTCTCCCAGGCCACCAAGCCACAGTAGGACTCATCTTCAGGAGAGTCCATTTCAACTCTCCCCTCTGGGTAGCTCACCCAGGAGCCCGCAGATTGAGCCTGCCTTGTCCTGACTAAAGAGTGGGAATATGAGGTGGTGTTCCCAGGCATCCATGCTTAGACACCTGCTCTCGAGTCTTTCCGTATGGGGCCTCCTGGAACCATCCAATAGCACTCGACTTTCGTGCAGAAGGAAACCTTGAGGTTTGGAGGAGTTCACAAATCCCATCGTAGGCAAACCTTCCTGGTCTCATGAGGCCCCCACACCATTCAGGAAGAGGCCATGCTGGACAAAAACTCTAGCCTGAGGCACGTCTCAGAGTTGAAATGACCTCAGTGCAGGAGATCTCGATTCAGCCTCTCAGAGTGGGCCTGCCGTGCCATCGGTCCCAAACCTCACGCTAGCTTGTGTTTTCAGACTTCCTTCCTCACACTCCTGGCAAACAAGCCCTCCGGACTAGGAACTCCAGAACCACAACCCAGCCCAGGGTCTGCCCAAGGGAAGAAAAACGTTTCCCTGTGGGGTTCTCTCCAGAAAACCCAGATGAGGATCAACCTGCTCGGGCCTCGACGGTACCCGAACTGGATAGGCTGCTCTGGGCACTCATGCTCTGTCTGACACAGCCTGAAGCCAGACGTCCAGACAGACAAGGAGACAGCTGGCCGCACACCCAGCACTTCGGACACGCCATGGTCTTATGCCGTCACCTCTTCCTAACCTTGGTTTTCAGATATCTGAACCTAGACATTATATCAATTCTCCACACAGCTGGGTATCGCAAGCACTACACAGAACTCCTCCTTCCCCGTGGCTGTAAAGCTTGCTCTTGGCATGGAGTCACACCTTCAGGGTGGGAGAAACCTTCCTGGTCCCTGATGCCACGCCCAAACTTGAGTGCTGCTTGGGCACAAATTCACACTCTGACCCTCAGCATGAGCCCCATGTCAAAGAAAGGCCTGTCAGGGCCTGGGCCAAGAGCCCGCATATGGGGCTTGCCAAGCCCCTTTGCACCCAATCCTCACCAGTGTTTGAGTTTTCCAGTCGCCCCGCCCGTACCTGGGGCTCTGCTCTGGAATCCCTTTCTTGGAGAGACACGTGAGCCAGACAACACTTTTCCACCCTTCCCACAAAATGACCCCAAACTCTTGGGAGCTGGGACAAATCCCCAGAGAGGGATACTCGTCCACAGTCCCTGAGGCCACCCCTCCAATCCACGGCTATCTCGGACACAACATCCAGAGACAAAAGCCTGAAGGAACGCCTCCCACTCGCCCTTGTTTCAGAGGCCGAGGAGCTCCCTCTCGGGCTGTTCATCCGGCCTGCCATACCCTAGGCGCCACTCATAAGCTGAGTTTGTGTTTTCAGACTTCTGTGCCCTTAGCCTGGACCCACACAACCGCCAGGCTAGAGCCTCTGGAGCCACAGCGAAAGATTGTGCCTGCCCTCTCCAAGGAAATTGTGCCCAATCCATTGACCACAACCCTACAGGTTAGGGAAAAGCTCCAAGGCCCCTGAGGCCATCAATAGTGTAGGCCACCCTGGACTAAGAGGGGCTCTCTGACACCAGCGGAGCAACTATCTCCACTTAGACTCTCAGACAGTGTCCCCAGAGACAGAAGGTTGAAATGGACAGGCCCCCAGGCCCTAATCTGAACCTTAGCTTTGGTTTCCATGTGTCCGTCCTCAGAGGTCTGTTTTCGTAGACCAGCACACGGGGCTTTTCTGAGGCACCAAACCAAACCTCTCTCGCCTCCACATGGGGAGCTTACTTACTGGGGATGTATCAAACCCTTCAGGTAGGAGAGTTCCGCAGGGCCACTGAACAACCAGCACATTCCAAGGTTTCCATGGACCCAAACGCACATTATGACGCATCCTCAGGAGAGGCCATTTCAACTCAGCCCCCTGGTTAGCGTGCCCCAGAGGCAGCAGATCAAACATATCTTGTGGCTAATGGCCAATGGGAATGCGAGGCATGCTGTACAGGGATCCATCCTTCGAACCGTGCTCTCCAGTCCTTCCGTATGGTATGTCCTGGAGCCATGCAACAGGACTCGAATGTCCCACAGAAGGAAACCTGGTGGTTTGGGGCAACCTCCAAACTCAGCGTGGGAAAACTTCCTTGGCCTCATGAGGCACCCGCTTCATGAAGGTGCCATCATGGACACATACTCCCGCCTCAGCCAACGTCTGATCCTCAGCCTGACTTCAGATGCAGGAGATTTTGATTCAGCCTCTGCCTAGTGGGCCTGCTCTGCCCTTGGCTCCAATCCTCACTTTAGCTTGTGTTCCTAGACTTCCGTCCTCACACTCCTGGCCCACAAACCCTCCCTTCTGGGAATTCTGGGGCCACAATGAAGCACTCCGCCTGCCTCCCAGGAGAAAAACTTTGTCTACGGTGCTGCCCAGAAACCCCAAATGAGGATCAAACTGCTTGGCCCTCGGCAACACCCCATAGGCTACCTTAAACACTGATGCTCTGTCGCAAATAGCCTGAGCCCAGACCTTCCAACAGACACCGACACAGCTGGCTGCACACCCAGGACATTGGACCCGCCACTGCCTTAGGCCACCATCCATTCCCAACCTGGGTTTTCAGTCATCAGAACCTAGACCTTATCTCCAATCCCTGCACAGGGGGGAACCTGATGCACAAGTCAGAACCCCTCCTTCCCCATGGCAAGAAACCTTGCTGCTGGCAGTGAGTCAAACCTTCAGTGTAGGAGAAAACGGCATGGCCCATGAGGCCACGCCCATGTGTGAGGGCCGCCTTGGGCACAAACACACATTGTGACCCTCAGCGTGAGTACCTTATTCAAGTAACGCCTCTCAGTGATTGGACCAAGAGCCCGCATATGTGGCTTGCCATGCCCATAGGCACGCAGGACTAACTAGATGGTGTGTATTCCAGTTGAGGGAACCCACTGCTGTGCTCTAGAGTCCCTCTCCTGGGGGGTTCCCTGTGGCAGAAAACAGTACTCTTCCCTTCCCACAGAATGAACCCAAACTCTTGGGAGCTTGGACAATCCCCCGAGAGGAAGGCTCTTCCTCGGCCCCTGAAGCAACCCCTACCCTGAACGGCCACTGTGAACGCAAAACCCAGAGACAAAAGCCTGAGCGACTGCCTCCCACTTGCCCTCCTTTGATATCCAGAGGATCTCCCCTCTCGGACTGGAGATCAGGCCTGCCATTACCTTGGCCCCTACCTGAGCCAAGTTTGCTTTTTCAGACATCTGTCCCCACAGCCCTGGCAAACACAGCCTCTAGGCTGGGTCCTCTGGAGCCATACCACAGGACCATGCCTGCTCTCTCCTGGGAAACTCTGTCCATTCCTTTGGCCACACACCTCCAGAATATGAGAAACCTCAAGGCCCCCGAGGACATACCATTACCAGGAGCCTCCCTGCACACACAGCGGCCTTCGGACACAAGCTGAGCTGCTACCTCCATGACGGCATGCACACAGATGTCAACAGCGATAGATGGTTGAGCCCGACAGGCCCTTAGGCCCTAATCTCAACTCTTGCTTTGTTTTCCAGGTGTCACTCCTCAGAGGCTTTGGTTCGAAGAACAGGATATGGGGCTTTCCTGAGGCACTGAACAGAACTTCTCTCGTCTCCACATGGGAAGCTTCCTTGTTGGAGCCGTGTCAAACACCTCAGGTTGGAGAATCCTGCAGAGTCCCTGAGCCACCTCCACATTCCAAGGTCTCCCAGGCCACCAAGCCACAGTAGGACTCATCTTTAGGAGATTCCATTTCAACTCTCCCCTCTGGGTAGCTCACCCAGGAGCCCGCAGATTGAGCCTGCCTTGTCCTGACTAAAGAGTGGGAATATGAGGTGGCGTTCCCAGGCATCCATGCTTAGACACCTGCTCTCGAGTCTTTCCGTATGGGGCCTCCTGGAACCATCCAATAGCACTCGACATTCGTGCAGAAGGAAACCTTGAGGTTTGGAGGAGTTCACAAATCCCATCGTAGGCAAACCTTCCTGGCCTCATGAGGCCCCCAAACCATTCAGGAAGAGGCCATGCTGGACAAAAACTCTAGCCTGAGGCACGTCTCAGAGTTGAAATGACCTCAGTGCAGGAGATCTCGATTCAGCCTCTCAGAGTGGGCCTGCCGTGCCATCGGTCCCAAACCTCACGCTAGCTTGTGTTTTCAGACATCCTTCCTCACACTCCTGGCAAACAAGCCCTCCGGACTAGGAACTCCAGAACCACAACCCAGCCCAGGGTCTGCCCAAGGGAAGAAAAACGTTTCCCTGTGGGGTTCTCTCCAGAAAACCCAGATGAGGATCAACCTGCTCGGGCCTCGACGGTACCCGAACTGGATAGGCTGCTCTGGGCACTCATGCTCTGTCTGACACAGTCTGAAGCCAGACGTCCAGACAGACAAGGAGACAGCTGGCCGCATACCCAGCACTTCGGACACGCCATGGTCTTATGCCGTCACCTCTTCCTAACCTTGGTTTTCAGATATCTGAACCTAGACATCATATCAATTCTCCACACAGCTGGGTATCGCAAGCACAACACAGAACTCCTCCTTCCCCGTGGCTGTAAAGCTTGCTCTTGGCATGGAGTCACACCTTCAGGGTGGGAGAAACCTTCCTGGTCCCTGATGCCACGCCTAAACGTAGGTGCTGCTTGGGCACAAATTCACACTCTGACCCTCAGCATGAGCCCCATGTCAAAGAAAGGCCTGTCAGGGCCTGGGCCAAGAGCCCGCATATGGGGCTTGCCAAGCCCCTATGCACCCAATCCTCACCAGTGTTTGAGTTTTCCAGTCGCCACGCCCGTACCTGGGGCTCTGCTCTGGAATCCCTTTCTTGGAGAGACACGTGAGCCAGACAACACTTTTCCACCCTTCCCACAAAATGACCCCAAACTCTTGGGAGCTGGGACAAATCCCCAGAGAGGGATACTCGTCCACAGTCCCTGAGGCCACCCCTCCAATCCACGGCTATCTCGGACACAACATCCAGAGACAAAAGCCTGAAGGATCGCCTCCCACTCGCCCTTGTTTCAGAGGCCGAGGAGCTCCCTCTCGGGCTGTACATCCGGCCTGCCATACCCTAGGCGCCACTCATAAGCTGAGTTTGTGTTTTCAGACTTCTGTGCCCTCAGCCTGGACCCACACAACCGCCAGGCTAGAGCCTCTGGAGCCACAGCGAAAGATTGTGCCTGCCCTCTCCAAGGAAATTGTGCCCAATCCATTGACCACATCCCTACAGGTTAGGGAAAAGCTCCAAGGCCCCTGAGGCCATCAATAGTGTAGGCCACCCTGGACTAAGAGGGGCTCTCTGACACCAGCGGAGCAACTATCTCCACTTAGACTCTCAGACAGTGTCCCCAGAGACAGAAGGTTGAAATGGACAGGCCCCCAGACCCTAATCTGAACCTTAGCTTTGGTTTCCATGTGTCCGTCCTCAGAGGTTGTTTTCGTAGACCAGCACACGGGGCTTTTCTGAGGCACCAAACCAAACCTCTCTCGCCTCCACATGGGGAGCTTACTTACTGGGGATGTATCAAACCCTTCAGGTAGGAGAGTTCCGCAGGGCCACTGAACAACCAGCACATTCCAAGGTTTCCATGGACCCAAACGCACATTATGACGCATCCTCAGGAGAGGCCATTTCAACTCAGCCCCCTGGTTAGCGTGCCCCAGAGGCAGCAGATCAAACATATCTTGTGGCTAATGGCCAATGGGAATGCGAGGCATGCTGTACAGGGATCCATCCTTCGAACCGTGCTCTCCAGTCCTTCCGTATGGTATGTCCTGGAGCCATGCAACAGGACTCGAATGTCCCACAGAAGGAAACCTGGTGGTTTGGGGCAACCTCCAAACTCAGCGTGGGAAAACTTCCTTGGCCTCATGAGGCCCCCGCTTCATGAAGGTGCCATCATGGACACATACTCCCGCCTCAGCCAACGTCTGATCCTCAGCCTGACTTCAGATGCAGGAGATTTTGATTCAGCCTCTGCCTAGTGGGCCTGCTCTGCCCTTGGCTCCAATCCTCACTTTAGCTTGTGTTCCTAGACTTCCGTCCTCACACTCCTGGCCCACAAACCCTCCCTTCTGGGAATTCTGGGGCCACAATGAAGCACTCCGCCTGCCTCCCAGGAGAAAAACTTTGTCTATGGTGCTGCCCAGAAACCCCAAATGAGGATCAAACTGCTTGGCCCTCGGCAACACCCCATAGGCTACCTTAAACACTGATGCTCTGTCGCAAATAGCCTGAGCCCAGACCTTCCAACAGACACCGACACAGCTGGCTGCACACCCAGGACATTTGACCCGCACCTGCCTTAGGCCACCATCCATTCCCAACCTGGGTTTTCAGTCATCAGAACCTAGACCTTATCTCCAATCCCTGCACAGGGGGGAACCTGATGCACAAGTCAGAACCCCTCCTTCCCCATGGCAAGAAACCTTGCTGCTGGCAGTGAGTCAAACCTTCAGTGTAGGAGAAAACGGCATGGCCCATGAGGCCACGCCCATGTGTGAGGGCCGCCTTGGGCACAAACACACATTGTGACCCTCAGCGTGAGTACCTTATTCAAGTAACGCCTCTCAGTGATTGGACCAAGAGCCCGCATATGTGGCTTGCCATGCCCATAGGCACGCAGGACTAACTAGATGGTGTGTATTCCAGTTGAGGGAACCCACTGCTGTGCTCTAGAGTCCCTCTCCTGGGGGGTCCCCTGTGGCAGAAAACAGTACTCTTCCCTTCCCACAGAATGAACCCAAACTCTTGGGAGCTTGGACAATCCCCCGAGAGGAAGGCTCTTCCTCGGCCCCTGAAGCAACCCCTACCCTGAACGGCCACTGTGAACGCAACACCCAGAGACAAAGCCTGAGCGACTGCCTCCCACTTGCCCTCCTTTGATATCCAGAGGATCTCCCCTCTCGGACTGGAGATCAGGCCTGCCATTACCTTGGCCCCTACCTGAGCCAAGTTTGCTTTTTCAGACATCTGTCCCCACAGCCCTGGCAAACACAGCCTCTAGGCTGGGTCCTCTGGAGCCATACCACAGGACCATGCCTGCTCTCTCCTGGGAAACTCTGTCCATTCCTTTGGCCACACACCTCCAGAATATGAGAAACCTCAAGGCCCCCGAGGACATACCATTACCGGGAGCCTCCCTGCACACACAGGGGCCTTCGGACACAAGCTGAGCTGCTACCTCCATGACGGCATGCACACAGAAGTCAACAGAGATAGAAGGTTGAGCCCGACAGGCCCTTAGGCCCTAATCTCAACTCTTGCTTTGTTTTCCAGGTGTCACTCCTCAGAGGCTTTGGTTCGAAGAACAGGATATGGGGCTTTCCTGAGGCACTGAACAGAACTTCTCTCATCTCCACATGGGAAGCTTCCTTGTTGGAGCCGTGTCAAACACCTCAGGTTGGAGAATCCTGCAGAGTCCCTGAGCCACCTCCACATTCCAAGGTCTCCCAGGCCACCAAGCCACAGTAGGACTCATCTTCAGGAGAGTCCATTTCAACTCTCCCCTCTGGGTAGCTCACCCAGGAGCCCGCAGATTGAGCCTGCCTTGTCCTGACTAAAGAGTGGGAATATGAGGTGGCGTTCCCAGGCATCCATGCTTAGACACCTGCTCTCGAGTCTTTCCGTATGGGGCCTCCTGGAACCATCCAATAGCACTCGACTTTCGTGCAGAAGGAAACCTTGAGGTTTGGAGGAGTTCACAAATCCCATCGTAGGCAAACCTTCCTGGCCTCATGAGGCCCCTACACCATTCAGCAAGAGGCCATGCTGGACAAAAACTCTAGCCTGAGGCACGTCTCATAGTTGAAATGACCTCAGTGCAGGAGATCTCGATTCAGCCTCTCAGAGTGGGCCTGCCGTGCCATCGGTCCCAAACCTCAGGCTAGCTTGTGTTTTCAGACTTCTTTCCTCACACTCTTGGCAAACAAGCCCTCCGGACTAGGAACTCCAGAACCAAAACCCAGCCCAGGGTCTGCCCAAGGGAAGAAAAACGTTTCCCTGTGGGGCTCTCTCCAGAAAACCCAGATGAGGATCAACCTGCTCGGGCCTCGACCGGTACCCGAACTGGATAGGCTGCTCTGGGCACTCATGCTCTGTCTGACACAGCCTGAAGCCAGACGTCCAGACAGACAAGGAGACAGCTGGCCGCACACCCAGCACTTCGGACACGCCATGGTCTTATGCCGTCACCTCTTCCTAACCTTGGTTTTCAGATATCTGAACCTAGACAGTATATCAATTCTCCACACAGCTGGGTATCGCAAGCACAACACAGAACTCCTCCTTCCCCGTGGCTGTAAAGCTTGCTCTTGGCATGGAGTCACACCTTCAGGGTGGGAGAAACCTTCCTGGTCCCTGATGCCACGCCCAAACTTGAGTGCTGCTTGGGCACAAATTCACACTCTGACCCTCAGCATGAGCCCCATGTCAAAGAAAGGCCTGTCAGGGCCTGGGCCAGGAGCCCGCATATGGGGCTTGCCAAGCCCCTATGCACCCAATCCTCACCAGTGTTTGAGTTTTCCAGTCGCCCCGCCCGTACCTGGGGCTCTGCTCTGGAATCCCTTTCTTGGAGAGACACGTGAGCCAGACAACACTTTTCCACCCTTCCCACAAAATGACCCCAAACTCTTGGGAGCTGGGACAAATCCCCAGAGAGGGATACTCGTCCACAGTCCCTGAGGCCACCCCTCCAATCCACGGCTATCTCGGACACAACATCCAGAGACAAAAGCCTGAAGGAACGCCTCCCACTCGCCCTTGTTTCAGAGGCCCAGGAGCTCCCTCTCGGGCTGTACATCCGGCCTGCCATACCCTAGGCGCCACTCATAAGCTGAGTTTGTGTTTTCAGACTTCTGTGCCCTCAGCCTGGACCCACACAACCGCCAGGCAAGGGCCTCTGGAGACACAGCGAAAGATTGTGCCTGCCCTCTCCAAGGAAATTGTGCCCAATCCATTGACCACAACCCTACAGGTTAGGGAAAAGCTCCAAGGCCCCTGAGGCCATCAATAGTGTAGGCCACGCTGGACTAAGAGGGGCTCTCTGACACCAGCGGAGCAACTATCTCCACTTAGGCTCTCAGACAGTGTCCCCAGAGACAGAAGGTTGAAATGGACAGGCCCCCAGGCCCTAATCTGAACCTTAGCTTTGGTTTCCATGTGTCCGTCCTCAGAGGTCTGTTTTCGTAGACCAGCACACGGGGCTTTTCTGAGGCTCCAAACCAAACCTCTCTCGTCTCCACATGGGGAGCTTACTTACTGGGGATGTATCAAACCCTTCAGGTAGGAGAGTTCCGCAGGGCCACTGAACAACCAGCACATTCCAAGGTTTCCATGGACCCAAACGCACATTATGACGCATCCTCAGGAGAGGCCATTTCAACTCAGCCCCCTGGTTAGCGTGCCCCAGAGGCAGCAGATCAAACATATCTTGTGGCTAATGGCCAATGGGAATGCGAGGCATGCTGTACAGGGATCCATCCTTCGAACCGTGCTCTCCAGTCCTTCCGTATGGTATGTCCTGGAGCCATGCAACAGGACTCGAATGTCCCACAGAAGGAAACCTGGTGGTTTGGGGCAACCTCCAAACTCAGCGTGGGAAAACTTCCTTGGCCTCATGAGGCCCCCGCTTCATGAATGTGCCAACATGGACACATACTCCAGCCTCAGCCAAAGTCTGATCCTCAGCCTGACTTCAGATGCAGGAGATTTTGATTCAGCCTCTGCCTAGTGGGCCTGCTCTGCCCTTGGCTCCAATCCTCACTTTAGCTTGTGTTCCTAGACTTCCGTCCTCACACTCCTGGCCCACAAACCCTCCCTACTGGGAATTCTGGGGCCACAATGAAGCACTCCGCCTGCCTCCCAGGAGAAAAACTTTGTCTATGGTGCTGCCCAGAAACCCCAAATGAGGATCAAACTGCTTGGCCCTCGGCAACACCCCAATTGCATAGGCTACCTTAAACACTGATGCTCTGTCGCAAATAGCCTGAGCCCAGACCTTCCAACAGACACCGACACAGCTGGCTGCACACCCAGCACATTGGACCCGCCACTGCCTTAGGCCACCATCCATTCCCAACCTGGGTTTTCAGTCATCAGAACCTAGACCTTATCTCCAATCCCTGCACAGGGGGGAACCTGATGCACAAGTCAGAACCCCTCCTTCCCCATGGCAAGAAACCTTGCTGCTGGCAGTGAGTCAAACCTTCAGTGTAGGAGAAAACGGCATGGCCCATGAGGCCACGCCCATGTGTGAGGGCCGCCTTGGGCACAAACACACATTGTGACCCTCAGCGTGAGTACCTTATTCAAGTAACGCCTCTCAGTGATTGGACCAAGAGCCCGCATATGTGGCTTGCCATGCCCATAGGCACGCAGGACTAACTAGATGGTGTGTATTCCAGTTGAGGGAACCCACTGCTGTGCTCTAGAGTCCCTCTCCTGGGGGGTCCCCTGTGGCAGAAAACAGTACTCTTCCCTTCCCACAGAATGAACCCAAACACTTGGGAGCTTGGACAATCCCCCGAGAGGAAGGCTCTTCCTCGGCCCCTGAAGCAACCCCTACCCTGAACGGCCACTGTGAACGCAACACCCAGAGACAAAAGCCTGAGCGACTGCCTCCCACTTGCCCTCCTTTGATATCCAGAGGATCTCCCCTCTCGGACTGGAGATCAGGCCTGCCATTACCTTGGCCCCTACCTGAGCCAAGTTTGCTTTTTCAGACATCTGTCCCCACAGCCCTGGCAAACACAGCCTCTAGGCTGGGTCCTCTGGAGCCATACCACAGGACCATGCCTGCTCTCTCCTGGGAAACTCTGTCCATTCCTTTGGCCACACACCTCCAGAATATGAGAAACCTCAAGGCCCCCGAGGACATACCATTACCAGGAGCCTCCCTGCACACACAGCGGCCTTCGGACACAAGCTGAGCTGCTACCTCCATGAAGGCATGCACACAGATGTCAACAGAGATAGAAGGTTGAGCCCGACAGGCCCTTAGGCCCTAATCTCAACTCTTGCTTTGTTTTCCAGGTGTCACTCCTCAGAGGCTTTGGTTCGAAGAACAGGATATGGGGCTTTCCTCAGGCACTGAACAGAACTTCTCTCGTCTCCACATGGGAAGCTTCCTTGTTGGAGCCGTGTCAAACACCTCAGGTTGGAGAATCCTGCAGAGTCCCTGAGCCACCTCCACATTCCAAGGTCTCCCAGGCCACCAAGCCACAGTAGGACTCATCTTCAGGAGAGTCCATTTCAACTCTCCCCTCTGGGTAGCTCACCCAGGAGCCCGCAGATTGAGCCTGCCTTGTCCTGACTAAAGAGTGGGAATATGAGGTGGCGTTCCCAGGCATCCATGCTTAGACACCTGCTCTCGAGTCTTTCCGTATGGGGCCTCCTGGAACCATCCAATAGCACTCGACTTTCGTGCAGAAGGAAACCTTGAGGTTTGGAGGAGTTCACAAATCCCATCGTAGGCAAACCTTCCTGGCCTCATGAGGCCCCCAAACCATTCAGGAAGAGGCCATGCTGGACAAAAACTCTAGCCTGAGGCACGTCTCAGAGTTGAAATGACCTCAGTGCAGGAGATCTCGATTCAGCCTCTCAGAGTGGGCCTGCCGTGCCATCGGTCCCAAACCTCACGCTAGCTTGTGTTTTCAGACATCCTTCCTCACACTCCTGGCAAACAAGCCCTCCGGACTAGGAACTCCAGAACCACAACCCAGCCCAGGGTCTGCCCAAGGGAAGAAAAACGTTTCCCTGTGGGGTTCTCTCCAGAAAACCCAGATGAGGATCAACCTGCTCGGGCCTCGACGGTACCCGAACTGGATAGGCTGCTCTGGGCACTCATGCTCTGTCTGACACAGTCTGAAGCCAGACGTCCAGACAGACAAGGAGACAGCTGGCCGCATACCCAGCACTTCGGACACGCCATGGTCTTATGCCGTCACCTCTTCCTAACCTTGGTTTTCAGATATCTGAACCTAGACATCATATCAATTCTCCACACAGCTGGGTATCGCAAGCACAACACAGAACTCCTCCTTCCCCGTGGCTGTAAAGCTTGCTCTTGGCATGGAGTCACACCTTCAGGGTGGGAGAAACCTTCCTGGTCCCTGATGCCACGCCTAAACGTAGGTGCTGCTTGGGCACAAATTCACACTCTGACCCTCAGCATGAGCCCCATGTCAAAGAAAGGCCTGTCAGGGCCTGGGCCAAGAGCCCGCATATGGGGCTTGCCAAGCCCCTATGCACCCAATCCTCACCAGTGTTTGAGTTTTCCAGTCGCCCCGCCCGTACCTGGGGCTCTGCTCTGGAATCCCTTTCTTGGAGAGACACGTGAGCCAGACAACACTTTTCCACCCTTCCCACAAAATGACCCCAAACTCTTGGGAGCTGGGACAAATCCCCAGAGAGGGATACTCGTCCACAGTCCCTGAGGCCACCCCTCCAATCCACGGCTATCTCGGACACAACATCCAGAGACAAAAGCCTGAAGGATCGCCTCCCACTCGCCCTTGTTTCAGAGGCCGAGGAGCTCCCTCTCGGGCTGTACATCCGGCCTGCCATACCCTAGGCGCCACTCATAAGCTGAGTTTGTGTTTTCAGACTTCTGTGCCCTCAGCCTGGACCCACACAACCGCCAGGCTAGAGCCTCTGGAGCCACAGCGAAAGATTGTGCCTGCCCTCTCCAAGGAAATTGTGCCCAATCCATTGACCACATCCCTACAGGTTAGGGAAAAGCTCCAAGGCCCCTGAGGCCATCAATAGTGTAGGCCACCCTGGACTAAGAGGGGCTCTCTGACACCAGCGGAGCAACTATCTCCACTTAGACTCTCAGACAGTGTCCCCAGAGACAGAAGGTTGAAATGGACAGGCCCCCAGACCCTAATCTGAACCTTAGCTTTGGTTTCCATGTGTCCGTCCTCAGAGGTCTGTTTTCGTAGACCAGCACACGGGGCTTTTCTGAGGCACCAAACCAAACCTCTCTCGCCTCCACATGGGGAGCTTACTTACTGGGGATGTATCAAACCCTTCAGGTAGGAGAGTTCCGCAGGGCCACTGAACAACCAGCACATTCCAAGGTTTCCATGGACCCAAACGCACATTATGACGCATCCTCAGGAGAGGCCATTTCAACTCAGCCCCCTGGTTAGCGTGCCCCAGAGGCAGCAGATCAAACATATCTTGTGGCTAATGGCCAATGGGAATGCGAGGCATGCTGTACAGGGATCCATCCTTCGAACCGTGCTCTCCAGTCCTTCCGTATGGTATGTCCTGGAGCCATGCAACAGGACTCGAATGTCCCACAGAAGGAAACCTGGTGGTTTGGGGCAACCTCCAAACTCAGCGTGGGAAAACTTCCTTGGCCTCATGAGGCACCCGCTTCATGAAGGTGCCATCATGGACACATACTCCCGCCTCAGCCAACGTCTGATCCTCAGCCTGACTTCAGATGCAGGAGATTTTGATTCAGCCTCTGCCTAGTGGGCCTGCTCTGCCCTTGGCTCCAATCCTCACTTTAGCTTGTGTTCCTAGACTTCCGTCCTCACACTCCTGGCCCACAAACCCTCCCTTCTGGGAATTCTGGGGCCACAATGAAGCACTCCGCCTGCCTCCCAGGAGAAAAACTTTGTCTATGGTGCTGCCCAGAAACCCCAAATGAGGATCAAACTGCTTGGCCCTCGGCAACACCCCATAGGCTACCTTAAACACTGATGCTCTGTCGCAAATAGCCTGAGCCCAGACCTTCCAACAGACACCGACACAGCTGGCTGCACACCCAGGACATTGGACCCGCCACTGCCTTAGGCCACCATCCATTCCCAACCTGGGATTTCAGTCATCAGAACCTAGACCTTATCTCCAATCCCTGCACAGGGGGGAACCTGATGCACAAGTCAGAACCCCTCCTTCCCCATGGCAAGAAACCTTGCTGCTGGCAGTGAGTCAAACCTTCAGTGTAGGAGAAAACGGCATGGCCCATGAGGCCACGCCCATGTGTGAGGGCCGCCTTGGGCACAAACACACATTGTGACCCTCAGCGTGAGTACCTTATTCAAGTAACGCCTCTCAGTGATTGGACCAAGAGCCCGCATATGTGGCTTGCCATGCCCATAGGCACGCAGGACTAACTAGATGGTGTGTATTCCAGTTGAGGGAACCCACTGCTGTGCTCTAGAGTCCCTCTCCTGGGGGGTCCCCTGTGGCAGAAAACAGTACTCTTCCCTTCCCACAGAATGAACCCAAACTCTTGGGAGCTTGGACAATCCCCCGAGAGGAAGGCTCTTCCTCGGCCCCTGAAGCAACCCCTACCCTGAACGGCCACTGTGAACGCAACACCCAGAGACAAAGCCTGAGCGACTGCCTCCCACTTGCCCTCCTTTGATATCCAGAGGATCTCCCCTCTCGGACTGGAGATCAGGCCTGCCATTACCTTGGCCCCTACCTGAGCCAAGTTTGCTTTTTCAGACATCTGTCCCCACAGCCCTGGCAAACACAGCCTCTAGGCTGGGTCCTCTGGAGCCATACCACAGGACCATGCCTACTCTCTCCTGGGAAACTCTGTCCATTCCTTTGGCCACACACCTCCAGAATATGAGAAACCTCAAGGCCCCCGAGGACATACCATTACCGGGAGCCTCCCTGCACACACAGGGGCCTTCGGACACAAGCTGAGCTGCTACCTCCATGACGGCATGCACACAGATGTCAACAGAGATAGAAGGTTGAGCCCGACAGGCCCTTAGGCCCTAATCTCAACTCTTGCTTTGTTTTCCAGGTGTCACTCCTCAGAGGCTTTGGTTCGAAGAACAGGATATGGGGCTTTCCTGAGGCACTGAACAGAACTTCTCTCATCTCCACATGGGAAGCTTCCTTGTTGGAGCCGTGTCAAACACCTCAGGTTGGAGAATCCTGCAGAGTCCCTGAGCCACCTCCACATTCCAAGGTCTCCCAGGCCACCAAGCCACAGTAGGACTCATCTTCAGGAGAGTCCATTTCAACTCTCCCCTCTGGGTAGCTCACCCAGGAGCCCGCAGATTGAGCCTGCCTTGTCCTGACTAAAGAGTGGGAATATGAGGTGGCGTTCCCAGGCATCCATGCTTAGACACCTGCTCTCGAGTCTTTCCGTATGGGGCCTCCTGGAACCATCCAATAGCACTCGACTTTCGTGCAGAAGGAAACCTTGAGGTTTGGAGGAGTTCACAAATCCCATCGTAGGCAAACCTTCCTGGCCTCATGAGGCCCCCAAACCATTCAGGAAGAGGCCATGCTGGACAAAAACTCTAGCCTGAGGCACGTCTCAGAGTTGAAATGACCTCAGTGCAGGAGATCTCGATTCAGCCTCTCAGAGTGGGCCTGCCGTGCCATCGGTCCCAAACCTCACGCTAGCTTGTGTTTTCAGACATCCTTCCTCACACTCCTGGCAAACAAGCCCTCCGGACTAGGAACTCCAGAACCACAACCCAGCCCAGGGTCTGCCCAAGGGAAGAAAAACGTTTCCCTGTGGGGTTCTCTCCAGAAAACCCAGATGAGGATCAACCTGCTCGGGCCTCGACGGTACCCGAACTGGATAGGCTGCTCTGGGCACTCATGCTCTGTCTGACACAGTCTGAAGCCAGACGTCCAGACAGACAAGGAGACAGCTGGCCGCATACCCAGCACTTCGGACACGCCATGGTCTTATGCCGTCACCTCTTCCTAACCTTGGTTTTCAGATATCTGAACCTAGACATCATATCAATTCTCCACACAGCTGGGTATCGCAAGCACAACACAGAACTCCTCCTTCCCCGTGGCTGTAAAGCTTGCTCTTGGCATG
This sequence comes from Mustela nivalis, assembly GCF_964662115.1. Lineage (NCBI taxonomy): Eukaryota > Metazoa > Chordata > Mammalia > Carnivora > Mustelidae > Mustela > Mustela nivalis. The sequence continues at coordinate 1,154,734 of NW_028136459.1, read as the reverse complement.
GAGTCACACCTTCAGGGTGGGAGAAACCTTCCTGGTCCCTGATGCCACGCCTAAACGTAGGTGCTGCTTGGGCACAAATTCACACTCTGACCCTCAGCATGAGCCCCATGTCAAAGAAAGGCCTGTCAGGGCCTGGGCCAAGAGCCCGCATATGGGGCTTGCCAAGCCCCTATGCACCCAATCCTCACCAGTGTTTGAGTTTTCCAGTCGCCCCGCCCGTACCTGGGGCTCTGCTCTGGAATCCCTTTCTTGGAGAGACACGTGAGCCAGACAACACTTTTCCACCCTTCCCACAAAATGACCCCAAACTCTTGGGAGCTGGGACAAATCCCCAGAGAGGGATACTCGTCCACAGTCCCTGAGGCCACCCCTCCAATCCACGGCTATCTCGGACACAACATCCAGAGACAAAAGCCTGAAGGATCGCCTCCCACTCGCCCTTGTTTCAGAGGCCGAGGAGCTCCCTCTCGGGCTGTACATCCGGCCTGCCATACCCTAGGCGCCACTCATAAGCTGAGTTTGTGTTTTCAGACTTCTGTGCCCTCAGCCTGGACCCACACAACCGCCAGGCTAGAGCCTCTGGAGCCACAGCGAAAGATTGTGCCTGCCCTCTCCAAGGAAATTGTGCCCAATCCATTGACCACATCCCTACAGGTTAGGGAAAAGCTCCAAGGCCCCTGAGGCCATCAATAGTGTAGGCCACCCTGGACTAAGAGGGGCTCTCTGACACCAGCGGAGCAACTATCTCCACTTAGACTCTCAGACAGTGTCCCCAGAGACAGAAGGTTGAAATGGACAGGCCCCCAGGCCCTAATCTGAACCTTAGCTTTGGTTTCCATGTGTCCGTCCTCAGAGGTCTGTTTTCGTAGACCAGCACACGGGGCTTTTCTGAGGCACCAAACCAAACCTCTCTCGCCTCCACATGGGGAGCTTACTTACTGGGGATGTATCAAACCCTTCAGGTAGGAGAGTTCCGCAGGGCCACTGAACAACCAGCACATTCCAAGGTTTCCATGGACCCAAACGCACATTATGACGCATCCTCAGGAGAGGCCATTTCAACTCAGCCCCCTGGTTAGCGTGCCCCAGAGGCAGCAGATCAAACATATCTTGTGGCTAATGGCCAATGGGAATGCGAGGCATGCTGTACAGGGATCCATCCTTCGAACCGTGCTCTCCAGTCCTTCCGTATGGTATGTCCTGGAGCCATGCAACAGGACTCGAATGTCCCACAGAAGGAAACCTGGTGGTTTGGGGCAACCTCCAAACTCAGCGTGGGAAAACTTCCTTGGCCTCATGAGGCACCCGCTTCATGAAGGTGCCATCATGGACACATACTCCCGCCTCAGCCAACGTCTGATCCTCAGCCTGACTTCAGATGCAGGAGATTTTGATTCAGCCTCTGCCTAGTGGGCCTGCTCTGCCCTTGGCTCCAATCCTCACTTTAGCTTGTGTTCCTAGACTTCCGTCCTCACACTCCTGGCCCACAAACCCTCCCTTCTGGGAATTCTGGGGCCACAATGAAGCACTCCGCCTGCCTCCCAGGAGAAAAACTTTGTCTATGGTGCTGCCCAGAAACCCCAAATGAGGATCAAACTGCTTGGCCCTCGGCAACACCCCATAGGCTACCTTAAACACTGATGCTCTGTCGCAAATAGCCTGAGCCCAGACCTTCCAACAGACACCGACACAGCTGGCTGCACACCCAGGACATTGGACCCGCCACTGCCTTAGGCCACCATCCATTCCCAACCTGGGATTTCAGTCATCAGAACCTAGACCTTATCTCCAATCCCTGCACAGGGGGGAACCTGATGCACAAGTCAGAACCCCTCCTTCCCCATGGCAAGAAACCTTGCTGCTGGCAGTGAGTCAAACCTTCAGTGTAGGAGAAAACGGCATGGCCCATGAGGCCACGCCCATGTGTGAGGGCCGCCTTGGGCACAAACACACATTGTGACCCTCAGCGTGAGTACCTTATTCAAGTAACGCCTCTCAGTGATTGGACCAAGAGCCCGCATATGTGGCTTGCCATGCCCATAGGCACGCAGGACTAACTAGATGGTGTGTATTCCAGTTGAGGGAACCCACTGCTGTGCTCTAGAGTCCCTCTCCTGGGGGGTCCCCTGTGGCAGAAAACAGTACTCTTCCCTTCCCACAGAATGAACCCAAACTCTTGGGAGCTTGGACAATCCCCCGAGAGGAAGGCTCTTCCTCGGCCCCTGAAGCAACCCCTACCCTGAACGGCCACTGTGAACGCAACACCCAGAGACAAAGCCTGAGCGACTGCCTCCCACTTGCCCTCCTTTGATATCCAGAGGATCTCCCCTCTCGGACTGGAGATCAGGCCTGCCATTACCTTGGCCCCTACCTGAGCCAAGTTTGCTTTTTCAGACATCTGTCCCCACAGCCCTGGCAAACACAGCCTCTAGGCTGGGTCCTCTGGAGCCATACCACAGGACCATGCCTGCTCTCTCCTGGGAAACTCTGTCCATTCCTTTGGCCACACACCTCCAGAATATGAGAAACCTCAAGGCCCCCGAGGACATACCATTACCGGGAGCCTCCCTGCACACACAGGGGCCTTCGGACACAAGCTGAGCTGCTACCTCCATGACGGCATGCACACAGATGTCAACAGAGATAGAAGGTTGAGCCCGACAGGCCCTTAGGCCCTAATCTCAACTCTTGCTTTGTTTTCCAGGTGTCACTCCTCAGAGGCTTTGGTTCGTAGAACAGGATATGGGGCTTTCCTGAGGCACTGAACAGAACTTCTCTCATCTCCACATGGGAAGCTTCCTTGTTGGAGCCGTGTCAAACACCTCAGGTTGGAGAATCCTGCAGAGTCCCTGAGCCACCTCCACATTCCAAGGTCTCCCAGGCCACCAAGCCACAGTAGGACTCATCTTCAGGAGAGTCCATTTCAACTCTCCCCTCTGGGTAGCTCACCCAGGAGCCCGCAGATTGAGCCTGCCTTGTCCTGACTAAAGAGTGGGAATATGAGGTGGCGTTCCCAGGCATCCATGCTTAGACACCTGCTCTCGAGTCTTTCCGTATGGGGCCTCCTGGAACCATCCAATAGCACTCGACTTTCGTGCAGAAGGAAACCTTGAGGTTTGGAGGAGTTCACAAATCCCATCGTAGGCAAACATTCCTGGCCTCATGAGGCCCCTACACCATTCAGCAAGAGGCCATGCTGGACAAAAACTCTAGCCTGAGGCACGTCTCATAGTTGAAATGACCTCAGTGCAGGAGATCTCGATTCAGCCTCTCAGAGTGGGCCTGCCGTGCCATCGGTCCCAAACCTCAGGCTAGCTTGTGTTTTCAGATTTCTTTCCTCACACTCTTGGCAAACAAGCCCTCCGGACTAGGAACTCCAGAACCAAAACCCAGCCCAGGGTCTGCCCAAGGGAAGAAAAACGTTTCCCTGTGGGGCTCTCTCCAGAAAACCCAGATGAGGATCAACCTGCTCGGGCCTCGACCGGTACCCGAACTGGATAGGCTGCTCTGGGCACTCATGCTCTGTCTGACACAGCCTGAAGCCAGACGTCCAGACAGACAAGGAGACAGCTGGCCGCACACCCAGCACTTCGGACACGCCATGGTCTTATGCCGTCACCTCTTCCTAACCTTGGTTTTCAGATATCTGAACCTAGACAGTATATCAATTCTCCACACAGCTGGGTATCGCAAGCACAACACAGAACTCCTCCTTCCCCGTGGCTGTAAAGCTTGCTCTTGGCATGGAGTCACACCTTCAGGGTGGGAGAAACCTTCCTGGTCCCTGATGCCACGCCCAAACTTGAGTGCTGCTTGGGCACAAATTCACACTCTGACCCTCAGCATGAGCCCCATGTCAAAGAAAGGCCTGTCAGGGCCTGGGCCAGGAGCCCGCATATGGGGCTTGCCAAGCCCCTATGCACCCAATCCTCACCAGTGTTTGAGTTTTCCAGTCGCCCCGCCCGTACCTGGGGCTCTGCTCTGGTATCCCTTTCTTGGAGAGACACGTGAGCCAGACAACACTTTTCCACCCTTCCCACAAAATGACCCCAAACTCTTGGGAGCTGGGACAAATCCCCAGAGAGGGATACTCGTCCACAGTCCCTGAGGCCACCCCTCCAATCCACGGCTATCTCGGACACAACATCCAGAGACAAAAGCCTGAAGGAACGCCTCCCACTCGCCCTTGTTTCAGAGGCCCAGGAGCTCCCTCTCGGGCTGTACATCCGGCCTGCCATACCCTAGGCGCCACTCATAAGCTGAGTTTGTGTTTTCAGACTTCTGTGCCCTCAGCCTGGACCCACACAACCGCCAGGCAAGGGCCTCTGGAGACACAGCGAAAGATTGTGCCTGCCCTCTCCAAGGAAATTGTGCCCAATCCATTGACCACAACCCTACAGGTTAGGGAAAAGCTCCAAGGCCCCTGAGGCCATCAATAGTGTAGGCCACGCTGGACTAAGAGGGGCTCTCTGACACCAGCGGAGCAACTATCTCCACTTAGGCTCTCAGACAGTGTCCCCAGAGACAGAAGGTTGAAATGGACAGGCCCCCAGGCCCTAATCTGAACCTTAGCTTTGGTTTCCATGTGTCCGTCCTCAGAGGTCTGTTTTCGTAGACCAGCACACGCGGCTTTTCTGAGGCTCCAAACCAAACCTCTCTCGTCTCCACATGGGGAGCTTACTTACTGGGGATGTATCAAACCCTTCAGGTAGGAGAGTTCCGCAGGGCCACTGAACAACCAGCACATTCCAAGGTTTCCATGGACCCAAACGCACATTATGACGCATCCTCAGGAGAGGCCATTTCAACTCAGCCCCCTGGTTAGCGTGCCCCAGAGGCAGCAGATCAAACATATCTTGTGGCTAATGGCCAATGGGAATGCGAGGCATGCTGTACAGGGATCCATCCTTCGAACCGTGCTCTCCAGTCCTTCCGTATGGTATGTCCTGGAGCCATGCAACAGGACTCGAATGTCCCACAGAAGGAAACCTGGTGGTTTGGGGCAACCTCCAAACTCAGCGTGGGAAAACTTCCTTGGCCTCATGAGGCCCCCGCTTCATGAAGGTGCCAACATGGACACATACTCCAGCCTCAGCCAACGTCTGATCCTCAGCCTGACTTCAGATGCAGGAGATTTTGATTCAGCCTCTGCCTAGTGGGCCTGCTCTGCCCTTGGCTCCAATCCTCACTTTAGCTTGTGTTCCTAGACTTCCGTCCTCACACTCCTGGCCCACAAACCCTCCCTACTGGGAATTCTGGGGCCACAATGAAGCACTCCGCCTGCCTCCCAGGAGAAAAACTTTGTCTATGGTGCTGCCCAGAAACCCCAAATGAGGATCAAACTGCTTGGCCCTCGGCAACACCCCAATTGCATAGGCTACCTTAAACACTGATGCTCTGTCGCAAATAGCCTGAGCCCAGACCTTCCAACAGACACCGACACAGCTGGCTGCACACCCAGCACATTGGACCCGCCACTGCCTTAGGCCACCATCCATTCCCAACCTGGGTTTTCAGTCATCAGAACCTAGACCTTATCTCCAATCCCTGCACAGGGGGGAACCTGATGCACAAGTCAGAACCCCTTCTTCCCCATGGCAAGAAACCTTGCTGCTGGCAGTGAGTCAAACCTTCAGTGTAGGAGAAAACGGCATGGCCCATGAGGCCACGCCCATGTGTGAGGGCCGCCTTGGGCACAAACACACATTGTGACCCTCAGCGTGAGTACCTTATTCAAGTAACGCCTCTCAGTGATTGGACCAAGAGCCCGCATATGTGGCTTGCCATGCCCATAGGCACGCAGGACTAACTAGATGGTGTGTATTCCAGTTGAGGGAACCCACTGCTGTGCTCTAGAGTCCCTCTCCTGGGGGGTCCCCTGTGGCAGAAAACAGTACTCTTCCCTTCCCACAGAATGAACCCAAACACTTGGGAGCTTGGACAATCCCCCGAGAGGAAGGCTCTTCCTCGGCCCCTGAAGCAACCCCTACCCTGAACGGCCACTGTGAACGCAACACCCAGAGACAAAAGCCTGAGCGACTGCCTCCCACTTGCCCTCCTTTGATATCCAGAGGATCTCCCCTCTCGGACTGGAGATCAGGCCTGCCATTACCTTGGCCCCTACCTGAGCCAAGTTTGCTTTTTCAGACATCTGTCCCCACAGCCCTGGCAAACACAGCCTCTAGGCTGGGTCCTCTGGAGCCATACCACAGGACCATGCCTGCTCTCTCCTGGGAAACTCTGTCCATTCCTTTGGCCACACACCTCCAGAATATGAGAAACCTCAAGGCCCCCGAGGACATACCATTACCGGGAGCCTCCCTGCACACACAGGGGCCTTCGGACACAAGCTGAGCTGCTACCTCCATGAAGGCATGCACACAGATGTCAACAGAGATAGAAGGTTGAGCCCGACAGGCCCTTAGGCCCTAATCTCAACTCTTGCTTTGTTTTCCAGGTGTCACTCCTCAGAGGCTTTGGTTCGAAGAACAGGATATGGGGCTTTCCTGAGGCACTGAACAGAACTTCTCTCGTCTCCACATGGGAAGCTTCCTTGTTGGAGCCGTGTCAAACACCTCAGGTTGGAGAATCCTGCAGAGTCCCTGAGCCACCTCCACATTCCAAGGTCTCCCAGGACACCAAGCCACAGTAGGACTCATCTTCAGGAGAGTCCATTTCAACTCTCCCCTCTGGGTAGCTCACCCAGGAGCCCGCAGATTGAGCCTGCCTTGTCCTGACTAAAGAGTGGGAATATGAGGTGGCGTTCCCAGGCATCCATGCTTAGACACCTGCTCTCGAGTCTTTCCATATGGGGCCTCCTGGAACCATCCAATAGCACTCGACTTTCGTGCAGAAGGAAACCTTGAGGTTTGGAGTAGTTCACAAATCCCATCGTAGGCAAACCTTCCTGGCCTCATGAGGCCCCCACACCATTCAGCAAGAGGCCATGCTGGACAAAAACTCTAGCCTGAGGCACGTCTCATAGTTGAAATGACCTCAGTGCAGGAGATCTCGATTCAGCCTCTCAGAGTGGGCCTGCCGTGCCATCGGTCCCAAACCTCAGGCTAGCTTGTGTTTTCAGACTTCTTTCCTCACACTCCTAGCAAACAAGCCCTCCGGACTAGGAACTCCAGAACCACAACCCAGCCCAGGGTCTGCCCAAGGGAAGAAAAACGTTTCCCTGTGGGGCTCTCTCCAGAAAACCCAGATGAGGATCAACCTGCTCGGGCCTCGACCGGTACCCGAACTGGATAGGCTGCTCTGGGCACTCATGCTCTGTCTGACACAGCCTGAAGCCAGACGTCCAGACAGACAAGGAGACAGCTGGCCGCACACCCAGCACTTCGGACACGCCATGGTCTTATGCCGTCACCTCTTCCTAACCTTGGTTTTCAGATACCTGAACCTAGACAGTATATCAATTCTCCACACAGCTGGGTATCGCAAGCACAACACAGAACTCCTCCTTCCCCGTGGCTGTAAAGCTTGCTCTTGGCATGGAGTCACACCTTCAGGGTGGGAGAAATCTTCCTGGTCCCTGATGTCACGCCCAAACTTGAGTGCTGCTTGGGCACAAATTCACACTCTGACCCTCAGCATGAGCCCCATGTCAAAGAAAGGCCTGTCAGGGCCTGGGCCAAGAGCCCGCATATGGGGCTTGCCAAGCCCCTATGCACCCAATCCTCACCAGTGTTTGAGTTTTCCAGTCGCCCCGCCCGTACCTGGGGCTCTGCTCTGGAATCCCTTTCTTGGAGAGACACGTGAGCCAGACAACACTTTTCCACCCTTCCCACAAAATGACCCCAAACTCTTGGGAGCTGGGACAAATCCCCAGAGAGGGATACTCGTCCACAGTCCCTGAGGCCACCCCTCCAATCCACGGCTATCTCGGACACAACATCCAGAGACAAAAGCCTGAAGGAACGCCTCCCACTCGCCCTTGTTTCAGAGGCCCAGGAGCTCCCTCTCGGGCTGTACATCCGGCCTGCCATACCCTAGGCGCCACTCATAAGCTGAGTTTGTGTTTTCAGACTTCTATGCCCTCAGCCTGGACCCACACAACCGCCAGGCTAGGGCCTCTGGAGCCACAGCGAAAGATTGTGCCTGCCCTCTCCAAGGAAATTGTGCCCAATCCATTGACCACAACCCTACAGGTTAGGGAAAAGCTCCAAGGCCCCTGAGGCCATCAATAGTGTAGGCCACCCTGGACTAAGAGGGGCTCTCTGACACCAGCGGAGCAACTATCTCCACTTAGACTCTCAGACAGTGTCCCCAGAGACAGAAGGTTGAAATGGACAGGCCCCCAGGCCCTAATCTGAACCTTAGCTTTGGTTTCCATGTGTCCGTCCTCAGAAGTCTGTTTTCGTAGACCAGCACACGGGGCTTTTCTGAGGCACCAAACCAAACCTCTCTCGCCTCCACATGGGGAGCTTACTTACTGGGGATGTATCAAACCCTTCAGGTAGGAGAGTTCCGCAGGGCCACTGAACAACCAGCACATTCCAAGGTTTCCATGGACCCAAACTCACATTATGACGCATCCTCAGGAGAGGCCATTTCAACTCAGCCCCCTGGTTAGCGTGCCCCAGAGGCAGCAGATCAAACATATCTTGTGGCTAATGGCCAATGGGAATGCGAGGCATGCTGTACAGGGATCCATCCTTCGAACCGTGCTCTCCAGTCCTTCCGTATGGTATGTCCTGGAGCCATGCAACAGGACTCGAATGTCCCACAGAAGGAAACCTGGTGGTTTGGGGCAACCTCCAAACTCAGCGTGGGAAAACTTCCTTGGCCTCATGAGGCCCCCGCTTCATGAAGGTGCCAACATGGACACATACTCCAGCCTCAGCCAACGTCTGATCCTCAGCCTGACTTCAGATGCAGGAGATTTTGATTCAGCCTCTGCCTAGTGGGCCTGCTCTGCCCTTGGCTCCAATCCTCACTTTAGCTTGTGTTCCTAGACTTCCGTCCTCACACTCCTGGCCCGCAAACCCTCCCTACTGGGAATTCTGGGGCCACAATGAAGCACTCCGCCTGCCTCCCAGGAGAAAAACTTTGTCTATGGTGCTGCCCAGAAACCCCAAATGAGGATCAAACTGCTTGGCCCTCGGCAACACCCCAATTGCATAGGCTACCTTAAACACTGATGCTCTGTCGCAAATAGCCTGAGCCCAGACCTTCCAACAGACACCGACACAGCTGGCTGCACACCCAGCACATTGGACCCGCCACTGCCTTAGGCCACCATCCATTCCCAACCTGGGTTTTCAGTCATCAGAACCTAGACCTTATCTCCAATCCCTGCACAGGGGGGAACCTGATGCACAAGTCAGAACCCCTCCTTCCCCATGGCAAGAAACCTTGCTGCTGGCAGTGAGTCAAACCTTCAGTGTAGGAGAAAACGGCATGGCCCATGAGGCCACGCCCATGTGTGAGGGCCGCCTTGGGCACAAACACACATTGTGACCCTCAGCGTGAGTACCTTATTCAAGTAACGCCTCTCAGTGATTGGACCAAGAGCCCGCATATGTGGCTTGCCATGCCCATAGGCACGCAGGACTAACTAGATGGTGTGTATTCCAGTTGAGCGAACCCACTGCTGTGCTCTAGAGTCCCTCTCCTGGGGGGTCCCCTGTGGCAGAAAACAGTACTCTTCCCTTCCCACAGAATGAACCCAAACACTTGGGAGCTTGGACAATCCCCCGAGAGGAAGGCTCTTCCTCGGCCCCTGAAGCAACCCCTACCCTGAACGGCCACTGTGAACGCAACACCCAGAGACAAAAGCCTGAGCGACTGCCTCCCACTTGCCCTCCTTTGATATCCAGAGGATCTCCCCTCTCGGACTGGAGATCAGGCCTGCCATTACCTTGGCCCCTACCTGAGCCAAGTTTGCTTTTTCAGACATCTGTCCCCACAGCCCTGGCAAACACAGCCTTTAGGCTGGGTCCTCTGGAGCCATACCACAGGACCATGCCTGCTCTCTCCTGGGAAACTCTGTCCATTCCTTTGGCCACACACCTCCAGAATATGAGAAACCTCAAGGCCCCCGAGGACATACCATTACCGGGAGACTCCCTGCACACACAGGGGCCTTCGGACACAAGCTGAGCTGCTACCTCCATGAAGGCATGCACACAGATGTCAACAGAGATAGAAGGTTGAGCCGGACAGGCCCTTAGGCCCTAATCTCAACTCTTGCTTTGTTTTCCAGGTGTCACTCCTCAGAGGCTTTGGTTCGAAGAACAGGATATGGGGCTTTCCTGAGGCACTGAACAGAACTTCTCTCGTCTCCACATGGGAAGCTTCCTTGTTGGAGCCGTGTCAAACACCTCAGGTTGGAGAATCCTGCAGAGTCCCTGAGCCACCTCCACATTCCAAGGTCTCCCAGGCCACCAAGCCACAGTAGGACTCATCTTCAGGAGAGTCCATTTCAACTCTCCCCTCTGGGTAGCTCACCCAGGAGCCCGCAGATTGAGCCTGCCTTGTCCTGACTAAAGTGTGGGAATATGAGGTGGCGTTCCCAGGCATCCATGCTTAGACACCTGCTCTCGAGTCTTTCCGTATGGGGCCTCCTGGAACCATCCAATAGCACTCGACTTTCGTGCAGAAGGAAACCTTGAGGTTTGGAGTAGTTCACAAATCCCATCGTAGGCAAACCTTCCTGGCCTCATGAGGCCCCCACACCATTCAGCAAGAGGCCATGCTGGACAAAAACTCTAGCCTGAGGCACGTCTCATAGTTGAAATGACCTCAGTGCAGGAGATCTCGATTCAGCCTCTCAGAGTGGGCCTGCCGTGCCATCGGTCCCAACGTCAGGCTAGCTTCTGTTTTCAGACTTCCTTCCTCACACTCCTGGCAAACAAGCCCTCCGGACTAGGAACTCCAGAACCACAACCCAGCCCAGGGTCTGCCCAAGGGAAGAAAAACGTTTCCCTGTGGGGCTCTCTCCAGAAAACCCAGATGAGGATCAACCTGCTCGGGCCTCGACCGGTACCCGAACTGGATAGGCTGCTCTGGGCACTCATGCTCTGTCTGACACAGCCTGAAGCCAGACGTCCAGACAGACAAGGAGACAGCTGGCCGCACACCCAGCACTTCGGACACGCCATGGTCTTATGCCGCCACCTCTTCCTAACCTTGGTTTTCAGATATCTGAACCTAGACAGTATATCAATTCTCCACACAGCTGGGTATCGCAAGCACAACACAGAACTCCTCCTTCCCCGTGGCTGTAAAGCTTGCTCTTGGCATGGAGTCACACCTTCAGGGTGGGAGAAATCTTCCTGGTCCCTGATGCCACGCCCAAACTTGAGTGCTGCTTGGGCACAAATTCACACTCTGACCCTCAGCATGAGCCCCATGTCAAAGAAAGGCCTGTCAGGGCCTGGGCCAAGAGCCCGCATATGGGGCTTGCCAAGCCCCTATGCACCCAATCCTCACCAGTGTTTGAGTTTTCCAGTCGCCCCGCCCGTACCTGGGGCTCTGCTCTGGAATCCCTTTCTTGGAGAGACACGTGAGCCAGACAACACTTTTCCACCCTTCCCACAAAATGACCCCAAACTCTTGGGAGCTGGGACAAATCCCCAGAGAGGGATACTCGTCCACAGTCCCTGAGGCCACCCCTCCAATCCACGGCTATCTCGGACACAACATCCAGAGACAAAAGCCTGAAGGAACGCCTCCCACTCGCCCTTGTTTCAGAGGCCCAGGAGCTCCCTCTCGGGCTGTACATCCGGCCTGCCATACCCTAGGCGCCACTCATAAGCTGAGTTTGTGTTTTCAGACTTCTGTGCCCTCAGCCTGGACCCACACAACCGCCAGGCTAGGGCCTCTGGAGCCACAGCGAAAGATTGTGCCTGCCCTCTCCAAGGAAATTGTGCCCAATCCATTGACCACAACCCTACAGGTTAGGGAAAAGCTCCAAGGCCCCTGAGGCCATCAATAGTGTAGGCCACCCTGGACTAAGAGGGGCTCTCTGACACCAGCGGAGCAACTATCTCCACTTAGACTCTCAGACAGTGTCCCCAGAGACAGAAGGTTGAAATGGACAGGCCCCCAGGCCCTAATCTGAACCTTAGCTTTGGTTTCCATGTGTCCGTCCTCAGAAGTCTGTTTTCGTAGACCAGCACACGGGGCTTTTCTGAGGCTCCAAACCAAACCTCTCTCGTCTCCACATGGGGAGCTTACTTACTGGGGATGTATCAAACCCTTCAGGTAGGAGAGTTCCGCAGGGCCACTGAACACCAGCACATTCCAAGGTTTCCATGGACCCAAACGCACATTATGACGCATCCTCAGGAGAGGCCATTTCAACTCAGCCCCCTGGTTAGCGTGCCCCAGAGGCAGCAGATCAAACATATCTTGTGGCTAATGGCCAATGGGAATGCGAGGCATGCTGTACAGGGATCCATCCTTCGAACCGTGCTCTCCAGTCCTTCCGTATGGTATGTCCTGGAGCCATGCAACAGGACTCGAATGTCCCACAGAAGGAAACCTGGTGGTTTGGGGCAACCTCCAAACTCAGCGTGGGAAAACTTCCTTGGCCTCATGAGGCCCCCGCTTCATGAAGGTGCCAACATGGACACATACTCCAGCCTCAGCCAACGTCTGATCCTCAGCCTGACTTCAGATGCAGGAGATTTTGATTCAGCCTCTGCCTAGTGGGCCTGCTCTGCCCTTGGCTCCAATCCTCACTTTAGCTTGTGTTCCTAGACTTCCGTCCTCACACTCCTGGTCCGCAAACCCTCCCTACTGGGAATTCTGGGGCCACAATGAAGCACTCCGCCTGCCTCCCAGGAGAAAAACTTTGTCTATGGTGCTGCCCAGAAACCCCAAATGAGGATCAAACTGCTTGGCCCTCGGCAACACCCCAATTGCATAGGCTACCTTAAACACTGATGCTCTGTCGCAAATAGCCTGAGCCCAGACCTTCCAACAGACACCGACACAGCTGGCTGCACACCCAGCACATTGGACCCGCCACTGCCTTAGGCCACCATCCATTCCCAACCTGGGTTTTCAGTCATCAGAACCTAGAGCTTATCTCCAATCCCTGCACAGGGGGGAACCTGATGCACAAGTCAGAACCCCTCCTTCCCCATGGCAAGAAACCTTGCTGCTGGCAGTGAGTCAAACCTTCAGTGTAGGAGAAAACGGCATGGCCCATGAGGCCACGCCCATGTGTGAGGGCCGCCTTGGGCACAAACACACATTGTGACCCTCAGCGTGAGTACCTTATTCAAGTAACGCCTCTCAGTGATTGGACCAAGAGCCCGCATATGTGGCTTGCCATGCCCATAGGCACGCAGGACTAACTAGATGGTGTGTATTCCAGTTGAGGGAAACCACTGCTGTGCTCTAGAGTCCCTCTCCTGGGGGGTCCCCTGTGGCAGAAAACAGTACTCTTCCCTTCCCACAGAATGAACCCAAACACTTGGGAGCTTGGACAATCCCCCGAGAGGAAGGCTCTTCCTCGGCCCCTGAAGCAACCCGTACCCTGAACGGCCACTGTGAACGCAACACCCAGAGACAAAAGCCTGAGCGACTGCCTCCCACTTGCCCTCCTTTGATATCCAGAGGATCTCCCCTCTCGGACTGGAGATCAGGCCTGCCATTACCTTGGCCCCTACCTGAGCCAAGTTTGCTTTTTCAGACATCTGTCCCCACAGCCCTGGCAAACACTGCCTCTAGGCTGGGTCCTCTGGAGCCATACCACAGGACCATGCCTGCTCTCTCCTGGGAAACTCTGTCCATTCCTTTGGCCACACACCTCCAGAATATGAGAAACCTCAAGGCCCCCGAGGACATACCATTACCGGGAGCCTCCCTGCACACACAGGGGCCTTCGGACACAAGCTGAGCCGCTACCTCCATGAAGGCATGCACACAGATGTCAACAGAGATAGAAGGTTGAGCCCGACAGGCCCTTAGGCCCTAATCTCAACTCTTGCTTTGTTTTCCAGGTGTCACTCCTCAGAGGCTTTGGTTCGAAGAACAGGATATGGGGCTTTCCTGAGGCACTGAACAGAACTTCTCTCGTCTCCACATGGGAAGCTTCCTTGTTGGAGCCGTGTCAAACACCTCAGGTTGGAGAATCCTGCAGAGTCCCTGAGCCACCTCCACATTCCAAGGTCTCCCAGGACACCAAGCCACAGTAGGACTCATCTTCAGGAGAGTCCATTTCAACTCTCCCCTCTGGGTAGCTCACCCAGGAGCCCGCAGATTGAGCCTGCCTTGTCCTGACTAAAGAGTGGGAATATGAGGTGGCGTTCCCAGGCATCCATGCTTAGACACCTGCTCTCGAGTCTTTCCGTATGGGGCCTCCTGGAACCATCCAATAGCACTCGACTTTCGTGCAGAAGGAAACCTTGAGGTTTGGAGTAGTTCACAAATCCCATCGTAGGCAAACCTTCCTGGCCTCATGAGGCCCCCACACCATTCAGCAAGAGGCCATGCTGGACAAAAACTCTAGCCTGAGGCACGTCTCATAGTTGAAATGACCTCAGTGCAGGAGATCTCGATTCAGCCTCTCAGAGTGGGCCTGCCGTGCCATCAGTCCCAAACCTAAGGCTAGCTTCTGTTTTCAGACTTCCTTCCTCACACTCCTGGCAAACAAGCCCTCCGGACTAGGAACTCCAGAACCACAACCCAGCCCAGGGTCTGCCCAAGGGAAGAAAAACGTTTCCCTGTGGGGCTCTCTCCAGAAAACCCAGATGAGGATCAACCTGCTCGGGCCTCGACCGGTACCCGAACTGGATAGGCTGCTCTGGGCACTCATGCTCTGTCTGACACAGCCTGAAGCCAGACGTCCAGACAGACAAGGAGACAGCTGGCCGCACACCCAGCACTTCGGACACGCCATGGTCTTATGCCGTCACCTCTTCCTAACCTTGGTTTTCAGATATCTGAACCTAGACATTATATCAATTCTCCACACAGCTGGGTATCGCAAGCACAACACAGAACTCCTCCTTCCCCGTGGCTGTAAAGCTTGCTCTTGGCATGGAGTCACACCTTCAGGGTGGGAGAAACCTTCCTGGTCCCTGATGCCACGCCCAAACTTGAGTGCTGCTTGGGCACAAATTCACACTCTTACCCTCAGCATGAGCCCTATGTCAAAGAAAGGCCTGTCAGGGCCTGGGCCAAGAGCCCGCATATGGGGCTTGCCAAGCCCCTATGCACCCAATCCTCACCAGTGTTTGAGTTTTCCAGTCGCCCCGCCCGTACCTGGGGCTCTGCTCTGGAATCCCTTTCTTGGAGAGACACGTGAGCCAGACAACACTTTTCCACCCTTCCCACAAAATGACCCCAAACTCTTGGGAGCTGGGACAAATCCCCAGAGAGGGATACTCGTCCACAGTCCCTGAGGCCACCCCTCCAATCCACGGCTATCTCGGACACAACATCCAGAGACAAAAGCCTGAAGGAACGCCTCCCACTCGCCCTTGTTTCAGAGGCCCAGGAGCTCCCTCTCGGGCTGTACATCCGGCCTGCCATACCCTAGGCGCCACTCATAAGCTGAGTTTGTGTTTTCAGACTTCTGTGCCCTCAGCCTGGACCCACACAACCGCCAGGCTAGGGCCTCTGGAGCCACAGCGAAAGATTGTGCCTGCCCTCTCCAAGGAAATTGTGCCCAATTCATTGACCACAACCCTACAGGTTAGGGAAAAGCTCCAAGGCCCCTGAGGCCATCAATAGTGTAGGCCACCCTGGACTAAGAGGGGCTCTCTGACACCAGCGGAGCAACTATCTCCACTTAGACTCTCAGACAGTGTCCCCAGAGACAGAAGGTTGAAATGGACAGGCCCCCAGGCCCTAATCTGAACCTTAGCTTTGGTTTCCATGTGTCCGTCCTCAGAGATCTGTTTTCGTAGACCAGCACACGGGGCTTTTCTGAGGCTCCAAACCAAACCTCTCTCGTCTCCACATGGGGAGCTTACTTACTGGGGATGTATCAAACCCTTCAGGTAGGAGAGTTCCGCAGGGCCACTGAACAACCAGCACATTCCAAGGTTTCCATGGACCCAAACGCACATTATGACGCATCCTCAGGAGAGGCCATTTCAACTCAGCCCCCTGGTTAGCGTGCCCCAGAGGCAGCAGATCAAACATATCTTGTGGCTAATGGCCAATGGGAATGCGAGGCATGCTGTACAGGGATCCATCCTTCGAACCGTGCTCTCCAGTCCTTCCGTATGGTATGTCCTGGAGCCATGCAACAGGACTCGAATGTCCCACAGAAGGAAACCTGGTGGTTTGGGGCAACCTCCAAACTCAGCGTGGGAAAACTTCCTTGGCCTCATGAGGCCCCCGCTTCATGAAGGTGCCAACATGGACACATACGCCAGCCTCAGCCAACGTCTGATCCTCAGCCTGACTTCAGATGCAGGAGATTTTGATTCAGCCTCTGCCTAGTGGGCCTGCTCTGCCCTTGGCTCCAATCCTCACTTTAGCTTGTGTTCCTAGACTTCCGTCCTCACACTCCTGGCCCGTAAACCCTCCCTACTAGGAATTCTGGGGCCACAATGAAGCACTCCGCCTGCCTCCCAGGAGAAAAACTTTGTCTATGGTGCTGCCCAGAAACCCAAATGAGGATCAAACTGCTTTGCCCTCGGCAACACCCCAATTGCATAGGCTACCTTAAACACTGATGCTCTGTCGCAAATAGCCTGAGCCCAGACCTTCCAACAGACACCGACACAGCTGGCTGCACACCCAGCACATTGGACCCGCCACTGCCTTAGGCCACCATCCATTCCCAACCTGGGTTTTCAGTCATCAGAACCTAGACCTTATCTCCAATCCCTGCACAGGGGGGAACCTGATGCACAAGTCAGAACCCCTCCTTCCCCATGGCAAGAAACCTTGCTGCTGGCAGTGAGTCAAACCTTCAGTGTAGGAGAAAACGGCATGGCCCATGAGGCCACGCCCATGTGTGAGGGCCGCCTTGGGCACAAACACACATTGTGACCCTCAGCGTGAGTACCTTATTCAAGTAACGCCTCTCAGTGATTGGACCAAGAGCCCGCATATGTGGCTTGCCATGCCCATAGGCACGCAGGACTAACTAGATGGTGTGTATTCCAGTTGAGGGAACCCACTGCTGTGCTCTAGAGTCCCTCTCCTGGGGGGTCCCCTGTGGCAGAAAACAGTACTCTTCCCTTCCCACAGAATGAACCCAAACACTTGGGAGCTTGGACAATCCCCCGAGAGGAAGGCTCTTCCTCGGCCCCTGAAGCAACCCGTACCCTGAACGGCCACTGTGAACGCAACACCCAGAGACAAAAGCCTGAGCGACTGCCTCCCACTTGCCCTCCTTTGATATCCAGAGGATCTCCCCTCTCGGACTGGAGATCAGGCCTGCCATTACCTTGGCCCCTACCTGAGCCAAGTTTGCTTTTTCAGACATCTGTCCCCACAGCCCTGGCAAACACAGCCTCTAGGCTGGGTCCTCTGGAGCCATACCACAGGACCATGCCTGCTCTCTCCTGGGAAACTCTGTCCATTCCTTTGGCCACACACCTCCAGAATATGAGAAACCTCAAGGCCCCCGAGGACATACCATTACCGGGAGCCTCCCTGCACACACAGGGGCCTTCGGACACAAGCTGAGCTGCTACCTCCATGAAGGCATGCACACAGATGTCAACTGAGATAGAAGGCTGAGCCCGACAGGCCCTTAGGCCCTAATCTCAACTCTTGCTTTGTTTTCCAGGTGTCACTCCTCAGAGGCTTTGGTTCGAAGAACAGGATATGGGGCTTTCCTGAGGCACTGAACAGAACTTCTCTCGTCTCCACATGGGAAGCTTCCTTGTTGGAGCCGTGTCAAACACCTCAGGTTGGAGGATCCTGCAGAGTCCCTGAGCCACCTCCACATTCCAAGGTCTCCCAGGCCACCAAGCCACAGTAGGACTCATCTTCAGGAGAGTCCATTTCAACTCTCCCCTCTGGGTAGCTCACCCAGGAGCCCGCAGATTGAGCCTGCCTTGTCCTGACTAAAGAGTGGGAATATGAGGTGGCGTTCCCAGGCATCCATGCTTAGACACCTGCTCTCGAGTCTTTCCGTATGGGGCCTCCTGGAACCATCCAATAGCACTCGACTTTCGTGCAGAAGGAAACCTTGAGGTTTGGAGTAGTTCACAAATCCCATCGTAGGCAAACCTTCCTGGCCTCATGAGGCCCCCACACCATTCAGCAAGAGGCCATGCTGGACAAAAACTCTAGCCTGAGGCACGTCTCATAGTTGAAATGACCTCAGTGCAGGAGATCTCGATTCAGCCTCTCAGAGTGGGCCTGCCGTGCCATCGGTCCCAACGTCAGGCTAGCTTCTGTTTTCAGACTTCCTTCCTCACACTCCTGGCAAACAAGCCCTCCGGACTAGGAACTCCAGAACCACAACCCAGCCCAGGGTCTGCCCAAGGGAAGAAAAACGTTTCCCTGTGGGGCTCTCTCCAGAAAACCCAGATGAGGATCAACCTGCTCGGGCCTCGACCGGTACCCGAACTGGATAGGCTGCTCTGGGCACTCATGCTCTGTCTGACACAGCCTGAAGCCAGACGTCCAGACAGACAAGGAGACAGCTGGCCGCACACCCAGCACTTCGGACACGCCATGGTCTTATGCCGTCACCTCTTCCTAACCTGGGTTTTCAGATATCTGAACCTAGACATTATATCAATTCTCCACACAGCTGGGTATCGCAAGCACAACACAGAACTCCTCCTTCCCCGTGGCTGTAAAGCTTGCTCTTGGCATGGAGTCACACCTTCAGGGTGGGAGAAAACTTCCTGGTCCCTGATACCACGCCCAAACTTGAGTGCTGCTTGGGCACAAATTCACACTGTGACCCTCAGCATGAGCCCCATGTCAAAGAAAGGCCTGTCAGGGCCTGGGCCAAGAGCCTGCATATGGGGCTTGCCAAGCCCCTATGCACCCAATCCTCACCAGTGTTTGAGTTTTCCAGTCGCCCCGCCCGTACCTGGGGCTCTGCTCTGGAATCCCTTTCTTGGAGAGACACGTGAGCCAGACAACACTTTTCCACCCTTCCCACAAAATGACCCCAAACTCTTGGGAGCTGGGACAAATCCCCAGAGAGGGATACTCGTCCACAGTCCCTGAGGCCACCCCTCCAATCCACGGCTATCTCGGACACAACATCCAGAGACAAAAGCCTGAAGGAACGCCTCCCACTCGCCCTTGTTTCAGAGGCCCAGGAGCTCCCTCTCGGGCTGTACATCCGGCCTGCCATACCCTAGGCGCCACTCATAAGC
Source organism: Mustela nivalis (assembly GCF_964662115.1). Lineage (NCBI taxonomy): Eukaryota > Metazoa > Chordata > Mammalia > Carnivora > Mustelidae > Mustela > Mustela nivalis. Next base: position 1,135,466 of record NW_028136459.1, on the reverse strand, counting down.
TGAGTTTGTGTTTTCAGACTTCTGTGCCCTCAGCCTGGACCCACACAACCGCCAGGCTAGGGCCTCTGGAGCCACAGCGAAAGATTGTGCCTGCCCTCTCCAAGGAAATTGTGCCCAATCCATTGACCACAACCCTACAGGTTAGGGAAAAGCTCCAAGGCCCCTGAGGCCATCAATAGTGTAGGCCACCCTGGACTAAGAGGGGCTCTCTGACACCAGCGGAGCAACTATCTCCACTTAGACTCTCAGACAGTGTCCCCAGAGACAGAAGGTTGAAATGGACAGGCCCCCAGGCCCTAATCTGAACCTTAGCTTTGGTTTCCATGTGTCCGTCCTCAGAGGTCTGTTTTCGTAGACCAGCACACGGGGCTTTTCTGAGGCTCCAAACCAAACCTCTCTCGTCTCCACATGGGGAGCTTACTTACTGGGGATGTATCAAACCCTTCAGGTAGGAGAGTTCCGCAGGGCCACTGAACAACCAGCACATTCCAAGGTTTCCATGGACCCAAACGCACATTATGACGCATCCTCAGGAGAGGCCATTTCAACTCAGCCCCCTGGTTAGCGTGCCCCAGAGGCAGCAGATCAAACATATCTTGTGGCTAATGGCCAATGGGAATGCGAGGCATGCTGTACAGGGATCCATCCTTCGAACCGTGCTCTCCAGTCCTTCCGTATGGTATGTCCTGGAGCCATGCAACAGGACTCGAATGTCCCACAGAAGGAAACCTGGTGGTTTGGGGCAACCTCCAAACTCAGCGTGGGAAAACTTCCTTGGCCTCATGAGGCCCCCGCTTCATGAAGGTGCCAACATGGACACATACGCCAACCTCAGCCAACGTCTGATCCTCAGCCTGACTTCAGATGCAGGAGATTTTGATTCAGCCTCTGCCTAGTGGGCCTGCTCTGCCCTTGGCTCCAATCCTCACTTTAGCTTGTGTTCCTAGACTTCCGTCCTCACACTCCTGGCCCGTAAACCCTCCCTACTAGGAATTCTGGGGCCACAATGAAGCACTCCGCCTGCCTCCCAGGAGAAAAACTTTGTCTATGGTGCTGCCCAGAAACCCCAAATGAGGATCAAACTGCTTGGCCCTCGGCAACACCCCAATTGCATAGGCTACCTTAAACACTGATGCTCTGTCGCAAATAGCCTGAGCCCAGACCTTCCAACAGACACCGACACAGCTGGCTGCACACCCAGCACATTGGACCCGCCACTGACTTAGGCCACCATCCATTCCCAACCTGGGTTTTCAGTCATCAGAACCTAGACCTTATCTCCAATCCCTGCACAAGGGGGAACCTGATGCACAAGTCATAACCCCTCCTTCCCCATGGCAAGAAACCTTGCTGCTGGCAGTGAGTCAAACCTTCAGTGTAGGAGAAAACGGCATGGCCCATGAGGCCACGCCCATGTGTGAGGGCCGCCTTGGGCACAAACACACATTGTGACCCTCAGCGTGAGTACCTTATTCAAGTAACGCCTCTCAGTGATTGGACCAAGAGCCCGCATATGTGGCTTGCCATGCCCATAGGCACGCAGGACTAACTAGATGGTGTGTATTCCAGTTGAGGGAACCCACTGCTGTGCTCTAGAGTCCCTCTCCTGGGGGGTCCCCTGTGGCAGAAAACAGTACTCTTCCCTTCCCACAGAATGAACCCAAACACTTGGGAGCTTGGACAATCCCCCGCGAGGAAGGCTCTTCCTCGGCCCCTGAAGCAACCCGTACCCTGAACGGCCACTGTGAACGCAACACCCAGAGACAAAAGCCTGAGCGACTGCCTCCCACTTGCCCTCCTTTGATATCCAGAGGATCTCCCCTCTCGGACTGGAGATCAGGCCTGCCATTACCTTGGCCCCTACCTGAGCCAAGTTTGCTTTTTCAGACATCTGTCCCCACAGCCCTGGCAAACACAGCCTCTAGGCTGGGTCCTCTGGAGCCATACCACAGGACCATGCCTGCTCTCTCCTGGGAAACTCTGTCCATTCCTTTGGCCACACACCTCCAGAATATGAGAAACCTCAAGGCCCCCGAGGACATACCATTACCGGGAGCCTCCCTGCACACACAGGGGCCTTCGGACACAAGCTGAGCTGCTACCTCCATGAAGGCATGCACACAGATGTCAACTGAGATAGAAGGCTGAGCCCGACAGGCCCTTAGGCCCTAATCTCAACTCTTGCTTTGTTTTCCAGGTGTCACTCCTCAGAGGCTTTGGTTCGAAGAACAGGATATGGGGCTTTCCTGAGGCACTGAACAGAACTTCTCTCGTCTCCACATGGGAAGCTTCCTTGTTGGAGCCGTGTCAAACACCTCAGGTTGGAGAATCCTGCAGAGTCCCTGAGCCACCTCCACATTCCAAGGTCTCCCAGGCCACCAAGCCACAGTAGGACTCATCTTCAGGAGAGTCCATTTCAACTCTCCCCTCTGGGTAGCTCACCCAGGAGCCCGCAGATTGAGCCTGCCTTGTCCTGACTAAAGAGTGGGAATATGAGGTGGCGTTCCCAGGCATCCATGCTTAGACACCTGCTCTCGAGTCTTTCCGTATGGGGCCTCCTGGAACCATCCAATAGCACTCGACTTTCGTGCAGAAGGAAACCTTGAGGTTTGGAGTAGTTCACAAATCCCATCGTAGGCAAACCTTCCTGGCCTCATGAGGCCCCCACACCATTCAGCAAGAGGCCATGCTGGACAAAAACTCTAGCCTGAGGCACGTCTCATAGTTGAAATGACCTCAGTGCAGGAGATCTCGATTCAGCCTCTCAGAGTGGGCCTGCCGTGCCATCGGTCCCAACATCAGGCTAGCTTCTGTTTTCAGACTTCCTTCCTCACACTCCTGGCAAACAAGCCCTCCGGACTAGGAACTCCAGAACCACAACCCAGCCCAGGGTCTGCCCAAGGGAAGAAAAACGTTTCCCTGTGGGGCTCTCTCCAGAAAACCCAGATGAGGATCAACCTGCTCGGGCCTCGACCGGTACCCGAACTGGATAGGCTGCTCTGGGCACTCATGCTCTGTCTGACACAGCCTGAAGCCAGACGTCCAGACAGACAAGGAGACAGCTGGCCGCACACCCAGCACTTCGGACACGCCATGGTCTTATGCCGTCACCTCTTCCTAACCTTGGTTTTCAGATATCTGAACCTAGACATTATATCAATTCTCCACACAGCTGGGTATCGCAAGCACAACACAGAACTCCTCCTTCCCCGTGGCTGTAAAGCTTGCTCTTGGCATGGAGTCACACCTTCAGGGTGGGAGAAACCTTCCTGGTCCCTGATACCACGCCCAAACTTGAGTGCTGCTTGGGCACAAATTCACACTGTGACCCTCAGCATGAGCCCCATGTCAAAGAAAGGCCTGTCAGGGCCTGGGCCAAGAGCCCGCATATGGGTCTTGCCAAGCCCCTATGCACCCAATCCTCACCAGTGTTTGAGGTTTCCAGTCGCCCCGCCCGTACCTGGGGCTCTGCTCTGGAATCCCTTTCTTGGAGAGACACGTGAGCCAGACAACACTTTTCCACCCTTCCCACAAAATGACCCCAAACTCTTGGGAGCTGGGACAAATCCCCAGAGAGGGATACTCGTCCACAGTCCCTGAGGCCACCCCTCCAATCCACGGCTATCTCGGAAACAACATCCAGAGACAAAAGCCTGAAGGAACGCCTCCCACTCGCCTTTGTTTCAGAGGCCCAGGAGCTCCCTCTCGGGCTGTACATCCGGCCTGCCATACCCTAAGCGCCACTCATAAGCTGAGTTTGTGTTTTCAGACTTCTGTGCCCTCAGCCTGGACCCACACAACCGCCAGGCTAGGGCCTCTGGAGCCACAGCGAAATATTGTGCCTGCCCTCTCCAAGGAAATTGTGCCCAATCCATTGACCACAACCCTACAGGTTAGGGAAAAGCTCCAAGGCCCCTGAGGCCATCAATAGTGTAGGCCACCCTGGACTAAGAGGGGCTCTCTGACACCAGCGGAGCAACTATCTCCACTTAGACTCTCAGACAGTGTCCCCAGAGACAGAAGGTTGAAATGGACAGGCCCCCAGGCCCTAATCTGAACCTTAGCTTTGGTTTCCATGTGTCCGTCCTCAGAGATCTGTTTTCGTAGACCAGCACACGGGGCTTTTCTGAGGCTCCAAACCAAACCTCTCTCGTCTCCACATGGGGAGCTTACTTACTGGGGATGTATCAAACCCTTCAGGTAGGAGAGTTCCGCAGGGCCACTGAACAACCAGCACATTCCAAGGTTTCCATGGACCCAAACGCACATTATGACGCATCCTCAGGAGAGGCCATTTCAACTCAGCCCCCTGGTTAGCGTGCCCCAGAGGCAGCAGATCAAACATATCTTGTGGCTAATGGCCAATGGGAATGCGAGGCATGCTGTACAGGGATCCATCCTTCGAACCGTGCTCTCCAGTCCTTCCGTATGGTATGTCCTGGAGCCATGCAACAGGACTCGAATGTCCCACAGAAGGAAACCTGGTGGTTTGGGGCAACCTCCAAACTCAGCGTGGGAAAACTTCCTTGGCCTCATGAGGCCCCCGCTTCATGAAGGTGCCAACATGGACACATACGCCAGCCTCAGCCAACGTCTGATCCTCAGCCTGACTTCAGATGCAGGAGATTTTGATTCAGCCTCTGCCTAGTGGGCCTGCTCTGCCCTTGGCTCCAATCCTCACTTTAGCTTGTGTTCCTAGACTTCCGTCCTCACACTCCTGGCTTGTGAACCCTCCCTACTAGGAATTCTGGGGCCACAATGAAGCACTCCGCCTGCCTCCCAGGAGAAAAACTTTGTCTATGGTGCTGCCCAGAAACCCCAAATGAGGATCAAACTGCTTGGCCCTCGGCAACACCCCAATTGCATAGGCTACCTTAAACACTGATGCTCTGTCGCAAATAGCCTGAGCCCAGACCTTCCAACAGACACCGACACAGCTGGCTGCACACCCAGCACATTGGACCCGCCACTGCCTTAGGCCACCATCCATTCCCAACCTGGGTTTTCAGTCATCAGAACCTAGACCTTATCTCCAATCCCTGCACAGGGGGGAACCTGATGCACAAGTCAGAACCCCTCCTTCCCCATGGCAAGAAACCTTGCTGCTGGCAGTGAGTCAAACCTTCAGTGTAGGAGAAAACGGCATGGCCCATCAGGCCACGCCCATGTGTGAGGGCCGCCTTGGGCACAAACACACATTGTGACCCTCAGCGTGAGTACCTTATTCAAGTAACGCCTCTCAGTGATTGGACCAAGAGCCCGCATATGTGGCTTGCCATGCCCATAGGCACGCAGGACTAACTAGATGGTGTGTATTCCAGTTGAGGGACCCCACTGCTGTGCTCTAGAGTCCCTCTCCTGGGGGGTCCCCTGTGGCAGAAAACAGTACTCTTCCCTTCCCACAGAATGAACCCAAACACTTGGGAGCTTGGACAATCCCCCGCGAGGAAGGCTCTTCCTCGGCCCCTGAAGCAACCCCTACCCTGAACGGCCACTGTGAACGCAACACCCAGAGACAAAAGCCTGAGCGACTGCCTCCCACTTGCCCTCCTTTGATATCCAGAGGATCTCCCCTCTCGGACTGGAGATCAGGCCTGCCATTACCTTGGCCCCTACCTGAGCCAAGTTTGCTTTTTCAGACATCTGTCCCCACAGCCCTGGCAAACACAGCCTCTAGGCTGGGTCCTCTGGAGCCATACCACAGGACCATGCCTGCTCTCTCCTGGGAAACTCTGTCCATTCCTTTGGCCACACACCTCCAGAATATGAGAAACCTCAAGGCCCCCGAGGACATACCATTACCGGGAGCCTCCCTGCACACACAGGGGCCTTCGGACACAAGCTGAGCTGCTACCTCCATGAAGGCATGCACACAGATGTCAACAGAGATAGAAGGCTGAGCCCGACAGGCCCTTAGGCCCTAATCTCAACTCTTGCTTTGTTTTCCAGGTGTCACTCCTCAGAGGCTTTGGTTTGAAGAACAGGATATGGGGCTTTCCTGAGGCACTGAACAGAACTTCTCTCGTCTCCACATGGGAAGCTTCCTTGTTGGAGCCGTGTCAAACACCTCAGGTTGGAGAATCCTGCAGAGTCCCTGAGCCACTTCCACATTCCAAGGTCTCCCAGGCCACCAAGCCACAGTAGGACTCATCTTCAGGAGAGTCCATTTCAACTCTCCCCTCTGGGTAGCTCACCCAGGAGCCCGCAGATAGAGCCTGCCTTGTCCTGACTAAAGAGTGGGAATATGAGGTGGCGTTCCCAGGCATCCATGCTTAGACAACTGCTCTCGAGTCTTTCCGTATTCGGCCTCCTGGAACCATCCAATAGCACTCGACTTTCGTGCAGAAGGAAACCTTGAGGTTTGGAGTAGTTCACAAATCCCATCGTAGGCAAACCTTCCTGGCCTCATGAGGCCCCCACACCATTCAGGAAGAGGCCATGCTGGACAAAAACTCTAGCCTGAGGCACGTCTCATAGTTGAAATGACCTCAGTGCAGGAGATCTCGATTCAGCCTCTCAGAGTGGGCCTGCCATGCCATCGGTCCCAACGTCAGGCTAGCTTCTGTTTTCAGACTTCCTTCCTCACACTCCTGGCAAACAAGCCCTCCGGACTAGGAACTCCAGAACCACAACCCAGCCCAGGGTCTGCCCAAGGGAAGAAAAACGTTTCCCTGTGGGGCTCTCTCCAGAAAACCCAGATGAGGATCAACCTGCTCGGGCCTCGACCGGTACCCGAACTGGATAGGCTGCTCTGGGCACTCATGCTCTGTCTGACACAGCCTGAAGCCAGACGTCCAGACAGACAAGGAGACAGCTGGCCGCACACCCAGCACTTCGGACACGCCATGGTCTTATGCCGTCACCTCTTCCTAACCTGGGTTTTCAGATATCTGAACCTAGACATTATATCAATTCTCCACACAGCTGGGTATCGCAAGCACAACACAGATCTCCTCCTTCCCCGTGGCTGTAAAGCTTGCTCTTGGCATGGAGTCACACCTTCAGGGTGGGAGAAACCTTCCTGGTCCCTAATACCACGCCCAAACTTGAGTGCTGCTTGGGCACAAATTCACACTGTGACCCTCAGCATGAGCCCCATGTCAAAGAAAGGCCTGTCAGGGCCTGGGCCAAGAGCCCGCATATGGGTCTTGCCAAGCCCCTATGCACCCAATCCTCACCAGTGTTTGAGTTTTCCAGTCGCCCCGCCCGTACCTGGGGCTCTGCTCTGGAATCCCTTTCTTGGAGAGACACGTGAGCCAGACAACACTTTTCCACCCTTCCCACAAAATGACCCCAAACTCTTGGGAGCTGGGACAAATCCCCAGAGAGGGATACTCGTCCACAGTCCCTGAGGCCACCCCTCCAATCCACGGCTATCTCGGAAACAACATCCAGAGACAAAAGCCTGAAGGAACGCCTCCCACTCGCCTTTGTTTCAGAGGCCCAGGAGCTCCCTCTCGGGCTGTACATCCGGCCTGCCATACCCTAAGCGCCACTCATAAGCTGAGTTTGTGTTTTCAGACTTCTGTGCCCTCAGCCTGGACCCACACAACCGCCAGGCTAGGGCCTCTGGAGCCACAGCGAAAGATTGTGCCTGCCCTCTCCAAGGAAATTGTGCCCAATCCATTGACCACAACCCTACAGGTTAGGGAAAAGCTCCAAGGCCCCTGAGGCCATCCATAGTGTAGGCCACCCTGGACTAAGAGGGGCTCTCTGACACCAGCGGAGCAACTATCTCCACTTAGACTCTCAGACAGTGTCCCCAGAGACAGAAGGTTGAAATGGACAGGCCCCCAGGCCCTAATCTGAACCTTAGCTTTGGTTTCCATGTGTCCGTCCTCAGAGGTCTGTTTTCATAGACCAGCACACGGGGCTTTTCTGAGGCTCCAAACCAAACCTCTCTCGTCTCCACATGGGGAGCTTACTTACTGGGGATGTATCAAACCCTTCAGGTAGGAGAGTTCCGCAGGGCCACTGAACAACCAGCACATTCCAAGGTTTCCATGGACCCAAACGCACATTATGACGCATCCTCAGGAGAGGCCATTTCAACTCAGCCCCCTGGTTAGCGTGCCCCAGAGGCAGCAGATCAAACATATCTTGTGGCTAATGGCCAATGGGAATGCGAGGCATGCTGTACAGGGATCCATCCTTCGAACCGTGCTCTCCAGTCCTTCCGTATGGTATGTCCTGGAGCCATGCAACAGGACTCGAATGTCCCACAGAAGGAAACCTGGTGGTTTGGGGCAACCTCCAAACTCAGCGTGGGAAAACTTCCTTGGCCTCATGAGGCCCCCGCTTCATGAAGGTGCCAACATGGACACATACGCCAACCTCAGCCAACGTCTGATCCTCAGCCTGACTTCAGATGCAGGAGATTTTGATTCAGCCTCTGCCTAGTGGGCCTGCTCTGCCCTTGGCTCCAATCCTCACTTTAGCTTGTGTTCCTAGACTTCCGTCCTCACACTCCTGGCCCGTAAACCCTCCCTACTAGGAATTCTGGGGCCACAATGAAGCACTCCGCCTGCCTCCCAGGAGAAAAACTTTGTCTATGGTGCTGCCCAGAAACCCCAAATGAGGATCAAACTGCTTGGCCCTCGGCAACACCCCAATTGCATAGGCTACCTTAAACACTGATGCTCTGTCGCAAATAGCCTGAGCCCAGACCTTCCAACAGACACCGACACAGCTGGCTGCACACCCAGCACATTGGACCCGCCACTGACTTAGGCCACCATCCATTCCCAACCTGGGTTTTCAGTCATCAGAACCTAGACCTTATCTCCAATCCCTGCACAAGGGGGAACCTGATGCACAAGTCATAACCCCTCCTTCCCCATGGCAAGAAACCTTGCTGCTGGCAGTGAGTCAAACCTTCAGTGTAGGAGAAAACGGCATGGCCCATGAGGCCACGCCCATGTGTGAGGGCCGCCTTGGGCACAAACACACATTGTGACCCTCAGCGTGAGTACCTTATTCAAGTAACGCCTCTCAGTGATTGGACCAAGAGCCCGCATATGTGGCTTGCCATGCCCATAGGCACGCAGGACTAACTAGATGGTGTGTATTCCAGTTGAGGGAACCCACTGCTGTGCTCTAGAGTCCCTCTCCTGGGGGGTCCCCTGTGGCAGAAAACAGTACTCATCCCTTCCCACAGAATGAACCCAAACACTTGGGAGCTTGGACAATCCCCCGCGAGGAAGGCTCTTCCTCGGCCCCTGAAGCAACCCCTACCCTGAACGGCCACTGTGAACGCAACACCCAGAGACAAAAGCCTGAGCGACTGCCTCCCACTTGCCCTCCTTTGATATCCAGAGGATCTCCCCTCTCGGACTGGAGATCAGGCCTGCCATTACCTTGGCCCCTACCTGAGCCAAGTTTGCTTTTTCAGACATCTGTCCCCACAGCCCTGGCAAACACAGCCTCTAGGCTGGGTCCTCTGGAGCCATACCACAGGACCATGCCTGCTCTCTCCTGGGAAACTCTGTCCATTCCTTTGGCCACACACCTCCAGAATATGAGAAACCTCAAGGCCCCCGAGGACATACCATTACCGGGAGCCTCCCTGCACACACAGGGGCCTTCGGACACAAGCTGAGCTGCTACCTCCATGAAGGCATGCACACAGATGTCAACAGAGATAGAAGGCTGAGCCCGACAGGCCCTTAGGCCCTAATCTCAACTCTTGCTTTGTTTTCCAGGTGTCACTCCTCAGAGGCTTTGGTTTGAAGAACAGGATATGGGGCTTTCCTGAGGCACTGAACAGAACTTCTCTCGTCTCCACATGGGAAGCTTCCTTGTTGGAGCCGTGTCAAACACCTCAGGTTGGAGAATCCTGCAGAGTCCCTGAGCCACCTCCACATTCCAAGGTCTCCCAGGCCACCAAGCCACAGTAGGACTCATCTTCAGGAGAGTCCATTTCAACTCTCCCCTCTGGGTAGCTCACCCAGGAGCCCGCAGATTGAGCCTGCCTTGTCCTGACTAAAGAGTGGGAATATGAGGTGGCGTTCCCAGGCATCCATGCTTAGACACCTGCTCTCCAGTCTTTCCGTATGGGGCCTCCTGGAACCATCCAATAGCACTCGACTTTCGTGCAGAAGGAAACCTTGAGGTTTGGAGTAGTTCACAAATCCCATCGTAGGCAAACCTTCCTGGCCTCATGAGGCCCCCACACCATTCAGGAAGAGGCCATGCTGGACAAAAACTCTAGCCTGAGGCACGTCTCATAGTTGAAATGACCTCAGTGCAGGAGATCTCGATTCAGCCTCTCAGAGTGGGCCTGCCGTGCCATCGGTCCCAAACCTAAGGCTAGCTTCTGTTTTCAGACTTCCTTCCTCACACTCCTGGCAAACAAGCCCTCCGGACTAGGAACTCCAGAACCACAACCCAGCCCAGGGTCTGCCCAAGGGAAGAAAGACGTTTCCCTGTGGGGCTCTCTCCAGAAAACCCAGATGAGGATCAACCTGCTCGGGCCTCGACCGGTACCCGAACTGGATAGGCTGCTCTGGGCACTCATGCTCTGTCTGACACAGCCTGAAGCCAGACGTCCAGACAGACAAGGAGACAGCTGGCCGCACACCCAGCACTTCGGACACGCCATGGTCTTATGCCGTCACCTCTTCCTAACCTTGGTTTTCAGATATCTGAACCTAGACATTATATCAATTCTCCACACAGCTGGGTATCGCAAGCACAACACAGAACTCCTCTACCCCGTGGCTGTAAAGCTTGCTCTTGGCATGGAGTCACACCTTCAGGGTGGGAGAAACCTTCCTGGTCCCTGATACCACGCCCAAACTTGAGTGCTGCTTGGGCACAAATTCACACTGTGACCCTCAGCATGAGCCCCATGTCAAAGAAAGGCCTGTCAGGGCCTGGGCCAAGAGCCCGCATATGGGGCTTGCCAAGCCCCTATGCACCCAATCCTCACCAGTGTTTGAGTTTTCCAGTCGCCCCGCCCGTACCTGGGGCTCTGCTCTGGAATCCCTTTCTTGGAGAGACACGTGAGCCAGACAACACTTTTCCACCCTTCCCACAAAATGACCCCAAACTCTTGGGAGCTGGGACAAATCCCCAGAGAGGGATACTCGTCCACAGTCCCTGAGGCCACCCCTCCAATCCACGGCTATCTCGGACACAACATCCAGAGACAAAAGCCTGAAGGAACGCCTCCCACTCGCCCTTGTTTCAGAGGCCGAGGAGCTCCCTCTCGGGCTGTACATCCGGCCTGCCATACCCTAGGCGCCACTCATAAGCTGAGTTTGTGTTTTCAGAATTCTGTGCCCTCAGCATGGACCCACACAACCGCCAGGCTAGGGCCTCTGGAGCCACAGCGAAAGATTGTGCCTGCCCTCTCCAAGGAAATTGTGCCCAATCCATTGACCACAACCCTACAGGTTAGGGAAAAGCTCCAAGGCCCCTGAGGCCATCAATAGTGTAGGCCACCCTGGACTAAGAGGGGCTCTCTGACACCAGCGGAGCAACTATCTCCACTTAGACTCTCAGACAGTGTCCCCAGAGACAGAAGGTTGAAATGGACAGGCCCCCAGGCCCTAATCTGAACCTTAGCTTTGGTTTCCATGTGTCCATCCTCAGAGGTCTGTTTTCGTAGACCAGCACACGGGGCTTTTCTGAGGCTCCAAACCAAACCTCTCTCGTCTCCACATGGGGAGCTTACTTACTGGGGATGTATCAAACCCTTCAGGTAGGAGAGTTCCGCAGGGCCACTGAACAACCAGTACATTCCAAGGTTTCCATGGACCCAAACGCACATTATGACGCATCCTCAGGAGAGGCCATTTCAACTCAGCCCCCTGGTAAGCGTGCCCCAGAGGCAGCAGATCAAACATATCTTGTGGCTAATGGCCAATGGGAATGCGAGGCATGCTGTACAGGGATCCATCCTTCGAACCGTGCTCTCCAGTCCTTCCGTATGGTATGTCCTGGAGCCATGCAACAGGACTCGAATGTCCCACAGAAGGAAACCTGGTGGTTTGGGGCAACCTCCAAACTCAGCGTGGGAAAACTTCCTTGGCCTCATGAGGCCCCCGCTTCATGAAGGTGCCAACATGGACACATACTCCAGCCTCAGCCAACGTCTGATCCTCAGCCTGACTTCAGATGCAGGAGATTTTGATTCAGCCTCTGCCTAGTGGGCCTGCTCTGCCCTTGGCTCCAAACCTCACTTTAGCTTGTGTTCCTAGACTTCCGTCCTCACACTCCTGGCCCGCAAACCCTCCCTACTGGGAATTCTGGGGCCACAATGAAGCACTCCGCCTGCCTCCCAGGAGAAAAACTTTGTCTATGGTGCTGCCCAGAAACCCCAAATGAGGATCAAACTGCTTGGCCCTCGGCAACACCCCAATTGCATAGGCTAGCTTAAACACTGATGCTCTGTCGCAAATAGCCTGAGCCCAGACCTTCCAACAGACACCGACACAGCTGGCTGCACACCCAGCACATTGGACCCGCCACTGCCTTAGGCCACCATCCATTCCCAACCTGGGTTTTCAGTCATCAGAACCTAGACCTTATCTCCAATCCCTGCACAGGGGGGAACCTGATGCACAAGTCAGAACCCCTCCTTCCCCATGGCAAGAAACCTTGCTGCTGGCAGTGAGTCAAACCTTCAGTGTAGGAGAAAACGGCATGGCCCATGAGGCCACGCCCATGTGTGAGGGCCGCCTTGGGCACAAACACACATTGTGACCCTCAGCGTGAGTACCTTATTCAAGTAACACCTCTCAGTGATTGGACCAAGAGCCCGCATATGTGGCTTGCCATGCCCATAGGCACGCAGGACTAACTAGATGGTGTGTATTCCAGTTGAGGGAACCCACTGCTGTGCTCTAGAGTCCCTCTCCTGGGGGGTCCCCTGTGGCAGAAAACAGTACTCTTCCCTTCCCACAGAATGAACCCAAACACTTGGGAGCTTGGACAATCCCCCGAGAGGAAGGCTCTTCCTCGGCCACTGAAGCAACCCCTACCCTGAACGGCCACTGTGAACGCAACACCCAGAGACAAAAGCCTGAGCGACTGCCTCCCACTTGCCCTCCTTTGATATCCAGAGGATCTCCCCTCTCGGACTGGAGATCAGGCCTGCCATTACCTTGGCCCCTACCTGAGCCAAGTTTGCTTTTTCAGACATCTGTCCCCACAGCCCTGGCAAACACAGCCTCTAGGCTGGGTCCTCTGGAGCCATACCACAGGACCATGCCTGCTCTCTCCTGGGAAACTCTGTCCATTCCTTTGGCCACACACCTCCAGAATATGAGAAACCTCAAGGCCCCCGAGGACATACCATTACCGGGAGCCTCCCTGCACACACAGGGGCCTTCGGACACAAGCTGAGCTGCTACCTCCATGAAGGCATGCACACAGATGTCAACAGAGATAGAAGGTTGAGCCGGACAGGCCCTTAGGCCCTAATCTCAACTCTTGCTTTGTTTTCCAGGTGTCACTCCTCAGAGGCTTTGGTTCGAAGAACAGGATATGGGGCTTTCCTGAGGCACTGAACAGAACTTCTCTCGTCTCCACATGGGAAGCTTCCTTGTTGGAGCCGTGTCAAACACCTCAGGTTGGAGAATCCTGCAGAGTCCCTGAGCCACCTCCACATTCCAAGGTCTCCCAGGCCACCAAGCCACAGTAGGACTCATCTTCAGGAGAGTCCATTTCAACTCTCCCCTCTGGGTAGCTCACCCAGGAGCCCGCAGATTGAGCCTGCCTTGTCCTGACTAAAGAGTGGGAATATGAGGTGGCGTTCCCAGGCATCCATGCTTAGACACCTGCTCTCGAGTCTTTCCGTATGGGGCCTCCTGGAACCATCCAATAGCACTCGACTTTCGGGCAGAAGGAAACCTTGAGGTTTGGAGTAGTTCACAAGTCCCATCGTAGGCAAACCTTCCTGGCCTCATGAGGCCCCCACACCATTCAGGAAGAGGCCATGCTGGACAAAAACTCTAGCCTGAGGCACGTCTCAGAGTTGAAATGACCTCAGTGCAGGAGATCTCGATTCAGCCTCTCAGAGTGGGCCTGCCGTGCCATCGGTCCCAAACCTCAGGCTAGCTTGTGTTTTCAGACTTCCTTCCTCACACTCCTGGCAAACAAGCCCTCCGGACTAGGAACTCCAGAACCACAACCCAGCCCAGGGTCTGCCCAAGGGAAGAAAAACGTTTCCCTGTGGGGCTCTCTCCAGAAAACCCAGATGAGGATCAACCTGCTCGGGCCTCGACGGTACCCGAACTGGATAGGCTGCTCTGGGCACTCATGCTCTGTCTGACACAGCCTGAAGCCAGACGTCCAGACAGACAAGGAGACAGCTGGCCGCACACCCAGCACTTCGGACACGCCATGGTCTTATGCCGTCACCTCTTCCTAACCTTGGTTTTCAGATATCTGAACCTAGACATTATATCAATTCTCCACACAGCTGGGTATCGCAAGCACAACACAGAACTCCTCCTTCCCCGTGGCTGTAAAGCTTGCTCTTGGCATGGAGTCACACCTTCAGGGTGGGAGAAACCTTCCTGGTCCCTGATGCCACGCCCAAACTTGAGTGCTGCTTGGGCACAAATTCACACTCTGACCCTCAGCATGAGCCCCATGTCAAAGGAAGGCCTGTCAGGGCCTGGGCCAAGAGCCCGCATATGGGGCTTGCCAAGCCCCTATGCACCCAATCCTCACCAGTGTTTGAGTTTTCCAGTCGCCCCGCCCGTACCTGGGGCTCTGCTCTGGAATCCCTTTCTTGGAGAGACACATGAGCCAGACAACAGGACTCCACCCTTCCCACAAAATGACCCCAAACTCTTGGGAGCTGGGACAAATCCCCAGAGAGGGATACTCGTCCACAGTCCCTGAGGCCACCCCTCCAATCCATGGCTATCTCGGACACAACATCCAGAGACAAAAGCCTGAAGGAACGCCTCCCACTCGCCCTTATTTCAGAGGCCCAGGAGCTCCCTCTCGGGCTGTACATCCGGCCTGCCATACCCTAGGCACCACTCATAAGCTGAGTTTGTGTTTTCAGACTTCTGTGCCCTCAGCCTGGACCCACACAACCGCCAGGCTAGGGCCTCTGGAGCCACAGCGAAAGATTGTGCCTGCCCTCTCCAAGGAAATTGTGCCCAATCCATTGACCACAACCCTACAGGTTAGGGAAAAGCTCCAAGGCCCCTGAGGCCATCAATAGTGTAGGCCACCCTGGACTAAGAGGGGCTCTCTGACACCAGCGGAGCAACTATCTCCACTTAGACTCTCAGACAGTGTCCCCAGAGACAGAAGGTTGAAATGGACAGGCCCCCAGGCCCTAATCTGAACCTTAGCTTTGGTTTCCATGTGTCCGTCCTCAGAGGTCTGTTTTCGTAGTCCAGCACACGGGGCTTTTCTGAGGCTCCAAACCAAACCTCTCTCGTCTCCACATGGGGAGCTTACTTACTGGGGATGTATCAAACCCTTCAGGTAGGAGAGTTCCGCAGGGCCACTGAACAACCAGCACATTCCAAGGTTTCCATGGACCCAAACGCACATTAAGACGCATCCTCAGGAGAGGCCATTTCAACTCAGCCCCCTGGTTAGCGTGCCCCAGAGGCAGCAGATCAAACATATCTTGTGGCTAATGGCCAATGGGAATGCGAGGCATGCTGTACAGGGATCCATCCTTCGAACCGTGCTCTCCAGTCCTTCCGTATGGTATGTCCTGGAGCCATGCAACAGGACTCGAATGTCCCACAGAAGGAAACCTGGTGGTTTGGGGCAACCTCCAAACTCAGCGTGGGAAAACTTCCTTGGCCTCATGAGGCCCCCGCTTCATGAAGGTGCCATCATGGACACATACTCCAGCCTCAGCCAACGTCTGATCCTCAGCCTGACTTCAGATGCAGGAGATTTTGATTCAGCCTCTGCCTAGTGGGCCTGCTCTGCCCTTGGCTCCAATCCTCACTTTAGCTTGTGTTCCTAGACTTCCGTCCTCACACTCCTGGCCCGCAAACCCTCCCTACTGGGAATTCTGGGGCCACAATGAAGCACTCCGCCTGCCTCCCAGGAGAAAAACTTTGTCTATGGTGCTGCCCAGAAACCCCAAATGAGGATCAAACTGCTTGGCCCTCGGCAACACCCCAATTGCATAGGCTAGCTTAAACACTGATGCTCTGTCGCAAATAGCCTGAGCCCAGACCTTCCAACAGACACCGACACAGCTGGCTGCACACCCAGCACATTGTACCCGCCACTGCCTTAGGCCACCATCCATTCCCAACCTGGGTTTTCAGTCATCAGAACCTAGACCTTATCTCCAATCCCTGCACAGGGGGGAACCTGATGCACAAGTCAGAACCCCTCCTTCCCCATGGCAAGAAACCTTGCTGCTGGCAGTGAGTCAAACCTTCAGTGTAGGAGAAAACGGCATGGCCCATGAGGCCACGCCCATGTGTGAGGGCCGCCTTGGGCACAAACACACATTGTGACCCTCAGCGTGAGTACCTTATTCAAGTAACGCCTCTCAGTGATTGGACCAAGAGCCCGCATATGTGGCTTGCCATGCCCATAGGCACGCAGGACTAACTAGATGGTGTGTATTCCAGTTGAGGGAACCCACTGCTGTGCTCTAGAGTCCCTCTCCTGGGGGGTCCCCTGTGGCAGAAAACAGTACTCTTCCCTTCCCACAGAATGAACACAAACACTTGGGAGCTTGGACAATCCCCCGAGAGGAAGGCTCTTCCTCGGCCCCTGAAGCAACCCCTACCCTGAACGGCCACTGTGAACGCAACACCCAGAGACAAAAGCCTGAGCGACTGCCTCCCACTTGCCCTCCTTTGATATCCAGAGGATCTCCCCTCTCGGACTGGAGATCAGGCCTGCCATTACCTTGGCCCCTACCTGAGCCAAGTTTGCTTTTTCAGACATCTGTCCCCACAGCCCTGGCAAACACAGCCTTAGGTTGGGTCCTCTGGAGCCATACCACAGGACCATGCCTGCTCTCTCCTGGGAAACTCTGTCCATTCCTTTGGCCACACACCTCCAGAATATGAGAAACCTCAAGGCCCCCGAGGACATACCATTACCGGGAGCCTCCCTGCACACATAGGGGCCTTCGGACACAAGCGGAGCTGCTACCTCCATGAAGGCATGCACACAGATGTCAACAGAGATAGAAGGTTGAGCCCGACAGGCCCTTAGGCCCTAATCTCAACTCTTGCTTTGTTTTCCAGGTGTCACTCCTCAGAGGCTTTGGTTCGAAGAACAGGATATGGGGCTTTCCTGAGGCACTGAACAGAACTTCTCTCGTCTCCACATGGGAAGCTTCCTTGTTGGAGCCGTGTCAAACACCTCAGGTTGGAGAATCCTGCAGAGTCCCTGAGCCACCTCCACATTCCAAGGTCTACCAGGCCACCAAGCCACAGTAGGACTCATCTTCAGGAGAGTCCATTTCAACTCTCCCCTCTGGGTAGCTCACCCAGGAGCCCGCAGATTGAGCCTGCCTTGTCCTGACTAAAGAGTGGGAATATGAGGTGGCGTTCCCAGGCATCCATGCTTAGACACCTGCTCTCGAGTCTTTCCGTATGGGGCCTCCTGGAACCATCCAATAGCACTCGACTTTCGTGCAGAAGGAAACCTTGAGGTTTGGAGTAGTTCACAAATCCCATCGTAGGCAAACCTTCCTGGCCTCATGAGGCCCCCACACCATTCAGGAAGAGGCCATGCTGGACAAAAACTCTAGCCTGAGGCACGTCTCATAGTTGAAATGACCTCAGTGCAGGAGATCTCGATTCAGCCTCTCAGAGTGGGCCTGCCGTGCCATCGGTCCCAAACCTCACGCTAGCTTGTGTTTTCAGACTTCCTTCCTCACACTCCTGGCAAACAAGCCCTCCGGACTAGGAACTCCAGAACCACAACCCAGCCCAGGGTCTGCCCAAGGGAAGAAAGACGTTTCCCTGTGGGGCTCTCTCCAGAAAACCCAGATGAGGATCAACCTGCTCGGGCCTCGACCGGTACCCGAACTGGATAGGCTGCTCTGGGCACTCATGCTCTGTCTGACACAGCCTGAAGCCAGACGTCCCGACAGACAAGGAGACAGCTGGCCGCACAGCCAGCACTTCGGACACGCCATGGTCTTATGCCGTCACCTCTTCCTAATCTTGGTTTTCAGATATCTGAACCTAGACATTATATCAATTCTCCACACAGCTGGGTATCGCAAGCACAACACAGAACTCCTCCTTCCCCGTGGCTGTAAAGCTTGCTCTTGGCATGGAGTCACACCTTCAGGGTGGGAGAAACCTTTCTGGTCCCTGATGCCACGCCCAAACTTGAGTGCTGCTTGGGCACAAATTCACACTGTGACCCTCAGCATGAGCCCCATGTCAAAGAAAGGCCTGTCAGGGCCTGGGCCAAGAGCCCGCATATGGGGCTTGCCAAGCCCCTATGCACCCAATCCTCACCAGTGTTTGAGTTTTCCAGTCGCCCCGCCCGTACCTGGGGCTCTGCTCTGGAATCCCTTTCTTGGAGAGACACGTGAGCCAGACAACACTTTTCCACCCTTCCCACAAAATGACCCCAAACTCTTGGGAGCTGGGACAAATCCCCAGAGAGGGATACTCGTCCACAGTCCCTGAGGCCACCCCTCCAATCCACGGCTATCTCGGACACAACATCCAGAGACAAAAGCCTGAAGGAACGCCTCCCACTCGCCCTTGTTTCAGAGGCCCAGGAGCTCCCTCTCGGGCTGTACATCCGGCCTGCCATACCCTAGGCACCACTCATAAGCTGAGTTTGTGTTTTCAGACTTCTGTGCCCTCAGCCTGGACCCACACAACCGCCAGGCTAGGGCCTCTGGAGCCACAGCGAAAGATTGTGCCTGCCCTCTCCAAGGAAATTGTGCCCAATCCATTGACCACAACCCTACAGGTTAGGGAAAAGCTCCAAGGCCCCTGAGGCCATCAATAGTGTAGGCCACCCTGGACTAAGAGGGGCTCTCTGACACCAGCGGAGCAACTATCTCCACTTAGACTCTCAGACAGTGTCCCCAGAGACAGAAGGTTGAAATGGCCAGGCCCCCAGGCCCTAATCTGAACCTTAGCTTTGGTTTCCATGTGTCCGTCCTCAGAGGTCTGTTTTCGTAGACCAGCACAAGGGGCTTTTCTGAGGCTCCAAACCAAACCTCTCTCGTCTCCACATGGGGAGCTTACTTACTGGGGATGTATCAAACCCTTCAGGTAGGAGAGTTCCGCAGGGCCACTGAACAACCAGCACATTCCAAGGTTTCCATGGACCCAAACGCACATTATGACGCATCCTCAGGAGAGGCCATTTCAACTCAGCCCCCTGGTTAGCGTGCCCCAGAGGCAGCAGATCAAACATATCTTGTGGCTAATGGCCAATGGGAATGCGAGGCATGCTGTACAGGGATCCATCCTTCGAACCGTGCTCTCCAGTCCTTCCGTATGGTATGTCCTGGAGCCATGCAACAGGACTCGAATGTCCCACAGAAGGAAACCTGGTGGTTTGGGGCAACCTCCAAACTCAGCGTGGGAAAGCTTCCTTGGCCTCATGAGGCCCCCGCTTCATGAAGGTGCCATCATGGACACATACTCCAGCCTCAGCCAACGTCTGATCCTCAGCCTGACTTCAGATGCAGGAGATTTTGATTCAGCCTCTGCCTAGTGGGCCTGCTCTGCCCTTGGCTCCAATCCTCACTTTAGCTTGTGTTCCTAGACTTCCGTCCTCACACTCCTGGCCCGCAAACCCTCCCTACTGGGAATTCTGGGGCCACAATGAAGCACTCCGCCTGCCTCCCAGGAGAAAAACTTTGTCAATGGTGCTGCCCAGAAACCCCAAATGAGGATCAAACTGCTTGGCCCTCGGCAACACCCCAATTGCATAGGCTACCTTAAACACTGATGCTCTGTCGCAAATAGCCTGAGCCCAGACCTTCCAACAGACACCGACACAGCTGGCTGCACACCCAGCACATTGGACCCGCCACTGCCTTAGGCCACCATCCATTCCCAACCTGGGTTTTCAGTCATCAGAACCTAGACCTTATCTCCAATCCCTGCACAGGGGGGAACCTGATGCACAAGTCAGAACCCCTCCTTCCCCATGGCAAGAAACCTTGCTGCTGGCAGTGAGTCAAACCTTCAGTGTAGGAGAAAACGGCATGGCCCATGAGGCCACGCCCATGTGTGAGGGCCGCCTTGGGCACAAACACACATTGTGACCCTCAGCGTGAGTACCTTATTCAAGTAACGCCTCTCAGTGATTGGACCAAGAGCCCGCATATGTGGCTTGCCATGCCCATAGGCACGCAGGACTAACTAGATGGTGTGTATTCCAGTTGAGGGAACCCACTGCTGTGCTCTAGAGTCCCTCTCCTGGGGGGTCCCCTGTGGCAGAAAACAGTACTCTTCCCTTCCCACAGAATGAACACAAACACTTGGGAGCTTGGACAATCCCCCGAGAGGAAGGCTCTTCCTCGGCCCCTGAAGCAACCCCTACCCTGAACGGCCACTGTGAACGCAACACCCAGAGACAAAAGCCTGAGCGACTGCCTCCCACTTGCCCTCCTTTGATATCCAGAGGATCTCCCCTCTCGGACTGGAGATCAGGCCTGCCATTACCTTGGCCCCTACCTGAGCCAAGTTTGCTTTTTCAGACATCTGTCCCCACAGCCCTGGCAAACACAGCCTCTAGGTTGGGTCCTCTGGAGCCATACCACAGGACCATGCCTGCTCTCTCCTGGGAAACTCTGTCCTTTCCTTTGGCCACACACCTCCAGAATATGAGAAACCTCAAGGCCCCCGAGGACATACCATTACCGGGAGCCTCCCTGCACACACAGGGGCCTTCGGACACAAGCGGAGCTGCTACCTCCATGAAGGCATGCACACAGATGTCAACAGAGATAGAAGGTTGAGCCCGACAGGCCCTTAGGCCCTAATCTCAACTCTTGCTTTGTTTTCCAGGTGTCACTCCTCAGAGGCTTTGGTTCGAAGAACAGGATATGGGGCTTTCCTGAGGCACTGAACAGAACTTCTCTCGTCTCCACATGGGAAGCTTCCTTGTTGGAGCCGTGTCAAACACCTCAGGTTGGAGAATCCTGCAGAGTCCCTGAGCCACCTCCACATTCCAAGGTCTCCCAGGCCACCAAGCCACAGTAGGACTCATCTTCAGGAGAGTCCATTTCAACTCTCCCCTCTGGGTAGCTCACCCAGGAGCCCGCAGATTGAGCCTGCCTTGTCCTGACTAAAGAGTGGGAATATGAGGTGGCGTTCCCAGGCATCCATGCTTAGACACCTGCTCTCGAGTCTTTCCGTATGGGGCCTCCTGGAACCATCCAATAGCACTCGACTTTCGTGCAGAAGGAAACCTTGAGGTTTGGAGTAGTTCACAAATCCCATCGTAGGCAAACCTTCCTGGCCTCATGAGGCCCCCACACCATTCAGCAAGAGGCCATGCTGGACAAAAACTCTAGCCTGAGGCACGTCTCATAGTTGAAATGACCTCAGTGCAGGAGATCTCGATTCAGCCTCTCAGAGTGGGCCTGCCGTGCCATCGGTCCCAAACCTCACGCTAGCTTGTGTTTTCAGACTTCCTTCCTCACACTCCTGGCAAACAAGCCCTCCGGACTAGGAACTCCAGAACCACAACCCAGCCCAGGGTCTGCCCAAGGGAAGAAAGACGTTTCCCTGTGGGGCTCTCTCCAGAAAACCCAGATGAGGATCAACCTGCTCGGGCCTCGACCGGTACCCGAACTGGATAGGCTGCTCTGGGCACTCATGCTCTGTCTGACACAGCCTGAAGCCAGACGTCCCGACAGACAAGGAGACAGCTGGCCGCACAGCCAGCACTTCGGACACGCCATGGTCTTATGCCGTCACCTCTTCCTAATCTTGGTTTTCAGATATCTGAACCTAGACATTATATCAATTCTCCACACAGCTGGGTATCGCAAGCACAACACAGAACTCCTCCTTCCCCGTGGCTGTAAAGCTTGCTCTTGGCATGGAGTCACACCTTCAGGGTGGGAGAAACCTTTCTGGTCCCTGATGCCACGCCCAAACTTGAGTGCTGCTTGGGCACAAATTCACACTGTGACCCTCAGCATGAGCCCCATGTCAAAGAAAGGCCTGTCAGGGCCTGGGCCAAGAGCCCGCATATGGGGCTTGCCAAGCCCCTATGCACCCAATCCTCACCAGTGTTTGAGTTTTCCAGTCGCCCCGCCCGTACCTGGGGCTCTGCTCTGGAATCCCTTTCTTGGAGAGACACGTGAGCCAGACAACACTTTTCCACCCTTCCCACAAAATGACCCCAAACTCTTGGGAGCTGGGACAAATCCCCAGAGAGGGATACTCGTCCACAGTCCCTGAGGCCACCCCTCCAATCCACGGCTATCTCGGACACAACATCCAGAGACAAAAGCCTGAAGGAACGCCTCCCACTCGCCCTTGTTTCAGAGGCCCAGGAGCTCCCTCTCGGGCTGTACATCCGGCCTGCCATACCCTAGGCACCACTCATAAGCTGAGTTTGTGTTTTCAGACTTCTGTGCCCTCAGCCTGGACCCACACAACCGCCAGGCTAGGGCCTCTGGAGCCACAGCGAAAGATTGTGCCTGCCCTCTCCAAGGAAATTGTGCCCAATCCATTGACCACAACCCTACAGGTTAGGGAAAAGCTCCAAGGCCCCTGAGGCCATCAATAGTGTAGGCCACCCTGGACTAAGAGGGGCTCTCTGACACCAGCGGAGCAACTATCTCCACTTAGACTCTCAGACAGTGTCCCCAGAGACAGAAGGTTGAAATGGCCAGGCCCCCAGGCCCTAATCTGAACCTTAGCTTTGGTTTCCATGTGTCCGTCCTCAGAGGTCTGTTTTCGTAGACCAGCACAAGGGGCTTTTCTGAGGCTCCAAACCAAACCTCTCTCGTCTCCACATGGGGAGCTTACTTACTGGGGATGTATCAAACCCTTCAGGTAGGAGAGTTCCGCAGGGCCACTGAACAACCAGCACATTCCAAGGTTTCCATGGACCCAAACGCACATTATGACGCATCCTCAGGAGAGGCCATTTCAACTCAGCCCCCTGGTTAGCGTGCCCCAGAGGCAGCAGATCAAACATATCTTGTGGCTAATGGCCAATGGGAATGCGAGGCATGCTGTACAGGGATCCATCCTTCGAACCGTGCTCTCCAGTCCTTCCGTATGGTATGTCCTGGAGCCATGCAACAGGACTCGAATGTCCCACAGAAGGAAACCTGGTGGTTTGGGGCAACCTCCAAACTCAGCGTGGGAAAGCTTCCTTGGCCTCATGAGGCCCCCGCTTCATGAAGGTGCCATCATGGACACATACTCCAGCCTCAGCCAACGTCTGATCCTCAGCCTGACTTCAGATGCAGGAGATTTTGATTCAGCCTCTGCCTAGTGGGCCTGCTCTGCCCTTGGCTCCAATCCTCACTTTAGCTTGTGTTCCTAGACTTCCGTCCTCACACTCCTGGCCCGCAAACCCTCCCTACTGGGAATTCTGGGGCCACAATGAAGCACTCCGCCTGCCTCCCAGGAGAAAAACTTTGTCAATGGTGCTGCCCAGAAACCCCAAATGAGGATCAAACTGCTTGGCCCTCGGCAACACCCCAATTGCATAGGCTACCTTAAACACTGATGCTCTGTCGCAAATAGCCTGAGCCCAGACCTTCCAACAGACACCGACACAGCTGGCTGCACACCCAGCACATTGGACCCGCCACTGCCTTAGGCCACCATCCATTCCCAACCTGGGTTTTCAGTCATCAGAACCTAGACCTTATCTCCAATCCCTGCACAGGGGGGAACCTGATGCACAAGTCAGAACCCCTCCTTCCCCATGGCAAGAAACCTTGCTGCTGGCAGTGAGTCAAACCTTCAGTGTAGGAGAAAACGGCATGGCCCATGAGGCCACGCCCATGTGTGAGGGCCGCCTTGGGCACAAACACACATTGTGACCCTCAGCGTGAGTACCTTATTCAAGTAACGCCTCTCAGTGATTGGACCAAGAGCCCGCATATGTGGCTTGCCATGCCCATAGGCACGCAGGACTAACTAGATGGTGTGTATTCCAGTTGAGGGAACCCACTGCTGTGCTCTAGAGTCCCTCTCCTGGGGGGTCCCCTGTGGCAGAAAACAGTACTCTTCCCTTCCCACAGAATGAACACAAACACTTGGGAGCTTGGACAATCCCCCGAGAGGAAGGCTCTTCCTCGGCCCCTGAAGCAACCCCTACCCTGAACGGCCACTGTGAACGCAACACCCAGAGACAAAAGCCTGAGCGACTGCCTCCCACTTGCCCTCCTTTGATATCCAGAGGATCTCCCCTCTCGGACTGGAGATCAGGCCTGCCATTACCTTGGCCCCTACCTGAGCCAAGTTTGCTTTTTCAGACATCTGTCCCCACAGCCCTGGCAAACACAGCCTCTAGGTTGGGTCCTCTGGAGCCATACCACAGGACCATGCCTGCTCTCTCCTGGGAAACTCTGTCCATTCCTTTGGCCACACACCTCCAGAATATGAGAAACCTCAAGGCCCCCGAGGACATACCATTACCGGGAGCCTCCCTGCACACACAGGGGCCTTCGGACACAAGCGGAGCTGCTACCTCCATGAAGGCATGCACACAGATGTCAACAGAGATAGAAGGTTGAGCCCGACAGGCCCTTAGGCCCTAATCTCAACTCTTGCTTTGTTTTCCAGGTGTCACTCCTCAGAGGCTTTGGTTCGAAGAACAGGATATGGGGCTTTCCTGAGGCACTGAACAGAACTTCTCTCGTCTCCACATGGGAAGCTTCCTTGTTGGAGCCGTGTCAAACACCTCAGGTTGGAGAATCCTGCAGAGTCCCTGAGCCACCTCCACATTCCAAGGTCTCCCAGGCCACCAAGCCACAGTAGGACTCATCTTCAGGAGAGTCCATTTCAACTCTCCCCTCTGGGTAGCTCACCCAGGAGCCCGCAGATTGAGCCTGCCTTGTCCTGACTAAAGAGTGGGAATATGAGGTGGCGTTCCCAGGCATCCATGCTTAGACACCTGCTCTCGAGTCTTTCCGTATGGGGCCTCCTGGAACCATCCAATAGCACTCGACTTTCGTGCAGAAGGAAACCTTGAGGTTTGGAGTAGTTCACAAATCCCATCGTAGGCAAACCTTCCTGGCCTCATGAGGCCCCCACACCATTCAGGAAGAGGCCATGCTGGACAAAAACTCTAGCCTGAGGCACGTCTCATAGTTGAAATGACCTCAGTGCAGGAGATCTCGATTCAGCCTCTCAGAGTGGGCCTGCCGTGCCATCGGTCCCAAACCTCACGCTAGCTTGTGTTTTCAGACTTCCTTCCTCACACTCCTGGCAAACAAGCCCTCCGGACTAGGAACTCCAGAACCACAACCCAGCCCAGGGTCTGCCCAAGGGAAGAAAGACGTTTCCCTGTGGGGCTCTCTCCAGAAAACCCAGATGAGGATCAACCTGCTCGGGCCTCGACCGGTACCCGAACTGGATAGGCTGCTCTGGGCACTCATGCTCTGTCTGACACAGCCTGAAGCCAGACGTCCCGACAGACAAGGAGACAGCTGGCCGCACAGCCAGCACTTCGGACACGCCATGGTCTTATGCCGTCACCTCTTCCTAATCTTGGTTTTCAGATATCTGAACCTAGACATTATATCAATTCTCCACACAGCTGGGTATCGCAAGCACAACACAGAACTCCTCCTTCCCCGTGGCTGTAAAGCTTGCTCTTGGCATGGAGTCACACCTTCAGGGTGGGAGAAACATTTCTGGTCCCTGATGCCACGCCCAAACTTGAGTGCTGCTTGGGCACAAATTCACACTGTGACCCTCAGCATGAGCCCCATGTCAAAGAAAGGCCTGTCAGGGCCTGGGCCAAGAGCCCGCATATGGGGCTTGCCAAGCCCCTATGCACCCAATCCTCACCAGTGTTTGAGTTTTCCAGTCGCCCCGCCCGTACCTGGGGCTCTGCTCTGGAATCCCTTTCTTGGAGAGACACGTGAGCCAGACAACACTTTTCCACCCTTCCCACAAAATGACCCCAAACTCTTGGGAGCTGGGACAAATCCCCAGAGAGGGATACTCGTCCACAGTCCCTGAGGCCACCCCTCCAATCCACGGCTATCTCGGACACAACATCCAGAGACAAAAGCCTGAAGGAACGCCTCCCACTCGCCCTTGTTTCAGAGGCCCAGGAGCTCCCTCTCGGGCTGTACATCCGGCCTGCCATACCCTAGGCGCCACTCATAAGCTGAGTTTGTGTTTTCAGACTTCTGTGCCCTCAGCCTGGACCCACACAACCGCCAGGCTAGGGCCTCTGGAGCCACAGCGAAAGATTGTGCCTGCCCTCTCCAAGGAAATTGTGCCCAATCCATTGACCACAACCCTACAGGTTAGGGAAAAGCTCCAAGGCCCCTGAGGCCATCAATAGTGTAGGCCACCCTGGACTAAGAGGGGCTCTCTGACACCAGCGGAGCAACTATCTCCACTTAGACTCTCAGACAGTGTCCCCAGAGACAGAAGGTTGAAATGGACAGGCCCCCAGGCCCTAATCTGAACCTTAGCTTTGGTTTCCATGTGTCCGTCCTCAGAGGTCTGTTTTCGTAGACCAGCACACGGGGCTTTTCTGAGGCTCCAAACCAAACCTCTCTCGTCTCCACATGGGGAGCTTACTTACTGGGGATGTATCAAACCCTTCAGGTAGGAGAGTTCCGCAGGGCCACTGAACAACCAGCACATTCCAAGGTTTCCATGGACCCAAACGCACATTATGACGCATCCTCAGGAGAGGCCATTTCAACTCAGCCCCCTGGTTAGCGTGCCCCAGAGGCAGCAGATCAAACATATCTTGTGGCTAATGGCCAATGGGAATGCGAGGCATGCTGTACAGGGATCCATCCTTCGAACCGTGCTCTCCAGTCCTTCCGTATGGTATGTCCTGGAGCCATGCAACAGGACTCGAATGTCCCACAGAAGGAAACCTGGTGGTTTGGGGCAACCTCCAAACTCAGCGTGGGAAAGCTTCCTTGGCCTCATGAGGCCCCCGCTTCATGAAGGTGCCATCATGGACACATACTCCAGCCTCAGCCAACGTCTGATCCTCAGCCTGACTTCAGATGCAGGAGATTTTGATTCAGCCTCTGCCTAGTGGGCCTGCTCTGCCCTTGGCTCCAATCCTCACTTTAGCTTGTGTTCCTAGACTTCCGTCCTCACACTCCTGGCCCGCAAACCCTCCCTACTGGGAATTCTGGGGCCACAATGAAGCACTCCGCCTGCCTCCCAGGAGAAAAACTTTGTCAATGGTGCTGCCCAGAAACCCCAAATGAGGATCAAACTGCTTGGCCCTCGGCAACACCCCAATTGCATAGGCTACCTTAAACACTGATGCTCTGTCGCAAATAGCCTGAGCCCAGACCTTCCAACAGACACCGACACAGCTGGCTGCACACCCAGCACATTGGACCCGCCACTGCCTTAGGCCACCATCCATTCCCAACCTGGGTTTTCAGTCATCAGAACCTAGACCTTATCTCCAATCCCTGCACAGGGGGGAACCTGATGCACAAGTCAGAACCCCTCCTTCCCCATGGCAAGAAACCTTGCTGCTGGCAGTGAGTCAAACCTTCAGTGTAGGAGAAAACGGCATGGCCCATGAGGCCACGCCCATGTGTGAGGGCCGCCTTGGGCACAAACACACATTGTGACCCTCAGCGTGAGTACCTTATTCAAGTAACGCCTCTCAGTGATTGGACCAAGAGCCCGCATATGTGGCTTGCCATGCCCATAGGCACGCAGGACTAACTAGATGGTGTGTATTCCAGTTGAGGGAACCCACTGCTGTGCTCTAGAGTCCCTCTCCTGGGGGGTCCCCTGTGGCAGAAAACAGTACTCTTCCCTTCCCACAGAATGAACACAAACACTTGGGAGCTTGGGCAATCCCCCGAGAGGAAGGCTCTTCCTCGGCCCCTGAAGCAACCCCTACCCTGAACGGCCACTGTGAACGCAACACCCAGAGACAAAAGCCTGAGCGACTGCCTCCCACTTGCCCTCCTTTGATATCCAGAGGATCTCCCCTCTCGGACTGGAGATCAGGCCTGCCATTACCTTGGCCCCTACCTGAGCCAAGTTTGCTTTTTCAGACATCTGTCCCCACAGCCCTGGCAAACACAACCTCTAGGCTGGGTCCTCTGGAGCCATACCACAGGACCATGCCTGCTCTCTCCTGGGAAACTCTGTCCATTCCTTTGGCCACACACCTCCAGAATATGAGAAACCTCAAGGCCCCCGAGGACATACCATTACCGGGAGCCTCCCTGCACACACAGGGGCCTTCGGACACAAGCGGAGCTGCTACCTCCATGAAGGCATGCACACAGATGTCAACAGAGATAGAAGGTTGAGCCCGACAGGCCCTTAGGCCCTAATCTCAACTCTTGCTTTGTTTTCCAGGTGTCACTCCTCAGAGGCTTTGGTTCGAAGAACAGGATATGGGGCTTTCCTGAGGCACTGAACAGAACTTCTCTCGTCTCCACATGGGAAGCTTCCTTGTTGGAGCCGTGTCAAACACCTCAGGTTGGAGAATCCTGCAGAGTCCCTGAGCCACCTCCACATTCCAAGGTCTACCAGGCCACCAAGCCACAGTAGGACTCATCTTCAGGAGAGTCCATTTCAACTCTCCCCTCTGGGTAGCTCACCCAGGAGCCCGCAGATTGAGCCTGCCTTGTCCTGACTAAAGAGTGGGAATATGAGGTGGCGTTCCCAGGCATCCATGCTTAGACACCTGCTCTCGAGTCTTTCCGTATGGGGCCTCCTGGAACCATCCAATAGCACTCGACTTTCGTGCAGAAGGAAACATTGTGGTTTGGAGTAGTTCACAAATCCCATCGTAGGCAAACCTTCCTGGCCTCATGAGGCCCCCACACCATTCAGCAAGAGGCCATGCTGGACAAAAACTCTAGCCTGAGGCACGTCTCAGAGTTGAAATGACCTCAGTGCAGGAGATCTCGATTCAGCCTCTCAGAGTGGGCCTGCCATGCCATCGGTCCCAAACCTCACGCTAGCTTGTGTTTTCAGACTTCCTTCCTCACACTCCTGGCAAACAAGCCCTCGGGACTAGGAACTCCAGAACCACAACCCAGCCCAGGGTCTGCCCAAGGGAAGAAAGACGTTTCCCTGTGGGGCTCTCTCCAGAAAACCCAGATGAGGATCAACCTGCTCGGGCCTCGACCGGTACCCGAACTGGATAGGCTGCTCTGGGCACTCATGCTCTGTCTGACACAGCCTGAAGCCAGACGTCCAGACAGACAAGGAGACAGCTGGCCGCACACCCAGCACTTCGGACACGCCATGGTCTTATGCCGTCACCTCTTCCTAACCTTGTTTTTCAGATATCTGAACCTAGACATTATATCAATTCTCCACACAGCTGGGCATCGCAAGCACAACACAGAACTCCTCCTTCCCCGTGGCTGTAAAGCTTGCTCTTGGCATGGAGTCACACCTTCAGGGTGGGAGAAACCTTCCTGGTCCCTGATGCCACGCCCAAACTTGAGTGCTGCTTGGGCACAAATTCACACTCTGACCCTCAGCATGAGCCCCATGTCAAAGAAAGGCCTGTCAGGGCCTGGGCCAAGAGCCCGCATATGGGGCTTGCCAAGCCCCTATGCACCCAATCCTCACCAGTGTTTGAGTTTTCCAGTCGCCCCGCCCATACCTGGGGCTCTGCTCTGGAATCCCTTTCTTGGAGAGACACGTGAGCCAGACAACACTTTTCCACCCTTCCCACAAAATGACCCCAAACTCTTGGGAGCTGGGACAAATCCCCAGAGAGGGATACTCGTCCACAGTCCCTGAGGCCACCCCTCCAATCCACGGCTATCTCGGACACAACATCCAGAGACAAAAGCCTGAAGGAACGCCTCCCACTCGCCCTTGTTTCAGAGGCCCAGGAGCTCCCTCTCGGGCTGTACATCCGGCCTGCCATACCCTAGGCGCCACTCATAAGCTGAGTTTGTGTTTTCAGACTTCTGTGCCCTCAGCCTGGACCCACACAACCGCCAGGCTAGGGCCTCTGGAGCCACAGCGAAAGATTGTGCCTGCCCTCTCCAAGGAAATTGTGCCCAATCCATTGACCACAACCCTACAGGTTAGGGAAAAGCTCCAAGGCCCCTGAGGCCATCAATAGTGTAGGCCACCCTGGACTAAGAGGGGCTCTCTGACACCAGCGGAGCAACTATCTCCACTTAGACTCTCAGACAGTGTCCCCAGAGACAGAAGGTTGAAATGGACAGGCCCCCAGGCCCTAATCTGAACCTTAGCTTTGGTTTCCATGTGTCCGTCCTCAGAGGTCTGTTTTCGTAGACCAGCACACGGGGCTTTTCTGAGGCTCCAAACCAAACCTCTCTCGTTTCCACATGGGGAGCTTACTTACTGGGGATGTATCAAACCCTTCAGGTAGGAGAGTTCCGCAGGGCCACTGAACAACCAGCACATTCCAAGGTTTCCATGGACCCAAACGCACATTATGACGCATCCTCAGGAGAGGCCATTTCAACTCAGCCCCCTGGTTAGCGTGCCCCAGAGGCAGCAGATCAAACATATCTTGTGGCTAATGGCCAATGGGAATGCGAGGCATGCTGTACAGGGATCCATCCTTCGAACCGTGCTCTCCAGTCCTTCCGTATGGTATGTCCTGGAGCCATGCAACAGGACTCGAATGTCCCACAGAAGGAAACCTGGTGGTTTGGGGCAACCTCCAAACTCAGCGTGGGAAAGCTTCCTTGGCCTCATGAGGCCCCCGCTTCATGAAGGTGCCATCATGGACACATACTCCAGCCTCAGCCAACGTCTGATCCTCAGCCTGACTTCAGATGCAGGAGATTTTGATTCAGCCTCTGCCTAGTGGGCCTGCTCTGCCCTTGGCTCCAATCCTCACTTTAGCTTGTGTTCCTAGACTTCCGTCCTCACACTCCTGGCCCGCAAACCCTCCCTACTGGGAATTCTGGGGCCACAATGAAGCACTCCGCCTGCCTCCCAGGAGAAAAACTTTGTCAATGGTGCTGCCCAGAAACCCCAAATGAGGATCAAACTGCTTGGCCCTCGGCAACACCCCAATTGCATAGGCTACCTTAAACACTGATGCTCTGTCGCAAATAGCCTGAGCCCAGACCTTCCAACAGACACCGACACAGCTGGCTGCACACCCAGCACATTGGACCCGCCACTGCCTTAGGCCACCATCCATTCCCAACCTGGGTTTTCAGTCATCAGAACCTAGACCTTATCTCCAATCCCTGCACAGGGGGGAACCTGATGCACAAGTCAGAACCCCTCCTTCCCCATGGCAAGAAACCTTGCTGCTGGCAGTGAGTCAAACCTTCAGTGTAGGAGAAAACGGCATGGCCCATGAGGCCACGCCCATGTGTGAGGGCCGCCTTGGGCACAAACACACATTGTGACCCTCAGCGTGAGTACCTTATTCAAGTAACGCCTCTCAGTGATTGGACCAAGAGCCCGCATATGTGGCTTGCCATGCCCATAGGCACGCAGGACTAACTAGATGGTGTGTATTCCAGTTGAGGGAACCCACTGCTGTGCTCTAGAGTCCCTCTCCTGGGGGGTCCCCTGTGGCAGAAAACAGTACTCTTCCCTTCCCACAGAATGAACACAAACACTTGGGAGCTTGGACAATCTCCCGAGAGGAAGGCTCTTCCTCGGCCCCTGAAGCAACCCCTACCCTGAACGGCCACTGTGAACGCAACACCCAGAGACAAAAGCCTGAGCGACTGCCTCCCACTTGCCCTCCTTTGATATCCAGAGGATCTCCCCTCTCGGACTGGAGATCAGGCCTGCCATTACCTTGGCCCCTACCTGAGCCAAGTTTGCTTTTTCAGACATCTGTCCCCACAGCCCTGGCAAACACAGCCTCTAGGTTGGGTCCTCTGGAGCCATACCACAGGACCATGCCTGCTCTCTCCTGGGAAACTCTGTCCATTCCTTTGGCCACACACCTCCAGAATATGAGAAACCTCAAGGCCCCCGAGGACATACCATTACCGGGAGCCTCCCTGCACACACAGGGGCCTTCGGACACAAGCGGAGCTGCTACCTCCATGAAGGCATGCACACAGATGTCAACAGAGATAGAAGGTTGAGCCCGACAGGCCCTTAGGCCCTAATCTCAACTCTTGCTTTGTTTTCCAGGTGTCACTCCTCAGAGGCTTTGGTTCGAAGAACAGGATATGGGGCTTTCCTGAGGCACTGAACAGAACTTCTCTCGTCTCCACATGGGAAGCTTCCTTGTTGGAGCCGTGTCAAACACCTCAGGTTGGAGAATCCTGCAGAGTCCCTGAGCCACCTCCACATTCCAAGGTCTACCAGGCCACCAAGCCACAGTAGGACTCATCTTCAGGAGAGTCCATTTCAACTCTCCCCTCTGGGTAGCTCACCCAGGAGCCCGCAGATTGAGCCTGCCTTGTCCTGACTAAAGAGTGGGAATATGAGGTGGCGTTCCCAGGCATCCATGCTTAGACACCTGCTCTCGAGTCTTTCCGTATGGGGCCTCCTGGAACCATCCAATAGCACTCGACTTTCGTGCAGAAGGAAACATTGTGGTTTGGAGTAGTTCACAAATCCCATCGTAGGCAAACCTTCCTGGCCTCATGAGGCCCCCACACCATTCAGGAAGAGGCCATGCTGGACAAAAACTCTAGCCTGAGGCACGTCTCAGAGTTGAAATGACCTCAGTGCAGGAGATCTCGATTCAGCCTCTCAGAGTGGGCCTGCCGTGCCATCGGTCCCAAACCTCACGCTAGCTTGTGTTTTCAGACTTCCTTCCTCACACTCCTGGCAAACAAGCCCTCGGGACTAGGAACTCCAGAACCACAACCCAGCCCAGGGTCTGCCCAAGGGAAGAAAGACGTTTCCCTGTGGGGCTCTCTCCAGAAAACCCAGATGAGGATCAACCTGCTCGGGCCTCGACCGGTACCCGAACTGGATAGGCTGCTCTGGGCACTCATGCTCTGTCTGACACAGCCTGAAGCCAGACGTCCAGACAGACAAGGAGACAGCTGGCCGCACACCCAGCACTTCGGACACGCCATGGTCTTATGCCGTCACCTCTTCCTAACCTTGTTTTTCAGATATCTGAACCTAGACATTATATCAATTCTCCACACAGCTGGGCATCGCAAGCACAACACAGAACTCCTCCTTCCCCGTGGCTGTAAAGCTTGCTCTTGGCATGGAGTCACACCTTCAGGGTGGGAGAAACCTTCCTGGTCCCTGATGCCACGCCCAAACTTGAGTGCTGCTTGGGCACAAATTCACACTCTGACCCTCAGCATGAGCCCCATGTCAAAGAAAGGCCTGTCAGGGCCTGGGCCAAGAGCCCGCATATGGGGCTTGCCAAGCCCCTATGCACCCAATCCTCACCAGTGTTTGAGTTTTCCAGTCGCCCCGCCCATACCTGGGGCTCTGCTCTGGAATCCCTTTCTTGGAGAGACACGTGAGCCAGACAACACTTTTCCACCCTTCCCACAAAATGACCCCAAACTCTTGGGAGCTGGGACAAATCCCCAGAGAGGGATACTCGTCCACAGTCCCTGAGGCCACCCCTCCAATCCACGGCTATCTCGGACACAACATCCGGAGACAAAAGCCTGAAGGAACGCCTCCCACTCGCCCTTGTTTCAGAGGCCCAGGAGCTCCCTCTCGGGCTGTACATCCGGCCTGCCATACCCTAGGCGCCACTCATAAGCTGAGTTTGTGTTTTCAGACTTCTGTGCCCTCAGCCTGGACCCACACAACCGCCAGGCTAGGGCCTCTGGAGCCACTGCGAAAGATTGTGCCTGCCCTCTCCAAGGAAATTGTGCCCAATCCATTGACCACAACCCTACAGGTTAGGGAAAAGCTCCAAGGCCCCTGAGGCCATCAATAGTGTAGGCCACCCTGGACTAAGAGGGGCTCTCTGACACCAGCGGAGCAACTATCTCCACTTAGACTCTCAGACAGTGTCCCCAGAGACAGAAGGTTGAAATGGACAGGCCCCCAGGCCCTAATCTGAACCTTAGCTTTGGTTTCCATGTGTCCGTCCTCAGAGGTCTGTTTTCGTAGACCAGCACACGGGGCTTTTCTGAGGCTCCAAACCAAACCTCTCTCGTTTCCACATGGGGAGCTTACTTACTGGGGATGTATCAAACCCTTCAGGTAGGAGAGTTCCGCAGGGCCACTGAACAACCAGCACATTCCAAGGTTTCCATGGACCCAAACGCACATTATGACGCATCCTCAGGAGAGGCCATTTCAACTCAGCCCCCTGGTTAGCGTGCCCCAGAGGCAGCAGATCAAACATATCTTGTGGCTAATGGCCAATGGGAATGCGAGGCATGCTGTACAGGGATCCATCCTTCGAACCGTGCTCTCCAGTCCTTCCGTATGGTATGTCCTGGAGCCATGCAACAGGACTCGAATGTCCCACAGAAGGAAACCTGGTGGTTTGGGGCAACCTCCAAACTCAGCGTGGGAAAGCTTCCTTGGCCTCATGAGGCCCCCGCTTCATGAAGGTGCCATCATGGACACATACTCCAGCCTCAGCCAACGTCTGATCCTCAGCCTGACTTCAGATGCAGGAGATTTTGATTCAGCCTCTGCCTAGTGGGCCTGCTCTGCCCTTGGCTCCAATCCTCACTTTAGCTTGTGTTCCTAGACTTCCGTCCTCACACTCCTGGCCCGCAAACCCTCCCTACTGGGAATTCTGGGGCCACAATGAAGCACTCCGCCTGCCTCCCAGGAGAAAAACTTTGTCTATGGTGCTGCCCAGAAACCCCAAATGAGGATCAAACTGCTTGGCCCTCGGCAACACCCCAATTGCATAGGCTACCTTAAACACTGATGCTCTGTCGCAAATAGCCTGAGCCCAGACCTTCCAACAGACACCGACACAGCTGGCTGCACACCCAGCACATTGGACCCGCCACTGCCTTAGGCCACCATCCATTCCCAACCTGGGTTTTCAGTCATCAGAACCTAGACCTTATCTCCAATCCCTGCACAGGGGGGAACCTGATGCACAAGTCAGAACCCCTCCTTCCCCATGGCAAGAAACCTTGCTGCTGGCAGTGAGTCAAACCTTCAGTGTAGGAGAAAACAGCATGGCCCATGAGGCCACGCCCATGTGTGAGGGCCGCCTTGGGCACAAACACACATTGTGACCCTCAGCGTGAGTACCTTATTCAAGTAACGCCTCTCAGTGATTGGACCAAGAGCCCGCATATGTGGCTTGCCATGCCCATAGGCACGCAGGACTAACTAGATGGTGTGTATTCCAGTTGAGGGAACCCACTGCTGTGCTCTAGAGTCCCTCTCCTGGGGGGTCCCCTGTGGCAGAAAACAGTACTCTTCCCTTCCCACAGAATGAACACAAACACTTGGGAGCTTGGACAATCTCCCGAGAGGAAGGCTCTTCCTCGGCCCCTGAAGCAACCCCTACCCTGAACGGCCACTGTGAACGCAACACCCAGAGACAAAAGCCTGAGCGACTGCCTCCCACTTGCCCTCCTTTGATATCCAGAGGATCTCCCCTCTCGGACTGGAGATCAGGCCTGCCATTACCTTGGCCCCTACCTGAGCCAAGTTTGCTTTTTCAGACATCTGTCCCCACAGCCCTGGCAAACACAGCCTCTAGGTTGGGTCCTCTGGAGCCATACCACAGGACCATGCCTGCTCTCTCCTGGGAAACTCTGTCCATTCCTTTGGCCACACACCTCCAGAATATGAGAAACCTCAAGGCCCCCGAGGACATACCATTACCGGGAGCCTCCCTGCACACACAGGGGCCTTCGGACACAAGCGGAGCTGCTACCTCCATGAAGGCATGCACACAGATGTCAACAGAGATAGAAGGTTGAGCCCGACAGGCCCTTAGGCCCTAATCTCAACT
The DNA here is from genome assembly GCF_964662115.1 of Mustela nivalis. Taxonomy (NCBI): domain Eukaryota; kingdom Metazoa; phylum Chordata; class Mammalia; order Carnivora; family Mustelidae; genus Mustela; species Mustela nivalis. The sequence goes on along the minus strand of NW_028136459.1, from coordinate 1,099,514 downwards.
CTTGCTTTGTTTTCCAGGTGTCACTCCTCAGAGGCTTTGGTTCGAAGAACAGGATATGGGGCTTTCCTGAGGCACTGAACAGAACTTCTCTCGTCTCCACATGGGAAGCTTCCTTGTTGGAGCCGTGTCAAACACCTCAGGTTGGAGAATCCTGCAGAGTCCCTGAGCCACCTCCACATTCCAAGGTCTACCAGGCCACCAAGCCACAGTAGGACTCATCTTCAGGAGAGTCCATTTCAACTCTCCCCTCTGGGTAGCTCACCCAGGAGCCCGCAGATTGAGCCTGCCTTGTCCTGACTAAAGAGTGGGAATATGAGGTGGCGTTCCCAGGCATCCATGCTTAGACACCTGCTCTCGAGTCTTTCCGTATGGGGCCTCCTGGAACCATCCAATAGCACTCGACTTTCGTGCAGAAGGAAACATTGTGGTTTGGAGTAGTTCACAAATCCCATCGTAGGCAAACCTTCCTGGCCTCATGAGGCCCCCACACCATTCAGGAAGAGGCCATGCTGGACAAAAACTCTAGCCTGAGGCACGTCTCAGAGTTGAAATGACCTCAGTGCAGGAGATCTCGATTCAGCCTCTCAGAGTGGGCCTGCCGTGCCATCGGTCCCAAACCTCACGCTAGCTTGTGTTTTCAGACTTCCTTCCTCACACTCCTGGCAAACAAGCCCTCGGGACTAGGAACTCCAGAACCACAACCCAGCCCAGGGTCTGCCCAAGGGAAGAAAGACGTTTCCCTGTGGGGCTCTCTCCAGAAAACCCAGATGAGGATCAACCTGCTCGGGCCTCGACCGGTACCCGAACTGGATAGGCTGCTCTGGGCACTCATGCTCTGTCTGACACAGCCTGAAGCCAGACGTCCAGACAGACAAGGAGACAGCTGGCCGCACACCCAGCACTTCGGACACGCCATGGTCTTATGCCGTCACCTCTTCCTAACCTTGTTTTTCAGATATCTGAACCTAGACATTATATCAATTCTCCACACAGCTGGGCATCGCAAGCACAACACAGAACTCCTCCTTCCCCGTGGCTGTAAAGCTTGCTCTTGGCATGGAGTCACACCTTCAGGGTGGGAGAAACCTTCCTGGTCCCTGATGCCACGCCCAAACTTGAGTGCTGCTTGGGCACAAATTCACACTCTGACCCTCAGCATGAGCCCCATGTCAAAGAAAGGCCTGTCAGGGCCTGGGCCAAGAGCCCGCATATGGGGCTTGCCAAGCCCCTATGCACCCAATCCTCACCAGTGTTTGAGTTTTCCAGTCGCCCCGCCCGTACCTGGGGCTCTGCTCTGGAATCCCTTTCTTGGAGAGACACGTGAGCCAGACAACACTTTTCCACCCTTCCCACAAAATGACCCCAAACTCTTGGGAGCTGGGACAAATCCCCAGAGAGGGATACTCGTCCACAGTCCCTGAGGCCACCCCTCCAATCCACGGCTATCTCGGACACAACATCCAGAGACAAAAGCCTGAAGGAACGCCTCCCACTCGCCCTTGTTTCAGAGGCCCAGGAGCTCCCTCTCGGGCTGTACATCCGGCCTGCCATACCCTAGGCGCCACTCATAAGCTGAGTTTGTGTTTTCAGACTTCTGTGCCCTCAGCCTGGACCCACACAACCGCCAGGCTAGGGCCTCTGGAGCCACAGCGAAAGATTGTGCCTGCCCTCTCCAAGGAAATTGTGCCCAATCCATTGACCACAACCCTACAGGTTAGGGAAAAGCTCCAAGGCCCCTGAGGCCATCAATAGTGTAGGCCACCCTGGACTAAGAGGGGCTCTCTGACACCAGCGGAGCAACTATCTCCACTTAGACTCTCAGACAGTGTCCCCAGAGACAGAAGGTTGAAATGGCCAGGCCCCCAGGCCCTAATCTGAACCTTAGCTTTGGTTTCCATGTGTCCGTCCTCAGAGGTCTGTTTTCGTAGACCAGCACACGGGGCTTTTCTGAGACTCCAAACCAAACCTCTCTCGTTTCCACATGGGGAGCTTACTTACTGGGGATGTATCAAACCCTTCAGGTAGGAGAGTTCCGCAGGGCCACTGAACAACCAGCACATTCCAAGGTTTCCATGGACCCAAACGCACATTATGACGCATCCTCAGGAGAGGCCATTTCAACTCAGCCTCCTGGTTAGCGTGCCCCAGAGGCAGCAGATCAAACATATCTTGTGGCTAATGGCCAATGGGAATGCGAGGCATGCTGTACAGGGATCCATCCTTCGAACCGTGCTCTCCAGTCCTTCCGTATGGTATGTCCTGGAGCCATGCAACAGGACTCGAATGTCCCACAGAAGGAAACCTGGTGGTTTGGGGCAACCTCCAAACTCAGCGTGGGAAAACTTCCTTGGCATCATGAGGCCCCCGCTTCATGAAGGTGCCATCATGGACACATACTCCAGCCTCAGCCAACGTCTGATCCTCAGCCTGACTTCAGATGCAGGAGATTTTGTTTCAGCCTCTGCCTAGTGGTCCTGCTCTGCCCTTGGCTCCAATCCTCACTTTAGCTTGTGTTCCTAGACTTCCGTCCTCACACTCCTGGCCCACAAACCCTCCCTACTGGGAATTCTGGGGCCACAGTGAAGCACTCCGCCTGCCTCCCAGGAGAAAAACTTTGTCTATGGTGCTGCCCAGAAACCCCAAATGAGGATCAAACTCCTTGGCCCTCGGCAACACCCCAATTGCATAGGCTACCTTAAACACTGATGCTCTGTCGCAAATAGCCTGAGCCCAGACCTTCCAACAGACACCGACACAGCTGGCTGCACACCCAGCACATTGGACCCGCCACTGCCTTAGGCCACCATCCATTCCCAACCTGGGTTTTCAGTCATCAGAACCTAGACCTTATCTCCAATCCCTGCACAGGGGGGAACCTGATGCACAAGTCAGAACCCCTCCTTCCCCATGGCAAGAAACCTTGCTGCTGGCAGTGAGTCAAACCTTCAGTGTAGGAGAAAACGGCATGGCCCATGAGGCCACGCCCATGTGTGAGGGCCGCCTTGGGCACAAACACACATTGTGACCCTCAGCGTGAGTACCTTATTCAAGTAACGCCTCTCAGTGATTGGACCAAGAGCCCGCATATGTGGCTTGCCATGCCCATAGGCACGCAGGACTAACTAGATGGTGTGTATTCCAGTTGAGGGAACCCACTGCTGTGCTCTAGAGTCCCTCTCCTGGGGGGTCCCCTGTGGCAGAAAACAGTACTCTTCCCTTCCCACAGAATGAAAACAAACACTTGGGAGCTTGGACAATCCCCCGAGAGGAAGGCTCTTCCTCGGCCCCTGAAGCAACCCCTACCCTGAACGGCCACTGTGAACGCAACACCCAGAGACAAAAGCCTGAGCGACTGCCTCCCACTTGCCCTCCTTTGATATCCAGAGGATCTCCCCTCTCGGACTGGAGATCAGGCCTGCCATTACCTTGGCCCCTACCTGAGCCAAGTTTGCTTTTTCAGACATCTGTCCCCACAGCCCTGGCAAACACAGCCTCTAGGTTGGGTCCTCTGGAGCCATACCACAGGACCATGCCTGCTCTCTCCTGGGAAACTCTGTCCATTCCTTTGGCCACACACCTCCAGAATATGAGAAACCTCAAGGCCCCCGAGGACATACCATTACCGGGAGCCTCCCTGCACACACAGGGGCCTTCGGACACAAGCGGAGCTGCTACCTCCATGAAGGCATGCACACAGATGTCAACAGAGATAGAAGGTTGAGCCCGACAGGCCCTTAGGCCCTAATCTCAACTCTTGCTTTGTTTTCCAGGTGTCACTCCTCAGAGGCTTTGGTTCGAAGAACAGGATATGGGGCTTTCCTGAGGCACTGAACAGAACTTCTCTCGTCTCCACATGGGAAGCTTCCTTGTTGGAGCCGTGTCAAACACCTCAGGTTGGAGAATCCTGCAGAGTCCCTGAGCCACCTCCACATTCCAAGGTCTCCCAGGCCACCAAGCCACAGTAGGACTCATCTTCAGGAGAGTCCATTTCAACTCTCCCCTCTGGGTAGCTCACCCAGGAGCCCGCAGATTGAGCCTGCCTTGTCCTGACTAAAGAGTGGGAATATGAGGTGGCGTTCCCAGGCATCCATGCTTAGACACCTGCTCTCGAGTCTTTCCGTATGGGGCCTCCTGGAACCATCCAATAGCACTCGACTTTCGTGCAGAAGGAAACCTTGAGGTTTGGAGTAGTTCACAAATCCCATCGTAGGCAAACCTTCCTGGCCTCATGAGGCCCCCACACCATTCAGCAAGAGGCCATGCTGGACAAAAACTCTAGCCTGAGGCACGTCTCAGAGTTGAAATGACCTCAGTGCAGGAGATCTCGATTCAGCCTCTCAGAGTGGGCCTGCCGTGCCATCGGTCCCAAACCTCACGCTAGCTTGTGTTTTCAGACTTCCTTCCTCAACTCCTGGCAAACAAGCCCTCCGGACTAGGAACTCCAGAACCACAACCCAGCCCAGGGTCTGCCCAAGGGAAGAAAGACGTTTCCCTGTGGGGCTCTCTCCAGAAAACCCAGATGAGGATCAACCTGCTCAGGCCTCGACCGGTACCCGAACTGGATAGGCTGCTCTGGGCACTCATGCTCTGTCTGACACAGCCTGAAGCCAGACGTCCAGACAGACAAGGAGACAGCTGGCCACACACCCAGCACTTCGGACACGCCATGGTCTTATGCCGTCACCTCTTCCTAACCTTGTTTTTCAGATATCTGAACCTAGACATTATATCAATTCTCCACACAGCTGGGTATCGCAAGCACAACACAGAACTCCTCCTTCCCCGTGGCTGTAAAGCTTGCTCTTGGCATGGAGTCACACCTTCAGGGTGGGAGAAACCTTCCTGGTCCCTGATGCCACGCCCAAACTTGAGTGCTGCTTGGGCACAAATTCACACTCTGACCCTCAGCATGAGCCCCATGTCAAAGAAAGGCCTGTCAGGGCCTGGGCCAAGAGCCCGCATATGGGGCTTGCCAAGCCCCTATGCACCCAATCCTCACCAGTGTTTGAGTTTTCCAGTCGCCCCGCCCGTACCTGGGGCTCTGCTCTGGAATCCCTTTCTTGGAGAGACACGTGAGCCAGACAACAGGACTCCACCCTTCCCACAAAATGACCCCAAACTCTTGGGAGCTGGGACAAATCCCCAGAGAGGGATACTCGTCCACAGTCCCTGAGGCCACCCCTCCAATCCACGGCTATCTCGGACACAACATCCAGAGACAAAAGCCTGAAGGAACGCCTCCCACTCGCCCTTGTTTCAGAGGCCGAGGAGCTCCCTCTCGGGCTGTACATCCGGCCTGCCATACCCTAGGCGCCACTCATAAGCTGAGTTTGTGTTTTCAGACTTCTGTGCCCTCAGCCTGGACCCACACAACCGCCAGGCTAGGGCCTCTGGAGCCACAGCGAAAGATTGTGCCTGCCCTCTCCAAGGAAATTGTGCCCAATCCATTGACCACAACCCTACAGGTTAGGGAAAAGCTCCAAGGCCCCTGAGGCCATCAATAGTGTAGGCCACCCTGGACTAAGAGGGGCTCTCTGACACCAGCGGAGCAACTATCTCCACTTAGACTCTCAGACAGTGTCCCCAGAGACAGAAGGTTGAAATGGCCAGGCCCCCAGGCCCTAATCTGAACCTTAGCTTTGGTTTCCATGTGTCCGTCCTCAGAGGTCTGTTTTCGTAGACCAGCACACGGGGCTTTTCTGAGGCTCCAAACCAAACCTCTCTCGTCTCCACATGGGGAGCTTACTTACTGGGGATGTATCAAACCCTTCAGGTAGGAGAGTTCCGCAGGGCCACTGAACAACCAGCACATTCCAAGGTTTCCATGGACCCAAACGCACATTATGACGCAGCCTCAGGAGAGGCCATTTCAACTCAGCCCCCTGGTTAGCGTGCCCCAGAGGCAGCAGATCAAACATATCTTGTGGCTAATGGCCAATGGGAATGCGAGGCATGCTGTACAGGGATCCATCCTTCGAACCGTGCTCTCCAGTCCTTCCGTATGGTATGTCCTGGAGCCATGCAACAGGACTCGAATGTCCCACAGAAGGAAACCTGGTGGTTTGGGGCAACCTCCAAACTCAGCGTGGGAAAGCTTCCTTGGCCTCATGAGGCCCCCGCTTCATGAAGGTGCCATCATGGACACATACTCCAGCCTCAGCCAACGTCTGATCCTCAGCCTGACTTCAGATGCAGGAGATTTTGATTCAGCCTCTGCCTAGTGGGCCTGCTCTGCCCTTGGCTCCAATCCTCACTTTAGCTTGTGGTCCTAGACTTCCGTCCTCACACTCCTGGCCCGCAAACCCTCCCTACTGGGAATTCTGTGGCCACAATGAAGCACTCCGCCTGCCTCCCAGGAGAAAAACTTTGTCTATGGTGCTGCCCAGAAACCCCAAATGAGGATCAAACTGCTTGGCCCTCGGCAACACCCCAATTGCATAGGCTACCTTAAACACTGATGCTCTGTCGCAAATAGCCTGAGCCCAGACCTTCCAACAGACACCGACACAGCTGGCTGCACACCCAGCACATTGGACCCGCCACTGGCTTAGGCCACCATCCATTCCCAACCTGGGATTTCAGTCATCAGAACCTAGACCTTATCTCCAATCCCTGCACAGGGGGGAACCTGATGCACATTCAGAACCCCTCCTTCCCCATGGCAAGAAACCTTGCTGCTGGCAGTGAGTCAAACCTTCAGTGTAGGAGAAAACGGCATGTCCCATGAGGCCACGCCCATGTGTGAGGGCCGCCTTGGGCACAAACACACATTGTGACCCTCAGCGTGAGTACCTTATTCAAGTAACGCCTCTCAGTGATTGGACCAAGAGCCCGCATATGTGGCTTGCCATGCCCATAGGCACGCAGGACTAACTAGATGGTGTGTATTCCAGTTGAGGGAACCCACTGCTGTGCTCTAGAGTCCCTCTCCTGGGGGGTCCCCTGTGGCAGAAAACAGTACTCTTCCCTTCCCACAGAACGAACCCAAACTCTTGGGAGCTTGGACAATCCCCCGAGAGGAAGGCTCTTCCTCGGCCCCTGAAGCAACCCCTACCCTGAACGGCCACTGTGAACGCAACACCCAGAGACAAAAGCCTGAGCGACTGCCTCCCACTTGCCCTCCTTTGATATCCAGAGGATCTCCCCTCTCGGACTGGAGATCAGGCCTGCCATTACCTTGGCCCCTACCTGAGCCAAGTTTGCTTTTTCAGACATCTGTCCCCACAGCCCTGGCAAACACAGCCTCTAGGCTGGGTCCTCTGGAGCCATACCACAGGACCGTGCCTGCTCTCTCCTGGGAAACTCTGTCCATTCCTTTGGCCACACACCTCCAGAATATGAGAAACCTCAAGGCCCCCGAGGACATACCATTACCGGGAGCCTCCCTGCACACACAGGGGCCTTCGGACACAAGCGGAGCTGCTACCTCCATGAAGGCATGCACACAGATGTCAACAGAGATAGAAGGTTGAGCCGGACAGGCCCTTAGGCCCTAATCTCAACTCTTGCTTTGTTTTCCAGGTGTCACTCCTCAGAGGCTTTGGTTCGAAGAACAGGATATGGGGCTTTCCTGAAGCACTGAACAGAACTTCTCTCGTCTCCACATGGGAAGCTTCCTTGTTGGAGCCGTGTCAAACACCTCAGGTTGGAGAATCCTGCAGAGTCCCTGAGCCACCTCCACATTCCAAGGTCTCCCAGGCCACCAAGCCACAGTAGGACTCATCTTCAGGAGAGTCCATTTCAACTCTCCCCTCTGGGTAGCTCACCCAGGAGCCCGCAGATTGAGCCTGCCTTGTCCTGACTAAAGAGTGGGAATATGAGGTGGCGATCCCAGGCATCCATGCTTAGACACCTGCTCTCGAGTCTTTCCGTATGGGGCCTCCTGGAACCATCCAATAGCACTCGACTTTCGTGCAGAAGGAAACCTTGAGGTTTGGAGTAGTTCACAAATCCCATCGTAGGCAAACCTTCCTGGCCTCATGAGGCCCCCACACCATTCAGCAAGAGGCCATGCTGGACAAAAACTCTAGCCTGAGGCACGTCTCAGAGTTGAAATGACCTCAGTGCAGGAGATCTCGATTCAGCCTCTCAGAGTGGGCCTGCCGTGCCATCGGTCCCAAACCTCACGCTAGCTTGTGTTTTCAGACTTCCTTCCTCACACTCCTGGCAAACAAGCCCTCCGGACTAGGAACTCCAGAACCACAACCCAGCCCAGGGTCTGCCCAAGGGAAGAAAAACGTTTCCCTGTGGGGCTCTCTCCAGAAAACCCAGATGAGGATCAACCTGCTCGGGCCTCGACGGTACCCGAACTGGATAGGCTGCTCTGGGCACTCATGCTCTGTCTGACACAGCCTGAAGCCAGACGTCCAGACAGACAAGGAGACAGCTGGCCACACACCCAGCACTTCAGACACGCCATGGTCTTATGCCGTCACCTCTTCCTAACCTTGGTTTTCAGATATCTGAACCTAGACATTATATCAATTCTCCACACAGCTGGGTATCGCAAGCACAACACAGAACTCCTCCTTCCCCGTGGCTGTAAAGCTTGCTCTTGGCATGGAGTCACACCTTCAGGGTGGGAGAAACCTTCCTGGTCCCTGATGACACGCCCAAACTTGAGTGCTGCTTGGGCACAAATTCACACTCTGACCCTCAGCATGAGCCCCATGTCAAAGAAAGGCCTGTCAGGGCCTGGGCCAAGAGCCCGCATATGGGGCTTGCCAAGCCCCTATGCACCCAATCCTCACCAGTGTTTGAGTTTTCCAGTCGCCCCGCCCGTACCTGGGGCTCTGCTCTGGAATCCCTTTCTTGGAGAGACACGTGAGCCAGACAACACTTTTCCACCCTTCCCACAAAATGACCCCAAACTCTTGGGAGCTGGGACAAATCCCCAGAGAGGGATACTCGTCCACAGTCCCTGAGGCCACCCCTCCAATCCACGGCTATCTCGGACACAACATCCAGAGACAAAAGCCTGAAGGAACGCCTCCCACTCGCCCTTGTTTCAGAGGCCCAGGAGCTCCCTCTCGGGCTGTACATCCGGCCTGCCATACCCTAGGCGCCACTCATAAGCTGAGTTTGTGTTTTCAGACTTCTGTGCCCTCAGCCTGGACCCACACAACCGCCAGGCTAGGGCCTCTGGAGCCACTGCGAAAGATTGTGCCTGCCCTCTCCAAGGAAATTGTGCCCAATCCATTGACCACAACCCTACAGGTTAGGGAAAAGCTCCAAGGCCCCTGAGGCCATCAATAGTGTAGGCCACCCTGGACTAAGAGGGGCTCTCTGACACCAGCGGAGCAACTATCTCCACTTAGACTCTCAGACAGTGTCCCCAGAGACAGAAGGTTGAAATGGACAGGCCCCCAGGCCCTAATCTGAACCTTAGCTTTGGTTTCCATGTGTCCGTCCTCAGAGGTCTGTTTTCGTAGACCAGCACACGGGGCTTTTCTGAGGCTCCAAACCAAACCTCTCTCGTCTCCACATGGGGAGCTTACTTACTGGGGATGTATCAAACCCTTCAGGTAGGAGAGTTCCGCAGGGCCACTGAACAACCAGCACATTCCAAGGTTTCCATGGACCCAAACGCACATTATGACGCATCCTCAGGAGAGGCCATTTCAACTCAGCCCCCTGGTTAGCGTGCCCCAGAGGCAGCAGATCAAACATATCTTGTGGCTAATGGCCAATGGGAATGCGAGGCATGCTGTACAGGGATCCATCCTTCGAACCGTGCTCTCCAGTCCTTCCGTATGGTATGTCCTGGAGCCATGCAACAGGACTCGAATGTCCCACAGAAGGAAACCTGGTGGTTTGGGGCAACCTCCAAACTCAGCGTGGGAAAACTTCCTTGGCCTCATGAGGCCCCCGCTTCATGAAGGTGCCAACATGGACACATACGCCAGCCTCAGCCAACGTCTGATCCTCAGCCTGACTTCAGATGCAGGAGATTTTGATTCAGCCTCTGCCTAGTGGGCCTGCTCTGCCCTTGGCTCCAATCCTCACTTTAGCTTGTGTTCCTAGACTTCCGTCCTCACACTCCTGGCCCGCAAACCCTCCCTACTGGGAATTCTGGGGCCACAATGAAGCACTCCGCCTGCCTCCCAGGAGAAAAACTTTGTCTATGGTGCTGCCCAGAAACCCCAAATGAGGATCAAACTGCTTGGCCCTCGGCAACACCCCAATTGCATAGGCTACCTTAAACACTGATGCTCTGTCGCAAATAGCCTGAGCCCAGACCTTCCAACAGACACCGACACAGCTGGCTGCACACCCAGCACATTGGACCCGCCACTGCCTTAGGCCACCATTCATTCCCAACCTGGGTTTTCAGTCATCAGAACCTAGACCTTATCTCCAATCCCTGCACAGGGGGGAACCTGATGCACAAGTCAGAACCCCTCCTTCCCCATGGCAAGAAACCTTGCTGCTGGCAGTGAGTCAAACCTTCAGTGTAGGAGAAAACGGCATGGCCCATGAGGCCACGCCCATGTGTGAGGGCCGCCTTGGGCACAAACACACATTGTGACCCTCAGCGTGAGTACCTTATTCAAGTAACGCCTCTCAGTGATTGGACCAAGAGCCTGCATATGTGGCTTGCCATGCCCATAGGCACGCAGGACTAACTAGATGGTGTGTATTCCAGTTGAGGGAACCCACTGCTGTGCTCTAGAGTCCCTCTCCTGGGGCGTCCCCTGTGGCAGAAAACAGTACTCTTCCCTTCCCACAGAATGAACCCAAACACTTGGGAGCTTGGACAATCCCCCGAGAGGAAGGCTCTTCCTCGGCCCCTGAAGCAACCCCTACCCTGAACGGCCACTGTGAACGCAACACCCAGAGACAAAAGCCTGAGCGACTGCCTCCCACTTGCCCTCCTTTGATATCCAGAGGATCTCCCCTCTCGGACTGGAGATCAGGCCTGCCATTACCTTGGCCCCTACCTGAGCCAAGTTTGCTTTTTCAGACATCTGTCCCCACAGCCCTGGCAAACACAGCCTCTAGGCTGGGTCCTCTGGAGCCATACCACAGGACCGTGCCTGCTCTCTCCTGGGAAACTCTGTCCATTCCTTTGGCCACACACCTCCAGAATATGAGAAACCTCAAGGCCCCCGAGGACATACCATTACCGGGAGCCTCCCTGCACACACAGGGGCCTTCGGACACAAGCTGAGCTGCTACCTCCATGAAGGCATGCACACAGATGTCAACAGAGATAGAAGGTTGAGCCGGACAGGCCCTTAGGCCCTAATCTCAACTCTTGCTTTGTTTTCCAGGTGTCACTCCTCAGAGGCTTTGGTTCGAAGAACAGGATATGGGGCTTTCCTGAGGCACTGAACAGAACTTCTCTCGTCTCCACATGGGAAGCTTCCTTGTTGGAGCCGTGTCAAACACCTCAGGTTGGAGAATCCTGCAGAGTCCCTGAGCCACCTCCACATTCCAAGGTCTCCCAGGCCACCAAGCCACAGTAGGACTCATCTTCAGGAGAGTCCATTTCAACTCTCCCCTCTGGGTAGCTCACCCAGGAGCCCGCAGATTGAGCCTGCCTTGTCCTGACTAAAGTGTGGGAATATGAGGTGGCGATCCCAGGCATCCATGCTTAGACACCTGCTCTCGAGTCTTTCCGTATGGGGCCTCCTGGAACCATCCAATAGCACTCGACTTTCGTGCAGAAGGAAACCTTGAGGTTTGGAGTAGTTCACAAATCCCATCGTAGGCAAACCTTCCTGGCCTCATGAGGCCCCCACACCATTCAGCAAGAGGCCATGCTGGACAAAAACTCTAGCCTGAGGCACGTCTCATAGTTGAAATGACCTCAGTGCAGGAGATCTCGATTCAGCCTCTCAGAGTGGGCCTGCCGTGCCATCGGTCCCAAACCTCACGCTAGCTTGTGTTTTCAGACTTCCTTCCTCACACTCCTGGCAAACAAGCCCTCCGGACTAGGAACTCCAGAACCACAACCCAGCCCAGGGTCTGCCCAAGGGAAGAAAAACGTTTCCCTGTGGGGCTCTCTCCAGAAAACCCAGATGAGGATCAACCTGCTCGGGCCTCGACGGTACCCGAACTGGATAGGCTGCTCTGGGCACTCATGCTCTGTCTGACACAGCCTGAAGCCAGACGTCCAGACAGACAAGGAGACAGCTGGCCACACACCCAGCACTTCGGACACGCCATGGTCTTATGCCGTCACCTCTTCCTAACCTTGGTTTTCAGATATCTGAACCTAGACATTATATCAATTCTCCACACAGCTGGGTATCGCAAGCACAACACAGAACTCCTCCTTCCCCGTGGCTGTAAAGCTTGCTCTTGGCATGGAGTCACACCTTCAGGGTGGGAGAAACCTTCCTGGTCCCTGATGACACGCCCAAACTTGAGTGCTGCTTGGGCACAAATTCACACTCTGACCCTCAGCATGAGCCCCATGTCAAAGAAAGGCCTGTCAGGGCCTGGGCCAAGAGCCCGCATATGGGGCTTGCCAAGCCCCTATGCACCCAATCCTCACCAGTGTTTGAGTTTTCCAGTCGCCCCGCCCGTACCTGGGGCTCTGCTCTGGAATCCCTTTCTTGGAGAGACACGTGAGCCAGACAACACTTTTCCACCCTTCCCACAAAATGACCCCAAACTCTTGGGAGCTGGGACAAATCCCCAGAGAGGGATACTCGTCCACAGTCCCTGAGGCCACCCCTCCAATCCACGGCTATCTCGGACACAACATCCAGAGACAAAAGCCTGAAGGAACGCCTCCCACTCGCCCTTGTTTCAGAGGCCCAGGAGCTCCCTCTCGGGCTGTACATCCGGCCTGCCATACCCTAGGCGCCACTCATAAGCTGAGTTTGTGTTTTCAGACTTCTGTGCCCTCAGCCTGGACCCACACAACCGCCAGGCTAGGGCCTCTGGAGCCACTGCGAAAGATTGTGCCTGCCCTCTCCAAGGAAATTGTGCCCAATCCATTGACCACAACCCTACAGGTTAGGGAAAAGCTCCAAGGCCCCTGAGGCCATCAATAGTGTAGGCCACCCTGGACTAAGAGGGGCTCTCTGACACCAGCGGAGCAACTATCTCCACTTAGACTCTCAGACAGTGTCCCCAGAGACAGAAGGTTGAAATGGACAGGCCCCCAGGCCCTAATCTGAACCTTAGCTTTGGTTTCCATGTGTCCGTCCTCAGAGGTCTGTTTTCGTAGACCAGCACACGGGGCTTTTCTGAGGCTCCAAACCAAACCTCTCTCGTCTCCACATGGGGAGCTTACTTACTGGGGATGTATCAAACCCTTCAGGTAGGAGAGTTCCGCAGGGCCACTGAACAACCAGCACATTCCAAGGTTTCCATGGACCCAAACGCACATTATGACGCATCCTCAGGAGAGGCCATTTCAACTCAGCCCCCTGGTTAGCGTGCCCCAGAGGCAGCAGATCAAACATATCTTGTGGCTAATGGCCAATGGGAATGCGAGGCATGCTGTACAGGGATCCATCCTTCGAACCGTGCTCTCCAGTCCTTCCGTATGGTATGTCCTGGAGCCATGCAACAGGACTCGAATGTCCCACAGAAGGAAACCTGGTGGTTTGGGGCAACCTCCAAACTCAGCGTGGGAAAACTTCCTTGGCCTCATGAGGCCCCCGCTTCATGAAGGTGCCAACATGGACACATACGCCAGCCTCAGCCAACGTCTGATCCTCAGCCTGACTTCAGATGCAGGAGATTTTGATTCAGCCTCTGCCTAGTGGGCCTGCTCTGCCCTTGGCTCCAATCCTCACTTTAGCTTGTGTTCCTAGACTTCCGTCCTCACACTCCTGGCCCGCAAACCCTCCCTACTGGGAATTCTGGGGCCACAATGAAGCACTCCGCCTGCCTCCCAGGAGAAAAACTTTGTCTATGGTGCTGCCCAGAAACCCCAAATGAGGATCAAACTGCTTGGCCCTCGGCAACACCCCAATTGCATAGGCTACCTTAAACACTGATGCTCTGTCGCAAATAGCCTGAGCCCAGACCTTCCAACAGACACCGACACAGCTGGCTGCACACCCAGCACATTGGACCCGCCACTGCCTTAGGCCACCATTCATTCCCAACCTGGGTTTTCAGTCATCAGAACCTAGACCTTATCTCCAATCCCTGCACAGGGGGGAACCTGATGCACAAGTCAGAACCCCTCCTTCCCCATGGCAAGAAACCTTGCTGCTGGCAGTGAGTCAAACCTTCAGTGTAGGAGAAAACGGCATGGCCCATGAGGCCACGCCCATGTGTGAGGGCCGCCTTGGGCACAAACACACATTGTGACCCTCAGCGTGAGTACCTTATTCAAGTAACGCCTCTCAGTGATTGGACCAAGAGCCTGCATATGTGGCTTGCCATGCCCATAGGCACGCAGGACTAACTAGATGGTGTGTATTCCAGTTGAGGGAACCCACTGCTGTGCTCTAGAGTCCCTCTCCTGGGGCGTCCCCTGTGGCAGAAAACAGTACTCTTCCCTTCCCACAGAATGAACCCAAACACTTGGGAGCTTGGACAATCCCCCGAGAGGAAGGCTCTTCCTCGGCCCCTGAAGCAACCCCTACCCTGAACGGCCACTGTGAACGCAACACCCAGAGACAAAAGCCTGAGCGACTGCCTCCCACTTGCCCTCCTTTGATATCCAGAGGATCTCCCCTCTCGGACTGGAGATCAGGCCTGCCATTACCTTGGCCCCTACCTGAGCCAAGTTTGCTTTTTCAGACATCTGTCCCCACAGCCCTGGCAAACACAGCCTCTAGGCTGGGTCCTCTGGAGCCATACCACAGGACCGTGCCTGCTCTCTCCTGGGAAACTCTGTCCATTCCTTTGGCCACACACCTCCAGAATATGAGAAACCTCAAGGCCCCCGAGGACATACCATTACCGGGAGCCTCCCTGCACACACAGGGGCCTTCGGACACAAGCTGAGCTGCTACCTCCATGAAGGCATGCACACAGATGTCAACAGAGATAGAAGGTTGAGCCGGACAGGCCCTTAGGCCCTAATCTCAACTCTTGCTTTGTTTTCCAGGTGTCACTCCTCAGAGGCTTTGGTTCGAAGAACAGGATATGGGGCTTTCCTGAGGCACTGAACAGAACTTCTCTCGTCTCCACATGGGAAGCTTCCTTGTTGGAGCCGTGTCAAACACCTCAGGTTGGAGAATCCTGCAGAGTCCCTGAGCCACCTCCACATTCCAAGGTCTCCCAGGCCACCAAGCCACAGTAGGACTCATCTTCAGGAGAGTCCATTTCAACTCTCCCCTCTGGGTAGCTCACCCAGGAGCCCGCAGATTGAGCCTGCCTTGTCCTGACTAAAGTGTGGGAATATGAGGTGGCGATCCCAGGCATCCATGCTTAGACACCTGCTCTCGAGTCTTTCCGTATGGGGCCTCCTGGAACCATCCAATAGCACTCGACTTTCGTGCAGAAGGAAACCTTGAGGTTTGGAGTAGTTCACAAATCCCATCGTAGGCAAACCTTCCTGGCCTCATGAGGCCCCCACACCATTCAGCAAGAGGCCATGCTGGACAAAAACTCTAGCCTGAGGCACGTCTCATAGTTGAAATGACCTCAGTGCAGGAGATCTCGATTCAGCCTCTCAGAGTGGGCCTGCCGTGCCATCGGTCCCAAACCTCACGCTAGCTTGTGTTTTCAGACTTCCTTCCTCACACTCCTGGCAAACAAGCCCTCCGGACTAGGAACTCCAGAACCACAACCCAGCCCAGGGTCTGCCCAAGGGAAGAAAAACGTTTCCCTGTGGGGCTCTCTCCAGAAAACCCAGATGAGGATCAACCTGCTCGGGCCTCGACGGTACCCGAACTGGATAGGCTGCTCTGGGCACTCATGCTCTGTCTGACACAGCCTGAAGCCAGACGTCCAGACAGACAAGGAGACAGCTGGCCACACACCCAGCACTTCGGACACGCCATGGTCTTATGCCGTCACCTCTTCCTAACCTTGGTTTTCAGATATCTGAACCTAGACATTATATCAATTCTCCACACAGCTGGGTATCGCAAGCACAACACAGAACTCCTCCTTCCCCGTGGCTGTAAAGCTTGCTCTTGGCATGGAGTCACACCTTCAGGGTGGGAGAAACCTTCCTGGTCCCTGATGACACGCCCAAACTTGAGTGCTGCTTGGGCACAAATTCACACTCTGACCCTCAGCATGAGCCCCATGTCAAAGAAAGGCCTGTCAGGGCCTGGGCCAAGAGCCCGCATATGGGGCTTGCCAAGCCCCTATGCACCCAATCCTCACCAGTGTTTGAGTTTTCCAGTCGCCCCGCCCGTACCTGGGGCTCTGCTCTGGAATCCCTTTCTTGGAGAGACACGTGAGCCAGACAACACTTTTCCACCCTTCCCACAAAATGACCCCAAACTCTTGGGAGCTGGGACAAATCCCCAGAGAGGGATACTCGTCCACAGTCCCTGAGGCCACCCCTCCAATCCACGGCTATCTCGGACACAACATCCAGAGACAAAAGCCTGAAGGAACGCCTCCCACTCGCCCTTGTTTCAGAGGCCCAGGAGCTCCCTCTCGGGCTGTACATCCGGCCTGCCATACCCTAGGCGCCACTCATAAGCTGAGTTTGTGTTTTCAGACTTCTGTGCCCTCAGCCTGGACCCACACAACCGCCAGGCTAGGGCCTCTGGAGCCACTGCGAAAGATTGTGCCTGCCCTCTCCAAGGAAATTGTGCCCAATCCATTGACCACAACCCTACAGGTTAGGGAAAAGCTCCAAGGCCCCTGAGGCCATCAATAGTGTAGGCCACCCTGGACTAAGAGGGGCTCTCTGACACCAGCGGAGCAACTATCTCCACTTAGACTCTCAGACAGTGTCCCCAGAGACAGAAGGTTGAAATGGACAGGCCCCCAGGCCCTAATCTGAACCTTAGCTTTGGTTTCCATGTGTCCGTCCTCAGAGGTCTGTTTTCGTAGACCAGCACACGGGGCTTTTCTGAGGCTCCAAACCAAACCTCTCTCGTCTCCACATGGGGAGCTTACTTACTGGGGATGTATCAAACCCTTCAGGTAGGAGAGTTCCGCAGGGCCACTGAACAACCAGCACATTCCAAGGTTTCCATGGACCCAAACGCACATTATGACGCATCCTCAGGAGAGGCCATTTCAACTCAGCCCCCTGGTTAGCGTGCCCCAGAGGCAGCAGATCAAACATATCTTGTGGCTAATGGCCAATGGGAATGCGAGGCATGCTGTACAGGGATCCATCCTTCGAACCGTGCTCTCCAGTCCTTCCGTATGGTATGTCCTGGAGCCATGCAACAGGACTCGAATGTCCCACAGAAGGAAACCTGGTGGTTTGGGGCAACCTCCAAACTCAGCGTGGGAAAACTTCCTTGGCCTCATGAGGCCCCCGCTTCATGAAGGTGCCAACATGGACACATACGCCAGCCTCAGCCAACGTCTGATCCTCAGCCTGACTTCAGATGCAGGAGATTTTGATTCAGCCTCTGCCTAGTGGGCCTGCTCTGCCCTTGGCTCCAATCCTCACTTTAGCTTGTGTTCCTAGACTTCCGTCCTCACACTCCTGGCCCGCAAACCCTCCCTACTGGGAATTCTGGGGCCACAATGAAGCACTCCGCCTGCCTCCCAGGAGAAAAACTTTGTCTATGGTGCTGCCCAGAAACCCCAAATGAGGATCAAACTGCTTGGCCCTCGGCAACACCCCAATTGCATAGGCTACCTTAACACTGATGCTCTGTCGCAAATAGCCTGAGCCCAGACCTTCCAACAGACACCGACACAGCTGGCTGCACACCCAGCACATTGGACCCGCCACTGCCTTAGGCCACCATTCATTCCCAACCTGGGTTTTCAGTCATCAGAACCTAGACCTTATCTCCAATCCCTGCACAGGGGGGAACCTGATGCACAAGTCAGAACCCCTCCTTCCCCATGGCAAGAAACCTTGCTGCTGGCAGTGAGTCAAACCTTCAGTGTAGGAGAAAACGGCATGGCCCATGAGGCCACGCCCATGTGTGAGGGCCGCCTTGGGCACAAACACACATTGTGACCCTCAGCGTGAGTACCTTATTCAAGTAACGCCTCTCAGTGATTGGACCAAGAGCCCGCATATGTGGCTTGCCATGCCCATAGGCACGCAGGACTAACTAGATGGTGTGTATTCCAGTTGAGGGAACCCACTGCTGTGCTCTAGAGTCCCTCTCCTGGGGCGTCCCCTGTGGCAGAAAACAGTACTCTTCCCTTCCCACAGAATGAACCCAAACACTTGGGAGCTTGGACAATCCCCCGAGAGGAAGGCTCTTCCTCGGCCCCTGAAGCAACCCCTACCCTGAACGGCCACTGTGAACGCAACACCCAGAGACAAAAGCCTGAGCGACTGCCTCCCACTTGCCCTCCTTTGATATCCAGAGGATCTCCCCTCTCGGACTGGAGATCAGGCCTGCCATTACCTTGGCCCCTACCTGAGCCAAGTTTGCTTTTTCAGACATCTGTCCCCACAGCCCTGGCAAACACAGCCTCTAGGCTGGGTCCTCTGGAGCCATACCACAGGACCGTGCCTGCTCTCTCCTGGGAAACTCTGTCCATTCCTTTGGCCACACACCTCCAGAATATGAGAAACCTCAAGGCCCCCGAGGACATACCATTACCGGGAGCCTCCCTGCACACACAGGGGCCTTCGGACACAAGCTGAGCTGCTACCTCCATGAAGGCATGCACACAGATGTCAACAGAGATAGAAGGTTGAGCCGGACAGGCCCTTAGGCCCTAATCTCAACTCTTGCTTTGTTTTCCAGGTGTCACTCCTCAGAGGCTTTGGTTCGAAGAACAGGATATGGGGCTTTCCTGAGGCACTGAACAGAACTTCTCTCGTCTCCACATGGGAAGCTTCCTTGTTGGAGCCGTGTCAAACACCTCAGGTTGGAGAATCCTGCAGAGTCCCTGAGCCACCTCCACATTCCAAGGTCTCCCAGGCCACCAAGCCACAGTAGGACTCATCTTCAGGAGAGTCCATTTCAACTCTCCCCTCTGGGTAGCTCACCCAGGAGCCCGCAGATTGAGCCTGCCTTGTCCTGAATAAAGAGTGGGAATATGAGGTGGCGATCCCAGGCATCCATGCTTAGACACCTGCTCTCGAGTCTTTCCGTATGGGGCCTCCTGGAACCATCCAATAGCACTCGACTTTCGTGCAGAAGGAAACCTTGAGGTTTGGAGTAGTTCACAAATCCCATCGTAGGCAAACCTTCCTGGCCTCATGAGGCCCCCACACCATTCAGCAAGAGGCCATGCTGGACAAAAACTCTAGCCTGAGGCACATCTCATAGTTGAAATGACCTCAGTGCAGGAGATCTCGATTCAGCCTCTCAGAGTGGGCCTGCCGTGCCATCGGTCCCAAACCTCACGCTAGCTTGTGTTTTCAGACTTCCTTCCTCACACTCCTGGCAAACAAGCCCTCCGGACTAGGAACTCCAGAACCACAACCCAGCCCAGGGTCTGCCCAAGGGAAGAAAAACGTTTCCCTGTGGGGCTCTCTCCAGAAAACCCAGATGAGGATCAACCTGCTCGGGCCTCGACGGTACCCGAACTGGATAGGCTGCTCTGGGCACTCATGCTCTGTCTGACACAGCCTGAAGCCAGACGTCCAGACAGACAAGGAGACAGCTGGCCACACACCCAGCACTTCGGACACGCCATGGTCTTATGCCGTCACCTCTTCCTAACCTTGGTTTTCAGATATCTGAACCTAGACATTATATCAATTCTCCACACAGCTGGGTATCGCAAGCACAACACAGAACTCCTCCTTCCCCGTGGCTGTAAAGCTTGCTCTTGGCATGGAGTCACACCTTCAGGGTGGGAGAAACCTTCCTGGTCCCTGATGACACGCCCAAACTTGAGTGCTGCTTGGGCACAAATTCACACTCTGACCCTCAGCATGAGCCCCATGTCAAAGAAAGGCCTGTCAGGGCCTGGGCCAAGAGCCCGCATATGGGGCTTGCCAAGCCCCTATGCACCCAATCCTCACCAGTGTTTGAGTTTTCCAGTCGCCCCGCCCGTACCTGGGGCTCTGCTCTGGAATCCCTTTCTTGGAGAGACACGTGAGCCAGACAACACTTTTCCACCCTTCCCACAAAATGACCCCAAACTCTTGGGAGCTGGGACAAATCCCCAGAGAGGGATACTCGTCCACAGTCCCTGAGGCCACCCCTCCAATCCACGGCTATCTCGGACACAACATCCAGAGACAAAAGCCTGAAGGAACGCCTCCCACTCGCCCTTGTTTCAGAGGCCCAGGAGCTCCCTCTCGGGCTGTACATCCGGCCTGCCATACCCTAGGCGCCACTCATAAGCTGAGTTTGTGTTTTCAGACTTCTGTGCCCTCAGCCTGGACCCACACAACCGCCAGGCTAGGGCCTCTGGAGCCACTGCGAAAGATTGTGCCTGCCCTCTCCAAGGAAATTGTGCCCAATCCATTGACCACAACCCTACAGGTTAGGGAAAAGCTCCAAGGCCCCTGAGGCCATCAATAGTGTAGGCCACCCTGGACTAAGAGGGGCTCTCTGACACCAGCGGAGCAACTATCTCCACTTAGACTCTCAGACAGTGTCCCCAGAGACAGAAGGTTGAAATGGACAGGCCCCCAGGCCCTAATCTGAACCTTAGCTTTGGTTTCCATGTGTCCGTCCTCAGAGGTCTGTTTTCGTAGACCAGCACACGGGGCTTTTCTGAGGCTCCAAACCAAACCTCTCTCGTCTCCACATGGGGAGCTTACTTACTGGGGATGTATCAAACCCTTCAGGTAGGAGAGTTCCGCAGGGCCACTGAACAACCAGCACATTCCAAGGTTTCCATGGACCCAAACGCACATTATGACGCATCCTCAGGAGAGGCCATTTCAACTCAGCCCCCTGGTTAGCGTGCCCCAGAGGCAGCAGATCAAACATATCTTGTGGCTAATGGCCAATGGGAATGCGAGGCATGCTGTACAGGGATCCATCCTTCGAACCGTGCTCTCCAGTCCTTCCGTATGGTATGTCCTGGAGCCATGCAACAGGACTCGAATGTCCCACAGAAGGAAACCTGGTGGTTTGGGGCAACCTCCAAACTCAGCGTGGGAAAACTTCCTTGGCCTCATGAGGCCCCCGCTTCATGAAGGTGCCAACATGGACACATACGCCAGCCTCAGCCAACGTCTGATCCTCAGCCTGACTTCAGATGCAGGAGATTTTGATTCAGCCTCTGCCTAGTGGGCCTGCTCTGCCCTTGGCTCCAATCCTCACTTTAGCTTGTGTTCCTAGACTTCCGTCCTCACACTCCTGGCCCGCAAACCCTCCCTACTGGGAATTCTGGGGCCACAATGAAGCACTCCGCCTGCCTCCCAGGAGAAAAACTTTGTCTATGGTGCTGCCCAGAAACCCCAAATGAGGATCAAACTGCTTGGCCCTCGGCAACACCCCAATTGCATAGGCTACCTTAAACACTGATGCTCTGTCGCAAATAGCCTGAGCCCAGACCTTCCAACAGACACCGACACAGCTGGCTGCACACCCAGCACATTGGACCCGCCACTGCATTAGGCCACCATTCATTCCCAACCTGGGTTTTCAGTCATCAGAACCTAGACCTTATCTCCAATCCCTGCACAGGGGGGAACCTGATGCACAAGTCAGAACCCCTCCTTCCCCATGGCAAGAAACCTTGCTGCTGGCAGTGAGTCAAACCTTCAGTGTAGGAGAAAACGGCATGGCCCATGAGGCCACGCCCATGTGTGAGGGCCGCCTTGGGCACAAACACACATTGTGACCCTCAGCGTGAGTACCTTATTCAAGTAACGCCTCTCAGTGATTGGACCAAGAGCCTGCATATGTGGCTTGCCATGCCCATAGGCACGCAGGACTAACTAGATGGTGTGTATTCCAGTTGAGGGAACCCACTGCTGTGCTCTAGAGTCCCTCTCCTGGGGCGTCCCCGGTGGCAGAAAACAGTACTCTTCCCTTCCCACAGAATGAACCCAAACACTTGGGAGCTTGGACAATCCCCCAAGAGGAAGGCTCTTCCTCGGCCCCTGAAGCAACCCCTACCCTGAACGGCCACTGTGAACGCAACACCCAGAGACAAAAGCCTGAGCGACTGCCTCCCACTTGCCCTCCTTTGATATCCAGAGGATCTCCCCTCTCGGACTGGAGATCAGGCCTGCCATTACCTTGGCCCCTACCTGAGCCAAGTTTGCTTTTTCAGACATCTGTCCCCACAGCCCTGGCAAACACAGCCTCTAGGCTGGGTCCTCTGGAGCCATACCACAGGACCGTGCCTGCTCTCTCCTGGGAAACTCTGTCCATTCCTTTGGCCACACACCTCCAGAATATGAGAAACCTCAAGGCCCCCGAGGACATACCATTACCGGGAGCCTCCCTGCACACACAGGGGCCTTCGGACACAAGCTGAGCTGCTACCTCCATGAAGGCATGCACACAGATGTCAACAGAGATAGAAGGTTGAGCCGGACAGGCCCTTAGGCCCTAATCTCAACTCTTGCTTTGTTTTCCAGGTGTCACTCCTCAGAGGCTTTGGTTCGAAGAACAGGATATGGGGCTTTCCTGAGGCACTGAACAGAACTTCTCTCGTCTCCACATGGGAAGCTTCCTTGTTGGAGCCGTGTCAAACACCTCAGGTTGGAGAATCCTGCAGAGTCCCTGAGCCACCTCCACATTCCAAGGTCTCCCAGGCCACCAAGCCACAGTAGGACTCATCTTCAGGAGAGTCCATTTCAACTCTCCCCTCTGGGTAGCTCACCCAGGAGCCCGCAGATTGAGCCTGCCTTGTCCTGACTAAAGAGTGGGAATATGAGGTGGCGATCCCAGGCATCCATGCTTAGACACCTGCTCTCGAGTCTTTCCGTATGGGGCCTCCTGGAACCATCCAATAGCACTCGACTTTCGTGCAGAAGGAAACCTTGAGGTTTGGAGTAGTTCACAAATCCCATCGTAGGCAAACCTTCCTGGCCTCATGAGGCCCCCACACCATTCAGCAAGAGGCCATGCTGGACAAAAACTCTAGCCTGAGGCACGTCTCATAGTTGAAATGACCTCAGTGCAGGAGATCTCGATTCAGCCTCTCAGAGTGGGCCTGCCGTGCCATCGGTCCCAAACCTCACGCTAGCTTGTGTTTTCAGACTTCCTTCCTCACACTCCTGGCAAACAAGCCCTCCGGACTAGGAACTCCAGAACCACAACCCAGCCCAGGGTCTGCCCAAGGGAAGAAAAACGTTTCCCTGTGGGGCTCTCTCCAGAAAACCCAGATGAGGATCAACCTGCTCGGGCCTCGACGGTACCCGAACTGGATAGGCTGCTCTGGGCACTCATGCTCTGTCTGACACAGCCTGAAGCCAGACGTCCAGACAGACAAGGAGACAGCTGGCCACACACCCAGCACTTCGGACACGCCATGGTCTTATGCCGTCACCTCTTCCTAACCTTGGTTTTCAGATATCTGAACCTAGACATTATATCAATTCTCCACACAGCTGGGTATCGCAAGCACAACACAGAACTCCTCCTTCCCCGTGGCTGTAAAGCTTGCTCTTGGCATGGAGTCACACCTTCAGGGTGGGAGAAACCTTCCTGGTCCCTGATGACACGCCCAAACTTGAGTGCTGCTTGGGCACAAATTCACACTCTGACCCTCAGCATGAGCCCCATGTCAAAGAAAGGCCTGTCAGGGCCTGGGCCAAGAGCCCGCATATGGGGCTTGCCAAGCCCCTATGCACCCAATCCTCACCAGTGTTTGAGTTTTCCAGTCGCCCCGCCCGTACCTGGGGCTCTGCTCTGGAATCCCTTTCTTGGAGAGACACGTGAGCCAGACAACACTTTTCCACCCTTCCCACAAAATGACCCCAAACTCTTGGGAGCTGGGACAAATCCCCAGAGAGGGATACTCGTCCACAGTCCCTGAGGCCACCCCTCCAATCCACGGCTATCTCGGACACAACATCCAGAGACAAAAGCCTGAAGGAACGCCTCCCACTCGCCCTTGTTTCAGAGGCCCAGGAGCTCCCTCTCGGGCTGTACATCCGGCCTGCCATACCCTAGGCGCCACTCATAAGCTGAGTTTGTGTTTTCAGACTTCTGTGCCCTCAGCCTGGACCCACACAACCGCCAGGCTAGGGCCTCTGGAGCCACTGCGAAAGATTGTGCCTGCCCTCTCCAAGGAAATTGTGCCCAATCCATTGACCACAACCCTACAGGTTAGGGAAAAGCTCCAAGGCCCCTGAGGCCATCAATAGTGTAGGCCACCCTGGACTAAGAGGGGCTCTCTGACACCAGCGGAGCAACTATCTCCACTTAGACTCTCAGACAGTGTCCCCAGAGACAGAAGGTTGAAATGGACAGGCCCCCAGGCCCTAATCTGAACCTTAGCTTTGGTTTCCATGTGTCCGTCCTCAGAGGTCTGTTTTCGTAGACCAGCACACGGGGCTTTTCTGAGGCTCCAAACCAAACCTCTCTCGTCTCCACATGGGGAGCTTACTTACTGGGGATGTATCAAACCCTTCAGGTAGGAGAGTTCCGCAGGGCCACTGAACAACCAGCACATTCCAAGGTTTCCATGGACCCAAACGCACATTATGACGCATCCTCAGGAGAGGCCATTTCAACTCAGCCCCCTGGTTAGCGTGCCCCAGAGGCAGCAGATCAAACATATCTTGTGGCTAATGGCCAATGGGAATGCGAGGCATGCTGTACAGGGATCCATCCTTCGAACCGTGCTCTCCAGTCCTTCCGTATGGTATGTCCTGGAGCCATGCAACAGGACTCGAATGTCCCACAGAAGGAAACCTGGTGGTTTGGGGCAACCTCCAAACTCAGCGTGGGAAAACTTCCTTGGCCTCATGAGGCCCCCGCTTCATGAAGGTGCCAACATGGACACATACGCCAGCCTCAGCCAACGTCTGATCCTCAGCCTGACTTCAGATGCAGGAGATTTTGATTCAGCCTCTGCCTAGTGGGCCTGCTCTGCCCTTGGCTCCAATCCTCACTTTAGCTTGTGTTCCTAGACTTCCGTCCTCACACTCCTGGCCCGCAAACCCTCCCTACTGGGAATTCTGGGGCCACAATGAAGCACTCCGCCTGCCTCCCAGGAGAAAAACTTTGTCTATGGTGCTGCCCAGAAACCCCAAATGAGGATCAAACTGCTTGGCCCTCGGCAACACCCCAATTGCATAGGCTACCTTAAACACTGATGCTCTGTCGCAAATAGCCTGAGCCCAGACCTTCCAACAGACACCGACACAGCTGGCTGCACACCCAGCACATTGGACCCGCCACTGCCTTAGGCCACCATTCATTCCCAACCTGGGTTTTCAGTCATCAGAACCTAGACCTTATCTCCAATCCCTGCACAGGGGGGAACCTGATGCACAAGTCAGAACCCCTCCTTCCCCATGGCAAGAAACCTTGCTGCTGGCAGTGAGTCAAACCTTCAGTGTAGGAGAAAACGGC
This sequence comes from Mustela nivalis, assembly GCF_964662115.1. Taxonomy (NCBI): domain Eukaryota; kingdom Metazoa; phylum Chordata; class Mammalia; order Carnivora; family Mustelidae; genus Mustela; species Mustela nivalis. The sequence goes on along the minus strand of NW_028136459.1, from coordinate 1,074,039 downwards.
ATGGCCCATGAGGCCACGCCCATGTGTGAGGGCCGCCTTGGGCACAAACACACATTGTGACCCTCAGCGTGAGTACCTTATTCAAGTAACGCCTCTCAGTGATTGGACCAAGAGCCTGCATATGTGGCTTGCCATGCCCATAGGCACGCAGGACTAACTAGATGGTGTGTATTCCAGTTGAGGGAACCCACTGCTGTGCTCTAGAGTCCCTCTCCTGGGGCGTCCCCTGTGGCAGAAAACAGTACTCTTCCCTTCCCACAGAATGAACCCAAACACTTGGGAGCTTGGACAATCCCCCGAGAGGAAGGCTCTTCCTCGGCCCCTGAAGCAACCCCTACCCTGAACGGCCACTGTGAACGCAACACCCAGAGACAAAAGCCTGAGCGACTGCCTCCCACTTGCCCTCCTTTGATATCCAGAGGATCTCCCCTCTCGGACTGGAGATCAGGCCTGCCATTACCTTGGCCCCTACCTGAGCCAAGTTTGCTTTTTCAGACATCTGTCCCCACAGCCCTGGCAAACACAGCCTCTAGGCTGGGTCCTCTGGAGCCATACCACAGGACCGTGCCTGCTCTCTCCTGGGAAACTCTGTCCATTCCTTTGGCCACACACCTCCAGAATATGAGAAACCTCAAGGCCCCCGAGGACATACCATTACCGGGAGCCTCCCTGCACACACAGGGGCCTTCGGACACAAGCTGAGCTGCTACCTCCATGAAGGCATGCACACAGATGTCAACAGAGATAGAAGGTTGAGCCGGACAGGCCCTTAGGCCCTAATCTCAACTCTTGCTTTGTTTTCCAGGTGTCACTCCTCAGAGGCTTTGGTTCGAAGAACAGGATATGGGGCTTTCCTGAGGCACTGAACAGAACTTCTCTCGTCTCCACATGGGAAGCTTCCTTGTTGGAGCCGTGTCAAACACCTCAGGTTGGAGAATCCTGCAGAGTCCCTGAGCCACCTCCACATTCCAAGGTCTCCCAGGCCACCAAGCCACAGTAGGACTCATCTTCAGGAGAGTCCATTTCAACTCTCCCCTCTGGGTAGCTCACCCAGGAGCCCGCAGATTGAGCCTGCCTTGTCCTGACTAAAGAGTGGGAATATGAGGTGGCGATCCCAGGCATCCATGCTTAGACACCTGCTCTCGAGTCTTTCCGTATGGGGCCTCCTGGAACCATCCAATAGCACTCGACTTTCGTGCAGAAGGAAACCTTGAGGTTTGGAGTAGTTCACAAATCCCATCGTAGGCAAACCTTCCTGGCCTCATGAGGCCCCCACACCATTCAGCAAGAGGCCATGCTGGACAAAAACTCTAGCCTGAGGCACGTCTCATAGTTGAAATGACCTCAGTGCAGGAGATCTCGATTCAGCCTCTCAGAGTGGGCCTGCCGTGCCATCGGTCCCAAACCTCACGCTAGCTTGTGTTTTCAGACTTCCTTCCTCACACTCCTGGCAAACAAGCCCTCCGGACTAGGAACTCCAGAACCACAACCCAGCCCAGGGTCTGCCCAAGGGAAGAAAAACGTTTCCCTGTGGGGCTCTCTCCAGAAAACCCAGATGAGGATCAACCTGCTCGGGCCTCGACGGTACCCGAACTGGATAGGCTGCTCTGGGCACTCATGCTCTGTCTGACACAGCCTGAAGCCAGACGTCCAGACAGACAAGGAGACAGCTGGCCACACACCCAGCACTTCGGACACGCCATGGTCTTATGCCGTCACCTCTTCCTAACCTTGGTTTTCAGATATCTGAACCTAGACATTATATCAATTCTCCACACAGCTGGGTATCGCAAGCACAACACAGAACTCCTCCTTCCCCGTGGCTGTAAAGCTTGCTCTTGGCATGGAGTCACACCTTCAGGGTGGGAGAAACCTTCCTGGTCCCTGATGACACGCCCAAACTTGAGTGCTGCTTGGGCACAAATTCACACTCTGACCCTCAGCATGAGCCCCATGTCAAAGAAAGGCCTGTCAGGGCCTGGGCCAAGAGCCCGCATATGGGGCTTGCCAAGCCCCTATGCACCCAATCCTCACCAGTGTTTGAGTTTTCCAGTCGCCCCGCCCGTACCTGGGGCTCTGCTCTGGAATCCCTTTCTTGGAGAGACACGTGAGCCAGACAACACTTTTCCACCCTTCCCACAAAATGACCCCAAACTCTTGGGAGCTGGGACAAATCCCCAGAGAGGGATACTCGTCCACAGTCCCTGAGGCCACCCCTCCAATCCACGGCTATCTCGGACACAACATCCAGAGACAAAAGCCTGAAGGAACGCCTCCCACTCGCCCTTGTTTCAGAGGCCCAGGAGCTCCCTCTCGGGCTGTACATCCGGCCTGCCATACCCTAGGCGCCACTCATAAGCTGAGTTTGTGTTTTCAGACTTCTGTGCCCTCAGCCTGGACCCACACAACCGCCAGGCTAGGGCCTCTGGAGCCACTGCGAAAGATTGTGCCTGCCCTCTCCAAGGAAATTGTGCCCAATCCATTGACCACAACCCTACAGGTTAGGGAAAAGCTCCAAGGCCCCTGAGGCCATCAATAGTGTAGGCCACCCTGGACTAAGAGGGGCTCTCTGACACCAGCGGAGCAACTATCTCCACTTAGACTCTCAGACAGTGTCCCCAGAGACAGAAGGTTGAAATGGACAGGCCCCCAGGCCCTAATCTGAACCTTAGCTTTGGTTTCCATGTGTCCGTCCTCAGAGGTCTGTTTTCGTAGACCAGCACACGGGGCTTTTCTGAGGCTCCAAACCAAACCTCTCTCGTCTCCACATGGGGAGCTTACTTACTGGGGATGTATCAAACCCTTCAGGTAGGAGAGTTCCGCAGGGCCACTGAACAACCAGCACATTCCAAGGTTTCCATGGACCCAAACGCACATTATGACGCATCCTCAGGAGAGGCCATTTCAACTCAGCCCCCTGGTTAGCGTGCCCCAGAGGCAGCAGATCAAACATATCTTGTGGCTAATGGCCAATGGGAATGCGAGGCATGCTGTACAGGGATCCATCCTTCGAACCGTGCTCTCCAGTCCTTCCGTATGGTATGTCCTGGAGCCATGCAACAGGACTCGAATGTCCCACAGAAGGAAACCTGGTGGTTTGGGGCAACCTCCAAACTCAGCGTGGGAAAACTTCCTTGGCCTCATGAGGCCCCCGCTTCATGAAGGTGCCAACATGGACACATACGCCAGCCTCAGCCAACGTCTGATCCTCAGCCTGACTTCAGATGCAGGAGATTTTGATTCAGCCTCTGCCTAGTGGGCCTGCTCTGCCCTTGGCTCCAATCCTCACTTTAGCTTGTGTTCCTAGACTTCCGTCCTCACACTCCTGGCCCGCAAACCCTCCCTACTGGGAATTCTGGGGCCACAATGAAGCACTCCGCCTGCCTCCCAGGAGAAAAACTTTGTCTATGGTGCTGCCCAGAAACCCCAAATGAGGATCAAACTGCTTGGCACTCGGCAACACCCCAATTGCATAGGCTACCTTAAACACTGATGCTCTGTCGCAAATAGCCTGAGCCCAGACCTTCCAACAGACACCGACACAGCTGGCTGCACACCCAGCACATTGGACCCGCCACTGCCTTAGGCCACCATTCATTCCCAACCTGGGTTTTCAGTCATCAGAACCTAGACCTTATCTCCAATCCCTGCACAGGGGGGAACCTGATGCACAAGTCAGAACCCCTCCTTCCCCATGGCAAGAAACCTTGCTGCTGGCAGTGAGTCAAACCTTCAGTGTAGGAGAAAACGGCATGGCCCATGAGGCCACGCCCATGTGTGAGGGCCGCCTTGGGCACAAACACACATTGTGACCCTCAGCGTGAGTACCTTATTCAAGTAACGCCTCTCAGTGATTGGACCAAGAGCCTGCATATGTGGCTTGCCATGCCCATAGGCACGCAGGACTAACTAGATGGTGTGTATTCCAGTTGAGGGAACCCACTGCTGTGCTCTAGAGTCCCTCTCCTGGGGCGTCCCCTGTGGCAGAAAACAGTACTCTTCCCTTCCCACAGAATGAACCCAAACACTTGGGAGCTTGGACAATCCCCCGAGAGGAAGGCTCTTCCTCGGCCCCTGAAGCAACCCCTACCCTGAACGGCCACTGTGAACGCAACACCCAGAGACAAAAGCCTGAGCGACTGCCTCCCACTTGCCCTCCTTTGATATCCAGAGGATCTCCCCTCTCGGACTGGAGATCAGGCCTGCCATTACCTTGGCCCCTACCTGAGCCAAGTTTGCTTTTTCAGACATCTGTCCCCACAGCCCTGGCAAACACAGCCTCTAGGCTGGGTCCTCTGGAGCCATACCACAGGACCGTGCCTGCTCTCTCCTGGGAAACTCTGTCCATTCCTTTGGCCACACACCTCCAGAATATGAGAAACCTCAAGGCCCCCGAGGACATACCATTACCGGGAGCCTCCCTGCACACACAGGGGCCTTCGGACACAAGCTGAGCTGCTACCTCCATGAAGGCATGCACACAGATGTCAACAGAGATAGAAGGTTGAGCCGGACAGGCCCTTAGGCCCTAATCTCAACTCTTGCTTTGTTTTCCAGGTGTCACTCCTCAGAGGCTTTGGTTCGAAGAACAGGATATGGGGCTTTCCTGAGGCACTGAACAGAACTTCTCTCGTCTCCACATGGGAAGCTTCCTTGTTGGAGCCGTGTCAAACACCTCAGGTTGGAGAATCCTGCAGAGTCCCTGAGCCACCTCCACATTCCAAGGTCTCCAAGGCCACCAAGCCACAGTAGGACTCATCTTCAGGAGAGTCCATTTCAACTCTCTTCTCTGGGTAGCTCACCCAGGAGCCCGCAGATTGAGCCTGCCTTGTCCTGACTAAAGAGTGGGAATATGAGGTGGCGATCCCAGGCATCCATGCTTAGACACCTGCTCTCGAGTCTTTCCGTATGGGGCCTCCTGGAACCATCCAATAGCACTCGACTTTCGTGTAGAAGGAAACCTTGAGGTTTGGAGTAGTTCACAAATCCCATCGTAGGCAAACCTTCCTGGCCTCATGAGGCCCCCACACCATTCAGCAAGAGGCCATGCTGGACAAAAACTCTAGACTGAGGCACGTCTCAGAGTTGAAATGACCTCAGTGCAGGAGATCTCGATTCAGCCTCTCAGAGTGGGCCTGCCGTGCCATCGGTCCCAAACCTCACGCTAGCTTGTGTTTTCAGACTTCCTTCCTCACACTCCTGGCAAACAAGCCCTCCGGACTAGGAACTCCAGAACCACAACCCAGCCCAGGGTCTGCCCAAGGGAAGAAAAACGTTTCCCTGTGGGGCTCTCTCCAGAAAACCCAGATGAGGATCAACCTGCTCGGGCCTCGACGGTACCCGAACTGGATAGGCTGCTCTGGGCACTCATGCTCTGTCTGACACAGCCTGAAGCCAGACGTCCAGACAGACAAGGAGACAGCTGGCCACACACCCAGCACTTCGGACACGCCATGGTCTTATGCCGTCACCTCTTCCTAACCTTGGTTTTCAGATATCTGAACCTAGACATTATATCAATTCTCCACACAGCTGGGTATCGCAAGCACAACACAGAACTCCTCCTTCCCCGTGGCTGTAAAGCTTGCTCTTGGCATGGAGTCACACTTTCAGGGTGGGAGAAACCTTCCTGGTCCCTGATGACACGCCCAAACTTGAGTGCTGCTTGGGCACAAATTCACACTCTGACCCTCAGCATGAGCCCCATGTCAAAGAAAGGCCTGTCAGGGCCTGGGCCAAGAGCCCGCATATGGGGCTTGCCAAGCCCCTATGTACCCAATCCTCACCAGTGTTTGAGTTTTCCAGTCGCCCCGCCCGTACCTGGGGCTCTGCTCTGGAATCCCTTTCTTGGAGAGACACGTGAGCCAGACAACACTTTTCCACCCTTCCCACAAAATGACCCCAAACTCTTGGGAGCTGGGACAAATCCCCAGAGAGGGATACTCGTCCACAGTCCCTGAGGCCACCCCTCCAATCCACGGCTATCTCGGACACAACATCCAGAGACAAAAGCCTGAAGGAACGCCTCCCACTCGCCCTTGTTTCAGAGGCCGAGGAGCTCCCTCTCGGGCTGTATTCCGGCCTGCCATACTCTAGGCGCCACTCATAAGCTGAGTTTGTGTTTTCAGACTTCTGTGCCCTCAGCCTGGACCCACACAACCGCCAGGCTAGGGCCTCTGGAGCCACAGCGAAAGATTGTGCCTGCCCTCTCCAAGGAAATTGTGCCCAATCCATTGACCACAACACTACAGGTTAGGGAAAAGCTCCAAGGCCCCTGAGGCCATCAATAGTGTAGGCCACCCTGGACTAAAGGGGGCTCTCTGACACCAGCGGAGCAACTATCTCCACTTAGACTCTCAGACAGTGTCCCCAGAGACAGAAGGTTGAAATGGCCAGGCCCCCAGGCCCTAATCTGAACCTTAGCTTTGGTTTCCATGTGTCCGTCCTCAGAGGTCTGTTTTCGTAGATCAGCCCTCGGGGCTTTTCTGAGGCTTCAAACCAAACCTCTCTCGTCTCCACATGGGGAGTTTACTTACTGGGGATGTATCAAACCCTTCAGGTAGGAGAGTTCCGCAGGGCCACTGAACAACCAGCACATTCCAAGGTTTCCATGGACCCAAACGCACATTATGACGCATCCTCAGGAGAGGCCATTTCAACTCAGCCCCCTGGTTAGCGTGCCCCAGAGGCAGCAGATCAAACATATCTTGTGGCTAATGGCCAATGGGAATGCGAGGCATGCTGTACAGGGATCCATCCTTCGAACCGTGCTCTCCAGTCCTTCCGTATGGTATGTCCTGGAGCCATGCAACAGGACTCGAATGTCCCACAGAAGGAAACCTGGTGGTTTGGGGCAACCTCCAAACTCAGCGTGGGAAAACTTCCTTGGCCTCATGAGGCCCCCGCTTCATGAAGGTGCCAACATGGACACATGCGCCAGCCTCAGCCAACGTCTGATCCTCAGCCTGACTTCAGATGCAGGAGATTTTGATTCAGCCTCTGCCTAGTGGGCCTGCTCTGCCCTTGGCTCCAATCCTCACTTTAGCTTGTGTTCCTAGACTTCCGTCCTCACACTCCTGGCCCGCAAACCCTCCCTACTGGGAATTCTGGGGCCACAATGAAGCACTCCGCCTGCCTCCCAGGAGAAAAACTTTGTCTATGGTGCTGCCCAGAAACCCCAAATGAGGATCAAACTGCTTGGCCCTCGGCAACACCCCAATTGCATAGGCTACCTTAAACACTGATGCTCTGTCGCAAATAGCCTGAGCCCAGACCTTCCAACAGACACCGACACAGCTGGCTGCACACCCAGCACATTGGACCCGCCACTGCCTTAGGCCACCATTCATTCCCAACCTGGGTTTTCAGTCATCAGAACCTAGACCTTATCTCCAATCCCTGCACAGGGGGGAACCTGATGCACAAGTCAGAACCCCTCCTTCCCCATGGCAAGAAACCTTGCTGCTGGCAGTGAGTCAAACCTTCAGTGTAGGAGAAAACGGCATGGCCCATGAGGCCACGCCCATGTGTGAGGGCCGCCTTGGGCACAAACACACATTGTGACCCTCAGCGTGAGTACCTTATTCAAGTAACGCCTCTCAGTGATTGGACCAAGAGCCTGCATATGTGGCTTGCCATGCCCATAGGCACGCAGGACTAACTAGATGGTGTGTATTCCAGTTGAGGGAACCCACTGCTGTGCTCTAGAGTCCCTCTCCTGGGGCGTCCCCTGTGGCAGAAAACAGTACTCTTCCCTTCCCACAGAATGAACCCAAACACTTGGGAGCTTGGACAATCCCCCGAGAGGAAGGCTCTTCCTCGGCCCCTGAAGCAACCCCTACCCTGAACGGCCACTGTGAACGCAACACCCAGAGACAAAAGCCTGAGCGACTGCCTCCCACTTGCCCTCCTTTGATATCCAGAGGATCTCCCCTCTCGGACTGGAGATCAGGCCTGCCATTACCTTGGCCCCTACCTGAGCCAAGTTTGCTTTTTCAGACATCTGTCCCCACAGCCCTGGCAAACACAGCCTCTAGGCTGGGTCCTCTGGAGCCATACCACAGGACCGTGCCTGCTCTCTCCTGGGAAACTCTGTCCATTCCTTTGGCCACACACCTCCAGAATATGAGAAACCTCAAGGCCCCCGAGGACATACCATTACCGGGAGCCTCCCTGCACACACAGGGGCCTTCGGACACAAGCTGAGCTGCTACCTCCATGAAGGCATGCACACAGATGTCAACAGAGATAGAAGGTTGAGCCGGACAGGCCCTTAGGCCCTAATCTCAACTCTTGCTTTGTTTTCCAGGTGTCACTCCTCAGAGGCTTTGGTTCGAAGAACAGGATATGGGGCTTTCCTGAGGCACTGAACAGAACTTCTCTCGTCTCCACATGGGAAGCTTCCTTGTTGGAGCCGTGTCAAACACCTCAGGTTGGAGAATCCTGCAGAGTCCCTGAGCCACCTCCACATTCCAAGGTCTCCAAGGCCACCAAGCCACAGTAGGACTCATCTTCAGGAGAGTCCATTTCAACTCTCTTCTCTGGGTAGCTCACCCAGGAGCCCGCAGATTGAGCCTGCCTTGTCCTGACTAAAGAGTGGGAATATGAGGTGGCGATCCCAGGCATCCATGCTTAGACACCTGCTCTCGAGTCTTTCCGTATGGGGCCTCCTGGAACCATCCAATAGCACTCGACTTTCGTGCAGAAGGAAACCTTGAGGTTTGGAGTAGTTCACAAATCCCATCGTAGGCAAACCTTCCTGGCCTCATGAGGCCCCCACACCATTCAGCAAGAGGCCATGCTGGACAAAAACTCTAGACTGAGGCACGTCTCAGAGTTGAAATGACCTCAGTGCAGGAGATCTCGATTCAGCCTCTCAGAGTGGGCCTGCCGTGCCATCGGTCCCAAACCTCACGCTAGCTTGTGTTTTCAGACTTCCTTCCTCACACTCCTGGCAAACAAGCCCTCCGGACTAGGAACTCCAGAACCACAACCCAGCCCAGGGTCTGCCCAAGGGAAGAAAAACGTTTCCCTGTGGGGCTCTCTCCAGAAAACCCAGATGAGGATCAACCTGCTCGGGCCTCGACGGTACCCGAACTGGATAGGCTGCTCTGGGCACTCATGCTCTGTCTGACACAGCCTGAAGCCAGACGTCCAGACAGACAAGGAGACAGCTGGCCACACACCCAGCACTTCGGACACGCCATGGTCTTATGCCGTCACCTCTTCCTAACCTTGGTTTTCAGATATCTGAACCTAGACATTATATCAATTCTCCACACAGCTGGGTATCGCAAGCACAACACAGAACTCCTCCTTCCCCGTGGCTGTAAAGCTTGCTCTTGGCATGGAGTCACACTTTCAGGGTGGGAGAAACCTTCCTGGTCCCTGATGACACGCCCAAACTTGAGTGCTGCTTGGGCACAAATTCACACTCTGACCCTCAGCATGAGCCCCATGTCAAAGAAAGGCCTGTCAGGGCCTGGGCCAAGAGCCCGCATATGGGGCTTGCCAAGCCCCTATGTACCCAATCCTCACCAGTGTTTGAGTTTTCCAGTCGCCCCGCCCGTACCTGGGGCTCTGCTCTGGAATCCCTTTCTTGGAGAGACACGTGAGCCAGACAACACTTTTCCACCCTTCCCACAAAATGACCCCAAACTCTTGGGAGCTGGGACAAATCCCCAGAGAGGGATACTCGTCCACAGTCCCTGAGGCCACCCCTCCAATCCACGGCTATCTCGGACACAACATCCAGAGACAAAAGCCTGAAGGAACGCCTCCCACTCGCCCTTGTTTCAGAGGCCCAGGAGCTCCCTCTCGGGCTGTATTCCGGCCTGCCATACTCTAGGCGCCACTCATAAGCTGAGTTTGTGTTTTCAGACTTCTGTGCCCTCAGCCTGGACCCACACAACCGCCAGGCTAGGGCCTCTGGAGCCACTGCGAAAGATTGTGCCTGCCCTCTCCAAGGAAATTGTGCCCAATCCATTGACCACAACACTACAGGTTAGGGAAAAGCTCCAAGGCCCCTGAGGCCATCAATAGTGTAGGCCACCCTGGACTAAAGGGGGCTCTCTGACACCAGCGGAGCAACTATCTCCACTTAGACTCTCAGACAGTGTCCCCAGAGACAGAAGGTTGAAATGGCCAGGCCCCCAGGCCCTAATCTGAACCTTAGCTTTGGTTTCCATGTGTCCGTCCTCAGAGGTCTGTTTTCGTAGATCAGCCCTCGGGGCTTTTCTGAGGCTTCAAACCAAACCTCTCTCGTCTCCACATGGGGAGTTTACTTACTGGGGATGTATCAAACCCTTCAGGTAGGAGAGTTCCGCAGGGCCACTGAACAACCAGCACATTCCAAGGTTTCCATGGACCCAAACGCACATTATGACGCATCCTCAGGAGAGGCCATTTCAACTCAGCCCCCTGGTTAGCGTGCCCCAGAGGCAGCAGATCAAACATATCTTGTGGCTAATGGCCAATGGGAATGCGAGGCATGCTGTACAGGGATCCATCCTTCGAACCGTGCTCTCCAGTCCTTCCGTATGGTATGTCCTGGAGCCATGCAACAGGACTCGAATGTCCCACAGAAGGAAACCTGGTGGTTTGGGGCAACCTCCAAACTCAGCGTGGGAAAACTTCCTTGGCCTCATGAGGCCCCCGCTTCATGAAGGTGCCAACATGGACACATACGCCAGCCTCAGCCAACGTCTGATCCTCAGCCTGACTTCAGATGCAGGAGATTTTGATTCAGCCTCTGCCTAGTGGGCCTGCTCTGCCCTTGGCTCCAATCCTCACTTTAGCTTGTGTTCCTAGACTTCCGTCCTCACACTCCTGGCCCGCAAACCCTCCCTACTGGGAATTCTGGGGCCACAATGAAGCACTCCGCCTGCCTCCCAGGAGAAAAACTTTGTCTATGGTGCTGCCCAGAAACCCCAAATGAGGATCAAACTGCTTGGCCCTCGGCAACACCCCAATTGCATAGGCTACCTTAAACACTGATGCTCTGTCGCAAATAGCCTGAGCCCAGACCTTCCAACAGACACCGACACAGCTGGCTGCACACCCAGCACATTGGACCCGCCACTGCCTTAGGCCACCATTCATTCCCAACCTGGGTTTTCAGTCATCAGAACCTAGACCTTATCTCCAATCCCTGCACAGGGGGGAACCTGATGCACAAGTCAGAACCCCTCCTTCCCCATGGCAAGAAACCTTGCTGCTGGCAGTGAGTCAAACCTTCAGTGTAGGAGAAAACGGCATGGCCCATGAGGCCACGCCCATGTGTGAGGGCCGCCTTGGGCACAAACACACATTGTGACCCTCAGCGTGAGTACCTTATTCAAGTAACGCCTCTCAGTGATTGGACCAAGAGCCCGCATATGTGGCTTGCCATGCCCATAGGCACGCAGGACTAACTAGATGGTGTGTATTCCAGTTGAGGGAACCCACTGCTGTGCTCTAGAGTCCCTCTCCTGGGGCGTCCCCTGTGGCAGAAAACAGTACTCTTCCCTTCCCACAGAATGAACCCAAACACTTGGGAGCTTGGACAATCCCCCGAGAGGAAGGCTCTTCCTCGGCCCCTGAAGCAACCCCTACCCTGAACGGCCACTGTGAACGCAACACCCAGAGACAAAAGCCTGAGCGACTGCCTCCCACTTGCCCTCCTTTGATATCAAGAGGATCTCCCCTCTCGGACTGGAGATCAGGCCTGCCATTACCTTGGCCCCTACCTGAGCCAAGTTTGCTTTTTCAGACATCTGTCCCCACAGCCCTGGCAAACACAGCCTCTTGGCTGGGTCCTCTGGAGCCATACCACACGACCGTGCCTGCTCTCTCCTGGGAAACTCTGTCCATTCCTTTGGCCACACACCTCCAGAATATGAGAAACCTCAAGGCCCCCGAGGACATACCATTACCGGGAGCCTCCCTGCACACACAGGGGCCTTCGGACACAAGCTGAGCTGCTACCTCCATGAAGGCATGCACACAGATGTCAACAGAGATAGAAGGTTGAGCCGGACAGGCCCTTAGGCCCTAATCTCAACTCTTGCTTTGTTTTCCAGGTGTCACTCCTCAGAGGCTTTGGTTCGAAGAACAGGATATGGGGCTTTCCTGAGGCACTGAACAGAACTTCTCTCGTCTCCACATGGGAAGCTTCCTTGTTGGAGCCGTGTCAAACACCTCAGGTTGGAGAATCCTGCAGAGTCCCTGAGCCACCTCCACATTCCAAGGTCTCCCAGGCCACCAAGCCACAGTAGGACTCATCTTCAGGAGAGTCCATTTCAACTCTCCCCTCTGGGTAGCTCACCCAGGAGCCCGCAGATTGAGCCTGCCTTGTCCTGACTAAAGAGTGGGAATATGAGGTGGCGATCCCAGGCATCCATGCTTAGACACCTGCTCTCGAGTCTTTCCGTATGGGGCCTCCTGGAACCATCCAATAGCACTCGACTTTCGTGCAGAAGGAAACCTTGAGGTTTGGAGTAGTTCACAAATCCCATCGTAGGCAAACCTTCCTGGCCTCATGAGGCCCCCACACCATTCAGCAAGAGGCCATGCTGGACAAAAACTCTAGCCTGAGGCACGTCTCATAGTTGAAATGACCTCAGTGCAGGAGATCTCGATTCAGCCTCTCAGAGTGGGCCTGCCGTGCCATCGGTCCCAAACCTCACGCTAGCTTGTGTTTTCAGACTTCCTTCCTCACACTCCTGGCAAACAAGCCCTCCGGACTAGGAACTCCAGAACCACAACCCAGCCCAGGGTCTGCCCAAGGGAAGAAAAACGTTTCCCTGTGGGGCTCTCTCCAGAAAACCCAGATGAGGATCAACCTGCTCGGGCCTCGACGGTACCCGAACTGGATAGGCTGCTCTGGGCACTCATGCTCTGTCTGACACAGCCTGAAGCCAGACGTCCAGACAGACAAGGAGACAGCTGGCCACACACCCAGCACTTCGGACACGCCATGGTCTTATGCCGTCACCTCTTCCTAACCTTGGTTTTCAGATATCTGAACCTAGACATTATATCAATTCTCCACACAGCTGGGTATCGCAAGCACAACACAGAACTCCTCCTTCCCCGTGGCTGTAAAGCTTGCTCTTGGCATGGAGTCACACCTTCAGGGTGGGAGAAACCTTCCTGGTCCCTGATGACACGCCCAAACTTGAGTGCTGCTTGGGCACAAATTCACACTCTGACCCTCAGCATGAGCCCCATGTCAAAGAAAGGCCTGTCAGGGCCTGGGCCAAGAGCCCGCATATGGGGCTTGCCAAGCCCCTATGCACCCAATCCTCACCAGTGTTTGAGTTTTCCAGTCGCCCCGCCCGTACCTGGGGCTCTGCTCTGGAATCCCTTTCTTGGAGAGACACGTGAGCCAGACAACACTTTTCCACCCTTCCCACAAAATGACCCCAAACTCTTGGGAGCTGGGACAAATCCCCAGAGAGGGATACTCGTCCACAGTCCCTGAGGCCACCCCTCCAATCCACGGCTATCTCGGACACAACATCCAGAGACAAAAGCCTGAAGGAACGCCTCCCCCTCGCCCTTGTTTCAGAGGCCCAGGAGCTCCCTCTCGGGCTGTACATCCGGCCTGCCATACCCTAGGCGCCACTCATAAGCTGAGTTTGTGTTTTCAGACTTCTGTGCCCTCAGCCTGGACCCACACAACCGCCAGGCTAGGGCCTCTGGAGCCACTGCGAAAGATTGTGCCTGCCCTCTCCAAGGAAATTGTGCCCAATCCATTGACCACAACCCTACAGGTTAGGGAAAAGCTCCAAGGCCCCTGAGGCCATCAATAGTGTAGGCCACCCTGGACTAAGAGGGGCTCTCTGACACCAGCGGAGCAACTATCTCCACTTAGACTCTCAGACAGTGTCCCCAGAGACAGAAGGTTGAAATGGACAGGCCCCCAGGCCCTAATCTGAACCTTAGCTTTGGTTTCCATGTGTCCGTCCTCAGAGGTCTGTTTTCGTAGACCAGCACACGGGGCTTTTCTGAGGCTCCAAACCAAACCTCTCTCGTCTCCACATGGGGAGCTTACTTACTGGGGATGTATCAAACCCTTCAGGTAGGAGAGTTCCGCAGGGCCACTGAACAACCAGCACATTCCAAGGTTTCCATGGACCCAAACGCACATTATGACGCATCCTCAGGAGAGGCCATTTCAACTCAGCCCCCTGGTTAGCGTGCCCCAGAGGCAGCAGATCAAACATATCTTGTGGCTAATGGCCAATGGGAATGCGAGGCATGCTGTACAGGGATCCATCCTTCGAACCGTGCTCTCCAGTCCTTCCGTATGGTATGTCCTGGAGCCATGCAACAGGACTCGAATGTCCCACAGAAGGAAACCTGGTGGTTTGGGGCAACCTCCAAACTCAGCGTGGGAAAACTTCCTTGGCCTCATGAGGCCCCCGCTTCATGAAGGTGCCAACATGGACACATGCGCCAGCCTCAGCCAACGTCTGATCCTCAGCCTGACTTCAGATGCAGGAGATTTTGATTCAGCCTCTGCCTAGTGGGCCTGCTCTGCCCTTGGCTCCAATCCTCACTTTAGCTTGTGTTCCTAGACTTCCGTCCTCACACTCCTGGCCCGCAAACCCTCCCTACTGGGAATTCTGGGGCCACAATGAAGCACTCCGCCTGCCTCCCAGGAGAAAAACTTTGTCTATGGTGCTGCCCAGAAACCCCAAATGAGGATCAAACTGCTTGGCCCTCGGCAACACCCCAATTGCATAGGCTACCTTAAACACTGATGCTCTGTCGCAAATAGCCTGAGCCCAGACCTTCCAACAGACACCGACACAGCTGGCTGCACACCCAGCACATTGGACCCGCCACTGCCTTAGGCCACCATTCATTCCCAACCTGGGTTTTCAGTCATCAGAACCTAGACCTTATCTCCAATCCCTGCACAGGGGGGAACCTGATGCACAAGTCAGAACCCCTCCTTCCCCATGGCAAGAAACCTTGCTGCTGGCAGTGAGTCAAACCTTCAGTGTAGGAGAAAACGGCATGGCCCATGAGGCCACGCCCATGTGTGAGGGCCGCCTTGGGCACAAACACACATTGTGACCCTCAGCGTGAGTACCTTATTCAAGTAACGCCTCTCAGTGATTGGACCAAGAGCCTGCATATGTGGCTTGCCATGCCCATAGGCACGCAGGACTAACTAGATGGTGTGTATTCCAGTTGAGGGAACCCACTGCTGTGCTCTAGAGTCCCTCTCCTGGGGCGTCCCCTGTGGCAGAAAACAGTACTCTTCCCTTCCCACAGAATGAACCCAAACACTTGGGAGCTTGGACAATCCCCCGAGAGGAAGGCTCTTCCTCGGCCCCTGAAGCAACCCCTACCCTGAACGGCCACTGTGAACGCAACACCCAGAGACAAAAGCCTGAGCGACTGCCTCCCACTTGCCCTCCTTTGATATCCAGAGGATCTCCCCTCTCGGACTGGAGATCAGGCCTGCCATTACCTTGGCCCCTACCTGAGCCAAGTTTGCTTTTTCAGACATCTGTCCCCACAGCCCTGGCAAACACAGCCTCTAGGCTGGGTCCTCTGGAGCCATACCACAGGACCGTGCCTGCTCTCTCCTGGGAAACTCTGTCCATTCCTTTGGCCACACACCTCCAGAATATGAGAAATCTCAAGGCCCCCGAGGACATACCATTACCGGGAGCCTCCCTGCACACACAGGGGCCTTCGGACACAAGCTGAGCTGCTACCTCCATGAAGGCATGCACACAGATGTCAACAGAGATAGAAGGTTGAGCCGGACAGGCCCTTAGGCCCTAATCTCAACTCTTGCTTTGTTTTCCAGGTGTCACTCCTCAGAGGCTTTGGTTCGAAGAACAGGATATGGGGCTTTCCTGAGGCACTGAACAGAACTTCTCTCGTCTCCACATGGGAAGCTTCCTTGTTGGAGCCGTGTCAAACACCTCAGGTTGGAGAATCCTGCAGAGTCCCTGAGCCACCTCCACATTCCAAGGTCTCCCAGGCCACCAAGCCACAGTAGGACTCATCTTCAGGAGAGTCCATTTCAACTCTCCCCTCTGGGTAGCTCACCCAGGAGCCCGCAGATTGAGCCTGCCTTGTCCTGACTAAAGAGTGGGAATATGAGGTGGCGATCCCAGGCATCCATGCTTAGACACCTGCTCTCGAGTCTTTCCGTATGGGGCCTCCTGGAACCATCCAATAGCACTCGACTTTCGTGCAGAAGGAAACCTTGAGGTTTGGAGGAGTTCACAAATCCCATCGTAGGCAAACCTTCCTGGCCTCATGAGGCCCCCAAACCATTCAGGAAGAGGCCATGCTGGACAAAAACTCTAGCCTGAGGCACGTCTCATAGTTGAAATGACCTCAGTGCAGGAGATCTCGATTCAGCCTCTCAGAGTGGGCCTGCCGTGCCATCGGTCCCAAACCTCACGCTAGCTTGTGTTTTCAGACTTCCTTCCTCACACTCCTGGCAAACAAGCCCTCCGGACTAGGAACTCCAGAACCACAACCCAGCCCAGGGTCTGCCCAAGGGAAGAAAAACGTTTCCCTGTGGGGCTCTCTCCAGAAAACCCAGATGAGGATCAACCTGCTCGGGCCTCGACGGTACCCGAACTGGATAGGCTGCTCTGGGCACTCATGCTCTGTCTGACACAGCCTGAAGCCAGACGTCCAGACAGACAAGGAGACAGCTGGCCACACACCCAGCACTTCGGACACGCCATGGTCTTATGCCGTCACCTCTTCCTAACCTTGGTTTTCAGATATCTGAACCTAGACATTATATCAATTCTCCACACAGCTGGGTATCGCAAGCACAACACAGAACTCCTCCTTCCCCGTGGCTGTAAAGCTTGCTCTTGGCATGGAGTCACACCTTCAGGGTGGGAGAAACCTTCCTGGTCCCTGATGACACGCCCAAACTTGAGTGCTGCTTGGGCACAAATTCACACTCTGACCCTCAGCATGAGCCCCATGTCAAAGAAAGGCCTGTCAGGGCCTGGGCCAAGAGCCCGCATATGGGGCTTGCCAAGCCCCTATGCACCCAATCCTCACCAGTGTTTGAGTTTTCCAGTCGCCCCGCCCGTACCTGGGGCTCTGCTCTGGAATCCCTTTCTTGGAGAGACACGTGAGCCAGACAACACTTTTCCACCCTTCCCACAAAATGACCCCAAACTCTTGGGAGCTGGGACAAATCCCCAGAGAGGGATACTCGTCCACAGTCCCTGAGGCCACCCCTCCAATCCACGGCTATCTCGGACACAACATCCAGAGACAAAAGCCTGAAGGAACGCCTCCCACTCGCCCTTGTTTCAGAGGCCCAGGAGCTCCCTCTCGGGCTGTACATCCGGCCTGCCATACCCTAGGCGCCACTCATAAGCTGAGTTTGTGTTTTCAGACTTCTGTGCCCTCAGCCTGGACCCACACAACCGCCAGGCTAGGGCCTCTGGAGCCACTGCGAAAGATTGTGCCTGCCCTCTCCAAGGAAATTGTGCCCAATCCATTGACCACAACCCTACAGGTTAGGGAAAAGCTCCAAGGCCCCTGAGGCCATCAATAGTGTAGGCCACCCTGGACTAAGAGGGGCTCTCTGACACCAGCGGAGCAACTATCTCCACTTAGACTCTCAGACAGTGTCCCCAGAGACAGAAGGTTGAAATGGACAGGCCCCCAGGCCCTAATCTGAACCTTAGCTTTGGTTTCCATGTGTCCGTCCTCAGAGGTCTGTTTTCGTAGACCAGCACACGGGGCTTTTCTGAGGCTCCAAACCAAACCTCTCTCGTCTCCACATGGGGAGCTTACTTACTGGGGATGTATCAAACCCTTCAGGTAGGAGAGTTCCGCAGGGCCACTGAACAACCAGCACATTCCAAGGTTTCCATGGACCCAAACGCACATTATGACGCATCCTCAGGAGAGGCCATTTCAACTCAGCCCCCTGGTTAGCGTGCCCCAGAGGCAGCAGATCAAACATATCTTGTGGCTAATGGCCAATGGGAATGCGAGGCATGCTGTACAGGGATCCATCCTTCGAACCGTGCTCTCCAGTCCTTCCGTATGGTATGTCCTGGAGCCATGCAACAGGACTCGAATGTCCCACAGAAGGAAACCTGGTGGTTTGGGGCAACCTCCAAACTCAGCGTGGGAAAACTTCCTTGGCCTCATGAGGCCCCCGCTTCATGAAGGTGCCAACATGGACACATACGCCTCAGCCAACGTCTGATCCTCAGCCTGACTTCAGATGCAGGAGATTTTGATTCAGCCTCTGCCTAGTGGGCCTGCTCTGCCCTTGGCTCCAATCCTCACTTTAGCTTGTGTTCCTAGAATTCCGTCCTCACACTCCTGGCCCGCAAACCCTCCCTACTGGGAATTCTGGGGCCACAATGAAGCACTCCGCCTGCCTCCCAGGAGAAAAACTTTGTCTATGGTGCTGCCCAGAAACCCCAAATGAGGATCAAACTGCTTGGCCCTCGGCAACACCCCAATTGCATAGGCTACCTTAAACACTGATGCTCTGTCGCAAATAGCCTGAGCCCAGACCTTCCAACAGACACCGACACAGCTGGCTGCACACCCAGCACATTGGACCCGCCACTGCCTTAGGCCACCATTCATTCCCAACCTGGGTTTTCAGTCATCAGAACCTAGACCTTATCTCCAATCCCTGCACAGGGGGGAACCTGATGCACAAGTCAGAACCCCTCCTTCCCCATGGCAAGAAACCTTGCTGCTGGCAGTGAGTCAAACCTTCAGTGTAGGAGAAAACGGCATGGCCCATGAGGCCACGCCCATGTGTGAGGGCCGCCTTGGGCACAAACACACATTGTGACCCTCAGCGTGAGTACCTTATTCAAGTAACGCCTCTCAGTGATTGGACCAAGAGCCTGCATATGTGGCTTGCCATGCCCATAGGCACGCAGGACTAACTAGATGGTGTGTATTCCAGTTGAGGGAACCCACTGCTGTGCTCTAGAGTCCCTCTCCTGGGGCGTCCCCTGTGGCAGAAAACAGTACTCTTCCCTTCCCACAGAATGAACCCAAACACTTGGGAGCTTGGACAATCCCCCGAGAGGAAGGCTCTTCCTCGGCCCCTGAAGCAACCCCTACCCTGAACGGCCACTGTGAACGCAACACCCAGAGACAAAAGCCTGAGCGACTGCCTCCCACTTGCCCTCCTTTGATATCCAGAGGATCTCCCCTCTCGGACTGGAGATCAGGCCTGCCATTACCTTGGCCCCTACCTGAGCCAAGTTTGCTTTTTCAGACATCTGTCCCCACAGCCCTGGCAAACACAGCCTCTAGGCTGGGTCCTCTGGAGCCATACCACAGGACCATGCCTGCTCTCTCCTGGGAAACTCTGTCCATTCCTTTGGCCACACACCTCCAGAATATGAGAAACCTCAAGGCCCCCGAGGACATACCATTACCGGGAGCCTCCCTGCACACACAGGGGCCTTCGGACACAAGCTGAGCTGCTACCTCCATGAAGGCATGCACACAGATGTCAACAGAGATAGAAGGTTGAGCCGGACAGGCCCTTAGGCCCTAATCTCAACTCTTGCTTTGTTTTCCAGGTGTCACTCCTCAGAGGCTTTGGTTCGAAGAACAGGATATGGGGCTTTCCTGAGGCACTGAACAGAACTTCTCTCGTCTCCACATGGGAAGCTTCCTTGTTGGAGCCGTGTCAAACACCTCAGGTTGGAGAATCCTGCAGAGTCCCTGAGCCACCTCCACATTCCAAGGTCTCCCAGGCCACCAAGCCACAGTAGGACTCATCTTCAGGAGAGTCCATTTCAACTCTCCCCTCTGGGTAGCTCACCCAGGAGCCCGCAGATTGAGCCTGCCTTGTCCTGACTAAAGAGTGGGAATATGAGGTGGCGATCCCAGGCATCCATGCTTAGACACCTGCTCTCGAGTCTTTCCGTATGGGGCCTCCTGGAACCATCCAATAGCACTCGACTTTCGTGCAGAAGGAAACCTTGAGGTTTGGAGGAGTTCACAAATCCCATCGTAGGCAAACCTTCCTGGCCTCATGAGGCCCCCACACCATTCAGCAAGAGGCCATGCTGGACAAAAACTCTAGCCTGAGGCACGTCTCATAGTTGAAATGACCTCAGTGCAGGAGATCTCGATTCAGCCTCTCAGAGTGGGCCTGCCGTGCCATCGGTCCCAAACCTCACGCTAGCTTGTGTTTTCAGACTTCCTTCCTCACACTCCTGGCAAACAAGCCCTCCGGACTAGGAACTCCAGAACCACAACCCAGCCCAGGGTCTGCCCAAGGGAAGAAAAACGTTTCCCTGTGGGGCTCTCTCCAGAAAACCCAGATGAGGATCAACCTGCTCGGGCCTCGACGGTACCCGAACTGGATAGGCTGCTCTGGGCACTCATGCTCTGTCTGACACAGCCTGAAGCCAGACGTCCAGACAGACAAGGAGACAGCTGGCCACACACCCAGCACTTCGGACACGCCATGGTCTTATGCCGTCACCTCTTCCTAACCTTGGTTTTCAGATATCTGAACCTAGACATTATATCAATTCTCCACACAGCTGGGTATCGCAAGCACAACACAGAACTCCTCCTTCCCCGTGGCTGTAAAGCTTGCTCTTGGCATGGAGTCACACTTTCAGGGTGGGAGAAACCTTCCTGGTCCCTGATGACACGCCCAAACTTGAGTGCTGCTTGGGCACAAATTCACACTCTGACCCTCAGCATGAGCCCCATGTCAAAGAAAGGCCTGTCAGGGCCTGGGCCAAGAGCCCGCATATGGGGCTTGCCAAGCCCCTATGCACCCAATCCTCACCAGTGTTTGAGTTTTCCAGTCGCCCCGCCCGTACCTGGGTCTCTGCTCTGGAATCCCTTTCTTGGAGAGACACGTGAGCCAGACAACACTTTTCCACCCTTCCCACAAAATGACCCCAAACTCTTGGGAGCTGGGACAAATCCCCAGAGAGGGATACTCGTCCACAGTCCCTGAGGCCACCCCTCCAATCCACGGCTATCTCGGACACAACATCCAGAGACAAAAGCCTGAAGGAACGCCTCCCACTCGCCCTTGTTTCAGAGGCCCAGGAGCTCCCTCTCGGGCTGTACATCCGGCCTGCCATACCCTAGGCGCCACTCATAAGCTGAGTTTGTGTTTTCAGACTTCTGTGCCCTCAGCCTGGACCCACACAACCGCCAGGCTAGGGCCTCTGGAGCCACTGCGAAAGATTGTGCCTGCCCTCTCCAAGGAAATTGTGCCCAATCCATTGACCACAACCCTACAGGTTAGGGAAAAGCTCCAAGGCCCCTGAGGCCATCAATAGTGTAGGCCACCCTGGACTAAGAGGGGCTCTCTGACACCAGCGGAGCAACTATCTCCACTTAGACTCTCAGACAGTGTCCCCAGAGACAGAAGGTTGAAATGGACAGGCCCCCAGGCCCTAATCTGAACCTTAGCTTTGGTTTCCATGTGTCCGTCCTCAGAGGTCTGTTTTCGTAGACCAGCACACGGGGCTTTTCTGAGGCTCCAAACCAAACCTCTCTCGTCTCCACATGGGGAGCTTACTTACTGGGGATGTATCAAACCCTTCAGGTAGGAGAGTTCCGCAGGGCCACTGAACAACCAGCACATTCCAAGGTTTCCATGGACCCAAACGCACATTATGACGCATCCTCAGGAGAGGCCATTTCAACTCAGCCCCCTGGTTAGCGTGCCCCAGAGGCAGCAGATCAAACATATCTTGTGGCTAATGGCCAATGGGAATGCGAGGCATGCTGTACAGGGATCCATCCTTCGAACCGTGCTCTCCAGTCCTTCCGTATGGTATGTCCTGGAGCCATGCAACAGGACTCGAATGTCCCACAGAAGGAAACCTGGTGGTTTGGGGCAACCTCCAAACTCAGCGTGGGAAAACTTCCTTGGCCTCATGAGGCCCCCGCTTCATGAAGGTGCCAACATGGACACATACGCCTCAGCCAACGTCTGATCCTCAGCCTGACTTCAGATGCAGGAGATTTTGATTCAGCCTCTGCCTAGTGGGCCTGCTCTGCCCTTGGCTCCAATCCTCACTTTAGCTTGTGTTCCTAGAATTCCGTCCTCACACTCCTGGCCCGCAAACCCTCCCTACTGGGAATTCTGGGGCCACAATGAAGCACTCCGCCTGCCTCCCAGGAGAAAAACTTTGTCTATGGTGCTGCCCAGAAACCCCAAATGAGGATCAAACTGCTTGGCCCTCGGCAACACCCCAATTGCATAGGCTACCTTAAACACTGATGCTCTGTCGCAAATAGCCTGAGCCCAGACCTTCCAACAGACACTGACACAGCTGGCTGCACACCCAGCACATTGGACCCGCCACTGCCTTAGGCCACCATTCATTCCCAACCTGGGTTTTCAGTCATCAGAACCTAGACCTTATCTCCAATCCCTGCACAGGGGGGAACCTGATGCACAAGTCAGAACCCCTCCTTCCCCATGGCAAGAAACCTTGCTGCTGGCAGTGAGTCAAACCTTCAGTGTAGGAGAAAATGGCATGGCCCATGAGGCCACGCCCATGTGTGAGGGCCGCCTTGGGCACAAACACACATTGTGACCCTCAGCGTGAGTACCTTATTCAAGTAACGCCTCTCAGTGATTGGACCAAGAGCCTGCATATGTGGCTTGCCATGCCCATAGGCACGCAGGACTAACTAGATGGTGTGTATTCCAGTTGAGGGAACCCACTGCTGTGCTCTAGAGTCCCTCTCCTGGGGCGTCCCCTGTGGCAGAAAACAGTACTCTTCCCTTCCCACAGAATGAACCCAAACACTTGGGAGCTTGGACAATCCCCCGAGAGGAAGGCTCTTCCTCGGCCCCTGAAGCAAACCCTACCCTGAACGGCCACTGTGAACGCAACACCCAGAGACAAAAGCCTGAGCGACTGCCTCCCACTTGCCCTCCTTTGATATCCAGAGGATCTCCCCT
The DNA here is from genome assembly GCF_964662115.1 of Mustela nivalis. Lineage (NCBI taxonomy): Eukaryota > Metazoa > Chordata > Mammalia > Carnivora > Mustelidae > Mustela > Mustela nivalis. Next base: position 1,051,106 of record NW_028136459.1, on the reverse strand, counting down.
CTCGGACTGGAGATCAGGCCTGCCATTACCTTGGCCCCTACCTGAGCCAAGTTTGCTTTTTCAGACATCTGTCCCCACAGCCCTGGCAAACACAGCCTCTAGGCTGGGTCCTCTGGAGCCATACCACAGGACCGTGCCTGCTCTCTCCTGGGAAACTCTGTCCATTCCTTTGGCCACACACCTCCAGAATATGAGAAACCTCAAGGCCCCCGAGGACATACCATTACCGGGAGCCTCCCTGCACACACAGGGGCCTTCGGACACAAGCTGAGCTGCTACCTCCATGAAGGCATGCACACAGATGTCAACAGAGATAGAAGGTTGAGCCGGACAGGCCCTTAGGCCCTAATCTCAACTCTTGCTTTGTTTTCCAGGTGTCACTCCTCAGAGGCTTTGGTTCAAAGAACAGGATATGGGGCTTTCCTGAGGCACTGAACAGAACTTCTCTCATCTCCACATGGGAAGCTTCCTTGTTGGAGCCGTGTCAAACACCTCAGGTTGGAGAATCCTGCAGAGTCCCTGAGCCACCTCCACATTCCAAGGTCTCCCAGGCCACCAAGCCACAGTAGGACTCATCTTCAGGAGAGTCCATTTCAACTCTCCCCTCTGGGTAGCTCACCCAGGAGCCCGCAGATTGAGCCTGCCTTGTCCTGACTAAAGAGTGGGAATATGAGGTGGCGATCCCAGGCATCCATGCTTAGACACCTGTTCTCGAGACTTTCCTTATGGGGCCTCAGGAACCATCCAATAGGACTCGACTGTCGTGCAAAAGGAAAACTTGAGGTTTGGAGTAGTTCACAAATCCCATCGTAGGCAAACACCCCTGGCCTCATGAAGTAGCCACACCCTTCAGGAAGAGGCCATGCTGGACAAAAACTCTAGCCTGAGGCACGTCTCATAGTTGACATGACCTCAGTGCAGTAGATCTCAATTCAGCCTCTGCAGAGTGGGACTGCCGTGCCCTCGGTCCCAAACATCACGCTAGATTTTCTTTTCAGACTTCCTTCCTCACACTCCTGGCAAACAAGCCCTCCGGACTAGGATCTCCAGACCCACAACACAGCCCGGGGTCTGCCCAACGGAAGAAAATCGTTTCCCTGTGGGGCTCTCCAGAAAACCCAGATGAGGATCAACCTGTTCGGGCCTCGACGGTACCCGAAATGGATAGGCTGCTCTGGGCACTCATGTTCTGTCTGACACAGCCTGAAGCCAGACGTCCAGACAGACAAGGAGAAAGCTGGCTGCACACCCAGCACTTCGGACACGCCATGGTCTTGTGCCGTCACCTCTTCCTAATCTTGGTTTTCAGATATCTGAACCTAGATATTATATCAATTCTCCACACAGCTGGGTATCGCAAGCATAAAACAGAACTCCTCCTTTCCCATGGCTGTAAAGCTTGCTCTTGGCATGGAGTCACACCTTCAGGGTGGAAGAAACCTTCATGCCCCTGATGCCACGCCCAAACTTGAGTGCTGCTTGGGCACAAATTCACACTCTGACCCTCAGCATGAGCCCCATGTCAAAGAAAGGCCAGTCAGGGCCAGGGCCACGAGCCCGCATATGGGGCTTGCCAAGCCCCTATGCACCCAATCCTCACCAGTGTTTGAGTTTTCCAGTCGCCCCACCCGTACCTGGGGCTCTGCTCTGGAATCCCTTTCTTGGAGAGACATATGAGCCAAACAACAGGACTCAACCCTTCCCAAAAAATGACCCCAAATTCTTGGGAGCTGGGACAAATCCCCAGAGAGGGATACTCGCCCACAGTCCCTGAGGCCACCCCTCCAATCGCGGCTATCCCGGACACAACATCCAGAGACAAAAGCCTGAGGGAACGCCTCCCACTCGCCCTTGTTTCAGAGGACGAGCAGCTCCCTCTCGGGCTGTACATCCGGCCTGCCATACCCTAGGCACCACTCATAAGCTGAGTTTGTGTTTTCAGACTTCTGTGCCCACAGCCTGGACCCACACAACCTCGAGGCTAGGGCCTCTAGCCACAGCGATAGATTGTGCCTGCCTCTCCTAGGAAAGTGTGCCCAATCCATTCACCACAACCCTACACCTTAGGGAAAAGCTCCAAGGCCCCTGAGGCCACCCAAATTATATAGACTAACCTGGGCACTAATGCACTGTCTGACACAACCTGAGCCAGAAACTCCTGACCAACACCCAGGCAGCTGACCGCACACTGAGCATATCAGACCCGCCATGGCCTTAGGTCGTCATCTCTTCCCAACTTCGGTTTTTCAGGCTTCAGACCAGGACCTTATCTTCAACCACTGCCCAGGGTTGAAAATGATGCAGACATCAGAACACCTTCCCCATGTCAAGAGACCTTGTGATTGGCATGTTGTACAAAGTCAGTGTAGTTGAAACCAGTGTGGCCCATGTGGCCCCGCTCTTGCTCACAGGCCACATTGGTCACTAACACACATTGTGACCCTCAGCTTGAGCCCAGTCCTCAAGTATGGCCTCTCAGTGGCTGGATGAAGAGACAGCATATTGGGCCTGCCATGCCCCTAGGCCCCAATTTTTAACGATAGTTTGGGTTGTCCCTTCACTCTTCCCCAGGGCTGTGCTTTGTAATTACTCTTTGGTTGGGTCACCTGAGGTAACAAATGTGAAAGGCGACCTCCCATTCCACAGATTGACGATAAAGAATTGGGACTGGGACAAATCAACAGAGAGGAAGATTCGTCCATGGCCCATGAGGCCTCCCCACATCCATGGCCATCGTTGATTCACAATCCAGAGACAAAAGCCTGAGCAAGTGCCTCAGACTCGCTCTTTCTTCATATCCTGAAGAGTTCTCCTCATGGTCTGTAGATTGGGCCTGCCATACCTACGTCCCAAAACCTGAGCTGAGTTTGTATTTTCAGACTTCTGTCCTCAAAGTCCTGGGCAACACACCCTCCTGGCTGGGGCCCCTGGAGCCACACATTAGGACTGTGCCTACCCAATTCATGAGAATTCTGCCCATTCCATTGTCCAAAATCGTACAAATTAGGAGAACCCTCCAAAGTCCCCGAGGCCATCCCAATAGTGTAGATCTCCGGGGACAAACAAGGGCGCTCTATCACCACGTGAGCATCTACCCCCACTCATTCCATAGATGGATATCTCCAGAGAAGAAGATGGAACCAGACAGGGCCCTAGGCCATAATCGGATCCATTGCTTTGGTACAGGTGTGTCTCCTCAAAAGCCTGGATTCCAATACCAGCATAAGTGATTTCCTGAGGCACCCATCAGAACAAATCTCGTCTCCACAGGGAAACTTGTGCATGGGAGCTATGTCAAAAGCTTAGGAGAAACTTCAGGGTCCCGGTGCCACCCCCCATTTTAAGGCCCTCATGGACACAAACACATATTAGGCCCCATCCTCGGGAAAGTCCATTTCAAGTCAGCCACCCCGGTTGTTCTCCCAGAGCCATCCGGCCTCAACTGTCTTGTTGCTAGGAGACAATTGGAATGCGAGGCGGGCTTCCCTGGCATTCATCTTTCAACGGTGCTCTGGAGTCATTCCATATGGGATTTCCTGGAGCTGCCCAACAGGTCTCAATTGTCCTGCAGAAGGAATCCTTGAAGGGGGCATCCCACAACTCCCAACGTGGGAAAACCTCCATAGCCTTGAGATTCTGCTCCGTTCATGAAGGGGCAGTCATGCACAGAAACTCCAACCTGAGCCAACGTCTGATCCTCACCGTGACTTCAGATGCTTGAGATATTGGTTCACTCTGCAGGGGGTACATGCTGTGCCCTCTGCCTGAAGCCCAAGTTTAGCTTGTGTTCTCAGACTTCTTTACTCACACTCCTGGCCCAGAAGCCCTCAAGTTTGGCAATTCCGGACTCACAATGCAGCACTCTGCCTGCCATCTATAAAAAATATCTTGCCTAAGAGCAGCCCAGGCACATCAAATGAGGATAAACCTACACGGCACTCGACTGTACCCAAATCATATAGTCAAACCTGGGCACTAATGCACTGTCTGACACAACCTGAGCCAGAACCTCCTGACCAACACCCAGGCAGCTGACCGCCCACTGATCATATCAGACACGCCATGGCCTTAGGTCGTCATCTCTTCCCAACTTCGGTTTTTCAGGCTTCAGAACCTAGACCTTATCTCCAACAACTGCCCAGGGTTGAAAATGATGCAGACATCAGAACACCTTCCTCATGGCAAGAGACTTTGTGATTGGCATGTTGTCCAAAGTCCAGTGTAGTTGAAACCAGTGTGGCCCATGAGGCCCCACCCATGCTCGCGGGCCACATTGGTCACAAACACACATTGTGACCCTCAGCCTGTGCCCAGTCCTCAAGTAAGGCCTCTCAGTGGTTGGATGAAGAGACAGCATATTGGGCCTGCCATGACCCTAGGTCCCAATTTTTAAACATAGTTTGGGTTGTCCCTTCACTCTTCCCCAGGGCTGTGCTTTGTAATTACTCTTTGGATGGGTCACCTGAGGTAACAAATGTGAAAGGCGACCTCCCATTCCACAGATTGACGAAAAAGAATTGGGACTGGGACAAATCCACAGAGAGGAAGATTGGTCCATGGCCCATGAGGCCTCCCCACATCCATGGCCATCGTTGATTCACAATCCAGAGACAAAAGCCTGATCAAGTGCCTCAGACTCGCTCTTTCTTCATATCCTGAAGAGTTCTCCTCATGGTCTGTAGATTGGGCCTGCCATACCTACGTCCCAAAACCTGAGCTGAGTTTGTATTTTTAGATCTGTCCTCAAAGTCCTGGGCAACACACCCTCCTGGCTTGGGCCCCTGGAGCCACACATTAGGATGTGCCTACCCAATCCATGGGAATTCTGCCCATTCCATTGTCCAAAATCGTAAAATTAGGAGAAACCTCCAAAGTCCCCGAGGCCATCCCAATAGTGTAGATCTCCGGGGACAAACAAGGGCGGTCTAACACACGTGAGCATCTACCCCCACTCATTCCATAGATGGATATCTCCAGAGAAGAAGATGGAACCAGACAGGACCCTAGGCCATAATCAGATCCATTGCTTTGGTACAGGCGTGTCTCCTCAAAAGCCTGGATTCCAATACCAGCATAAGTGATTTCCTGAGGCACCCATCAGAACAAATCTCGTCTCCACAGGGAAACTTGTGCATGTGAGCTATGTCAAAAGCTTAGGAGAAACTTCAGTGTCTCGGTGCCACCGCCCCATTCCAAGGCCCTCAAGGACACAAACACACATTAGGCCCCAACCTCGGGAAAGTCCATTTCAACACAGCCGCCCCGATTGCTCCCGCAGAGCCATCAAAACTCAACTGTCTTGTTGCTGGGAGAAAATTGGAATGCGAGGCGGGATTCCCTGGCATCGATCCTCGAACGGTGCTCTGGAGTCATTCCATATGGGATGTCCTGGAGCTGACCAACAGGTCTCAATTGTCCCACAGAAGGAATCCTTGAAGGGGGCATCCCACAACTCCCAACGTGGGAAAACCTCCATGGCCTTGAGATTCTGCTCTGTTCATGAAGGGGCAGTCATGCACAGAAACTCCAACCCGAGCCAACGTCTGATCCTCGCCGTGACTTCAGATGCATGAAATATTGGTTCAGATCTGCAGGAGGTACCTGCCGTGCCCTCGGCCTGAAGCCCAAGTCTAGCTTGTGTTCTCAGACTTCTGTCCTCACACTCCTGGCCCAGAAGCCCTCAAGTTTGGCAATTCTGGAACCAAAGTGCAGCACTCTGCCTGCCCTCTAGAAAAAATATCTTGCCTATTGAGCTCCCCAGGCACCTCAAATGAGGATAAACCTATACGGCACTCGACTGTACCCAAATCATATAGTCTAACCTGGGACTAATGCACTGACTGACACAACCTGAGCCCGAACCTCCTGACCAACACCCAGGCAGCTGACCGCACACTGAGCATATCAGACCCGCCATGGCCTTAGGTCGTCATCTCTTCCCAACTTCGGTTTTTCAGGCTTCAGAACCTAGACCTTATCTCCAACCACTGCCCAGGGTTGAAAATGATGCAGATATCAGAACACATTCCCCATGGCCAGAGACCTTGTGTTTGGCAGGTTGTCCAAAGTCCAGTGTAGTTGAAACCAGTGTGGCCCATGAGGCCCCGCCCATGCTCGCGGGCCACATTGGTCACAAACACACATTGTGACCCTCAGCATGAGCCCAGTCCTCAAGTAAGGCCTCTCAGTGGCTGGATGAAGAGACAGCATATTGGGCCTGCCATGCACCTAGGCCCCAATTTTTAACCATAGTTTGGGTTGTCCCTTCACTCTTCCCCAGGGCTCTGCTTTGGAATTCCTATTTTGTTCGGACACCTGAGGTAATAAACCTGAAACGAGACCTCCCATCCGACAATTGAAGAAAAACTATTGGGACCGGGCCAAATCCACAGAGACGAAGATTCGTCCATATCCCATGAGGCCTCCCCACATTCTACAGCCATTGTTGATACAAAATCCACAGACAAAAGCCTGAGCAAGTGCCTCAGACTCGCTCTTTCTTCATATCCTGAGGGGTACTTCTCATGGTTTGTAGATTGGGCCTCCCATACCTACGTCCCAAAACCTTAGCTGAGTTTGTGTTTTCAGACTTCTGTCCTCAAAGTCCTGGGCCGCACACCCTCCAGGCTGGGGCCCCTGGAGCCACACATTAGGACTGTGCCTACCCAATCCATGGGAATTCTGCCCATTCCATTGTCCAAAATCTCACCAATTAAGAAAACTCTCCAAAGTCCCCGAGGCCATCCCAATAGTGTAGGTCTCCAGGGACAAACAAGGGCGGTGTGACACCAGGTGAGCATCTCCCTCCACTCATTCCAGAGATGGATATCACCAGAGAAGAAGATTGAACCAGACAGGACCCGAGGCCATAATCAGATCCATTGTTTTGGTTTACAGGCATGTCTCCTCAAAAGCCTGGATTCCAATACCAGCATAGGGGGTTTCCTGAGGCACCCCTCAGAACAAATCTCATCTCCACAAGGAAACTTGTGCATGGGAGGTATGTCAAAAGCTTAGGAGAATACTTCAGGGTCCCGGTGCCAACGCCCCATTCCAAAGCCCTCATGGACACAAACACACAATGGGCCCGATCCTAAAAGTCCATTTCAACTCAGCCACGCCGGTTGCTCCCGCTGAGCTATCCGATCTCAACTGTCTTGTTGCTAGGAGACATTTGGAATGCGAGGCCCGCTTCCCAGGCATCCACCCCGAACGGTGCTCTGGAGTCCTTCCATATGGGATATCCTGGAGCTGCCCAACAGGTCTCAATTGTCCCGCAGAAGGAATCCTTGAAGGGGGCATCCCACAACTCCCAACGTGGGAAAACCTCCATGGCCTTGAGATTCCGCTCCGTTCATGAAGGGGCAGTCATGCACAGAAACTCCAACCCGAGCCAACGTCTGATCCTCGCCGTGACTTCAGAAGCATGAGATATTCGTTCAGATCTGCAGGGGGTACCAGCCGTGCCCTCGGCCTGAAGCCCAAGTCTAGCTTCTGTTCTCAGACTTGTCCTCACACTCCTGGTCCAGAATCCCTCATGTTTGGCAATACCGGACCCACAATGCAGCACTCTGCCTGCCTCTAGAAAAAATATATTGCCTAATGAGTAGCCCAGGCACCTCGAATGAGGATAAACCTACACGGCTCTCGACTGTACCTGAATTATATAGTCTAACCTGGGTACTAATTCACTGTCTGACACAACCTGAACCCGAACCTCCGGACCAACACCCAGGCAGGTGACCGCACACTGAGCACATTCAGACCCGCCATGGCCTTAGGTCGTCATCTCTTCCCAACTGCGGTTTTCAGGCTTCAGAACGTAGACCTTATCTCCAAACACTGCCCAGGGTTGAAAATGATGCAGAAATCAGAGCTCCTTCCCCATGGCAAGAGACCTTGTGATTGGCATGTTATCCAAAGTTCAGTGTAGTGTAAACCAGTGTGGCCCATGAGGCCCCGCCCATGCTCGCGGGCCACATTGGTCCTAAACACACATGCTGACCCTCAGCCTGTGCCCAGTCTTTAAGTAAGGCCACTCAGTGGCTGGATGAAGAGACAGCATATTGGGCCTGCCATGCCCCTAGGCCCCAATTTATAACCATCGTTTGGGTTGTCCCTTCACTCTTCCCCAGGGCTCTGCTTTGGAATTCCTCTTTGGTTGGGACACCTGAGGTAACAAACCTGAGAGGAGACCTCCCATCCCACAGATTGACAGAAAGAAATTGGGACCGGGCCAAATCCACAGAGAGGAAGATTCGTCCATGGCCCATGAGGCCTCCCCACGTTCCACGCCCATCTTTGATACAATATCCAGAGACAAAAGCCTGAGCAAGCGCCTCAGAATCGCTCTTTCTTCATATCCTGAAGAGTCCTTCTCATGGTTTGTAGATTGGCCCTGCCATACCTACGTTCCCAACCTAAGCTGAGTTTGTGTTTTCAGACTTCTGTCCTCAGATTCCTGGGCCACACACCCTCCAGGCTGGGGCCCCTGGAGCCACACATTAGGACTGTGCCTACCCAATCCATGGGCATTCTGCCCATTCCATTATCCAAAATCGTACAAATTAGGAGAACTCTCCAAAGTCCCCGAGGCCATCCCAATAGTGTAGGTCTCCGGGGACAAACAAGGGCGGTCTGACACCAGCTGAGCATCTACCTCCACTCATATCATAAATGGATGTCCCCAGAGAAGAAGATGGAACCAGACAGGACCCTAGGCCATATTCGGATCCATTGCTTTGGTTTACAGACATGTCTCCTCAAAAGCCTGGATTCCAAGACCAGCATAGGGGTTTTTTTGAGGCACCCATCAGAACAAATCTCGTTTCCACAAGGAAACTTGTGCATGGGACCTATGTCAAAAGCTTAGGAGAATACTTCAAGGTCCCGGTGTCACCGCCCCATTCCAAGGCCCTCATGGACACAAACACATATTAGGCCCCAACCTCGGGAAAGTCCATTTCAACACAGCCGCCCCGATTGCTCCCGCAGAGCCATCAAAACTCAACTGTCTTGTTGCTGGGAGAAAATTGGAATGCGAGGCGGGATTCCCTGGCATCGATCCTCGAACAGTGCTCTGGAGTCATTCCATATGGGATGTCCTGGAGCTGACCAACAGGTCTCAATTGTCCCGCAGAAGGAATCCTTGAAGGGGGCATCCCACAACTCCCAACGTGGGAAAACCTCCATGGCCTTGAGATTCCGCTCCGTTCATGAAGGGGCAGTCATGCACAGAAACTCCAACCTGAGCCAACATCTAATCCTCACCGTGATTTCAGATGCTTGAGATATTGGTTCACTCTGCAGGGGGTACATGCTGTGCCCTCGGCCTGAAGCCCAAGTTTAGCTTGTTTTCTCAGACTTCTGTACTCACACTCCTGGCCCAGAAGCCCTCAAGTTTGGCAATTCCGGACTCACAATGCAGCACTCTGCCTGCCATCTATAAAAAATATCTTGCCTAAGAGCAGCCCAGGAACCTCAAATGAGGATAAACCTACACGGCACTCGACTGTACCCAAATCATATAGTCAAACCTGGGCACTAATGCACTGTATGACACAACCTGAGCCAGAACCTCCTGACCAACACCCAGGCAGCTGACCGCACACTGAGCATATCAGACCCGCCATGGCCTTAGGTCGTCATCTCTTCCCAACTTCGGTTTTTCAGGCTTCAGAACCTAGACCTTATCTTTAACCACTGCCCAGGGTTGAAAATGATGCAGACATCAGAACACCTTCCTCATGGCAAGAGACCTTGTGATTGGCATGTTGTCCAAAGTCCAGTGTAGTTGAAACCAGTGTGGCCCATGAGGCCCCGCCCATGCTCGCGGGCCACATTGGTCACAAACACACATTGTGACCCTCAACCTGTGCCCAGTCCTCAAGTAAGGCCTCTCAGTGGTTGGATGAAGAGACAGCATATTGGGCCTGCCATGCCCCTAGGCCCCAATTTATAACCATCGTTTGGGTTGTCCCTTCACTCTTCCCCAGGGCTCTGCTTTGGAATTCCTCTTTGGTTGGGACACCTGAAGTAACAAACCTGAGAGGAGACCTCCCATCCCACAGATTGACAGAAAGAAATTGGGACCGGGCCAAATCCACAGAGAGGAAGATTCGTCCATGGCCCATGAGGCCTCCCCACGTTCCACGCCCATCTTTGATACAAAATCCAGAGACAAAAGCCTGAGCAAGTGCCTCAGACTCGATCTTTCTTCATATCCTGAAGAGTTCTTCTCATGGTTTGTAGATTGGACCTGCCATACCTACTTCCCCAAACGTAAGCTGAGTTTGTGTTTTCAGACTTCTGTCCTCAAATTCCTGGGCCACACTCCCTCCGGACTGGGGCCCCTGGAGCCACACATTAGGACTGTGCCTACCCAATCCATGGGAACACTGCCCATTCCATTGTCCAAAATCGTACAAATTAGGAGAACCCTCCAAATTTCCCGAGGCCATCACAATAGTGTAGGTTTCCCGGTATAAACAGGGCGGTCTGACACCAGCTGAGCATCAACCTCCACTCATACCATAGATGGATGTCCCCAGAGAAGAAGATGGAACCATACAGGACCCTAGGCCATAATCGGATCCATTGCTTTGGTTTACAGGCATGTCTCCTCAAAAGCCTGGATTCCAGACCAGCATAGGGGATTTCCTGAGGCACCCATCAGAACAAATCTCGTCTCGACAAGGAAACTTGTGCATGGGACCTATGTCAAAAGCTTAGGAGAATACTTCAGGGTCCCGGTGCCACCGCCCCATTCCAATGCCCTCATGGAAACAAACACATATCAGGCCCCATTCTCGGGAAAGTCCATTTCAACTAGCCAACCCGGTTGCTACCGCAGAGTCTTCAGATCTCAACTGTCTTGTTGCTAGGAGACAATTGGAATGCGAGGCCCACTACCCTGGCATCCATCCCCGAACGGTGCTCTGGAGTACTTCCATATGGGATATCCTGGAGCTGCCCAACAGGTCTCAATTGTCCCGCAGAAGGAATCCTTGAAGGGGGCATCCCACAACTCCCAACGTGGGAAAACCTCCATGGCCTTGAAATTCCGCTCCGTTCATAAAGGGGCAGTCATGCACAGAAACTCCAACCCGAGGCAAAGTCTGATCCTCGCCGTGACTTCAGATGCAAGAGATATTGTTTCAGATCTGCAGGCGGTACCTGCCGTGCCCTCGGCCTGAAGCCCAAGTCTAGCTTGTGTTCTCAGACTTCTGTCCTCATACTCCTGGCTCAGAAGCCCTCAAGTTTGGCAATTCCGGACCCACAATGCAGCACCCTGCCTCCCCTCTAGAAAAAATATCTTGCCTAATGATTTGCCCAGGCACTTCAAATGAGGATAAACTTAAACGGCACTCGACTGTACCTAAATTATATAGTCTAACCTGGGCACTAATGCACTGTCTGACACAACCTGAACCCGAAACTCCGGAGCAACACCCAGGCAGCTGACCGCACACTGAGCACATCAGACCCGCCATGGCTTTTGTCGTCATCTCTTCCCAACTGCGGTTTTCAGACTTCAGATCCTAGAACTTATATCCAACCACTGCCCAGGGTTGAAAATGATGCAGAAATCAGAGCTCCTACCCCATGGCAAGAGACCTTGTGATTGGCATATTGTCCTAAGTTCAGTGTAGTTGAAACCAGTATGGCCCATGAGGCCCCGCCCATGCTCGCGGCCACATTGGTCACAAACACACATTGTGACTCTCAGGCTTTGCCCAGTCCTTAAGTAAGGCCACTCAGTGGCTGGATGAAGAGACAGCATATTGGGCCTGCCATGCCCCTAGGCCCCAATTTTTAACCATCGTTTGGGTTGTCCCTTCACTCTTCCCCAGGGCTCTGCTTTGGAATTCCTCTTTGGTTGGGACACCTGAATTAACAAACCTGAGAGGATACCTCCCATTCCACAAATTGATGGAAAGAAATTGGGACCGGGCCAAATCAACAGAGAGGAAGATTCATCCATGGCCCATGAGGCCTCCCCACATTCCACGCCCATCTTTGTTACAAAATCCAGAGACAAAAGCCTGAGCAAGCGCCTCAGACTCGCTCTTTCTTCATATCCTGAAGAGTTCTTCTCATGGTTTGTAGATTGGACCTGCCATACCTACGTCCCCAACCTAAGCTGAGTTTGTGTTTTCAGACTTCTGTCCTCAAATTTCTGGGCCACACACCCTCCAGGCTGGGGCCCCTGGAGCCACACATTAGGACTGTGCCTTCCCAATCCATGGGAATTCTGCCCATTCCATTGTTCAAAATCGTACAAATTAGAAGAACCCTCCAATATCCCCAAGGCCATGCCAATAGTGTAGGTCTCCCGGGACAAACAAGGGCGGTCTGACACCAGCTGAGCATCTACATCCACTCATACCATAAATGGATGTCCCCAGAGAAGAAGATGGAACCATACAGGACCCTAGGCCATAATCGGATCCATTGCTTTGGTTTACAGGCATATCTCCTCAAGAGCCTGGATTCCAAGACCAGCATAGGGGGTTTCCTGAGGCACCCATCAGAACAAAACTCGTCTCCACGAGGAAACTTGTGCATGGGACCTATGTCAAAAGCTTAGGAGAATACTTCAGGGTCCCAGTGCCACCGCTCCATTCCAAGGTCCTCATGGACACAAACACACATTAGGCCCCAACCTCGGGAAAGTCCATTTCAACACAGCCGCCCCGATTGCTCAGTCAGAGCCATAGGACTCAACTGTCTTGTTGCTAGGAGACAATTGGAATGCGAGGCTGGCTTCCCTGGCATCAGTCCTCGAACGGTGCACTGCAGTCATTCCATATGGATTGTCCTGGAGCTGACCAACAGTGCTCAATTGTCCCGCAGAAGGAATCCTTGAAGGGGGATCCCACACTCCCAACGTTGGAAAACCTCCATGGCCTTGAGATTCCGCTCTGTTCATGAAGGGGCATCATGCACAGAAACTCCAACCCGAGCCAACTTCTGATCCTCGTCGTGACTTCAGATACATGAGATATTGGTTCAGATCTGCAGGGGGTATTTGCCATACCCATTGCCCTACCCAAGGCCTGAAGCCCAAGTCTAGCTTGTGTTCTGAAACTTCTGTCCTCACACTCTTGGCCCAGAAGCCCTCAAGTTTGGCAATTCCGGACCCTCAATGCAGCAATATGCCTGCCCTCTGCGAAAAATATATTGCCTAATGATATTCCCAGGCACCTCAAATGAGGATAAACTTACACGGCACTCGACTGTACCTAAATTATATAGTCTAACCTGGGCAATAATGCACTGTCTGACACAACCTGAACCCGAAACTCTGGACCAACACCCAGGCAGCTGACCGCACACTGAGCACATGAGCCCCGACATGGCCTTAGATCGTCATCACTTCCCAACTGTGGTTTTCAGGCTTCAGAACCTAGACCTTATCTCCAACCACGGCCCAGGGTTGAAAATGATGCAGAAATCAGAGCTCCTTCCCCATGGCAAGAGACCTTGTGATTGGCATGTTATCCAAAGTTCAGTGTAGTTGAAACCAGTGTGGCCCAGGAGGCCCCGCCCATGCTCGCGAGCCACATTGGTCACAAACACACATGCTGACCCTCAGCCTGTGCCCAGTCTTTAAGTAAGGCCACTCAGTGGCTGGATGAAGAGACAGCATATTGGGTCTGCCATGCCCCTAGGCCCCAATTTATAACCATCGTTTGGGTTGTCCCTTCACTCTTCCCCAGGGCTCTGCTTTGGAATTCCTCTTTTGTTGGGACACCTGAGGTAACAAACCTGAGAGGAGACCTCCCATCCCACAGATTGACGGAACGAAATTGGGACCGGGTCAAATCCACAGAGAAGAAGATTCGTCCATGGCCCATGAGGCCTCCCCACGTTCCACGCCCATCTTTGATACAAAATCCAGAGACAAAATCCTGAGCACGTGCCTCAGACTCGCTCTTTCTTCATATACTGAGGGGTACTTCTCATGGTTTGTAGATTGGGCCTCCCATACCTACGTCCCAAAACCTTAGCTGAGTTTGTGTTTTCAGACTTCTGTCCTCAAAGTCCTGGGCCGCACACCCTCCAGGCTGGGGCCCCTGGAGCCACACATTAGGACTGTGCCTACCCAATCCATGGGAATTCTGCCCATTCCATTGTCCAAAATCTCACCAATTAAGAAAACTCTCCAAAGTCCCCGAGGCCATCCCAATAGTGTAGGTCTCCAGGGACAAACAAGGGCGGTGTGACACCAGGTGAGCATCTCCCTCCACTCATTCCATAGATGGATATCACCAGAGAAGAAGATTGAACCAGACAGGACCCTAGGCCATAATCGGATCCATTGTTTTGGTTTACAGGCATGTCTCCTCAAAAGCCTGGATTCCAATACCAGCATAGGGGGTTTCCTGAGGCACCCCTCAGAACAAATCTCATCTCCACAAGGAAACTTGTGCATGGGAGGTATGTCAAAAGCTTAGGAGAATACTTCAGGGTCCCGGTGCCAACGCCCCATTCCAAGGCCCTCATGGACACAAACACACAATAGGCCCGATCCTAAAAGTCCATTTCAACTCAGCCACGCCGGTTGCTCCCGCAGAGCTATCCGATCTCAACTGTCTTGTTGCTAGGAGACATTTGGAATGCGAGGCCCGCTTCCCAGGCATCCACCCCGAACGGTGCTCTGGAGTCCTTCCATATGGGATATCCTGGAGCTGCCCAACAGGTCTCAATTGTCCCACAGAAGGAATCCTTGAAGGGGGCATCCCACAACTCCCAACGTGGGAAAACCTCCATGGCCTTGAGATTCCGCTCCGTTCATGAAGGGGCAGTCATGCACAGAAACTCCAACCCGAGCCAATGTCTGATCCTCGCCGTGACTTCAGAAGCATGAGATATTCGTTCAGATCTGCAGGGTTACCAGCCGTGCCCTCGGCCTGAATCCCAAGTCTAGCTTCTGTTCTCAGACTTGTCCTCACACTCCTGGTCCAGAATCCCTCATGTTTGGCAATACCGGACCCACAATGCAGCACTCTGCCTGCCTCTAGAAAAAATATATTGCCTAATGAGTAGCCCAGGCACCTCAAATAAGGATAAACCTACACGGCTCTCGACACTACCTGAATTATATAGTCTAACCTGGGTACTAATTCACTGTCTGACACAACCTGAACCCGAACCTCCGGACCAACACCCAGGCAGCTGACCGCACACTGAGCACATCAGACCCGCCATGGCCTTAGGTCGTCATCTCTTCCCAACTGCGGTTTTCAGGCTTCAGAACGTAGACCTTATCTCCAAACACTGCCCAGGGTTGAAAATGATGCAGAAATCAGAGCTCCTTCCCCATGGCAAGAGACCTTGTGATTGGCATGTTATCCAAAGTTCAGTGTAGTTGAAACCAGTGTGGCCCAGGAGGCCCCGCCCATGCTCGCGGGCCACATTGGTCCTAAACACACATGCTGACCCTCAGCCTGTGCCCAGTCTTTAAGTAAGGCCACTCAGTGGCTGGATGAAGAGACAGCATATTGGGTCTGCCATGCCCCTAGGCCCCAATTTATAACCATCGTTTGGGTTGTCCCTTCACTCTTCCCCAGGGCTCTGCTTTGGAATTCCTCCTTTGTTGGGACACCTGAGGTAACAAAACTGAGAGGAGACCTCCCATCCCACAGATTGACAGAAAGAAATTGGGACCGGGCCAAATCCACAGAGAGGAAGATTCGTCCATGGCCCATGAGGCCTCCCCACGTTCCACGCCCATCTTTGATACAAAATCCAGAGACAAAAGCCTGAGCAAGCGCCTCAGACTCCCTCTTTCTTCATATCCTGAAGAGTGCTTCTCAGGGTTTGTAGATTGGCCCTGCCATACCTACGTTCCCAACCTAAGCTGAGTTTGTGTTTTCAGACTTCTGTCCTCAGATTCCTGGGCCACACACCCTACAGGCTGGGGCCCCTGGAGCCACACATTAGGACTGTGCCTACCCAATCCATGGGCATTCTGCCCATTCCATTATCCAAAATCGTACAAATTAGGAGAACTCTCCAAAGTCCCCGAGGCCATCCCAATAGTGTAGGTCTCCGGGGACAAACAAGGGCGGTCTGACACCAGCTGAGCATCTACCTCCACTCATATCATAAATGGATGTCCCCAGAGAAGAAGATGGAACCAGACAGGACCCTAGGCCATATTCGGATCCATTGCTTTGGTTTACAGACATGTCTCCTTAAAAGCCTGGATTCCAAGACCAGCATAGGGGGTTTCCGGAGGCACCAATCTGAACAAATCTCGTTTCCACAAGGATACTTGTGTATGGGACCTATGTCAAAAGCTTAGGAGAATACTTCAGGGTCCCGGTGTCACCGCCCCATTCCAAGGCCCTCATGGACACAAACACACATTAGGCCCCAACCTCGGGAAAGTCCATTTCAACACAGCCGCCCCGATTGCTCCCGCAGAGCCATCAAAACTCAACTGTCTTGTTGCTGGGAGAAAATTGGAATGCGAGGCGGAATTCCCTGGCATCGATCCTCGAACGGTGCTCTGGAGTCATTCCATATGGGATGTCCTGGAGCTGACCAACAGGTCTCAATTGTCCGGCAGAAGGAATCCTTGAAGGGGGCATCCCACAACTCCCAACGTGGGAAAACCTCCATGGCCTTGAGATTCCGCTCTGTTCATGAAGGGGCAGTCATGCACAGAAACTCCAACCTGAGCCAACGTCAGACCTCGCCGTGACTTCAGATGCATGAAATATTGGTTCAGATCTGCAGGAGGTACCTGTCGTGCCCTCGGCCTGAAGCCCAAGTCTAGCTTGTGTTCTCAGACTTCAGTCCTCACACTCCTGGCCCAGAAGCCCTCAAGTTTGGCAATTCTGGAACCAAAGTGCAGCACTCTGCCTGCCCTCTAGAAAAAATATCTTGCCTATTGAGCTCCCCAGGCACCTCAAATGAGGATAAACCTATACGGCACTCGACTGTACCCAAATCATATAGTCTAACCTGGGACTAATGCACTGACTGACACAACCTGAGCCCGAACCTCCTGACCAACACCCAGGCAGCTGACCGCACACTGAGCATATCAGACCCGCCATGGCCTTAGGTCGTCATCTCTTCCCAACTTCGGTTTTTCAGGCTTCAGAACCTAGACCTTATCTCCAACCACTGCCCAGGGATGAAAATGATGCAGATATCAGAATACATTCCCCATGGCCAGAGACCTTGTGTTTGGCAGGTTGTCCAAAGTCCAGTGTAGTTGAAACCAGTGTGGCCCATGAGGCCCCGCCCATGCTCACGGGCCACATTGGTCACAAACACACATTGTGACCCTCAGCATGAGCCCAGTCCTCAAGTAAGGCCTCTCAGTGGATGGATGAAGAGACAGCATATTGGGCCTGCCATGCACCTAGGCCCCAATTTTTAACCATAGTTTGGGTTGTCCCTTCACTCTTCCCCAGGGCTCTGCTTTGGAATTCCTATTTTGTTCGGACACCTGAGGTAATAAACCTGAAAGGAGACCTCCCATCCGACAATTGAAGAAAAACTATTGGGACTGGGCCAAATCCACAGAGAGGAAGATTCGTCCATATCCCATGAGGCCTCCCCACATTCTACAGCCATTGTTGATACAAAATCCAGAGACAAAAGCCTGAGCAAGTGCCTCAGACTCGCTCTTTCTTCATATCCTGAGGGGTACTTCTCATGGTTTGTAGATTGGGCCTCCCATACCTACGTCCCAAAACCTTAGCTGAGTTTGTGTTTTCAGACTTCTGTCCTCAAAGTCCTGGGCCGCACACCCTCCAGGCTGGGGCCACTGGAGCCACACATTAGGACTGTGCCTACCCAAACCATGGGAATTCTGCCCATTCCATTGTCCAAAATCTCACCAATTAAGAAAACTCTCCAAAGTCCCCGAGGCCATCATAATAGTGTAGGTCTCCAGGGACAAACAAGGGCGGTGTGACACCAGGTGAGCATCTCCCTCCACTCATTCCATAGATGGATATCACCAGAGAAGAAGATTGAACCAGACAGGACCCTAGGCCATAATCGGATCCATTGTTTTGGTTTACAGGCATGTCTCCTCTAAAGCCTGGATTCCAATACCAGCATAGGGGGTTTCCTGAGGCACCCCTCAGAACAAATCTCATCTCCACAAGGAAACTTGTGCATGGGAGGTATGTCAAAAGCTTAGGAGAATACTTCAGGGTCCCGGTGCCAACGCCCCATTCCAAGGCCCTCATGGACACAAACACACAATGGGCCCGATCCTAAAAGTCCATTTCAACTCAGCCACGCCGGTTGCTCCCGCAGAGCTATCCGATCTCAACTGTCTTGTTGCTAGGAGACATTTGGAATGCGAGGCCCGCTTCCCAGGCATCCACCCCGAACGGTGCTCTGGAGTCCTTCCATATGGGATATCCTGGAGCTGCCCAACAGGTCTCAATTGTCCCGCAGAAGGAATCCTTGAAGGGGGCATCCCACAACTCCCAACGTGGGAAAACCTCCATGGCCTTGAGATTCCGCTCCGTTCATGAAGGGGCAGTCATGCACAGAAACTCCAACCCGAGCCAACGTCTGATCCTCGCCGTGACTTCAGAAGCATGAGATATTCGTTCAGATCTGCAGGGGGTACCAGCCGTGCCCTCGGCCTGAATCCCAAGTCTAGCTTCTCTTCTCAGACTTGTCCTCACACTCCTGGTCCAGAATCCCTCATGTTTGGCAATACCGGACCCACAATGCAGCACTCTGCCTGCCTCTAGAAAAAATATATTGCCTAATGAGTAGCCCAGGCACCTCAAATGAGGATAAACCTACACGGCTCTCGACTGTACCTGAATTATATAGTCTAACCTTGGTACTAATTCACTGTCTGACACAACCTGAACCCGAACCTCCGGACCAACACCCAGGCAGCTGACCGCACACTGAGCACATCAGACCCGCCATGGCCTTAGGTCGTCATCTCTTCCCAACTGCGGTTTTCAGGCTTCAGAACGTAGACCTTATCTCCAAACACTGCCCAGGGTTGAAAATGATGCAGAAATCAGAGCTCCTTCCCCATGGCAAGAGACCTTGTGATTGGCATGTTATCCAAAGTTCAGTGTAGTTGAAACCAGTGTGGCCCATGAGGCCCCGCCCATGCTCGCGGGCCACATTGGTCACAAACACACATGCTGACCCTCAGCCTGTGCCCAGTCTTTAAGTAAGGCCACTCAGTGGCTGGATGAAGAGACAGCATATTGGGTCTGCCATGCCCCTAGGCCCCAATTTATAACCATCGTTTGGGTTGTCCCTTCACTCTTCCCCAGGGCTCTGCTTTGGAATTCCTCTTTAGTTGGGACACCTGAGGTAACAAACCTGAGAGGACACTTCCCAACCCACAGATTGACCTAAAGGGATTGGGACCAGGCCAAATCCACAGAGAGGAAGATTTGTCCATGGCCCATGAGGCCTCCCCACGTTCCACGCCCATCTTTGATACAAAATCCAGAGACAAAAGCCTGAGCAAGCGCCTCAGACTCCCTCTTTCTTCATATCCTGAAGAGTCCTTCTCATGGTTTGTAGATTGGGCCTCCCATACCTACGTTCCCAACCTAAGCTGAGTTTGTGTTTTCAGACTTCTGTCTTCAGATTCCTGGGCCACACACCCTCCAGGCTGGGGCCCCTGGAGCCACACATTAGGACTGTGCCTACCCAATCCATGGGCATTCTGCCCATTCCATTATCCAAAATCGTACAAATTAGGAGAACTCTCCAAAGTCCCCGAGGCCATCCCAATAGTGTAGGTCTCCGGGGACAAACAAGGGCGGTCTGACACCAGCTGAGCATCTACCTCCACTCAAATCATAAATGGATGTCCCCAGAGAAGAAGATGGAACCAGACAGGACCCTAGGCCATATTCGGATCCATTGCTTTGGTTTACAGTCATGTCTCCTCAAAAGCCTGGATTCCAAGACCAGCATAGGGGGTTTCCTGAGGCACCCATCAGAACAAATCTCGTTTCCACAAGGAAACTTGTGCATGGGACCTATGTCAAAAGCTTAGGAGAATACTTCAGGGTCCCGGTGTCACCGCCCCATTCCAAGGCCCTCATGGACACAAACACACATTAGGCCCCAACCTCGGGAAAGTCCATTTCAACACAGCCGCCCCGATTGCTCCCGCAGAGCCATCAAAACTCAACTGTCTTGTTGCTGGGAGAAAATTGGAATGCGAGGCGGGATTCCCTGGCATCGATCCTCGAACGGTGCTCTGGAGTCATTCCATATGGGATGTCCTGGAGCTGACCAACAGGTCTCAATTGTCCCGCAGAAGGAATCCTTGAAGGGGGCATCCCACAACTCCAAACGTGGGAAAACCTCCATGGCCTTGAGATTCCGCTCTGTTCATGAAGGGGCATCATGCACAGAAACTCCAACCCGAGCCAACGTCTGATCCTCGCCGTGACTTCAGATGCATGAAATATTGGTTCAGATCTGCAGGAGGTACCTGCCGTGCCCTCGGCCTGAAGCCCAAGTCTAGCTTGTGTTCTCAGACTTCTGTCCTCACACTCCTGGCCCAGAAGCCCTCAAGTTTGGCAATTCTGGAACCAAAGTGCAGCACTCTGCCTGCCCTCTAGAAAAAATATCTTGCCTATTGAGCTCCCCAGGCACCTCAAATGAGGATAAACCTATACGGCACTCGACTGTACCCAAATCATATAGTCTAACCTGGGACTAATGCACTGACTGACACAACCTGAGCCCGAACCTCCTGACCAACACCCAGGCAGCTGACCGCACACTGAGCATATCAGACCCGCCATGGCCTTAGGTCGTCATCTCCTCCCAACTTCGGTTTTTCAGGCTTCAGAACCTAGACCTTATCTCCAACCACTGCCCAGGGTTGAAAATGATGCAGATATCAGAACACATTCCCCATGGCCAGAGACCTTGTGTTTGGCAGGTTGTCCAAAGTCCAGTGTAGTTGAAACCAGTGTGGCCCATGAGGCCCCGCCCATGCTCGCGGGCCACATTGGTCACAAACACACATTGTGACCCTCAGCATGAGCCCAGTCCTCAAATAAGGCCTCTCAGTGGCTGGATGAAGAGACAGCATATTGGGCCTGCCATGCACCTAGGCCCCAATTTTTAACCATAGTTTGGGTTGTCCCTTCACTCTTCCCCAGGGCTCTGCTTTGGAATTCCTATTTTGTTCGGACACCTGAGGTAATAAACCTGAAACGAGACCTCCCATCCGACAATTGAAGAAAAACTATTGGGACCGGGCCAAATCCACAGAGACGAAGATTCGTCCATATCCCATGAGGCCTCCCCACATTCTACAGCCATTGTTGATACAAAAGCCTGAGCAAGTGCCTCAGACTCGCTCTTTCTTCATATCCTGAGGGGTACTTCTCATGGTTTGTAGATTGGGCCTCCCATACCTACGTCCCAAAACCTTAGCTGAGTTTGTGTTTTCAGACTTCTGTCCTCAAAGTCCTGGGCCGCACACCCGCCAGGCTGGGGCCACTGGAGCCACACATTAGGACTGTGCCTACCCAAACCATGGGAATTCTGCCCATTCCATTGTCCAAAATCTCACCAATTAAGAAAACTCTCCAAAGTCCCCGAGGCCATCATAATAGTGTAGGTCTCCAGGGACAAACAAGGGCGGTGTGACACCAGGTGAGCATCTCCCTCCACTCATTCCATAGATGGATATCACCAGAGAAGAAGATTGAACCAGACAGGACCCTAGGCCATAATCGGATCCATTGTTTTGGTTTACAGGCATGTCTCCTCTAAAGCCTGGATTCCAATACCAGCATAGGGGGTTTCCTGAGGCACCCCTCAGAACAAATCTCATCTCCACAAGGAAACTTGTGCATGGGAGGTATGTCAAAAGCTTAGGAGAATACTTCAGGGTCCCGGTGCCAACGCCCCATTCCAAGGCCCTCATGGACACAAACACACAATGGGCCCGATCCTAAAAGTCCATTTCAACTCAGCCACGCCGGTTGCTCCCGCAGAGCTATCCGATCTCAACTGTCTTGTTGCTAGGAGACATTTGGAATGCGAGGCCCGCTTCCCAGGCATCCACCCCGAACGGTGCTCTGGAGTCCTTCCATATGGGATATCCTGGAGCTGCCCAACAGGTCTCAATTGTCCCGCAGAAGGAATCCTTGAAGGGGGCATCCCACAACTCCCAACGTGGGAAAACCTCCATGGCCTTGAGATTCCGCTCCGTTCATGAAGGGGCAGTCATGCATAGAAACTCCAACCCGAGCCAACGTCTGATCCTCGCCGTGACTTCAGAAGCATGAGATATTCGTTCAGATCTGCAGGGGGTACCAGCCGTGCCCTCGGCCTGAATCCCAAGTCTAGCTTCTCTTCTCAGACTTGTCCTCACACTCCTGGTCCAGAATCCCTCATGTTTGGCAATACCGGACCCACAATGCAGCACTCTGCCTGCCTCTAGAAAAAATATATTGCCTAATGAGTAGCCCAGGCACCTCAAATGAGGATAAACCTACACGGCTCTCGACTGTACCTGAATTATATAGTCTAACCTTGGTACTAATTCACTGTCTGACACAACCTGAACCCGAACTTCCGGACCAACACCCAGGCAGCTGACCGCACACTGAGCACATCAGACCCGCCATGGCCTTAGGTCGTCATCTCTTCCCAACTGCGGTTTTCAGGCTTCAGAACGTAGACCTTATCTCCAAACACTGCCCAGGGTTGAAAATGATGCAGAAATCAGAGCTCCTTCCCCATGGCAAGAGACCTTGTGATTGGCATGTTATCCAAAGTTCAGTGTAGTTGAAACCAGTGTGGCCCATGAGGCCCCGCCCATGCTCGCGGGCCACATTGGTCACAAACACACATGCTGACCCTCAGCCTGTGCCCAGTCTTTAAGTAAGGCCACTCAGTGGCTGGATGAAGAGACAGCATATTGGGTCTGCCATGCCCCTAGGCCCCAATTTATAACCATCGTTTGGGTTGTCCCTTCACTCTTCCCCAGGGCTCTGCTTTGGAATTCCTCTTTAGTTGGGACACCTGAGGTAACAAACCTGAGAGGACACTTCCCAATCCACAGATTGACGTAAAGGGATTGGGACCAGGCCAAATCCACAGAGAGGAAGATTTGTCCATGGCCCATGAGGCCTCCCCACGTTCCACGCCCATCTTTGATACAAAATCCAGAGACAAAAGCCTGAGCAAGCGCCTCAGACTCCCTCTTTCTTCATATCCTGAAGAGTCCTTCTCATGGTTTGTAGATTGGGCCTCCCATACCTACGTTCCCAACCTAAGCTGAGTTTGTGTTTTCAGACTTCTGTCTTCAGATTCCTGGGCCACACACCCTCCAGGCTGGGGCCCCTGGAGCCACACATTAGGACTGTGCCTACCCAATCCATGGGCATTCTGCCCATTCCATTATCCAAAATCGTACAAATTAGGAGAACTCTCCAAAGTCCCCGAGGCCATCCCAATAGTGTAGGTCTCCGGGGACAAACAAGGGCGGTCTGACACCAGCTGAGCATCTACCTCCACTCAAATCATAAATGGATGTCCCCAGAGAAGAAGATGGAACCAGACAGGACCCTAGGCCATATTCGGATCCATTGCTTTGGTTTACAGTCATGTCTCCTCAAAAGCCTGGATTCCAAGACCAGCATAGGGGGTTTCCTGAGGCACCCATCAGAACAAATCTCGTTTCCACAAGGAAACTTGTGCATGGGACCTATGTCAAAAGCTTAGGAGAATACTTCAGGGTCCCGGTGTCACCGCCCCATTCCAAGGCCCTCATGGACACAAACACACATTAGGCCCCAACCTCGGGAAAGTCCATTTCAACACAGCCGCCCCGATTGCTCCCGCAGAGCCATCAAAACTCAACTGTCTTGTTGCTGGGAGAAAATTGGAATGCGAGGCGGGATTCCCTGGCATCGATCCTCGAACGGTGCTCTGGAGTCATTCCATATGGGATGTCCTGGAGCTGACCAACAGGTCTCAATTGTCCCGCAGAAGGAATCCTTGAAGGGGGCATCCCACAACTCCCAACGTGGGAAAACCTCCATGGCCTTGAGATTCCGCTCTGTTCATGAAGGGGCATCATGCACAGAAACTCCAACCCGAGCCAACGTCTGATCCTCGCCGTGACTTCAGATGCATGAAATATTGGTTCAGATCTGCAGGAGGTACCTGCCGTGCCCTCAGCCTGAAGCCCAAGTCTAGCTTGTGTTCTCAGACTTCTGTCCTCACACTCCTGGCCCAGAAGCCCTCAAGTTTGGCAATTCTGGAACCAAAGTGCAGCACTCTGCCTGCCCTCTAGAAAAAATATCTTGCCTATTGAGCTCCCCAGGCACCTCAAATGAGGATAAACCTATACGGCACTCGACTGTACCCAAATCATATAGTCTAACCTGGGACTAATGCACTGACTGACACAACCTGAGCCCGAACCTCCTGACCAACACCCAGGCAGCTGACCGCACACTGAGCATATCAGACCCGCCATGGCCTTAGGTCGTCATCTCCTCCCAACTTCGGTTTTTCAGGCTTCAGAACCTAGACCTTATCTCCAACCACTGCCCAGGGTTGAAAATGATGCAGATATCAGAACACATTCCCCATGGCCAGAGACCTTGTGTTTGGCAGGTTGTCCAAAGTCCAGTGTAGTTGAAACCAGTGTGGCCCATGAGGCCCCGCCCATGCTCGCGGGCCACATTGGTCACAAACACACATTGTGACCCTCAGCATGAGCCCAGTCCTCAAGTAAGGCCTCTCAGTGGCTGGATGAAGAGACAGCATATTGGGCCTGCCATGCACCTAGGCCCCAATTTTTAACCATAGTTTGGGTTGTCCCTTCACTCTTCCCCAGGGCTCTGCTTTGGAATTCCTATTTTGTTCGGACACCTGAGGTAATAAACCTGAAACGAGACCTCCCATCCGACAATTGAAGAAAAACTATTGGGACCGGGCCAAATCCACAGAGACGAAGATTCGTCCATATCCCATGAGGCCTCCCCACATTCTACAGCCATTGTTGATACAAAAGCCTGAGCAAGTGCCTCAGACTCGCTCTTTCTTCATATCCTGAGGGTTACTTCTCATGGTTTGTAGATTGGGCCTCCCATACCTACGTCCCAAAACCTTAGCTGAGTTTGTGTTTTCAGACTTCTGTCCTCAAAGTCCTGGGCCGCACACCCTCCAGGCTGGGGCCCCTGGAGCCACACATTAGGACTGTGCCTACCCAATCCATGGGAATTCTGCCCATTCTATTGTCCAAAATCTCACCAATTAAGAAAACTCTCCAAAGTCCCCGAGGCCATCCCAATAGTGTAGGTCTCCAGGGACAAACAAGGGCGGTGTGACACCAGGTGAGCATCTCCCTCCACTCATTCCATAGATGGATATCACCAGAGAAGAAGATTGAACCAGACAGGACCCTAGGCCATAATCAGATCCATTGTTTTGGTTTACAGGCATGTCTCCTCAAAAGCCTGGATTCCAATACCAGCATAGGGGGTTTCCTGAGGCACCCCTCAGAACAAATCTCATCTCCACAAGGAAACTTGTGCATGGGAGGTATGTCAAAAGCTTAGGAGAATACTTCAGGGTCCCGGTGCCAACGCCCCATTCCAAGGCCCTCATGGACACAAACACACAATGGGCCCGATCCTAAAAGTCCATTTCAACTCAGCCACGCCGGTTGCTCCCGCAGAGCTATCCGATCTCAACTGTCTTGTTGCTAGGAGACATTTGGAATGCGAGGCCCGCTTCCCAGGCATCCACCCCGAACGGTGCTCTGGAGTCCTTCCATATGGGATATCCTGGAGCTGCCCAACAGGTCTCAATTGTCCCGCAGAAGGAATCCTTGAAGGGGGCATCCCACAACTCCCAACGTGGGAAAACCTCCATGGCCTTGAGATTCCGCTCCGTTCATGAAGGGGCAGTCATGCACAGAAACTCCAACCCGAGCCAACGTCTGATCCTCGCCGTGACTTCAGAAGCATGAGATATTCGTTCAGATCTGCAGGGGGTACCAGCCGTGCCCTCGGCCTGAATCCCAAGTCTAGCTTCTCTTCTCAGACTTGTCCTCACACTCCTGGTCCAGAATCCCTCATGTTTGGCAATACCGGACCCACAATGCAGCACTCTGCCTGCCTCTAGAAAAAATATATTGCCTAATGAGTAGCCCAGGCACCTCAAATAAGGATAAACCTACACGGCTCTCGACTGTACCTGAATTATATAGTCTAACCTGGGTACTAATTCACTGTCTGACACAACCTGAACCCGAACCTCCGGACCAACACCCAGGCAGCTGACCACACACTGAGCACATCAGACCCGCCATGGCCTTAGGTCGTCATCTCTTCCCAACTGCGGTTTTCAGGCTTCAGAACGTAGACCTTATCTCCAAACACTGCCCAGGGTTGAAAATGATGCAGAAATCAGAGCTCCTTCCCCATGGCAAGAGACCTTGTGATTGGCATGTTATCCAAAGTTCAGTGTAGTTGAAACCAGTGTGGCCCAGGAGGCCCCGCCCATGCTCGCGGGCCACATTGGTCCTAAACACACATGCTGACCCTCAGCCTGTGCCCAGTCTTTAAGTAAGGCCACTCAGTGGCTGGATGAAGAGACAGCATATTGGGTCTGCCATGCCCCTAGGCCCCAATTTATAACCATCGTTTGGGTTGTCCCTTCACTCTTCCCCAGGGCTCTGCTTTGGAATTCCTCTTTGGTTGGGACACCTGAGGTAACAAACCTGAGAGGAGACCTCCCATCCCACAGATTGACAGAAAGAAATTGGGACCGGGCCAAATCCACAGAGAGGAAGATTCGTCCATGGCCCATGAGGCCTCCCCACGTTCCACGCCCATCTTTGATACAAAATCCAGAGACAAAAGCCTGAGCAAGCGCCTCAGAATCGCTCTTTCTTCATATCCTGAAGAGTCCTTCTCATGGTTTGTAGATTGGCCCTGCCATACCTACGTTCCCAACCTAAGCTGAGTTTGTGTTTTCAGACTTCTGTCCTCAGATTCCTGGGCCACACACCCTCCAGGCTGGGGCCCCTGGAGCCACACATTAGGATTGTGCCTACCCAATCCATGGGCATTCTGCCCATTCCATTATCCAAAATCGTACAAATTAGGAGAACTCTCCAAAGTCCCCGAGGCCATCCAAATAGTGTAGGTCTCCGGGGACAAACAAGGGCGGTCTGACACCAGCTGAGCATCTACCTCCACTCATATCATAAATGGATGTCCCCAGAGAAGAAGATGGAACCAGACAGGACCCTAGGCCATATTCGGATCCATTGCTTTGATTTACAGACATGTCTCCTTAAAAGCCTGGATTCCAAGACCAGCATAGGGGGTATCCGGAGGCACCCATCAGAACAAATCTCGTTTCCACAAGGATACTTGTGTATGGGACCTATGTCAAAAGCTTAGGAGAATACTTCAGGGTCCCGGTGTCACCGCCCCATTCCAAGGCCCTCATGGACAAATAAACACACATTAGGCCCCAACCTCGGGAAAGTCCATTTCAACACAGCCGCCCCGATTGCTCCCGCAGAGCCATCAAAACTCAACTGTCTTGTTGCTAGGAGAAAATTGGAATGCGAGGCGGGATTCTTTGGCATCGATCCTCGAACGGTGCTCTGGAGTCATTCCATATGGGATATCCTGGAGCTGCCCAACAGGTCTCAATTGTCCCGCAGAAGGAATCCTTGAAGGGGGCATCCCACAACTTCCAACGTGGGAAAACCTCCATGGCCTTGAGATTCCGCTCCGTTCATGAAGGGGCAGTCATGCACAGAAACTCCAACCCGAGCCAACGTCTGATCCTCGCCGTGACTTCAGAAGCATGAGATATTCGTTCAGATCTGCAGGGGGTACCAGCCGTGTTCTCGGCCTGAAGCCCAAGTCTAGCTTCTGTTCTCAGACTTGTTCTCACACTCCTGGTCCAGAATCCCTCATGTTTGGCAATACCGGACCCACAATGCAGCACTCTGCCTGCCTCTAGAAAAAATATATTGCCTAATGAGTAGCCCAGGCACCTCAAATAAGGATAAACCTACACGGCTCTCGACTGTACCTGAATTATATAGTCTAACCTGGGTACTAATTCACTGTCTGACACAACCTGAACCCGAACCTCCGGACCAACACCCAGGCAGCTGACCGCACACTGAGCACATCAGACCCGCCATGGCCTTAGGTCGTCATCTCTTCCCAACTGCGGTTTTCAGGCTTCAGAACGTAGACCTTATCTCCAAACACTGCCCAGGGTTGAAAATGATGCAGAAATCAGAGCTCCTTCCCCATGGCAAGAGACCTTGTGATTGGCATGTTATCCAAAGTTCAGTGTAGTTGAAACCAGTGTGGCCCATGAGGCCCCGCCCATGCTCGCGGGCCACATTGGTCCTAAACACACATGCTGACCCTCAGCCTGTGCCCAGTCTTTAAGTAAGGCCACTCAGTGGCTGGATGAAGAGACAGCATATTGGGTCTGCCATGCCCCTAGGCCCCAATTTATAACCATCGTTTGGGTTGTCCCTTCACTCTTCCCCAGGGCTCTGCTTTGGAATTCCTCTTTGGTTGGGACACCTGAGGTAACAAACCTGAGAGGAGACCTCCCATCCCACAGATTGACAGAAAGAAATTGGGACCGGGCCAAATCCACAGAGAGGAAGATTCGTCCATGGCCCATGAGGCCTCCCCACGTTCCACGCCCATCTTTGATACAAAATCCAGAGACAAAAGCCTGAGCAAGCGCCTCAGAATCGCTCTTTCTTCATATCCTGAAGAGTCCTTCTCATGGTTTGTAGATTGGCCCTGCCATACCTACGTTCCCAACCTAAGCTGAGTTTGTGTTTTCAGACTTCTGTCCTCAGATTCCTGGGCCACACACCCTCCAGGCTGGGGCCCCTGGAGCCACACATTAGGACTGTGCCTACCCAATCCATGGGCATTCTGCCCATTCCATTATCCAAAATCGTACAAATTAGGAGAACTCTCCAAAGTCCCCGAGGCCATCCCAATAGTGTAGGTCTCCGGGGACAAACAAGGGCGGTCTGACACCAGCTGAGCATCTACCTCCACTCATATCATAAATGGATGTCCCCAGAGAAGAAGATGGAACCAGACAGGACCCTAGGCCATATTCGGATCCATTGCTTTGGTTTACAGACATGTCTCCTTAAAAGCCTGGATTCCAAGACCAGCATAGGGGGTTTCCGGAGGCACCAATCTGAACAAATCTCGTTTCCACAAGGATACTTGTGTATGGGACCTATGTCAAAAGCTTAGGAGAATACTTCAGGGTCCCGGTGTCACCGCCCCATTCCAAGGCCCTCATGGACAAATAAACACACATTAGGCCCCAACCTCGGGAAAGTCCATTTCAACACAGCCGCCCCGATTGCTCCCGCAGAGCCATCAAAACTCAACTGTCTTGTTGCTAGGAGAAAATTGGAATGCGAGGCGGGATTCTTTGGCATCGATCTTCGAACGGTGCTCTGGAGTCATTCCATATGGGATGTCCTGGAGCTGACCAACAGGTCTCAATTGTCCCGCAGAAGGAATCCTTGAAGGGGGCATCCCACAACTCCCAACGTGGGAAAACCTCCATGGCCTTGAGATTCCGCTCCGTTCATGAAGGGGCAGTCATGCACAGAAACTCCAACCCGAGCCAACGTCTGACCCTCGCCGTGACTTCAGATGCATGAAATATTGGTTCAGATCTGCAGGAGGTACCTGCCGTGCCCTCGGCCTGAAGCCCAAGTCTAGCTTGTGTTCTCAGACTTCTGTCCTCACACTCCTGGCCCAGAAGCCCTCAAGTTTGGCAATTCTGGAACCAAAGTGCAGCACTCTGCCTGCCCTCTAGAAAAAATATCTTGCCTATTGAGCTCCCCAGGCACCTCAAATGAGGATAAACCTATACGGCACTCGACTGTACCCAAATCATATAGTCTAACCTGGGACTAATGCACTGACTGACACAACCTGAGCCCGAACCTCCTGACCAACACCCAGGCAGCTGACCGCACACTGAGCATATCAGACCCGCCATGGCCTTAGGTCGTCATCTCTTCCCAACTTCGGTTTTTCAGGCTTCAGAACCTAGACCTTATCTCCAACCACTGCCCAGGGTTGAAAATGATGCAGATATCAGAACACATTCCCCATGGCCAGAGACCTTGTGTTTGGCAGGTTGTCCAAAGTCCAGTGTAGTTGAAACCAGTGTGGCCCATGAGGCCCCGCCCATGCTCGCGGGCCACATTGGTCACAAACACACATTGTGACCCTCAGCATGAGCCCAGTCCTCAAGTAAGGCCTCTCAGTGGCTGGATGAAGAGACAGCATATTGGGCCTGCCATGCACCTAGGCCCCAATTTTTAACCATAGTTTGGGTTGTCCCTTCACTCTTCCCCAGGGCTCTGCTTTGGAATTCCTATTTTGTTCGGACACCTGAGGTAATAAACCTGAAACGAGACCTCCCATCCGACAATTGAAGAAAAACTATTGGGACCGGGCCAAATCCACAGAGACGAAGATTCGTCCATATCCCATGAGGCCTCCCCACATTCTACAGCCATTGTTGATACAAAATCCACAGACAAATGCCTGAGCAAGTGCCTCAGACTCGCTCTTTCTTCATATCCTGAGGGGTACTTCTCATGGTTTGTAGATTGGGCCTCCCATACCTACGTCCCAAAACCTTAGCTGAGTTTGTGTTTTCAGACTTCTGTCCTCAAAGTCCTGGGCCGCACACCCTCCAGGCTGGGGCCCCTGGAGCCACACATTAGGACTGTGCCTACCCAATCCATGGGAATTCTGCCCATTCCATTGTCCAAAATCTCACCAATTAAGAAAACTCTCCAAAGTCCCCGAAGCCATCCCAATAGTGTAGGTCTCCAGGGACAAACAAGGGCGGTGTGACACCAGGTGAGCATCTCCCTCCACTCATTCCATAGATGGATATCACCAGAGAAGAAGATTGAACCAGACAGGACCCTAGGCCATAATCGGATCCATTGTTTTGGTTTACAGGCATGTCTCCTCAAAAGCCTGGATTCCAATACCAGCATAGGGGGTTTCCTGAGGCACCCCTCAGAACAAATCTCATCTCCACAAGGAAACTTGTGCATGGGAGGTATGTCAAAAGCTTAGGAGAATACTTCAGGGTCCCGGTGCCAACGCCCCATTCCAAGGCCCTCATGGACACAAACACACAATGGGCCCGATCCTAAAAGTCCATTTCAACTCAGCCACGCCGGTTGCTCCCGCAGAGCTATTCGATCTCAACTGTCTTGTTGCTAGGAGACATTTGGAATGCGAGGCCCGCTTCCCAGGCATCCACCCCGAACGGTGCTCTGGAGTCCTTCCATATGGGATATCCTGGAGCTGCCCAACAGGTCTCAATTGTCCCGCAGAAGGAATCCTTGAAGGGGGCATCCCACAACTCCCAACGTGGGAAAACCTCCATGGCCTTGAGATTCCGCTCTGTTCATGAAGGGGCAGTCATGCACAGAAACTCCAACCCGAGCCAACGTCTGATCCTCGCCGTGACTTCAGAAGCATGAGATATTCGTTCAGATCTGCAGGGGGTACCAGCCGTGCCCTCGGCCTGAAGCCCAAGTCTAGCTTCTGTTCTCAGACTTGTCCTCACACTCCTGGTCCAGAATCCCTCATGTTTGGCAATACCGGACCCACAATGCAGCACTCTGCCTGCCTCTAGAAAAAATATATTGCCTAATGAGTAGCCCAGGCACCTCAAATGAGGATAAACCTACACGGCTCTCAACTGTACCTGAATTATATAGTCTAACCTGGGTACTAATTCACTGTCTGACACAACATGAACCCGAACCTCCGGACCAACAACCAGGCAGCTGACCGCACACTGAGCACATCAGACCCGCCATGGCCTTAGGTCGTCATCTCTTCCCAACTGGGGTTTTCAGGCTTCAGAACGTAGACCTTATCTCCAAACACTGCCCAGGGTTGAAAATGATGCAGAAATCAGAGCTCCTTCCCCATGGCAAGAGACCTTGTGATTGGCATGTTATCCAAAGTTCAGTGTAGTTGAAACCAGTGTGGCCCATGAGGCCCCGCCCATGCTCGCGGGCCATATTAGTCACAAACACACATGCTGACCCTCAGCCTGTGCCCAGTCTTTAAGTAAGGCCACTCAGTGGCTAGATGAAGAGACAGCATATTGGGTCTGCCATGCCCCTAGGCCCCAATTTATAACCATCGTTTGGGTTGTCCCTTCACTCTTCCCCAGGGCTCTGCTTTGGAATTCCTCTTTGGTTGGGACACCTGAGGTAACAAACCTGAGAGGAGACCTCCCATCCCACAGATTGATGGAAAGAAATTGGGACCGGGACAAATCCACAGAGAGGAAGATTCGTCCATGGCCCATGAGGCCTCCCCACGTTCCACGCCCATCTTTGATACAAAATCCAGAGACAAAAGCCTGAGCAAGCGCCTCAGACTCGCTCTTTCTTCATATCCTGAAGAGTGCTTCTCATGGTTTTTAGATTGGCCCTGCTATACCTACGTTCCCAACCTAAGCTGAGTTTGTGTTTTCAGATTTCTGTCCTCAGATTCCTGGGCCACACACCCTCCAGGCTGGGGCCTCTGGAGCCAAACATTAGGACTGTGCCTACCCAATACATGGGAATTCTGCCCATTCCATTATCCAAAATCGTACAAATTAGGAGAACTCTCCAAAGTCCCCGAGGCCATCCCAATAGTGTAGGTCTCAGGGGACAAACAAGGGCGGTCTGACACCAGCCGAGCATCTACCTCCACTCATATCATAAATGGATGTCCCCAGAGAAGAAGATGGAACCAGACAGGACTCTAGGCCATATTCGGATCCATTGCTTTGGTTTACAGACATGTCTCCTCAAAAGCCTGATTCCAAGACCAGCATAGGGGGTTTCTGAGGCACCCCTCAGAACAAATCTCGTTTCCACAAGGAAACTTGTGCATGGGAGGTATGTCAAAAGCTTAGGAGAATACTTCAGGGTCCCGTTGTCACCGCCCCATTCCAAGGCGCTCATGGACACAAACACACATTAGGCCCCAACCTCGGGAAAGTCCATTTCAACACAGCCGCCCCGATTGCTCCCGCAGAGCCATCAAAACTCAACTGTCTTGTTGCTGGGAGAAAATTGGAATACGAGGCGGGATTCCCTGGCATCGATCCTCGAACGGTGCTCTGGAGTCATTCCCTATGGGATGTCCTGGAGCTGCCCAACAGGTCTCATGTCCCGCAGAAGGTATCCTTGAAGGGGGCATCCCTGTCAAAATATTAGGAGAATACGTCAGAGTCCCGGTGCCACCGCCCCATTCCAAGGTCCTAATGGACACAAACGCACATTAGGCCCCATGCTCAGGAAAGTCCATTTCAACCCAGCCACCCCGTTTGCTCCTGCAGAGCCATCCGATCTCAACTGTCTTGTTGCTAGGAGACAATTGGAATGCGAGGCGGGCTTCCTTGGCATCCATCCTCGATCGGTGCTCTGGAGTAATTCCATTTGGGATGTGTTGGAGCTGCCCAACAGGTCTCATGTCCCGCAGAAGGTATCCTTGAAGGGGGCATCCCATAACTCCCAACGTGGGAAAACCTCCATGGCCTTGAGATACCTCTCCGTTCATGAAGGGGCAGTCATGCACAGAAACTACAACCTGAGCCAACGCCTGATCCTCGCCGTGACTTCAGATGCATGAGATATTGGTTCAGATGTGCAGGGGGTACCTGCCTTGCCCTCGGCCTGAAGCCCAAGTCTAGCTTGTGTTCTCAGACTTCTGTCCTCACACTACTGGCCCAGAAGCCCTCAAGTTTGGCAATTCCAGACCCACAATGCAGCACTGTGCCTGCCCTCTAGAAAAAATATCATGCCTAATGAGCTGCGCAGGCACCTCAAATGAGGATCAACTTACACGGCACTCGACTGTACCCAAATTATAGAGTCTAACCTGGGCACTAGCACTGTCTAACAAAACCTGAGCCCGAACCTCCCGACCAACAACCAGGCAGCTGACCGCACACTGAGCACATCAGACCCACCATGGCCTTAGGTCATCATCTCTTCCAAACTGCGGTTTTCAGGCTTCCGAACCTAGACCTTATCTCCTACCACTGCCGAGGGTTGAAGGTGATGCAGAAATCAGAACTCCTTCCCCATGGCAAGAAACCTTGTGGTTGGCATGTTGTCCAAAGTTCAGTGTAGTTGAAACCAATGTGGCCCATGAGGCCCCGCCCATGCTCGCGAGCCACATTGGTCACAAACACACATTGTGACACTCAGCCTGAGCCCAGTCTTCAAGTAAGGTCTCTCAGTGGATGGATGTAGAGACAGCATATGGGGCCTGCCATGCCCCTAGGCCCCAAATTTTAACCATAGTTTGGGTTGTCACTTCACTATTCCCAAAGGCTCTGCTTTGGAATTCCTCTTTGGTTGGGACACCTGAGGTAACAAACCTGAAAGGAGACCTCCCATCCCACAGATTGACGAAAAACAATGGGGACCGGGCCAAATCCACAGAGAGGAAGATTCGTCCATGGCCCATGAGGCCTCCCCACATTCCACGGCCATCGTTGACACAAAATCCAGAGACCAAAGCCTGAGCAAGCGCCTCAGAATCGCTCTTTCTTCATGTCCTGAAGAGTTCTTCTCATGGTTTGTAGATTGGGCCTGCCATACCTGCGTCCCCAAACCTAAGCTGAGTTTGTGTTATCAGACTTCTGTCCTCAAAGTCCTGGGCCACACACCCTCCAGGCTGGGGTCCCTGGAGCCACACATTAGGACAATGCCTACCCAATGCATGGAATTCTGCCCATTCCATTGTCCAAAATTGTACAAATTAGGAGAACCCTCCAAAGTCCCCGAGGCCATCCAATATGTAGTTCTCAGTGGACAAACAAGGGCGGTCTGACACCAGCTGAGCATCTACCTCCTCTCATACCATAGATGGATGTCCTCAGAGAAGGAGATGGAACCAGACAGGACCCTAGGCCGTAATCGGATCCATTGCTTTGTTTTACAGGCATGAATCCACAAAATCCTGGATTCCAATACCAGCAGAGGGGGTTTCCTGAGGAACCCATCAGAAAATATCTCGTCTCCACGAGGAAACTTGTACATTGCACCTATGTCAAAATCTTAGGAGAATACTTCAGAGTCCCGGTGCCACCGCCCCATTCCAAGGTCCTCATGGACACAAACACACATTATGCCCCATGCTCAGGAAAGTCCATTTCAACTCAGCCACCCCGGTTGCTCACGCAGAGCCATCCGATCTCAACTGTATTGTTACTAGGAGACAATTGGAATGCGAGGCGGTCTTTCCTGGCATCCATCCTCGAAAGGTGCTCTGGAGTCATTCCATATGGGATGTTTTGGAGCTGCCCAACAGGTTTCAATTGTCCCTCAGAAGGTATCCTTGAAGGGGGCATCCCACAACTCCCAACGTGGGAAAACCTCCATGGCCTTGAGATTCCTTTCCGTTCATGAAGGGGCAGTCATGCACAGCAACTACAATCTGAGCCAACGTCTGATCCTCGTCGTGACTTCAGATGCATGAGATATTGGTTCAGATGTGCAGGAGGTACCTGCCTTGCCCTCGGCCTGAAGCCCAAGTCTAGCTTGTGGTCTCAGACTTCTGTCCTCACACTACTGGCCCAGAAGCCCTCAAGTTTGGCAATTCCGGACCCACAATGCAGCACTGTGCCTGCCCACTAGAAAAAATATCTTACCTAATGAGCTGCCCAGGCACCTTAAATGAGGATCAACCTACACGGCACTCGACTATACCCAATTATAGAGTCTAACCTGGGCACAATTGCTCTGTCTGACACAACCTGAGCCCGAACTCCCTGACCAAAAACCAGGCAGCTGACCGCACACTGAGCACATCAGAACCACCATGGCCTTAGGTCATCATCTCTTCTCAACTGCGGTTTTCAGGCTTCCGAACCTAGACCTTATGTCCAACCACTGCCCAGGGTTGAAAATGATGCAGAAATCAGAACTCCTTCCCCATGGCAAGAGACCTTTTGATTGGCATGTTGTCCAAAGTTCAGTGTAGTTGAAACCAGTGTGGCCCATGAGGCCCCGCCCATGCTCGCGAGCCACATTGGTCACAAACACACATTGTGACCCTCAGCCTGAGCCCAGTCCTCAAGTAAGGCCTCTCAGTGGCTGGATGAAGAGACAGCATATGGGGCCTGCCATGCCCCTAGGCCCCAAATTTTAACCATAGTTTGGGTTGTCCCTTCACTCTTCCCCAGGGCTCTGCTTTGGAATTCCTCTTTGGTTGGGACACCTGAGTTAACAAACCTGAAAGGAGACCTCCCATCCCACAGATTAACGAAAAACAATTGGGACCGGGCCAAATCCACAGAGAGGAAGATTCGTCCATGGCCCATGAGGCCTCCCCACATTCCACGGCCATCGTTGACACAAAATCCAGAGACCAAAGCCTGAGCAAGCGCCTCAGACTCGCTCATTCTTCATATCCTGAACAGTTCTTCTCATGGTTTGTAGATTGGGCCTGCCATACCTACGTCCCCAAACGTAAGCTGAGTTTGTGTTTTCAGACTTCTGTCCTCAAAGTCCTGGGCCACACACTCTCGAGGCTGGGGCCCCTGGAGCCACACATTAGGACTGTGCCTACCCCATGGATGGTAATTCTGCGCATTCCATTGTCCAAAATTGTACAAATTAGGAGAAATCTCCAAAGTCCCCGAAGCCATCCCAATATGTAGGTCTCAGTGGACAAACAAGGGCGGTCTGACAGCAGCTGAGCATCAACCTCCACTCATTCCAAGATATGTCCCCAGAGAAGGATATGGTACCAGACAGGACCCTAGGCCATAATCGGATCCATTGCTTTGGTTTACAGACATGTCTCCTCAAAATCCTGGATTCCAATACCAGCATAGGGGGTTTCATGAGGCACCCATCAGAAGAAATCTCATCTCCACGAGGAAACTTGTGCATGGGACCTGTCAAAATATTAGGAGAATACGTCAGAGTCCCGGTGCCACCGCCCCATTCCAAGGTCCTAATGGACACAAACGCACATTAGGCCCCATGCTCAGGAAAGTCCATTTCAACCCAGCCACCCCGTTTGCTCCTGCAGAGCCATCCGATCTCAACTGTCTTGTTGCTAGGAGACAATTGGAATGCGAGGCGGGCTTCCCTGGCATCCATCCTTGAACGGTGCTCTGGAGTCATTCCATATGGGATATTTTGGAGCTGCCAAACAGGTCTCAATTGTCCCGCAGAAGGAATCCTTGAAGGGGGCATCCAAGAACTCCCAACGTGGGAAAACCTCCATGGCCTTGAGATTCCTCTCCGTTCATGAAGGGGCAGTCATGCACAGAAACTACAACCTGAGCCAACGTCTGATCCTCGCCGTGACTTCAGATGCATGATCATATTGGTTCAGATGTGCAGGGGGTACCTGCCTTGCCCTCGGCCTGTAGCCATGGTCTAGCTTGTGTTCTCAGACTTCTGTCCTCACACTACTGGCCCAGAATCCCTCAAGTTTTCCAATTCTGGGCCCACAATGCAGCACTCTGCCTGCCCTCGAGAAAAAATATCTTGCCTAATGAGTTGCCCAGGCACCTCAAATGAGGATCAACCTACACGGCACTCGACTGTACCCAAATTATATAGTCTAATTTGGGCACTAGTGCACTGTCTGACACAACCTGAGCCCGAACCTACTGACCAACAACCAGGCAGCTGACCGCACACTGAGCATATCAGACCCACCATGGCCTTATGTCATCACCTCTCCCAACTGCGGTTATAAGGCTTCCAAACCTAGACCTTATCTCCAACCACTGCCCAGGGTTGAAAATGATGCAGAAATAAGAATTCCTTCCCCATGGCAAGAGACCTTGTGATTGGCATGTTGTCCAAAGTTCAGTGTAGTTGAAACCAGTGTGGCCCTTGAGGCCCCGCCCATGCTCGCAAGCCACATTGGTCACAAACACACATTGTGACCCTCAGCCTGAGCCCAGTCCTCAAGTAAGGCCTCTCAGTGGCTGGATGAAGAGACAGCATATGGGGCCTGCCATGCCCCTAGGCCCCAAATTTTAACCATAGTTTGGGTTGTCCCTTCACTCTTCCCCAGGGCTCTTCTTTGGAATTCCTCTTTGGTTGGGACACCCGAGGTAACAAACCTGAAAGGAGACCTCCCATCCCACAGATTGACGAAAACAATTGGGACTGGGCCAAATCCACAGAAAGGAAGATTTGTCCATGGCCCATAGGCCTCCCCACATTCCACGGCCATCGTTGACACAAAATCCAGAGACCAAAACCTGAGAAGGGCCTCAGACTCCCTCTTTCTTCATATCCTGAAGAGTTCTTCTCATGGTTTGTAGATTGGGCCTGCCATACCTACGTCCCCAAACTTAAGCTGAGTTTGTGTTTTCAGACTTCTGTCCTCAAAGTCCTGGGCCACACACCCTCCAGGCTGGGGCCCCTGGAGCCACACATTAGGACTGTGCCTACCCCATGCATGGGAATTCTGCCCATTCAATTGTCCAAAATTGTACAAATTAGTAGAACCCTCCAAAGTCCCGGAGGCCATCCCAATATGTAGGTCTCAGTGGAAAAACAAGGGCGGTCTGACACCAACTGAGTATCTACGTCCACTCAAACCATAGATTGATGTCCCCAGAGAAGGATATGATACCAGACAGGTCCCTAGGCCATAATAGGATCCATTGCTTTGGTTTACAGGCATGTCTCCTCAAAATACTGGATTCCAATACCAGCATAGGTTGTTTCCTGAGGCACCCATCAGAAAAAATCTCGTCTCCACGAGGAAACTTGTGCATGGGACCTATGTCAAAATCTTAGGAGAATACTTCAGAGTCCCGGTGCCACCGCTCCATTCCAAGTTCCTCATGGACACAAACACACATTAGGCCCCATGCTCAGGAATGTCCATTTCATCTCAGCCACCCCGGTTGCTCCCGCAGAGCCATCTGATCTCAACTGTCTTGTTGCTAGAAGACAATTGGAATGCGAGGCGGGCTTCCCTGGCATCCATCCTCGAACGGTGCTCTGGAGTCATTCCATATGGGATGTTTTGGAGGTGCCCAACAGGTCTCAATTGTCCCGCAGAAGGAATCCTTGAAGGGGGCATCCCACAACTCCCAACGTGGGAAAACCTTCATGGCCTTGAGTTTCCTCTCCGTTCATGAAGGGGCAGTCATGCACAGAAACTACAACCTGAGCCAACGTCTGATCCTGGCCGTGACTTCAGATGCATGAGATATTGGTTCAGATGTGCAGGGGGTACCTGCCTTGCCCTTGGCCTGAAGCCCAAGTCTAGCTTGTGTTCTCAGACTTCTGTCCTCATACTACTGGCCCAGAAGCCCTCACGTTTGGCAATTCCGGACCCACAATGCAGCACTCTGCCTGCCGTCTAGAAAAAATATCTTGCCTAATGAGCTGCCCAGGCACCTTAAATGAGGATCAACCTACACGGCACTCGACTATACCCAAATTATAGAGTCTAACCTGGGCACAAATGCACTGTCTTACACACCCTGAGCCCGAACCTCCTGACCAACAACCAGGCAGCTGACCGCACACTGAGCACATCAGTCTCACCATGGCCTTAGGTCATCATCTCTTCCCAACTGCGGTTTTCAGGCTTCCGAACCTAGACCTTATCTCCAACCACTGCCCAGGGTTGAAAATGATGCAGAAATCAGAACTCTTTCCCCATGGCAAGAGACCTTGCGATTGGCATATTGTCCAAACTTCAGTGTAGTTGAAACCAGTGTGACCCATGAGGCCCCGCCCATGCCTGCAAGCCACAAACAAACCTGAAAGGATACCTCCCATCCCACATTTGGACGAAAATCAATTGGGACTGGGCCAAATCCACAGAGAGGAAGATTCGTCCATGGCCCATGAGGCCTCCACACATTCCACGGCCATCGTTGATAAAAATTCAGACACAAAAGCCTGAGCAAGCGCCTCAGACTCGCTCTTAATTCATATCCTGAAGAGTTCTTCTCATGGTTTGTAGACTGGGCATGCCATACCTACTTCCCCAAACCCTAAGCTGAGTTTGTGTTTTCAGACTTCTGTCCTCAAAGTCCTGGGCCTTACACCATCCAGGCTGGGGCCCCTGAAGCCACCCATAAGGACTGTGCCTACCCAATGAATAGGAATTCTGCCCATTCCATTGTCCAAAATCGTACAAAGTAGGAGAACCCTCCAAAGTCTCCGAGGCCATCTCAATATTGTAGGTCTCCCGGGACAAACAAGGGCGGTCTGACACCAGCTGAGCATCTACCTCCACTCATACCATTGATGGATGTCCCAAGAGAAGGAGATGGAAACAGACAGGGCCCTAGGCCAAAATTGGATCCATTGCTTTGGTTTACAGGCATGTCTCCTCAAATACCTGGATTCCAAGAACAGCATAATGGGTTTCCTGAGGCACCTATCAGAACAAATCTCGTCTCCACAAGGAAACTGTGCATGGGAGCTATGTCAAATGTTTAGGAGAATACCAGGGTCCCGGTGCCACCGCCCCATTCCAAGGCCCTCATGGACAAAAACACACATTAGGCCCCATCCTCAGGAAAGTCCATTTTAATAGCCACCCCGGTTGCTCCCGCAGATCCATTCGATCTCAACTGTCTTGTTGCTAGGAGACAATTGGAATGCGAGGCGGGCTTCCCTGGCATTCATCCTCGAACGGTGCTCTGGAGTCATTCCATATGGGATGTGCTGGAGCTGCCCAACAGGTCTCAATTGTCCCACAGAAGGAATGCTTGAAGGGGGCATCCCACAACTCCCAACGTGGGAAAACCTCCATGGCCTTGAGATTCCGCTCCGTTCATGAAGGGGCAGTCATGCACAGAAACTCCAACCAGAGCCAATGTCTAATCCTCGCCGTTACTTCTGATGCATGAGATATCGTTTCAGATTGCAGGGGGTACCTGCCGGGCCCTCGGCCTGAAGCCCAAGTCTAGCTTGAGTTCTCAGACATCTGTCCTCACACTCCTGGCCCAGAAGCCCTCACGTTTGGCAATTCCGGAGCCCCAATGCAGCACTCTACCTGCCCTCTAGAAAAATATCTTGCCTAATGAGCTGCCCAGGCTCCTCAAATGCGGAACAATCTACAGGCACTCGACTGTACCCAAATTATACAGTCTAAACTGGGCACTAATGCACTTTCTGACACGACATGAGCCCGAACTTCCTGACCAACACCAAGGCAGCTGACCGCACACTGAGCACAACAACCTGCCATGGCCTTAGGTCGTCATCTCTTCCCAATTTCTCAGGCTTCAGAACATAGACCTTATCTCCAACCAATGCCCAGGGTTGAAAATAATGCAGAAATCCGAACTCCTTCCCCATGGCAAGAGACCTTGTGATTGGCATGTTGTCCAAAGTTCAGTGTAGTTGAAACCAGTGTGGTCCATGAGG
The DNA here is from genome assembly GCF_964662115.1 of Mustela nivalis. Taxonomy (NCBI): domain Eukaryota; kingdom Metazoa; phylum Chordata; class Mammalia; order Carnivora; family Mustelidae; genus Mustela; species Mustela nivalis. The sequence continues at coordinate 1,009,633 of NW_028136459.1, read as the reverse complement.
CCCCGCCCATGCTCGCGTGCCACATTGGTCACAAACACACATTGTGACCCTCAGCCTGAGCCCAGTCCTCAATTAAGTCCTCTCAGTGGCTGGATGAAGTGACAGCATATGGGGCCTGCCATGCCCCTAGGCCCCAATTTTTAACCATAGTTTGGGTTGTCACTTCACTCTTCCTCAGGGCTCTGCTTTGGAATTCCTCTTTTGTTTGGACACCTGAGGTAACAAACCTGAAAGGAGACCTCCCATCCCACAGATTGACGAAAAACAATTGGGACTGGGCCAAATCCACAGAGAGGAAGATTCGTCCATGGCCCATGAGGCCTCCCCACATTCCACGGCCATCGTTGATACAAAATCCAGACACAAAAGCCTGAGCAAGCGCCTCAGATTCGCTCTTTCTTCATATCCTGAAGAGTTCTTCTTATGGTTTGTAGATTGTGCCTGCCATAACTACGTCCCCAAAACCTAAGCTGAGTTTTTGTTTTCAGACTTCTGTCCTCAAAATCCTGTGCCATACACCATCCAGGCTGGGGCCCCTGAAGCCACCCATTAGGATTGTGCCTACCCAATGAATAGGAATTCTGCCCATTCCATTGTCCAAATCGTACAAATTAGGAGAACCCCCCAAAGTCCCCGAGGCCATCCCAATAGTGTAGGTCTCCCGGAACAAACAAGGGTGGTTTGACACCAGGTGAGCATCTACCTCCACTCATACCATAGATGGATGTCCCCAGAGAAGGAGATGGAAACAGACAGGACCCTAGGCCAAAATCGGATCCATTGCTTTGGTTTACAGGCATGTCTCTTCAAATGCCTGGATTCCAAGACAAGCATAGGGGGTTTCCTGTGGCACCCATCAGAACAAATCTCGTCTCCACAAGGAAACTGTGCATGGGAGCTATGTCAAATGTTTAGGAGAATACTTCAGGGTCCCGGTGCCACCGCCCCATTCCAAGGCCCTCATGCACAAAAACACACATTAGGCCCCATCCTCAGGAAAGTCCATTTCAACTCAGCCACCCCGATTGATCCCGCAGAGCCATCCTATCTCAACTGTCTTGTTGCTAGAAGACAATTGGAATGCGAGGCGGGCTTCCCTGGCATCCATCCTCGAACGGTGCTCTGGAGTCATTCCATATGGGATGTTTTGCAGCTGCCCAACAGGTCTCAATTGTGCCGCAGAAGGAATCCTTGAAGGGGGCATCCCATACCCAACGTGGGAAAACATCCATGGCCTTGAGATTCCGCTCCGTTCATGAAGGGGCAGTCATGCACAGAAACTCCACCTGAGCCAAGTCTGAACCTCGCTGTGACATCTGATGCATGAGATATCGGTTCAGATCTGCAGGTGGTACCTGCCGTGCCCTCGGCCTGAAGCCCAAGTCTAGCTTGTGTTTTCAGACTCCTGTCCTCACACGCCTGGCCCAGAAGCCCTCAATTTTGGCAATTCCGGACCCACAATGCAGCACTGTGCCTGCCCTCTAGAAATAATATCTTGCCTAATTTGCAGCCTAGGCACCTCAAATGCGGAACAACCTACACGGCACTCGACTGTACCCATATTATAGAGTCTAACCTGGGCACTAATGCACTGTCTGACACAACCTGAGCCCGAACTTTCTGACCAACACCCAGGCAGCTGACCGCACACTGAGCACATCAGACCCGCCATGGACTTAGGTCGTCATCTCTTCCCAACGGTAGTTTTCAGACTTCAGAACCTAGACCTTATCTCCAACCAATGCCCAGGGTTGAAAAGGATGCAGAAATCACAACTCCTTCCCCATGGCAAGAATCCTTATGATTAGTATGTTGTCCAAACTTCAGTGTAGTTGAAACCAGTGTGGCCCATGCTTGCGGGGCACATTGGTCACAAACACATATTGGAACCCTCAGCCTGAGCCCAGTCCTCAAGTAAGGACTCTCAGTGGCTAGAAAAGAGACAGCTATTGGGACTGCCATGCACCTAGGCCCCAATTTTTAACCATAGTTTGGGTTGTCTCTTCACTCTTCCCCAGGGCTCTCCCTTGGAATTCCTCTTAGTTGGGACACCTGACATAACAAACCTGAAAGGAGACCTCCCATCCCACAGATTGACGAAAAACAATTTGGACTTGGCCAAATCCACAGAGAGGAAGTTTCGTTCATGGCCCATGAGGCCTTCCCACATTCCACGGCCATCGTTGATACAAAATCCAGAGACAAAATCCTGAGCAAGCGCCTCAGATTCGCTCTTTCTTCATATCCTGAAGAGTTTTTCTCATGGTTTATAGATTGAGCCTGCCATACTACGTCCCCAAACCTAAGCTGAGTTTGTGTTTTCAGACTTCTGTCCTCAAAGTCCTGGGCAACACACCCTCCAGGCTGGGTCCCCTGGATCCACACATTAGGACAGTGCCTACCCAATCCATGGGAATTCTGCCCATTCCATTGTCCAAAATCGTGCAAATTAGGAGAAATCTCCAAAGTCCCCATGGCCATCCCAATAGTGTAGGTCTCGGGGACAAACAAGGGCGGTCTGACACCAGCTGAGCATCTATCTCCACTCATTCCATAGATGGATATCCCCAGAGAAGAAGATTGAACCAGACAGGACCCTACGACATAATCGGATCCATTGCTTTGGTTTACAGGCATGTCTCCTCAAAAGCCTGGATTCCAATACCAGCATAGGGGGTTTCCTGAGGCACCCATCAGAACAAATCTCGTCTCCACAAGAAAACTTGTGCATAGGAGCTACGTCAAAAGCTTAGGAGAATACTTCAGGGTCCCGGTGCCACCGCCCCATTCCAAGGCCCTCATGGAAACAAACACATATTAGGCCCCATCCTCATGAAAGTCCATTTCAACTCAGCCACCCCGGTTGCTCCCGCAGAGCCATCCGATCTCAACTGTCTTGTTGCTAGGAGACAATTGGAATGTGAGGCGGGCTTCCCTGGCATCCATCCTCCAATGGTACTCTGGAGTCATTCCATATGAGATGTACTGAAGCTGCCCAACAGGTCTCAATGGAACCGCAGAAGGAATCCTTGAAGGGGGCATCCCACAACTCCCAAAGTGGGAATACCTCCATGGCCTTGCAATTCCGCTCCGTTCATCAGGGGCAGTCATGCACAGAAACTCCAACCAGAGCCAACGTCTGATCACCGCCTTGACTTCAGATGCTTGAGATATTGGTTCAGATCTGCAGGGGGTACCTGCCGTGCCCTCGGCCTGAAGCCCAAATCAGGCTTGTGTTCTCAGACTTCTGTTCTCACACTCGTGGCTCAGAAGCCGTCATGTTTGGCAATTCCGGACCCACAATGCAGCACTCTGAATGCCCTCGGCAAAAATATCTTGCCTAATGAGCTGCCAAGACACCTCAAATGAGGATAAACCTACACGGCATTCGACTGTACCCAAAATATAGAGTCTCACCTGAGCACTAATGCACTGTCTGACACAATCTGAGCCAGAACCTCCTGATCAAACCCCATGCAGCTGACTGCACACTGAGCATAACAGACCCTCCATGGCCTTAGGTTGTCATCTCTTCCCAAATGCGGTTTTTCAGGGTTCAGAAACTAGACCTTAACTCCAAAAAATGCCCAGGGTTGAAAATGATGCAGAAATCAGATCACCTTCCCCTAGGCAAGAGAACTTGTGATTGGCATGTTGTCCAAAGTCCAGTGTAGTTGAAACCAATGTGGCCAATGAGGCCCCGCCCATGCTCGTGGGCCACATTGTTCACAAACACACATTGTGACCCTCAGCCTGAGCCCAGTTCTCAAGTAAGGCCTCTCGGTGGCTGGATGAAGAGACAGCATATTGGGCCTGCCATGCCCCTAGGCCCGAATTTTTTACCATAATTTGGGTTGTCCCTTCACTCTCCCAGGGCTCTGCTTTGGAATTCCTCTTTTTCGGACACCTGAGGTAATAAACCTGAAAGGAGACCTCCCATCCTACAGATTGATGAAAACAATGGGGCGGGCCAAATCCACAGAGAGGAAGATTCGTCCATGACCCATGAGGCCTCCCCACATTCCACGGCCATCATTGATACAAAATCCAGAGACAAAAGCCTGAGCAAGCGCCTCAGATTAATTCTTTCTTCATATCCTGAAGAGTTCTTCTCATGGTTTGTAGATTGGGCCTGCCATACCTACGTCCCAAAACCTAAGCTGAGTTTGTGTTTTCAGACTTCTGTCCTCAAAGTCCTGGGCCACACACCCTCCAGGCTGGGGCCGCTGGAGCCACACATTAGGACTGTGCCTACCCAATCCATGGGAATTCTGCCCATTCCGATGTCCAAAATCGTACAAATTAGGAGAACTCTCCAAAGTACCCGAGGCCATCCCAATAGTGTAGGTCTCCGGGGACAAACAAGGGCGGTCTAACACCAGTTGAGCATCTACCTCCACTCATTCCATAGATGGATATCCCCGGAGAAGAAGATTGAACCAGACAGGACCCTAGGCCATAATCGGATCCATTGCTTTGGTTTTCAGGCATGTCTCGTCAAAAGCCTGGATTCCAATACCAGCATAAGGGGTTTCCTGAGGCACCCATCAGAACAAATCTCGTCTCCACAAGGAAATTTGTGCATGAGAGCTACGTCAAAAGCTTAGGAGAATACTTCAGGGTCCCGGTAACAACGCCCCATTCCAAGGCCCTCATGGTCACAAACACACATTAGGCCCCATCCTAGGAAAGTCCATTTCAACTCAGCCACCCCGGTTGCCTCCGCAGAGCCACCCATCTCAACTGTCTAGTTGATAGGAGACAATTGGAATTTGAGGTGGTCTTCCCTGGCATCCATCCTCGAACGGTGCTCTGGAGTCATTCCATATGGGATGTCCTGGAGCTGCCCAACAGGTCTCATTTGTCCCGCAGAAGGAATCCTTGAAGGGGGCATCCCACAACTCCCAACGTGGGAAAACCTCCATGGCCTTGAGATTCTGCTCCGTTCATGAAGGGGCAGTCATGCACAGAAACTCCAAACTGAGCCAACGTCTGATCCTCGCCATGGCTTCAGATGCTTGAGATATTGGTTCAGATCTGCAGGGGGTACCTGCCGTGCCCTCAGCCTGAAGCCCAAATCAGGCTTGTGTTCTCAGACTTCTGTCCTCATACTCGTGGTCCAGAAGCCCTCAAGTTTAGCAATTCCGGACCAACAATGCAGCACTCTGCCTGCACTCTGGAAAAAATATCTTGCCTAATGAGCAGCCCAGGCACCTCAAATGAGGATAAACCTACACGGCATTCGACTGTACCCAAATTATATAGTATAACCTGGGCACTAATGCACTGTATGACACAATCTGAGCCAGAACCTCCTGACCAAAACCCAGGCAGCTGACTGTACACTGAGAATATCAGACCCGCCATGGCCTTAGGTCGTCATCTCTTCAGAACTGCGGTTTTTCAGGCTACAGAACCAAGACCTTATTTCCAACTACTGCCCAGGGTTGAAAATGATGCAAAAATCAGAACACCTTCCCCATGGCAAGAGACCTTGTGATTGGCATGTTGTCCAAAGTTCAGTGTAGTTGAAACCAGTGTGGCCCTTGAGGCCCCGCCCATGCTCGCGTGCCACATTGGTCACAAACACACATTGTGACCCTCAGCCTGAGCCCAGTCCTCAATTAAGTCCTCTCAGTGGCTGGATGAAGAGACAGCATATTGGGCCTGCCATGCCCCTAGGCCCCAATTTTTAACGATAATTTGGGTTGTCCCTTCACTCTTTCCCAGGGTTCTGCTTTGGAATTCCTCTTTTTCAGACACCTGAGGTAATAAACCTGAAAGAAGACCTCCCATCCTACAGATTGACGAAAACAATGGGGCCGGTCCAAATCCACAGAGAGGAAGATTCGTCCATGACCCATGAGGCCTCCCCACATTCCACGGCCATCGTTGATACAAAATCCAGAGACAAAAGCCTGAGCAAGTGCCTCAGACTCGCTCTTTCTTCATATCCTGAAGAGTTCTTCTCATGGTTTGTAGATTGGGCTTGCCATACCTACGTCCCCAAACCTAAGTTGAGTTTGTGTTTTCAGACTTCTGTCCTCAAAGTCCTGGGCCACACACCCTCCAGGCTGGGGCCCCTGGAGCCACACATTAGGACTGTGCCTACCCAATCCATGGGAATTCTGACCATTCCGATGTCCAAAATCGTACAAATTAGGAGAACTCTCCAAAGTACCCGAGGCCATCCCAATAGTGTAGGTCTCGGGGGACAAACAAGGGCGGTCTAACACCAGTTGAGCATCTACCTCCACTCATTCCATAGATGGATATCCCCAGAGAAGAAGATTGAACCAGACAGGACACTAGGCCATAATGGGATCCATTGCTTTGGTTTACAGGCATGTCTCGTCAAAAGCCTGGATTCCAATACCAGCATAAGGGTTTTCCTGAGGCACCCATCAGAACAAATCTCGTCTCCTCAAGGAAACTTGTGCATGGGAGCTACGTCAAAAGCTTAGGAGAATACTTCAGGGTCCCGGTGCCACCGCCCCATTCCAAGGCCCTCATGGACACAAACACATATTAGCCCCATACTCAGGAAAGTCCATTTCAACTCAGCCATCCCGGTTGCTCCCGCAGAGCCATCCAATCTCAACTGTCCTGTTGCTAGGAGACAATTGGAATGCGAGGCGGGCTTCCCTGGCATCCATCCTCCAACGATGCTCTGGAGTCATTCCATATGGGATGTCCTGGAGCTGCCCAACAGGTCTCAATTGTCCCGCAGAAGGAATCCTTGAAGGGGGCATCCCACAACTCCCAACGTGGGAAAACCTCCATGGCCTTGAGTTTCTGCTCCGTTCATGAAGGGGCAGTCATGCACAGAAACTCCAAACTGAGCCAACGTCTGATCCTCGCCGTGACTTCAGATGCTTCAGATATTGGTTCAGATCTGGAGGGGGTACCTGCCGTGCCCTCGGCCTGTAGCCATGGTCTAGCTTGTGTTCTCAGACTTCTGTCCTCACATCTGTGGCCCAGAAGCCCTCAAGTTTGGCAATTCCGGACCCACAATGCAGCACTCTGCACGCCCTCTATAAATAATATCTTGACTAATGAGCTGCCCAGGCACCTCAAATGAGGATAAAACTTCACGGCACTCGACTCTACCCAAATTTTATAGCCTAACCTGGGCACTAAAGCACTGTCTGACACAACCTGAGCCAGAAACTCCTGAATAACACCCAGGAAGCTGACAGCACACTGAGCATATCAGACCCGCCATGGCCTTAGGTCGTCATCTCATCCCAACTGCGGTTTTTCAGGTTCAGAACCTAGGCCTTATCTCCAACCACTTCTCAGCGTTGAAAAAGATGCAGAAATCAGAACACCTTCCCCATGGCAAGAGACCTTGTGATTGGCATGATTTCCAAAGACCAGTGTAGTTGAAACCAGTGTGGCTCATGAGGCCCCGCCCATGTTCGCGGGCCACATTGGTCACAAACACATTGTGACCCTCAGCCGGAGCCCAGTCCTCAAGTAAGGCCTCTCAGTGGCTGGATGAAGAGACAGCATATTGGGCCTGCCCTGCCCCTAGGCCCCAAATTTTAACCATAGTTTTGGTTGTCCCCTCACTCTTCCCCAGGGCTCTGCTTTGGAATTCCTCTTTGGTTGGGACACCTGAGGTAACAAACCTGAAAGGAGACCTCCCATCCCACAGATTGACGAAAAACAATTGGGACCGGGCCAAATGCCAAGAGATGAAGATTCGTCCATGGCCCATTAGGCCTCCCCTCATTCCACGGCCATCGTTGACAAAAAATCCAGAGACCAAAGCCTGAGCAAGCGCCTCAGAATCGCTCTTTCTTCATAACCTAAAGACTTCTTCTCATGGTTTGTAGATTGGGCCTGCCATACCTACGTCCCCAAACCTAAGCTGAGTTTGTGTTTTCAGACTTCTGTCCTCAAAGTCCTGGGCCACACACCCTCCAGGCTGGGGCCCCTGGAGCCACACATTAGGACTGTGCCTACCCCATGTATGGTAATTCTGCCCATTCAATTGTCCAAAATTGTACAAATTAGGAGAACCCGCCAAAATCCCCGAGGCCATCCCAATACTAGGTCTCTGTGGACAAACAAGGTCGGTCTGACACCAGCTGAGCATCTACCTCCACTCATACCATAGATGGATGTCCCCAGAGAAGGAGATGGAACCAGACAGGACCCTAGGCCATAATCGGATCCATTGCTTTGGTTTACAGGCATGAATCCACAAAATCATGGATTCCTATACCAGCATAGGGGGTTTCCTGAGGCACCCATCAGAAAAAACCTCGTCTCCACGAGGAAACTTGTGCATGGGACCTATGTCAAAATATTAGGAGAATACTTCAGAGTCCCGGTGCCACCGCCCCATTCCAAGGTCCTCATGGACACAAACACACATTAGGCCCCATGCACAGAAAAGTCCATTTCAACTCAGCCACCCCGGTTGCTCCCGCAGAGCCATCCGATATCAACTGTCTTGTTGCTAGGAGACAAATGGAATGCGAGGCGGGCTTCCCTGGCATCCATCCTAGAACGGTGCTCTAAAGTCATTCTATATGGGATGTGTTGGAGCTGCCAACATGTCTCAATTGTCCCGCAGAAGGAATCCTTGAAGAAGGCATCCCACAACTCCCAACGTGGGAAAACCTCCATGGCCTTGAGATTCCTCTCCGTTCATGAAGGGGCAGTCATGCACAGAAACTACAACCTGAGCCAATGTCTGATTCTCGCCGTGACTTCAGAAGCATGAGATATTGGTTCAGATGTGCAGGGGGTACCTGCCTTGCCCTCGGCCTGAAGCCCAAGTCTAGATTGTGTTCTCAGACTTCAGTACTCACACTACTGAACCAGAAGCCCTCAAGTTTGGCAATTCCGGACCCACAATCCAGCACTCTGCCTGCCCTCTAGAAAAAATATCTTGCCTAATGAGCTGCCAAGGCACCTCAAATGAGGATCAACCTACACGGCACTCAACTGTACCCAAATTATAGAGTCTAACCTGGGCACTAATGCACTGTCTGACACAACCTGAGCCCGAACCTCCTGACCAACAACCAGGCAGCTGACCACACACTGAGCACATCAGACCCACCATGGCCTTAGGTCTTCATCTCTTCCCAACAGCGGTTTTCAGGACTCAGAACCTAGACCTTATCTCCAACCACTACCCAGGGTTGAAAATGATGCAGAAATCAGAACTCCTTCGCCATGGCAAGAGACCTTGTGATTGGCATGTTGTCCAGAGTTCAGTGTAGTTGAAACCAGTGTGGCCCATGGGGCCCCGCCCATGCTTGAGGGCCACATTGGTCACAAACACACATTGTGACCCTCAGCCTGAGCCCAGTCCTCATGTAAGGCCTCTCAGTGGCTGGATGAAGAGACAGCCTATTGGGCCTGCCATGCCCCTTGGCCCCAATTTTTAACCATAATTTGGGTTGTCCCTTCACTCTTCCCCAGGTCTCTGCTTTGGAATTCCTCTTTGGTTGGGACACCTGAGTTAACAAACCTGAAAGGAGACCTCCCATCCCACAGATTGACGAAAAACAATTGGGACCGGGCGAAATCCACAGAGAGGAAGATTCGTCCATGGCCCATGAGGCCTCCCCACATTCCACGGCCATCGTTGACAAAAAATCCAGAGACCAAAGCCTGAGCAAGCGCCTGAGACTCGCTCTTTCTTCATATCCTGAAGAGTTCTTCTCATGGTTTGTAGCTTGGGCCTGCCATACCTACCTCCCCAAACCTAAGCTGAGTTTGTGTTTTCAGACTTCTGTCCTCAAAGTCCTGGGCCACACACCCTCCAGGCTGGGGCCCCTAGAGCCACACATTAGGACTGTGCCTACCCCATGCATGGGAATTGTGCCCATTCCATTGTCCAAAATTGTACAAATTAGGAGAGCCCTCCAAATTCCCCTAGGCCATCCCAATATGTAGGCCTCTGTGGACAAACAAGGGCGGTCTGACACCAGCTGAGCATCTACCTCCACTCATACCATAGATGGATTTCCCCAGAGAAGGAGATGGAACCAGACAGGACCCTAGGCCATAATCGGATCCATTGCTTTGGTTTAAAGGCATGTCTCCTCAAAATCCTGGATTCCAATAACAGCATATGGGGTTTCCTGAGGCACCCATCAGAAAAAATCTCGTCTCCACGAGGAAACTTGTGCATGGGACCTATGTAAAAATCTTAGGAGAATACTTGAGATCCCCGGTACACCGCCCCATTCCAAGGTCCTCAAGGACAGAAACACACAATAGTTCCATGTTCAGTATATTCCATTTCAAATCAGCCACCACGGGTGCTCCCGCAGAGCCATCCATTCTCAACTGTCTTGTTGCTAGGAGACAATTGGAATGCGAGGCGGGCTTCCCTGGATCCATCCTCGAACGGTGCTCTGGAGTCATTCCATATGGAATGATTTAGAACTGCCCAACAGGTCTCCATTGTCCCAGAGAAGGAAAACTTGAGGAGGTATCCCACAACTCCCAACGTGGGAAAACCTCCATGGCCTTGACATTCCTCTCCGTTCATGAAGGGGCAGTCATGCACAGAAACTACAACCTGAGCCAACGTCTGATTATCGCCGTGACTCTAGATGCATGAGATATTAGTTCAGAGGTGTAGGGGGTACCTGCCTTGCCCGCAGCCTGAAGCCCAAGTCTAGCTTGTGTTCTCAGACTTCTGTCCTCACACTACTGGCCCAGAAGCCTCCAGTTTGGCAATTCCGGACCCACAATTCAGCACTCTGCCTGCCCTCTAGAAAAAAATATCTTGCCTAATGAGCTGCCCAGGCACCACAAATGAGGATCAACCTACACGGCACTCGACTGTACCCAAATTATAGAGTCTAACCTGGGCACTAATGCACTGTCTGACACAACCTGAGCCCGAACCTCCTGACTAACAACCAGGCAGCTGACCGCACACTGAGCACATCAGACCCACCATGGCCTTAGGTCATCATCTCTTCCCAACTGCGCTTTTCAGGCTTCCGAACCTAGGCCTTTTCTCCAACCACTGCCCAAGGTTGAAAATGATGCAGAAATCAGAACTCCTTCCCCATGCCAAGAGACCTTGTGTTTGGCCTGTTGTCCAAAGTTCTGTGTAGTTGAAACCAGTGTGGCCCATGAGGCCCCGCCCATGCTTCTGAGCCACATTGGTCACAAACACACATTGTGACCCTCAGCCTGAACCCAGTCCTCAAGTAAGGCCTCTCAGTGGCTGGATGAAGAGACAGCATATGGGGCCTGCCATGCCCCTAGGCCCCAAATTTTAACCATAGTTTGGGTTGTCCCTTCACTCTTCCCCAGGTCTCTGCTTTGGAATTCCTCTTTGGTTGCGACACCTGAGTTAACAAACCTGAAAGGAGACCATCCATTCCACAGATTGACGAAAAACAATTGGGACTGGGCCAAATCCACAGAGAGGAAGATTCGTCCATGGCCCATGAGGCCTCCCCTCATTCCACGGCCATCGTTGACACAAAATCCAGAGACCAAACTTGAGCAAGCGCCTCAGACTCGCTCTTTCTTCATATCCTGAAGAGTTCTTCTCATGGTTTGTATTTGGGCCTGCCATACCTACGTCCCCAAACCTAAGCTGAGTTTGTGTTTTCAGACTTCTGTCCTCAAAGTCCTGGGCCACACACCCTCCAGGCTGGGTCCCCTGGAACCAAACATTAGGACTGTGCCTACCCCATGCATGGGAATTCTGCCCATTCCATTGTCGAAAATTTTATAAATTAGGAGAGCCCTCCAAAGTCCCCAAGGCCATCCCAATATGTAGGTCTCTGTGGACAAACAAGGGCGGTCTGACACCACCTGAGCATCTACCTCCACTCAGACCATAGATGGATGTCCCAAGAGAAGGAGATGGAACCAGACAGGACCCTAGGCCATAATCGGATCCATTGCTTTGGTTTACAGGCATGTCTCCTGAAAAACCTGGATTCCAATACCAGCATAGGGCGTTTCCTGAGGCACCCATCAGAAAACTTCTAGTCTCCATGAGGAAACTTGTGCATGGGACCTATGTCAAAATCTTAGGAGAATACTTCAGAGTCCTGGTGCCACCGCCCCATTCCAAGGTCCTAATGGACACAAACACACATTAGGCCCCATATTCAGGAAAGTCCATTTCAACTCAGCCACCCCGGTTGCTCCCGCAGAGCCATCTGATCTCAACTGTCTTGTTGCTAGTAGACAATTGGAATGCGAAGCGGGCTTCCCTTGCATCCATCCTCGAACGGTGCTCTGGAGTCATTCCATATTGGATGTGTTGGAGCTGCCAACAGGTCTCAATTGTTCCGCAGAAGGAATCCTTGAAAGGGGCATCCCACAACTCCCAACGTGGGAAAACCTCCATGGCCTTGGCATACCTCTCCGTTCATGAAGGGGCAGTCATGCATAGAAACTACAACCTGAGCCAACGTCTGATCCTCGCCGTGACTTCAGATGCATGAAATATTGGTTCAGATGTGCAGGGGATAACTGCCTTGCCCGCGGCCTGAAGCCCAAGTCTAGCTTGTGTTCTCAGACTTCTGTACTCACACTACTGGCCCAGAAGCCCTCAAGTTTTCCAATTCCGGGCCCAAAATGCAGCACTCTGCCTGCCCTCTAGAAAAAATATCTTGCCTAATGAGCTGCCCAGGCACCTCAAATGAGGATCAACCTTCATGGCACTCGACTGTACCCAAATTATAGAGTCTAACCTGGGCACTAATGCACTGTCTGACACAACCTGATCCCGAACCTCCTGACCAACAACCAGGCAGCTGACCGCACACTGAGCACATCAGACCCACCATGGCCTTATGTCATCATCTCTTCCCAACTGCGGTTTTCAGGCTTCTGAACCTAGACCTTAACTCCAACCACTGCCCAGGGTTGAATATGATGCAGAAATCAGAACTCCTTCCCCATGGCAAGAGACCTTGTGATTGGCATATTGTCCAAAGTTCAGTGTAGTTGAAACCAGTGTGGCCCATGAGGCCCCGCCCATGCTTGTGGGCCACATTGTTCACAAACACACATTGTGACCCTCAGCCTGAGCCCAGTCCTCAAGTAAGTCCTCTCAGTGGCTGGATGAAGAGACAGCATATGAGGCCTGCCATGCCCCTAGGCCCCAATTTTTAACCATAGTTTGGGTTGTCCCTTCACTCTTCCCCAGGGCTCTGCTTTGGAATTCCTCTTTGGTTGGGACACCTGAGGTAACAAACCTGAAAGGAGACCTCCCATCCCACAGATTGACGAAAAACAATTGGGACCGGGCCAAATACACAGAGAGGTATATTCGTCCATGGCCCATGAGGCCTCCCCACATTCCACGGCCATCGTTGACACAAAATCCAGAGACCAAAGCCTGAGCAAGTCCCTCAGACTCGCTCTTTCTTCATAGCCTGAAGAGTTCTTCTCATGGTTTGTAGATTGGGCTTGCCATACCTACGTCCCCAAACCTAAGCTGAGTTTGTGTTATCAGACGTCTGTCCTCAAAGTCTTGGACCACACACCCTCCAGGCTGGGGCCACTGGAGTGACACATTAGGACTGTGCCTACCCCATGCATGGGAATTCTGCCCATTCCATTGTCCAAAATTGTACAAATTAGGAGAACCCTCCAAAATCCCCGAGGCCATACCAATATGTACGTCTCAGTGGACAAACAAGGGCGGTCTGACACCAGCTGAGCATCTACCTCCACTCATACCATAGATGGATGTCCCCAGAGAAGGATATGGTACCAGACAGGACCCTAGGCCATAATCGGATCCATTGCTTTGGTTTACAGGCATGTCTCCACAAAAGCCTGGATTCCAATACCAGCATAGGGGGTTTCCTGAGGCACCTATCAGAAAAAATCTCGTCTCCACGAGGAAACTTGTGCATGGGACTTATGTCAAAATCTTAGGAGAATACTTCAGAGTCCCGGTGCCACCGCTCCATTCCAAGGTCCTCATGGACACAAACACACATTAGGCCCCATGCTTAGGAAAGTCCATTTCACTCAGCAACCCCGGTTGATCCCGCAGAGCCATCTGATCTCAACTGTCTTTTTGCTAGGAGACAATTGGAATGCGAGGCGGGCTTCCCTGGCATTCATCCTCCAACGGTGCTCTGGAGTCATTCCATACGGGATGTTTTGGAGCTGCCCAACAGGTCTCAATTGTCCCGCAGAAGGAATCCTTGAAGGGGGCATCCCACAACTCCCAACGTGGGAAAACCTCCATGGCCTTCAGATTACTCTCCGTTCATGAAGGGGCAGTCATGCACAGAAACTACAACCTGAGCCAACGTCTGATCCTCGACGTGACTTCAGATGCATGAGTATTGGTTCAGATGTGCAAGGGGTACCTGCCTTACCCTCGGCCTGAAGTCAAAGTCTAGCTTGTGTTCTCAGATTTCTGTACTCACACTACTGGCCCAGAAGCCCTCAAGTTTTCCAATTCCGGACCCACAATGCAGCACTCTGCCTGCCCTCTAGAAAAAATATCTTGCCTAATTAGCTGCTCAGGCACCTCAAATGAGGATCAACCTACACGGCACTCGACTCTACCCAAATTATATGGTCTGACCTGGGCAATAATGCACTTTCTGACACAACCTGTGCCCGAAATTGCTGACCAACAACCAGGCAGCTGACCGCACACTGAGCACATCAGACCAACCATGGCCTTAGGTAATCATCTCTTCCCAACTGCGGTTTTCAGGCTTCCGAACCTAGACCTTAACTCCAACCACTGCCCAGGGTTGAATATGATGCAGAAATCAGAACTCCTTCCCCATGGCAAGAGACCTTGTGATTGGCATATTGTCCAAAGTTCAGTGTAGTTGAAACCAGTGTGGCCCATGAGGCCCCGCCCATGCTTGTGGGCCACATTGTTCACAAACACACATTGTGACCCTCAGCCTGAGCCCAGTCCTCAAGTAAGTCCTCTCAGTGGCTGGATGAAGAGACAGCATATGAGGCCTGCCATGCCCCTAGGCCCCAAATTTTAACCATAGTTTGGGTTGTCCCTTCACTCTTCCCCAGGGCTCTGCTTTGGAATTCCTCTTTGGTTGGGACACCTGAGGTAACAAACCTGAAAGGAGACCTCCCATCCCACAGATTGACGAAAAACAATTGGGACCGGGCCAAATACACAGAGAGGTATATTCGTCCATGGCCCATGAGGCCTCCCCACATTCCACGGCCATCGTTGACACAAAATCCAGAGACCAAAGCCTGAGCAAGTCCCTCAGACTCGCTCTTTCTTCATAGCCTGAAGAGTTCTTCTCATGGTTTGTAGATTGGGCTTGCCATACCTACATCCCCAAACCTAAGCTGAGTTTGTGTTATCAGACTTCTGTCCTCAAAGTCTTGGACCACACACCCTCCAGGCTGGGGCCACTGGAGTGACACATTAGGACTGTGCCTACCCCATGCATGGGAATTCTGCCCATTCCATTGTCCAAAATTGTACAAATTAGGAGAACCCGCCAAAATCCCCGAGGCCATACCAATATGTACGTCTCAGTGGACAAACAAGGGCGGTCTGAACCAGCTGAGCATCTACCTCCACTCATACCATAGATGGATGTCCCCAGAGAAGGATATGGTACCAGACAGGACCCTAGGCCATAATCGGATCCATTGCTTTGGTTTACAGGCATGTCTCCTCAAAAGCCTGGATTCCAATACCAGCATAGGGGGTTTCCTGAGGCACCTATCAGAAAAAATCTCGTCTCCACGAGGAAACTTGTGCATGGGACTTATGTCAAAATCTTAGGAGAATACTTCAGAGTCCCGGTGCCACCGCTCCATTCCAAGGTCCTCATGGACACAAACACACATTAGGCCCCATGCTTAGGAAAGTCCATTTCACTCAGCAACCCCGGTTGCTCCCGCAGAGCCATCTGATCTCAACTGTCTTTTTGCTAGGAGACAATTGGAATGTGAGGCGGGCTTCCCTGGCATATATCCTCCAACGGTGCTCTGGAGTCATTCCATACGGGATGTTTTGGAGCTGCCCAACAGGTCTCAATTGTCCCGCAGAAGGAATCCTTGAAGGGGGCATCCCACAACTCCCAACGTAGGAAAACCTCCATGGCCTTCAGATTACTCTCCGTTCATGAAGGGGCAGTCATGCACAGAAACTACAACCTGAGCCAACGTCTGATCCTCGACGTGACTTCAGATGCATGAGATATTGGTTCAGATGTGCAAGGGGTACCTGCCTTACCCTCGGCCTGAAGTCAAAGTCTAGCTTGTGTTCTCAGATTTCTGTACTCACACTACTGGCCCAGAAGCCCTCAAGTATTCCAATTACGGACCCACAATGCAGCACTCTGCCTGCCCTCTAGAAAAAATATCTTGCCTAATGAGCTGCTCAGGCACCTCAAATGAGGATCAACCTACACGGCACTCGACTCTACCCAAATTATATGGTCTGACCTGGGCAATAATGCACTTTCTGACACAACCTGTGCCCGAAATTGCTGACCAACAACCAGGCAGCTGACCGCACACTGAGCACATCAGACCAACCATGGCCTTAGGTCATCATCTCTTCCCAACTGCGGTTTTCAGGCTTCCGAACCTAGACCTTAACTCCAACCACTGCCCAGGGTTGAATATGATGCAGAAATCAGAACTCCTTCCCCATGGCAAGAGACCTTGTGATTGGCATATTGTCCAATGTTCAGTGTAGTTGAAACCAGTGTGGCCCATGAGGCCCCGCCCATGCTCGTGACGACATTGTTCACAAACACACATTGTGACCCCCAGCCTGAGCCCAGTCCTCAAGTAAGTCCTCTCAGTGGGTGGATGAAGAGACAACATATGAGGCCTGCCATGCCCCTAGGCCCCAAATTTTAACCATAGTTTGGGTTGTCCCTTCACTCTTCCCCAGGGCTCTGCTTGGAATTTCTCTTTGTTGGGACACCTGAGGTAACAAACCTGAAAGGAGACCTCCCATCCCACAGATTGACGGAAAAACAATTGGGACCGGGCCAAATACACAGAGAGGTAGATTCGTCCATGGCCCATGAGGCCTCCCCACATTCCACGGCCATCGTTGACACAAAATCCAGAGACCAAAGCCTGAGCAAGTCCCTCAGACTCGCTCTTTCTTCATATCCTGAAGAGTTCTTCTCATGGTTTGTAGATTGGGCTTGCCATACCTACGTCCCCAAACCTAAGCTGAGTTTGTGTTATCAGACTTCTGTCCTCAAAGTCCTGGACCACACACCCTCCAGGCTGGGGCCACTGGAGTGACACATTAGGACTGGGCTTACCCCATGCATGGGAATTCTGCCCATTCCATTGTCCAAAGTTGTACAAATTAGGAGATCCCTCCAAATTCCCCGAGGCCATACCAATATGTACGTCTCAGTGGACAAACAAGGGCGGTCTGACACCAGCTGAGCATCTACCTCCACTCATACCATAGATGGATGTCCCCAGAGAAGGAGATGGAACCAGACAGGACCCTAGGCCATAATCGGATCCATTGCTTTGGTTTACAGGCATGTCTCCTCAAAATCCTGGATTCCGATGCCAGCATAGGGGGTTTCCTGAGGCACCCATCAGAAAAAATCTCATCTCCACGAGAAAACTTGTGCATGGGACCTATGTCAAAATATTAGGAGAATACTTCAGAGTCCCGGTGCCACCGCCCCATTCCAAGGTCCTCATGGGCACAAACACACATTAGGCCCCATGCTCAGGAATGTCCATTTCAACTCAGCCAACCCGGTTGTCCCGCAGAGCCATCCAATCTCGACTGTCTTGTTGCTGGAGACAATTGGAATTCGAGGCGGGCTTCCCTGGCATCCATCCTCGAACGGTGCTCTGGAGTCATTCCGTATGGGATTTTTGGAGCTGCCCAACAGGTCTCAATTGTCCCGCAGAAGGAATTCTTGAAGGGGGCATCCCACAACTCCCAACGTGGAAAAACCTCCATGGCCTTGAGATTCCACTCCGTTCATGAAGGGGCAGTCATGCACAGAAACTACAACCTGAGCCAACGTCTGATCCTCGCCGTGACTTCAGATGCATGAGATATTAGCTCAGATGTGCAGGGGGTACCTGCCTTGCCCTCGTTAAGCCAAGTCTAGCTTGTGTTCTCAGACTTCTGTCCTCTCACAACTGGCCCAGAAGCCCTCAAGTTTGGCAATTCCCAACCCAGAATGCAGCACTCTGCCTGCCCTCTAGAAAAAATATCTTGCCTAATGAGCTGCCCAGGCTCCTCAAATGAGGATCAACCTACACGGCACTCGACTCTACCCAAATAATATAGTCTAAACTGCGCACAAATGCACTGTCTGACCCAACCTGAGCCCGAACCTCCTGACCAAAAACCAGGCAGCTGACCACACACTGAGCACATCAGACCCACCATGGCCTTAGGACATCATCTCTTGCCAACTGCGGTTTTCAGGATTCAGAACCTAGACCTTATCTCCAACCACTACCCAGGGTTGAAAATGATGAAGAAATCAGAACTCCTTCCCCATGGCAAGAGTCCTTGTGATTGGCATGTTTTCCAAAGTTCAGTGTAGATGAAACCAGTGTGGCCCATGAGGCCCCGCACAAGCTCGCGGGCCATATTGGTCACAAAAACACATTGTGACCCTCAGCCTGAGCCCAGTCCTCAAGTAAGGCCTCTCAGTTGCTGGATGAAGAGATAGCATATGGGGACTGCCATGCCCCTAGGCCCCAAATTTTACCCATAATTTGGGTTGTCCCTTCACTCTTCCCCAGGGCTCTGCTTTGGAATTCCTCTTTGGTTGGGACACCTGAGGTAACAAACCTGAAAGGAGACCTCCCATCCCACAGATTGACAAAAAATAATTTGGACCGGGCCAAATCCACAGAGAGGAAGATTCGTCCATGGCCCATGAGGTCTCCCCACATTCCACGGCCATTGTTGACACAAAATCCAGAGACCAAAGCCTGAGCAAGAGCCTCAGACTCGCTCTTTCTTCATATCCTGAAGAGTTCTTCTCATGGTTTGTAGATTGGGCCTGCCATACCTACGTCCCCAAACCTAAGCTGAGTTTGTGTTTTCAGACTTCTGTCCTCAAAGTCTTGGGCCACACATCCTCCAGGCTGGGGACCCTGGAGCCACACATTAGGACTGTTCCTACCCCATTATTGGGAATTCTGCCCATTCCATTGTCCAAAGTTGTACAAATTCGGAGAACCCTCCAAAGTCTCCGAGGCCATACCAATATGTACGTCTCAGTGGACAAACAAGGGCGGTCTGACACCAGCTGAGCATCTACCTCCACTCATACCATAGATGGATGTCCCCAGAGAAGGATATGGTACCAGACAGGACCCTAGGCCATAATCGGATCCATTGCTTTGGTTTACAGGCATGTCTCCTCAAAAGCCTGGATTCCAATACCAGTATAGGGAGTTTCCTGAGGCACCTATCAGAAAAAATCTCGTCTCCACGAGGATACTTGTGTATGGGACTTATGTCAAAATCTTAGGAGAATAATTCAGAATCCCGGTGCCACCGCTCCATTCCAAGGTCCTCATGGACACAAACACACTTTAGGCCCCATGCTTAGGTAATTCCATTTCACTCAGACACCCCGGTTGTTCTCGCAGAGCCATCCGATCTCAACTCTCTTGATGCTAGGAGACAATTGGAATGCGAGGCGGGCTTCCCTGGCATCCATCCTCCAACGGTGCTCTGGAGTCATTCCATACGGGATGTTTTGGAGCTGCCCAACAGGTCTCAATTGTCCCGCAGAAGGAATCCTTGTAGGGGGCATCACACAACTCCCAACGTGGGAAATCCTCCATGGCCTTCAGATTCCTCTCTGTTCATGAAGGGTCTGTCATGCACAGAAACTTCAACCTGAGCCAACGTATGTTCCTCCTCGTGACTTCAGATGCTTGAGATATTGTTTCAGATCAGCAGGGGGTACCTGCCGTGCCCTCGGCCTGAAGCCCTGGTCTAGCTTGTTTCTCAGACTTCTGTCCTCACACTCGTGGCCCTGAGCCCTCACGTTTGGCAATTCCGGACCCACAATGCAGCACTCTTCCTGCCCTCTAGAAAAAATATCTTGCCTAATGAGCTGCCCAGGCACCTCAAATAAGGATAAAACTTCACAGCACTCGACTCTACCCAAATTATATAGACTAACCTGGGCACTAATGCACTGTCTGACACAACCTGAGCCAGAAACTCCTGAATAACACCCAGGAAGCTGACCGTACACTGAGCATATCAGACCCGCCATGGCCTTAGGTCGTCATCACTTCCCAACTGTGGTTTTTCAGGTTCAGAACCTAGGCCTTATCTCCAAACACTGCCCAGGGTTGAAAATGATGCAGAAATCAGAACACCTTCCCCATGTCATGAGACCTTGTGATTGGCATGTTTTCCAAAGTCCAGTGTAGTTGAAACCAGTGTGGCACATGAGGCCCCGCCCATGCTCTCGGGCCACATTGGTCACAAACACATATTGTGACCCTCAGCCTGAGCACAGTCCTCAAGTAAGGCCTCTAAGTGGCTGGATGAAGAGACAGCATATTGGGCCTGCCATGCCCCTAGGCCCCAATTTTTAACCATAGTTTGGGTTGTTCCTTCATGCTTCCCCAGGGCTCTGCTTTGGAATTCCTCTTTTGTTCAGACACCTGAGGTAATAAACCTGAAAGGAGACCTCACATCCAACAGCTTGACGAAAAACAATTGGGAACGGTTCAAATCCACAGAGAGGAAGATTCATTCATGGCCCATGAGGCCCCCCCACATTCCACGGCCATCGTTGATACAACGTCCAGATCAAAAGCCTGAGCAAGTGCCTCAGACTCGCTCGTTCTTCATATCCTGAAGAGTTCTTCTATGGTTTTTAGATTGGGCCTGCCATACCTACGTCCCCAAACCTAATCTGAGTTTGTGTTTTCAGACTTCTGTCCTCAAAGTCCTGGGCCACACTCCCTCCAGGCTGGGGTCCATGGAGCCACACATTAGGACTGTGCCTACCCAATCCATGGCAATTCCACGCATTCCATTGTCCAAAATCGTACAAATTAGGAGAACTCTCCAAAGTCCCGAGGCCATCCCAATAGTGTAGGTCTCCGGGGACAAACAAGGGCGGTCTGACACCAGGTGAGCATCTACCTGCACTCATTCCATAGATAGATATCCCCAGATAAGAAGATTGAAACAAACAGGACCCTAGGCCATAATCGGATCCATTGCTTTGGTTTACAGGCATGTCTCCTCAAAAGCCTGGATTCCAATACCAACATAAGGGGTTTACTGAGGCACCCATCAGAACAAATTTCGTCTCCAAAAGGAAACTTGTGCATGGGAGCTATGTCAAAAGCTTAGGAGAATACTTCAGGGTCCCGGTGCCACCACCCAATTCCAAGGCCCTCATGGACACAAACACACATTAGACCCCACCGTCAGGAAAGTCAATTTCAACTCAGCCACACCCAGTTGCTCCCGCAGAGCCATCCGATCTCAACTGTCTTGTTGCTAGGAGACAATTGTAATGCGAGGTGGGCTTCCCTGGCATACATCCTCCAACGGTGCTCTGGAGTCATTCCATATGGGATGTCCTGGCGCTGCCCAACAGGTCTCAGTTGTCCCGCAGAAGGAATTTTTGAAGGGGGCATCCCACAACTCCCAACGTGGGAAAACCTCCATGGCCTTGAGATTCCGCTCCGTTTATGAAGGGGCAGTCATGCACACAAACTCCAACCTGAGCCAGGGTCTGATCCTCGCCATGACTTCGGATGCTTGAGATATTGGTTCAGATCTGCAGGTGGTACCTTCCGTGCCCTCGGCTGAGGCCCAAGTCTAGCTTGTGTTCTCAGACTTCTGTCCTCACACTCCGGGCCCAGAAGCCCTCAAGTTTGGCAATTCCGGACCCACAATGCAGCAATCTGCCTGCCCTCTAGAAAAAATATCATGCCTAATGAGCAGCCCAGGCACCTCAAATGAGGATACACCTACACGGCACTCGACTATACCCAAATTATATAGTCTAACCTGGGCACTAATGCACTCTCTGACAACCTGTGCCGGAACCACCTGACCAAACCCAGGCAGCTGACTGCACACTGAGCATATCAGACCTGCCATGGTCTTAGGTCGTCATCTCTTCCCAACTGCGGTTTTTCTGGTTCAGAACCTAGGCCTTATCTCCAACCACTGCCCAGGGTTGAAAATGATGCAGAAATCAGAACACCTTCCCCATGGCAAGAGACCGTATGATTGACATGTTGTCCAAAGTCCAGTGTAGTTGAAACCAGTGTGGCCCATGAGGCCCCGCCCATGCTCTCGGGCCACATTGGTCACAAACACACATTGTGACCCTCAGCCTGAGCACAGTCCTCAAGTAAGGCCTCTAAGTGGCTGGATGAAGAGACAGCATATTGGGCCTGCCATGCCCCTAGGCCCCAATTTTTAACCATAGTTTGGGTTGTTCCTTCATGCTTCCCCAGGGCTCTGCTTTGGAATTCCTCTTTTGTTCAGACACCTGAAGTAATAAACCTGAAAGACCTCACATCCCACAGATTGACGAAAAACAATTGGGACCGGTCCAAATCCACAGAGAGGAAGATTCGTCCATGACCCATGAGGCCTCCCCATATTCCACGGCCATCGTTGATACAAAATCCAGTGACAAAAGCCTGAGCAAGTGCCTCAGACTCGCTCGTTCTTCATATCCTGAAGAGTTCTTCTCATGGTTTGTAGCTTGGCCCTGCCATACCAACGTCCCCAAACCTAAGCTGAGTTTGTGTTTTCAGACTTCTGTCCTCAAAGTCCTGGGCCACACACCCTCCAGGCGGGGCCCCCTGGAGCCACACATTAGGACTGTGCCTACCCAATCCATGGAAATTCTGCCCAATCTATTGTCCCAAATCGTACAAATTAGGAGAACTCTCAAAAGTCCCCGAGGCCATCCCCATAGTGTAGGTCTCCGGGGTCAAACAATGGTGGTCTGACACCAGGTGAGCATCTACCTCCACACATTCCATAGATGGATATCCCCAGAGAAGAAGATTGAACCAGACAGGACCCTAGGCCATAATAGGATCCATTACTTTGGTTTACAAGCATGTCTCCTCAAAAGCCTGGAGTCCAATACCAGCATAGGGGGTTTCCTGAGGCACCCATCAGAACAAATTTCGTCTCCACAAGGAAACTTGTGAATGGGATCTACGTCAAAAGCTTAGGAGAATACTTCAGGGTCCCGGTGCCACCGCTTCATTCCAAGGTCTCCATAGACACAAAAGCACATTAGGACCCATCCACAGGAGAGTCCACTTAAACTCAGCCTCCTAAGTTGCTCCCCGAGATCCAGCAGATCTAAATGTCTGGTTGCTTGGAGACAATGGGAATGCGAGGTGGGCTACCCAGCAATCCATCCTTAGAACTCTGCTCAGAATAATGGCCTGGCCCCAAACAACAGGTCTCAATTGTCCTGCAGAAGACTCTTTGCAGTTTGTAGCTGCTCACAACTCCCATCGTGGGTAAACCCCCATGGCTCGTGATGCCCCCCCTTCATGAAGCGGCCATCAGGGACAGAAACTCCAACCTGAGCGATCGTCTGATCCTCGCCCTGACATCAGATGCACGAGAT
This sequence comes from Mustela nivalis, assembly GCF_964662115.1. Taxonomy (NCBI): domain Eukaryota; kingdom Metazoa; phylum Chordata; class Mammalia; order Carnivora; family Mustelidae; genus Mustela; species Mustela nivalis. The sequence continues at coordinate 986,048 of NW_028136459.1, read as the reverse complement.
ATGGATTCAGGTCTGTAGATTGTGCCGCCATGTCCCCACCCAGAAACCGAAGCCTAGCTTGTGTTTTCAGACTTCTGTCCTCAGACTACTGGCCCACAAGCCCTCAAGTTTGGCAATCCAGAACTACAATGCAGCACTCTGCCTGCCCCCCAGAAGAAAAACATTGCCCTCTGGGGCTACCCAGTAACCCCTAATGAGGATCAACCTGTACCTACCTTGGCTGTACCCCAAATACATAGGCTGACCAGGGCACTAATGCCTTTTCTGACACAGCCTGAGCCTGGACCTCCTGGCCCCACCCAGACAGGTGGCCGCAGACTGAGCACATAAAGGCTCCATGGCCTTAGGTCGTCATCTGTTCCCAACCTCGGTTTTCAGGCTTCAGAACCTAGACCTTATCTACAATCACTGCCCAGGGTTGAACGTGATGCAGAAATCAGAACTCCTTCCCCATGGCAAGAAACCTTGTGGTTGGCATGTTTTCCAACGTTCAGTGTAGTTGAAACCAGAGTGGCCCATGAGGCCCCGCCCATACTCGCTGGCCATATGGGTCCCAAACACTCATTGTGACTCTCAGCCTGAGCCCAGTCCTCAAGTAAGGCCTCTCAGTGGCTGGATGAAGAGATAGCATATTGGGCTTGCCATGCCCCTAGGCCCCAATTTTTAACCATAGTTCGGGTTGTCCCTTCAGTCTTCCCCACGGCTTTGCTTTGGAATTCCTTTTTTGGTGGGACACATGAGGTAACAAAACTGAAAGGAGTCCTCCCATCCCACAGATTGACCAAAAACAATTGGGAATCGGGCCGAATCCTCAGAGAGGAAGATTCGTCCATGGCCCATGAGGCCTCCCCGACATTCCACGGCCACCGCTGATACAAAATCCAGAGACAAAAGACTGAGCAAGCGCCTCAGATTCGCACTTTCTTCATATCCTGAATACTTTTTCTCATGGACTGTAGAGTGGGCCTGCCATACCTACGTCCCCAAACCTAAGCTGAGTTTGTGTTTTCAGACTTCTGTCCTCAACTCCTAGGCCACACTCCCTCAATGCTGGGGCCCCTGGAGCCACACATTAGGACTGTGCCTACCAATCCATGGGAATTCTGCCCATTCCATTGTCCAAAATTGTACAAATTAAGAGAAACCGCCAAATCCCTGAGGCCATCCCAATAATGTAGGTCGCCCGGGACAAACAAGGGCGGTCTGACAACAGCTGAGCATCTACCTCCACTCATACCATAGATGGATGTCCCCAGAGAAGAAGATTGAACCAGACGGGACCCTAGGACATAATAGGATCCATTGCTTTGGTTTACAGGCATGTCTCCTCAAAAGCCTGATTCCAATACGAGCATAGAGGTTTTCCTGAGGCACCCATCATAACTCATCTCGTCTCCACAAGGAAACCTGTGCATGGATGCTATGTCAGAAGCTTAGGAGAGTACTTCAGGGTCCCGAGGCCACGACCCCAATCCAAGGCCCTCAGGGACACAAAAACCCATTAGGACCCAACCTCAGGAAAGTCCATTTCAACTCAGCCACCCCGGTTGCTCCCGCAGAGCCATCAGATCTAAACTGTCTTGTTGCTAGGAGACAATTGGAATGCGAGGCGGGCTTCCCAGGCATCCATCCTCGCATGAGCTCTGGAGTCATTCCATCTGGGATGTCCTGGAGCTGTCCTAAAGATCTCAATTGTCCCGCAGAAGGAATCCTTGAAAGGGGCACCCCACAACTCCCAACGTGGGAAAACCTCAATGGCCTTGAGATGCCGCTCCCTTCATGAAGCGTCCGGCATGCACAGAAACTACAACCTGAGCCAACGTCTGATCCTCGCCCTGACTTCAGATGCATGAGATATTGGTTCAGAGCTGAAGGGGTTCCAGCCGTGTCCTCGCCCTGAAACCCAGTCTAGCTTCCTTCTCAGACTTCCATCCTCACACGCCTGGCCCCGAAGCCCTCAAGTTTGGCAATTCCGGACACAAAATGCAGCACTCTGCCTGCCCTCTAGAAAAAAATTATTGCCTCATGAGCTTCCTAGGCACCTTAAATGAGAATAAACCTACACAGCACTCGACTTTACCCAAGTTATATAGTCTAACCTGTGCACTAAAGCACTGTCGGACACAACCTGAGCCCGGACCTCCTGACCAACCCCCAGAAAGCTGACCGCACACTGAGCACATAAGACCCGCCATGGACTTAGGTCATCATCTCTTCCCTACCTCAGTTTTCAGGCTTCAGAACCGAGACCTTATCTCCAATCACTGCCCAGGGGTGAGTGTGATGCAGAAATCAGAACTCCTCCTTACCCATGGCAAGAACCCTTGTGGTTGGCACGTTGTCCAAAGTTCAGTGTAGCAGAAACCAGCATTCACCCTGAGGCCCCGCCCATTCTTGAGTGCGACGAGGGCATACACACGCATTGTGACCCTCAGCATGAGTCCTGTCCTCTAGTAAGTCCTCTCAGTGGCTGGACCATTAGATGTCATAATGGGCTTGACATGTCCCTAGGCCCCAATTTTTAACCAGATTTCTGATTGTCCGGTTGCCCCTCCCCAGGGCTCTACTCTGGAATCCCTCATTTGGTGGGTCACCTGAGGTTAAAAAATAAAATAACAAAAACAAAAAAACGGAATTCTTCCATCACACAGAATGACCCCAAACACTTTGGACGGGGCCAAACCACCAGAGAGTAAGACTCGTCCATTTCCCATGAAGTCACCCAGAAATTTCATCACCATGAGTGACACGATATCCAGAGACAAATACTTGAGCAAGAGCCTCCCACTCGCCCTTTTTTCAAATCCCGAAGAGTTCTCCTCATGGTCTGTAGATCAATCCTGCCATACGTACAACCTGAAACATAAGCCGAGGTTGTGTTTTCAGACAACTGTACAAACAGCCCTAGCCTACACAACCTACAGGCTCAGGCCCCTTGAGCCACACCTGAGGACTGTACTTGCCATCTCCAAGGGAATTGTGTGTGCCCATTCCAATGGCCACAACCCTTTTAATAGGATAAACCTCCAAAAACCCTGATCCATCGCACTAGTGCCGGCTTCCCAGGAAATACAGAGGCAATCTGAGCCCTTCTGAGCACCTACATGCACTCAGACCCATAGAGAGATCTTCCCAGAGGTAAAAAGGAAAGACCGGGTTCCTAGGCACTAATCAGATCCATTGCTATGTTTTCCAGGCATCTCTCCTCAGAGGCCTGGATTTCAAAACCAGCATATGGCTGTTTCTTGACTCACCCATCAGAAAACATCTCATCTACACATGGGAAACTTGCACGTTGGAGCTGTGTCAAAGCCTCTGTGTAGGAGAACCCTTCAGGGCACCATTCCAAGGTCTTTATAGACACAAAAGCATATTAGGACCCATCCGCAGGAGAGTCCATTTCAACTCAGCCTCCTCGGTTGCTCCCCCAGATCCAGCAGATCTAACCGGTCTTGTTGCTAGGAGACAATTGGAATGCGAGGTGGGCTACCCAGCCATCCATCCTTAGAACCCAGCTCAGAATCATGGCCTTGAGCCAAACAACAGGTCTCAATTGTCCTGCAGAAGACTCTTTGCAGTTTGGAGCTGCTCACACCTCCTAACGTGGGAAAACCCCCATGGCCTCGTGATGCCCCCCCTTCGTGAAGGGGCCATCAGGTTCAGAAACTCCAACCTGAGCGATCGTCTGATCTTCGCCTTGACTTCAGATGCACGAGATCTCGATTCAAGTCTGTAGATTGTGCCTGCCATGGCCTCACCTAGAAACCGAAGCCTGGCTTGTGTTCTCAGACTTCTGTCCTCAGACTACTGGCCCACAAGCCCTCCAGTTTGGCAATCCAGAACTACAATGCAGCACTCTGCCTGCCCTCCAGAAGAAAAACATTGCCCTCAGGGGCTACAAAGTAACCCCAAATGAGGATCAACCTACACCTACCTTGGCTGTACCCCCAATATATAGGCTGACCAGGGCACTAATGCCCTTTCTGACACAGCCTGAGCCTGGAACATTTAGCCCCACCCAGACAGCTGGCCGCACACTGAGCATATGGAGCCGCCATGGCCTTAGATCTTCATCTCTTCCCAACCTCAGTTTTCAGGCTTCAGAACCTAGACCTTATCTCCAATCACTGCCCAGGGTTGAAGCGGATGCAGAAATCAGAACTCCTTCCCCATGGCAAGAAACCTTGTGGTTGGCATGTTGTCCAACGTTCAGTGTAGTTGAAACCAGTTTGGCCCATAAGGCCCTTCCATGGTCGCGGGCCACATGGGTCCCAATCACACTTTGTGACTCTCAGCCTGAGCCCAGTCCTCAAGTAAGGCCTCTCAGTGGCTGGATGAAGAGATAGCATATTGGGCTTGCCATGCCCCAGCCCCAATTTTTAACCATAGTTCGGGTTGTCCCTTCAGTCTTCCCCACGGCTTTTCTTTGGAATTCCTCTTTTGGTGGAACACCTGAGGTAACAAAGCTGAAAGGAGTCCTCCCATCCCACAGATTGACGAAAAACAATTGGGAATCGGTCCAAATCCTCACAGAGGAAGATTCGCCCATGGCCCATGAGGCCTCCTCGACATTCCACGACCGCGCTGATACAAAATCCAGAGACAAAAGCCTGAGCAAGTGCCTCAGATTCGCACTTTCTTCATATCCTGAAGAATTATTCTCATGGTTTACAGATCTGGCCTGCCATATCTCCGTCCCCAAACCTAACCTGAGTTTGTGTTTTCAGACTTCTGTCCTGGGCCACACACCCTCCCGGCTGGGGCCCCTGGAGCCACACATTATGACTGTGCCTACCAATCCATGGGAATTCTGCCCATTCCATTGTCCAAAATTGTACAAATTAAGAGAAACCGCCAAATCCCTGAGGCCATCCCAATAGTGTAGGTCGCCCGGGACAAAAAAGGGCGGTCTGACACCAGCTGAGCATCTACCTCCACTCATACCATAGATGGATGTCCCCAGAGAAGAAGATTGAACCAGACGGAACCCTAGGCCATAATAGGATCCATTGCTTTGGTTTACAGGCATGTCTCCTCAAAAGCCTGATTCCAATACGAGCATAGGGGTTTTCCTGAGGCACCCATCAGATCTCATCTCGTCTCCACAAGGAAACCTGTGCATGGGAGCTATGTCAGAAGCTTAGGAGAGTACTTCATGGTCCCGGGGCCACGACCCCAATCCAAGGCCCTCAGGGACACAAAAACCCATTAGGACCCATTCTCAGGAAAGTCCATTTCAACTCAGCCGCCCCGGTTGCTCCCGCAGAGCCATCAGATCTAAACTGTCTTGTTGCTATGAGACAATTGGAATGCGAGGCGGGCTTCCAAGTCATCCGTCCTCGCATGGTGTTCTGGAGTCATTCCATCTGGGATGTCTGGAGCTGTTCAACAGGTCTCAACTGTCCCGCAGAAGGAATCCTTGAAGGGGGCATCCCACAACTCCCAACGTGGGAAAACCTCAATGGCCTCGAGATTCCGCTCCCTTCATGAAACCTCCGTCATGCACAGAAACTCCAACCTGAGCCAACATCTGATCCTCGCTCTGACTTCAGATGAATGAGATATTGATTCAGAGCTGCAGGGGTACCTGGGGTGCCCTCGCCCTGAAACCCAAGTCTAGCTTTCTTCTCAGACTTCCGTCCTCACACCCCTGGCCCCGAAGCAATCAATTTTGGCAATTCCGGAACCACAATGCAGCACTCTGCCTGCCCTCAAGAAAAAAATTATTGCCTCATGATCTTCCCAGGCACCTTAAATGAGGATTAACCTACACAGCACTCTACTTTACCCAAGTTATATAGTCTAACCTGTGCACTAAAGCACTGTCGGACACAACCTGAGCCCGGACCTCCTGAACAACCCCCAGAAAGTTGACCGCACAGTTAGCACATAAGACCCGCCATGGCCTTAGGTCATCATCTCTTCCCTACCTCTGTTTTCAGGCTTCAGAACCGAGACCTTATCTCCAATCACTGCCCAGGGGTGAGTGTGATGCAGAAATCAGAACTCCTCCTTACCCATGGCAAGAAACCTTGTGGTTGGCACGTTGTCCAACGTTCAGTGTAAAAGAAACCAGCATTCACCGTGAGACCCCGCCCATTCTTGAGTGCGACGAGGGCATAAACACGCATTGTGACCCTCAGCATGAGTACTGTCCTCTAGTAAGTCCTCTCAGTGGCTGGACCATAAGATGTCATAATGGGCTTGACATGTCCCTAGGCCCCATTTTTAACCAGATTTCTGATTATCCGGTTGCCCCTCCCAAAAGCTCTACTCTGGAATCCCTCATTTGGTGGGTCAACTGAGGTTAAAAAAGAAAACAACAACAACAACAAAAAAAAAAAAAAAACGGAATTCTTCCATCACACAAAATGATCCCAAACACTTTGGACGGGACAAACCACCAGAGAGTAAGATCGTCCATTTCCTATGAAGTCACCCAGAAATGTCAACACCATGTGTGACACGATGTCCAGAGACAAAAACTTGAGCAAGAGCCTCACACTCGTCCTTTTTTCAAATACCGAAGTGTTCTCCTCATGGTCTGTAGATCAGTCCTGCCATACCTATGACCCGAAACATAAGCCGAGGTTGTGTTTTCAGACAACAGTCCAAACAGCCCTGGCGTACAAAACCTACAGGCTCAGGCCCCTGGAGCCAAACCTGAGGACTGTACTTGCCCTCTCCAAGGATATTGTGTGTGCCCATTCCAATGGCCACATCCCTTCTAATAGGATAAACCTCCAAAGTCCCTGATCCATCCCAATAGTGGTGGCTTCCCAGGAAAAACAGGGGCAATCTGAGCCCATCTGAGCACCTACCTGCACTTAGACCCATAGAAAGATGTCCCCAGAGGAAAAAAGGAAAGAACAGGCCCCTAGGCACTTATCAGAACCATTGCTTTGGTTTCCAGACATCTCTCCTCAGAGGCCTGGATTTCACAACCAGCATATGGCTGTTCTTGACTCACCCATCAGAAAACATCTCATCTACACATGGGAAACTTGCACGTTGGAGCTGTGTCAAAGCCCCTGTTTAGGAGAACGTTCAGGACCCCAGTGCCACCACTTCATTCCAAGGTCTCCATAGAAACAAAAGATATTAGGACCAATCCCCGGAGAGTCCATTTCAACTCAGCATCCTCGGTCTCTCCCGATCCAGCAGATCTAACCTGTCTTGTTGCTAGGAGACAATTGGAATGCGAGGTGGGCTACCCAGCCATCCATCTTTAGAACCCTGCTCAGAATCATTGGCCTGGAGCCAAACAACAGGTCTCAATTGTCCTGCAGAATTCTCTGCACTTTGGAGCTTCTCAAACTCCCATCGTGGGAAAACCCCCATGGCATCGTGATGCCCCCCCTTCATGAAGGGGCCATCAGGTTCAGAAACTCCAACCTGAACGATCGTCTCATCCTCGCCCTGACTTCAGATGCACGAGATCTCGATTCAGGTCTGTAGATTGTGCCTGCCATGGCCTCACCCAAATACCGAAGCCTAGCTTGTGTTCCCTGACATCTGTCCTCAGACTACTGGCCCACAAGCCCTCCAGTTTGGCAATCCAGAACTACAATGCAGCACTCTTCCTGCCGTCCAGAAGAAAAACATTGCCCTCAGGGGCTACACAGTAATCCCAAATGAGGATCAACCTGCACCTACCTTGGCTGTACCCCAAATGTATAGGCTGACCAGGGCACTAATGCCCGTTCTGACACAGCCTGAGCCTGGAACTCCTGGCCCCACCCAGGCAGTTGGCCGCACACTGAGCACATCAAGCCGCCATGGCCTTAGGTCGTCATCTCTTTCCAACCTCGGTTTTCAGGCTTCAGATCCTAGACCTTATCTCCAATCACTGCCCAGGATTGAACGTGATGCAGAAATCAGGACTCCTTCCCCATGGCAAGAAACCTTGTGGTTGGCATGTTGACCAACGTTCAGTGTAGTTGAAACCAGAGTGGCCCATGAGGCCCCACCCATGCTCGCGGGCCACATGGGTCCCAAACACACATTGTGACCCTCAGCCTGAGCTCAGTCCTCAAGTAAGGCTTCTCAGTGGGTGGATGAAGATATAGCATTTTGGGCTTGCCATGCCCCTAGGCCCCAATTTTTAACCATAGTTCGGGTAGTCCCTTCAGTCTTCCCCACGGTTTGCTTTGGAATTCTTCTTTTGGTGGGACACCTGAGGTAACAAAACTGAAAGGAGTCCCCCCATCCCACAGATTGACGAAAAACAATTGGGAATCGGGCCAAATCCTCAGAGAGGAAGATTCTTCCATGGCCCATGAGGCCTCCCCGACATTCCACGGCCAGCGCTGATACAAAATCCAGAGACAAAAGCCTGAGCAAGCGCCTCAGATTCGCACTTCCTTCATATCCTGACGAAATCTTCTCATGGTTTGTAGATCGGGCATGCCATAGCTACGTCCCCAAACCTAAGCTGAGTTTGTGTTTTCAGACTTTGTCCTCAAATTTTGGGCCACAAACGCTCCAGGCTGGGGCCCCTGGCGCCACACATTAGGACTGTGCCTACCAATCCATGGGAATTCTGCCCATTCCATTGTCCAAAATTGTACAAATTAAGAGAAACCGCAAAATCCATGAGGCCATCCCAATTGTGTAGGTCGCCCGGGACAAACAAGGGCGGTCTGACACCAGCTGAGCATCTACGTCTACTCACACCGTAGAGGGATGTCCCCAGAGAAGAAGATTGAACCAGACAGGAACCTAGGCCATAATAGGATCCATTGCTTTGGTTTACTGGCATGTGTCCTCAAAAGACTGATTCCAATACGAGCATAGGGGTTTTCCTGAGGCACCCATCAGAACTCATCTCGTCTCCACAAGGAAACTTGTGCATGGGAGCTATGTCAGAAGCTTAGGAGAGTACTTCAGGGTTCCGGTGCCACTGCCCCATTCCAAGACCCTCAGGGACACAAAACCCATTAAGACCCAACCTCAGGAAAGTCCATTTCAACACAACCACCCCGGTTGCTCCCGCAGAGCCATCAGATCTAAACTATCTTGTTGCAAGGAGAAAATTAGAATGCGAGGCGGGCTTCCCAGGCATCCATCCTCGTATGATGCTCTGTAGTCATTTCATATGGGATGTCCTGGAGCTGTCCAACAGGTCTCAATTGTCCTGCAGAAGGAATCCTTGAAGGGGGCATCCCACAACTCCCAACGTGGGAAAACCTCAATGGCCTCGAGATTCCGCTCCCTTCATGAAGCGGCCGTCATGCACAGAAACTCCAACCTGAACCAACGTCTGATCCTCGCCCTGACTTCAGATGCATGAGATATTGGTTCAGAGCTGCAGGTGGTACCTGCCGTGCTCTCGCCCTGAAACCCAAGTCTAGCTTTCTTCTCAGACTTCCGTCCTCACACCCCTGGCCCCGAATCCCTCAAGTTTGGCAATTCCGGACCCACAATGCAGCACACTGCCTGCGCTCTAGAAAAAAATTATTGCCTCATGAGCTTCCCAGGCACCTTAAATGAGGATAAACATACACAGCATTCTATTTACCAAAGTTATATAGTCTAACCTGTGCACTAAAGTACTGTCGGACACAACCTGAGCCGGACCTCCTGACCAACCCCCAGAAAGCTGACCACACACTGAGCATATAAGACCTGCCATGACCTTAGGTCATCATCCATTTCCTACCTCAGTTTTCAACTTCAGAACTGCAACCTTATCTCCAATCACTGCCCAGGGGTGAGTGTGATGCAGAAATCAGAACTCCTCCTTACGCATGGCAAGAAACCTTGTGGTTGGCACGTTGTCCAACGTTCAGTGTAGGAGAAACCAGCATTCACCCTGAGGCCCCGCCCATTCTTGAGTGCGACGAGGGCATAAACACGCATTGTGACCCTCAGCATGAGTCCTGTACTCTAGTAAGTCCTCTCAGTGGCTGAACCATAAGATGTCATAATGGACTTGATATGTCCCTAGTCCCCAATTTTTAACCAGATTTCTGATTGTCCGGTTGCCCCTCCCCAGGGCTCTACTCTGAAATCCCTCATTTGGTGGGTCAACTGAGGTTAAAAAAGCAAACAACAACAACAAATAAACGGAATTCTTCCATCACACTGAATTACCCCAAACACTTTGGACGGGGCCAAACCACCAGAGAGTAAGACTCGTCCATTTCCCATGAAGTCACCCAGAAATTTCACCACCATGATTGACACGATATCCAGAGACAAAAACTTGAGCAAGAGCCTCACACTCGCCCTTTTTTCAAATCCCGAAGAGTTCTCCTCATGGTCTGTAGATCAGTCCTGCCATACGTACGACCCGAAACATAAGCCGAGGTTGTGTTTTCAGACAACTGTCCAAAGAGAACTGGCCTACCCAACCTACAGGCTCAGGCCCCTGGAGCCAAACCTGAGGACTGTACTTGCTCTCTCCAAGGGATTTGTGTGTGCCCATTCCAATGGCCACAACCCTTCTAATTGGATAAACCTCCAAAGTGCCTGATCCATCGCACTAGTGCTGGCTTCCCAGGAAACACAGGGGCAATCTGAGCCCATCTGAGCACCTACCTGCACTCAGACCCATAGAGAGATATCCCCAGAGGTAAAAAGTAAAGACCGGGTCCCTAGGCACTAATCAGATCCATTGCTTTGTTTTCCATGCATCTCTCCTCAGAGGCCTGGATTTCAAAACCAGCATATGGCTGTTTCTTGACTCACCCATCAGGAAACATCTCATCTACACAAGGAACACTTGCACGTTGGAGCTGTGTTAAAGCCTCTGTGTAGGAGAACCCTTCAGGGCACCATTTCAAGGTCTCCTTAGACACAAAAGCACATTAGGACCCATCCACAGGAGAGTCCATTTCAACTCAGCCTCCTCGGTTGCTCCCCCAGATCCAGCAGATCTAACCTGTCTTGTTGCTAGGAGACAATTGGAATGCGAGGTGGGCTACCCAGCCATGCATCCTTAGAACCCTGCTCAGAATCATGGCCTGGGCCAAACAACAGGTCTCAATTGTCCTGCAGATGACTCTTTGCAGTTTGGAGCTGCTCACACCTCCCATCGTGGGAAAACCCCCATGGCATCGAGATGCCCCCCCTTCATGAAGCGGCCATCAGGGACAGAAACTCCAACCTGAGCGATCGTCTGATCCTCGCCCTGACTTCAGATGCACGAGATCTCGATTCAGGTCTGTAGATTGTGCCTGCCATGGCCTCACCCAAATACCGAAGCCTCAGAATTCTGTCCTCAGACTACTGGCCCACAAGCCCTCCAGTTTGGCAATCCAGAACTACAATGCAGCACTCTGCCTGCCCCCCAGAAGAAAAACATTGCCCTCTGGGGCTACCCAGTAACCCCAAATGAGGATCAACCTCCACCGACCTTGGCTGTACCACAAATACATAGGCTGACCAGGTCACTAATGCCCTTTCTGACACAGCCTGAGCCTGGAACTCCTGGCCCCACCCAGACAGCTGGCTGCACACTGAGCACATCGAGCCGCCATGGCCTTAGGTCGTCATCTCTTCCCAACCTCTTTTTTCATGCTTCTGAACCTAGACCTTATCTCCAATCACTGCCTGGGGTTGAACGTGATTCAGAAATCAGAACTCCTTCCCCATGGCAAGAAACCTTGTGGTTGGCATGTTGTCCAACGTTCAGTGTAGTTGAAACCAGTGTGGCCCATGAGGCCCCGCCCATGCTCGCGGACCACATGGGTCCCAATCACACATTGTGACTCTCAGCCTGAGCCCAGTCCTCAAGTAAGGCCTCTCAGTGGCTGGATGAAGAGATAGCATATTGGGCTTCCATGCCCCTAGGCCCCAATTTTTAACCATAGTTCAGGTTGTCCCTTCAGTCTTCCCCACGGCTTTGCTTTGGAATTCCTCTTTTGGTGGGACACCTGAGGTAACAAAACTGAAAGGAGTACTCTCATCCCACAGATTGAAGAACAACAATTGGGAATCTGGCCAAATCCTCAGAGAGGATGATTTGTCCATGGCCCATGAGTCCTCCCCGACATTCCACGGCCAGCGCTGATAAAAAATCCAGAGACAAAAGCCTGAGCAAGCGCCTCAGATTCGCACTTTCTTAATATCCTGAAGAGTTCTTCTCATGGTTTGTACATCGGGCCTGCCATACCTAAGTCCCTCAACCTAAGCTGAGTTTGTGTTTCCAGACTTCTGTCCTCAAAGTCCTGGGCCACACACCCTCCAGGCTGGGGCCCCTGGAGCCACACATTAGGACTGTGCCTACCAATCCATGGGAATTCTGCCCATTCCATTGTCCAAAATTGTACAAATTAAGAGAAACCGCCAAATCCCTGAGGCCATCCCAATAGTGTAGGTCGCCCGGGATAAACAAGGGCGGTCTGACACCAGCTGAGCATCTGCCAAAATCGTACCAATTAGGAGAAACCGCCAAAACCCTGAGGCCATTCCAATAGTGTAGGTCGCCCGGAACACACAAGGGCTGTCTGATACCAGCTGATAATCTACTTCCACTCATACCATAGATGGATATACCCAGAGAAGAAGATTGAACCAGACAGGACCCTAGGCCATAATAGGATCCATTGCTTTGGTTTACAGGCATGTCTCCTCAAAAGCCTGATTCCAATACGAGCATAGGGGTTTTCCTGAGGCACCCATCAGAACTCATCTCGTCTCCACAAGGAATCCTGTGCATGGGAGCTATGTCAAAAGCTTAGGAGAGTACTTCAGGGTTCCGGTGCCACTGCCCCATTCCAAGGCCCTCATGGACACAAAAATACATTAGGACCCATCCTAGGAAAGTCCATTTCAACTCAGCCACCCCCGTTGCTCCCGCAGAGCCATCAGATATAAACTGTCTTGTTGCTAGGAGACAATTGGAAGCCCTGGGAGGCGGGCTTCCCAGGCATCCATCCTCGAACGGTGCTCTGGAGTCATTCCATGTGGGATATGCTGGAGCTGTCCAACATGTCTCCATTGTCCTGCAGAACGAATGCTTAAAGGGGGCATCCCACAACTCCCAACGTGGGAAAACCTCAATGGCCTCGAGATTCCGCTCCCTTCATGGTGCGGCCGTCATGCACGGAAACTACAACCTGAGCCAACGTCTGATCCTCGCCCTGAATTCAGATGCATGAGATATTGGTTCAGATCTGCAGGGGGTACCTGTCGTGCCCTCGCCCTGATTCCCAAGTCTAGCTTGTGTTCTCAGACTTCCGTCCTCACACTCCTGGCCCCGAAGCCCTCAAGTTTGGCAATTCCGGACCCACAATGCAGCACACTGCCTGCCCTTTAAAAAAAAAAAAAAAGTATTGCCTCATGAGCTGCCCAGGCACCTTAAATGAGGATAAACCTACACAGCACTCGACTTTACCCAAATTATCTAGTCTAACCTGGGCACTAATGCACTGTTGGACACAGTCTGAGCCCAGACCTCCGGACCAACACCCAGAAAGCTACCCCACACTGAGCACATAAGACCCGCCATGGCCTTAGGTCATCATCTCTTCCCTACCTCATTTTTCAGGCTTCAGAAACGAGACATTATCCCCAATCACTGCCCAGGGGTGAGTGTGATGCAGAAATCAGAACTCCTCCTTACCCATGGCAAGAAACCTTGTGGTTGGCACGTTTTCCAAGGTTCAGTGAAGGAGAAACCAGCATTCACCCTGAGGCCCCGCCCACTCTTGAGTGCAACGAGGGCATAAACACGCATTGTGACCCTCAGCATGAGTCCTGTCCCCTAGTAAGTCCTCTCAGTGGCTGGACCATTAGATGTCATAATGGGCTTGACATGTCCCTAGGCCCCAAATTTTAACCAGATTTTGATTGTCCAGTCGCCCCTTCCCAGGGCTCTACTCTGGAATCCCTCATTTGGTGGGTCACCTGAGGTTAATAAAGAAAACAACAACAACAAAAAAACGGTCTTCTTCCAGCCCACAGTATGACCTCAAACTCGTTGGACGGGGCCAAACCATCAGAGAGTAAGACTCGTCCATTTCCCATGAAGTCACCCAGAAATTCCACGACCATGAGTGACACGATATCCAGAGACAAAAACTTGAGCAGTAGCCTCACACTCGCCCCTCTTTCAAATCCCGAAGAGTTCTCCTCATGGTCTGTAGATCAGTCCTGCCATACCTATGACCCGAAACATAAGCCGAGTTTGTGTTTTCAGACAACTGTCCAAACAGCCCTGGCCTACACAACCTACAGGCTCAGGCCCCTGGAGCCAAACCTGAGGACTGTACTTGCCTCTCCAAGGAAATTGTGTGTGCCCATTCCAATGGCCACAACCCTTCTAATAGGATAAACCTCCAAAGTCCCTGATCCATCTCAATAGTGGTGGCTTCCCAGGAAAAACGGGCAATCTGAGCCCAACTGAGCACCTACCTGCACTCAGACCCATAGACAGATGTCCCCAGAGGTAAAAAGGAAAGAACAGGCCCCTAGGCACTAATCAGATCCATTGCTTTGGTATCCAGGCATCTCTCCTCAGAGGCCTGGATTTCAAAAGCAGCATATAGCTGTTTCTTGACTCACCCATCAGAAAACATCTCATCTACACATGAGAAACTTGCACGTTGGAGCTGTGTCAAAGCCTCTGTTTAGGAGAACCCTTTAGGGCTCCAGTGCCACCGCTTCATTCCAAGGTCTCCATAGACACAAAAGCACATTAGGACCCATCCCCAGGGGTGTCCATTTCAACTCAGCGTCCTCCGTTGGTCCCCACAGATCCAGGAGATCTAACCTGTCTTGTTGCTAGGAGACAATTGGAATGCGAGGTGGGCTACCCAGCCATCCATCTTTAGAACCCTGCTCAGAATCATTGGCCTGGAGCAAACAACAGGTCTCAATTGTCCTGCAGAACTCTCTGCACTTTGGAGCTTCTCAAACTCCCATCGTGGGAAAACCCCCATGGCATCGTGATGCCCCCCCCCTTCATGAAGGGGCCAACAGGTTCAGAAACTCCAACCTGAGCGATCGTCTGATCCTCTCTCTGACTTCAGATGCACGAGATCTCGATTCAGGTCTGTAGATTGTGCCTGCCATGGCCTCACCCAGAAACCTAAGCCTAGCTTGTGTTCCCTGACTTCTGTCCTCAGACTACTGGCCCACAAGCCCTCCAGTTTGGCAATCCAGAACTACAATGCAGCACTCTGCCTGCCCTCCAGAAGAAAAACATTGCTACCCAGTAACCCCAAATGAGGATCAACCTCACCGACCTTTGCTGTACCCCAAATACTTAAGCTGACCAGGGCACTAATGTCCTTTCTGACACAGCCTGAGCCTGGACCTCCTGGCCCCATGCAGGCAGCTGGCCGCACACTGAGCATTCGTTCCACCATGGCCTAAGGTCATTTTTTCTTCCCAACCTCGGTTTTCAGGCTTCAGAAACTAGACTTTATCTACAATCACTGCTCAGGGTTGAACATGATGAGGAAATCAGAACTCCTTCCCCATGGCAAGAAACCTTGTGGTTGGCATGTTGTCCAACATTCAGTGTAGTTGATACCAGTGTGGCCCATGAGGCCCCACCCATGCTCGCGTGCCACATTGGTCACAAACACACATTGTGAACCTAAGCCTGAGCCCAGTCCTCAAGTAAGGCCTCTCAGTGGCTGGATAAAGAGATAGCATATTGGGCTTGCCATGCCCCTTAGCCCAAATTTTTAACCATAATTCGGGTTGTCCCTTCAGTCTTCCCCACGGCTTTGCTTTGGAATTCCTCTTTGGTGGGATACCTGAGGTAACAAACATGAAAGGAGTCCTCCCATCCCACAGACTGACGAAAAACAATTGGAAATTGGGCCATATCCTCAGAGAGGAAGATTCCTCCATGGCCCATGAGGCATTCCCGACATTCCACGGCCATCGCTGAACAACATCCAGAGACAAATGCCTGAGCAAGAGCCTCAGACCTGCTCTATATTCAAATCCTCATGAGTTCTTCTCATGGTTTGTAGATTGGGCCTGCAATACCGACGTCCCCAACCAAAGCTGAGTTTGTGTATCGGAATCACAAATCAGAACTCTGCCTTCAACATGGCTGTAATGCTTGTTCTTCGCATGGAGTCACACCTTCACGTGGGAGAACCCTTCATGGCCACAGATGCCACGCCAAAACTTGAGTGCTGCTTGGGCACAAATTCACAGTGTGACCATCAGCATGAGCCGATGTCAAAAAAAGGTCTGTCACGGTCTGGACCAAGAGCCTGCATATAGTGCTTGCCATGCCCATAGGCCCCCAGGACTAACTAGATGGTGTGTATTCCAGTTGAGAGAACCCACTGTTGTGCTCTAGAGTCCCAATCCTGTGGGGTCCCCTTTGGCAGAAAACAGTACTCTTCCCTTCCCACAGAATGAACACAAACACTTGGGAGCTTGGACAATACCCCGAGAGGAAGGCTCTTCCTCGTCCCCTGAGGCAACCCCTACCCTGAACAGCCTCTGTGAATGCACCACCCAGAGACAAAAGCCTGAGCGACTGCCTCCCAATTTCCCTCCATTGATATCCAGAGGATATCCCCTCACGGACTGGAGATCAGGCCTGCCATTACCTTGGCCCCTACCAGAGCCAAGTTTGCTTTTTCAGAAATCTGTCCCACAGCCCTGGAAAACACAGCCTCTAGGCTGGGTCCTCTGGAGCCATAACACAGGACCGTGCCTGCTCTCTCCTGGGAAACTGTGACCATTCCTTTGGCGACACACCTCCAGAATATGAAAAAACTCAAGGCCCCCGAGGATATCCCACTACCGGGATCCTCTATGGACACACAGCGGCATTCAGACACAAGCTGAGCAGCTACCTCCACGAGGGCATGCACAAATATGTCAACAGAGATAGAAGGTTGAGCCGGACAGGCCCTTAAGCCCTAATCTCAACTCTTGCTTTGGTTTCCAGGTGTCACTCCTCAGAGGCTTTGGTTCGAAGAACAGGATATGGGGCTTTCCTGAGGCACTGAATAGAACTCCTCTGGTCTCCACATGGGAAGCTTCCTTGTTGGAGGCGTGTCAAACACCTCAGGGTGGAGAATCCTGCAGAGTCCCTGAGCCACCTCCACATTCCAAGGTCTCCCAGACCACCAAGCCACAGTAGGACTCATCTTCAGGAGAGTCCATTTCAACTCTCCCCTCTGGGTAGCTCACCCAGGAGCCCGCAGATTGAGCCTGCCTTGTCCTGACTAAAGAGTGGGAAAATGAGGTGGCGTTCCCAGGCATCCATGCTTAGACACATGCTCTCGAGTCTTTCCGTATGGGGCCTCCTGGAACCATCCAATAGCACTCGACTGTCGTGCAGAAGGAAACCTTGAGGTTTGGAGTAGTTTACAAATCCCATCGTAGGCAAACCTCCCTGGCCTCATGAAGCCCCCACACCCTTCAGGAAGAGGCCATGCTGGACAAAAACTCTAGCCTGAAACACCTCTCATAGTTGACATGACCTCAGTGCAGGAGATCTCGATTCAGCCTCTGCAGAGTGGGCCTGCCGTGCCCTCGGTCCCAAACCTCACGCTAGCTTGTGTTTTCAGACTTCCTTCCTCACAATCCTGGCAAACAAGCCCTCCGGACTAGGAACTCCAGAACCACAACCCAGCCCAGGGTCTGCCCAATGGAAGAAAAACGTTTCCCTGTGGGGCTCTCTCCAGAAAACCCAGATGAGGATCAACCTGCTCGGGCCTCGACGGTACCCGAACTGGATAGGCTGCACTGGGCACTTATGCTCTGTCTGACACAGCCTGAAGCCAGACGTCCAGACAGACAAGGAGACAGCTGGCCGCACACACAGCACTTCGGACACGCCATGGTCTTATGCCGTCACCTCTTTTTAACCTTGGTTTTCAGATATCTGAACCTAGACATTATATCAATTCTCCAACAGCTGGGTATCGGAAGCACAAAACAGAACTCCTCCTTCCCCGTGGCTGTAAAGCTTGCTCTTGGCATGGAGTCACACCTTCAGGGTGGGAGAAACCTTCATGGTCCCTGATGCCACGCCCAAACTTGAGTGCTGATGGGCACAAATTCACACTGTGACCTCAGCATGAGCCCCATGTCAAAGTAAGGCCTGTCAGGGCCTGGACCAAGAGGCGCATATGGGGCTTGCCAAGCCCCTATGCACCCAATCCTCACCAGTGTTTCAGTTTTCTAGTCGCCCCGCCTGTACCTGGGGCTCTGCTCTGGAATACCTTTCTTGGAGAGACACATGAGCCAGACAACACGACTCCACCCTTCCCACAAAATGACCCCAAACTCTTGGGAGCTGGGACAAATCCCCAAAGAGGGATACTCGTCCACAGTCCCTGAGGCCACCCCTCCAATCCACGGCTATCCCGGACACAACATCCAGAGACAAAAGCCTGAAGGAACGCCTCCCACTCGCCCTTGTTTCAGAGGCCCAGGAGCTCCCTCTCGGGCTGTACATCTGGCCTGCCATACCCTAGGCGCCACTCATAAGCTGAGTTTGTGTTTTCAGACTTCTGTGCCCACAGCCTTGACCCACACAACCTCCAGGCTAGGGCCTCAGGAGCCACAGCGAAAGATTGTGCCTGCCCTCTCCAAGGCAAGTGTGCCCAATCCATTGACCACAACCCTACAGGTTAGGGAAAAGCTCCAAGGCCCCTGAGGCCATCAATAGTGTAAACCACCCTGGATTAAGAGGGGCTCTCTTACAACAGCGGAGCAACTATCTCCACTTAGACTCTCAGACAGTGTCCCCAGAGACAGAAGGTTGAAATGGACAGGCCCCCAGGCTCTAATCTGGACCTTAGCTTTGGTTTCTATGTGTCCGTCCTCAGAGGAATGTTTTCGAAGACCAGCACACGAGGCTTTTCTGAGGCACCAAACCAATCCTCTCTCGCCTCCACATGGGGAGCTTACTTACTGGGGATGTATCAAACCCTTCAGGTAGGAGAGTTCCGCAGGGCCACTGAACAACCAGCACATTCCAAGGTCTCCATGGACCCAAACGCACATTATGACGCATCCTCAGGAGAGGCCATTTCACTCAGCCCCCTGGGTAGCGTGCCCCAGAGGCAGCAGATCAAACATATCTTGTGGCTAATGGCCAATGGGAATGCGAGGCATGCTGGACAGGGATCCATCCTTCGAACCGTGCTCTCCAGTCCTTCCGTATGGTATGTCCTGGAGCCATGCAACAGGACTCGAATGTCCCGCAGAAGGAAACCTTGTGGTTTGGGGCAACCTCCAATCTCAGCGTGGGTAAACTTCCTTGGCCTCATGAGGCCCCCGCTTCATGAAGGTGCCATCATGGACACATACTCCAGCCTCAGCCAACGTCTAATCCTCAGCCTGACTTCAGATGCAGGAGATGTTGATTCAGCCTCTGCAGAGTGGGCCTACTCTGCCCTTGGCTCCAATCCTCACTTTAGCTTGTGTTCCTAGACTTCCGTCCTCACACTCCTGGCTCACAAACCCTCCCTACTGGGAAATCTGGGGCCACAATGAAGTACTCTGCCTGCCTCCCAGGAGAAAAACTTTGTCTATGGTGCTGCCCAGAAACCCCAAATGAGGATCAAACTGCTTGGCCCTCGGCAACACCCCAATTGCATAGGCTACCTTAAACAGTGATGCTCTGTCGCAAATATCCTGAGACCAGACCTTCTAACAGACACCGACACAGCTGGCTGCACACCCAGCACATTGGACCCGCCACTGCCTTAGGCCACCATCCATTCCCAACCTCGGTTTTCAGTCATCGGAACCTAGACCTTATCTCCAATCCCTGCACAGGGGGGAACCTGATGCACAAGTCAGAACCCCTCCTTCCCCATGGCAAGAAACCTTGCTGCTTGCAGTGAGTCAAACCTTCAGTGTAGGCGAAAATGGCATGGCCCATGAGGCCACGCCCATGCGTGAGGCCTGCCTTCGGCACAAACACACATGGTGACCCTCAGCGTGAGTACCTTATTCAAGTAACACCTCTCAGTGACTGGACCAAGAGCCCACATATGTGGCTTGCCATGCCCATAGGCACGCAGGACTAACTAGATGGTGTGTATTCCAGTTGAGGGAACCCACTGATGTGCTCTAGAAGCCCTCTCCTGGAAGGTCCCCTGTGGCAGAAAACAGTACTCTTCCCTACCCACTGAATGAACCTAAACACTTGGGAGCTTGGACAATCCCCCGAGAGGAAGGCTCTTCCTCGGCCCCTGAAGCAACCCCTACACTGAACGGCCACTGTGAAAGCAACACCCAGAGACAAAAGCCTGAGCGACTGCCTCCCACTTGCCCTCCTTTGATATCCAGAGGATCTCCCCTCACGGACTGGAGATAAGGCCTGCCATTACCTTGGCCCCTACCAGAGCCAAGTTTGCTTTTTCAGACATCTGTCCCCACAGCCCTGGCAAACACAGCCTCTAGGCTGAGTTTCCTGGAGCCATACCACAGGACCGTGCCTGCTCTCTCCTGGGATACTCTGTCCATTCATTTGGCCACACACCTCCAGAATATGAGAAACCTCAAGGCCCCCGAGGACATCCCACTACCGGGAGCCTCCCTGTACACACAGGGGCCTTCGGACACAAGCTGAGCTGCTACCTCCATGAAGGCATGCACACAGATGTAAACAGAGATAGAAGGTTGAGCTGGACAGGCCCTTAGGCCCTAATCTCAACTCTTGCTTTGGTGTCCAGGTGTCACTCCTCAGAGGCTTTGGTTCGAAGAACAGGATATGGGGCTTTCCTGAGGCACTGAAAAGAACTCCTCTCGTCTCCACATGGGAAGCTTCCTTATTGGAGCCGTGTCAAACACCTCAGGTTGGAGAATCCTGCAGAGTCCCTGAGCCACCTCCACATTCCTAGGTCTCCCAGACCACCAAGCCACAGTAGGACTCATCTTCAGGAGAGTCCATTTCAACTCTCCCCTCTGGGTAGCTCACCCAGGAGCCCGCAGATTGAGCCTGCCTTGTCCTGACTAAAGAGTGGGAAAATGAGGTGGCGTTCCCAGGCATCCATGCTTAGACACATGCTCTCGAGTCTTTCCGTATGGGGCCTCCTGGAACCATCCAATAGCACTCGACTGTCGTGCAGAAGGAAACCTTGAGGTTTGGAGTAGTTTACAAATCCCATCGTAGGCAAAACTCCCTGGCCTCATGAAGCCCCCACACCCTTCAGGAAGAGGCCATGCTGGACAAAAACTCTAGCCTGAAACACCTCTCATAGTTGACATGACCTCAGTGCAGGAGATCTCGATTCAGCCTCTGCAGAGTGGGCCTGCCGTGCCCTCGGTCCCAAACCTCACGCTAGCTTGTGTTTTCAGACTTCCTTCCTCACAATCCTGGCAAACAAGCCCTCCGGACTAGGAACTCCAGAACCACAACCCAGCCCAGGGTCTGCCCAATGGAAGAAAAACGTTTCCCTGTGGGGCTCTCTCCAGAAAACCCAGATGAGGATCAACCTGCTCGGGTCTCGACGGTACCCGAACTGGATAGGCTGCACTGGGCACTTATGCTCTGTCTGACACAGCCTGAAGCCAGACGTCCAGACAGACAAGGAGACAGCTGGCCGCACACACAGCACTTCGGACACGCCATGGTCTTATGCCGTCACCTCTTTTTAACCTTGGTTTTCAGATATCTGAACCTAGACATTATATCAATTCTCCAACAGCTGGGTATCGGAAGCACAAAACAGAACTCCTCCTTCCCCGTGGCTGTAAAGCTTGCTCTTGGCATGGAGTCACACCTTCAGGGTGGGAGAAACCTTCATGGTCCCTGATGCCACGCCCAAACTTGAGTGCTGATGGGCACAAATTCACACTGTGACCTCAGCATGAGCCCCATGTCAAAGTAAGGCCTGTCAGGGCCTGGACCAAGAGGCGCATATGGGGCTTGCCAAGCCCCTATGCACCCAATCCTCACCAGTGTTTCAGTTTTCTAGTCGCCCCGCCTGTACCTGGGGCTCTGCTCTGGAATACCTTTCTTGGAGAGACACATGAGCCAGACAACACGACTCCACCCTTCCCACAAAATGACCCCAAACTCTTGGGAGCTGGGACAAATCCCCAGAGAGGGATACTCGTCCACAGTCCCTGAGGCCACCCCTCCAATCCACGGCTATCCCGGACACAACATCCAGAGACAAAAGCCTGAAGGAACGCCTCCCACTCGCCCTTGTTTCAGAGGCCCAGGAGCTCCCTCTCGGGCTGTACATCTGGCCTGCCATACCCTAGGCGCCACTCATAAGCTGAGTTTGTGTTTTCAGACTTCTGTGCACACAGCCTTGACCCACACAACCTCCAGGCTAGGGCCTCTGGAGCCACAGCGAAAGATTGTGCCTGCCCTCTCCAAGGCAAGTGTGCCCAATCCATTGACCACAACCCTACAGGTTAGGGAAAAGCTCCAAGGCCCCTGAGGCCATCAATAGTGTAAACCACCCTGGATTAAGAGGGGCTCTCTTACAACAGCGGAGCAACTATCTCCACTTAGACTCTCAGACAGTGTCCCCAGAGACAGAAGGTTGAAATGGACAGGCCCCCAGGCTCTAATCTGGACCTTAGCTTTGGTTTCTATGTGTCCGTCCTCAGAGGAATGTTTTCGAAGACCAGCACACGAGGCTTTTCTGAGGCACCAAACCAATCCTCTCTCGCCTCCACATGGGGAGCTTACTTACTGGGGATGTATCAAACCCTTCAGGTAGGAGAGTTCCGCAGGGCCACTGAACAACCAGCACATTCCAAGGTCTCCATGGACCCAAACGCACATTATGACGCATCCTCAGGAGAGGCCATTTCACTCAGCCCCCTGGGTAGCGTGCCCCAGAGGCAGCAGATCAAACATATCTTGTGGCTAATGGCCAATGGGAATGCGAGGCATGCTGGACAGGGATCCATCCTTCGAACCGTGCTCTCCAGTCCTTCCGTATGGTATGTCCTGGAGCCATGCAACAGGACTCGAATGTCCCGCAGAAGGAAACCTTGTGGTTTGGGGCAACCTCCAATCTCAGCGTGGGTAAACTTCCTTGGCCTCATGAGGCCCCCGCTTCATGAAGGTGCCATCATGGACACATACTCCAGCCTCAGCCAACGTCTAATCCTCAGCCTGACTTCAGATGCAGGAGATGTTGATTCAGCCTCTGCAGAGTGGGCCTACTCTGCCCTTGGCTCCAATCCTCACTTTAGCTTGTGTTCCTAGACTTCCGTCCTCACACTCCTGGCTCACAAACCCTCCCTACTGGGAAATCTGGGGCCACAATGAAGTACTCTGCCTGCCTCCCAGGAGAAAAACTTTGTCTATGGTGCTGCCCAGAAACCCCAAATGAGGATCAAACTGCTTGGCCCTCGGCAACACCCCAATTGCATAGGCTACCTTAAACAGTGATGCTCTGTCGCAAATATCCTGAGACCAGACCTTCTAACAGACACCGACACAGCTGGCTGCACACCCAGCACATTGGACCCGCCAATGCCTTAGGCCACCATCCATTCCCAACCTCGGTTTTCAGTCATCGGAACCTAGACCTTATCTCCAATCCCTGCACAGGGGGGAACCTGATGCACAAGTCAGAACCCCTCCTTCCCCATGGCAAGAAACCTTGCTGCTTGCAGTGAGTCAAACCTTCAGTGTAGGCGAAAATGGCATGGCCCATGAGGCCACGCCCATGCGTGAGGCCTGCCTTCGGCACAAACACACATGGTGACCCTCAGCATGAGTACCTTATTCAAGTAACACCTCTCAGTGACTGGACCAAGAGCCCACATATGTGGCTTGCCATGCCCATAGGCACGCAGGACTAACTAGATTGTGTGTATTCCAGTTGAGGGAACCCACTGATGTGCTCTAGAGGCCCTCTCCTGGAAGGTCCCCTGTGGCAGAAAACAGTACTCTTCCCTACCCACTGAATGAACCCAAACACTTGGGAGCCTGGACAATCCCCCGAGAGGAAGGCTCTTCCTCGGCCCCTGAAGCAACCCCTACACTGAATGGCCACTGTGAAAGCAACACCCAGAGACAAAAGCCTGAGCGACTGCCTCCCACTTGCCCTCCTTTGATATCCAGAGGATCTCCCCTCACGGACTGGAGATCAGGCCTGCCATTACCTTGGCCCCTACCAGAGCCAAGTTTGCTTTTTCAGACATCTGTCCCCACAGCCCTGGCAAACACAGCCTCTAGGCTGAGTTTCCTGGAGCCATACCACAGGACCGTGCCTGCTCTCTCCTGGGATACTCTGTCCATTCATTTGGCCACACACCTCCAGAATATGAGAAACCTCAAGGCCCCCGAGGACATCCCACTACCGGGAGCCTCCCTGTACACACAGGGGCCTTCGGACACAAGCTGAGCTGCTACCTCCATGAAGGCATGCACACAGATGTAAACAGAGATAGAAGGTTGAGCTGGACAGGCCCTTAGGCCCTAATCTCAACTCTTGCTTTGGTGTCCAGGTGTCACTCCTCAGAGGCTTTGGTTCGAAGAACAGGATATGGGGCTTTCCTGAGGCACTGAAAAGAACTCCTCTCGTCTCCACATGGGAAGCTTCCTTATTGGAGCCGTGTCAAACACCTCAGGTTGGAGAATCCTGCAGAGTCCCTGAGCCACCTCCACATTCCTAGGTCTCCCAGACCACCAAGCCACAGTAGGACTCATCTTCAGGAGAGTCCATTTCAACTCTCCCCTCTGGGTAGCTCACCCAGGAGCCCGCAGATTGAGCCTGCCTTGTCCTGACTAAAGAGTGGGAAAATGAGGTGGCGTTCCCAGGCATCCATGCTTAGACACATGCTCTCGAGTCTTTCCGTATGGGGCCTCCTGGAACCATCCAATAGCACTCGACTGTCGTGCAGAAGGAAACCTTGAGGTTTGGAGTAGTTTACAAATCCCATCGTAGGCAAACCTCCCTGGCCTCATGAAGCCCCCACACCCTTCAGGAAGAGGCCATGCTGGACAAAAACTCTAGCCTGAAACACCTCTCATAGTTGACATGACCTCAGTGCAGGAGATCTCGATTCAGCCTCTGCAGAGTGGGCCTGCCGTGCCCTCGGTCCCAAACCTCACGCTAGCTTGTGTTTTCAGACTTCCTTCCTCACAATCCTGGCAAACAAGCCCTCCGGACTAGGAACTCCAGAACCACAACCCAGCCCAGGGTCTGCCCAATGGAAGAAAAACGTTTCCCTGTGGGGCTCTCTCCAGAAAACCCAGATGAGGATCAACCTGCTCGGGCCTCGACGGTACCCGAACTGGATAGGCTGCACTGGGCACTTATGCTCTGTCTGACACAGCCTGAAGCCAGACGTCCAGACAGACAAGGAGACAGCTGGCCGCACACACAGCACTTCGGACACGCCATGGTCTTATGCCGTCACCTCTTTTTAACCTTGGTTTTCAGATATCTGAACCTAGACATTATATCAATTCTCCAACAGCTGGGTATCGGAAGCACAAAACAGAACTCCTCCTTCCCCGTGGCTGTAAAGCTTGCTCTTGGCATGGAGTCACACCTTCAGGGTGGGAGAAACCTTCATGGTCCCTGATGCCACGCCCAAACTTGAGTGCTGATGGGCACAAATTCACACTGTGACCTCAGCATGAGCCCCATGTCAAAGTAAGGCCTGTCAGGGCCTGGACCAAGAGGCGCATATGGGGCTTGCCAAGCCCCTATGCACCCAATCCTCACCAGTGTTTCAGTTTTCTAGTCGCCCCGCCTGTACCTGGGGCTCTGCTCTGGAATACCTTTCTTGGAGAGACACATGAGCCAGACAACACGACTCCACCCTTCCCACAAAATGACCCCAAACTCTTGGGAGCTGGGACAAATCCCCAGAGAGGGATACTCGTCCACAGTCCCTGAGGCCACCCCTCCAATCCACGGCTATCCCGGACACAACATCCAGAGACAAAAGCCTGAAGGAACGCCTCCCACTCGCCCTTGTTTCAGAGGCCCAGGAGCTCCCTCTCGGGCTGTACATCTGGCCTGCCATACCCTAGGCGCCACTCATAAGCTGAGTTTGTGTTTTCAGACTTCTGTGCCCACAGCCTTGACCCACACAACCTCCAGGCTAGGGCCTCAGGAGCCACAGCGAAAGATTGTGCCTGCCCTCTCCAAGGCAAGTGTGCCCAATCCATTGACCACAACCCTACAGGTTAGGGAAAAGCTCCAAGGCCCCTGAGGCCATCAATAGTGTAAACCACCCTGGATTAAGAGGGGCTCTCTTACAACAGCGGAGCAACTATCTCCACTTAGACTCTCAGACAGTGTCCCCAGAGACAGAAGGTTGAAATGGACAGGCCCCCAGGCTCTAATCTGGACCTTAGCTTTGGTTTCTATGTGTCCGTCCTCAGAGGAATGTTTTCGAAGACCAGCACACGAGGCTTTTCTGAGGCACCAAACCAATCCTCTCTCGCCTCCACATGGGGAGCTTACTTACTGGGGATGTATCAAACCCTTCAGGTAGGAGAGTTCCGCAGGGCCACTGAACAACCAGCACATTCCAAGGTCTCCATGGACCCAAACGCACATTATGACGCATCCTCAGGAGAGGCCATTTCACTCAGCCCCCTGGGTAGCGTGCCCCAGAGGCAGCAGATCAAACATATCTTGTGGCTAATGGCCAATGGGAATGCGAGGCATGCTGGACAGGGATCCATCCTTCGAACCGTGCTCTCCAGTCCTTCCGTATGGTATGTCCTGGAGCCATGCAACAGGACTCGAATGTCCCGCAGAAGGAAACCTTGTGGTTTGGGGCAACCTCCAATCTCAGCGTGGGTAAACTTCCTTGGCCTCATGAGGCCCCCGCTTCATGAAGGTGCCATCATGGACACATACTCCAGCCTCAGCCAACGTCTAATCCTCAGCCTGACTTCAGATGCAGGAGATGTTGATTCAGCCTCTGCAGAGTGGGCCTACTCTGCCCTTGGCTCCAATCCTCACTTTAGCTTGTGTTCCTAGACTTCCGTCCTCACACTCCTGGCTCACAAACCCTCCCTACTGGGAAATCTGGGGCCACAATGAAGTACTCTGCCTGCCTCCCAGGAGAAAAACTTTGTCTATGGTGCTGCCCAGAAACCCCAAATGAGGATCAAACTGCTTGGCCCTCGGCAACACCCCAATTGCATAGGCTACCTTAAACAGTGATGCTCTGTCGCAAATATCCTGAGACCAGACCTTCTAACAGACACCGACACAGCTGGCTGCACACCCAGCACATTGGACCCGCCACTGCCTTAGGCCACCATCCATTCCCAACCTCGGTTTTCAGTCATCGGAACCTAGACCTTATCTCCAATCCCTGCACAGGGGGGAACCTGATGCACAAGTCAGAACCCCTCCTTCCCCATGGCAAGAAACCTTGCTGCTTGCAGTGAGTCAAACCTTCAGTGTAGGCGAAAATGGCATGGCCCATGAGGCCACGCCCATGCGTGAGGCCTGCCTTCGGCACAAACACACATGGTGACCCTCAGCGTGAGTACCTTATTCAAGTAACACCTCTCAGTGACTGGACCAAGAGCCCACATATGTGGCTTGCCATGCCCATAGGCACGCAGGACTAACTAGATGGTGTGTATTCCAGTTGAGGGAACCCACTGATGTGCTCTAGAGGCCCTCTCCTGGAAGGTCCCCTGTGGCAGAAAACAGTACTCTTCCCTACCCACTGAATGAACCCAAACACTTGGGAGCTTGGACAATCCCCCGAGAGGAAGGCTCTTCCTCGGCCCCTGAAGCAACCCCTACCCTGAACGGCCACTGTGAAAGCAACACCCAGAGACAAAAGCCTGAGCGACTGCCTCCCACTTGCCCTCCTTTGATATCCAGAGGATCTCCCCTCACGGACTGGAGATCAGGCCTGCCATTACCTTGGCCCCTACCAGAGCCAAGTTTGCTTTTTCAGACATCTGTCCCCACAGCCCTGGCAAACACAGCCTCTAGGCTGAGTTTCCTGGAGCCATACCACAGGACCGTGCCTGCTCTCTCCTGGGATACTCTGTCCATTCATTTGGCCACACACCTCCAGAATATGAGAAACCTCAAGGCCCCCGAGGACATCCCACTACCGGGAGCCTCCCTGTACACACAGGGGCCTTCGGACACAAGCTGAGCTGCTACCTCCATGAAGGCATGCACACAGATGTAAACAGAGATAGAAGGTTGAGCTGGACAGGCCCTTAGGCCCTAATCTCAACTCTTGCTTTGGTGTCCAGGTGTCACTCCTCAGAGGCTTTGGTTCGAAGAACAGGATATGGGGCTTTCCTGAGGCACTGAAAAGAACTCCTCTCGTCTCCACATGGGAAGCTTCCTTATTGGAGCCGTGTCAAACACCTCAGGTTGGAGAATCCTGCAGAGTCCCTGAGCCACCTCCACATTCCTAGGTCTCCCAGACCACCAAGCCACAGTAGGACTCTTCTTCAGGAGAGTCCATTTCAACTCTCCCCTCTGGGTAGCTCACCCAGGAGCCCGCAGATTGAGCCTGCCTTGTCCTGACTAAAGAGTGGGAAAATGAGGTGGCGTTCCCAGGCATCCATGCTTAGACACATGCTCTCGAGTCTTTCCGTATGGGGCCTCCTGGAACCATCCAATAGCACTCGACTGTCGTGCAGAAGGAAACCTTGAGGTTTGGAGTAGTTTACAAATCCCATCGTAGGCAAACCTCCCTGGCCTCATGAAGCCCCCACACCCTTCAGGAAGAGGCCATGCTGGACAAAAACTCTAGCCTGAAACACCTCTCATAGTTGACATGACCTCAGTGCAGGAGATCTCGATTCAGCCTCTGCAGAGTGGGCCTGCCGTGCCCTCGGTCCCAAACCTCACGCTAGCTTGTGTTTTCAGACTTCCTTCCTCACAATCCTGGCAAACAAGCCCTCCGGACTAGGAACTCCAGAACCACAACCCAGCCCAGGGTCTGCCCAATGGAAGAAAAACGTTTCCCTGTGGGGCTCTCTCCAGAAAACCCAGATGAGGATCAACCTGCTCGGGTCTCGACGGTACCCGAACTGGATAGGCTGCACTGGGCACTTATGCTCTGTCTGACACAGCCTGAAGCCAGACGTCCAGACAGACAAGGAGACAGCTGGCCGCACACACAGCACTTCGGACACGCCATGGTCTTATGCCGTCACCTCTTTTTAACCTTGGTTTTCAGATATCTGAACCTAGACATTATATCAATTCTCCAACAGCTGGGTATCGGTAGCACAAAACAGAACTCCTCCTTCCCCGTGGCTGTAAAGCTTGCTCTTGGCATGGAGTCACACCTTCAGGGTGGGAGAAACCTTCATGGTCCCTGATGCCACGCCCAAACTTGAGTGCTGATGGGCACAAATTCACACTGTAACCTCAGCATGAGCCCCATGTCAAAGTAAGGCCTGTCAGGGCCTGGACCAAGAGGCGCATATGGGGCTTGCCAAGCCCCTATGGACCCAATCCTCACCAGTGTTTCAGTTTTCTAGTCGCCCCGCCTGTAACTGGGGCTCTGCTCTGGAATACCTTTCTTGGAGAGACACATGAGCCAGACAACACGACTCCACCCTTCCCACAAAATGACCCCAAACTCTTGGGAGCAGGGACAAATCCCCAGAGAGGGATACTCGTCCACAGACCCTGAGGCCACCCCTCCAATCCACGGCTATCCCGGACACAACATCCAGAGACAAAAGCCTGAAGGAACGCCTCCCACTCGCCCTTGTTTCAGAGGCCCAGGAGCTCCCTCTCGGGCTGTACATCCGGCCTGCCATACCCTAGGCGCCACTCATAAGCTGAGTTTGTGTTTTCAGACTTCTGTGCACACAGCCTTGACCCACACAACCTCCAGGCTAGGGCCTCTGGAGCCACAGCGAAAGATTGTGCCTGCCCTCTCCAAGGCAAGTGTGCCCAATCCATTGACCACAACCCTACAGGTTAGGGAAAAGCTCCAAGGCCCCTGAGGCCATCAATAGTGTAAACCACCCTGGATTAAGAGGGGCTCTCTTACAACAGCGGAGCAACTATCTCCACTTAGACTCTCAGACAGTGTCCCCAGAGACAGAAGGTTGAAATGGACAGGCCCCCAGGCTCTAATCTGGACCTTAGCTTTGGTTTCTATGTGTCCGTCCTCAGAGGAATGTTTTCGAAGACCAGCACACGAGGCTTTTCTGAGGCACCAAACCAATCCTCTCTCGCCTCCACATGGGGAGCTTACTTACTGGGGATGTATCAAACCCTTCAGGTAGAAGAGTTCCTTAGGGCCACTGAACAACCAGCACATTCCAAGGTCTCCATGGACCCAAACGCACATTATGACGCATCCTCAGGAGAGGCCATTTCACTCAGCCCCCTGGGTAGCGTGCCCCAGAGGCAGCAGATCAAACATATCTTGTGGCTAATGGCCAATGGGAATGCGAGGCATGCTGGACAGGGATCCATCCTTCGAACCGTGCTCTCCAGTCCTTCCGTATGGTATGTCCTGGAGCCATGCAACAGGACTCGAATGTCCCGCAGAAGGAAACCTTGTGGTTTGGGGCAACCTCCAATCTCAGCGTGGGTAAACTTCCTTGGCCTCATGAGGCCCCCGCTTCATGAAGGTGCCATCATGGACACATACTCCAGCCTCAGCCAACGTCTAATCCTCAGCCTGACTTCAGATGCAGGAGATGTTGATTCAGCCTCTGCAGAGTGGGCCTACTCTGCCCTTGGCTCCAATCCTCACTTTAGCTTGTGTTCCTAGACTTCCGTCCTCACACTCCTGGCTCACAAACCCTCCCTACTGGGAAATCTGGGGCCACAATGAAGTACTCTGCCTGCCTCCCAGGAGAAAAACTTTGTCTATGGTGCTGCCCAGAAACCCCAAATGAGGATCAAACTGCTTGGCCCTCGGCAACACCCCAATTGCATAGGCTACCTTAAACAGTGATGCTCTGTCGCAAATATCCTGAGACCAGACCTTCTAACAGACACCGACACAGCTGGCTGCACACCCAGCACATTGGACCCGCCAATGCCTTAGGCCACCATCCATTCCCAACCTCGGTTTTCAGTCATCGGAACCTAGACCTTATCTCCAATCCCTGCACAGGGGGGAACCTGATGCACAAGTCAGAACCCCTCCTTCCCCATGGCAAGAAACCTTGCTGCTTGCAGTGAGTCAAACCTTCAGTGTAGGCGAAAATGGCATGGCCCATGAGGCCACGCCCATGCGTGAGGCCTGCCTTCGGCACAAACACACATGGTGACCCTCAGCGTGAGTACCTTATTCAAGTAACACCTCTCAGTGACTGGACCAAGAGCCCACATATGTGGCTTGCCATGCCCATAGGCACGCAGGACTAACTAGATTGTGTGTATTCCAGTTGAGGGAACCCACTGATGTGCTATAGAGGCCCTCTCCTGGAAGGTCCCCTGTGGCAGAAAACAGTACTCTTCCCTACCCACTGAATGAACCCAAACACTTGGGAGCCTGGACAATCCCCCGAGAGGAAGGCTCTTCCTCGGCCCCTGAAGCAACCCCTACACTGAATGGCCACTGTGAAAGCAACACCCAGAGACAAAAGCCTGAGCGACTGCCTCCCACTTGCCCTCCTTTGATATCCAGAGGATCTCCCCTCACGGACTGGAGATCAGGCCTGCCATTACCTTGGCCCCTACCAGAGCCAAGTTTGCTTTTTCAGACATCTGTCCCCACAGCCCTGGCAAACACAGCCTCTAGGCTGAGTTTCCTGGAGCCATACCACAGGACCGTGCCTGCTCTCTCCTGGGATACTCTGTCCATTCATTTGGCCACACACCTCCAGAATATGAGAAACCTCAAGGCCCCCGAGGACATCCCACTACCGGGAGCCTCCCTGTACACACAGGGGCCTTCGGACACAAGCTGAGCTGCTACCTCCATGAAGGCATGCACACAGATGTAAACAGAGATAGAAGGTTGAGCTGGACAGGCCCTTAGGCCCTAATCTCAACTCTTGCTTTGGTGTCCAGGTGTCACTCCTCAGAGGCTTTGGTTCGAAGAACAGGATATGGGGCTTTCCTGAGGCACTGAAAAGAACTCCTCTCGTCTCCACATGGGAAGCTTCCTTATTGGAGCCGTGTCAAACACCTCAGGTTGGAGAATCCTGCAGAGTCCCTGAGCCACCTCCACATTCCTAGGTCTCCCAGACCACCAAGCCACAGTAGGACTCATCTTCAGGAGAGTCCATTTCAACTCTCCCCTCTGGGTAGCTCACCCAGGAGCCCGCAGATTGAGCCTGCCTTGTCCTGACTAAAGAGTGGGAAAATGAGGTGGCGTTCCCAGGCATCCATGCTTAGACACATGCTCTCGAGTCTTTCCGTATGGGGCCTCCTGGAACCATCCAATAGCACTCGACTGTCGTGCAGAAGGAAACCTTGAGGTTTGGAGTAGTTTACAAATCCCATCGTAGGCAAACCTCCCTGGCCTCATGAAGCCCCCACACCCTTCAGGAAGAGGCCATGCTGGACAAAAACTCTAGCCTGAAACACCTCTCATAGTTGACATGACCTCAGTGCAGGAGATCTCGATTCAGCCTCTGCAGAGTGGGCCTGCCGTGCCCTCGGTCCCAAACCTCACGCTAGCTTGTGTTTTCAGACTTCCTTCCTCACAATCCTGGCAAACAAGCCCTCCGGACTAGGAACTCCAGAACCACAACCCAGCCCAGGGTCTGCCCAATGGAAGAAAAACGTTTCCCTGTGGGGCTCTCTCCAGAAAACCCAGATGAGGATCAACCTGCTCGGGCCTCGACGGTACCCGAACTGGATAGGCTGCACTGGGCACTTATGCTCTGTCTGACACAGCCTGAAGCCAGACGTCCAGACAGACAAGGAGACAGCTGGCCGCACACACAGCACTTCGGACACGCCATGGTCTTATGCCGTCACCTCTTTTTAACCTTGGTTTTCAGATATCTGAACCTAGACATTATATCAATTCTCCAACAGCTGGGTATCGGAAGCACAAAACAGAACTCCTCCTTCCCCGTGGCTGTAAAGCTTGCTCTTGGCATGGAGTCACACCTTCAGGGTGGGAGAAACCTTCATGGTCCCTGATGCCACGCCCAAACTTGAGTGCTGATGGGCACAAATTCACACTGTGACCTCAGCATGAGCCCCATGTCAAAGTAAGGCCTGTCAGGGCCTGGACCAAGAGGCGCATATGGGGCTTGCCAAGCCCCTATGCACCCAATCCTCACCAGTGTTTCAGTTTTCTAGTCGCCCCGCCTGTACCTGGGGCTCTGCTCTGGAATACCTTTCTTGGAGAGACACATGAGCCAGACAACACGACTCCACCCTTCCCACAAAATGACCCCAAACTCTTGGGAGCTGGGACAAATCCCCAGAGAGGGATACTCGTCCACAGTCCCTGAGGCCACCCCTCCAATCCACGGCTATCCCGGACACAACATCCAGAGACAAAAGCCTGAAGGAACGCCTCCCACTCGCCCTTGTTTCAGAGGCCCAGGAGCTCCCTCTCGGGCTGTACATCTGGCCTGCCATACCCTAGGCGCCACTCATAAGCTGAGTTTGTGTTTTCAGACTTCTGTGCCCACAGCCTTGACCCACACAACCTCCAGGCTAGGGCCTCTGGAGCCACAGCGAAAGATTGTGCCTGCCCTCTCCAAGGCAAGTGTGCCCAATCCATTGACCACAACCCTACAGGTTAGGGAAAAGCTCCAAGGCCCCTGAGGCCATCAATAGTGTAAACCACCCTGGATTAAGAGGGGCTCTCTTACAACAGCGGAGCAACTATCTCCACTTAGACTCTCAGACAGTGTCCCCAGAGACAGAAGGTTGAAATGGACAGGCCCCCAGGCTCTAATCTGGACCTTAGCTTTGGTTTCTATGTGTCCGTCCTCAGAGGAATGTTTTCAAAGACCAGCACACGAGGCTTTTCTGAGGCACCAAACCAATCCTCTCTCGCCTCCACATGGGGAGCTTACTTACTGGGGATGTATCAAACCCTTCAGGTAGGAGAGTTCCGCAGGGCCACTGAACAACCAGCACATTCCAAGGTCTCCATGGACCCAAACGCACATTATGACGCATCCTCAGGAGAGGCCATTTCACTCAGCCCCCTGGGTAGCGTGCCCCAGAGGCAGCAGATCAAACATATCTTGTGGCTAATGGCCAATGGGAATGCGAGGCATGCTGGACAGGGATCCATCCTTCGAACCGTGCTCTCCAGTCCTTCCGTATGGTATGTCCTGGAGCCATGCAACAGGACTCGAATGTCCCGCAGAAGGAAACCTTGTGGTTTGGGGCAACCTCCAATCTCAGCGTGGGTAAACTTCCTTGGCCTCATGAGGCCCCCGCTTCATGAAGGTGCCATCATGGACACATACTCCAGCCTCAGCCAACGTCTAATCCTCAGCCTGACTTCAGATGCAGGAGATGTTGATTCAGCCTCTGCAGAGTGGGCCTACTCTGCCCTTGGCTCCAATCCTCACTTTAGCTTGTGTTCCTAGACTTCCGTCCTCACACTCCTGGCTCACAAACCCTCCCTACTGGGAAATCTGGGGCCACAATGAAGTACTCTGCCTGCCTCCCAGGAGAAAAACTTTGTCTATGGTGCTGCCCAGAAACCCCAAATGAGGATCAAACTGCTTGGCCCTCGGCAACACCCCAATTGCATAGGCTACCTTAAACAGTGATGCTCTGTCGCAAATATCCTGAGACCAGACCTTCTAACAGACACCGACACAGCTGGCTGCACACCCAGCACATTGGACCCGCCACTGCCTTAGGCCACCATCCATTCCCAACCTCGGTTTTCAGTCATCGGAACCTAGACCTTATCTCCAATCCCTGCACAGGGGGGAACCTGATGCACAAGTCAGAACCCCTCCTTCCCCATGGCAAGAAACCTTGCTGCTTGCAGTGAGTCAAACCTTCAGTGTAGGCGAAAATGGCATGGCCCATGAGGCCACGCCCATGCGTGAGGCCTGCCTTCGGCACAAACACACATGGTGACCCTCAGCGTGAGTACCTTATTCAAGTAACACCTCTCAGTGACTGGACCAAGAGCCCACATATGTGGCTTGCCATGCCCATAGGCACGCAGGACTAACTAGATGGTGTGTATTCCAGTTGAGGGAACCCACTGATGTGCTCTAGAGGCCCTCTCCTGGAAGGTCCCCTGTGGCAGAAAACAGTACTCTTCCCTACCCACTGAATGAACCCAAACACTTGGGAGCTTGGACAATCCCCCGAGAGGAAGGCTCTTCCTCGGCCCCTGAAGCAACCCCTACACTGAACGGCCACTGTGAACGCAACACCCAGAGACAAAAGCCTGAGCGACTGCCTCCCACTTGCCCTCCTTTGATATCCAGAGGATCTCCCCTCACGGACTGGAGATCAGGCCTGCCATTACCTTGGCCCCTACCAGAGCCAAGTTTGCTTTTTCAGACATCTGTCCCCACAGCCCTGGCAAACACAGCCTCTAGGCTGAGTTTCCTGGAGCCATACCACAGGACCGTGCCTGCTCTCTCCTGGGATACTCTGTCCATTCATTTGGCCACACACCTCCAGAATATGAGAAACCTCAAGGCCCCCGAGGACATCCCACTACCGGGAGCCTCCCTGTACACACAGGGGCCTTCGGACACAAGCTGAGCTGCTACCTCCATGAAGGCATGCACACAGATGTAAACAGAGATAGAAGGTTGAGCTGGACAGGCCCTTAGGCCCTAATCTCAACTCTTGCTTTGGTGTCCAGGTGTCACTCCTCAGAGGCTTTGGTTCGAAGAACAGGATATGGGGCTTTCCTGAGGCACTGAAAAGAACTCCTCTCGTCTCCACATGGGAAGCTTCCTTATTGGAGCCGTGTCAAACACCTCAGGTTGGAGAATCCTGCAGAGTCCCTGAGCCACCTCCACATTCCTAGGTCTCCCAGACCACCAAGCCACAGTAGGACTCTTCTTCAGGAGAGTCCATTTCAACTCTCCCCTCTGGGTAGCTCACCCAGGAGCCCGCAGATTGAGCCTGCCTTGTCCTGACTAAAGAGTGGGAAAATGAGGTGGCGTTCCCAGGCATCCATGCTTAGACACATGCTCTCGAGTCTTTCCGTATGGGGCCTCCTGGAACCATCCAATAGCACTCGACTGTCGTGCAGAAGGAAACCTTGAGGTTTGGAGTAGTTTACAAATCCCATCGTAGGCAAACCTCCCTGGCCTCATGAAGCCCCCACACCCTTCAGGAAGAGGCCATGCTGGACAAAAACTCTAGCCTGAAACACCTCTCATAGTTGACATGACCTCAGTGCAGGAGATCTCGATTCAGCCTCTGCAGAGTGGGCCTGCCGTGCCCTCGGTCCCAAACCTCACGCTAGCTTGTGTTTTCAGACTTCCTTCCTCACAATCCTGGCAAACAAGCCCTCCGGACTAGGAACTCCAGAACCACAACCCAGCCCAGGGTCTGCCCAATGGAAGAAAAACGTTTCCCTGTGGGGCTCTCTCCAGAAAACCCAGATGAGGATCAACCTGCTCGGGCCTCGACGGTACCCGAACTGGATAGGCTGCACTGGGCACTTATGCTCTGTCTGACACAGCCTGAAGCCAGACGTCCAGACAGACAAGGAGACAGCTGGCCGCACACACAGCACTTCGGACACGCCATGGTCTTATGCCGTCACCTCTTTTTAACCTTGGTTTTCAGATATCTGAACCTAGACATTATATCAATTCTCCAACAGCTGGGTATCGGAAGCACAAAACAGAACTCCTCCTTCCCCGTGGCTGTAAAGCTTGCTCTTGGCATGGAGTCACACCTTCAGGGTGGGAGAAACCTTCATGGTCCCTGATGCCACGCCCAAACTTGAGTGCTGATGGGCACAAATTCACACTGTGACCCCAGCATGAGCCCCATGTCAAAGTAAGGCCTGTCAGGGCCTGGACCAAGAGGCGCATATGGGGCTTGCCAAGCCCCTATGCACCCAATCCTCACCAGTGTTTCAGTTTTCTAGTCGCCCCGCCTGTACCTGGGGCTCTGCTCTGGAATACCTTTCTTGGAGAGACACATGAGCCAGACAACACGACTCCACCCTTCCCACAAAATGACCCCAAACTCTTGGGAGCTGGGACAAATCCCCAGAGAGGGATACTCGTCCACAGTCCCTGAGGCCACCCCTCCAATCCACGGCTATCCCGGACACAACATCCAGAGACAAAAGCCTGAAGGAACGCCTCCCACTCGCCCTTGTTTCAGAGGCCCAGGAGCTCCCTCTCGGGCTGTACATCTGGCCTGCCATACCCTAGGCGCCACTCATAAGCTGAGTTTGTGTTTTCAGACTTCTGTGCACACAGCCTTGACCCACACAACCTCCAGGCTAGGGCCTCAGGAGCCACAGCGAAAGATTGTGCCTGCCCTCTCCAAGGCAAGTGTGCCCAATCCATTGACCACAACCCTACAGGTTAGGGAAAAGCTCCAAGGCCCCTGAGGCCATCAATAGTGTAAACCACCCTGGATTAAGAGGGGCTCTCTTACAACAGCGGAGCAACTATCTCCACTTAGACTCTCAGACAGTGTCCCCAGAGACAGAAGGTTGAAATGGACAGGCCCCCAGGCTCTAATCTGGACCTTAGCTTTGGTTTCTATGTGTCCGTCCTCAGAGGAATGTTTTCGAAGACCAGCACACGAGGCTTTTCTGAGGCACCAAACCAATCCTCTCTCGCCTCCACATGGGGAGCTTACTTACTGGGGATGTATCAAACCCTTCAGGTAGGAGAGTTCCGCAGGGCCACTGAACAACCAGCACATTCCAAGGTCTCCATGGACCCAAACGCACATTATGACGCATCCTCAGGAGAGGCCATTTCACTCAGCCCCCTGGGTAGCGTGCCCCAGAGGCAGCAGATCAAACATATCTTGTGGCTAATGGCCAATGGGAATGCGAGGCATGCTGGACAGGGATCCATCCTTCGAACCGTGCTCTCCAGTCCTTCCGTATGGTATGTCCTGGAGCCATGCAACAGGACTCGAATGTCCCGCAGAAGGAAACCTTGTGGTTTGGGGCAACCTCCAATCTCAGCGTGGGTAAACTTCCTTGGCCTCATGAGGCCCCCGCTTCATGAAGGTGCCATCATGGACACATACTCCAGCCTCAGCCAACGTCTAATCCTCAGCCTGACTTCAGATGCAGGAGATGTTGATTCAGCCTCTGCAGAGTGGGCCTACTCTGCCCTTGGCTCCAATCCTCACTTTAGCTTGTGTTCCTAGACTTCCGTCCTCACACTCCTGGCTCACAAACCCTCCCTACTGGGAAATCTGGGGCCACAATGAAGTACTCTGCCTGCCTCCCAGGAGAAAAACTTTGTCTATGGTGCTGCCCAGAAACCCCAAATGAGGATCAAACTGCTTGGCCCTCGGCAACACCCCAATTGCATAGGCTACCTTAAACAGTGATGCTCTGTCGCAAATATCCTGAGACCAGACCTTCTAACAGACACCGACACAGCTGGCTGCACACCCAGCACATTGGACCCGCCACTGCCCTAGGCCACCATCCATTCCCAACCTCGGTTTTCAGTCATCGGAACCTAGACCTTATCTCCAATCCCTGCACAGGGGGGAACCTGATGCACAAGTCAGAACCCCTCCTTCCCCATGGCAAGAAACCTTGCTGCTTGCAGTGAGTCAAACCTTCAGTGTAGGCGAAAATGGCATGGCCCATGAGGCCACGCCCATGCGTGAGGCCTGCCTTCGGCACAAACACACATGGTGACCCTCAGCGTGAGTACCTTATTCAAGTAACACCTCTCAGTGACTGGACCAAGAGCCCACATATGTGGCTTGCCATGCCCATAGGCACGCAGGACTAACTAGATGGTGTGTATTCCAGTTGAGGGAACCCACTGATGTGCTCTAGAGGCCCTCTCCTGGAAGGTCCCCTGTGGCAGAAAACAGTACTCTTCCCTACCCACTGAATGAACCCAAACACTTGGGAGCTTGGACAATCCCCCGAGAGGAAGGCTCTTCCTCGGCCCCTGAAGCAACCCCTACACTGAACGGCCACTGTGAAAGCAACACCCAGAGACAAAAGCCTGAGCGACTGCCTCCCACTTGCCCTCCTTTGATATCCAGAGGATCTCCCCTCACGGACTGGAGATCAGGCCTGCCATTACCTTGGCCCCTACCAGAGCCAAGTTTGCTTTTTCAGACATCTGTCCCCACAGCCCTGGCAAACACAGCCTCTAGGCTGAGTTTCCTGGAGCCATACCACAGGACCGTGCCTGCTCTCTCCTGGGATACTCTGTCCATTCATTTGGCCACACACCTCCAGAATATGAGAAACCTCAAGGCCCCCGAGGACATCCCACTACCGGGAGCCTCCCTGTACACACAGGGGCCTTCGGACACAAGCTGAGCTGCTACCTCCATGAAGGCATGCACACAGATGTAAACAGAGATAGAAGGTTGAGCTGGACAGGCCCTTAGGCCCTAATCTCAACTCTTGCTTTGGTGTCCAGGTGTCACTCCTCAGAGGCTTTGGTTCGAAGAACAGGATATGGGGCTTTCCTGAGGCACTGAAAAGAACTCCTCTCGTCTCCACATGGGAAGCTTCCTTATTGGAGCCGTGTCAAACACCTCAGGTTGGAGAATCCTGCAGAGTCCCTGAGCCACCTCCACATTCCTAGGTCTCCCAGACCACCAAGCCACAGTAGGACTCTTCTTCAGGAGAGTCCATTTCAACTCTCCCCTCTGGGTAGCTCACCCAGGAGCCCGCAGATTGAGCCTGCCTTGTCCTGACTAAAGAGTGGGAAAATGAGGTGGCGTTCCCAGGCATCCATGCTTAGACACATGCTCTCGAGTCTTTCCGTATGGGGCCTCCTGGAACCATCCAATAGCACTCGACTGTCGTGCAGAAGGAAACCTTGAGGTTTGGAGTAGTTTACAAATCCCATCGTAGGCAAACCTCCCTGGCCTCATGAAGCCCCCACACCCTTCAGGAAGAGGCCATGCTGGACAAAAACTCTAGCCTGAAACACCTCTCATAGTTGACATGACCTCAGTGCAGGAGATCTCGATTCAGCCTCTGCAGAGTGGGCCTGCCGTGCCCTCGGTCCCAAACCTCACGCTAGCTTGTGTTTTCAGACTTCCTTCCTCACAATCCTGGCAAACAAGCCCTCCGGACTAGGAACTCCAGAACCACAACCCAGCCCAGGGTCTGCCCAATGGAAGAAAAACGTTTCCCTGTGGGGCTCTCTCCAGAAAACCCAGATGAGGATCAACCTGCTCGGGCCTCGACGGTACCCGAACTGGATAGGCTGCACTGGGCACTTATGCTCTGTCTGACACAGCCTGAAGCCAGACGTCCAGACAGACAAGGAGACAGCTGGCCGCACACACAGCACTTCGGACACGCCATGGTCTTATGCCGTCACCTCTTTTTAACCTTGGTTTTCAGATATCTGAACCTAGACATTATATCAATTCTCCAACAGCTGGGTATCGGAAGCACAAAACAGAACTCCTCCTTCCCCGTGGCTGTAAAGCTTGCTCTTGGCATGGAGTCACACCTTCAGGGTGGGAGAAACCTTCATGGTCCCTGATGCCACGCCCAAACTTGAGTGCTGATGGGCACAAATTCACACTGTGACCTCAGCATGAGCCCCATGTCAAAGTAAGGCCTGTCAGGGCCTGGACCAAGAGGCGCATATGGGGCTTGCCAAGCCCCTATGGACCCAATCCTCACCAGTGTTTCAGTTTTCTAGTCGCCCCGCCTGTAACTGGGGCTCTGCTCTGGAATACCTTTCTTGGAGAGACACATGAGCCAGACAACACGACTCCACCCTTCCCACAAAATGACCCCAAACTCTTGGGAGCAGGGACAAATCCCCAGAGAGGGATACTCGTCCACAGTCCCTGAGGCCACCCCTCAAATCCACGGCTATCCCGGACACAACATCCAGAGACAAAAGCCTGAAGGAACGCCTCCCACTCGCCCTTGTTTCAGAGGCCCAGGAGCTCCCTCTCGGGCTGTACATCCGGCCTGCCATACCCTAGGCGCCACTCATAAGCTGAGTTTGTGTTTTCAGACTTCTGTGCACACAGCCTTGACCCACACAACCTCCAGGCTAGGGCCTCTGGAGCCACAGCGAAAGATTGTGCCTGCCCTCTCCAAGGCAAGTGTGCCCAATCCATTGACCACAACCCTACAGGTTAGGGAAAAGCTCCACGGCCCCTGAGGCCATCAATAGTGTAAACCACCCTGGATTTAGAGGGGCTCTCTTACAACAGCGGAGCAACTATCTCCACTTAGACTCTCAGACAGTGTCCCCAGAGACAGAAGGTTGAAATGGACAGGCCCCCAGGCTCTAATCTGGACCTTAGCTTTGGTTTCTATGTGTCCGTCCTCAGAGGAATGTTTTCGAAGACCAGCACACGAGGCTTTTCTGAGGCACCAAACCAATCCTCTCTCGCCTCCACATGGGGAGCTTACTTACTGGGGATGTATCAAACCCTTCAGGTAGGAGAGTTCCGCAGGGCCACTGAACAACCAGCACATTCCAAGGTCTCCATGGACCCAAACGCACATTATGACGCATCCTCAGGAGAGGCCATTTCACTCAGCCCCCTGGGTAGCGTGCCCCAGAGGCAGCAGATCAAACATATCTTGTGGCTAATGGCCAATGGGAATGCGAGGCATGCTGGACAGGGATCCATCCTTCGAACCGTGCTCTCCAGTCCTTCCGTATGGTATGTCCTGGAGCCATGCAACAGGACTCGAATGTCCCGCAGAAGGAAACCTTGTGGTTTGGGGCAACCTCCAATCTCAGCGTGGGTAAACTTCCTTGGCCTCATGAGGCCCCCGCTTCATGAAGGTGCCATCATGGACACATACTCCAACCTCAGCCAACGTCTAATCCTCAGCCTGACTTCAGATGCAGGAGATGTTGATTCAGCCTCTGCAGAGTGGGCCTACTCTGCCCTTGGCTCCAATCCTCACTTTAGCTTGTGTTCCTAGACTTCCGTCCTCACACTCCTGGCTCACAAACCCTCCCTACTGGGAAATCTGGGGCCACAATGAAGTACTCTGCCTGCCTCCCAGGAGAAAAACTTTGTCTATGGTGCTGCCCAGAAACCCCAAATGAGGATCAAACTTCTTGGCCCTCGGCAACACCCCAATTGCATAGGCTACCTTAAACAGTGATGCTCTGTCGCAAATATCCTGAGACCAGACCTTCTAACAGACACCGACACAGCTGGCTGCACACCCAGCACATTGGACCCGCCACTGCCTTAGGCCACCATCCATTCCCAACCTCGGTTTTCAGTCATCGGAACCTAGACCTTATCTCCAATCCCTGCACAGGGGGGAACCTGATGCACAAGTCAGAACCCCTCCTTCCCCATGGCAAGAAACCTTGCTGCTTGCAGTGAGTCAAACCTTCAGTGTAGGCGAAAATGGCATGGCCCATGAGGCCACGCCCATGCGTGAGGCCTGCCTTCGGCACAAACACACATGGTGACCCTCAGCGTGAGTACCTTATTCAAGTAACACCTCTCAGTGACTGGACCAAGAGCCCACATATGTGGCTTGCCATGCCCATAGGCACGCAGGACTAACTAGATGGTGTGTATTCCAGTTGAGGGAACCCACTGATGTGCTCTAGAGGCCCTCTCCTGGAAGGTCCCCTGTGGCAGAAAACAGTACTCTTCCCTACCCACTGAATGAACCCAAACACTTGGGAGCTTGGACAATCCCCCGAGAGGAAGGCTCTTCCTCGGCCCCTGAAGCAACCCCTACACTGAACGGCCACTGTGAAAGCAACACCCAGAGACAAAAGCCTGAGCGACTGCCTCCCACTTGCCCTCCTTTGATATCCAGAGGATCTCCCCTCACGGACTGGAGATCAGGCCTGCCATTACCTTGGCCCCTACCAGAGCCAAGTTTGCTTTTTCAGACATCTGTCCCCACAGCCCTGGCAAACACAGCCTCTAGGCTGAGTTTCCTGGAGCCATACCACAGGACCGTGCCTGCTCTCTCCTGGGATACTCTGTCCATTCATTTGGCCACACACCTCCAGAATATGAGAAACCTCAAGGCCCCCGAGGACATCCCACTACCGGGAGCCTCCCTGTACACACAGGGGCCTTCGGACACAAGCTGAGCTGCTACCTCCATGAAGGCATGCACACAGATGTAAACAGAGATAGAAGGTTGAGCTGGACAGGCCCTTAGGCCCTAATCTCAACTCTTGCTTTGGTGTCCAGGTGTCACTCCTCAGAGGCTTTGGTTCGAAGAACAGGATATGGGGCTTTCCTGAGGCACTGAAAAGAACTCCTCTCGTCTCCACATGGGAAGCTTCCTTATTGGAGCCGTGTCAAACACCTCAGGTTGGAGAATCCTGCAGAGTCCCTGAGCCACCTCCACATTCCTAGGTCTCCCAGACCACCAAGCCACAGTAGGACTCTTCTTCAGGAGAGTCCATTTCAACTCTCCCCTCTGGGTAGCTCACCCAGGAGCCCGCAGATTGAGCCTGCCTTGTCCTGACTAAAGAGTGGGAAAATGAGGTGGCGTTCCCAGGCATCCATGCTTAGACACATGCTCTCGAGTCTTTCCGTATGGGGCCTCCTGGAACCATCCAATAGCACTCGACTGTCGTGCAGAAGGAAACCTTGAGGTTTGGAGTAGTTTACAAATCCCATCGTAGGCAAACCTCCCTGGCCTCATGAAGCCCCCACACCCTTCAGGAAGAGGCCATGCTGGACAAAAACTCTAGCCTGAAACACCTCTCATAGTTGACATGACCTCAGTGCAGGAGATCTCGATTCAGTCTCTGCAGAGTGGGCCTGCCGTGCCCTCGGTCCCAAACCTCACGCTAGCTTGTGTTTTCAGACTTCCTTCCTCACAATCCTGGCAAACAAGCCCTCCGGACTAGGAACTCCAGAACCACAACCCAGCCCAGGGTCTGCCCAATGGAAGAAAAACGTTTCCCTGTGGGGCTCTCTCCAGAAAACCCAGATGAGGATCAACCTGCTCGGGCCTCGACGGTACCCGAACTGGATAGGCTGCACTGGGCACTTATGCTCTGTCTGACACAGCCTGAAGCCAGACGTCCAGACAGACAAGGAGACAGCTGGCCGCACACACAGCACTTCGGACACGCCATGGTCTTATGCCGTCACCTCTTTTTAACCTTGGTTTTCAGATATCTGAACCTAGACATTATATCAATTCTCCAACAGCTGGGT
Source organism: Mustela nivalis (assembly GCF_964662115.1). Lineage (NCBI taxonomy): Eukaryota > Metazoa > Chordata > Mammalia > Carnivora > Mustelidae > Mustela > Mustela nivalis. The sequence goes on along the minus strand of NW_028136459.1, from coordinate 941,958 downwards.
ATCGGTAGCACAAAACAGAACTCCTCCTTCCCCGTGGCTGTAAAGCTTGCTCTTGGCATGGAGTCACACCTTCAGGGTGGGAGAAACCTTCATGGTCCCTGATGCCACGCCCAAACTTGAGTGCTGATGGGCACAAATTCACACTGTGACCTCAGCATGAGCCCCATGTCAAAGTAAGGCCTGTCAGGGCCTGGACCAAGAGGCGCATATGGGGCTTGCCAAGCCCCTATGGACCCAATCCTCACCAGTGTTTCAGTTTTCTAGTCGCCCCGCCTGTAACTGGGGCTCTGCTCTGGAATACCTTTCTTGGAGAGACACATGAGCCAGACAACACGACTCCACCCTTCCCACAAAATGACCCCAAACTCTTGGGAGCAGGGACAAATCCCCAGAGAGGGATACTCGTCCACAGACCCTGAGGCCACCCCTCAAATCCACGGCTATCCCGGACACAACATCCAGAGACAAAAGCCTGAAGGAACGCCTCCCACTCGCCCTTGTTTCAGAGGCCCAGGAGCTCCCTCTCGGGCTGTACATCCGGCCTGCCATACCCTAGGCGCCACTCATAAGCTGAGTTTGTGTTTTCAGACTTCTGTGCACACAGCCTTGACCCACACAACCTCCAGGCTAGGGCCTCTGGAGCCACAGCGAAAGATTGTGCCTGCCCTCTCCAAGGCAAGTGTGCCCAATCCATTGACCACAACCCTACAGGTTAGGGAAAAGCTCCACGGCCCCTGAGGCCATCAATAGTGTAAACCACCCTGGATTAAGAGGGGCTCTCTTACAACAGCGGAGCAACTATCTCCACTTAGACTCTCAGACAGTGTCCCCAGAGACAGAAGGTTGAAATGGACAGGCCCCCAGGCTCTAATCTGGACCTTAGCTTTGGTTTCTATGTGTCCGTCCTCAGAGGAATGTTTTCGAAGACCAGCACACGAGGCTTTTCTGAGGCACCAAACCAATCCTCTCTCGCCTCCACATGGGGAGCTTACTTACTGGGGATGTATCAAACCCTTCAGGTAGAAGAGTTCCTTAGGGCCACTGAACAACCAGCACATTCCAAGGTCTCCATGGACCCAAACGCACATTATGACGCATCCTCAGGAGAGGCCATTTCACTCAGCCCCCTGGGTAGCGTGCCCCAGAGGCAGCAGATCAAACATATCTTGTGGCTAATGGCCAATGGGAATGCGAGGCATGCTGGACAGGGATCCATCCTTCGAACCGTGCTCTCCAGTCCTTCCGTATGGTATGTCCTGGAGCCATGCAACAGGACTCGAATGTCCCGCAGAAGGAAACCTTGTGGTTTGGGGCAACCTCCAATCTCAGCGTGGGTAAACTTCCTTGGCCTCATGAGGCCCCCGCTTCATGAAGGTGCCATCATGGACACATACTCCAGCCTCAGCCAACGTCTAATCCTCAGCCTGACTTCAGATGCAGGAGATGTTGATTCAGCCTCTGCAGAGTGGGCCTACTCTGCCCTTGGCTCCAATCCTCACTTTAGCTTGTGTTCCTAGACTTCCGTCCTCACACTCCTGGCTCACAAACCCTCCCTACTGGGAAATCTGGGGCCACAATGAAGTACTCTGCCTGCCTCCCAGGAGAAAAACTTTGTCTATGGTGCTGCCCAGAAACCCCAAATGAGGATCAAACTGCTTGGCCCTCGGCAACACCCCAATTGCATAGGCTACCTTAAACAGTGATGCTCTGTCGCAAATATCCTGAGACCAGACCTTCTAACAGACACCGACACAGCTGGCTGCACACCCAGCACATTGGACCCGCCACTGCCTTAGGCCACCATCCATTCCCAACCTCGGTTTTCAGTCATCGGAACCTAGACCTTATCTCCAATCCCTGCACAGGGGGGAACCTGATGCACAAGTCAGAACCCCTCCTTCCCCATGGCAAGAAACCTTGCTGCTTGCAGTGAGTCAAACCTTCAGTGTAGGCGAAAATGGCATGGCCCATGAGGCCACGCCCATGCGTGAGGCCTGCCTTCGGCACAAACACACATGGTGACCCTCAGCGTGAGTACCTTATTCAAGTAACACCTCTCAGTGACTGGACCAAGAGCCCACATATGTGGCTTGCCATGCCCATAGGCACGCAGGACTAACTAGATGGTGTGTATTCCAGTTGAGGGAACCCACTGATGTGCTCTAGAGGCCCTCTCCTGGAAGGTCCCCTGTGGCAGAAAACAGTACTCTTCCCTACCCACTGAATGAACCCAAACACTTGGGAGCCTGGACAATCCCCCGAGAGGAAGGCTCTTCCTCGACCCCTGAAGCAACCCCTACACTGAACGGCCACTGTGAAAGCAACACCCAGAGACAAAAGCCTGAGCGACTGCCTCCCACTTGCCCTCCTTTGATATCCAGAGGATCTCCCCTCACGGACTGGAGATCAGGCCTGCCATTACCTTGGCCCCTACCAGAGCCAAGTTTGCTTTTTCAGACATCTGTCCCCACAGCCCTGGCAAACACAGCCTCTAGGCTGAGTTTCCTGGAGCCATACCACAGGACCGTGCCTGCTCTCTCCTGGGATACTCTGTCCATTCATTTGGCCACACACCTCCAGAATATGAGAAACCTCAAGGCCCCCGAGGACATCCCACTACCGGGAGCCTCCCTGTACACACAGGGGCCTTCGGACACAAGCTGAGCTGCTACCTCCATGAAGGCATGCACACAGATGTAAACAGAGATAGAAGGTTGAGCTGGACAGGCCCTTAGGCCCTAATCTCAACTCTTGCTTTGGTGTCCAGGTGTCACTCCTCAGAGGCTTTGGTTCGAAGAACAGGATATGGGGCTTTCCTGAGGCACTGAAAAGAACTCCTCTCGTCTCCACATGGGAAGCTTCCTAATTGGAGCCGTGTCAAACACCTCAGGTTGGAGAATCCTGCAGAGTCCCTGAGCCACCTCCACATTCCTAGGTCTCCCAGACCACCAAGCCACAGTAGGACTCATCTTCAGGAGAGTCCATTTCAACTCTCCCCTCTGGGTAGCTCACCCAGGAGCCCGCAGATTGAGCCTGCCTTGTCCTGACTAAAGAGTGGGAAAATGAGGTGGCGTTCCCAGGCATCCATGCTTAGACACATGCTCTCGAGTCTTTCCGTATGGGGCCTCCTGGAACCATCCAATAGCACTCGACTGTCGTGCAGAAGGAAACCTTGAGGTTTGGAGTAGTTTACAAATCCCATCGTAGGCAAACCTCCCTGGCCTCATGAAGCCCCCACACCCTTCAGGAAGAGGCCATGCTGGACAAAAACTCTAGCCTGAAACACCTCTCATAGTTGACATGACCTCAGTGCAGGAGATCTCGATTCAGTCTCTGCAGAGTGGGCCTGCCGTGCCCTCGGTCCCAAACCTCACGCTAGCTTGTGTTTTCAGACTTCCTTCCTCACAATCCTGGCAAACAAGCCCTCCGGACTAGGAACTCCAGAACCACAACCCAGCCCAGGGTCTGCCCAATGGAAGAAAAACGTTTCCCTGTGGGGCTCTCTCCAGAAAACCCAGATGAGGATCAACCTGCTCGGGCCTCGACGGTACCCGAACTGGATAGGCTGCACTGGGCACTTATGCTCTGTCTGACACAGCCTGAAGCCAGACGTCCAGACAGACAAGGAGACAGCTGGCCGCACACACAGCACTTCGGACACGCCATGGTCTTATGCCGTCACCTCTTTTTAACCTTGGTTTTCAGATATCTGAACCTAGACATTATATCAATTCTCCAACAGCTGGGTATCGGAAGCACAAAACAGAACTCCTCCTTCCCCGTGGCTGTAAAGCTTGCTCTTGGCATGGAGTCACACCTTCAGGGTGGGAGAAACCTTCATGGTCCCTGATGCCACGCCCAAACTTGAGTGCTGATGGGCACAAATTCACACTGTGACCCCAGCATGAGCCCCATGTCAAAGTAAGGCCTGTCAGGGCCTGGACCAAGAGGCGCATATGGGGCTTGCCAAGCCCCTATGGACCCAATCCTCACCAGTGTTTCAGTTTTCTAGTCGCCCCGCCTGTACCTGGGGCTCTGCTCTGGAATACCTTTCTTGGAGAGACACATGAGCCAGACAACACGACTCCACCCTTCCCACAAAATGACCCCAAACTCTTGGGAGCTGGGACAAATCCCCAGAGAGGGATACTCGTCCACAGTCCCTGAGGCCACCCCTCCAATCCACGGCTATCCCGGACACAACATCCAGAGACAAAAGCCTGAAGGAACGCCTCCCACTCGCCCTTGTTTCAGAGGCCCAGGAGCTCCCTCTCGGGCTGTACATCTGGCCTGCCATACCCTAGGCGCCACTCATAAGCTGAGTTTGTGTTTTCAGACTTCTGTGCACACAGCCTTGACCCACACAACCTCCAGGCTAGGGCCTCAGGAGCCACAGCGAAAGATTGTGCCTGCCCTCTCCAAGGCAAGTGTGCCCAATCCATTGACCACAACCCTACAGGTTAGGGAAAAGCTCCAAGGCCCCTGAGGCCATCAATAGTGTAAACCACCCTGGATTAAGAGGGGCTCTCTTACAACAGCGGAGCAACTATCTCCACTTAGACTCTCAGACAGTGTCCCCAGAGACAGAAGGTTGAAATGGACAGGCCCCCAGGCTCTAATCTGGACCTTAGCTTTGGTTTCTATGTGTCCGTCCTCAGAGGAATGTTTTCGAAGACCAGCACACGAGGCTTTTCTGAGGCACCAAACCAATCCTCTCTCGCCTCCACATGGGGAGCTTACTTACTGGGGATGTATCAAACCCTTCAGGTAGGAGAGTTCCGCAGGGCCACTGAACAACCAGCACATTCCAAGGTCTCCATGGACCCAAACGCACATTATGACGCATCCTCAGGAGAGGCCATTTCACTCAGCCCCCTGGGTAGCGTGCCCCAGAGGCAGCAGATCAAACATATCTTGTGGCTAATGGCCAATGGGAATGCGAGGCATGCTGGACAGGGATCCATCCTTCGAACCGTGCTCTCCAGTCCTTCCGTATGGTATGTCCTGGAGCCATGCAACAGGACTCGAATGTCCCGCAGAAGGAAACCTTGTGGTTTGGGGCAACCTCCAATCTCAGCGTGGGTAAACTTCCTTGGCCTCATGAGGCCCCCGCTTCATGAAGGTGCCATCATGGACACATACTCCAGCCTCAGCCAACGTCTAATCCTCAGCCTGACTTCAGATGCAGGAGATGTTGATTCAGCCTCTGCAGAGTGGGCCTACTCTGCCCTTGGCTCCAATCCTCACTTTAGCTTGTGTTCCTAGACTTCCGTCCTCACACTCCTGGCTCACAAACCCTCCCTACTGGGAAATCTGGGGCCACAATGAAGTACTCTGCCTGCCTCCCAGGAGAAAAACTTTGTCTATGGTGCTGCCCAGAAACCCCAAATGAGGATCAAACTGCTTGGCCCTCGGCAACACCCCAATTGCATAGGCTACCTTAAACAGTGATGCTCTGTCGCAAATATCCTGAGACCAGACCTTCTAACAGACACCGACACAGCTGGCTGCACACCCAGCACATTGGACCCGCCACTGCCTTAGGCCACCATCCATTCCCAACCTCGGTTTTCAGTCATCGGAACCTAGACCTTATCTCCAATCCCTGCACAGGGGGGAACCTGATGCACAAGTCAGAACCCCTCCTTCCCCATGGCAAGAAACCTTGCTGCTTGCAGTGAGTCAAACCTTCAGTGTAGGCGAAAATGGCATGGCCCATGAGGCCACGCCCATGCGTGAGGCCTGCCTTCGGCACAAACACACATGGTGACCCTCAGCGTGAGTACCTTATTCAAGTAACACCTCTCAGTGACTGGACCAAGAGCCCACATATGTGGCTTGCCATGCCCATAGGCACGCAGGACTAACTAGATGGTGTGTATTCCAGTTGAGGGAACCCACTGATGTGCTCTAGAGGCCCTCTCCTGGAAGGTCCCCTGTGGCAGAAAACAGTACTCTTCCCTACCCACTGAATGAACCCAAACACTTGGGAGCTTGGACAATCCCCCGAGAGGAAGGCTCTTCCTCGGCCCCTGAAGCAACCCCTACACTGAACGGCCACTGTGAACGCAACACCCAGAGACAAAAGCCTGAGCGACTGCCTCCCACTTGCCCTCCTTTGATATCCAGAGGATCTCCCCTCACGGACTGGAGATCAGGCCTGCCATTACCTTGGCCCCTACCAGAGCCAAGTTTGCTTTTTCAGACATCTGTCCCCACAGCCCTGGCAAACACAGCCTCTAGGCTGAGTTTCCTGGAGCCATACCACAGGACCGTGCCTGCTCTCTCCTGGGATACTCTGTCCATTCATTTGGCCACACACCTCCAGAATATGAGAAACCTCAAGGCCCCCGAGGACATCCCACTACCGGGAGCCTCCCTGTACACACAGGGGCCTTCGGACACAAGCTGAGCTGCTACCTCCATGAAGGCATGCACACAGATGTAAACAGAGATAGAAGGTTGAGCTGGACAGGCCCTTAGGCCCTAATCTCAACTCTTGCTTTGGTGTCCAGGTGTCACTCCTCAGAGGCTTTGGTTCGAAGAACAGGATATGGGGCTTTCCTGAGGCACTGAAAAGAACTCCTCTCGTCTCCACATGGGAAGCTTCCTTATTGGAGCCGTGTCAAACACCTCAGGTTGGAGAATCCTGCAGAGTCCCTGAGCCACCTCCACATTCCTAGGTCTCCCAGACCACCAAGCCACAGTAGGACTCTTCTTCAGGAGAGTCCATTTCAACTCTCCCCTCTGGGTAGCTCACCCAGGAGCCCGCAGATTGAGCCTGCCTTGTCCTGACTAAAGAGTGGGAAAATGAGGTGGCGTTCCCAGGCATCCATGCTTAGACACATGCTCTCGAGTCTTTCCGTATGGGGCCTCCTGGAACCATCCAATAGCACTCGACTGTCGTGCAGAAGGAAACCTTGAGGTTTGGAGTAGTTTACAAATCCCATCGTAGGCAAACCTCCCTGGCCTCATGAAGCCCCCACACCCTTCAGGAAGAGGCCATGCTGGACAAAAACTCTAGCCTGAAACACCTCTCATAGTTGACATGACCTCAGTGCAGGAGATCTCGATTCAGCCTCTGCAGAGTGGGCCTGCCGTGCCCTCGGTCCCAAACCTCACGCTAGCTTGTGTTTTCAGACTTCCTTCCTCACAATCCTGGCAAACAAGCCCTCCGGACTAGGAACTCCAGAACCACAACCCAGCCCAGGGTCTGCCCAATGGAAGAAAAACGTTTCCCTGTGGGGCTCTCTCCAGAAAACCCAGATGAGGATCAACCTGCTCGGGCCTCGACGGTACCCGAACTGGATAGGCTGCACTGGGCACTTATGCTCTGTCTGACACAGCCTGAAGCCAGACGTCCAGACAGACAAGGAGACAGCTGGCCGCACACACAGCACTTCGGACACGCCATGGTCTTATGCCGTCACCTCTTTTTAACCTTGGTTTTCAGATATCTGAACCTAGACATTATATCAATTCTCCAACAGCTGGGTATCGGAAGCACAAAACAGAACTCCTCCTTCCCCGTGGCTGTAAAGCTTGCTCTTGGCATGGAGTCACACCTTCAGGGTGGGAGAAACCTTCATGGTCCCTGATGCCACGCCCAAACTTGAGTGCTGATGGGCACAAATTCACACTGTGACCCCAGCATGAGCCCCATGTCAAAGTAAGGCCTGTCAGGGCCTGGACCAAGAGGCGCATATGGGGCTTGCCAAGCCCCTATGCACCCAATCCTCACCAGTGTTTCAGTTTTCTAGTCGCCCCGCCTGTACCTGGGGCTCTGCTCTGGAATACCTTTCTTGGAGAGACACATGAGCCAGACAACACGACTCCACCCTTCCCACAAAATGACCCCAAACTCTTGGGAGCTGGGACAAATCCCCAGAGAGGGATACTCGTCCACAGTCCCTGAGGCCACCCCTCCAATCCACGGCTATCCCGGACACAACATCCAGAGACAAAAGCCTGAAGGAACGCCTCCCACTCGCCCTTGTTTCAGAGGCCCAGGAGCTCCCTCTCGGGCTGTACATCTGGCCTGCCATACCCTAGGCGCCACTCATAAGCTGAGTTTGTGTTTTCAGACTTCTGTGCACACAGCCTTGACCCACACAACCTCCAGGCTAGGGCCTCAGGAGCCACAGCGAAAGATTGTGCCTGCCCTCTCCAAGGCAAGTGTGCCCAATCCATTGACCACAACCCTACAGGTTAGGGAAAAGCTCCAAGGCCCCTGAGGCCATCAATAGTGTAAACCACCCTGGATTAAGAGGGGCTCTCTTACAACAGCGGAGCAACTATCTCCACTTAGACTCTCAGACAGTGTCCCCAGAGACAGAAGGTTGAAATGGACAGGCCCCCAGGCTCTAATCTGGACCTTAGCTTTGGTTTCTATGTGTCCGTCCTCAGAGGAATGTTTTCGAAGACCAGCACACGAGGCTTTTCTGAGGCACCAAACCAATCCTCTCTCGCCTCCACATGGGGAGCTTACTTACTGGGGATGTATCAAACCCTTCAGGTAGGAGAGTTCCGCAGGGCCACTGAACAACCAGCACATTCCAAGGTCTCCATGGACCCAAACGCACATTATGACGCATCCTCAGGAGAGGCCATTTCACTCAGCCCCCTGGGTAGCGTGCCCCAGAGGCAGCAGATCAAACATATCTTGTGGCTAATGGCCAATGGGAATGCGAGGCATGCTGGACAGGGATCCATCCTTCGAACCGTGCTCTCCAGTCCTTCCGTATGGTATGTCCTGGAGCCATGCAACAGGACTCGAATGTCCCGCAGAAGGAAACCTTGTGGTTTGGGGCAACCTCCAATCTCAGCGTGGGTAAACTTCCTTGGCCTCATGAGGCCCCCGCTTCATGAAGGTGCCATCATGGACACATACTCCAGCCTCAGCCAACGTCTAATCCTCAGCCTGACTTCAGATGCAGGAGATGTTGATTCAGCCTCTGCAGAGTGGGCCTACTCTGCCCTTGGCTCCAATCCTCACTTTAGCTTGTGTTCCTAGACTTCCGTCCTCACACTCCTGGCTCACAAACCCTCCCTACTGGGAAATCTGGGGCCACAATGAAGTACTCTGCCTGCCTCCCAGGAGAAAAACTTTGTCTATGGTGCTGCCCAGAAACCCCAAATGAGGATCAAACTGCTTGGCCCTCGGCAACACCCCAATTGCATAGGCTACCTTAAACAGTGATGCTCTGTCGCAAATATCCTGAGACCAGACCTTCTAACAGACACCGACACAGCTGGCTGCACACCCAGCACATTGGACCCGCCACTGCCCTAGGCCACCATCCATTCCCAACCTCGGTTTTCAGTCATCGGAACCTAGACCTTATCTCCAATCCCTGCACAGGGGGGAACCTGATGCACAAGTCAGAACCCCTCCTTCCCCATGGCAAGAAACCTTGCTGCTTGCAGTGAGTCAAACCTTCAGTGTAGGCGAAAATGGCATGGCCCATGAGGCCACGCCCATGCGTGAGGCCTGCCTTCGGCACAAACACACATGGTGACCCTCAGCGTGAGTACCTTATTCAAGTAACACCTCTCAGTGACTGGACCAAGAGCCCACATATGTGGCTTGCCATGCCCATAGGCACGCAGGACTAACTAGATGGTGTGTATTCCAGTTGAGGGAACCCACTGATGTGCTCTAGAGGCCCTCTCCTGGAAGGTCCCCTGTGGCAGAAAACAGTACTCTTCCCTACCCACTGAATGAACCCAAACACTTGGGAGCTTGGACAATCCCCCGAGAGGAAGGCTCTTCCTCGGCCCCTGAAGCAACCCCTACACTGAACGGCCACTGTGAAAGCAACACCCAGAGACAAAAGCCTGAGCGACTGCCTCCCACTTGCCCTCCTTTGATATCCAGAGGATCTCCCCTCACGGACTGGAGATCAGGCCTGCCATTACCTTGGCCCCTACCAGAGCCAAGTTTGCTTTTTCAGACATCTGTCCCCACAGCCCTGGCAAACACAGCCTCTAGGCTGAGTTTCCTGGAGCCATACCACAGGACCGTGCCTGCTCTCTCCTGGGATACTCTGTCCATTCATTTGGCCACACACCTCCAGAATATGAGAAACCTCAAGGCCCCCGAGGACATCCCACTACCGGGAGCCTCCCTGTACACACAGGGGCCTTCGGACACAAGCTGAGCTGCTACCTCCATGAAGGCATGCACACAGATGTAAACAGAGATAGAAGGTTGAGCTGGACAGGCCCTTAGGCCCTAATCTCAACTCTTGCTTTGGTGTCCAGGTGTCACTCCTCAGAGGCTTTGGTTCGAAGAACAGGATATGGGGCTTTCCTGAGGCACTGAAAAGAACTCCTCTCGTCTCCACATGGGAAGCTTCCTTATTGGAGCCGTGTCAAACACCTCAGGTTGGAGAATCCTGCAGAGTCCCTGAGCCACCTCCACATTCCTAGGTCTCCCAGACCACCAAGCCACAGTAGGACTCTTCTTCAGGAGAGTCCATTTCAACTCTCCCCTCTGGGTAGCTCACCCAGGAGCCCGCAGATTGAGCCTGCCTTGTCCTGACTAAAGAGTGGGAAAATGAGGTGGCGTTCCCAGGCATCCATGCTTAGACACATGCTCTCGAGTCTTTCCGTATGGGGCCTCCTGGAACCATCCAATAGCACTCGACTGTCGTGCAGAAGGAAACCTTGAGGTTTGGAGTAGTTTACAAATCCCATCGTAGGCAAACCTCCCTGGCCTCATGAAGCCCCCACACCCTTCAGGAAGAGGCCATGCTGGACAAAAACTCTAGCCTGAAACACCTCTCATAGTTGACATGACCTCAGTGCAGGAGATCTCGATTCAGCCTCTGCAGAGTGGGCCTGCCGTGCCCTCGGTCCCAAACCTCACGCTAGCTTGTGTTTTCAGACTTCCTTCCTCACAATCCTGGCAAACAAGCCCTCCGGACTAGGAACTCCAGAACCACAACCCAGCCCAGGGTCTGCCCAATGGAAGAAAAACGTTTCCCTGTGGGGCTCTCTCCAGAAAACCCAGATGAGGATCAACCTGCTCGGGCCTCGACGGTACCCGAACTGGATAGGCTGCACTGGGCACTTATGCTCTGTCTGACACAGCCTGAAGCCAGACGTCCAGACAGACAAGGAGACAGCTGGCCGCACACACAGCACTTCGGACACGCCATGGTCTTATGCCGTCACCTCTTTTTAACCTTGGTTTTCAGATATCTGAACCTAGACATTATATCAATTCTCCAACAGCTGGGTATCGGAAGCACAAAACAGAACTCCTCCTTCCCCGTGGCTGTAAAGCTTGCTCTTGGCATGGAGTCACACCTTCAGGGTGGGAGAAACCTTCATGGTCCCTGATGCCACGCCCAAACTTGAGTGCTGATGGGCACAAATTCACACTGTGACCCCAGCATGAGCCCCATGTCAAAGTAAGGCCTGTCAGGGCCTGGACCAAGAGGCGCATATGGGGCTTGCCAAGCCCCTATGCACCCAATCCTCACCAGTGTTTCAGTTTTCTAGTCGCCCCGCCTGTACCTGGGGCTCTGCTCTGGAATACCTTTCTTGGAGAGACACATGAGCCAGACAACACGACTCCACCCTTCCCACAAAATGACCCCAAACTCTTGGGAGCTGGGACAAATCCCCAGAGAGGGATACTCGTCCACAGTCCCTGAGGCCACCCCTCCAATCCACGGCTATCCCGGACACAACATCCAGAGACAAAAGCCTGAAGGAACGCCTCCCACTCGCCCTTGTTTCAGAGGCCCAGGAGCTCCCTCTCGGGCTGTACATCTGGCCTGCCATACCCTAGGCGCCACTCATAAGCTGAGTTTGTGTTTTCAGACTTCTGTGCACACAGCCTTGACCCACACAACCTCCAGGCTAGGGCCTCAGGAGCCACAGCGAAAGATTGTGCCTGCCCTCTCCAAGGCAAGTGTGCCCAATCCATTGACCACAACCCTACAGGTTAGGGAAAAGCTCCAAGGCCCCTGAGGCCATCAATAGTGTAAACCACCCTGGATTAAGAGGGGCTCTCTTACAACAGCGGAGCAACTATCTCCACTTAGACTCTCAGACAGTGTCCCCAGAGACAGAAGGTTGAAATGGACAGGCCCCCAGGCTCTAATCTGGACCTTAGCTTTGGTTTCTATGTGTCCGTCCTCAGAGGAATGTTTTCGAAGACCAGCACACGAGGCTTTTCTGAGGCACCAAACCAATCCTCTCTCGCCTCCACATGGGGAGCTTACTTACTGGGGATGTATCAAACCCTTCAGGTAGGAGAGTTCCGCAGGGCCACTGAACAACCAGCACATTCCAAGGTCTCCATGGACCCAAACGCACATTATGACGCATCCTCAGGAGAGGCCATTTCACTCAGCCCCCTGGGTAGCGTGCCCCAGAGGCAGCAGATCAAACATATCTTGTGGCTAATGGCCAATGGGAATGCGAGGCATGCTGGACAGGGATCCATCCTTCGAACCGTGCTCTCCAGTCCTTCCGTATGGTATGTCCTGGAGCCATGCAACAGGACTCGAATGTCCCGCAGAAGGAAACCTTGTGGTTTGGGGCAACCTCCAATCTCAGCGTGGGTAAACTTCCTTGGCCTCATGAGGCCCCCGCTTCATGAAGGTGCCATCATGGACACATACTCCAGCCTCAGCCAACGTCTAATCCTCAGCCTGACTTCAGATGCAGGAGATGTTGATTCAGCCTCTGCAGAGTGGGCCTACTCTGCCCTTGGCTCCAATCCTCACTTTAGCTTGTGTTCCTAGACTTCCGTCCTCACACTCCTGGCTCACAAACCCTCCCTACTGGGAAATCTGGGGCCACAATGAAGTACTCTGCCTGCCTCCCAGGAGAAAAACTTTGTCTATGGTGCTGCCCAGAAACCCCAAATGAGGATCAAACTGCTTGGCCCTCGGCAACACCCCAATTGCATAGGCTACCTTAAACAGTGATGCTCTGTCGCAAATATCCTGAGACCAGACCTTCTAACAGACACCGACACAGCTGGCTGCACACCCAGCACATTGGACCCGCCACTGCCCTAGGCCACCATCCATTCCCAACCTCGGTTTTCAGTCATCGGAACCTAGACCTTATCTCCAATCCCTGCACAGGGGGGAACCTGATGCACAAGTCAGAACCCCTCCTTCCCCATGGCAAGAAACCTTGCTGCTTGCAGTGAGTCAAACCTTCAGTGTAGGCGAAAATGGCATGGCCCATGAGGCCACGCCCATGCGTGAGGCCTGCCTTCGGCACAAACACACATGGTGACCCTCAGCGTGAGTACCTTATTCAAGTAACACCTCTCAGTGACTGGACCAAGAGCCCACATATGTGGCTTGCCATGCCCATAGGCACGCAGGACTAACTAGATGGTGTGTATTCCAGTTGAGGGAACCCACTGATGTGCTCTAGAGGCCCTCTCCTGGAAGGTCCCCTGTGGCAGAAAACAGTACTCTTCCCTACCCACTGAATGAACCCAAACACTTGGGAGCTTGGACAATCCCCCGAGAGGAAGGCTCTTCCTCGGCCCCTGAAGCAACCCCTACACTGAACGGCCACTGTGAAAGCAACACCCAGAGACAAAAGCCTGAGCGACTGCCTCCCACTTGCCCTCCTTTGATATCCAGAGGATCTCCCCTCACGGACTGGAGATCAGGCCTGCCATTACCTTGGCCCCTACCAGAGCCAAGTTTGCTTTTTCAGACATCTGTCCCCACAGCCCTGGCAAACACAGCCTCTAGGCTGAGTTTCCTGGAGCCATACCACAGGACCGTGCCTGCTCTCTCCTGGGATACTCTGTCCATTCATTTGGCCACACACCTCCAGAATATGAGAAACCTCAAGGCCCCCGAGGACATCCCACTACCGGGAGCCTCCCTGTACACACAGGGGCCTTCGGACACAAGCTGAGCTGCTACCTCCATGAAGGCATGCACACAGATGTAAACAGAGATAGAAGGTTGAGCTGGACAGGCCCTTAGGCCCTAATCTCAACTCTTGCTTTGGTGTCCAGGTGTCACTCCTCAGAGGCTTTGGTTCGAAGAACAGGATATGGGGCTTTCCTGAGGCACTGAAAAGAACTCCTCTCGTCTCCACATGGGAAGCTTCCTTATTGGAGCCGTGTCAAACACCTCAGGTTGGAGAATCCTGCAGAGTCCCTGAGCCACCTCCACATTCCTAGGTCTCCCAGACCACCAAGCCACAGTAGGACTCTTCTTCAGGAGAGTCCATTTCAACTCTCCCCTCTGGGTAGCTCACCCAGGAGCCCGCAGATTGAGCCTGCCTTGTCCTGACTAAAGAGTGGGAAAATGAGGTGGCGTTCCCAGGCATCCATGCTTAGACACATGCTCTCGAGTCTTTCCGTATGGGGCCTCCTGGAACCATCCAATAGCACTCGACTGTCGTGCAGAAGGAAACCTTGAGGTTTGGAGTAGTTTACAAATCCCATCGTAGGCAAACCTCCCTGGCCTCATGAAGCCCCCACACCCTTCAGGAAGAGGCCATGCTGGACAAAAACTCTAGCCTGAAACACCTCTCATAGTTGACATGACCTCAGTGCAGGAGATCTCGATTCAGCCTCTGCAGAGTGGGCCTGCCGTGCCCTCGGTCCCAAACCTCACGCTAGCTTGTGTTTTCAGACTTCCTTCCTCACAATCCTGGCAAACAAGCCCTCCGGACTAGGAACTCCAGAACCACAACCCAGCCCAGGGTCTGCCCAATGGAAGAAAAACGTTTCCCTGTGGGGCTCTCTCCAGAAAACCCAGATGAGGATCAACCTGCTCGGGCCTCGACGGTACCCGAACTGGATAGGCTGCACTGGGCACTTATGCTCTGTCTGACACAGCCTGAAGCCAGACGTCCAGACAGACAAGGAGACAGCTGGCCGCACACACAGCACTTCGGACACGCCATGGTCTTATGCCGTCACCTCTTTTTAACCTTGGTTTTCAGATATCTGAACCTAGACATTATATCAATTCTCCAACAGCTGGGTATCGGAAGCACAAAACAGAACTCCTCCTTCCCCGTGGCTGTAAAGCTTGCTCTTGGCATGGAGTCACACCTTCAGGGTGGGAGAAACCTTCATGGTCCCTGATGCCACGCCCAAACTTGAGTGCTGATGGGCACAAATTCACACTGTGACCTCAGCATGAGCCCCATGTCAAAGTAAGGCCTGTCAGGGCCTGGACCAAGAGGCGCATATGGGGCTTGCCAAGCCCCTATGGACCCAATCCTCACCAGTGTTTCAGTTTTCTAGTCGCCCCGCCTGTAACTGGGGCTCTGCTCTGGAATACCTTTCTTGGAGAGACACATGAGCCAGACAACACGACTCCACCCTTCCCACAAAATGACCCCAAACTCTTGGGAGCAGGGACAAATCCCCAGAGAGGGATACTCGTCCACAGTCCCTGAGGCCACCCCTCAAATCCACGGCTATCCCGGACACAACATCCAGAGACAAAAGCCTGAAGGAACGCCTCCCACTCGCCCTTGTTTCAGAGGCCCAGGAGCTCCCTCTCGGGCTGTACATCCGGCCTGCCATACCCTAGGCGCCACTCATAAGCTGA
Source organism: Mustela nivalis (assembly GCF_964662115.1). Lineage (NCBI taxonomy): Eukaryota > Metazoa > Chordata > Mammalia > Carnivora > Mustelidae > Mustela > Mustela nivalis. Next base: position 926,392 of record NW_028136459.1, on the reverse strand, counting down.
GTTTGTGTTTTCAGACTTCTGTGCACACAGCCTTGACCCACACAACCTCCAGGCTAGGGCCTCTGGAGCCACAGCGAAAGATTGTGCCTGCCCTCTCCAAGGCAAGTGTGCCCAATCCATTGACCACAACCCTACAGGTTAGGGAAAAGCTCCACGGCCCCTGAGGCCATCAATAGTGTAAACCACCCTGGATTTAGAGGGGCTCTCTTACAACAGCGGAGCAACTATCTCCACTTAGACTCTCAGACAGTGTCCCCAGAGACAGAAGGTTGAAATGGACAGGCCCCCAGGCTCTAATCTGGACCTTAGCTTTGGTTTCTATGTGTCCGTCCTCAGAGGAATGTTTTCGAAGACCAGCACACGAGGCTTTTCTGAGGCACCAAACCAATCCTCTCTCGCCTCCACATGGGGAGCTTACTTACTGGGGATGTATCAAACCCTTCAGGTAGGAGAGTTCCGCAGGGCCACTGAACAACCAGCACATTCCAAGGTCTCCATGGACCCAAACGCACATTATGACGCATCCTCAGGAGAGGCCATTTCACTCAGCCCCCTGGGTAGCGTGCCCCAGAGGCAGCAGATCAAACATATCTTGTGGCTAATGGCCAATGGGAATGCGAGGCATGCTGGACAGGGATCCATCCTTCGAACCGTGCTCTCCAGTCCTTCCGTATGGTATGTCCTGGAGCCATGCAACAGGACTCGAATGTCCCGCAGAAGGAAACCTTGTGGTTCGGGGCTACCTCCAAACTCAGCGTGGGAAAACTTCCTTGGCCTCATGAGGCCCCCGCTTCATGAAGGTTCCATCACGGACACATACTCCAGCCTCAGCCAACGACTGATCCTCAGCCTGACTTCAGATGCAGGAGATTTTGATTCAGCCTCTGAGGAGTCGACCTGCTCTGCTCTTGGCTCCAATCCTCACCCTAGCTTGTGTTCTCAGATTTCCGTCCTCACACTCCTGGCCCACAAACCCTCCCTACTGGGAATTCTGGGGCCACAATGAAGCACTCTGCCTGCCTCCCAGGAGAAAAACATTGTCTACGCTGCTGCCCAGAAACCCCAAATGAGGATCAAACTGCTTGGCCCTCGGCAACACCCCAATTGCATAGGCTACCTTAAACACTGATGCTCTGTTGCAAATAGCCTGAGCCCAGACCTTCCAACAGACACCGACACAGCTGGCTGCACACCCAGCACATTGGACCCGCCACTGCCTTAGGCCACCATCCATTCCCAACCTGGGTTTTCAGTCATCAGAACCTAGACCTTATCTCCAATCCCTGCACAGGGGGGAACCTGATGCACAAGTCAGAACCCCTCCTTCCCCATGGTAAGAAACCTTGCTGCTGGCAGTGAGTCAAACCTTTAGTGTAGGAGAAAACGGCATGGCCCAATGAGGCCACGCCCATGCGTGAGGGCCGCCTTGGGCACAAACACACATGGTGACCCTCAGCGTGAGTACCTTATTCAAGTAACGCCTCTCAGTGACAGGACCAAGAGCCCGCATATGTGGCTTGCCATGCCCATAGGCACCCAGCACTAAATAGATGGTGTGTATTCCAGTTGAGGGAACTCACTGCTGTGCTCTAGAGTCCCTCTCCTGGGGGGTCCCTTGTGGCAGAAAACAGTACTCTCCCATTCCCACAGAATGAACCCGAACACTTGGGAGCTTGGACCATCCCCCTGAGAGGAAGGCTCTTCCTCGTCCCCTGAGGAAACCCCTACCCTGAACGGCCTCTGTGAATGCAACACCCAGAGACAAAAGCCTGAGCGACTGCCTCCCACTTGCCCTCCTTTGATATCCAGAGGATCTCTCCTCACGGACTGGAGATCAGACCTACCATTACCTTGGCCCCTACCTGAGCCAAGTTTGCTTTTTCAGACATCTGTCCCCACAGCCCTGGCATACACAGCTTCTAGGCTTAGTCCTCTGGAGCCATACCACAGGACCGTGCCTGCTCTCTCCTGAGAAACTGTGTCCATTGCTTGGCCACACACCTCCAGAATATGAGAAACCTCAAGACCCCCGAGGACAACCCACTACCGGGAGCCCCCCTGGACACACAGGGGCCTTCGGACACAAGCTGAGCAGCTACCTCCACGAAGGCATGCACACAGATGTCAACAGAGATAGAAGGTTGAGCCGGACAGGCCCTTTGGCCCTAATCTCAACTCTTGCTTTGGTTTCCAGGTGTCACTCCTCAGAGGCTTTGGTTCGAAGAACAGGATATGCGGCTATCCTGAGGCACTGAACAGAACTCCTCTCGTCTCCACATGGGAAGCTTCCTTGTTAAACCGTGTCAAACACCTCAGGTTGGAGAATCCTGCAGAGACCCTAAGCCACCTCCACATTACAAGACTCCCAGGCCACCAAGCCGCAGTAGGACTCATCTTCAGGAGAGTCCATTTCAACTCTACCCTCTTGGTAGCTCACTGAGGAGCCTGAAGATTGATCCTGCCTTGCCCTGACTAAAGAGTGGGAATATGAGGTGGCGTTCCCAGGCATCCATGCTTAGACACCTGCTCTCGAGTCTTTCCGTATGGGGCCTCCTGGAATCATCCAATAGGACTCGACTGTCGTGCAGAAGGAAACCTTGAGTTTTGGAGTAGTTCACAAATCCCATCGTAGGCAAACCTCCCTGGCCTCATGAAGCCCCCACACCCTTCAGGAAGAGGCCATGCTGGACAAAAACTCTGGCCTGAGGCACGTCTCATAGTTGACATGACCTCAGTGCAGGAGATCTCGATTCAGCCTCTGCAGAGTAGGCCTGCTGTGCCCTCGGTCCCAAACATCACGCTAGCTTTTCTTTTCAGACTTCCTTCCTCACACTCCTGGCAAAGAAGCCCTCCGGACTAGGAACTCCTGAACCACAACCCAGCCCTGGGTCTGCCGAACGGAAAAAAAACGTTTCCCTGTGGGGCTCTCCAGAAAACCCAGATAAGGATCAACCTGCTCGGGCCTCGACGGTACCCAAAATGTATAGGCTGCTCTGGGCACTCATGCTCTGTCTGACACAGCCTGAAACCAGACGTCCAACAGAAAAGGAGACAGCTGGCCGCACAGCCAGCACTTTGGACACGCCATGGTCTTATGCCGTCACGTCTTCCTAACCTTGGTTTTCAGATATCTGAACCTAGACATTATATCAATTCCCCACACAGCTGGGTATCGCAAGCACAACACAGAACTTCTCCTTCCCCGTGGCTGTAAATCTTGCGCTTGGCAAGGAGTCACACCTTCAGGGTGGGAGAATCCTTCATGGCCCCTGATGCCACGCCCAAACTTGAGTGCTGCTTGGGAACAAATTCACACTGTGACCCTCAGCTTGAGCCCCATATCAAATAAAGGCCTGTCAGGGCCTGGACCAAGAGCCCAAATATTGGGCTTGCCAAGCCCCTATGCACCCAATCCTCACCAGTGTTTGAGTTTTCCAGTCGCCCCGCCCGTACCTGGGGCTCTGTTCTGGAATACCTTTCTTGGAGAGACACATGAGCCAGACAACACGACTCCAACCTTCCCACAAAAGACCGCAAACTCTTGGGAGCTGGGACAAATCCCCAGAGACGGACACTCGTCCACATTCCTTGAGGCCACTCCTCCAATCCACGGCTAACCCGGACACAACATCCAGAGACAAAAGCCTGAAGGAACGCCTCCCACTCGCCCTGTTTCAGAAGCCCCGGAGCAACCTCTCGGGCTGTACATCCGGCCTGCCATTCCCCAGGCGCCACTCATAAGCTGAGTTTGTGTTTTCAGACTTCTGTGCCCACAGCCTAGACCCACACAACCTCCAGGCTAGGGCCTCTAGAGCCACAGCGAAAGATTGTGCCTGCCCTCTCCAAGGAAAGTGTGCCCAATCCATTGACCACAACCCTACAGGTTAGGGAAAAGCTCCAAGGCCCCTGAGGCCATCAATAGTGTAGGCCACGCTGGACTAAGAGGGGCTCTCTGACACCAGAGAGCAGCTATCTCCACTTAGACTCTCAGACAGTGTCCCCAGAGACAGAAGGTTGAAATGGACAGGCCCCCAGGCCCTAATCTGAACCTTAGCTTTCGTTTCCATGTGTCCATCCTCAGAGGACTGTTTTCCTAGACCAGCACACGGGGCTTTTCTGAGGCACCAAACCAAACCTCTCTCGTCTTCACATGGGGAGCTTACTTACTGGGGATGTATCAAACCCTTCAGGAAGGAGAGTTCCCCAGGGCCACTGAACAACCAGCATATTCCAAGGTCTCCATGGACCCAAACGCACATTATGACACATCCTCAGGAGAGGCCATTCCATCTCTGCCCCCTGGTTAGCGTGCCCCAGAGGCAGCAGATCAAACATACCTTGTGGCTTATGGCCAATGGGAATGCGAGGTATGCTGGACAGGGATCCATCCTTCGAACCGTGCTCTCCAGTCCTTCCGTATGGTATGTCCTTGAGCCATGCAACAGGACTCGAATGTCCCGCAGAAGGAAACCTTTTGGTTCGGGGCAACCTCCAAACTCAGCGTGGGAAAATTTCCTTGGCCTCATGAGGCCCCCGCTTCATGAAGGTGCCATCACGGACACATACTCCAGCCTCAGCCAACGTCTGATACTCAGCCTGACTTCAGATGCAGTAGATTTTGATTCAGACTCTGCAGAGTCGGCCTGCTCTGACCTTGGCTCCAATCCTCACTTTAGCTTGTGTTCTCAGACTTCCGTCCTCACACTCCTGGCCCACAAACCCTCCCTACTGGGAATTCTGGGGACACAATGAAGCACTCTGCCTGCCTCCCAGGAGAAAAACTTTGTCTATGGTGCTGCCCAGAAACCCCAAATGAGGATCAAACAGCTTGGCCCTCGGCAACACCCCAATTGCATAGGCTACCTTAAACACTGATGCTCTGTCGCAAATAGCCTGAGCCCAGACCTTCCAACAGTCACTGACACAGCTGGCTGCACACCCAGCACATTGGACCGCCACTGCCTTAGGCCACCATCCATTCCCAACCTGGGTTTTCAGTCATCGGAACCTAGACCTTATCTCCAATCCCTGCATAGGGGGGAACCTGATGCACAAGTCAGAACCCCTCCTTCCCCATGGCAAGAAACCTTGCGGCTGGCAGTGAGTCAAATTTTCAGTGTAGGAGAAAATGGCCTGGCCCATGAGGCCACGCCCATGCGTGCGGGCCACCTTGGGCACAAACACACATGGTGACCCTCAGCGTGAGTACCTTATTCATGTAACGCCTCTCAGTGACTGGACCAAGATCCCGCATATGTGGCTTGCCTTGCCCATAGGCACCCAGGACTAACTAGATGGTGTGTATTCCAGTTGAGGGAACCCACTTCTGTGCTCTAGAGTCCCTCTCCTGGGGGGTCCCCTGTGGCAGAAAACAGTACTCTTCATTCCCACAGAATGAACACAAACACTTGGGAGCTTGGACAATCCCCCGAGAGGAAGGCTCTTCCTCGGCCTCTGAGACAACCCCTACCCTGACCGGACACTGTAAACTAGATGGTTCTTATTCCAGTTGAGGGAACCCACGGCTGTGCTCTAGAGTCCCTCTCTTGGGGGGTCCCCTGTGGCAGAAAACAGTACTCTTCCCTTCTCACAGAATGAACCCAAACACTTGGGAGCTTGGACAATCCGCAGAGAGGAAGGCTCTTCCTCAGCCCCTGAAGCATCCCCTACCCTGAACAACCACTGTGAACGCAAAACCCAGAGACAAAAGCCTGAGCGACTGCCTCCCACTTGCCCTCCTTTGATATCCAGAGGATCTCCCCTCACGGACAGGAATTCAGGCCTGCCATTACCTTGGCCCCTACCTGAGCCATGTTTGCTTTTTCAGACATCTGTCCCCACAGCCCTGGCAAACACAGCATCTGGCTGAGTCCTCTGGAGCCATACCACAGGACCGTGCCTGCTCTCTCCTGGGAAACTCTGTCCATTACTTTGGCTACATACCTCCAGAATATGAGAAACCTCAAGGCCCCCGAGGACATCCCACCACCGGGAGCCTCCCTGTACACACAGGGGCCTTCGGACACAAGCTGAGCTGCTACCTCCATGAAGGCATGCACACAGATGTCAACAGAGATAGAAGGTTGAGCCGGACAGGCCCTTTGGCCCTAATCTCAACTCTTGCTTTGGTTTCCAGGTGTCACTCCTCAGAGGCTTTGGTTCGAAGAACAGGATATGCGGCTATCCTGAGGCACTGAACAGAACTCCTCTCGTCTCCACATGGAATCTTCCTTGTTAAACCCGTGTCAAACACCTCAGTTTGGAGAATCCTGCAGAGACCCTAAGCCACCTCCACATTACAAGACACCCAGGCCACCAAGCCGCAGTAGGACTCATCTTCAGGAGAGTCCATTTCAACTCTCCCCTCTTGGTAGCTCACCGAGGAGCCCGAAGATTGAGCCTGCCTTGTCCTGACTAAGGAGTGGGAATATGAGGTGGCGTTCCCAGGCATCCATGCTTAGACACCTGCTCTCGAGTCTTTCCGTATGTGGTTTCCTGGAACCATCCAATAGGACTCGACTGTCATGCAGAAGGAAACGTTGAGTTTTGGAGTAGTTAACAAATCCCATCGTAGGCAAACCTCCCTGGCCTCATGAAGCCCCCACACCCTTCAGGAAGAGGCCATGCTGGACAAAAACTCTAGCCTGAGGCACGTCTCATAGTTGACATGAACTCAGTGCAGGAGATCTCGATTCAGCCTCTGCAGAGTGGGCCTGCCGTGCCCTCGGTCCCAAACATCACGCTAGCTTTTTTTTCAGACTTCCTTCCTCACACTCCTGGCAAACAAGCCCTCCGGACTAGGAACTCCTGAACCACAACCCAGCCCAGGGTCTGCCCAACGGAAGAAAAACGTTTCCCTGAGGGGCTCTCCAGAAAACCCAGATGAGGATCAACCTGCTCGGGCCTCGACGGTACCCGAAATGGATAGGCTGCTCTGGGCACTCATGCTCCCTCTGACACGCCTGAAACCAGACGTCCAACAGAAAAGGAGACAGCTGGCCGCACACCCAGCACTTCGGACACGCCATGGTCTTATGCCGTCACGTCTTCCTAATCTTGGTTTTCAGATATCTGAACCTAGACATTATATCAATCCTCCACACAGCTGGGTATCGCAAGCACAACACAGAACTCCTCCTTCCACGTGGCTGTAAAGCTTGCTCTTGGCATGGAGTCACACCTTCAGGGTGGGAGAAACCTTCATTGCCCCTGATGCCAAGCCCAAACTTGAGTGCTGCTTGGGCACAAATTCACACTGTGACCCTCAGCATGAGCCCCATGTCAAAGAAAGGCCTGTCAGGGCCTGGACCAAGAGCCCAAATATGGGGCTTGCCAAGCCCCTATGCACCCAATCCTCACCAGTGTTTCAGTTTTCCAGTCGCCCCGCCCGTACCTGGGGCTCTGTTCTGGAATACCTTTCTTGGAGAGACACATGAGCCAGACAACACGACTCCACCCTTCCCACAAAATGATCCCAAACTCTTGGGAGCTGGGACAAATCCCCAGAGAGGGACACTCGTCCACAGTCCCTGAGGCCACTCCTCCAATCCACGGCTATCCCGGACACAACATCCAGAGACAAAAGCCTGAAGGAACGCCTCCCACTCGCCCTGTTTCAGAAGCCCAGGAGCTCCCTCTCGGGCTGTACATCCGGCCTGCCATACCCCAGGCGCCACTCATAAGCTGAGTTTGTGTTTTGAGACTTCTGTGCCCACAGCCTAGACCCACACAACCTCCAGGCTAGGGCCTCTAGAGCCACAGCGAAAGACTGTGCCTGCCCTCTCCAAGGAAATGTGCCCAATCCATTGACCACGACCCTACAGGTTAGGGAAAAGCTCAAGGCCCCTGAAGCCATCAATAGTGTAGGCCACCCTGGACTAAGAGGGGCTCTCTGACACCAGCGGAGCAACTATCTCCACTTAGACTCTCACACAGTGTCCCCAGAGAAAGAAGGTTGAAATGGACAGGCCCCCAGTCCCTAATCTGAACCTTAGCTTTGGTTTCCATGTGTCCGTCCTCAGAGGATTGTTTTCGTAGACCAGCACACGGGGCTTTTCTGAGGCACCAAACCAAACCTCTCTCGTCTCCACATGGGGAGCTTTCTTACTGGGGATGTATCAAACACTTCAGGTAGGACAGTTCCGCAGGGCCACTGAACAACCAGCACATACCAAGGTCTCCATGGTCCCAAACGCACATTATGTCGCATCCTCAGGAGAGGCCATTTCAACTCAGCCCCCTGGGTAGCGTGCCCCAGAGGCAGCAGGTCAAACATATCTTGTGGCTAATGGCCAATGGGAATGCGAGGCATGCTGGACAGGGATCCATCCTTCGAACCCTGCTCTCCAGTCCTTCCGTATGGTATGTCCTGGAGCCATAAAGCAGGACTCGAATGTCCCGCAGAAGGAAAACTTGTGGTTTGGGGCATCCTCCAAACTAAGCGTGGGAAAACTTCCTTGGCCTCATGTGGCCCCCACTTCATGAAGGTGCCATCATACACATACTCCAGCCTCATCAACTTTCGATCCTCTGCCTGACTTCAGATGCAGGAGATTTTACTTCAGACTCTGCAGAGTGGGCCTGCTCTGCCCTTGGCTAAAATCCTCACCCTAGCTTGTGTTTTCAGACTTCCGTCCTCACACACCTGGCCCACACACCCTCCTTCCTGGGAATTCTGGGTCCACAAGGAAGCACTCTGCAGGCCTCCCAGGAGAAAACCATTGTCTATGGTGCGTCCCAGAAACCCCAAATCAGGATCAAACTGCTTGGCCCTCGGCAACAACCCAATTGCATAGGCTACCTTAAACACTAATGCTCTGTCGCAAATAGCCTGAGACCACACCTTCCAACAGACACCGACACAGCTGGCTGCACACCCAGCACATAGGACCAGCCACTGCCTTATGCCACCATCCATTCCAAACCTGGATTTTCAGTCATGGGAACCTAGACCTTATCTCCAATCCCTGCACAGGGGGGAACCTGATGCATATGTCAGAACCCCTCCTTCCCCATGGCAAGAATCCTTGCTGCTGGAAATGCATCAAACCTTCAGTTTAGGAGAAAATGGCATGTCCCATGAGGCCACGACCATGCGTGAGTGCCGCCTTGGGCACAAACACACATTGTGACCCTCAGTGTGAGTACCTTATTCAAGTAACGCCTCTCAGTGACTGGACCAGAGCCAGCATATGTGGCTTGCCATGCCCATATGCACCCAGGACTAACTAGATGGTGTGTATTCCAGTTGAGGGAACCCACTGCTGTGCTCTAGAGTCCCTCTCCTGCGGGGTCCCCTGTGGCAGAAAACAGTACTCTTTCCTTCCCTCAGAATGAACCCAAACAGTTGGGAGCTTGGATTAACCCTGAGAGAAAGGCTCTTCCTCGGTCCCTGAAGGTACCCCTACGCTGAATGGCCACTGTGAACGCAACACCCAGAGACAAAAGCCTGAGCGACTAACTCCCACTTGCCCTGCTTTGAACTCCCGAGGATCTCCCCTCACGGACTGGAGATCAGGCCTTCCATTACCTTGGCCCCTAGCTGAGCCAAGTTTGCTTTTTCAGACATCTGTCCCCACAGCCCTGGCAAACACAGACCTAGGCTGGGTCCTCTGGAGCCATACCGCAGGACCGTGCCTTCTCTCTCCTGAAAAACTGTGTCCATTGCTTGGGCCACACACCTCCAGAATATGAGAAAAGTCAAGGCCTCCGAGGACATCACACTACTGGGAGCCTCCCTGGACACACAGGGGCATTCAGACACAAGCTGAGTAGCTATCTCCCCGAATGCATGCACACAGATGTCAACAGAGATAGAAGGTTGAGCCGGACAGGCCCTTAGGCCCTAATCTCAACTCTTGCTTTGGTTTCCAGGTGTCACTCCTCAGAGGCTTTGGTTCGAAGAACAGGATATGGGGCTTTCCTGAGGCACTGAACAGAACTCCTCTCGTCTCCACATGGGAAGCTTTCTTGTTGGAGCCCTGTCAAACACCTCACGTTGGAGAATCCTGCAGTTTCCCTGAGCCACCTCCACATTCCAAGGTCTCCCAGTCCACCAACCCACAGTAGGACTCATCTTCAGAGGAGTCCATTTCAACTCTCCCCTCTATGTAGCTCACCCAGGTGCCTGCAGATTGAGCCTGCCTTGTCCTGACTAAAGAGTGGGAATATGAGGTGGCGTTCCCAGGCATCCATGCTTAGACACCTGCTCTCGAGTCTTTCCGTATGGGGCCTCCTGGAACCATCCAATAGCACTCGACTGTCGTGCAGAAGGAAACCTTGAGGTTTGGAGTAGTTCACAAATCCCATCGTAGGCAAACACCCCTGGCCTCATGAAGCCCCCACACCCTTCATAAAGAGGCCATGCTTGAAAAAAACTCTTGCCTGAGGCACGTTTCATAGTTGACATGACCTCAGTGCAGGAGATCTCGATTCAGCCTTTGCAGAGTAGGCCTGCTGTGCCCTCGGTCCCAAATCTCAAGTTAGCTTGTGTTTTCAGACTTCCTTCCTCACACTCCTGGCAAACAAGCCCTCCGGACTAGGAACTCCAGAACCACAACCCAGCCCAGTGTCTGCCCAACGGAAGAAAAACGTTTTGCTGTGGGGCCCTCGAGAAAACCCAGATGAGGATCAACCAGCTCGGGCCTCGACGGTACCCGAACTGGATAGGCTGCTCTGGGCACTCATGCTCTGTCTGACACAGCCCGCAGCCAGCTTTCCAGACAGACAAGGAGACAGCTGGCCACACACCCAGCACTTCGGACACGCCATGGTCTTATGCCATCACCTCTTCCTAATATTGGTTTTCAGATATCTGTACCTAGACATTATATCAATTCTACACACAGCTGGGTATCGCAAGCACAAAACAGAACTCCTCCTTCCCCATGGCTGTAAAGCTTGTTCTTGGCATGGAGTCACACCTTCAGGGTGGGAGAAACCTTCATGGCCCCTCATGCCAAGCCCAAACTTGAGTGCTGATTGGGCACAAATTCACACTGTGACCCTCAGCATGAGCCCCATGTCAAAGAAAGGCCTGCCAGGGCCTGGACTAAGAGCCCGCATATGGGGCTTGCCAAGCCCCTATGCACCCAATCCTCACTGGTGTTTGAGTTTTCCAGTCGCCACGCCCTTAACTGGGGCTCTGCTCTGGAATCCCTTTGTTGGAGAGACACATGAGCCAGACAACACGACTCCACCCTTCCCACAAAATGACCCCAAACTCTTGGGAGCTGGGACAAATCCCCAGAGAGGGATACTCGTCCACAGTCCCTGAGGCCACCCCTCCAATCCACGGCTATCCCGGAAACAATATCCAGAGACAAAAGCCTGAAGGAACGCCTCCCACTCGCCCTTGTTTCAGAGGCCCAGGAGCTCCCTCTCGGGCGGTACATCTGGCCTCCCATACCCTAGGCGCCACTCAAAAGCTGAGTTTGTGTTTTCCGACTTCTGTGCCCACAGCCTGGACCCACACAACCTGCAGGCTAGGGCTTCTGGAGCCACAGTGAAAGATTGTGCCTGCCCTCTCCAAGGCAAGTGTGCCCAATCCATTGACCACAACCCTACAGGTTAGGGAAAAGCTCCAAGGCCCCTAAGGCCATCAATAGTGTAGGCCACCCTGGACTAAGAGGGGCTTTCTGACACTAGAGGAGCAACTATCTCCACTTAGACTCTCAGAGAGTGTCCCCAGAGACAGAAGGTTGTAATGACAGGCCCCTGGGCCCTAATCTGAACCTTAGCTTTGGTTTCCATGTGTCCGTCCTCAGAGGACTGTTTTCGTAGACCAGCACACAGGGCTTTTCTGAGGCACCAAACCAAACCTCTCTCGTCTCCACATGGGGAGCTTTCTTACTGGGGATGTATCAAACCCTTCAGGTAGGAGAGTTCCTCAGGGACACTGAACAACAAGCACATTCCAAGGTCTCCATGGACCCAAACGCATATTATGACGCATCCTTTGGAGAGGCCATTTCAACTCAGCCCCCTGGGTAGCGTGCCCCAGAGGCAGCAGATCAAACATATCTTGTCGCTAATGGCCAATGGGAATGCGAGTCACGCTGTATAGGGATCCATCCTTCGAACCCTGCTCTTCAGTCCTTCCGCATGGTATGTCCTGGAGCCATGCAACAGGACTCGAATGTCCCGCAGAAGGAAACCTTGTGGTTTGAGGCAACCGCTACACTCAGCGAGGGACAACTTCCTTGGCTTCATGAGGCCCCCGCTTCATGAGCTGCCATCATGGACACATACTCCAGCCTCAGCCAACGTCTTATCCTCAGCCTAACATCAGATGCAGGAGATTTTGATTCAGCCTCTGCAGAGTGGGCCTGCTCTGCCCTTGGCTCCAATCTCACCCTAGCTTGTGTTTTCAGACTTCTGTCCTCACAATCCTGGCCCACAAACACTCCCTCCTGGGAATTCTGGGGCCACAATGAAGTACTCTGCCTGCCTCCCAGGAGAAAAACATTGTCTATGGTGCTGCCCAGAAACCCCAACTGAGGATCAAACTGCTTGGCCCTCGGCAACACCCCAATTGCATAGGCTAACTTAAACACTGATGCTCTGTCACAAATAGCCTGAGCCCAGACCTTCCAACAGACACCGACACAGCTGGCTGCACATCCAGCACATTGGACACGCCAATGCCTTAGGCCATCATCCATTCCCAACCTGGGTTTTCAGTCATCGGAACCTAGACCTTATCTCAAATCCCTGCACAGGGGGGAACCTGATGCACATGTGAGAACCCCACCTTCCCCATGGCAAGAATCCTTGCTGCTGGAAGTGAGGCGAACCTTCAGTTTAGGAGAAAACGGCATGGCCCATGAGGCCACGCCCATGCGTGAGGGCCGCCATGGGCACAAACACACATTGTGACCCTCAGCGTGAGTACCTTACTTAAGTAACGCCTCTCAGGGACTGGACCAAGAGCCCGCATATGGGCTTGCCATGCCCATAGGCACCCAGGACTAACTAGATGGTGTGTATTCCAGTTGAGGGAACCCACTGATGTGCTATAGAGTCCCTCTCCTGCGGGGTCCCCTGTGGCAAAAAACAGTACTCTTCCCTTCCATCAGAATGAACCCAAACACTTGGGAGCTTGGACTATCCCCTGAGAGAAGGATCTTCCTCGGCCCCTGAAGCAACCCCTAACCTGAACGGCCACTGTGAACGCAACACCCAGAGACAAAAGCCTGAGCGACTAACTCCCACTTGCCCACCTTTGATATCCCGAGGAACTCCCCTCACGGACTGGAGATCAGGCCTGCCATTACCTTGGCCCCTAGCTGAGCCAAGTTTGCTTTTTCAGACATCTGTCCCCACAGCCCTGGCAAACACAGCCTCAAGGCTGGGTCCTCTGGAGCCATACCAAAGGACCGTGCCTGCTCTCTCCTGGGAAACTGTGTCCATTGCTTTGGCCACACACCTCCAGAATATGAGAAACCTCAAGGCCCCTGAGGACATCCCACTACTGGGAACCTCCCTGGACACATAGGGGCATTCGGACACAAGCCGAGCAGCTACTTCCCCCGAATGCATGCACACAGATGTCCACAGAGATAGAAGATTGAGCCGGACAGGCCCTTTGGCCCTAATCTCAACTCTTGCTTTGGTTTCCAGGTGTCACTCCTCAGAGGCTTTGGTTCGAAGAACATGATATGATGCTTTCCTGAGGCACTGAACAGAACTCCTCTCGTCTCCACATGGGAAGCTTCCTTGTTGGAGCCGTGTCAAACACCTCACGTTGGAGAATCCTTCAGAGTCCCTGAGCCACCTCCACATTCCAAGGTCTCCCAGTCCACCAACCCACAGTAGGACTTATCTTCAGGAGATTCCATTTCAACTCTCCCCTCTAGGTAGCTCACCCAGGAGCCCGCAGATTGAGCCTGCCTTGTCCTGACTAAAGAGTTGGTATATGAGGTGACGTTCCCAGGCATCCATGCTTAGACACCTGCTCTCGAGTCTTTCCATATGGGGCATCCTCGAACCATCCATTTGGACTTGACTGTCGTGCAGAAGGAAACCTTGAGGTTTGGAGAAGTTCACAAATCCCATCGTAGGCAAACACCCCTGGCCTCATGAAGCCCCCACATCCTTCAGGAAGTGGCCATGCTGGACAAAAACTCTAGCCTGAGACACGTCTCATAGTTGACATGACCTTAGTGCAGGAGATCTTGATTCAGCCTCTGCAGAGTGGGCCTGCCGTGCCATCGGTCCCAAACCTCACGCTAGCTTGTGTTTTCAGACTTCCTTCCTCACACTCCTGGCAAACAAGCCCTCCGGTCTAGGAATTCCAGAACCACAACCCAGCCCAGTGTGCCCAACGGAAGAAAAACGTTTCCCTGTGGGGCTCTCCAGAAAACCCAGATGAGGATCAACCTGCTCGGGCCTCGACGGTACCCGAAATGGATAGGCTGCTCTGGGCACTCATGCTCTGTCTGACACAGCCTGAAGCCAGACGTCCAGACAGACAAGGAGACAGCTGGCCGCACACCCTGCACTTCGGACACGCCATGGTCTTATGCCGTCACCTCTTCCTAATCTTGGTTTTCAGATATCTGAACCTAGACATTATATCAATTCTCCGCACAGCTGGGTATCACAAGCACAAAACAGAACTCCTCCTTCCCCATGGCTGTAAAGCTTTCTCTTGGCATGGAGTCAACTTCAGGGTGAGAGAAACCTTCATTGCCCCTGATGCCAAGCCCAAACTTGAGTGCTGCTTGGGCACAAATTCACACTGTGACCCTCAGCATGAGCCCCATGTCAAAGAAAGGCCTGTCAGGGCCTGGACCAAGATCCTGCATATGGGGCTTGCCAAGCCCCTATGCACCCAATCCTCACCAGTGTTTGAGTTTTCCAGTCGCCCCGCCCGTACCTGGGGCCTTGCTCCGGAATCCCTTTCTTGGAGAGACACATGAGCCAGAGAACACGACTCTACCCTTCCCACAAAATGACCCCAAACTCTTGGGAGCTGGGACAAATCCTCAGAGAGGGATACTCGTCCACAGTCCCTGAGGCCACCCCTCCAATCGACGGCTATCCCGGACATAACATCCAGAGACAAATGCCTGAAGGAACGCCTCCCACTCGCCCTTGTTTCAGAGGCCCAGGAGCTTCCTCTCGGGCTGTCCATCCGGCCTGCCATACACTAGGCGCCACTTATAAGCGGAGTTTGTGTTTTCAGACTTCTGTGCCCACAGCCTAGACCCACACAACCTCCAGGCTAGGGCCTCTGGAGCCCCAGAGAAAGATTGTGCCTGTTCTCTCCAAGGAAAGTGTGCCCAATCCATTGACCACAACCCTACAGGTTAGGGAAAAGCTCCAAGACCCCTGAGGCCATCAATAGCGTAGGCCACCCTGGACTAAGAGGGGCTCTCTGACACCAGCGGAGCAACTATCTCCACTTAGACTCTCAGACAGTGTCCCCAGACACAGAAGGTTGAAATGGACAGGCCCACAGGCTCTAATCTGAACCTTAGCTTTGGTTTCCATATGACCGTCCTCAGAGGACTGTTTTCGTAGACCAGCAAACGGGGCTTTTCTGAGGCTCCAAACCAAACCTCTCTCGTCTCCACATGGAGAGCTTTCTTACTGGGGATGTATCAAACCCTTCAGGTCGAAGAGTTCCGCAGGGACCCTGAACAACCAGCACATTCCAAGGTCTCCATGGACCCAAACACACATTATGACGCATCCTTGGTAGAGGCCATTTCAACTCAGCCCCCTGGGTAGCGTGCCCCAGAGGCAGCAGATCAAACATATCTGGTCGCTAATGGCCAATGGGAATGCGAGGCACGCTGTATAGGGATCCATCCATGGAACCCTGCTCTTCAGTCCTTCCGTATGGTATGTCCTGGAACCATGCAACAGGACTCGAATGTCCCGCAGAAGGAAACCTTGTGGTTTGAGGCAACCGCTAAACTCAGCGTTGGAAAACTTCCTTGGCTTCATGAGGCCTCCGCTTCATGAAGGTGCCATCATGGACACACACTCCAGCCTCAGCCATGTCTTATCCTCAGCCTGACTTCAGATGCAGGAGATTTTGATTCAGCCTCTGCAGAGTGGGCCTGCTCTGCCCTTGGCTCCAATCCTCACCCTAGCTTGTGTTTTCAGACTTCTGTCCTCACACTCCTGGCCCACATACCCTCCCCCCTGGGAATTCTGGGGCGACAATGAAGCACTCTGCCTGCCTCCCAGGAGAAAACCATTGTCTATGGTGCTTCCCAGAAACCCCAACTGAGGATCAAACAGCTTGGCCCTCGGCAACACCCCAATTGCATAGGCTACCTTAAACACTGATGCTCTGTCGCAAATAGCCTGAGCCCAGACCTTCCAACAGACACCGACACAGCTGGCTGCACACCCAGCACATTGGACATGCCAATGCCTTAGGCCACCATCCATTCCCAACCTGGGTTTACAGTCATCGGTACCTAGACCTTATCTCCAATCCCTGTACAGGGGGGAACCTGATGCACATGTGAGAACCCCTCCTTCCCCATGGCAAGAAATCTTTCTGCTGGCAGTGAGTCAAACCTTCTGTGTAGGAGAAAACGGCATGGCCCATGAGGCCACGCCCATGCGTGAGGGCCGCCTTGTGCACAAACACACATTTTGACCCTCAGCGTGAGTACCTTATTCAAGTAACGCCTCTCAGGGACTGGACCAAGAGCCCGCATTGTGGCTTGCCATGCCCATAGGCACCCAGGACTAACTAGATGGTGTGTATTCCAGTTGAGGGAACCCACTGCTGTGCTCTAGAGTCCATCTCCTGCGGGGTCCCCTGTGGCAGATAACAGTTCTCTTCCCTTCCCTCAGAATGAACCCAAACACTTGGGAGCTTGGACTATCCCCTGAGAGAAAGGCTCTTCCTCGGCCCCTGAATCAACCCCTAACCTGAACGGCCACTGTGAACGCAACACCCAGAGACAAAAGCCTGAGCGACTAATTCCCACTTGCCCTGCTTTGATATCCCGAGGATCTCCCCTCACGGACTGGAGATCAGGCCTGCCATTACCTTGGCCCCTACCTGAGCCAAGTTTGCTTTTTCAGACATCTGTCCCCACAGCCCTGGCAAACACAGTCTCTAGGCTGGGTCCTCTGGAGCCATACCAAAGGACCGTGCCTACTCTCCTCTGGGAAACTGTGTCCATTGCTTTGGCCACACACCTCCAGAATATGAGAAACCTCAAGGCCCCCGAGGACATCCCACTACTGGGAGCCTCCCTGGACACACAGGGGCATTCGGACACAAGCTGAGCAGCTACTTCCCCGAATGCATGCACACAGATGTCAACAGAGATAGAAGGTTGAGCCGGACAGGCCCTTAGGCCCTAATCTCAACTCTTGCTTTGGTTTCCAGGTGTCACTCTCAGAGCTTTGGTTCGAAGAACAGGACATGGGGCTTTCCTGAGGAACCGTCTTCTCTCTTCTCTCTTCTCGTCTCCACATGTGAAGCTTCCTTGTTGGAGCCATGTCAAACACCTCACGTTGGAGAATCCTGCAGAGTCCCTGAGCCACCTCCACATTCCAAGGTCTCCCAGTTCACCAACCCACAGTAGGACTCATCTTCAGGAGAGTCCATTTCAACTCTCCCCTCTGGGTAGTTCACCCAGGAGCCCGCAGGTTGAGCCTACCTTGTCCTGTCTAAAGAATGGGAGTAGTAGGTGGCATTCCCAGGCATCCATGCTTAGACTCCTGCTCTCGAGTCTTTATGTATGGGGCCTCCTGGAACCATCCAATAGGACTCAACAGTCGTGCAGAAGGAAAACTTGTGGTTTGGAGTAGTTCACAAATCCCATTGTAGGCAAACTTCCCTGGACTCATGAAGCCCCCACACCCTTCAGGAAGAGGCCATGCTGGACAAAATCTCTAGCCTGAGGCACGTCGTATAGTTGACATGACCTCAGTGCT
Organism: Mustela nivalis; assembly: GCF_964662115.1. Classification (NCBI taxonomy): domain Eukaryota; kingdom Metazoa; phylum Chordata; class Mammalia; order Carnivora; family Mustelidae; genus Mustela; species Mustela nivalis. The sequence goes on along the minus strand of NW_028136459.1, from coordinate 908,476 downwards.
GGAGATCTCGATTGAGCCTCTGCAGAGTGGGACTACCCTGCCCTCGGTCCCAAACCTCATTCTAGCTTGTGTTTTCAGAATTCCTTACTCACACCTGTGGCAAACAAGTCCTCCGGACTAGGAACTCGAGAACCACAACCCAGCCCAGTGTCTGCCCAACGGAAGAAAAACGTTTCCCTGTGGGGCTCTCCAGAATACCCAGATGAGGATCAACCTGCTTAGGCCTCGAAGGTCCGCGAACTGGATAGGCTGCTCTGGGCACTCATGCTCTGTCTGACACAGCCTGAAACCAGACGTCCAGACAGACAAGGAGACAGCTGGCCGCACACCTCGCACTTCAGACACGCCAAGGTCTTCTGCCATCACCTCTTCCTATCCTTGGTTTTCAGATATCTGAACCTAGACATTATATCAATTCTCCGCACAGCTGGGTATCGCAAGCACAAAACAGAACTCCTCCTTCACCATGGCTGTAAAGCTTGTTCTTGGCATGGAGTCACACCTTCAGGGTGGGAGAAACCTTCATGGCCCCTGATGCCACGCCCAAACTTGAGTGCTGCTTGGGCACAAATTCACACTGTGACCTTCAGCATGAGCCCCATGTCAAAGAAAGGCCTGTCAGGGCCTGGACCAAGAGCCTGCATATGGGGCTTGCCAAGCCCCTATGCACCCAATCCTCCCCAGTGTTTGAGTTTACCAGTGGCGCCGTCCGTACCTAGGGCTCTGCTCTGGAATCCCTTTCTTGGTGAGACACATGAGCCAGACAACACGACTCCACCCTTCCCACAAAATGACCCCAAACTCTTGGGAGCTGGGACAAATCCCCAAAGAGGGATACTCGTCCATAGTCCCTGAGTCCACCCCTCCAATCCACGGCTATCCCGGACACAACATCCAGAGACAAAAGCCTGAAGGAAAGTCTCCAACTCTCCCATGTTTCAGAGGACCAGGAGCTGTATATCCGGCCTGCCATACCCTAGGTGCCAATCATAAGCTGAGTCTGTGATTTCAGACTTCTGTGCCCACAGCCTGGACCCACACATCCTCCTGGCTAGGGCCTCTGGAGTGACAGAGAAAGATTGTGCCTGCCCTCTCCAAGGAAAGTGTGCCCAATCCATTGACCACAACACTACAGGTTAGGGAAAAGCTCCAAGGCCCCTGAGGCCATCAATAGTGTAGGCCACCCTGGACTAAGAGGGGCTCTCTGACACCAGCGGAGGAACTTTCTCCACTTAGACTCTCAGACAGTGTCCCCAGAGACAGAAGGTTGAAATGGACAGGCCCCCAGGCCCTAATCTGAACCTTAGCTTTGGTTTCCATGTGTCCGTCCTCAGAGGTCTGTTTTCGTAGACCAGCACACGGGGCTTTTCTGAGGCACCAAACCAAACCTCTCTCGTCTCCACATGGGGAGCTTTCTAACTGGGGATGTATCAAACCCTTCAGGTCGGGAAGTTCCGCAGTGCCACTGAACAAGCAGCACATTCCAAGGTCTCCATGGACCCAAACGCACATTATGACGCATACTTGGGAGAAGCCATTTCAACTCAGCCCCCTGGGTAGCGTGCCCCAGAGGCAGCAGATCAAACATATCTTGTCGATAATGGCCAATGGGAATGCGAGTCACGCTGTATAGGGATCCATCCTTCAAACCCTGCTCTTCAGTCCTTCCGTATTATGTCCTGGAGCCATGCAACAGGTCTCGAATATCCCGCAGAAGGAAATCTTGTGGTTTGAAGCAACCTCCAAACTCAGCGTGGGAAAACTTCCTTGGCCTCATGAGGCCCCTGCTTCATGAAGGTGCCATCATGGACACACACTCCAGCCTCAGCCAACGTCTTATCCTCAGCCTGACTTCAGATGCAGGAGATTTTGATTCAGGCTCTGCAGAGTGGGCCTGCTCTGAGTTTGGCTCCAATCCTCACCCTAGCTTTTGTTTTCAGACTTCTGTCTTCACACATCCTGGCCCACAACCCTCCCTCCTGGGAATTCTGGGGCCACAATGAAGCACTCTGCCTGCCTCCCGGGAGAAAAACATTGTCTATGGTGCTGCCAAGAAACACCAACTGAGGATAAAACTGCTTGGCCCTCGGCAACACCCCAATTGCATAGGCTACCTTAAACACTGATGCTCTGTCGCAAATAGCCTGAGCCCAGACCTTCCAACAGACACCGACATAGCTGGCTGCACACCCAGCACATTGGACCCGCCACTGCCTTAGGCCACCATCCATTCCCAACATAGGTTTTCAGTCATCGGAACCTAGACCTTATCTCCAATCCCTGTACAGGGGGGAACCTGATGCACAAGTAGAACCCCTCCTTCCCCATGGCAAGAAACCTTGCTGCTGGCAGTGAGTCAAACCTTCAGTGTAGGAGAAAACGGCATGGCCCATGAGGCCACGCCCATGCGTGAGAGCCGCCTTGGGCACAAACGCATATTGTGACCCTCAGCGTGAGTACCTTATTCAAGTAACGGATCTCAGTGACTGGACCAAGAGCCCGCATATGTGGCTTGCCATGCCCATAGGCACCCAGGACTAACTAGATGGTGTGTATTCCAGTTGAGGGAGCCCACTGCTGTGCTCTAGAGTCCCTCTCCTGGGGTGTCCCCTGTGGCAGTAAACAGTACTATTCCCTTCCCACAGAATGAACCCAAACTCTTGGGAGCTTGGACAATCCCCCAAGAGGAAGGCTCTTCCTCGGCCCCTGAAGCAACGCCTACCCTGTATGGCCAATGTGATCGCAACACCCAGAGACAAAAGCCTGAGCAACTGCCTCCCACTTGCCCTCCATTGATATCCCGAGGATCTCCCCTCACGGAGTGGAGATCAGGCCTGCCATTACCTTGGCCCCTAGCTGAGCCAAGTTTGCTTTTTCATACATCTGTCCCCACAGGCCTGGCAAACACAGTCTCTAGGCTGGGTCTTCTGGAGCCATACCAATGGACCGTGCCTGCTCTCTCCTGGGAAACTGTGTCCATTGCTTTGGCCACACACCTCCAGAATATGAGAAACCTCAAGGCCCCCGAGGACATCCCACTACTGGGATCCTCACTGGACACACAGGGGCATTCAGACACAAGCTGAGCAGCTATCTCCACGAAGGCATGCACACAGATGTCAACAGAGATAGAAGGTTGAGCCGGACAGGCCCTTAGGCCCTAATCTCAACTCTTGCTTTGGTTTCCAGGTGTCACTCCTCAGCAGCTTTGGTTCGAAGAACAGGATATGGGGCTTTGCTGAGGCACTGAACAGAACTCCTCTCGTCTCCACATGGGAAGCTTCCTTGTTGGAGCCGTGTCAAACACCTCAGGTTGGAGAATACTGCAGAGTCCCTGAGCCACCTCCACATTACAAGGTCAGCCAGGCCACAAAGCCACAGTTGGAGTCATCTTCAGGAGAGTTCATTTCAACTCTCCCCTCTGGGTAGCTCACCCAGGAGCCCGCAGATTGAGCCTGCCTTGTCCTGACTAAAGAGTGGGAATATGAGGTGGCTTTCCCAGGCTTCCAAGCTTAGGCCCCTGGTCTCGAGTCTTTCCATATGGGGCCTCCTGGAACCATGCAATAGGACTCGACTGTCGTGCAGAAGGAAACCTTTAGGTTTGGAGTAGTTCACAAATCCCATCGTAGGCTAACCTCCCTGGCCTCATGAAGACACCACAACTTTCAGGAAGAGGCCATGCTGGACAAAAACTCTAGCCTGAGGAACGTCTCATAGTTGACATGACCTCAGTGCAGGAGATCTCGATTCAGCCTCTGCAGAGTGGGCCTGCCCTGCCCTCGGTCCCAAACCTCATGCTAGCTTGTGTTTTCAGACTTCCTTCCTCACAACTGTGGCAAACAAGTCCTCCGGACTAGGAACTCCAGAACCACAACCCAGCCCAGTGTGCCCAACGGAAGAAAAACGTTTCCCTGTGGGGCTCTCCAGAAAACCCTGATGAGGATCAACCTGCTTAGGCCTCGAAGGTCCGCGAACTGGATAGGCTGCTCTGGGCACTCATGCTCTGTCTGACACAGCCTGAAGCCAGACGTCCAGACAGACAAGGAGACAGCTGGCCACACACCTCGCACTTCGGACACGCCAAGGTCTTCTGCCGTCACCTCTTCCTAACCTTGGTTTTCAGATATCTGAACCTAGACATTATATCAATTCTCCGCACAGCTGGGTATCGCAAGCACAAAACAGAACTCCTCCTTCCCCATGGCTGTAAAGCTTGTTCTTGACATGGAGTCACACCTTCTGGGTGGGAGAAACCTTCATGGCCCCTGATGCCACGCCCAACTTGAGTGCTGCTTGGGCATAAATTCACACTGTGACCTTCAGCATGAGCACCATGTCAAAGAAAGGCCTGTCAGCGCCTGGACCAAGAGCCCGCATATGGGGCTTGCAAAGCCCCTATGCACCCAATCCTCACCAGTGTTTGAGTTTACCAGTGGCCCCGCCCGTACCTGGGGCTCTGCTCTGGAATCCCTTTCTTGGTGAGACACATTAGCCAGACAACACGACTCCACCCTTCCAAAAAAATGACCCCAAACTCTCGGTAGCTGGGACAAATACCCAGAGAGGGATACTCGTCCATAGTCCCTGAGTCCACCCCTCCAATCCACGGCTATCCCGGACCCAACATCCAGAGACAAAAGACTGAAGGAACGCCTCCAACTCTCCCTTGTTTCAGAGGCCCAGGAGCTGTACATCCGGCCTGCCATACCCTAGGTGCCACTCATAAGCTGAGTCTGTTTTTTCAGACTTCTGTGCCCACAGCCTCGACCCACACATCCTCCAGGCTAGGGCCTCTGGTGTCACAGCGAAAATTGTGCCTGCCCTCTCCTAGGAAATTGTGCCCAATCCATTGACCACAACCCTACAGGTTAGGGAAAAGCTCCAAGGCCCCTGAGGCCACCCAAATTATATAGTCTAACCTGGGCACTAATGCACTGTCTGACACAACCCGAGCCAGAACCTCCTACCAACACCCAGGCAGCTGACCGCAAAATGAGCCTATCAGACCAGCAATGGCCTTAGGTCGTCATCTCTTCCCAACTACGGTTTTTCAGGCTTCAGAACCTAGACCTTATCTCCAACTACTGCCCAGGGTTGAAAATGATGCAGAAATAAGAACACCTTCCCCATGGCAAGAGACCATGTGATTGGCATGTTGTCCAAAGTCCAGTGTAGTTGAAACCAGTGTGGCCCATGTGGCCCCGCCCATGCTCGCGAGCCATATTGGTCACAAACACACATTGTGACCCTCAACCTGAGCCCAGCCCTCAAGTAAGGCCTCTCAGTGGCTGGATGAAGAGACAGCATATTGGGCCTGCCATGCCCCTAGGCCCCAATTTTTAACGATAGTTTGGGTTGTCTCTTCACTCTTCCCCAGGGCTGTGCTTTGTAATTTCTCTTTGGTTGGGTCACTTGAGGTAACAAACGGGAAAGGGGACCTCCCATTCCACAGATTATCGAAAAAGAATTGGGACAGGGACAAATTCACAGAGAGGAAGATTCGTCCATGGCCCATGAGGCCTCCCCACATCCACGACCATCGTTGATTCAAAATATAGAGACAAAAACCTGAGCAAGTCTCCACAGGTAAACTTGTGCATGGGAGCTATGTCAAAAGCTTAGGAGAATACTTCAGGGTCCCGGTGCCACCGCCCCATTCCAAGGCCCTCATGGACACAAACACACATTAGGCCCCATCCTCGGGAAAGTCCATTTCAACTCAGCCACCCCGGTTGCTCCTGCAGAGCCTTCAGATCTCAACTGTCTTGTTGCTAGGAGACAATTGGAATGCGAGGCCCGCTTCCCTGGCATCCATCCCCGAACGGTGCTCTGGAGTCCTTCCATATGGGATATCCTTGAGCTGCCCAACAGGTCTCAATTGTCCCGCAGAAGGAATCCTTGAAGTGCGCATCCCACAACTCCCAACGTGGGAAAACCTCCATGGCCTTGAATTACCGCTCCGTTCATGAAGGGGCAGTCATGCACAGAAAATCCAAACTGAGCCAAAGTCTGATCCTCGCCGTGACTTCAGAAACATGAGATATTCTTTCAGATCTGCAGGGGGTACCAGCTTTGCCCTCGGCCTGAAGCCCAAGCCTAGCTTGTGTTCTCAGACTTGTCCTCACACTCCTGGTCCAGAATACCTCATGTTTGGCAATACCGGACCCACAATGGAGCACTCTGCCTGCCTCTAGAAAAAATATATTGCATATTGAGTTGCCCAGGCACCTCAAATGAGGATAAACCTACACGGCTCTCGGCTGTACCTGAATTATAGTCTAACTGGGCACTAATTCACTGTCTGACACAACCTGAACCCGAACCTCTGGACCAACACCCAGGCAGCTGACCTCACACTGAGCACATCAGACCTGCCATGGGCTTAGGTCTTCATCTCTTCCCAACAGCCGTTTTCAGGCTTCAGAACCTAGGCCTTAACTCCAACCACTGTCCAGGGTTGAAAATGATGAAGAAATCAGAGCTCCTTCTCCATGGCAAGAGACCTTGTGATTGGCATGTTGTCCAAAGTTCAGTGTAGTTGAAACCAGTGTGGCCCATGAGGCACCGCCCATGCTCGCGAGCCACATTGGTCACAAACACACATTGTGACCCTCAGCCTGAGTCCAGTCCTCAAGTAAGGCCACACAGTGACTGGATGAAGAGACAGCATATTGGGCCTGCCATGCCCCTAGGCCCCAATATTTAACCATAGTTTGGGTGGTCACTTCACTCTTCCCCAGGGCTCTGCTTTTGAATTCCTCTTTGATTGGGACCCCTGAGGTAACAAACCTGAGAGACCTCCCATTCCACATATTGACAGAAAGAAATTGGGACCGGGCCAAATCCACAGAGAGGAAGATTCGTCAATGGCCCATGAGGCCTCCCCACATTCCACGCCCATCTTTGATACAAAATCCAGAGACAAAAGCCCGAGCAAGCGCCTCAGACTCGCTCTTTCTTCATATCCTGAAGAGTTCTTCTCATGGTTTGTAGATTTGACCTGCCATAACTACGTCTCAAACCTAAGCTGAGTTTGTGTTTTCAGACTTCTGTCCTCAAATTCCTGGGCCACACACTCTCCAGGCTGGGGCCTCTGGAGCCACACATTAGACTGTTCCTACCAAATCCAGGGAATTCTTCCCATTCCATTGTCCAAAATCGTACAAATTAGAAGAACCCTCCATAGGCCCTGAGGCAATCCAATAGTGTAGGTCTCCCGGGACAAACAAGGGCGGTCTGACACCAGCTGAGCATATACCTCCACTCATACCATAAATGGATGTCCCCAGAGAAGAAGATGGAACCAGACAGGACCCTAGGCCATAATCGGATCCATTGCTTTGGTTTACAGGCATGTCTCCTCAAAAGACTGGATTCCAAGGCCAGCTTGGGGGGTTTCCTGAGGCAACCATCAGAACAAATCTCGTCTCCTCAAGGAAACTTGTGCATGGGACCTATGTCAAAAGCTTAGGAGAATACTTCAGGGTCCCGGTGCCACCGCCCCATTCCAAGGCCCTCATGGACACAAACACACATTAGGACCCATCCTCTGGAAAGTGCATTTCAACTCAGCCCCCCGATTGCTCCCGCAGAGCCATCAGAACTCAACTGTTTTGTTGCTAGGAGACAATTTGAATGCGAGACGGGATTCCCTGGCATCCATCCTCGAAAGGTGCTCTGGAGTCATTCCATATGGGATGTCCTGGAGCTGACCAACAGGTCTCCATTGTCCCGCAGAAGGAATCCTTGAAGGGGGCATCCCACAATTTCCAACGTGGGAAAACCTCCATGGCCTTGAGATTCCGCTTCATTCATGAAGGGGCAGTCATGCACAGAAACTCCAAACCGAGCCAACGTCTGATCCTCGCCGTGACTTCAGATGCATGAGATATTGGTTCAGATCTGCAGGGGGTACCTGCCGTGCCCTCGGCCTGAAGCCCTAGTCTAGCTTGTGTTCTCAGACTTCTGTCCTCACACTCCTAATCCAGAAGCCCTCAAGTTTGGCAATTCCGGACCCACAATGCAGCACCCTGCTTCCCCTCTAGAAAAAATATATTGCCTAATGAGTTGCCCAGGCACCTCAAATGAGGATAAACTTACACGGCACTCGACTGTACCTAAATTATATAGTCTAACCTGAGCTCTAATGCACTGTCTGGCACAACCTGAACCCGAAACTCCGGACCAACACCCAGGCAGCTGACCGCACACTGAGCACATCAGACCTGCCATGGCCTTAGGTCGTCATCTCTTCCCAACTGCGGTTTTCAAACTTCAGATCCTAGACCTTATATCCAACCACTGCCTAGGGTTGAAAATGATGCAGAAATCAGAGCTCCTTCCCCATGGCAAGAGACCTTGTGATTGGCATATTGTCCTAAGTTCAGTGTAGTTGAAACCAGTATGGCCCATGAGTCCCAGCCCCTGCTCGCGGGCCACATTGGTCACAAACACACATTGTGACGCTCAGGCTGTGCTCAGTCCTTAAGTAAGGCCACTCAGTGGCTGGATGAAGAGAAAGCATATTGGGCCTGCCATGCCCCTAGGCCCCAATTTTTAACCATATTTTGGGTTGTCCCTTCACTCTTCCCCAGGGCTCTGCTTTGGAATTCCTCTTTGGTTGAGACACCTGAATTAACAAACCTGAGAGGAGACCGCCCATTCCACAGATTGATGGAAAGAAATTGGGACCGGGCCAAATCCACAGAGAGGAAGATTCGTCCATGGCCCATGAGGACTCCCCACATTCCACGCCCATCTTTGATACAAAATCCAGACAAAAGCCTGAGCAAGCGCCTCAGACTCGCTCTTTCTTCATATCCTGAAGAGTTTTTCTCATGGTTTGTAGATTGGACCTGCCATACCTATGTCCTTAACGTAAACTGAGTTTGTGTTTTCAGACTTCTGTCCTCAAATTTCTGGGCCACACACCCTCCAGGCTGGGGCCCCTGGAGCCACACATTAGGACTGTGCCTACCCAATGATGGGAATTCTGCCCATTCCATTGTCCAAAATCGTACAAAATGGGAGAACCCTCCAAAGTTCCCGAGGCCATCCCAATAGTGTAGGTCTCCCGGGACAAACAAGTGCGGTCTGACACGAGCTGACCATCTACCTACACTCATACAAAACATGGATGTCCCCAGAGAAGAAGATGGAACCAGACAGGACCCTAGGCCATAATCGGATCCATTGCTTTGGTTTACAGGCATGTCTCCTCAAAAGCCTGGATTCCAAGGCCAGCATAGGGGGTTTCCTGAGGCATCCATCAGAAAAAATCTCGTCTCCACAAGGAAACTTGTGCATGGGACCTATGTCAAAAGCTTAGGAGAATACTTCAGGGTACCGGTGCCACCACCCCATTCCATGGCCTTCATGGACACAAACACATATTAGGCCCCATCCTTGGGAAAGTCCATTTCAACTCAGCCACCCCGGTTGCTCCCGCAGAGCCATCAGATCTCAACTGACTTGTTGCTAGGAGACAATTGGAATGTGAGTCCCGCTTCCCTGGCATCCATCCCCGAACGGTGCTCTGGAGTCTTTCCATATGGGATATCCTGGAGCTTCCCAACAGGTCTCAATTGTTCCGCAGAAGGAATCCTTGAAGGGCTCGTCCCACAACTCCCAACGTGGGAAAACCTCCATGGCCATGAGATTCCGCTCCGTTCATGAAGGGGCAGTCATGCACAGAAAATCCAAACTGAGCCAAAGTCTGATCCTCGCCGTGACTTCAGAAGAATGAGATATTCGTTCAGATCTGCAGGGGGTAACAGCCATGCCCTCGACTTGAAGCCCAAGTCTAGCTTCTGCTCTCAGACTTGTCCTCACACTCCTGTTCCAGAATCTTTCATGTTTGACAATACCGGACCCAAAATGCAGCACTCTGCCTACCTCTAGAAAAAATATATTGCCTAATGTGTTGCCCAGGCACCTCAAATGAGGATAAACCTACACGGCTCTCGACTGTACCTGAATTATATAATCTAACCTGGGCACTAATGCACTGTCTGACACAACCTGAGCCCGAACCTCCTGACCAACACCTAGGCAGCTGACCACACCTTGAGCACATCAGAACTGCCATGGCCTTAGGTCGTCTTCTCTTCCCAACTGGGATTTTCAGGCTTCAGAACCTAGATGTTAACACCAACCACTGCCCAGGGTTGAAAATGATGCAGAAATCAGAGCTCCTTCCCCATGGCAAAAGACCTGTGAATGGAATGTTGTCCAAAGTTCAGTGTAGTTGAAACCAGTGTGGCCCCTGAGGCCCCGCCCATGCTCGCGGGCCACATTGGTCACAAACACACATTGTGACACTCAGCCTGTACCCAGTCCTCAAGTAAGGCCCTCAGTGCCTGGATGAAGAGACAGCATATTTGGCCTGCCATTCCGCTAGGCCCCAATTTTTAACCATAGTTTGGGTTGTCCCTTCACTCTTCCCCAGGTCTCTGCTTTGAAATTCCTCTTTGGTTGGGACACCTGAGGTAAAAAACCTGAGAGGAGACCTCCCATCCCACAGATTGACGGAAAGAAATTGGGACTGGGCCAAATCCACAAAGAGGAAGATTCGTCCATGGCCCATGAGGCCTCCCCACATTCAACGCCCATCCTTGATACAAAATCCAGAGACAAAAGCCTGAGCAAGTGCCTCATTCTCGCTCTTTCTTCATATCCTGAAGAGTTCTTCTCATGGTTTGTAGATTGGACCTGCCATACCTACGTCCGCAAACCTAAGCTGAGTTTGTGTTTTCAGACTTCTGTCCTCAAATTCCTGGGCCACACACCCTCCAGGCTGGGGCCCCTGGAGCCAGACATTAGGACTGTGCCACCCAATCCATGGGAATTCTGCCCATTCAATTGTCCAAAATCGTACAAATTAGAAGTACCCTCCAAAGTCCCTGAGGACATACCAATAGTGTAGGTCTCCCAGAACAAAAAAGGGCGGTCTGACAACAGCTGAGCATCTACATCCACTCATACCATAAATGGATGTCCCCAGAGAAGACGATGGAACCAGACATGACCCTAGGCCATAATCGGATCCATTGCTTTGGTTTACAGGCATGTCTCCTCAAAAGCCTGGATTCCAAGACCAGCATAGGGGGTTTCCTGAGGCACCCATCAGAACAAATCTCGTCTCCACAAGAAAACTTGTGCATGGGACCTATGTCAAAAGCTTGTAGAATACTTCAGGGTCCCAGTGCCACCGCTCCATTCCAAGGCCTTCATGGACAAAATCACACATTAGGCCCCAAACTCGGGAAAGTCCATTTCAACACAGCCGCCCCAATTGCTAACGCAGAGCCATAGAACTCAACTGTCTTGTTGCTAGGAGACAATTGGAATGCGAGGCTGGCTTCCCTGGCATCCATCCTTGAACGGTGCACTGCAGTCATTCCATATGGGATGTCCTGGAGCTGACCAACAGTTCTCAATTGTCCCGCAGAAGGAATCCTTGAAGGTGGATCCCACACTCCCAACGTTGGAAAACCTCCATGGCCGTGAGATTCCGCTCCGTTCATGAAGGGGCAGTCATGCACAGAAACTCCAACCCGAGCCAACTTCTGATCCTCGCCGTGACTTAAGATGCATGAGATATTGGATCAGATCTGCAGGGGGTACTTGCCATACTCTCGGCCTGAAGCCCAAGTCTAATTGTGTTCTCAGACTTCTGTCCTCACCCTCCTGGCCCAGAAGTCCTCAAGTTTGGCAATTCCGGACCCACAATGCAGCAATCTGCCTGCCCTCTAGGAAAAATATATTGCCTAATGATTTTCCCAGGCATCTCAAATGAGGATAAACTTTCACGGCACTCGACTGTACCTAAATTATATAGTCTAACCTGGGCCCTAATGCACTGTCTGACACAACCTGAACGGGAAACTCTGGACCAACACACAGGCAGCTGACCGCACACTGAGCACATGAGACTCGCCATGGCCTTAGGTCGTCATCTCTTCCCAACTGTGGTTTTCAGGCTTCAGAACCTAGACCTTATCACAACCACTTCCCAGTGTTGAAAATGATGCAGAAATCAGAGCTCCTTCCCCATGGCAAGAGACCTTGTGATTGGCATGTTGTCCAAAGTTCAGTGTAGTTGAAACCAGTGTTGCCCATGAGGCCCCGCCCAACCTCGCGGCCACATTGGTCACAAACACACATGCTGACCCTCAGTCTGAACCCAGTCTTTAAGTAAGGCCACTCAGTGGCTGGATGAAGAGACAGCATATTGGGGCTGCCATGCCACTAGGCCCCAATTTTTAACCATAGTTTGGGTTGTCCCTTCACTCTTCCCCAGGGCTCTGCTTTGGAATTCCTCTTTGGTTGGGACACCTGAGGTAACAAACCTGAGAGGAGACCTCCCATCCCACAGATTGACGGAAAGAAATTGGGACCGGGCCAAATCCACAGAGAGGAAGATACGTCCATGGCCCATGAGGCCTCCCCACGTTCCACGCCCATCTTTGATACAAAATCCAGAGACAAAAGCCTGAGCAAGCGCCTCAGACTCGCTCTTTCTTCATATCCTGAATAGTTCTTCTCATGGTTTGTAGATTGGACTTGCAAGACTACTTCCCCAACCTAAGCTGAGTTTGTGTTTTCAGACTTCTGTCCTCAAATTCCTGGGCCACACTCCCTCCAGGCTGGGTCCCCTGGAGCCACACATTAGGACTGTGCCTACCCAATCCATGGGAATTTTGCCCATTCCATTGTCCAAAATCGTACAAATTAGGAGAATTCTCCAAAGTCCCCGAGGCCATCCCAATAGTGTAGGTCTCCGGGGACAAACAAGGGCAGTCTGACACCAGGTGAGCATCTACCTCCACTCATTCCATAGAGGGATATCCCCAGAGTAGAAGATTGAACCAGGCAGGACCCTAGGCCATAATCGGATCCATTGCTTTGGTTTACAGGCGTGTCTCCTCAAAAGCCTGGATTCCAATACCAGCATAAGGGATTTCCTAAGGCACCCATCAGAACAAATCTCGTCTCCACAATGAAACTTGTTCATGGGAGCTATGTCAAAAGCTTAGGAGAATACTTCAGGGTCCCAGTGCCACCGCCCCATTCCAAGGCTCTCATACACAAACACATATTAGGCCCCATCCTCAGGAGAGTCCATTCAACTCAGCCACCCCGGTTGCTCCCGCAGAGCCATCCGATCTCCACTGTTTTGTTGCTATGAGACAATTGGAATTCGAGGCGGCCTTCCCTGCCATCCATCCTCCAACGTTGCTCTGGAGTAATTCCATATGGGATGCCTGGAGCTGCCCAACAGGTCTCAATTGTCCCCCAGAAGGAATCCTTGAAGGAGGTATCCCACAACTCCCAACGTGGGAAAACCTCCATGGCCTTGAGATTCTGCTCCGTTTATGAAGGGGCAGTCATGCACAGAAACTCCAACCTGAGCCAACGTCTGATCCTCGCCCTGACTTCAGATGCATGAGATATTGGTTCAGATCTGCAGGGGGTACCTGCCGTGCCCTCGGCCTGAAGCCCAACTCTAGCTTGTGTTCTCAGACTTCTGTCCTCACACTCCTGGCCCAGAAGCCCTCAAGTTTGGCAATTCCGGACCCACAATGCAGCACTATGCCTGCTTTCTAGAAAAAATATCTTGCCTAAAGAGCTGCCCATGCACCTCAAATGAGGATAAACCTACATGGCACTCGACTGTACCAAAATCATATAGTCTAACCTGGGCTATAATGCACTGTCTGACACAACCTGAGCCAGAAACTCCTGACCAACACACAGGCTGCTGACCGCACACTGAGCATATCAGACCCGCCATGGCCTTAGGTCATCATCTCTTCCCAACTTCAGTTTTTCAGGCTTCAGAACCTAGACCTTATCTCCAACCACTGCCCAGGGTTGAAAGTGATGCAGACATCAGAACACCTTCCCCATGGCAAGAGACCCTGTGATTGGCATGTTGTCCAAAGTCAGTGTAGTTGAAACCAGTGTGGCCCATGAGGCCCCGCCTTTGCTCGCGGGCCCCATTGGTCACAACCACACATTATGACCCTCAGCCTGAGCCCAGTCCTCAAGTAAGGCCTCTCAGTGGCTGGATTTAGAGACAGCATATTGGGCCTTCCATGCCCCTATTCCAAATTTTTAACCATAGTTTGGGTTGTCGCTTCACTCTTCCCCAGGGCTCTGCTTTAGAATTCCTCTTCGGTTGGGACACCTGAGGTAACAAACCTGTGAGGAGACCTCCCATCCCACATATTGACGGAAAGAAATTGGGACCGGTCTAAATCCACAGAGAGGAAGATTCTTCCATGTCCCATGAGGCCTCCCCACATTCCACGCCGATCTTTGATACAAAATCCAGAGACAAAACCCTCAGCAAGCGCCTCAACTCGCTCTTTCTTCATATCCTGAAGATTTCTTCTCATGGTTTGTTGATTGGACCTGCCATACCTACGTCCCCAAACCTAAGCTGTTTGTGTTTTCAGACTTCTGTCCTCAAATTCCTGGGCCACACACCCTCCAGGCTGGGGCCCCTGGAGCCACACATTAGGACTGTGCCTACCCAATCCATGGGAATTCTGCCCATTCCATTTTCCAAAATCGTACATATTAGGAAAACCCTCCAAAGTTCCCGAGGCCATCCCAATAGTGTATGTCTCCCGGTACAAACAAGGGCGGTCTGACAACAGCTGAGCATCAACCTCCACTCATACCATAGATGGATGTCCCCAGAGAAGGAGATGGAACCAGACAGGACTCTAGGCCATAATCGGATCATTTCTTTGGTTTACAGGCATGTCTCCTCAAAAGCCTGGATTCCAAGACCAGCATAGGGGATTACTGAGGCACCCATCAGAACAAATCTCGTCTCCACAAGGAAACTTGTGCATGGGACCTATGTCAAAAGCTTAGGAGAATACTTCAGGGTCCCAGTGCTACCGACACATTGCAAGGCTTTAATGTACAGAAACACATATTAGGCCCCATCCTCAGGAAAGTCCATTTCAACTCAGCCACCCCGGTTGCTCCCGCAGAGCCATCAGATCTCAACTGTCTTGTTGCTTGGAGACAATGGGAATACGAGGCCCGCTTCCCTGGCATCCATCCCCGAACGGTGCTCTGGAGTCTTTCCATATGGGATATCCTGGAGCTGCCCAACAGGTCTCAATTGTCCCGCAGAAGGAATTTTTGAAGGGGGCATCCCACAACTCCCAACGTGGGAAAACCTCAATGGCCTCGAGATTCCGCTCCCTTCATGAAGCGGCCGTCATGCACAGAAACTCCACCTGAGACAACGTCTGATCCTCGCGCTGACTTCAGATGCATGAGATATTGGTTCAGATCTGCAGGGGGCACCTGCCGTGCCCTCGCCCTGAAACCCAAGTCTAGCTTGTCTTCTCAAACTTCCATCCTCACACTCCTGGCCACGAAGCCCTCAAGTTTGGCAATTCCGGACCCACAATGCAGCACTCTGCCTGCCCTCTAGAAAAAAGATTATTGCCTCATGAGCTGCCCAGGAACCTTAAATGAGGATCAACCTACACAGCACTCGACTTTACCCAAATTATATAGTCTAACCTGGGCACTAATGCACTGTCGAACACAACCTGAGCCCGGACCTCCTGACCAACACCCAGAAAGCTGACCGCACACTGAGCCCATAAAACCCGCCATGGGCTTAGGTCATCATCTCTACCCTACCTCAGTTTTCAGGCTTCAGAACCAAGACCTTATCTCCAATCACTGCCCAGGGGTGAGTGTGATGCAGAAAACAGAACTCCTTCCCCATTGCTAAAAACCTTGTGCTTGGCATGTTGTCCAACGTTCAGTGTAGTTGAAACCAGTGTGGCCCATGAGGCCCCGCCCATACTCGCGGGCCACATTGGTCACAAACACACATTGAGACCCTCAGACTGAGCCCAGTCCTCAAGTAAGGCCACTCAGTGGCTGGATGAAGAGATTGCATATTGGGCTTGCCATGCCCCTAGGCCCCAATTTTTAACCATAGTTCGGTTGTCCCTTCAGTCTTCCCCACGGCTTTGCTATGGAATTCCTCTTTTGGTGGGACACCTGAGGTAACAAAACTGAAATGAGTCCTCCTATCCCACAGATTGACGAAAAGCAATTGGGAATCGGGCCAAATCCTCAGAGAGGAAGATTCGTCCATGGCCCATGAGGCCTACCCGACATTCCACGGCCGACTCTGATACAAAATCCAGAAAAAAAAGCCTAAGCTAGCGCCTCAGACTCGCACTTTCTTCATATCCTAAAGAGTTCTTTTCATGGTTTGTAGATCGGGCCTGCCATACCTACGTCCCCAAACCTAAGCTGAGTTTGTGTTTCCAGACTTCTGTCCTCAAAGTTTTGGGCCACACACCCACCAGGCTGGGCCCCTGGAGCCACACATTAGGACTGTGCCTAATAATCCATGGGAATTCTGCCAATTCCATGGTCCAAATTCATACAAATTAGGAGAAACCTCCAAAGTCCCTGAGGCCATCCCAATACTTTTGGTCTCCCGGAACAAAAAAGGGCTGTCTGACACCAGCTGATAATTGACCTCCACTCATACCATAGATTGATGTCCCCAGAGAAGAAGATTGAACCAGACAGGACCCTAGGCCATAATAGGATCCATTGCTTTGGGTTACAGGCATGTGTCCTCAAAAGCCTGATTCCAATACGAGCATAGGGGTTTTCCTGAGGCACCCATCAGAACTCAACTCGTCTCCACAAGGAAACCTGTGCATGGGAGCCATGTCCAAAGCTTAGGAGAGTACTTCAGGGTCCGGTGCCAACGCCCCATTCCAAGGCCCTCATGGACACAAAAACACATTAGGACCCATCCTCAGGAAAGTCCATTTCAACTCAGCCACCCCGGTTGCTCCGGCAGAGCCATCAGATCTAAACTATCTTGTTGCTAGGAGACAATTGGAATGCGAGGTGGGCTTCCCAGGCATCCATTCGCGAACGGTGCTCTGGAGTCATTCCATATGGGATGTCCTGGAGCTGTCCAACAGTTCTCAATTGTCCCGCAGAAGGAATCCTTGAAGGGGGCATCCCACAACTCCCAAAGTGGGAAAACCTCAATGGCCTCGAGATTCCGCTCCCTTCATGAAGCGGCCGTCATGCACAGAAACTCCAACCTGAGCCAATGTCTGATCCTCGCCCTGACTTCAGATGCATGAGATATTTGTTCAGTCTGCAGGGGGTACCTGACGTGCCCTCGCCTTGAAACCCAAGTCTAGCTTGTCTTCTCAAACTTCCATCCTCACACTCCTGGCCCCGAAGCCCTCAAGTTTGGCAATTCCGGACCCACAATGCAGCACTCTGCCTGCCCTCTAGAAAAAAAATTATTGCCTCATGAGCTGCCCAGGCACCTTAAATGAGGATAAACCTACACAGCACTCGACTTTACTCAAATTATATAGTCTAACCTGGGCACTATTGCACTGTCGAACACAACCTGAGCCAGGACCTCCTACCAACACCCAGAAAGCTGACCGCACACTGAGCACATAAAACCCGCCATGGGCTTAGGTCATCATCTCTTCCCTACCTCAGTTTTCTGGCTTCAGAACCGAGACCTTATCACCAATCACTGCCCAGGGGTGAGTGTGATGCAGAAATCAGAACTCCTCCTTACCCATGGCAAGAACCCTTGCGGTTGGCACGTTGTCCAACGTTCAGTGTAGGAAAAACCAGCATTCACCCTGAGGCCCCGTCCATTCTTGAGTGCGAAGAGGGCATACACACGCATTGTGACCCTCAGCATGAGTCCTATCCTCTAGTAAGTCCTCTCAGTGGCTGGACCATTAGATGTCATAATGGGCTTGACATGTCCCTAAGCCCGAATTTTTAACCAGATTTCTGATTGTACAGTCGCCCCTCCCAGGGCTCTACTCTGGAATCCCTCATTTGGTGGGACACCTGAGGTTAAAAAAGAAAACAACAACAAAAACAAACAAACAAACAAAAAAAACGGACTTATTCCAGCCCACAGAATGACCCCAAACTCTTTGGACGGGGCCCAACCACCAGAGAGTAAGACTCGTCCATTTCCCATGAAGTCACCCAGAAATTCCACGACCATGAGTGACACGATATCCAGAGACAAAAACTTGAGCAGGAGCCTCACAGTCGCGATTCTTTCAAATCCCGAAGAGACCTCCTCATGGTCTGTAGATCAGTCCTGCCATACCGATGACCCGAAACATAAGCCGAGTCTGTGTTTTCAGACAACTGTCCAAACAGCCCTGGCCTACACAACCTACAGGCTCAGGCCCCTGGAGCCAAACCTGAGGACTGTACTTGCCCGCTCCAAGGGAATTGTGTGTGCCCATTCCAATGGCCACAACCCTTCTAATAGGATAAACCTCCAAAGACCCTGATCCAGGGACAATCTGAGCCCAAATGAGCACCTACCTGCACTCAGACCCATAGACAGATGTCCCCAGAGGTAAAAAGGAAAGAACAGGCCCCTAGGCACTAATCAGATCCATTGCTTTGGTTGCCAGGCATCTCTCCTCTGAGGCCTGGATTTCAAAAGCAGCATATAGCTGTTTCTTGACTCACCCATCAGAAAACATCTCATCTACACATGGGAAACTTGCACGTTGGAGCTGTGTCGAAACCTCCGTTTAGGAGAACCCTTTAGGGCCCCGGTGCCTCCGCTTCATTCCAAGGTCTCCACAGACACAAACAAATTAGGACCCATCCCCAGGGCTGTCCATTTCAACTCAGGGCCCTCGGTTTCTCCCCACAGATCCAGGAGATCTAACCTGTCTTGTTGCTAGGAGACAATTGGAATGCGAGGTGGGCTACCCAGCCATCCATCCTTAGAACCCTGTTCAGAATCATTGGCTTCGACCCAAACAACAGGTCTCAATTGTCCTGCAGAATACTCTATGCAGTTTGGAGCGTCTCACAACTCCCATCGTGGGAAAACCCCCATGGCCTCGTGATGACCCCCATTCATGAAGGGGCCATCAGCGACAGAAACTCCAACCTGAGCGATCGTCTGATCCTCGCCCTGACTTCAGATGCACGAGATCTAGATTCAGGTCTGTAGATTGTGCCTGCCATGGCCTAACACAGAAACCTAAGCCTAGCTGTGTTCACAGACTTTTGTCGTCAGACTACTGGCCCACATGCCCTCCAGTTTGGCAATCCAGAACTACAATGCAGCACTCTGCCTGCCCTCCTGAAGAAAAACATTGTCTTCTGGGGCTACACAGTAACCCTAAATGAGGATCAACCTGCACCAACCTTGGCTGTACCCCAAATACATAGGCTGACAAGGGCATTAATGCCCTTTCTGACACAGCCTGAGCCTGGACCCCCGGACCCCTCCCTGACAGCTGGCCGCGCACTGAGCACATCGAACCGCCATGGCCTTAGGTCGTCATCTCTTCCCAACCTCGGTTTTCAGGTTTCAGAACCTAGACCTTATCTCCAATCACTGCCCAGGGTTGAAGGTGATGCAGAAATCAGAACTCCTTCCCCATGGCAAGAAACCTTGTGGTTGGCATGTTGTCCAACCTTCAGTGTAGTTGAAACCAGTGTGGCCCATGAGGCCCCGCCCATGCTCGCGGGCCACATTGGTCACAAACACACATTGTGACCCTCAGGCTGAGCCCAGTCCTCAAGTAAGGCCACTCAGTAGCTGGATGCAGAGATAGCATATTGGGCTTGCCATGCCCCTAGGCCCCAATTTTTAACCATAGTTCGGGTTGTCCCTTCAGTCTTCCCCACGGCTTTGCTTTGGAATTCCTCTTTTGGTGGGACACCTGAGGTAGAAAAGTAAAATGAGTCCTCCCATCCCACAGATTGACGAAAAGCAATTGGGAATCGGGCCAAATCCTCAGAGAGGAAGATTCGTCCATGGCCCAGAAGGACTCGCCGTCATTCCACGGCGGTCGCTGATACAAAATCCAGAGACAAAAGCCTGAGCAAGCGCCTCAGACTCACACTTTCTTCATATCCTGAAGAGTTTTTCTCATGGTTTGTAGATCGGGCCTGCCATACCTACGTCCCCAAACCTAAGCTGAGTTTGTGTTTTCAGAGTTCTATCCTCAAAATCTTAGGCCACACACCCTCCAGGCTGGGCTCCTGAAGCCACACATTAGGACTGTGCCTACCAATCCATGGGAATTCTGCCCATTCCATGGTCCAAAATCGGACAAATTAGGAGAAACCTCCAAAGTCCCTGAGGCCATCCCAATACTTTTGGTCGCCAGGAACAAACAAGGACTGTCTGACACCAGCTGATAATCGACCTCCACTCATACCATAGATGGATGTCCCCAGAGAAGAAGATTGAACCAGACAAGACCCTAGGCCATAATAGGATCCATTGCTTTGGGTTACAGACATATGTCCTCAAAAGCCTGATTCCAATACGAGCATAGGGGTCTTCCTGAGGCACCCATCAGAACTCATCTCGTCTCCACAAGGAAACCTGTGCATGGGAGCCATGTCCAAAGCTTAGGAGAGTACTTCAAGGTCCCGGTGCCACCGCCCCATTCCAAGGCCCTCATGGACCCAAAACCACCTTAGGACCCATCATCAGGAAAGTCCATTTCAACTCAGCCACCCCGATAGCTCTGGCAGAGCCATCAGAACTAAACTGTGTTGTTGCTAGGAGAAAATTGGAATGCGAGGCGGGCTTCCCAGGCATTGATCCGCGAACGGTGCTCTGGAGTCATTCCATATGGGATGTCCTGGAGCTGTCCAACAGTTCTCAATTGTCCCGCAGAAGGAATCCTTGAAGGGGGCATCCCACAACTCCCAAAGTGGGAAAACCTCAATGGGCTCGAGATGCCGCTCCCTTCATGAAGCGGCCGTCATGCACAGAAACTCCAACCTGAGCCAACGTCTGATCCTCGACCTGACTTCAGATGCATGAGATATTGGTTCAGATCTGCAGGGGGAACCTGCCGTGCCCTCGCCCTGAAACCCAAGTCTAGCTTGTCTTCTCAGACCTCCGTCCTCACACTCCTGGCCCCGAAGCCCTCAAGATTGGCAATTCCGGACCCACAATGCAGCACTCTGCCTGCCCTTTAGAAAAAAAAAAATTATTGCCTCATGAGCTGCCCAGGCACCTTAAATGAGGATAAACCTACACAGCACTCGACTTTACAAAAATTATATAGTCTAACTTGGGCAGTAATGCACTGTCGAACACAACCTGAGCCCGGACCTCCTGACCAACACCCAGAAAGCTGACTGCACACTGAGCACAAAAAACCTGCCATGGCCTTAGGTCATCATCTCTTCCCTACCTCAGTTCTCAGGCTTCAGAACCGAGACCTTATCTCCAAACACTGCCCAAAGGTGAGTGTGATGCAGAAATCAGAACTCCTCCTTACCCATGGCAAGAAACCTTGTGGTTGGCACGTTGTCCAACGTTCAGTGTAGGAGAAACCAGCATTCACCCTGAGGCCCCGCCCATTCTTGAGTGCGACGAGGGCATAGACACGCATTGACCCTCAGCATGAGTCCTGTCCTCTATTAAATCCTCTCAGTGGCTGGAACATTAGATATCATAATGGGCTTGACATGTCCCTAGGCCCCAATTTTTAACCAGATTTCTGATTGTCCAGTCGCCCCTCCCCAGGGCTCTACTCTGGAATCCCTCATTTGGTGGGACACCTGAGGTTAAAAAAGAAAACAACAACAACAACAACAACAAAAAAAAAACGGACTTATTCCAGCCCACAGAATGACCGCAAACTCTTTGGACGGGGCCAAACCACCAGAGAGTAAGACTCGTCCATTTCCCATGAGGTCACCCAGAAATTCCACGACCATGAGTGACACGATATCCAGAGACAAAAACTTGAGCAGGAGCCTCACACTCGTGCTTCTTTTAAATCCCGAAGAGATCTCCTCATGGTCTGTAGATCAGTCCTGCCATACCTATGACCCGAAACATAAGCCGAGTCTGTGTTTTCAGACAACTGTCCAAACAGCCCTGGCCTACACAACCTACAGGCTCAGGCCCCTGGAGCCAAACCTGAGGACTGTAATTGCCCTCTCCAAAGGAATTGTGTGTGCCCATTCCAATGGCCACAAGCCTTCTAATAGGATAAACCTCCAAATCCCTGATCCATCTCAATAGTGGTGGCTTCCCAGGAAAAACAGGGGCAATCTGAGCCCAACTGAGCACCTACCTGCACTCAGACCCATAGACAGATGTCCCCAGAGGTAAAAAGGAAAGAACAGGCCCCTAGGCACTAATCAGATCCATTGCTTTGGTTGCCAGGCATCTCTCCTCAGTGGCCTGGATCATAAGCAGCATATAGCTGTTTCTTGACTCACCCATCAGAAAACATCTCATCTACACATGGGAAACTTGCACGTTGGAGCTGTGTCAAAGCCTCTGTTTAGGAGAACCCTTTAGGGCCCCAGTGCCACCGCTTCATTCCAAGGTCTCCATAGGCACAAAAGCACATTAGGACCCATCCCCAGGGGTGTCCATTTCAACTCAGCGTCCTCGGTTGCTCCCCACAGATCCAGGAGATCTAACCTGTCTTGTTGCTAGGAGACAATTGGAATGCGAGGTGGGCTACCCAGCCATCCATCCTTAGAACCCTGCTCAGAATCATTGGTCTGGAGCCAAACAACAGGTCTCAATTGTCCTGCAGAAGACTCTCTGCAGTTTGGAGCGTCTCACAACTCCCATCATGGGAAAATCCCCATGGCCTCGTTATGCCCTTCCATTCATAAAGGGGCCATCAGGGACAGAAACTCCAACCTGAGCGATCGTCTGATCCTCGCCCTGACTTCAGATGCACGAGATCTCGATTCAGGTCTGTAGATTGTGCCTGCCATGGCCTCACCCTGAAACCTAAGCCTAGCTTGTGTTCTCAGACTTTTGTCGTCAGACTACTGGCCCACAAGCCCTCCAGTTTGGCAATCTAGAACAACAATGCAGCACTCTGCCTGCCCACCAGAAGAAAAACATTGTCCTCTGGGGCTACCCAGTAACCCCAAATGAGGATCAACCTCCACCGACCTTGGCTGTACCCCAAATACATAAGCTTACCAGGGCACTAATACCCTTTCTGACACAGCCTGAGCCTGGACCCCTGGCCCCTCCCAGACAGCTGGCCGCACACTGAGCACATCGAGCCGCCATGGCCTTAGGTCGTCATCTCTTCCCAACCACGGTTTTCAGGTTTCAGAACCTAGACCTTATCTCCAATCACTGCCCAGGGTTGAAGGTGATGCAGAAATCAGAACTCCTTCCCCATGGCAAGAAACCTTGTGGTTGGCATGTTGTCCAACCTTCAGTGTAGTTGAAACCAGTGTGGCCCATGAGGCCCGGCCCATGCTCGCGGGCCACATTGGTCACAAACACACATTGTGACCCTCAGGCTGAGCCCAGTCCTCAAGTAAGGCCCCTCAGTGGCTGGATGAAGAGATAGCATATTGGTCTTGCAATGCCCCTAGGCCCCAATTTTTAACCATAGTTCGGGTTGTCCCTTCAGTCTTCCCCACGGCTTTGCTATGGAATTCCTCTTTTGGTGGGACACCTGAAGTAACAAATCTGAAATGTGTCCTCCTATCCCACAGATTGACGAAAAGCAATTGGGAATCGGGCCAAATCCGCAGAGAGGTAGATTCGTCCATGGCCCATGAGGCCTCCCCGACATTCCACGGCCGTCGCTGATACAAAATCCAGAGACAAAAGCCTAAGCTAGCGCCTCAGACTCGCACTTTCTTCATATCCTAAAGAGTTCTTCTCATGGTTTATAGATCGGGCCTGCCATACCTACGTCCCCAAACCTAAGCTGAGTTTGTGTTTCCAGACTTCTGTCCTCAAAGTCTTGGGCCACACACCCTCCAGGCTGGGCCGCTGGAGCCACACATTAGGAATGTGCCTACCAATCCATGGGAATTCTGCCCATTCCATGGTCCAAAATCGTACAAATTAGGAGAAACCTCCAAAGTCCCTGAGGCCATCCCAATAGTTTAGGTCGCCCGGAACAAACAAGGGCTGTCTGACTCCAGCTCATAATCGACCTCCACTCATACCATAGATGGATGTCCCCAGAGAAGAAGATTGAACCAGACAGGACCCTAGGCCATAATAGGATCAATTGCTTTGGGTTACAGGCATGTGGTTTCAAACGCCTGATTCCAATACGAGCATAGGGGTTTTCCTGAGGAACCCATCAGAAATCATCTCGTCTCCACAAGGAAACCTGTGCATGGGAGCCATGTCCAAAGCTTAGGAGAGTACTTCAGGGTCCCGGTGCCACCGCCCCATTCCAAGGCCATCATGGACCCAAAAACACATTAGGACCCATCCTCAGGAAAGTCCGTTTCCTCAGCCACCCCGATTGCTCCGGCAGAGAGATCAGATCTAAACTGTCTTGTTGCTAGGAGACAATTGGAATGCTAGGCGGGCTTCCCAGGCATCCATCCGCGAACGGTGCTCTGGAGTCATTCCATATGGGATGTCCTGGAGCTGTCCAACTGGTCTCAATTGTCCCGCAGAAGGAATCTTTGAAGGGGGCATCCCACGACTCCCAACGTGGGAAAACCTCAATGGCCTCGAGATGCCGCTCCCTTTATGAAGCGGCAGTCATGCACAGAAACTCCGACCTGAGCCAACGTCTGATCCTCGCCCTGACTTCAGATGCATGAGATATTGGTTGAGATCTGCAGGGGTAACCTGCCATGCCCTCGCCCTGAAACCCAAGTCTAGCTTGTCTTCTCAGACTTCCGTCCTCACACTCCTGGCCCCGAAGCCCTCAAGTTTGGCAATTCCGGACCCACAATGCAGCACTCTGCCTGCCCTCTAAAAAAAAAAATTATTGCCTCATGAGCTGCCCAGGCACCTTAAATGAGGATCAACCTACACAGCACTCGACTTTACAAAAATTATATAGTCTAACTTGGGCACTAATGCACTGTCGAACACAACCTGAGCCCGGACCTCCTGACCAACACCCAGAAATCTGACCGCACACTGAGCACATAAAACCTGCCATGGCCTTAGGTCATCATCTCTTCCCTACTTCAGTTCTCAGGCTTCAGAACCGAGACCTTATCTCCAATCACTGCCCAGGGGTGAGTGTGATGCAGAAATCAGAACTCCTCCTTACCCATGGCAAGAACCCTTGTGTTTGGCACGTTGTCCAAAGTTCAGTGTAGGAGAAACCAGCATTCACGCTGAGGCCCCGCCCATTCTTGAGTGCGACGAGGGCATAGACACGCATTGTGACCCTCAGCATGAGTCCTGTAATCTATTAAATCCTCTCAGAGGCTGGACCATTAGATGTCATAATGGGCTTGACATGTCCCTAGGCCCCAATTTTTAACCAGATTTCTGATTGTCCAGTCGCCCCTCCCCAGGGCTCTACTCTGGAATCCCTCATTTGGTGGGACACCTGAGGTTAAAAAAGAAAACAACAACAACAAAAAAAAAAACGGACTTATTCCAGCCCACAGAATGACCCCAAACTCTTTGGACGGGGCCAAACCACCAGAGAGTAAGACTCGTCCATTTCCCATGAGGTCACCCAGAAATTCCACGACCATGAGTGACACGATATCCAGAGACAAAAACTTGAGCAGGAGCCTCACACTCGTGCTTCTTTTAAATCCCGAAGAGATCTCCTCATGGTCTGTAGATCAGTCCTGCAATACCTATGACCCGAAACATAAGCCGAGTCTGTGTTTTCAGACAACTGTCCAAACAGCCCTGGCCTACACAACCTACAGGCTCAGGCCCCTGGAGCCAAACCTGAGGACTGTAATTGCCCTCTCCAAAGGAATTGTGTGTGCCCATTCCAATGGCCACAAGCCTTCTAATAGGATAAACCTCCAAATCCCTGATCCATCTCAATAGTGGTGGCTTCCCAGGAAAAACAGGGGCAATCTGAGCCCAACTGAGCACCTACCTGCACTCAGACCCATAGACAGATGTCCCCAGAGGTAAAAAGGAAAGAACAGGCCCCTAGGCACTAATCAGATCCATTGCTTTGGTTGCCAGGCATCTCTCCTCAGTGGCCTGGATCAAAAGCAGCATATAGCTGTTTCCTGACTCACCATCAGAAAACATCTCATCTACACATGGGAAACTTGCACGTTGGAGCTGTGTCAAAGCCTCTGTTTAGGAGAACCCTTTAGGGCCCCAGGGCCACCGCTTCATTCCAAGGTCTCCATAGGCACAAAAGCCCATTAGGACCCATCCCCAGGGGTGTCCATTTCAACTCAGCGTCCTCGGTTGCTCCCCACAGATCCAGGAGATCTAACCTGTCTTGTTGCTAGGAGACAATTGGAATGCGAGGTGGGCTACCCAGCCATCCATCCTTAGAACCCTGCTCAGAATCATTGGCTTGGAGTCAAACAACAGGTCTCAATTGTCCTGCAGAAGACTCTCTGCAGTTTGGAGCGTCTCACAACTCCCATCATGGGAAAATCCCCATGGCCTCGTTATGCCCTTCCATTCATAAAGGGGCCATCAGGGACAGAAACTCCAACCTGAGCGATCGTCTGATCCTCGCCCTGACTTCAGATGCACGAGATCTCGATTCAGGTCTGTAGATTGTGCCTGCCATGGCCTCACCCTGAAACCTAAGCCTAGCTTGTGTTCTCAGACTTTTGTCGTCAGACTACTGGCCCACAAGCCCTCCAGTTTGGCAATCTAGAACAACAATGCAGCACTCTGCCTGCCCACCAGAAGAAAAACATTGTCCTCTGGGGCTACCCAGTAACCCCAAATGAGGATCAACCTCCACCGACCTTGGCTGTACCCCAAATACATAAGCTTACCAGGGCACTAATACCCTTTCTGACACAGCCTGAGCCTGGACCCCTGGCCCCTCCCAGACAGCTGGCCGCACACTGAGCACATTGAGCCGCCATGGCCTTAGATCGTCATCTCTTCCCAACCACGGTTTTCAGGTTTCAGAACCTAGACCTTATCTCCAATCTCTGCCCAGGGTTGAAGGTGATGCAGAAATCAGAACTCCTTCCCCATGGCAAGAAACCTTGTGGTTGGCATGTTGTCCAACCTTCAGTGTAGTTGAAACCAGTGTGGCCCATGAGGCCCGGCCCATGCTCGCGGGCCACATTGGTCACAAACACACATTGTGACCCTCAGGCTGAGCCCAGTCCTCAAGTAAGGCCCCTCAGTGGCTGGATGAAGAGATAGCATATTGGTCTTGCAATGCCCCTAGGCCCCAATTTTTAACCATAGTTCGGGTTGTCCCTTCAGTCTTCCCCACGGCTTTGCTATGGAATTCCTCTTTTGGTGGGACACCTGAAGTAACAAATCTGAAATGTGTCCTCCTATCCCACAGATTGACGAAAAGCAATTGGGAATCGGGCCAAATCCTCAGAGAGGTAGATTCGTCCATGGCCCATGAGGCCTCCCCGACATTCCACGGCCGTCGCTGATACAAAATCCAGAGACAAAAGCCTAAGCTAGCGCCTCAGACTCGCACTTTCTTCATATCCTAAAAAGTTCTTCTCATGGTTTATAGATCGGGCCTGCCATACCTACGTCCCCAAACCTAAGCTGAGTTTGTGTTTCCAGACTTCTGTCCTCAAAGTCTTGGGCCACACACCCTCCAGGCTGGGCCGCTGGAGCCACACATTAGGACTGTGCCTACCAATCCATGGGAATTCTGCCCATTCCATGGTCCAAAATCGTACAAATTAGGAGAAACCTCCAAAGTCCCTGAGGCCATCCCAATAGTGTAGGTCGCCCGGAACAAACAAGGGCTGTCTGACTCCAGCTCATAATCGACCTCCACTCATACCATAGATGGATGTCCCCAGAGAAGAAGATTGAACCGGACAGGACCCTAGGCCATAATAGGATCAATTGCTTTGGGTTACAGGCATGTGGTTTCAAACGCCTGATTCCAATACGAGCATAGGGGTTATCCTGAGGCACCCATCAGAACTCATCTCGTCTCCACAAGGAAACCTGTGCATGGGAGCCATGTCCAAAGCTTAGGAGAGTACTTCAGGGTCCCGGTGCCACCGCCCCATTCCAAGGCCCTCATGGACCCAAAAACACATTAGGACCCATCCTCAGGAAAGTCCGTTTCCTCAGCCACCCCGATTGCTCCGGCAGAGAGATCAGATCTAAACTGTCTTGTTGCTAGGAGACAATTGGAATGCTAGGCGGGCTTCCCAGGCATCCATCCGCGAACGGTGCTCTGGAGTCATTCCATATGGGATGTCCTGGAGCTGTCCAACTGGTCTCAATTGTCCCGCAGAAGGAATCTTTGAAGGGGGCATCCCACGACTCCCAACGTGGGAAAACCTCAATGGCCTCGTGATGCCGCTCCCTTTATGAAGCGGCAGTCATGCACAGAAACTCCGACCTGAGCCAACGTCTGATCCTCGCCCTGACTTCAGATGCATGAGATATTGGTTCAGATCTGCAGGGGTAACCTGCCGTGCCCTCGCTCTGAAACCCAAGTCTAGCTTGTATTCTCAGACTTCCGTCCTCACACTCCTGGCCCTGAAGCCCTCAAGTTTGGCAATTCCGGACCCACAATGCAGCACTCTGCCTGCCCTCTAGAAAAAAAAAAATTATTGCCTCATGAGCTGCCCAGGCACCTTAAATGAGGATCAACCTACACAGCACTCGACTTTACAAAAATTATATAGTCTAACTTGGGCACTAATGCACTGTCGAACACAACCTGAGCCCGGACATCCTGACCAACACCCAGAAAGCTGACCGCACACTGAGCACATAAAACCTGCCATGGCCTTAGGTCATCATCTCTTCCCTACCTCAGTTCTCAGGCTTCAGAACCGAGACCTTATCTCCAATCACTGCCCAGGGGTGAGTGTGATGCAGAAATCAGAACTCCTCCTTACCCATGGCAAGAACCCTTGTGTTTGGCACGTTGTCCAACGTTCAGTGTAGGAGAAACCAGCATTCACCCTGAGGCCCCGCCCATTCTTGAGTGCGACGAGGGCATAGACACGCATTGTGACCCTCAGCATGAGTCCTGTAATCTATTAAATCCTCTCAGTGGCTGGACCATTAGATGTCATAATGGGCTTGACATGTCCCTAGGCCCCAATTTTTAACCAGATTTCTGATTGTCCAGTCGCCCCTCCCCAGGGCTTTACTCTGGAATCCCTCATTTGGTGGGACACCTGAGGTTAAAAAAGAAAACAACAACAACAACAACAACAAAAAAAAAAACGGACTTATTCCAGCCCACAGAATGACCCCAAACTCTTTGGAAGGGGCCAAACCACCAGAGAGTAAGACTCGTCCATTTCCCATGAGGTCACCCAGAAATTCCACGACCATGAGTGACACGATATCCAGAGACAAAAACTTGAGCAGGAGCCTCACACTCGTGCTTCTTTTAAATCCCGAAGAGATCTCCTCATGGTCTGTAGATCAGTCCTGCCATACCTATGACCCGAAACATAAGCCGAGTCTGTGTTTTCAGACAACTGTCCAAACAGCCCTGGCCTAACAACCTACAGGCTCAGGCCCCTGGAGCCAAACCTGAGGACTGTAATTGCCCTCTCCAAAGGAATTGTGTGTGCCCATTCCAATGGCCACAAGCCTTCTAATAGGATAAACCTCCAAATCCCTGATCCATCTCAATAGTGGTGGCTTCCCAGGAAAAACAGGGGCAATCTGAGCCCAACTGAGCACCTACCTGCACTCAGACCCATAGACAGATGTCCCCAGAGGTAAAAAGGAAAGAACAGGCCCCTAGGCACTAATCAGATTCATTGCTTTGGTTTCCAGGCATCTCTCCTCAGTGGCCTGGATCAAAAGCAGCATATAGCTGTTTCCTGACTCACCCATCAGAAAACATCTCATCTACACATGGGAAACTTGCACGTTGGAGCTGTGTCAAAGCCTCTGTTTAGGAGAACCCTTTAGGGCCCCAGTGCCACCGCTTCATTCCAAGGTCTCCATAGGCACAAAAGCACATTAGGACTTATCCCCAGGGGTGTCCATTTCAACTCAGCGTCCTCGGTTGCTCCCCACAGATCCAGGAGATCTCACCTGTCTTGTTGCTAGGAGACAATTGGAATGCGAGGTGTGCTACCCAGCCATCCATCCTTAGAACCCTGCTCAGAATCATTGGCCTGGAGCCAAACAACAGGTCTCACTTGTCCTGCAGAAGACTCTCTGCAGTTTGGAGCGTCTCACAACTCCCATCATGGGAAAATCCCCATGGCCTCGTTATGCCCTTCCATTCATAAAGGGGCCATCAGGGACAGAAACTCCAACCTGAGCGATCGTCTGATCCTCGCCCTGACTTCAGATGCACGAGATCTCGATTCAGGTCTGTAGATTGTGCCTGCCATGGCCTCACCCAGAAACCTAAGCCTAGCTTGTGTTCTCAGACTTTTGTCGTCAGACTACTGGCCCACAAGCCCTCCAGTTTGGCAATCTAGAACAACAATGCAGCACTCTGCCTGCCCACCAGAAGAAAAACATTGTCCTCTGGGGCTACCCAGTAACCCCAAATGAGGATCAACCTCCACCGACCTTGGCTGTACCCCAAATACATAAGCTTACCAGGGCACTAATACCCTTCTGACACAGCCTGAGCCTGGACCCCTGGCCCCTCCCAGACAGCTGGCCGCACACTGAGCACATCGAGCCGCCATGGCCTTAGGTCGTCATCTCTTCCCAACCTCGGTTTTCAGGTTTCAGAACCTAGACCTTATCTCCAATCACTGCCCAGGGTTGAAGGTGATGCAGAAATCAGAACTCCTTCCCCATGGCAAGAAACCTTGTGGTTGGCATGTTGTCCAACCTTCAGTGTAGTTGAAACCAGTGTGGCCCATGAGGCCCGGCCCATGCTCGCGGGCCACATTGGTCACAAACACACATTGTGACCCTCAGGCTGAGCCCAGTCCTCAAGTAAGGCCCCTCAGTGGCTGGATGAAGAGATAGCATATTGGTCTTGCAATGCCCCTAGGCCCCAATTTTTAACCATAGTTCGGGTTGTCCCTTCAGTCTTCCCCACGGCTTTGCTATGGAATTCCTCTTTTGGTGGGACACCTGAAGTAACAAATCTGAAATGTGTCCTCCTATCCCACAGATTGACGAAAAGCAATTGGGAATCGGGCCAAATCCTCAGAGAGGTAGATTCGTCCATGGCCCATGAGGCCTCCCCGACATTCCACGGCCGTCGCTGATACAAAATCCAGAGACAAAAGCCTAAGCTAGCGCCTCAGACTCGCACTTTCTTCATATCCTAAAGAGTTCTTCTCATGGTTTATAGATCGGGCCTGCCATACCTACGTCCCCAAACCTAAGCTGAGTTTGTGTTTCCAGACTTCTGTCCTCAAAGTCTTGGGCCACACACCCTCCAAGCTGGGCCGCTGGAGCCACACATTAGGACTGTGCCTACCAATCCATGGGAATTCTGCCCATTCCATGGTCCAAAATCGTACAAATTAGGAGAAACTTCCAAAGTCCCTGAGGCCATCCCAATAGTGTAGGTCGCCCGGAACAAACAAGGGCTGTCTGACTCCAGCTCATAATCGACCTCCACTCATACCATAGATGGATGTCCCCAGAGAAGAAGATTGAACCAGACAAGACCCTAGGCCATAATAGGATCAATTGCTTTGGGTTACAGGCATGTGGTTTCAAACGCCTGATTCCAATACGAGCATAGGGGTTTTCCTGAGGCACCCATCCGAACTCAACTCGTCTCCACAAGGAAACCTGTGCATGGGAGCCATGTCCAAAGCTTAGGAGAGTACTTCAGGGTCCCGGTGCCACCGCCCCATTCCAAGGCCCTCATGGACACAAAAACACATTAGGACCCATCCTCAGGAAAGTCCGTTTCCTCAGCCACCCCGATTGCTCCTGCAGAGAGATCAGATCTAAACTGTCTTGTTGCTAGGAGACAGTTGGAATGCTAGGCGGGCTTCCCAGGCATCCATCCGCGAACGGTGCTCTGGAGTCATTCCATATGGGATGTCCTGGAGCTGTCCAACTGGTCTCAATTGTCCCGCAGAAGGAATCTTTGAAGGGGGCATCCCACAACTCCCAACGTGGGAAAACCTCAATGGCCTCGAGATGCCGCTCCCTTTATGAAGCGGCAGTCATGCACAGAAACTCCGACCTGAGCCAACGTCTGATCCTCGCCCTGACTTCAGATGCATGAGATATTGGTTCAGATCTGCAGGGGTAACCTGCCGTGCCCTCGCTCTGAAACCCAAGTCTAGCTTGTCTTCTCAGACTTCCGTCCTCACACTCCTGGCCCCGAAGCCCTCACGTTTGGCAATTCCGGACCCACAATGCAGCACTCTGCCTGCCCTCTAAAAAAAAAAATTATTGCCTCATGAGCTGCCCAGGCACCTTAAATGAGGATCAACCTACACAGCACTCGACTTTACAAAAATTATATAGTCTAACTTGGGCACTAATGCACTGTCGAACACAACCTGAGCCCAGACCTCCTGACCAACACCCAGAAATCTGACCGCACACTGAGCACATAAAACCTGCCATGGCCTTAGGTCATCATCTCTTCCCTACCTCAGTTCTCAGGCTTCAGAACCGAGACCTTATCTCCAATCACTGCCCAGGGGTGAGTGTGATGCAGAAATCAGAACTCCTCCTTACCCATGGCAAGAACCCTTGTGTTTGGCACGTTGTCCAAAGTTCAGTGTAGGAGAAACCAGCATTCACGCTGAGGCCCCGCCCTTTCTTGAGTGCGACGAGGGCATAGACACGCATTGTGACCCTCAGCATGAGTCCTGTAATCTATTAAATCTTCTCAGAGGCTGGACCATTAGATGTCATAATGGGCTTGACATGTCCCTAGGCCCCAATTTTTAACCAGATTTCTGATTGTCCAGTCGCCCCTCCCCAGGGCTCTACTCTGGAATCCCTCATTTGGTGGGACACCTGAGGTTAAAAAAGAAAACAACAACAACAACAAAAAAAAAAAAACGGACTTATTCCAGCCCACAGAATGACACCAAACTCTTTGGACGAGGCCAAACCACCAGAGAGTAAGACTCGTCCATTTCCCATGAGATCACCCAGAAATTCCACGACCATGAGTGACACGATATCCAGAGACAAAAACTTGAGCAGGAGCCTCACACTCGTGCTTCTTTTAAATCCCGAAGAGATCTCCTCATGGTCTGTAGATTAGTCCTGCCATACCTATGACCCGAAACATAAGCCGAGTCTGTGTTTTCAGACAACTGTCCAAACAGCCCTGGCCTACACAACCTACAGGCTCAGGCCCCTGGAGCCAAACCTGAGGACTGTAATTGCCCTCTCCAAAGGAATTGTGTGTGCCCATTCCAATGGCCACAAGCCTTCTAATAGGATAAACCTCCAAATCCCTGATCCATCTCAATAGTGGTGGCTTCCCAGGAAAAACAGGGGCAATCTGAGCCCAACTGAGCACCTACCTGCACTCAGACCCATAGACAGATGTCCCCAGAGATAAAAAGGAAAGAACAGGCCCCTAGGCACTAATCAGATCCATTGCTTTGGTTGCCAAGCATCTCTCCTCAGAGGCCTGGATTTCAAAAGCAGCATATAGCTGTTTCTTGACTCACCCATCAGAAAACATCTCATCTACACATGGGAAACTTGCACGATGGAGCTGTGTCAAAGCCTCTGTTTAGGAGAACCCTTTAGGGCCCCAGGGCCACCGCTTCATACCAAGGTCTCCATAGGCACAAAAGCATATTAGGACCCATCCCCAGGGGTGTCCATTTCAACTCAGCATCCTCGGTTGCTCCCCACAGATCCAGGAGATCTAACCTGTCTTGTTGCTAGGAGACAATTGGAATGCGAGGTGGGCTACCCAGCCATCCATCCTTAGAACCCTGCTCAGAATCATTGGCTTGGAGTCAAACAACAGGTCTCAATTGTCCTGCACAAGACTCTCTGCAGTTTGGAGCGTCTCACAACTCCCATCATGGGAAAACCCCCATGGCCTCGTTATGCCCTTCCATTCATAAAGGGGCCATCAGGGACAGAAACTCCAACCTGAGCGATCGTCTGATCCTCGCCCTGACTTCAGATTCACGAGATCTCGATTCAGGTCTGTAGATTGTGCCTGCCATGGCCTCACCCAGAAACCTAAGCCTAGCTTGTGTTCTCAGACTTTTGTCGTCAGACTACTGGCCCACAAGCCCTCCAGTTTGGCAATCTAGAACAACAATGCAGCACTCTGCCTGCCCACCAGAAGAAAAACATTGTCCTCTGGGGCTACCCAGTAACCCCAAATGAGGATCAACCTCCACCGACCTTGGCTGTACCCCAAATACATAAGCTTACCAGGGCACTAATACCCTTTCTGACACAGCCTGAGCCTGGACCCCCTGGCCCCTCAAGACAGCTGGCCGCACACTGAGCACATCGAGCCGCCATGGCCTTAGGTCGTCATCTCTTCCCAACCTCGGTTTTCAGGTTTCAGAACCTAGACCTTATCTCCAATCACTGCCCAGGGTTGAAGGTGATGCAGAAATCAGAACTCCTTCCCCATGGCAAGAAACCTTGTGGTTGGCATGTTGTCCAACCTTCAGTGTAGTTGAAACCAGTGTGGCCCATGAGGCCCCGCCCATGCTCGCGGGCCACATTGGTCACAAACACACATTGTGACCCTCAGGCTGAGCCCAGTCCTCAAGTAAGGCCCCTCAGTGGCTGGATGAAGAGATAGCATATTGGGCTTGCCATGCCCCTAGGCCCCAATTTTTAACCATAGTTCGGGTTGTCCCTTCAGTCTTCCCCACGGCTTTGCTATGGAATTCCTCTTTTGGTGGGACACCTGAGGTAACAAAACTGACATGAGTCCTCCCCTCTCACAGATTGACGAAAAGCAATTGGGAATCGGGCCAAATCCTCAGAGAGGTAGATTCGTCCATGGCCCATGAGGCCTCCCCGACATTCCACGGCCCTCGCTGATACAAAATCCAGAGACAAAAGCCTAAGCTAGCGCCTCAGACTCGCACTTTCTTCATATCCTAAAGAGTTCTTCTAATGATTTGTAGATCGGGCCTGCCATACCTACGACCCCAAACCTAAGCTGAGTTTGTGTTTCCAGACTTCTGTCCTCAAAGTCTTGGGCCACACACCCTCCAGGCTGGGCCGCTGGAGCCACACATTAGGACTGTGCCTACAAATCCATGGGAATTCTCCCCATTCCATGGTCCAAAATCGTACAAATTAGGAGAAACCTCCAAAGTCCCTGAGGCCATCCCAATAGTATAGGTCGCCAGGAACAAACAAGTGCTGTCTGACACCAGCTCATAATCGACCTCCACTCATACCTTAGATGGATGTCCCCAGAGAAGAAGATTGAACCAGACAGGACCCTAGGCCATAATAGGATCCATTCCTTTGGGTTACAGGCATGTGTCCTCAAAAGCCTGATTCCAATACGAGCATAGGGGTTTTCCTGAGGCACCCATCCGAACTCAACTCGTCTCCACAAGGAAACCTGTGCATGGGAGCCATGTCCAAAGCTTAGGAGAGTACTTCAGGGTCCGGTGCCACCGCCCCATTCCAAGGCCCTCATGGACACAAAAACACATTAGGACCCATCCTCAGGAAAGTCCATTTCAACTCAGCCACCCCGGTTGCTCCCGCAGAGCCATGAGATCTAAACTGTCTTGTTGCTAGGAGACAATTGGAATGCGAGGCGGGCTTCCCAGGCATCCATCCGCGAACGGTGCTCTGGAGTCATTCCATATGGGATGTCCTGGAGATGTCCAACAGGTTTCAATTGTCCTGCAGGAGGAATCCTTGAAGGGGGCATCCCACAACTCCCAAAGTGGGAAAACCTCAATGGCCTCGAGATTCCGCTCCCTTCATGAAGCGGCCGTCATGCACAGAAACTCCAACCTGAGCCAACGTCTGATCCTCGCCCTGACTTCAGATGCATGAGATATTGGTTCAGATCTACAGGGGGTACCTGCCGTGCCCTCGCCCTGAAACCCAAGTCTAGCTTCTCTTCTCAAACTTCCATCCTCACACTCCTGGCCCCGAAGCCCTCAAGTTTGGCAATTCCGGACCCACAATGCAGCACTCTGCCTGCCCTCTAGAAAAAAAATTATTGCCTCATGAGCTGCCCAGGCACCTTAAATGAGGATCAACCTACACAGCACTCGACTTTACAAAAATTATATAGTCTAACTTGGGCACTAATGCACTGTCGAACACAACCTGAGCCCGGACCTCCTGACCAACACTGGAAAGCTGACCGCACACTGAGCACATAAAACCCGCCATGGCCTTAGGTCATCATCTCTTCCCTACCTCAGTTTTCTGGCTTCAGAACCGAGACCTTATCTCCAATCACTGCCCAGGGGTGAGTGTGAAGCAGAAATCAGAACTCCTCCTTACCCATGGCAAGATCCCTTGTGGTTGGCACGTTGTCCAACGTTCAGTGTAGGAGAAACCAGCATTCACCCTGAGGCCCCGCCCATTCTTGAGTGCGACGAGGGCATAGACACGCATTGTGACCCTCAGCATGAGTCCTGTAATCTATTAAATCCTCTCAGTGGCTTGACCATTAGATGTCATAATGGGCTTGATATGTCCCTAGGCCCCAATTTTTAACCAGATTTCTGATTGTCCAGTCTCCCCTCCCCAGGGCTCTACTCTGGAATCACTCATTTGGTGGGACACCTGAGGTTAAAAAAGAAAACAACAACAACAACAACAAAAAAAAAACGGACTTATTCCAGCCCACAGAATGACCCCAAACTCTTTGGACGGGGCCAAACCACCAGAGAGTAAGACTCGTCCATTTCCCATGAGGTCACCCCGAAATTCCACGACCATGAGTGACACGATATCCAGAGACAAAAACTTGAGCAGGAGCCTCACAGTCGCGCTTCTTTCAAATCCCGAAGAGACCTCCTCATGGTCTGTAGATCAGTCCTGCCATACCTATGACCAGAAACATAAGCCGAGTCTGTGTTTTCAGACACCTGTCCAAACAGCCCTGGCCTACACAACCTACAGGCTCAGGCCCCTGGAGCCAAACCTGAGGACTGTACTTGCCCTCTCCAAGGGAATTGTGTGTGCCCATTCCAATGGCCACAAGCCTTCTAATAGGATAAACCTCCAAATCCCTGATCCATCTCAATAGTGGTGGCTTCCCAGGAAAAACAGGGGCAATCTGAGCCCAAATGAGCACATACCTGCACTCAGACCCATAGACAGATGTCCCCAGAGGTAAAAAGGAAAGAACAGGCCCCTAGGCACAAATCAGATCCATTGCTTTGGTTTCCAGGCATCTCTCCTCAGAGGCCTGGATTTCAAAAGCAGCATATAGCTGTTTCTTGACTCACCCATCAGAAAACATCTCATCTACACATGGGAAACTTGCACGTTGGAGCTGTGTCAAAGCCTCTGTTTAGGAGAACCCTTTAGGGCCCCAGTGCCACCGCTTCATTCCAAGGTCTCCATAGGCACAAAAGCACATTAGGACCCATCCCCAGGGGTGTCCATTTCAACTCAGCGTCCTCGGTTGCTCCCCACAGATCCAGGAGATCTAACCTGTCTTGTTGCTAGGAGACAATTGGAATGCGAGGTGGGCTACCCAGCCATCCATCCTTAGAACCCTGCTCAGAATCATTGGCTTGGAGTCAAACAACAGGTCTCAATTGTCCTGCAGAAGACTCTCTGCAGTTTGGAGCGTCTCACAACTCCCATCATGGGAAAACCCCCATGGCCTCGTTATGCCCTTCCATTCATAAAGGGGCCATCAGGGACAGAAACTCCAACCTGAGCGATCGTCTGATCCTCGCCCTGATTTCAGTGCACGAGATCTCGATTCAGGTCTGTAGATTGTGCCTGCCATGGCCTCACCCAGAAACCTAAGCCTAGCTTGTGTTCTCAGACTTTGGTCGTCAGACTACTGGCCCACAAGCCCTCCAGTTTGGCAATCTAGAACAACAATGCAGCACTCTGCCTGCCCACCAGAAGAAAAACATTGTCCTCTGGGGCTACCCAGTAACCACAAATGAGGATCAACCTCCACCGACCTTGACTGTACCCCAAATACATAAGATTACCAGGGCACTAATACCCTTTCTGACACAGCCTGAGCCTGGACCCCCTGGCCCCTCCAGACAGCTCTCCGCACACTGAGCACATCGAGCCGCCATGGCCTTAGGTCGTCATCTCTTCCCAACCTCGGTTTTCAGGTTTCAGAACCTAGACCTTATCTCCAATCACTGCCCAGGGTTGAAGGTGATGCAGAAATCAGAACTCCTTCCCCATGGCAAGAAACCTTGTGGTTGGCATGTTGTCCAACCTTCAGTGTAGTTGAAACCAGTGTGGCCCATGAGGCCCCGCCCATGTTCGCGGGTCACATTGGTTACAAACACACATTGTGACCCTCAGGCTGAGCCCAGTCCTCAAGTAAGGCCCCTCAGTGGCTGGATGAAGAGATAGCATATTGGGCATGCAATGCCCCTAGGTCCCAATTTTTAACCATAGTTCGGGTTGTCCGTCAGTCTTCCCCACGGCTTTGCTATGGAATTCCTCTTTTGGTGGGACACCTGAGGTAACAAAACTGACATGAGTCCTCCCCTCTCACAGATTTACGAAAAGCAATTGGGAATCGGGCCAAATCCTCAGAGAGGTAGATTCGTCCATGGCCCATGAGGCTTCCCTGACATTCCACGTCCTCGCTGATACAAAATCCAGAGACAAAAGCCTAAGCTAGCGCCTCAGACTCGCACTTTCTTCATATCCTAAAGAGTTCTTCTAATGGATTGTAGATCGGGCCTGCCATACCTACGTCCCCAAACCTAAGCTGAGTTTGTGTTTCCAGACTTCTGTCCTCAAATTCTTGGGCCACACACCCTCCAGGCTGGGCCGCTGGAGCCACATATTAGGACTGTGCCTACCAATCCATGGGAATTCTCCCCATTCCATGGTCCAAAATCGTACAAATTAGGAGAAACCTCCAAAGTCCCTGAGGCCATCACAATAGTATAGGTCGCCAGGAACAAACAAGGGCTGTCTGACACCAGCTGATAATCGACCTCCACTCATACCTTAGATGGATGTCCCCAGAGAAGAAGATTGAACCAGACAGGACCCTAGGCCATAATAGGATCCATTCCTTTGGGTTACAGGCATGTGTCCTCAAAAGCCTGATTCCAATTCCGAGCATAGGGGTTTTCCTGAGGAACCCATCCGAACTCAACTCGTCTCCACAAGGAAACCTGTGCATGGGAGCCATGTCCAAAGCTTAGGAGAGTACTTCAGGGTCCGGTGTCACCGCCCCATTCCAAGGCCCTCATGGACACAAAAACACATTAGGACCCATCCTCAGGAAAGTCCATTTCAACTCAGCCACCCCGGTTGCTCCCGCAGAGCCATGAGATCTAAACTGTCTTGTTGCTAGGAGACAATTGGAATGCGAGGCGGGCTTCCCAGGCATCCATCCGCGAACGGTGCTCTGGAGTCATTCCATATGGGATGTCCTGGAGATGTCCAACAGGTTTCAATTGTCCCGCAGAAGGAATCCTTGAAGGGGGCATCCCACAACTCCCAAAGTGGGAAAACCTCAATGTCCTTGAGATTCCGCTCCCTTCATGAGGCGGCCGTCATGCACAGAAACTCCAACCTGAGCCAACGTCTGATCCTCGCCCTGACTTCAGAGGCATGAGATATTGGTTCAGATCTGCAGGGGGTACCTGCCGTGCCCTCGCCCTGTAACCCAAGTCTACCTTGTCTTCTCAAACTTCCATCATCACACTCCTGGCCCCGAAGCCCTCAAGTTTGGCAATTCCGGACCCACAATGCAGCACTCTGCCTGCCCTCTAGAAAAAAAATTATTGCCTCATGAGCTGCCCAGGCACCTTAAATGAGGATCAACCTACACAGCACTCGACTTTCCCCAAATTATATAGTCTAACCTGGGCACTAATGCACTGTCGAACACAACCTGAGCCCGGAGCTCCTGACCAACACCCGGAAAGCTGACCACACACTGAGCACATAAAACCCGCCATGGCCTTAGGTCATCATCTCTTCCCTACCTCAGTTTTCTAGCTTCAGAACCGAGACCTTATCTCCAATCACTGCCCAGGGGTGAGTGTGATGCAGAAATCAGAACTTCTCCTTACCCATGGCAAGAACCCTTGTGGTTGGCACGTTGTCCAAAGTTCAGTGTAGGAGAAACCAGCATTCACCCTGAGGCCCCGCCCATTCTTGAGTGCGACGAGGGCATAGACACGCATTGTGACCCTCAGCATGAGTCCTGTCCTCTATAAAATCCTCTCAGTGTCTGGACCATTAGATGTCATAATGGGCTTGACATGTCCCTAGGCCCCAATTTTTAACCAGATTTCTGATTGTCCAGTCGCCCCTCCCCAGGGCTCTACTCTGGAATCCCTCATTTGGTGGGACACCTGAGGTTAAAAAAGAAAACAACAACAACAACAACAACAGCAAAAAAAAAAAAAAAACGTACTAATTCCAGCCTACAGAATGACCCCAAACTCTTTGGACGGGGCCAAACCACCAGAGAGTAAGACTCGTCCATTTCCCATGAAGTCACCCAGAAATTCCACGACCATGAGTGACACGATATCCAGAGACAAAAACTTGAGCAGGAGCCTCACACTCGCCCTAATTTCAAATCCCGAAGAGATCCCCTCATGGTCTGTAGGTCAGTCCTGCCATACCTATGACACGAAACATAAGCCGAGTTTGTGTTTTCAGACAACTGTCCAAACAGCCCTGGCCTACACAACCTACAGGCTCAGGCCCCTGGAGCCAAACCTGAGGACTGTACTTGCCCTCTCCAAGGGAATTGTGTGTGCCCATTCCAATGGCCACAAGCCTTCTAATAGGATAAACCTCCAAATCCCTGATCCATCTCAATAGTGGTGGCTTCCCAGGAAAAACAGGGGCAATCTGAGCCCAAATGAGCACCTACCTGCACTCAGTTCCATAGACAGATGTCCCCAGAGGTAAAAAGGAAAGAACAGGCCCCTAGGTACTAATCAGATCCATTGCTTTGGTTTCCAGGCATCTCTCCTCAGAGGCCTAGATTTCAAAAGCAGCATATAGCTGTTTCTTGACTCACCCATCAGAAAACATCTCATGTACACATGGGAAACTTGCACGTTGGAGCTGTGTCAAAGCCTCTGTTTAGGAGAACCCTTTAGGGCCCCAGGGCCACAGCTTCATTCCAAGGTCTCCATAGGCACAAAAGCACATTAGGACCCATCCCCAGGGGTGTCCATTTCAACTCAGCGTCCTCGGTTGCTCCCACAGATCCAGGAGATCTAACATGTCTTGTTGCTAGGAGACAATTGGAATGCGAGGTGGGCTACCCAGCCATCCATCCTTAGAACCCTGCTCAGAATCATTGGCCTGGAGCCAAACAACAGGTCTCAATTGTCCTGCACAAGACTCTCTGCAGTTTGGAGTGTCTCACAACTCCCATCATGGGAAAACCCCCATGGCCTCGTTATGCCCTTCCATTCATAAAGGGGCCATCAGGGACAGAAACTCCAACCTGAGCTATCGTCTGATCCTCGCCCTGACTTCAGATGCACGAGATCTCGATTCAGGTCTGTAGATTGTGCCTGCCATGGCCTCACCCAGAAACCTAACCCTAGCTTGTGTTCTCAGACTTTTGTCGTCAGACTACTGGCCCACAAGCCCTCCAGTTTGGCAATCTAGAGCTACAATGCAGCACTCTGCCTGCCCCCCAGAAGAAAAACTTTGTCCTCTGGGGTTACCCAGTAACCCCAAATGAGGATCAACCTCCACCGACCTTGGCTGTACCCCAAATACATAAGCTTACCAGGGCACTAATACCCTTTCTGACACAGCCTGAGCCTGGACCCCCTGGCCCCTCCCAGACAGCTGGCCGCACACTGAGCACATCGAGCCGCCATGGCCTTA
Source organism: Mustela nivalis (assembly GCF_964662115.1). Taxonomy (NCBI): domain Eukaryota; kingdom Metazoa; phylum Chordata; class Mammalia; order Carnivora; family Mustelidae; genus Mustela; species Mustela nivalis. The sequence continues at coordinate 866,607 of NW_028136459.1, read as the reverse complement.
GGTCGTCATCTCTTCCCAACCTCGGTTTTCAGGTTTCAGAACCTAGACCTTATCTCCAATCACTGCCCAGGGTTGAAGGTGATGCAGAAATCAGAACTCCTTCCCCATGGCAAGAAACCTTGTGGTTGGCATGTTGTCCAACCTTCAGTGTAGTTGAAACCAGTGTGGCCCATGAGGCCCCGCCAATGCTCGCGGGCCACATTGGTCACAAACACACATTGTGACCCTCAGGCTGAGCCCAGTCCTCAAGTAAGGCCCCTCAGTGCCTGGATGAAGAGATAGCATATTGGGCTTGCAATGACCCTAGGCCCCAATTTTTAACCATAGTTCGGGTTGTCCCTTCAGTCTTCCCCACGGCTTTGCTATGGAATTCCTCTTTTGGTGGGACACCTGAGGTAACAAATCTGAAATGAGTCCTCCTATCCCGCAGATTGACAAAAAGCAATTGGGAATCGGGCCAAATCCTCAGAGAGGTAGATTCGTCCATGGCCCATGAGGCCTCCCCGACATTCCACGGCCGTCGCTGATACAAAATCCAGAGACAAAAGCCTAAGCTAGGGCCTCAGACTCGCACTTTCTTCATATCCTAAAGAGTTCTTTTCATGGTTTGTAGATTGGGCCTGCCATACCTACGTCCCCAAACCTAAGCTGAGTTTGTGTTTTTTTAGACTTCTGTCCTCAAAGTCTTGGGCCACACACCCTCCAGGCTGGGCCGCTGGAGCCACACATTAGGACTGTGCCTACCAATCCATGGGAATTCTGCCCATTCCAAGGACCAAAATCGTACAAATTAGGAGAAACCTCCAAAGTCCCTGAGGCCATCCCAATAGTGTAGGTCGCCCGGAACAAACAAGGGCTGTCTGACACCAGCTGATAATCGACCTCCACTCATACCATAGATGGATGTCCCCAGAGAAGAAGATTGAACCAGACAGGACCCTAGGCCATAATAGGATCCATTCCTTTGGGTTACAGGCATGTGTCCTCAAAAGCCTGATTCCAATACGAGCATAGGGGTTTTTCTGAAGCACCCATCCGAACTCAACTCGTCTCCACAAGGAAACCTGTGCATGGGAGCCATGTCCAAAGCTTAGGAGAGTACTTCAGGATCCGGTGCCACCGCCCCATTCCAAGGCCATCATGGACACAAAAACACATTAGGACCCATCCTCAGGAAAGTCCATTTCAACTCAGCCACCCCGGTTGCTCCGGCAGAGCCATCAGATCTAAACTGTCTTGTTGCTAAGAGACAATTGGAATGTGAGGCGGGCTTCCCAGGCATCCATCCGCGAACGGTGCTCTGGAGTTATTCCATATGGGATGTCCTGGAGATGTCCAACAGGTTTCAATTGTCCCGCAAAAGGAATCCTTGAAGGGGGATTCCCACAACTCCCAAAGTGGGAAAACCTCAATGGCCTCGAGATTCCGCTCCCTTCATGAGGCGGCCGTCATGCACAGAAACTCCAACCTGAGCCAACGTCTGATCCTCGCCCTGACTTCAGATGCATGAGATATTTGTTCAGATCTGCAGGGGGTACCTGCCGTGCCCTCGCCCTGAAACCCAAGTCTTGCTTGTCTTCTCAGACTTCCATCCTCACACTCCTGGCCCCGAAGCCCTCAAGTTTGGCAATTCAAGACCCACAATGCAGCACTCTTCCTGCCCTCTAGAAAAAAAAAATTATTGTCTCATGAGCTGCCCAGGCAACTTAAATGAGGATCAACCTACACAGCACTCGACTTTACCCAAATTATATAGTCTAACCTGGGCACTAATGCACTGTCGAACACAACCTGAGCCCGGACCTCCTGACCAACACCCGGAAAGCTGACCACACACTGAGCACATAAAACCCGCCATGGCCGTAGGTCATCATCTGTTCCCTACCTCAGTTTTCTGGCATCAGAACCGAGACCTTATCTCCAATCACTGCCCAGGGCTGAGTGTGAAGCAGAAATCAGAACTCCTCCTTACCCATGGCAAGAACCCTTGTGGTTGGCACGTTGTCCAACGTTCAGTGTAGGAGAAACCAGCATTCACCCTGAGGCCCCGACCATTCTTGAGTGCGACGAGGGCATAGACACGCATTGTGACGCTCAGCATGAGTCCTGTCCTCTATTAAATCCTCTCAGTGTCTGGACCATTAGATGTCATAATGGGCTTGACATGTCCCTAGGCCCCAATTTTTAACCAGATTTCTGATTGTCCAGTCGCCCCTCCCCAGGGCTCTACTCTGGAATCCCTCATTTGGTGGGACACCTGAGGTTAAAAAAGAAAACAACAACAACAACAAAAAATATACGGACTTCTTCCAGTCCACAGAATGACCATAAAATCTTTGGACGGGGCCAAAACTCCAGAGAGTTAGACTCGTTCATTTCCCATGAAGTCACCCAGAAATTACACGACCATGAGTGACACGATATCCAGAGACAAAAACTTGAGCAGGAGCCTCACACTCGCCCTTCTTTCAAATCCCGAAGAGTTCTCCTCATGGTCTGTAGTTCAGTCCTGCCATACTTATGACCCGAAACATAAGCCGAGTTTGTGTTTTCAGACAACTGTCCAAACAGCCCTGGCCTACACAACCTACAGGCTCAGGCCCCTGGAGCCAAACCTGAGGACTGTACTTGCCCTCTCCAAGCGAATTGTGTGTGCCCATTCCAATGGCCAAAACCCTTCTAATAGGATAAATCTCCAAAGTCCCTGATCCATCTCAATAGTGGTGGCTTCCCAGGATAAACAGGGGCTATCTGAGCCCAACTGAGCACCTACCTGCACTCAGACCCATAGACAGATGTCCCCAGAGGTAAAAAGGAAAGAACAGGCCCCTTGGCACTAATCGGATCCATTGCTTTGGTTTCCAGGCATCTCTCCTCAGAGGCCTAGATTTCAAAAGCAGCATATAGCTGTTTCTTGACTCACCCATCAGAAAACATCTCATGTACACATGGGAAACTTGCACGTTGGAGCTGTGTCAAAGCCTCTGTTTAGGAGAACCCTTTAGGGCCCCAGGGCCACAGCTTCATTCCAAGGTCTCCATAGGCACAAAAGCACATTAGGACCCATCCCCAGGGGTGTCCATTTCAACTCAGCGTCCTCGGTTGCTCCCACAGATCCAGGAGATCTAACATGTCTTGTTGCTAGGAGACAATTGGAATGCGAGGTGGGCTACCCAGCCATCCATCCTTAGAACCCTGCTCAGAATCATTGGCCTGGAGCCAAACAACAGGTCTCAATTGTCCTGCACAAGACTCTCTGCAGTTTGGAGCGTCTCACAACTCCCATCATGGGAAAACCCCCATGGCCTCGTTATGCCCTTCCATTCATAAAGGGGCCATCAGGGACAGAAACTCCAACCTGAGCTATCGTCTGATCCTCGCCCTGACTTCAGATGCACGAGATCTCGATTCAGGTCTGTAGATTGTGCCTGCCATGGCCTCACCCAGAAACCTAAGCCTAGCTTGTGTTCTCAGACTTTTGTCGTCAGACTACTGGCCCACAAGCCCTCCAGTTTGGCAATCTAGAGCTACAATGCAGCACTCTGCCTGCCCCCCAGAAGAAAAACTTTGTCCTCTGGGGTTACCCAGTAACCCCAAATGAGGATCAACCTCCACCGACCTTGGCTGTACCCCAAATACATAAGCTTACCAGGGCACTAATACCCTTTCTGACACAGCCTGAGCCTGGACCCCCTGGCCCCTCCCAGACAGCTGGCCGCACACTGAGCACATCGAGCCGCCATGGCCTTAGGTCGTCATCTCTTCCCAACCTCGGTTTTCAGGTTTCAGAACCTAGACCTTATCTCCAATCACTGCCCAGGGTTGAAGGTGATGCAGAAATCAGAACTCCTTCCCCATGGCAAGAAACCTTGTGGTTGGCATGTTGTCCAACCTTCAGTGTAGTTGAAACCAGTGTGGCCCATGAGGCCCCGCCAATGCTCGCGGGCCACATTGGTCACAAACACACATTGTGACCCTCAGGCTGAGCCCAGTCCTCAAGTAAGGCCCCTCAGTGCCTGGATGAAGAGATAGCATATTGGGCTTGCAATGACCCTAGGCCCCAATTTTTAACCATACTTCGGGTTGTCCCTTCAGTCTTCCCCACGGCTTTGCTATGGAATTCCTCTTTTGGTGGGACACCTGAGGTAACAAATCTGAAATGAGTCCTCCTATCCCGCAGATTGACAAAAAGCAATTGGGAATCGGGCCAAATCCTCAGAGAGGTAGATTCGTCCATGGCCCATGAGGCCTCCCCGACATTCCACGGCCGTCGCTGATACAAAATCCAGAGACAAAAGCCTAAGCTAGGGCCTCAGACTCGCACTTCCTTCATATCCTAAAGAGTTCTTTTCATGGTTTGTAGATTGGGCCTGCCATACCTACGTCCCCAAACCTAAGCTGAGTTTGTGTTTTTTTAGACTTCTGTCCTCAAAGTCTTGGGCCACACACCCTCCAGGCTGGGCCGCTGGAGCCACACATTAGGACTGTGCCTACCAATCCATGGGAATTCTGCCCATTCCAAGGACCAAAATCGTACAAATTAGGAGAAACCTCCAAAGTCCCTGAGGCCATCCCAATAGTGTAGGTCGCCCGGAACAAACAAGGGCTGTCTGACACCAGCTGATAATCGACCTCCACTCATACCATAGATGGATGTCCCCAGAGAAGAAGATTGAACCAGACAGGACCCTAGGCCATAATAGGATCCATTCCTTTGGGTTACAGGCATGTGTCCTCAAAAGCCTGATTCCAATACGAGCATAGGGGTTTTTCTGAAGCACCCATCCGAACTCAACTCGTCTCCACAAGGAAACCTGTGCATGGGAGCCATGTCCAAAGCTTAGGAGAGTACTTCAGGATCCGGTGCCACCGCCCCATTCCAAGGCCATCATGGACACAAAAACACATTAGGACCCATCCTCAGGAAAGTCCATTTCAACTCAGCCACCCCGGTTGCTCCGGCAGAGCCATCAGATCTAAACTGTCTTGTTGCTAGGAGACAATTGGAATGTGAGGCGGGCTTCCCAGGCATCCATCCGCGAACGGTGCTCTGGAGTTATTCCATATGGGATGTCCTGGAGATGTCCAACAGGTTTCAATTGTCCCGCAAAAGGAATCCTTGAAGGGGGATTCCCACAACTCCCAAAGTGGGAAAACCTCAATGGCCTCGAGATTCCGCTCCCTTCATGAGGCGGCCGTCATGCACAGAAACTCCAACCTGAGCCAACGTCTGATCCTCGCCCTGACTTCAGATGCATGAGATATTTGTTCAGATCTGCAGGGGGTACCTGCCGTGCCCTCGCCCTGAAACCCAAGTCTTGCTTGTCTTCTCAGACTTCCATCCTCACACTCCTGGCCCCGAAGCCCTCAAGTTTGGCAATTCCAGACCCACAATGCAGCACTCTTCCTGCCCTCTAGAAAAAAAAAAAATTATTGTCTCATGAGCTGCCCAGGCAACTTAAATGAGGATCAACCTACACAGCACTCGACTTTACCCAAATTATATAGTCTAACCTGGGCACTAATGCACTGTCGAACACAACCTGAGCCCGGACCTCCTGACCAACACCCGGAAAGCTGACCACACACTGAGCACATAAAACCCGCCATGGCCTTAGGTCATCATCTGTTCCCTACCTCAGTTTTCTGGCATCAGAACCGAGACCTTATCTCCAATCACTGCCCAGGGCTGAGTGTGAAGCAGAAATCAGAACTCCTCCTTACCCATGGCAAGAACCCTTGTGGTTGGCACGTTGTCCAACGTTCAGTGTAGGAGAAACCAGCATTCACCCTGAGGCCCCGACCATTCTTGAGTGCGACGAGGGCATAGACACGCATTGTGACGCTCAGCATGAGTCCTGTCCTCTATTAAATCCTCTCAGTGTCTGGACCATTAGATGTCATAATGGGCTTGACATGTCCCTAGGCCCCAATTTTTAACCAGATTTCTGATTGTCCAGTCGCCCCTCCCCAGGGCTCTACTCTGGAATCCCTCATTTGGTGGGACACCTGAGGTTAAAAAAGAAAACAACAACAACAACAAAAAATATACGGACTTCTTCCAGTCCACAGAATGACCATAAAATCTTTGGACGGGGCCAAAACTCCAGAGAGTTAGACTCGTTCATTTCCCATGAAGTCACCCAGAAATTACACGACCATGAGTGACACGATATCCAGAGACAAAAACTTGAGCAGGAGCCTCACACTCGCCCTTCTTTCAAATCCCGAAGAGTTCTCCTCATGGTCTGTAGTTCAGTCCTGCCATACTTATGACCCGAAACATAAGCCGAGTTTGTGTTTTCAGACAACTGTCCAAACAGCCCTGGCCTACACAACCTACAGGCTCAGGCCCCTGGAGCCAAACCTGAGGACTGTACTTGCCCTCTCCAAGCGAATTGTGTGTGCCCATTCCAATGGCCAAAACCCTTCTAATAGGATAAATCTCCAAAGTCCCTGATCCATCTCAATAGTGGTGGCTTCCCAGGATAAACAGGGGCTATCTGAGCCCAACTGAGCACCTACCTGCACTCAGACCCATAGACAGATGTCCCCAGAGGTAAAAAGGAAAGAACAGGCCCCTTGGCACTAATCGGATCCATTGCTTTGGTTTCCAGGCATCTCTCCTCAGAGGCCTAGATTTCAAAAGCAGCATATAGCTGTTTCTTGACTCACCCATCAGAAAACATCTCATGTACACATGGGAAACTTGCACGTTGGAGCTGTGTCAAAGCCTCTGTTTAGGAGAACCCTTTAGGGCCCCAGGGCCACAGCTTCATTCCAAGGTCTCCATAGGCACAAAAGCACATTAGGACCCATCCCCAGGGGTGTCCATTTCAACTCAGCGTCCTCGGTTGCTCCCACAGATCCAGGAGATCTAACATGTCTTGTTGCTAGGAGACAATTGGAATGCGAGGTGGGCTACCCAGCCATCCATCCTTAGAACCCTGCTCAGAATCATTGGCCTGGAGCCAAACAACAGGTCTCAATTGTCCTGCACAAGACTCTCTGCAGTTTGGAGCGTCTCACAACTCCCATCATGGGAAAACCCCCATGGCCTCGTTATGCCCTTCCATTCATAAAGGGGCCATCAGGGACAGAAACTCCAACCTGAGCTATCGTCTGATCCTCGCCCTGACTTCAGATGCACGAGATCTCGATTCAGGTCTGTAGATTGTGCCTGCCATGGCCTCATCCAGAAACCTAAGCCTAGCTTGTGTTCTCAGACTTTTGTCGTCAGACTACTGGCCCACAAGCCCTCCAGTTTGGCAATCTAGAGCTACAATGCAGCACTCTGCCTGCCCCCCAGAAGAAAACCTTTGTCCTCTGGGGTTACCCAGTAACCCCAAATGAGGATCAACCTCCACCGACCTTGGCTGTACCCCAAATACATAAGCTTACCAGGGCACTAATACCCTTTCTGACACAGGCTGAGCCTGGACCCCCTGGCCCCTCCCAGACAGCTGGCCGCACACTGAGCACATCGAGCCGCCATGGCCTTAGGTCGTCATCTCTTCCCAACCTCGGTTTTCAGGTTTCAGAACCTAGACCTTATCTCCAATCACTGCCCAGGGTTGAAGGTGATGCAGAAATCAGAACTCCTTCCCCATGGCAAGAAACCTTGTGGTTGGCATGTTGTCCAACCTTCAGTGTAGTTGAAACCAGTGTGGCCCATGAGGCCCCGCCAATGCTCGCGGGCCACATTGGTCACAAACACACATTGTGACCCTCAGGCTGAGCCCAGTCCTCAAGTAAGGCCCCTCAGTGCCTGGATGAAGAGATAGCATATTGGGCTTGCAATGACCCTAGGCCCCAATTTTTAACCATAGTTCGGGTTGTCCCTTCAGTCTTCCCCACGGCTTTGCTATGGAATTCCTCTTTTGGTGGGACACCTGAGGTAACAAATCTGAAATGAGTCCTCCTATCCCGCAGATTGACAAAAAGCAATTGGGAATCGGGCCAAATCCTCAGAGAGGTAGATTCGTCCATGGCCCATGAGGCCTCCCCGACATTCCACGGCCGTCGCTGATACAAAATCCAGAGACAAAAGCCTAAGCTAGGGCCTCAGACTCGCACTTCCTTCATATCCTAAAGAGTTCTTTTCATGGTTTGTAGATTGGGCCTGCCATACCTACGTCCCCAAACCTAAGCTGAGTTTGTGTTTTTTTAGACTTCTGTCCTCAAAGTCTTGGGCCACACACCCTCCAGGCTGGGCCGCTGGAGCCACACATTAGGACTGTGCCTACCAATCCATGGGAATTCTGCCCATTCCAAGGACCAAAATCGTACAAATTAGGAGAAACCTCCAAAGTCCCTGAGGCCATCCCAATAGTGTAGGTCGCCCGGAACAAACAAGGGCTGTCTGACACCAGCTGATAATCGACCTCCACTCATACCATAGATGGATGTCCCCAGAGAAGAAGATTGAACCAGACAGGACCCTAGGCCATAATAGGATCCATTCCTTTGGGTTACAGGCATGTGTCCTCAAAAGCCTGATTCCAATACGAGCATAGGGGTTTTTCTGAAGCACCCATCCGAACTCAACTCGTCTCCACAAGGAAACCTGTGCATGGGAGCCATGTCCAAAGCTTAGGAGAGTACTTCAGGATCCGGTGCCACCGCCCCATTCCAAGGCCATCATGGACACAAAAACACATTAGGACCCATCCTCAGGAAAGTCCATTTCAACTCAGCCACCCCGGTTGCTCCGGCAGAGCCATCAGATCTAAACTGTCTTGTTGCTAGGAGACAATTGGAATGTGAGGCGGGCTTCCCAGGCATCCATCCGCGAACGGTGCTCTGGAGTTATTCCATATGGGATGTCCTGGAGATGTCCAACAGGTTTCAATTGTCCCGCAAAAGGAATCCTTGAAGGGGGATTCCCACAACTCCCAAAGTGGGAAAACCTCAATGGCCTCGAGATTCCGCTCCCTTCATGAGGCGGCCGTCATGCACAGAAACTCCAACCTGAGCCAACGTCTGATCCTCGCCCTGACTTCAGATGCATGAGATATTTGTTCAGATCTGCAGGGGGTACCTGCCGTGCCCTCGCCCTGAAACCCAAGTCTTGCTTGTCTTCTCAGACTTCCATCCTCACACTCCTGGCCCCGAAGCCCTCAAGTTTGGCAATTCCAGACCCACAATGCAGCACTCTTCCTGCCCTCTAGAAAAAAAAAATTATTGTCTCATGAGCTGCCCAGGCAACTTAAATGAGGATCAACCTACACAGCACTCGACTTTACCCAAATTATATAGTCTAACCTGGGCACTAATGCACTGTCGAACACAACCTGAGCCCGGACCTCCTGACCAACACCCGGAAAGCTGACCACACACTGAGCACATAAAACCCGCCATGGCCTTAGGTCATCATCTGTTCCCTACCTCAGTTTTCTGGCATCAGAACCGAGACCTTATCTCCAATCACTGCCCAGGGCTGAGTGTGAAGCAGAAATCAGAACTCCTCCTTACCCATGGCAAGAACCCTTGTGGTTGGCACGTTGTCCAACGTTCAGTGTAGGAGAAACCAGCATTCACCCTGAGGCCCCGACCATTCTTGAGTGCGACGAGGGCATAGACACGCATTGTGACGCTCAGCATGAGTCCTGTCCTCTATTAAATCCTCTCAGTGTCTGGACCATTAGATGTCATAATGGGCTTGACATGTCCCTAGGCCCCAATTTTTAACCAGATTTCTGATTGTCCAGTCGCCCCTCCCCAGGGCTCTACTCTGGAATCCCTCATTTGGTGGGACACCTGAGGTTAAAAAAGAAAACAACAACAACAACAAAAAATATACGGACTTCTTCCAGTCCACAGAATGACCCCAAACTCTTTGGACGGGGCCAAAACTCCAGAGAGTTAGACTCGTTCATTTCCCATGAAGTCACCCAGAAATTACACGACCATGAGTGACACGATATCCAGAGACAAAAACTTGAGCAGGAGCCTCACACTCGCCCTTCTTTCAAATCCCGAAGAGTTCTCCTCATGGTCTGTAGTTCAGTCCTGCCATACTTATGACCCGAAACATAAGCCGAGTTTGTGTTTTCAGACAACTGTCCAAACAGCCCTGGCCTACACAACCTACAGGCTCAGGCCCCTGGAGCCAAACCTGAGGACTGTACTTGCCCTCTCCAAGCGAATTGTGTGTGCCCATTCCAATGGCCAAAACCCTTCTAATAGGATAAATCTCCAAAGTCCCTGATCCATCTCAATAGTGGTGGCTTCCCAGGATAAACAGGGGCTATCTGAGCCCAACTGAGCACCTACCTGCACTCAGACCCATAGACAGATGTCCCCAGAGGTAAAAAGGAAAGAACAGGCCCCTAGGCACTAATCAGATCCATTGCTTTGGTTTCCAGGCATCTCTCCTCAGAGGCCTGGATTTCAAAAGCAGCATATAGCTGTTTCTTGACTCACCCATCAGAAAACATCTCATCTACACATGGGAAACTTGCACGTGGGAGCTGTGTCAAAGCCTCTGTTTAGGAGAACCCTTTAGGGCCCCAGGGCCTCAGCTTCATTCCAAGGTCTCCATAGGCACAAAAGCACATTAGCACCCATCCCCAGGGGTGACCACTTCAACTCAGCGTCCTCGGTTGCTCCCCACAGATCCAGGAGATCTAACCTGTCTTGTTGCTAGGAGACAATTGGAATGCGAAGTGGGCTACCCAGCCATCCATCCTTAGAAGCCTGCTCAGAATCATTGGCCTGGAGCCAAATAACAGGTCTCAATTGTCCTGCAGAAGACCCTCTGCAGTTTGGAGCTTCTCAAAACTCCCATCGTGGGAAAACCCCCATGGCCTCGTGATGCACCCCCATTCATGAAGGGGCCATCAGGGACAGAAACTCCAACCTGAGCGATCGTCTGATCCTTGCCCTGACTTCAGATGCACGAGATCTCGATTCAGGTCTGTAGATTGTGCCTACCATGGCCTCACCCAGAAACCTAAGCCTAGCCTGTGTTCTCAGACTTTTGTCGTCAGACTACTGGCCCACAAGCCCTCCAGTTTGGCAATCCAGAACTACAATGCAGCACTCTGCTGGCCCCCCTGAAGAAAAACATTGTCCTCTGGGGCTACCCAGTAACCCCAAATGAGGATCAACCTGCACCGACCTTGGCTGTACCCCAAATACATAGGCTGACCAGGGCACTAATGCCCTTTCTGCCACAGCCTGAGCCTGGATCTCCTGGCCCATCCCTGACAGCTGGCCGCACACTGAGCACAAAGAGCCGCCATGGCCTTAGGTCGTCATCTCTTCCCAACCTCGGTTTTCAGGTTTCAGAACCTAGACCTTATCTCCAATCACTGCCCAGGGTTGAAGGTGATGCAGAAATCAGAACTCCTTCCCCATGGCAAGAAACCTTGTGGTTGGCATGTTGTCCAACGTTCAGTGTAGTTGAAACAGTGTGGCCCATGAGCCCCCGCCCATGCAACCGGGCCACATTGGTCACAAACACACATTGTGACCCTCAGGCTGAGCCCAGTCCTCAAGTCAGGCCACTCAGTGGCTTGATGAAGAGATAGCATATTGGGCTTGCCATGCGCCTAGGCCCCAATTTTTAACCATAGTTCAAGTTGTCCCTTCAGTCTTCCGCACGGCTTGGCTTTGGAATTCCTCTTTTGGTGGGACACCTGAGGTAACAAAACTGAAATGAGTCCTCCCATCCCACAGACTGACGAAAAGCAATTGGGAATCGGGCCAAATCCTCAGAGAGGAAGATTCGTCCATGGCCCATGAGGCCTCCCCGACATTCCACGGCCATCGCTGATACAAAATCCAGAGACAAAACCCTGAGCAAGCGCTTCAGACTCGCACTTTCTTCATATCCTGAAGAGTTCTTCTCATGGCTTGTAGATCGGGCCTGCCATACCTACGTCCCCAAACCTAAGCTAAGTTTGTGTTTTCAGACTTCTGTCCTCAAATTTTGGGCCACACACACTCCAGGCTGGGCCCCTGGAGCCTCACATTAGGACCGTGCCTACCAATCCATGGGAATTCTGCCCATTCCATGGTCCAAAATCGCACAAATTTGGAGAAACTTCCAACGTCCCTGAGGCCATCCCAATAGTGTAGGTCGCCCGGAACAAACAAGGGCTGTCTGACACCAGCTGATAATCGACCTCCACTCATACCATAGATGGATGTCCCCAGAGAAGAAGATTGAACCAGACAGGACCCTAGGCCATAATAGGATCCATTGCTTTGGGTTACAGGCATGTGTCCTCAAAAGCCTGATTCCAATACGAGCATAGGGGTCTTCCTGAGGCACCCATCAGAACTCATCTCGACTCCACAAGGAAACCTGTGCATGGGAGCCATGTCCAAAGCTTAGGAGAGTACTTCAGGGTCCCGGTGCCACCGCCCCATTCCAAGGCCCTCATGGACACAAAAACACATTAGGACCCATTTTCAGGAAAGTCCATTTCAACTCAGCCACCCCGGTTGCTCCGGCAGAGCCATCAGATCTAAACTGTCTTGTTGCTAGGAGACAATTGGAATGCGAGGCGGGCTTCCCAGGCATCCATCCACAAACGGTGATCTGGAGGCATTCCATAGGGGATGTCCTGGAGCTGTCCAACAGGTCTTAATTGTCCCGCAGAAGGAATCCTTGAAGGGGGCATCCCACAACTCCCAACGTGGGAAAACCTCAATGGCCACGAGATTCCGCTCCCTTCATGAAGCGGCCGTCATGCACAGAAACTCCAACCTGAGCCAACGTCTGATCCTCGCCCTGACTTCAGATGCATGAGATATTGGTTCAGATCTGCAGGGGGTATCTGCCGTGCCCTCGCCCTGAAATCCAAGTCTTGCTTGTCTTCTCAGACTTCCGTCCTCACACTCCTGGCCCCGAAGCCCTCAAGTTTGTCAATTCCGGACCCACAATGCAGCACTCTGCCTGCCCTCTAGAAAAAAATTATTGCCTCATGAGCTGCCCAGGCAACTTAAATAAGGGTAAACCTACACAGCACACGACTTTACCCAAATTATATAGTCTAACCTGGGCACGAATGCACTGTCGAACAAACCTGAGCCCGGACCTCCTGACCAACACTAGAAAGCTGACCGCACACTGAGCACATAAAACCCGCCATGGCCTTAGGTCATCTTCTCTTCGCTACCTCAGTTTTCGGGCTTCAGAACCGAGACCTTATCTCCAATCAATGCCCAGGGGTGAGTGTGATGCAGAAATCAGAACTCCCCCTTACCCATTGTAGGAACCCTTGTGGTTGACACGTAGTCCAACGTTCAGTGTAAGCGAAACCAGCATTCACCCTGAGGCCCCGCCCATTCTTGAGTGAGACGAGGGCATACACACGCATTGTGACCCTCAACATGAGTCCTGTCCTCTAGTAAGTCCTCTCAGTGGCTGGACCATTAGATGTCATAATGGGCTTGACATGTCCCTAGCCCCAATTTTACCCAGATTTCTGATTGTCCAGTCGCCCCTCTCCAGGGCTCTACTCTGGAATCCCTCATTTGGTGGGACACCTGAGGTTAATAAAGGAAACAACAATAACAACAACAAAAAAAAAACACAACGGAATTCTTCCAGCCCACAGAATGACCCCAAATTCTTTGGACAGGGCCAAACCACCAGAGAGTAAGACTCGTCCATTTCCCATGAAGTCACCCAGAAATTACACGACCATGAGTGACACGATATCCAGAGACAAAAACTTGAGCAGGAGCCTCACACTCGCCCTTCTTTCAAATCCAGAAGAGTTCTCCTCATGGTCTGTAGGTCAGTCCTGCCATACCTATGAACCGAAACATAAGCCGAGTTTGTGTTTTCAGACAACTGTCCAAACAGCCCTGGCCTACACAACCTACAGGCTCAGGTCCCTGGAGCCAAAACTGAGGACTGTACTTGCCCTCTCCAAGGGAATGGTGTGTGCCCATTCCAATGGCCACAACCCTTCTAATAGGATACACCTCTAAAGTCCCTGATCCATCTCAATAGTGGTGGCTTCCCAGGAAAAACAGGGGCAATCTGAGCCCAACTAAGCACCTACCTGCACTCAGACCCATAGACAGATGTCCCAGAGGTAAAAAGGAAAGAACAGGCCCCTAGGCACTAATCAGATCCATTGCTTTGGTTTCCAGGCATCTCTCCTCAGAGGCCTGGATTTCAAAAGCAGCATATAGCTGTTTCTTGACTCACCCATCAGAAAACATCTCATCTACACATGGGAAACTTGCACGTTGGAGCTGTGTCAAAGCCTCTGTTTAGGAGAACCCTTTAGGGCCCCAGGGCCACCGCTTCATTCCAAGGTCTCCATAGACACAGAAGCACATTAGGACCCATCCCCAGGGGTGTCCATTTCAACTCAGCGTCCTCGGTTGCTCCCCACAGATCCAGGAGATCTAACCTGTCTTGTTGCTAGGAGACAATTGGAATGCGAAGTGGGCTACCCAGCCATCCATCCTTAGAAGCCTGCTCAGAATCATTGGCCTGGAGCCAAACAACAGGTCTCAATTGTCCTGCAGAAGACCCTCTGCAGTTTGGAGCTTCTCAAAACTCCCATCGTGGGAAAACCCCCATTGCCTCGTGATGCCCCCCCATTCATGAAGGGGCCATCAGGGACAGAAACTCAACCTGAGCGATCGTCTGATCCTCGCCCTGACTACAGATGCTCGAGATCTCGATTCAGGTCTGTATATTGTGCCTGCCATGGCCTCACCCAGAAACCTAAGCCTAGCTTGTGTTCTCAGACTTTTGTCGTCAGACTACTGGCCCACAAGCCCTCCAGTTTGGCAATCCAGAACTACAATGCAACACTCTGCCTGCCCCCCAGAAGAAAAAACATTGTCCTCTGGGGCTACTCAGTAACCCCAAATGAGAATCAACCTGCACCGACCTTGGCTGTACCCCAAATACAAAGGCAGACCAGGGCACTAATGTCCTTTCTGACACAGCCTGAGCCTGGACCCCCTGGCTTCTCCCAGACAGCTGCACGCACACTGAGCACATCGAGCCGCCGTGGCCTTAGATCGTCATCTCTTCCCAACCTTGGTTTTCAGGTTTCAGAACCTAGACCTTATCTCCAATCACTGCCCAGGGTTGAAGGTGATGCAGAAATCAGAACTCCTTCCCCATGGCAAGAAACCTTGGGGTTGGCATGTTGTCCAACATTCAAAGTAGTTGAAACCAGTGTGGCCCATGAGGCCCCGCCCATGCTCGCGGGCCACATTGGTCACAAACACACATTGTGACCCTCAGGCTGAGCCCAGTCCTCAAGTAAGGCCACTCAGTGGCTGGATGAAGAGATAGCATATTGGGCTTGCCATGCCGCTAGGCCCCAATTTTTAACCATAGTTCGGGTTGTCCCTTCAGTCTTCCCCACGGCTGTGCTTTGGAATTTCTCTTTTGGTGGGACACCTGAGGTAACAAAACTGAAATGAGTCCTCCCATCCCACAGATTGACGAAAAGCAATTGGAATCGGGCCAAATCCTCAGAGAGGAGGATTCGTCCATGGCCCATGAGGCCTCCCCGACATTCCACGGCCATCGCTGATACAAAATCCAGAGACAAAAGTCTGAGCAAGCACCTCAAACTCGCACTTTCTTCATATCCTGAAGAGTTCTTCTCATGGTTTGTAGATCGTGCCTGCCATACCTACGTCCCCAAACCTAAGCTGAGTTTGTGTTTTCAGACTTCTGTCCTCAAAGTCTTGGGCCACGCACCCTCCAGGCTGGGCTCCTGGAGCCACACATTAGGACTGTGCCTACCAATCCATGGGAATTCTGCCCATTCCATGGTCCAAAATCGTACAAAGTAGGAGAAAACTCCAAAGTCCCTGAGGCCATCCCAATAGTGTAGGTCGCCCGGAACAAACAAGGGCTGTCTGACACCAGCTGATAATCGACCTCCACTCATACCATAGATGGATGTCCCCAGAGAAGAAGATTGAACCAGACAGGACCCTAGGCCATAATAGGAACCATGGCTTTGGGTTACAGGCATGTGTTCTCAAAAGCCTGATTCCAATACGAGCATAGGGGTCTTCCTGAGGCGCCCATCAGAACTCGTCTCGTCTCCACAAGGAAACCTGTCCATGGGATCCATGTCCAAACTTTAGGAGAGACTTCAGGTTCCCGGTGCCACCGCCCCATTCCAAGGCCCTCATGGACACAAAAACACATTAGGACCCATCCTCAGGAAAGCCGATTTCAACTCAGCCACCCCGGTTGCTCTGGCAGAGCCATCAGATCTAAACTGTCTTGATGCTAGGAGACAATTGGAATGCGAGGCGGGCTTCCCAGGCATCCATCCGCGAACGGTGCTCTGGAGTCATTCCATATGGGATGACCTGGAGCTGTCCAAAAGTTCTCAATTGTCCCGCAGACGGAATCCTTGAAGGGGGCATCCCACAACTACCAACGTGGGAAAACCTCAATGGCCTCGAGATTCCGCTCCCTTCATGAAGCGGCCGTCATGCACAGAAAATCCATCCTGAGCCAACGTCTGATCCTCACCCTGACATCAGATGCATGAGATATTGGTTCAGATCTGCAGGGGGTACCTGCCGTGCCCTCGCCCTGAAACCCAAGTCTAGCTCGTCTTCTCAGACTTCCGTCCTCACACTCCTGGCCCCGAAGCCCTCAAGTTTGGCAATTCCGGACCCACAATGCAGCACTCTGCCTGCCCTCTAGAAAAAAATTATTGCCTCATGAGCTGCCCAGGCAACTTAAATGAGGATAAACCTACACAGCACTTGACTTTACCCAAATTATATAGTCTAACCTGGGCAATAATGCACTGTCCAACACAACCTGAGCCCGGACCTCCTGACCAACACATAGAAAGCTGACCGCACACTGAGCACATAAATCCCGCCATGGCCTTAGGTCATCATCTCTTCGCTACCTCAGTTTTCAGGCTTCAGAACCGAGACCTTATCTCCAATCACTGCCCAGGGGTGAGTGTGATGCAGAAATCAGAACTCCACCTTAATCATGGCAAGAACCCTTGTGGTTGGCACGTTGTCCAACGTTCAGTGTAGGGAATCCAGCATTCACCCTGAGGACCCGCCCATTCTTGAGTGCGACGATGGCATACACACGCATTGTGACCCTCAGCATGAGTCCTGTCCTCTAGTAAGTCCTCTCAGTGGCTGGACCATTAGATGTCATAATGGGCTTGACATGTCCCTAGGCCCCAATTTTTACCAGATTTCTGATTGTCCAGTCGCCCCTCCCCAGGGCTCTACTCTGGAATCCCTCATTTGGTGGGACACCTGAGGTTAAAAAAGAAAACAACAACAACAACTACAACAAAATAAAACGGACTTCTTCCAGCCCACAGAATGAACCCAAACTCTTTGGACGGGGCCAAAACACCAGAGAGTTATACTCGTTCATTTCACATGAAGTCACCCAGAAATTACACGACCATGAGTGACACGATATCCAGAGACAAAAACTTGAGCAGGAGCCTCACACTCGCCCTTCTTTCAAATCCCGAAGAGTTCTCCTCATGGTCTGTAGTTGAGTCCTGCCATACTTATGACCCGAAACATAAGCCGAGTTTGTGTTTTCAGACAACTGTCCAAACAGCCCTGGCCTACACAGCCTACCGGCTCAGGCCCCTGGAGCAAAACCTGAGGACTGTACTTGCCCTCTCCAAGGGAATTGTGTGTGCCCATTCCAATGGCCAAAACCCTTCTAATAGGATAAATCTCCAAAGTCCCTGATCCATCTCAATAGTGGTGGCTTCCCAGGATAAACAGGGGCTATCTGAGCCCAACTGAGCACCTACCTGCACTCAGACCCATAGACAGATGTCCCCTGAGGTATAAAGGAAAGAACAGGCCCCTAGGCACTAATCAGATCCATTGCTTTGGTTTCCAGGATCTCTTCTCAGAGGCCTGGATTTCAAAAGCAGCATATAACTGTTTCTTGACTCACCAATCAGAAAACATCTCATCTACACATGGGAAACTTGCACGTTGTTGCTGTGTCAAAGCCTCTGTTTAGGAGAACCCTTTAGGGCCCCAGGGCCACAGCTTCATTCCAAGGTCTCCATAGACACAAAAGCACATTAGGACCCATCCCCAGGGGTGTCCACTTCAACTCAGCGTCCTCGGTTGCTCCCCACAGATCCAGGAGATCTTACCTGTCTTGTTGCTAGGAGACAATTGGAATGCGAAGTGGGCTACCCAGCCATCCATCCTTAGAAGCCTGCTCAGAATCATTAGCCTGGAGCCAAACAACAGGTCTCAATTGTCCTGCAGAAGACCCTCTGCAGTTTGGAGCTTCTCAAAACTCCCATCGAGGGAAAAACCCCATGGCCTCGTGATGCCCCCCCCATTCATGAAGGGGCCATCAGGGACAGAAACTCCAACCTGAGCGATCGTCTGATCCTCGCCCTGACTTCAGATGCACGAGATCTCGATTCAGGTCTGTAGATTGTGCCTGCCATGGCCTCACCCAGAAACCTAAGCCTAGCCTGTGTTCTCAGACTTTTGTCGTCAGACTACTGGCCCACAAGCCCTCCAGTTTGGCAATCCAGAACTACAATGCAGCACTCTGCTGGCCCCCCTGAAGAAAAACATTGTCCTCTGGGGCTACCCAGTAACCCCAAATGAGGATCAACCTGCACCGACCTTGGCTGTACCCCAAATACATAGGCTGACCAGGGCACTAATGCCCTTTCTGCCACAGCCTGAGCCTGGTACTCCTGGCCCATCCCTGACAGCTGGCCGCACACTGAGCACTAAGAGCCGCCATGGCCTTAGGTCGTCATCTCTTCCCAACCTCGGTTTTCAGGTTTCAGAACCTAGACCTTATCTCCAATCACTGCCCAGGGTTGAAGGTGATGCAGAAATCCGAACTCCTTCCCCATGGCAAGAACCCTTGTGGTTGGCATGTTGTCCAACGTTCAGTGTAGTTGAAACAGTGTGGCCCATGAGCACCCGCCCATGCAACCAGGCCACATTGGTCACAAACACACATTTTGACCCTCAGGCTGAGCCCAGTCCTCAAGTAAGGCCACTCAGTGGCTTGATGAAGAGATAGCATATTGGGCTTGCCATGCGCCTAGGCCCCAATTTTTAACCATAGTTCAAGTTGTCCCTTCAGTCTTCCGCACGGCTTGGCTTTGGAATTCCTCTTTTGGTGGGACACCTGAGGTAACAAAACTGAAATGAGTCCTCCCATCCCACAGACTGACGAAAAGCAATTGGGAATCGGGCCAAATCCTCAGAGAGGAAGATTCGTCCATGGCCCATGAGGCCTCCCCGACATTCCACGGCCATCGCTGATACAAAATCCAGAGACAAAACCCTGAGCAAGCGCTTCAGACTCGCACTTTCTCATATCCTGAAGAGTTCTTCTCATGGCTTGTAGTTCGGGCCTGCCATACCTACGTCCCCAAACCTAAGCTAAGTTTGTGTTTTCAGACTTCTGTCCTCAAATTTTGGGCCACACACACTCCAGGCTGGGCCCCTGGAGCCACACATTAGGACCGTGCCTACCAATCCATGGGAATTCTGCCCATTCCATGGTCCAAAATCGCACAAATTTGGAGAAACTTCCAACGTCCCTGAGGCCATCCCAATAGTGTAGGTCGCCCGGAACAAACAAGGGCTGTCTGACACCAGCTGATAATCGACCTCCACTCATACCATAGATGGATGTCCCCAGAGAAGAAGATTGAACCAGACAGGACCCTAGGCCATAATAGGATCCATTGCTTTGGGTTACAGGCATGTGTCCTCAAAAGCCTGATTCCAATACGAGCATAGGGGTCTTCCTGAGGCACCCATCAGAACTCATCTCGACTCCAAAAGGAAACCTGTGCATGGGAGCCATGTCCAAAGCTTAGGAGAGTACTTCAGGGTCCCGGTGCCACCGCCCCATTCCAAGGCCCTCATGGACACAAAAACACATTAGGACCCATTTTCAGGAAAGTCCATTTCAACTCAGCCACCCCGGTTGCTCCGGCAGAGCCATCAGATCTAAACTGTCTTGTTGCTAGGAGACAATTGGAATGCGAGGCGGGCTTCCCAGGCATCGATCCCCGAACGGTGATCTGGAGGCATTCCATAGGGGATGTCCTGGAGCTGTCCAACAGGTCTTAATTGTCCCGCAGAAGGAATCCTTAAAGGGGGCATCCCACAACTCCCAACGTGGGAAAACCTCATTGGCCTCGAGATTCCGCTCCCTTCATGAAGCGGCCGTCATGCACAGAAACTCCAACCTGAGCCAACGTCTGATCCTCGCCCTGACTTCAGATGCATGAGATATTGGTTCAGATCTGCAGGGGGTATCTGCCGTGCCCTCGCCCTGAAACCCAAGTCTTGCTTGTCTTCTCAGACTTCCGTCCTCACACTCCTGGCCCCGAAGCCCTCAAGTTTGTCAATTCCGGACCCACATTGCAGCACTCTGCCTGCCCTCTAGAAAAAAAATTATTGCCTCATGAGCTGCCCAGGCAACTTAAATGAGGGTAAACCTACACAGCACACGACTTTACCCAAATTATATAGTCTAACCTGGGCACTAATGCACTGTCGAACACAACCTGAGCCCGGACCTCCTGACCAACACTCAGAAAGCTGACCGCACACTGAGCACATAAAACACGCCATGGCCTTAGGTCATCTTCTCTTCGCTACCTCAGTTTTCGGGCTTCAGAACCGAGACCTTATCTCCAATCAATGCCCAGGGGTGAGTGTGATGCAGAAATCAGAACTCCCCCTTACAAATTGTAGGAACCCTTGTGGTTGACACGTAGTCCAATGTTCAGTGTAAGCGAAACCAGCATTCACCCTGAGGCCCCGCCCATTCTTGAGTGAGACGAGGGCATACACACGCATTGTGACCCTCAACATGAGTCCTGTCCTCTAGTAAGTCCTCTCAGTGGCTGGACCATTAGATGTCATAATGGGCTTGACATGTCCCTAGCCCCAATTTTACCCAGATTTCTGATTGTCCAGTCGCCCCTCTCCAGGGCTCTACTCTGGAATCCCTCATTTGGTGGGACACCTGAGGTTAATAAAGAAAACAACAATAACAACAACAAAAAAAAAAAAACGGAATTCTTCCAGCCCACAGAATGACCCCAAATTCTTTGGACAGGGCCAAACCACCAGAGAGTAAGACTCGTCCATTTCCCATGAAGTCACCCAGAAATTACACGACCATGAGTGACACGATATCCAGAGACAAAAACTTGAGCAGGAGCCTCACACTCGCCCTTCTTTCAAATCGAGAAGAGTTCTCCTCATGGTCAGTCCTGCCATACCTATGACCCGAAACATAAGCCGAGTTTGTGTTTTCAGACAACTGTCCAAACAGCCCTGGCCTACACAACCTACAGGCTCAGGTCCCTGGAGCCAAACCTGAGGACTGTACTTGCCCTCTCCAAGGGAATAGTGTGTGCCCATTCCAATGGCCACAACCCTTCTAATAGGATACACCTCTAAAGTCCCTGATCCATCTCAATAGTGGAGGCTTCCCAGGAAAAACAGGGGCAATCTGAGCCCAACTGAGCACCTACCTGCACTCAGACCCATACACAGATGTCCCAGATGTAAAAAGGAAAGAACAGGCCCCTAGGCACTAATCAGATCCATTGCTTTGGTTTCCAGGCATCTCTCCTCAGAGGCCTGGATTTCAAAAGCAGCATATAGCTGTTTCTTGACTCACCCATCAGAAAACATCTCATCTACACATGGGAAACTTGCACGTTGGAGCTGTGTCAAAGCCTCTGTTTAGGAGAACCCTTTAGGGCCCCAGGGCCACCGCTTCATTCCAAGGTCTCCATAGACACAAAAGCACATTAGGACCCATCCCCAGGGGTGTCCACTTCAACTCAGCGTCCTCGGTTGCTCCCCACAGATCCAGGAGATCTAACCTGTCTTGTTGCTAGGAGACAATTGGAATGCGAGGTGGGCTACCCAGCCATCCATCCTTAGAACCCTGCTTAGAATCATTGGCCTGGAGCCAAACAACAGGTCTCAATTGTCCTGCAGAACACTCTCTGCAGTTTGGAGCTTCTCACAACTCCCATCGTGGGAAAACCCCTATGGCCTCATGATGCCCCCCCATTCATGAAGGGGCCATCAGGGACAGAAACTCAACCTGAGCGATCGTCTGATCCTCGCCCTGACTACAGATGCACGAGATCTCGATTCAGGTCTGTAGATTGTGCCTGCCATGGCCTCACCCAGAAACCTAAGCCTAGCCTGTGTTCTCAGACTTTTGTCGTCAGACTACTGGCCCACAAGCCCTCCAGTTTGGCAATCCAGAACTACAATGCAGCACTCTGCCTGCCCTCCGAAGAAAAACATTGTCCTCTGGGGCTACCCAGTAACCCCAAATTTGGATCAACCTCCACCGACCTTGGCTGTACCCTAAATACATAGGCTGACCAGGGCACTAATGCCCTTTCTGACACAGCCTCAGCCTGGATCCCCTGGCCCATCCCTGACAAATGGCCGCACACTGAGCACATAGAGCCGCCATGGCCTTAGGACGTCATTTCTTCCCAACCTCGGTTTTCAGGTTTCAGAACCTAGACCTTATCTCCAATCACTGCCCAGGGTTGAAGGTGATGCAGAAATCAGAACTCCTTCCCCATGGCAAGAAACCTTGTGGTTGGCATGTTGTCCAACGTTCAGTGTAGTTGAAACAGTGTGGCCCATGAGCACCCGCCCATGCAACCAGGCCACATTGGTCACAAACACACATTGTGACCCTCAGGCTGAGCCCAGTCCTCAAGTTAGGCCACTCAGTGGCTGGATGAAGAGATAGCATATTGGGCTTGCCATGCCCCTAGGCCCCAATTTTTAACCATAGTTCAAGTTGTCCCTTCAGTCTTCCCCACGGCTTGGCTTTGGAATTCCTCTTTTGGTGGGACACCTGAGGTAACAAAACTGAAATGAGTCCTCCCATCCCACAGACTGACGAAAAGCAATTGGGAATCGGGCCATATCCTCAAAGAGGAAGATTCGTCCATGGCCCATGAGGCCTCCCCGACATTCCACGGCCATCGCTGATACAAAATCCAGAGACAAAAGCCTGAGCAAGCGCCTCAGACTCGCACTTTCTTCATATCCTGAAGAGTTCTTCTCATGGCTTGTAGATCGGGCCTGCCATACCTACGTCCCCAAACCTAAGCTGAGTTTGTGTTTTCAGACTTCTGTTCTCAAAGTTTTGGGCCACACAACTCCAGGCTGGGCCCCTGGAGCCACACATTAGGACCGTGCCTACCAATCCATGGGAATTCTGCCCATTCCATGGTCCAAAATCGCACAAATTTGGAGAAACTTCCAACGTCCCTGAGGCCATCCCAATAGTGTAGGTCGCCCGGAACAAACAAGGGCTGTCTGACACCAGCTGATAATCGACCTCCACTCATACCATAGATGGATGTCCCCAGAGAAGAAGATTGAACCAGACAGGACCCTAGGCCATAATAGGATCCATTGCTTTGGGTTACAGGCATGTGTCCTCAAAAGCCTGATTCCAATATGAGCATAGGGGTTTTCCTGTGGCACCCATCAGAACTCTTCTCGTCTCCACAAGGAAACCTGTGCATGGGAGCCATGTCCAAAGCTTAGGAGAGTACTTCAGGGTCCCGGTGCCACCGCCCCATTCCAAGGCCCTCATGGACACAAAAACACATTAGGACCCATCCTCAGGAAAGTCGATTTCAACTCAGCCACCCCGGTTGCTCTGGCAGAGCCATCAGATCTAAACTGTCTTGATGCTAGGAGACAATTGGAATGCGAGGCGGGCTTCCCAGGCATCCATCCGCGAATGGTGCTCTGGAGTCATTCCATATGGGATGTCCTGGAGCTGTCCAACAGGTCTCAATTGTCCCGCAGAGGGAATCCTTGAAGGGGGCAACCCACAACTCCCAACGTGGGAAAACCTCATTGGCCTCGAGATTCCGCTCCCTTCATGAAGCGGCCGTCATGCACAGAAAATCCAAACTGAGCCAACGTCTGATCCTCGCCCTGACATCAGATGCATGAGATATTGGTTCAGATCTGCAGGGGGTACCTGCCGTGCCCTCGCCCTGAAACCCAAGTCTAGCTTGTCTTCTCAGACTTCCGTCCTCACACTCCTGGCCCCGAAGCCCTCAAGTTTGGCAATTCCGGACCCACAATGCAGCACTCTGCCTGCCCTCTAGAAAAAAAATTATTGCCTCATGAGCTGCCCAGGCAACTTAAATGAGGATAAACCTACACAGCACTCGACTTTACCCAAATTATATAGTCTAACCTGGGCAATAATGCACTGTCCAACACAACCTGAGCCCGGACCTCCTGACCAACAAAAAGAAAGCTGACCGCACACTGAGCACATAAATCCCGCCATGGCCTTAGGTCATCATCTCTTTGCTACCTCAGTTTTCAGGTTTCAGAACCGAGACCTTATCTCCAATCACTGCCCAGGGGTGAGTGTGATGCAGAAATCAGAACTCCTCCTTACCCATGGCAAGAACCCTTGTGGTTGGCACGTTGTCCAACGTTCAGTGTAGGAGAAACCAGCATTCACCCTGAGGCCCCGCCCATTCTTGAGTGCGACGAGGGCATACACACGCATTGTGACCCTCAGCATGAGTCCTGTGCTCTAGTAAGTCCTCTCAGTGGCTGGACCATTAGATGTCATAATGGGCTTGACATGTCCCTAGGCCCCAATTTTTAACCAGATTTCTGATTGTCCAGTCGCCCCTCCCCAGGGCTTTACTCTGGAGTTCCTCATTTGGTGGGACACCTGAGGTTAAAAAAGAAAACAACAACAACAAAAAAAAATACGGGCTTCTTCCAGCCCACAGAATGACCCCAAACTCTTTGGACGGGGCCAAAACACCAGAGAGTTAGACTCGTTCATTTCCCATGAAGTCACCCAGAAATTACACGACCATGAGTGACACGATATCCAGAGACAAAAACTTGAGCAGGAGCCTCACACTCGCCCTTCTTTCAAATCCCGAAGAGTTCTCCTCATGGTCTGTAGTTCAGTCCTGCCATACTTATGACCCGAAACATAAGCCGAGTTTGTGTTTTCAGACAACTGTCCAAACAGCCCTGGCCTACACAACCTACCGGCTCAGGCTCCTGGAGCCAAACCTGAGGACTGTACTTGCCCTCTCCAAGGGAATTGTGTGTGCCCATTCCAATGGCCAAAACCCTTCTAATAGGATAAACCTCCAAAGTCCCTGATCCATCTCAATAATGGTGACTTCCCAGGAAAAACAGGGGCTATCTGAGCCCAACTGAGCTCCTACCTGCACTCAGACCCATAGACAGATGTCCCCTGAGGTATAAAGGAAAGAACAGGCCCCTAGGCACTAATCAGATCCATTGCTTTGGTTTCCTGGCATCTCTCCTCAGAGGCCTGGATTTCAAAAGCAGCATATAGCTGTTGCTTGACTCACCCATCAGAAAACATCTCATCTACACATGGGAAACTTGCACGTTGGAGCTGTGTCAAAGCCTCTGTTTAGGAGAACCCTTTCGGGCCCCAGGGCCACAGCTTCATTCCAAGGTCTCCATAGACACAAAAGCACATTAGGAAACATCCCCAGGGGTGTCCATTTCAACTCAGCGTCCTCGGTTGCTCCCCACAGATCCAGGAGATCTAACCTGTCTTGTTGCTAGGAGACAATTGGAATGCGAGGTGGGCTACCCGGCCATCCATCCTTAGAAGCCTGCTCAGAATCATTGGCCTGGAGCCAAACAACAGGTCTCAATTGTCCTGCAGAAGACCCTCTGCAGGTTGGAGCTTTTTAAAACTCCCATCGTGGGAAAACCCCCATTGCCTCGTGATGCGCCCCCATTCATGAAGGGGCCATTAGGAACAGAAAATCAACCTGAGCGATCGTCTGATCCTCGCCCTGACTACAGATGCACGAGATCTCGATTCAGGTCTGTAGATTGTGCCTGCCATGGCCTCACCCAGAAACCTAAGCCTAGCCTGTGTTCTCAGACTTTTGTCGTCAGACTACTGGCCCACAAGCCCTCCAGTTTGGCAATCCAGAACTACAATGCAGCACTCTGCCTGCCCCCCAGAAGAAAAAACATTGTCCTCTGGGGCTACCCAGTAACCCCAAATGAGAATCAACCTGCACCGACCTTGGCTGTACCCCAAATACAAAGGCAGACCAGGGCACTAATGTCCTTTCTGACACAGCCTCAGCCTGGACCCCCTGGCCCCTCCCAGACAGCTGGACGCACACTGAGCACATCGAGCCGCCGTGGCCTTAGGGCGTCATCTCTTCCCAACCTCGGTTTTCAGGTTTCAGAACCTAGACTTTATCTCCAATCACTGCCCAGGGTTGAAGGTGATGCAGAAATCAGAACTCCTTCCCCATGTCAAGAAACCTTGGGGTTGGCATGTTCTCCAACGTTCAAAGTAGTTGAAACCAGTGTGGCCCATGAGGCCCCGCCCATGCTCGCGGGCCACATTGGTCACAAACACACATTGTGACCCTCAGGCTGAGCCCAGTCCTCAAGTAAGGCCACTCAGTGGCTGGATGAAGAGATAGCATATTGGGCTTGTCATGCCCCTAGGCCCCAATTTTTAACCATAGTTCGGGTTGTCCCTTCAGTCTTCCCCACGGCTATGCTTTGGAATTTCTCTTTTGGTGGGACACCTGAGGTAACAAAACTGAAATGAGTCCTCCCATCCCACAGACTGACGAAAAGCAATTGGAATCGGGCCAAATCCTCAGAGAGGAGGATTCGTCCATGGCCCATGAGGCCTCCCCGACATTCCACGGCCATCGCTGATACAAAATCCAGAGACAAAAGCCTGAGCAAGCACCTCAAACTCGCACTTTCTTCATATCCTGAAGAGTTCTTCTCATGGTTTGTAGATCGGGCCTGCCATACCTACGTCCCCAAACCTAAGCTGAGTTTGTGTTTTTTTAGACTTCTGTCCTCAAAGTCTTGGGCCACGCACCCTCCAGGCTGGGCTTCTGGAGCCACACATTAGGACTGTGCCTACCAATCCATGGGAATTCTGCCCATTCCATGGTCCAAAATCGTACATATTAGGAGAAACCTCCAAAGTCCCTGAGGCCATCCCAATATTGTAGGTCACCCGGAACAAACAAGGGCTGTCTGACACCAGCTGATAATCGACCTCCACTCATACCATAGATGGATGTCCCCAGAGAAGAAGATTGAACCAGACTGGACCCTAGGCCATAATAGGAACCATGGCTTTGGGTTACAGGCATGTGTTCTCAAAAGCCTGATTCCAATACGAGCATAGGGGTCTTCCTGAGGCACCCATCAGAACTCGTCTCGTCTCCACAAGGAAACCTGTGCATGGGAGCCATGTCCAAACTTTAGGAGAGTACTTCAGGTTCCCGGTGCCACCGCCCCATTCCAAGGCCCTCATGGACACAAAAACACATTAGGACCCATCCTCAGGAAAGTCGATTTCAACTCAGCCACCCCGGTTGCTCTGGCAGAGCCATCAGATCTAAACTGTCTTGATGCTAGGAGACAATTGGAATGCGAGGCGGGCTTCCCAGGCATCCATCCGTGAACGGTGCTCTGGAGTCATTCCATATGAGATGACCTGGAGCTGTCCAACAGGTCTCAATTGTCCCGCAGACGGAATCCTTGAAGGGGGCATCCCACAACTCCCAACGTGGGAAAACCTCAATGGCCTCGAGATTCCGCTCCCTTCATGAAGCGGCCGTCATGCACAGAAAATCCAACCTGAGCCAACGTCTGATCCTCACCCTGACATCAGATGCATGAGATATTGGTTCAGATCTGCAGGGGGTACCTGCCGTGCCCTCGCCCTGAAACCCAAGTCTAGCTTGTCTTCTCAGACTTCCGTCCTCACACTCCTGGCCCCGAAGCCCTCAAGTTTGGCAATTCCAGACCCACAATGCAGCACTCTGCCTGCCCTCTAGAAAAAAAATTATTGCCTCATGATCTGCTCAGGCAACTTAAATGAGGATAAACCTACACAGCACTCGACTTTACCCAAATTATATAGTCTAACCTGGGCAATAATGCACTGTCCAACACAACCTGAGCCCGGACCTCCTGACCAACACAAAGAAAGCTGACCGCACACCTAGCACATAAATCCCGCCATGGCCTTAGGTCATCATCTCTTCGCTACCTCAGTTTTCAGGCTTCAGAACCGAGACCTTATCTCCAATCACTGCCCAGGGGTGAGTGTGATGCAGAAATCAGAACTCCACCTTAATCATGGCAAGAACCCTTGTGGTTGGCACGTTGTCCAACGTTCAGTGTAGGAGAATCCAGCATTCACCCTGAGGACCCGCCCATTCTTGAGTGCGACGAGGGCATACACACGCATTGTGACCCTCAGCATGAGTCCTGTCCTCTAGTAAGTCCTCTCAGTGGCTGGACCATTAGATGTCATATGGGCTTGACATGTCCCTAGGCCCCAATTTTTACCAGATTTCTGATTGTCCAGTCGCCCCTCCCCAGGGCTCTACTCTGGAATCCCTCATTTGGTGGGACACCTGAGGTTAAAAAAGAAAACAAGAACAACAAGAAATAAACGGACTTCTTCCAGCCCACAGAATGACCCCAAACTCTTTGGGCGGGGCCAAAACACCAGAGAGTTAGACTCGTTCATTTCCCATGAAGTCACCCAGAAATTACACGACCATGAGTGACACGATATCCAGAGACAAAAACTTGAGCAGGAGCCTCACACTCGCCCTTCTTTCAAATCCCGAAGAGTTCTCCTCATGGTCTGTAGTTCAGTCCTGCCATACTTATGACCCGAAACATAAGCCGAGTTTGTGTTTTCAGACAACTGTCCAAACAGCCCTGGCCTACACAACCTACCGGCTCAGGCCCCTGGAGCCAAACCTGAGGACTGTACTTGCCCTCTCCAAGGGAATTGTGTGTGCCCATTCCAATGGCCAAAACCCTTCTAATAGGGTAAATCTCCAAAGTCCCTGATCCATCTCAATAGTGGTGGCTTCCCAGGATAAACAGGGGCTATCTGAGCCCAACTGAGCTCCTACCTGCACTCAGACCCATAGACAGATGTCCCCTTAGGTATAAAGGAAAGAACATGGCCCCTAGGCACTAATCAGATCCATTGCTTTGGTTTCCAGGATCTCTTCTCAGAGGCCTGGATTTCAAAAGCAGCATATAACTGTTTCTTGACTCACCCATCAGAAAACATCTCATCTACACATGGGAAACTTGCACGTTGGAGCTGTGTCAAAGCCTCTGTTTAGGAGAACCCTTTAGGGCCCCAGGGCCACAGCTTCATTCCAAGGTCTCCATAGACACAAAAGCACATTAGGACCCATCCCCAGGGGTGTCCACTTCAACTCAGCGTCCTCGGTTGCTCCCCACAGATCCAGGAGATCTTACCTGTCTTGTTGCTAGGAGACAATTGGAATGCGAAGTGGGCTACCCAGCCATCCATCCTTAGAAGCCTGCTCAGAATCATTGGCCTGGAGCCAAACAACAGGTCTCAATTGTCCTGCAGAAGACCCTCTGCAGTTTGGAGCTTCTCAAAACTCCCATCGTGGAAAAACCCCCATGGCCTCGTGATGCCCCCCCATTCATGAAGGGGCCATCAGGGCCAGAAACTCAACCTGAGCGATCGTCTGATCCTCGCCCTGACTACAGATGCACGAGATCTCGATTCAGGTCTGTAGATTGTGCCTGCCATGGCCTCACCCAGAAACCTAAGCCTAGCCTGTGTTCTCAGACTTTTGTCGTCAGACTACTGGCCCACAAGCCCTCCAGTTTGGCAATCCAGAACTACAATGCAGCACTCTGCCTGCCCTCCGAAGAAAAACATTGTCCTCTGGGGCTACCCAGTAACCCCAAATTTGGATCAACCTCCACCGACCTTGGCTGTACCCTAAATACATAGGCTGACCAGGGCACTAATGCCCTTTCTGACACAGCCTCAGCCTGGATCCCCTGGCCCATCCCTGACAAATGGCCGCACACTGAGCACATAGAGCCGCCATGGCCTTAGGACGTCATTTCTTCCCAACCTCGGTTTTCAGGTTTCAGAACCTAGACCTTATCTCCAATCACTGCCCAGGGTTGAAGGTGATGCAGAAATCAGAACTCCTTCCCCATGGCAAGAAACCTTGTGGTTGGCATGTTGTCCAACGTTCAGTGTAGTTGAAACAGTGTGGCCCATGAGCACCCGCCCATGCAACCAGGCCACATTGGTCACAAACACACATTGTGACCCTCAGGCTGAGCCCAGTCCTCAAGTTAGGCCACTCAGTGGCTGGATGAAGAGATAGCATATTGGGCTTGCCATGCCCCTAGGCCCCAATTTTTAACCATAGTTCAAGTTGTCCCTTCAGTCTTCCCCACGGCTTGGCTTTGGAATTCCTCTTTTGGTGGGACACCTGAGGTAACAAAACTGAAATGAGTCCTCCCATCCCACAGACTGACGAAAAGCAATTGGGAATCGGGCCATATCCTCAAAGAGGAAGATTCGTCCATGGCCCATGAGGCCTCCCCGACATTCCACGGCCATCGCTGATACAAAATCCAGAGACAAAAGCCTGAGCAAGCGCCTCAGACTCGCACTTTCTTCATATCCTGAAGAGTTCTTCTCATGGCTTGTAGATCGGGCCTGCCATACCTACGTCCCCAAACCTAAGCTGAGTTTGTGTTTTCAGACTTCTGTTCTCAAAGTTTTGGGCCACACACACTCCAGGCTGGGCCCCTGGAGCCACACATTAGGACCGTGCCTACCAATCCATGGGAATTCTGCCCATTCCATGGTCCAAAATCGCACAAATTTGGAGAAACTTCCAACGTCCCTGAGGCCATCCCAATAGTGTAGGTCGCCCGGAACAAACAAGGGCTGTCTGACACCAGCTGATAATCGACCTCCACTCATACCATAGATGGATGTCCCCAGAGAAGAACATTGAACCAGACAGGAGCCTAGGCCATAATAGGATCCATTGCTTTGGGTTACAGGCATGTGTCCTCAAAAGCCTGATTCCAATACGAGCATAGGGGTTTTCCTGTGGCACCCATCAGAACTCTTCTCGTCTCCACAAGGAAACCTGTGCATGGGAGCCATGTCCAAACCTTAGGAGAGTACTTCAGGGTCCCGTGCCACCGCCCCATTCCAAGGCCCTCATGGACACAAAAACACATTAGGACCCATCCTCAGGAAAGTCGATTTCAACTCAGCCACCCCGGTTGCTCTGGCAGAGCCATCAGATCTAAACTGTCTTGATGCTAGGAGACAATTGGAATGCGAGGCGGGCTTCCCAGGCATCCATCCGCGAATGGTGCTCTGGAGTCATTCCATATGGGATGTCCTGGAGCTGTCCAACAGGTCTCAATTGTCCCGCAGAGGGAATCCTTGAAGGGGGCAACCCACAACTCCCAACGTGGGAAAACCTCATTGGCCTCGAGATTCCGCTCCCTTCATGAAGCGGCCGTCATGCACAGAAAATCCAAACTGAGCCAACGTCTGATCCTCGCCCTGACATCAGATGCATGAGATATTGGTTCAGATCTGCAGGGGGTACCTGCCGTGCCCTCGCCCTGAAACCCAAGTCTAGCTTGTCTTCTCAGACTTCCGTCCTCACACTCCTGGCCCCGAAGCCCTCAAGTTTGGCAATTCCGGACCCACAATGCAGCACTCTGCCTGCCCTCTAGAAAAAAAATTATTGCCTCATGAGCTGCCCAGGCAACTTAAATGAGGATAAACCTACACAGCACTCGACTTTACCCAAATTATATAGTCTAACCTGGGCAATAATGCACTGTCCAACACAACCTGAGCCCGGACCTCCTGACCAACAAAAAGAAAGCTGACCGCACACTGAGCACATAAATCCCGCCATGGCCTTAGGTCATCATCTCTTTGCTACCTCAGTTTTCAGGTTTCAGAACCGAGACCTTATCTCCAATCACTGCCCAGGGGTGAGTGTGATGCAGAAATCAGAACTCCTCCTTACCCATGGCAAGAACCCTTGTGGTTGGCACGTTGTCCAACGTTCAGTGTAGGAGAAACCAGCATTCACCCTGAGGCCCCGCCCATTCTTGAGTGCGACGAGGGCATACACACGCATTGTGACCCTCAGCATGAGTCCTGTGCTCTAGTAAGTCCTCTCAGTGGCTGGACCATTAGATGTCATAATGGGCTTGACATGTCCCTAGGCCCCAATTTTTAACCAGATTTCTGATTGTCCAGTCGCCCCTCCCCAGGGCTTTACTCTGGAGTTCCTCATTTGGTGGGACACCTGAGGTTAAAAAAGAAAACAACAACAACAAAAAAAAATACGGGCTTCTTCCAGCCCACAGAATGACCCCAAACTCTTTGGACGGGGCCAAAACACCAGAGAGTTAGACTCGTTCATTTCCCATGAAGTCACCCAGAAATTACACGACCATGAGTGACACGATATCCAGAGACAAAAACTTGAGCAGGAGCCTCACACTCGCCCTTCTTTCAAATCCCGAAGAGTTCTCCTCATGGTCTGTAGTTCAGTCCTGCCATACTTATGACCCGAAACATAAGCCGAGTTTGTGTTTTCAGACAACTGTCCAAACAGCCCTGGCCTACACAACCTACCGGCTCAGGCTCCTGGAGCCAAACCTGAGGACTGTACTTGCCCTCTCCAAGGGAATTGTGTGTGCCCATTCCAATGGCCAAAACCCTTCTAATAGGATAAACCTCCAAAGTCCCTGATCCATCTCAATAATGGTGACTTCCCAGGAAAAACAGGGGCTATCTGAGCCCAACTGAGCTCCTACCTGCACTCAGACCCATAGACAGATGTCCCCTGAGGTATAAAGGAAAGAACAGGCCCCTAGGCACTAATCAGATCCATTGCTTTGGTTTCCTGGCATCTCTCCTCAGAGGCCTGGATTTCAAAAGCAGCATATAGCTGTTGCTTGACTCACCCATCAGAAAACATCTCATCTACACATGGGAAACTTGCACGTTGGAGCTGTGTCAAAGCCTCTGTTTAGGAGAACCCTTTCGGGCCCCAGGGCCACAGCTTCATTCCAAGGTCTCCATAGACACAAAAGCACATTAGGAAACATCCCCAGGGGTGTCCATTTCAACTCAGCGTCCTCGGTTGCTCCCCACAGATCCAGGAGATCTAACCTGTCTTGTTGCTAGGAGACAATTGGAATGCGAGGTGGGCTACCCGGCCATCCATCCTTAGAAGCCTGCTCAGAATCATTGGCCTGGAGCCAAACAACAGGTCTCAATTGTCCTGCAGAAGACCCTCTGCAGGTTGGAGCTTTTTAAAACTCCCATCGTGGGAAAACCCCCATTGCCTCGTGATGCGCCCCCATTCATGAAGGGGCCATTAGGAACAGAAAATCAACCTGAGCGATCGTCTGATCCTCGCCCTGACTACAGATGCACGAGATCTCGATTCAGGTCTGTAGATTGTGCCTGCCATGGCCTCACCCAGAAACCTAAGCCTAGCCTGTGTTCTCAGACTTTTGTCGTCAGACTACTGGCCCACAAGCCCTCCAGTTTGGCAATCCAGAACTACAATGCAGCACTCTGCCTGCCCCCCAGAAGAAAAAACATTGTCCTCTGGGGCTACCCAGTAACCCCAAATGAGAATCAACCTGCACCGACCTTGGCTGTACCCCAAATACAAAGGCAGACCAGGGCACTAATGTCCTTTCTGACACAGCCTCAGCCTGGACCCCCTGGCCCCTCCCAGACAGCTGGACGCACACTGAGCACATCGAGCCGCCGTGGCCTTAGGGCGTCATCTCTTCCCAACCTCGGTTTTCAGGTTTCAGAACCTAGACCTTATCTCCAATCACTGCCCAGGGTTGAAGGTGATGCAGAAATCAGAACTCCTTCCCCATGTCAAGAAACCTTGGGGTTGGCATGTTCTCCAACGTTCAAAGTAGTTGAAACCAGTGTGGCCCATGAGGCCCCGCCCATGCTCGCGGGCCACATTGGTCACAAACACACATTGTGACCCTCAGGCTGAGCCCAGTCCTCAAGTAAGGCCACTCAGTGGCTGGATGAAGAGATAGCATATTGGGCTTGTCATGCCCCTAGGCCCCAATTTTTAACCATAGTTCGGGTTGTCCCTTCAGTCTTCCCCACGGCTATGCTTTGGAATTTCTCTTTTGGTGGGACACCTGAGGTAACAAAACTGAAATGAGTCCTCCCATCCCACAGACTGACGAAAAGCAATTGGAATCGGGCCAAATCCTCAGAGAGGAGGATTCGTCCATGGCCCATGAGGCCTCCCCGACATTCCACGGCCATCGCTGATACAAAATCCAGAGACAAAAGCCTGAGCAAGCACCTCAAACTCGCACTTTCTTCATATCCTGAAGAGTTCTTCTCATGGTTTGTAGATCGGGCCTGCCATACCTACGTCCCCAAACCTAAGCTGAGTTTGTGTTTTTTTAGACTTCTGTCCTCAAAGTCTTGGGCCACGCACCCTCCAGGCTGGGCTTCTGGAGCCACACATTAGGACTGTGCCTACCAATCCATGGGAATTCTGCCCATTCCATGGTCCAAAATCGTACATATTAGGAGAAACCTCCAAAGTCCCTGAGGCCATCCCAATATTGTAGGTCACCCGGAACAAACAAGGGCTGTCTGACACCAGCTGATAATCGACCTCCACTCATACCATAGATGGATGTCCCCAGAGAAGAAGATTGAACCAGACTGGACCCTAGGCCATAATAGGAACCATGGCTTTGGGTTACAGGCATGTGTTCTCAAAAGCCTGATTCCAATACGAGCATAGGGGTCTTCCTGAGGCACCCATCAGAACTCGTCTCGTCTCCACAAGGAAACCTGTGCATGGGAGCCATGTCCAAACTTTAGGAGAGTACTTCAGGTTCCCGGTGCCACCGCCCCATTCCAAGGCCCTCATGGACACAAAAACACATTAGGACCCATCCTCAGGAAAGTCGATTTCAACTCAGCCACCCCGGTTGCTCTGGCAGAGCCATCAGATCTAAACTGTCTTGATGCTAGGAGACAATTGGAATGCGAGGCGGGCTTCCCAGGCATCCATCCGTGAACGGTGCTCTGGAGTCATTCCATATGAGATGACCTGGAGCTGTCCAACAGGTCTCAATTGTCCCGCAGATGGAATCCTTGAAGGGGGCATCCCACAACTCCCAACGTGGGAAAACCTCAATGGCCTCGAGATTCCGCTCCCTTCATGAAGCGGCCGTCATGCACAGAAAATCCAACCTGAGCCAACGTCTGATCCTCACCCTGACATCAGATGCATGAGATATTGGTTCAGATCTGCAGGGGGTACCTGCCGTGCCCTCGCCCTGAAACCCAAGTCTAGCTTGTCTTCTCAGACTTCCGTCCTCACACTCCTGGCCCCGAAGCCCTCAAGTTTGGCAATTCCAGACCCACAATGCAGCACTCTGCCTGCCCTCTAGAAAAAAAATTATTGCCTCATGATCTGCTCAGGCAACTTAAATGAGGATAAACCTACACAGCACTCGACTTTACCCAAATTATATAGTCTAACCTGGGCAATAATGCACTGTCCAACACAACCTGAGCCCGGACCTCCTGACCAACACAAAGAAAGCTGACCGCACACCTAGCACATAAATCCCGCCATGGCCTTAGGTCATCATCTCTTCGCTACCTCAGTTTTCAGGCTTCAGAACCGAGACCTTATCTCCAATCACTGCCCAGGGGTGAGTGTGATGCAGAAATCAGAACTCCACCTTAATCATGGCAAGAACCCTTGTGGTTGGCACGTTGTCCAACGTTCAGTGTAGGAGAATCCAGCATTCACCCTGAGGACCCGCCCATTCTTGAGTGCGACGAGGGCATACACACGCATTGTGACCCTCAGCATGAGTCCTGTCCTCTAGTAAGTCCTCTCAGTGGCTGGACCATTAGATGTCATATGGGCTTGACATGTCCCTAGGCCCCAATTTTTACCAGATTTCTGATTGTCCAGTCGCCCCTCCCCAGGGCTCTACTCTGGAATCCCTCATTTGGTGGGACACCTGAGGTTAAAAAAGAAAACAAGAACAACAAGAAATAAACGGACTTCTTCCAGCCCACAGAATGACCCCAAACTCTTTGGGC
The DNA here is from genome assembly GCF_964662115.1 of Mustela nivalis. Taxonomy (NCBI): domain Eukaryota; kingdom Metazoa; phylum Chordata; class Mammalia; order Carnivora; family Mustelidae; genus Mustela; species Mustela nivalis. The sequence continues at coordinate 830,555 of NW_028136459.1, read as the reverse complement.
GGGGCCAAAACACCAGAGAGTTAGACTCGTTCATTTCCCATGAAGTCACCCAGAAATTACACGACCATGAGTGACACGATATCCAGAGACAAAAACTTGAGCAGGAGCCTCACACTCGCCCTTCTTTCAAATCCCGAAGAGTTCTCCTCATGGTCTGTAGTTCAGTCCTGCCATACTTATGACCCGAAACATAAGCCGAGTTTGTGTTTTCAGACAACTGTCCAAACAGCCCTGGCCTACACAACCTACCGGCTCAGGCCCCTGGAGCCAAACCTGAGGACTGTACTTGCCCTCTCCAAGGGAATTGTGTGTGCCCATTCCAATGGCCAAAACCCTTCTAATAGGGTAAATCTCCAAAGTCCCTGATCCATCTCAATAGTGGTGGCTTCCCAGGATAAACAGGGGCTATCTGAGCCCAACTGAGCTCCTACCTGCACTCAGACCCATAGACAGATGTCCCCTTAGGTATAAAGGAAAGAACATGGCCCCTAGGCACTAATCAGATCCATTGCTTTGGTTTCCAGGATCTCTTCTCAGAGGCCTGGATTTCAAAAGCAGCATATAACTGTTTCTTGACTCACCCATCAGAAAACATCTCATCTACACATGGGAAACTTGCACGTTGGAGCTGTGTCAAAGCCTCTGTTTAGGAGAACCCTTTAGGGCCCCAGGGCCACAGCTTCATTCCAAGGTCTCCATAGACACAAAAGCACATTAGGACCCATCCCCAGGGGTGTCCACTTCAACTCAGCGTCCTCGGTTGCTCCCCACAGATCCAGGAGATCTTACCTGTCTTGTTGCTAGGAGACAATTGGAATGCGAAGTGGGCTACCCAGCCATCCATCCTTAGAAGCCTGCTCAGAATCATTGGCCTGGAGCCAAACAACAGGTCTCAATTGTCCTGCAGAAGACCCTCTGCAGTTTGGAGCTTCTCAAAACTCCCATCGTGGAAAAACCCCCATGGCCTCGTGATGCCCCCCCATTCATGAAGGGGCCATCAGGGCCAGAAACTCAACCTGAGCGATCGTCTGATCCTCGCCCTGACTACAGATGCACGAGATCTCGATTCAGGTCTGTAGATTGTGCCTGCCATGGCCTCACCCAGAAACCTAAGCCTAGCCTGTGTTCTCAGACTTTTGTCGTCAGACTACTGGCCCACAAGCCCTCCAGTTTGGCAATCCAGAACTACAATGCAGCACTCTGCCTGCCCTCCGAAGAAAAACATTGTCCTCTGGGGCTACCCAGTAACCCCAAATTTGGATCAACCTCCACCGACCTTGGCTGTACCCTAAATACATAGGCTGACCAGGGCACTAATGCCCTTTCTGACACAGCCTCAGCCTGGATCCCCTGGCCCATCCCTGACAAATGGCCGCACACTGAGCACATAGAGCCGCCATGGCCTTAGGACGTCATTTCTTCCCAACCTCGGTTTTCAGGTTTCAGAACCTAGACCTTATCTCCAATCACTGCCCAGGGTTGAAGGTGATGCAGAAATCAGAACTCCTTCCCCATGGCAAGAAACCTTGTGGTTGGCATGTTGTCCAACGTTCAGTGTAGTTGAAACAGTGTGGCCCATGAGCACCCGCCCATGCAACCAGGCCACATTGGTCACAAACACACATTGTGACCCTCAGGCTGAGCCCAGTCCTCAAGTTAGGCCACTCAGTGGCTGGATGAAGAGATAGCATATTGGGCTTGCCATGCCCCTAGGCCCCAATTTTTAACCATAGTTCAAGTTGTCCCTTCAGTCTTCCCCACGGCTTGGCTTTGGAATTCCTCTTTTGGTGGGACACCTGAGGTAACAAAACTGAAATGAGTCCTCCCATCCCACAGACTGACGAAAAGCAATTGGGAATCGGGCCATATCCTCAAAGAGGAAGATTCGTCCATGGCCCATGAGGCCTCCCCGACATTCCACGGCCATCGCTGATACAAAATCCAGAGACAAAAGCCTGAGCAAGCGCCTCAGACTCGCACTTTCTTCATATCCTGAAGAGTTCTTCTCATGGCTTGTAGATCGGGCCTGCCATACCTACGTCCCCAAACCTAAGCTGAGTTTGTGTTTTCAGACTTCTGTTCTCAAAGTTTTGGGCCACACACACTCCAGGCTGGGCCCCTGGAGCCACACATTAGGACCGTGCCTACCAATCCATGGGAATTCTGCCCATTCCATGGTCCAAAATCGCACAAATTTGGAGAAACTTCCAACGTCCCTGAGGCCATCCCAATAGTGTAGGTCGCCCGGAACAAACAAGGGCTGTCTGACACCAGCTGATAATCGACCTCCACTCATACCATAGATGGATGTCCCCAGAGAAGAACATTGAACCAGACAGGAGCCTAGGCCATAATAGGATCCATTGCTTTGGGTTACAGGCATGTGTCCTCAAAAGCCTGATTCCAATACGAGCATAGGGGTTTTCCTGTGGCACCCATCAGAACTCTTCTCGTCTCCACAAGGAAACCTGTGCATGGGAGCCATGTCCAAACCTTAGGAGAGTACTTCAGGGTCCCGTGCCACCGCCCCATTCCAAGGCCCTCATGGACACAAAAACACATTAGGACCCATCCTCAGGAAAGTCGATTTCAACTCAGCCACCCCGGTTGCTCTGGCAGAGCCATCAGATCTAAACTGTCTTGATGCTAGGAGACAATTGGAATGCGAGGCGGGCTTCCCAGGCATCCATCCGCGAATGGTGCTCTGGAGTCATTCCATATGGGATGTCCTGGAGCTGTCCAACAGGTCTCAATTGTCCCGCAGAGGGAATCCTTGAAGGGGGCAACCCACAACTCCCAACGTGGGAAAACCTCATTGGCCTCGAGATTCCGCTCCCTTCATGAAGCGGCCGTCATGCACAGAAAATCCAAACTGAGCCAACGTCTGATCCTCGCCCTGACATCAGATGCATGAGATATTGGTTCAGATCTGCAGGGGGTACCTGCCGTGCCCTCGCCCTGAAACCCAAGTCTAGCTTGTCTTCTCAGACTTCCGTCCTCACACTCCTGGCCCCGAAGCCCTCAAGTTTGGCAATTCCGGACCCACAATGCAGCACTCTGCCTGCCCTCTAGAAAAAAAATTATTGCCTCATGAGCTGCCCAGGCAACTTAAATGAGGATAAACCTACACAGCACTCGACTTTACCCAAATTATATAGTCTAACCTGGGCAATAATGCACTGTCCAACACAACCTGAGCCCGGACCTCCTGACCAACAAAAAGAAAGCTGACCGCACACTGAGCACATAAATCCCGCCATGGCCTTAGGTCATCATCTCTTCGCTACCTCAGTTTTCAGGTTTCAGAACCGAGACCTTATCTCCAATCACTGCCCAGGGGTGAGTGTGATGCAGAAATCAGAACTCCTCCTTACCCATGGCAAGAACCCTTGTGGTTGGCACGTTGTCCAACGTTCAGTGTAGGAGAAACCAGCATTCACCCTGAGGCCCCGCCCATTCTTGAGTGCGACGAGGGCATACACACGCATTGTGACCCTCAGCATGAGTCCTGTGCTCTAGTAAGTCCTCTCAGTGGCTGGACCATTAGATGTCATAATGGGCTTGACATGTCCCTAGGCCCCAATTTTTAACCAGATTTCTGATTGTCCAGTCGCCCCTCCCCAGGGCTTTACTCTGGAGTTCCTCATTTGGTGGGACACCTGAGGTTAAAAAAGAAAACAACAACAACAAAAAAAAATACGGGCTTCTTCCAGCCCACAGAATGACCCCAAACTCTTTGGACGGGGCCAAAACACCAGAGAGTTAGACTCGTTCATTTCCCATGAAGTCACCCAGAAATTACACGACCATGAGTGACACGATATCCAGAGACAAAAACTTGAGCAGGAGCCTCACACTCGCCCTTCTTTCAAATCCCGAAGAGTTCTCCTCATGGTCTGTAGTTCAGTCCTGCCATACTTATGACCCGAAACATAAGCCGAGTTTGTGTTTTCAGACAACTGTCCAAACAGCCCTGGTCTACACAACCTACCGGCTCAGGCTCCTGGAGCCAAACCTGAGGACTGTACTTGCCCTCTCCAAGGGAATTGTGTGTGCCCATTCCAATGGCCAAAACCCTTCTAATAGGATAAACCTCCAAAGTCCCTGATCCATCTCAATAATGGTGACTTCCCAGGAAAAACAGGGGCTATCTGAGCCCAACTGAGCTCCTACCTGCACTCAGACCCATAGACAGATGTCCCCTGAGGTATAAAGGAAAGAACAGGCCCCTAGGCACTAATCAGATCCATTGCTTTGGTTTCCTGGCATCTCTCCTCAGAGGCCTGGATTTCAAAAGCAGCATATAGCTGTTGCTTGACTCACCCATCAGAAAACATCTCATCTACACATGGGAAACTTGCACGTTGGAGCTGTGTCAAAGCCTCTGTTTAGGAGAACCCTTTCGGGCCCCAGGGCCACAGCTTCATTCCAAGGTCTCCATAGACACAAAAGCACATTAGGAAACATCCCCAGGGGTGTCCATTTCAACTCAGCGTCCTCGGTTGCTCCCCACAGATCCAGGAGATCTAACCTGTCTTGTTGCTAGGAGACAATTGGAATGCGAGGTGGGCTACCCGGCCATCCATCCTTAGAAGCCTGCTCAGAATCATTGGCCTGGAGCCAAACAACAGGTCTCAATTGTCCTGCAGAAGACCCTCTGCAGGTTGGAGCTTTTCAAAACTCCCATCGTGGGAAAACCCCCATTGCCTCGTGATGCGCCCCCATTCCTGAAGGGGCCATTAGTAACAGAAAATCAACCTGAGCGATCGTCTGATCCTCGCCCTGACTACAGATGCACGAGATCTCGATTCAGGTCTGTAGATTGTGCCTGCCATGGCCTCACCCAGAAACCTAAGCCTAGCCTGTGTTCTCAGACTTTTGTCGTCAGACTACTGGCCCACAAGCCCTCCAGTTTGGCAATCCAGAACTACAATGCAGCACTCTGCCTGCCCCCCAGAAGAAAAAACATTGTCCTCTGGGGCTACCCAGTAACCCCAAATGAGAATCAACCTGCACCGACCTTGGCTGTACCCCAAATACAAAGGCAGACCAGGGCACTAATGTCCTTTCTGACACAGCCTCAGCCTGGACCCCCTGGCCCCTCCCAGACAGCTGGACGCACACTGAGCACATCGAGCCGCCGTGGCCTTAGGGCGTCATCTCTTCCCAACCTCGGTTTTCAGGTTTCAGAACCTAGACCTTATCTCCAATCACTGCCCAGGGTTGAAGGTGATGCAGAAATCAGAACTCCTTCCCCATGTCAAGAAACCTTGGGGTTGGCATGTTCTCCAACGTTCAAAGTAGTTGAAACCAGTGTGGCCCATGAGGCCCCGCCCATGCTCGCGGGCCACATTGGTCACAAACACACATTGTGACCCTCAGGCTGAGCCCAGTCCTCAAGTAAGGCCACTCAGTGGCTGGATGAAGAGATAGCATATTGGGCTTGTCATGCCCCTAGGCCCCAATTTTTAACCATAGTTCGGGTTGTCCCTTCAGTCTTCCCCACGGCTATGCTTTGGAATTTCTCTTTTGGTGGGACACCTGAGGTAACAAAACTGAAATGAGTCCTCCCATCCCACAGACTGACGAAAAGCAATTGGAATCGGGCCAAATCCTCAGAGAGGAGGATTCGTCCATGGCCCATGAGGCCTCCCCGACATTCCACGGCCATCGCTGATACAAAATCCAGAGACAAAAGCCTGAGCAAGCACCTCAAACTCGCACTTTCTTCATATCCTGAAGAGTTCTTCTCATGGTTTGTAGATCGGGCCTGCCATACCTACGTCCCCAAACCTAAGCTGAGTTTGTGTTTTTTTAGACTTCTGTCCTCAAAGTCTTGGGCCACGCACCCTCCAGGCTGGGCTTCTGGAGCCACACATTAGGACTGTGCCTACCAATCCATGGGAATTCTGCCCATTCCATGGTCCAAAATCGTACATATTAGGAGAAACCTCCAAAGTCCCTGAGGCCATCCCAATATTGTAGGTCACCCGGAACAAACAAGGGCTGTCTGACACCAGCTGGTAATCGACCTCCACTCATACCATAGATGGATGTCCCCAGAGAAGAAGATTGAACCAGACAGGACCCTAGGCCATAATAGGAACCATGGCTTTGGGTTACAGGCATGTGTTCTCAAAAGCCTGATTCCAATACGAGCATAGGGGTCTTCCTGAGGCACCCATCAGAACTCGTCTCGTCTCCACAAGGAAACCTGTGCATGGGAGCCATGTCCAAACTTTAGGAGAGTACTTCAGGTTCCCGGTGCCACCGCCCCATTCTAAGGCCCTCATGGACACAAAAACACATTAGGACCCATCCTCAGGAAAGTCGATTTCAACTCAGCCACCCCGGTTGCTCTGGCAGAGCCATCAGATCTAAACTGTCTTGATGCTAGGAGACAATTGGAATGCGAGGCGGGCTTCCCAGGCATCCATCCGCGAACGGTGCTCTGGAGTCATTCCATATGAGATGACCTGGAGCTGTCCAACAGGTCTCAATTGTCCCGCAGACGGAATCCTTGAAGGGGGCATCCCACAACTCCCAACGTGGGAAAACCTCAATGGCCTCGAGATTCCGCTCCCTTCATGAAGCGGCCGTCATGCACAGAAAATCCAACCTGAGCCAACGTCTGATCCTCACCCTGACATCAGATGCATGAGATATTGGTTCAGATCTGCAGGGGGTACCTGCCGTGCCCTCGCCCTGAAACCCAAGTCTAGATTGTCTTCTCAGACTTCCGTCCTCACACTCCTGGCCCCGAAGCCCTCAAGTTTGGCAATTCCGGACCCACAATGCAGCACTCTGCCTGCCCTCTAGAAAAAAAATTATTGCCTCATGAGCTGCTCAGGCAACTTAAATGAGGATAAACCTACACAGCACTCGACTTTACCCAAATTATATAGTCTAACCTGGGCAATAATGCACTGTCCAACACAACCTGAGCCCGGACCTCCTGACCAACACAAAGAAAGCTGACCGCACACCTAGCACATAAATCCCGCCATGGCCTTAGGTCATCATCTCTTCGCTACCTCAGTTTTCAGGCTTCAGAACCGAGACCTTATCTCCAATCACTGCCCAGGGGTGAGTGTGATGCAGAAATCAGAACTCCACCTTAATCATGGCAAGAACCCTTGTGGTTGGCACGTTGTCCAACGTTCAGTGTAGGAGAATCCAGCATTCACCCTGAGGACCCGCCCATTCTTGAGTGCGACGAGGGCATACACACGCATTGTGACCCTCAGCATGAGTCCTGTCCTCTAGTAAGTCCTCTCAGTGGCTGGACCATTAGATGTCATATGGGCTTGACATGTCCCTAGGCCCCAATTTTTACCAGATTTCTGATTGTCCAGTCGCCCCTCCCCAGGGCTCTACTCTGGAATCCCTCATTTGGTGGGACACCTGAGGTTAAAAAAGAAAACAAGAACAACAAGAAATAAACGGACTTCTTCCAGCCCACAGAATGACCCCAAACTCTTTGGGCGGGGCCAAAACACCAGAGAGTTAGACTCGTTCATTTCCCATGAAGTCACCCAGAAATTACACGACCATGAGTGACACGATATCCAGAGACAAAAACTTGAGCAGGAGCCTCACACTCGCCCTTCTTTCAAATCCCGAAGAGTTCTCCTCATGGTCTGTAGTTCAGTCCTGCCATACTTATGACCCGAAACATAAGGCGAGTTTGTGTTTTCAGACAACTGTCCAAACAGCCCTGGCCTACACAACCTACCGGCTCAGGCCCCTGGAGCCAAACCTGAGGACTGTACTTGCCCTCTCCAAGGGAATTGTGTGTGCCCATTCCAATGGCCAAAACCCTTCTAATAGGGTAAATCTCCAAAGTCCCTGATCCATCTCAATAGTGGTGGCTTCCCAGGATAAACAGGGGCTATCTGAGCCCAACTGAGCACCTACCTGCACTCAGACCCATAGACAGATGTCCCCTTAGGTATAAAGGAAAGAACAGGCCCCTAGGCACTAATCAGATCCATTGCTTTGGTTTCCAGGATCTTTTCTCAGAGGCCTGGATTTCAAAAGCAGCATATAACTGTTTCTTGACTCACCCATCAGAAAACATCTCATCTACACATGGGAAACTTGCACGTTGGAGCTGTGTCAAAGCCTCTGTTTAGGAGAACCCTTTATGGCCCCAGGGCCACAGCTTCATTCCAAGGTCTCCATAGACACAAAAGCACATTAGGACCCATCCCCAGGGGTGTCCACTTCAACTCAGCGTCCTCGGTTGCTCCCCACAGATCCAGGAGATCTTACCTGTCTTGTTGCTAGGAGACAATTGTAATGCGAAGTGGGCTACCCAGCCATCCATCCTTAGAAGCCTGCTCAGAATCATTGGCCTGGAGCCAAACAACAGGTCTCAATTGTCCTGCAGAAGACCCTCTGCAGTTTGGAGCTTCTCAAAACTCCCATCGTGGGAAAACCCCCATGGCCTCGTGATGCCCGCCCATTCATGAAGGGGCCATCAGGGACCGAAACTCCAACCTGAGCGATCGTCTGATCCTCGCCCTGACTACAGATGCACGAGATCTCGATTCAGGTCTGTAGATTGTGCCTGCCATGGCCTCACCCAGAAACCTAAGCCTAGCCTGTGTTCTCAGACTTTTGTCGTCAGACTACTGGCCCACAAGCCCTCCAGTTTGGCAATCCAGAACTACAATGCAGCACTCTGCTGGCCCCCCTGAAGAAAAACATTGTCCTCTGGGGCTACCCAGTAACCCCAAATGAGGATCAACCTGCACCGACCTTGGCTGTACCCCAAATACATAGGCTGACCAGGGCACTAATGCCCTTTCTGCCACAGCCCGAGCCTGGATCTCCTGGCCCATCCCTGACAGCTGGCCGCACACTGAGCACAAAGAGCCGCCATGGCCTTAGGTCGTCATCTCTTCCCAACCTCGGTTTTCAGGTTTCAGAACCTAGACCTTATCTCCAATCACTGCCCAGGGTTGAAGGTGATGCAGAAATCCGAACTCCTTCCCCATGGCAAGAAACCTTGTGGTTGGCATGTTGTCCAACGTTCAGTGTAGTTGAAACAGTGTGGCCCATGAGCCCCCGCCCATGCAACAGGGCCACATTGGTCACAAACACACATTGTGACCCTCAGGCTGAGCCCAGTTCTCAAGTAAGGCCACTCAGTGGCTTGATGAAGAGATAGCATATTGGGCTTGCCATGCGCCTAGGCCCCAATTTTTAACCATAGTTCAAGTTGTCCCTTCAGTCTTCCGCACGGCTTGCCTTTGGAATTCCTCTTTTGGTGGGACACCTGAGGTAACAAAACTGAAATGAGTCCTCCCATCCCACAGACTGACGAAAAGCAATTGGGAATCTGGCCAAATCCTCAGAGAGGAAGATTCGTCCATGGCCCATGAGGCCTCCCCGACATTCCACGGCCATCGCTGATACAAAATCCAGAGACAAAACCCTGAGCAAGCGCTTCAGACTCGCACTTTCTTCATATCCTGAAGAGTTCTTCTCATGGCTTGTAGATCGGGCCTGCCATACCTACGTCCCCAAACCTAAGCTAAGTTTGTGTTTTCAGACTTCTGTCCTCAAATTTTGGGCCACACACACTCCAGGCTGGGCCCCTGGAGCCACACATTAGGACCGTGCCTACCAATCCATGGGAATTCTGCCCATTCCATGGTCCAAAATCGCACAAATTTGGAGAAACTTCCAACGTCCCTGAGGCCATCCCAATAGTGTAGGTCGCCCGGAACAAACAAGGGCTGTCTGACACCAGCTGATAATCGACCTCCACTCATACCATAGATGGATGTCCCCAGAGAAGAAGATTGAACCAGACAGGACCCTAGGCCATAATAGGATCCATTGCTTTGGGTTACAGGCATGTGTCCTCAAAAGCCTGATTCCAATACGAGCATAGGGGTCTTCCTGAGGCACCCATCAGAACTCATCTCGACTCCACAAGGAAACCTGTGCATGGGAGCCATGTCCAAAGCTTAGGAGAGTACTTCAGGGTACCGGTGCCACCGCCCCATTCCAAGGTCCTCATGGACACAAAAACACATTAGGACCCATTTTCAGGAAAGTCCATTTCAACTCAGCCACCCCGGTTGCTCCGGCAGAGCCATCAGATCTAAACTGTCTTGTTGCTAGGAGACAATTGGAATGCGAGGCGGGCTTCCCAGGCATCCATCCACGAACGGTGATCTGGAGGCATTCCATAGGGGATGTCCTGGAGCTGTCCAACAGGTCTTAATTGTCCCGCAGAAGGAATCCTTGAAGGGGGCATCCCACAACTCCCAACGTGGGAAAACCTCAATGGCCACGAGATTCCGCTCCCTTCATGAAGCGGCCGTCATGCACAGAAACTCCAACCTGAGCCAACGTCTGATCCTCGCCCTGACTTCAGATGCATGAGATATTGGTTCAGATCTGCAGGGGGTATCTGCCGTGCCCTCGCCCTGAAACCCAAGTCTAGCTTGTCTTCTCAGACTTCCGTCCTCACACTCCTGGCCCCGAAGCCCTCAAGTTTGGCAATTCCGGACCCACAATGCAGCACTCTGCCTGCCCTCTAGAAAAAAAATTATTGCCTCATGAGCTGCCCAGGCAACTTAAATGAGGGTAAACCTACACAGCACACGACTTTACCCAAATTTATAGTCTAACCTGGGCACTAATGCACTGTCGAACAAACCTGAGCCCGGACCTCCTGACCAACACTCAGAAAGCTGACCGCACACTGAGCACATAAAACCCGCCATGGCCTTAGGTCATCTTCTCTTCGCTACCTCAGTTTTCAGGCTTCAGAACCGAGACCTTATCTCCAATCAATGCCCAGGGGTGAGTTTGATGCAGAAATCAGAACTCCCCCTTACCCATTGTAGGAACCCTTGTGGTTGACACGTAGTCCAACGTTCAGTGTAAGCGAAACCAGCATTCACCCTGAGGCCCCGCCCATTCTTGAGTGAGACGAGGGCATACACACGCATTGTGACCCTCAACATGAGTCCTGTCCTCTAGTAAGTCCTCTCAGTGGCTGGACCATTAGATGTCATAATGGGCTTGACATGTCCCTAGCCCCAATTTTACCCAGATTTCTGATTGTCCAGTCGCCCCTCTCCAGGGCTCTACTCTGGAATCCCTCATTTGGTGGGACACCTGAGGTTAATAAAGTAAACAACAATAACAACAACAAAAAAAAACAACGGAATTCTTCCAGCCCACAGAATGACCCCAAATTCTTTGGACAGGGCCAAACCACCAGAGAGTAAGACTCGTCCATTTCCCATGAAGTCACCCAGAAATTCCACGACCATGAGTGACACGATATCCAGAGACAAAAACTTGAGCAGGAGCCTCACACTCGCCCTTCTTTCAAATCCAGAAGAGTTCTCCTCATGGTCTGTAGGTCAATCCTGCCATACCTATGACCCGAAACATAAGCCGAGTATGTGTTTTCAGACAACTGTCCAAACAGCCCTGGCCTACACAACCTACAGGCTCAGGTCCCTGGAGCCAAACCTGAGGACTGTACTTGCCCTCTCCAAGGGAATAGTGTGTGCCCATTCCAATGGCCACAACCCTTCTAATAGGATACACCTCTAAAGTCCCTGATCCATCTCAATAGTGGTGGCTTCCCAGGAAAAACAGGGGCAATCTGAGCCCAACTGAGCACCTACCTGCACTCAGACCCATAGACAGATGTCCCAGAGGTAAAAAGGAAAGAACAGGCCCCTAGGCACTAATCAGATCCATTGCTTTGGTTTCCAGGCATCTCTCCTCAGAGGCCTGGATTTCAAAAGCAGCATATAGCTGTTTCTTGACTCACCCGTCAGAAAACATCTCATCTACACATGGGAAACTTGCATGTTGTAGCTGTGTCAAAGCCTCTGTTTAGGAGAAGCCTTTAGGGCCCCAGGGCCACCGCTTCATTCCAAGGTCTCCATAGACACAAAAGCACATTAGGACCCATCCCCAGGGGTGTCCACTTCAACTCAGCATCCTCGGTTGCTCCCCACAGATCCAGGAGATCTAACCTGTCTTGTTGCTAGGAGACAATTGGAATGCGAGGTGGGCTACCCAGCCATCCATCCTTAGAACCCTGCTTAGAATCACTGGCCTGGAGCCAAACAACAGGTCTCAATTGTCCTGCAGAACACTCTCTGCAGTTTGGAGCTTCTCACAACTCCCATCGTGGGAAAACCCCTATGGCCTCGTGATGCCCCCCCATTCATGAATAGGGCCATCAGGGACAGAAACTCAACCTGAGCGATCGTCTGATCCTCGCCCAGACTACAGATGCACGAGATCTCGATTCAGGTCTGTAGATTGTGCCTGCCATGGCCTCACCAAGAAACCTAAGCCTAGCCTGTGTTCTCAGACTTTTGTCGTCAGACTACTGGCCCACAAGCCCTCCAGTTTGGCAATCCAGAACTACAATGCAGCACTCTGCCTGCCCTCCAGAAGAAAAACATTGTCCTCTGGGGCTACCCAGTAACCCCAAATTTGGATCAACCTCCACCGACCTTGGATGTACCCTATATACATAGGCTGACCAGGGCACTAATGCCCTTTCTGACACAGCCTCAGCCTGGATCCCCTGGCCCATCCCTGACAGCTGGCCGCACACTGAGCACATAGAGCCGCCATGGCCTTAGGTCGTCATCTCTTCCCAACCTCGTTTTTCAGGTTTCAGAACCTAGACCTTATCTCCAATCACTGCCCAGGGTTGAAGGTGATGCAGAAATCAGAACTCCTTCCCCATGGCAAGAAACCTTGTGGTTGGCATGTTGTCCAACCTTCAGTGTAGTTGAAACAATGTGGCCCATGAGCCCCCGCCCATGCTCCCGGGCCACATTGGTCACAAACACACATTGTGACCCTCAGGCTGAGCCCAGTCCTCAAGTTAGGCCACTCAGTGGCTGGATGAAGAGATAGCATATTGGGCTTGCCATGCCCCTAGGCCCCAATTTTTCACCATAGTTCAAGTTTTCCCTTCAGTCTTCCCCACGGCTTGGCTTTGGAATTCCTCTTTTGGTGGGACACCTGAGGTAACAAAACTGAAATGAGTCCTCCCATCCCACAGACTGACGAAAAGCAATTGGGAATCGGGCCTAATCCTCAAAGAGGAAGATTCGTCCATGGCCCATGAGGCCTCCCCGACATTCCACGGCCATTGCTGATACAAAATCCAGAGACAAAAGCCTGAGCAAGCGCCTCAGACTCGCACTTTCTTCATATCCTGAAGAGTTCTTCTCATGGCTTGTAGATCGGGCCTGCCATACCTACGTCCCCAAACCTAAGCTGAGTTTGTGTTTTCAGACTTCTGTTCTCAAAGTTTTGGGCCACACACACTCCAGGCTGGGCCCCTGGAGCCACACATTAGGACCGTGCCTACCAATCCATGGGAATTCTGCCCATTCCATGGTCCAAAATCGCACAAATTTGGAGAAACTTCCAACGTCCCTGAGGCCATCCCAATAGTGTAGGTCGCCCGGAACAAACAAGGGCTGTCTGACACCAGCTGATAATCGACCTCCACTCATACCATAGATGGATGTCCCCAGAGAAGAAGATTGAACCAGACAGGACCCTAGGCCATAATAGGATCCATTGCTTTGGGTTACAGGCATGTGTCCTCAAAAGCCTGATTCCAATATGAGCATAAGGGTCTTCCTGAGGCACCCATCAGAACTCATCTTGTCTCCACAAGGAAACCTGTGCATGGGAGCCATGTCCAAAGCTTAGGAGAGTACTTCAGGGTCCCGGTGCCACCGCCCCATTCCAAGGCCCTCATGGACACAAAAACACACTAGCGCCCATCCTCAGGAAAGTCGATTTCAACTCAGCCACCCCGGTTGCTCCGGCAGAGCCATCAGATCTAAACTGTCTTGTTGCTAGGAGACAATTGGAATGCGAGGCGGGCTTCCCAGGCATCCATCCGCGAACGGTGCTCTGGAGTCATTCTATATGGGATGTCCAGGAGCTGTCCAACAGGTCTCAATTGTCCAGCAGACGGAATCCTTAAAGGGGGCATCCCACAACTCCCAAAGTGGGAAAACCTCAATGGCCTCGAGATTCCGCTCCCTTCATGAAGCAGCCGTCATGCACAGAAAATCCAACCTGAGCCAACGTCTGATCCTCGCCCTGACTTCAGATGCATGAGATATTGGTTCAGATCTGCAGGGGGTACCTGCCGTGCCCTCGCCCTGAAACCCAAGTCTAGCTTGTCTTCTCAGACTTCCGTCCTCACACTCCTGGCCCCGAAGCCCTCAAGTTTGGCAATTCCGGACCCACAATGCAGCACTCTGCCTGCCCTCTAGAAAAAAAATTATTGCCTCATGAGCTGCCCAGGCAACTTAAATGAGGATAAACCTACACAGCACTCGACTTTACCCAAATTATATAGTCTAACCTGGGCAATAATGCACTGTCCAACACAACCTGAGCCCGGACCTCCTGACCAACACAAAGAAAGCTGACCGCACACTGAGCACATAAATCCCGCCATTGCCTTAGGTCATCATCTCTTCGCTACCTCAGTTTTCAGGTTTCAGAACCGAGACCTTATCTCCAATCACTGCCCAGGGGTGAGTGTGATGCAGAAATCAGAACTCCTACTTACCAATGGCAAGAACCCTTGTGGTTGGCACGTTGTCCAACGTTCAGTGTAGGAGAAACCAGCATTCACCCTGAGGACCCGCCCATTCTTGAGTGCGACGAGGGCATACACACGCATTGTGACCCTCAGCATGAGTCCTGAGCTCTAGTAAGTCCTCTCAGTGGCTGGACCATTAGATGTCATAATGGGGTTGACATGTCCCTAGGCCCCAATTTTTAACCAGATTTCTGATTGTCCAGTCGCCCCTCCCCAGGGCTTTACTCTGGAGTTCCTCATTTGGTGGGACACCTGAGGTTAAAAAAGAAAACAACAACAACAAAAAAAAATACGGGCTTCTTCCAGCCCACAGAATGACCCCAAACTCTTTGGACGGGGCCAAAACACCAGAGAGTTAGACTCGTTCATTTCCCATGAAGTCACCCAGAAATTACACGACCATGAGTGACACGATATCCAGAGACAAAAACTTGAGCAGGAGCCTCACACTCGCCCTTCTTTCAAATCCCGAAGAGTTCTCCTCATGGTCTGTAGTTCAATCCTGCCATACTTATGACCCGAAACATAAGCCGAGTTTGTGTTTTCAGACAACTGTCCAAACAGCCCTGGCCTACACAACCTACCGGCTCAGGCTCCTGGAGCCAAACCTGAGGACTGTACTTGCCCTCTCCAAGGGAATTGTGTGTGCCCATTCCAATGGCCAAAACCCTTCTAATAGGATAAACCTCCAAAGTCCCTGATCCATCTCAATAGTGGTGGCTTCCCAGGAAAAACAGGGGCTATCTGAGCCCAACTGAGCACCTACCTGCACTCAGACCCATAGACAGATGTCCCCTGAGGTATAAAGGAAAGAACAGGCCCCTAGGCACTAATCAGATCCATTGCTTTGGTTTCCTGGCATCTCTACTCAGAGGCCTGGATTTCAAAAGCAGCATATAGCTGTTGCTTGACTCACCCATCAGAAAACATCTCATCTACACATGGGAAACTTGCACGTTGGAGCTGTGTCAAAGCCTCTGTTTAGGAGAACCCTTTAGGGCCCCAGGGCCACAGCTTCATTCCAAGGTCTCCATAGACACAAAAGCACATTAGGAAACATCCCCAGGGGTGTCCATTTCAACTCAGCGTCCTCGGTTGCTCCCCACAGATCCAGGAGATCTAACCTGTCTTGTTGCTAGGAGACAATTGGAATGCGAGGTGGGCTACCCAGCCATCCATCCTTAGAAGCCTGCTCAGAATCATTGGCCTGGAGCCAAACAACAGGTCTCAATTGTCCTGCAGAAGACCCTCTGCAGTTTGGAGCTTTTCAAAACTCCCATCGTGGGAAAACCCCCATTGCCTCGTGATGCGCCCCCATTCATGAAGGGGCCATCAGGAACAGAAAATCAACCTGAGCGATCGTCTGATCCTCTCCCTGACTACAGATGCACGAGATCTCGATTCAGGTCTGTAGATTGTGCCTGCCATGGCCTCACCCAAACCTAAGCCTAGCCTGTGTTCTCAGGCTTTTGTCGTCAGACTACTGGCCCACAAGCCCTCCAGTTTGGCAATCCAGAACTACAATGCAGCACTCTGCCTGCCCCCCAGAAGAAAAAACATTGTCCTCTGGGGCTACCCAGTAACCCCAAATGAGAATCAACCTGCACCGACCTTGGCTGTACCCCAAATACAAAGGCAGACCAGGGCACTAATGTCCTTTCTGACACAGCCTCAGCCTGGACCCCCTGGCCCCTCCCAGACAGCTGGACGCACACTGAGCACATCGAGCCGCCGTGGCCTTAGGGCGTCATCTCTTCCCAACCTCGGTTTTCAGGTTTCAGAACCTAGACCTTATCTCCAATCACTGCCCAGGGTTGAAGGTGATGCATAAATCAGAACTCCTTCCCCATGTCAAGAAACCTTGGGGTTGGCATGTTGTCCAACGTTCAAAGTAGTTGAAACCAGTGTGGCCCATGAGGCCCCGCCCATGCTCGCGGGACACATTGGTCACAAACACACATTGTGACCCTCAGGCTGAGCCCAGTCCTCAAGTAAGGCCACTCAGTGGCTGGATGAAGAGATAGCATATTGGGCTTGCCATGCCCCTAGGCCCCAATTTTTCACCATAGTTCGGGTTGTCCCTTCAGTCTTCCCCACGGCTATGCTTTGGAATTTCTCTTTTGGTGGGACACCTGAGGTAACAAAACTGAAATGAGTCCTCCCATCCCACAGATTGACGAAAAGCAATTGGAATCGGGCCAAATCCTCAGAGAGGAGGATTCGTCCATGGCCCATGAGGCCTCCCCGACATTCCACGGCCATCGCTGATACAAAATCCAGAGACAAAAGCCTGAGCAAGCACCTCAAACTCGCACTTTCTTCATATCCTGAAGAGTTCTTCTCATGGTTTGTAGATCGGGCCTGCCATACCTACGTCCCCAAACCTAAGCTGAGTTTGTGTTTTCAGACTTCTGTCCTCAAAGTCTTGGGCCACGCACCCTCCAGGCTGGGCCCCTGGAGCCACACATTAGGACTGTGCCTACCAATCCATGGGAATTCTGCCCATTCCATGGTCCAAAATCGTACATATTAGGAGAAACCTCCAACGTCCCTGAGGCCATCCCAATAGTGTAGGTCGCCCGGAACAAACAAGGGCTGTCTGACTCCAGCTGATAATCGACCTCCACTCATACCATAGATGGATGTCCCCAGAGAAGAAGATTGAACCAGACAGGACCCTAGGCCATAATAGGAACCATGGCTTTGGGTTACAGGCATGTGTTCTCAAAAGCCTGATTCCAATACGAGCATAGGGGTCTTCTTGAGGCACCCATCAGAACTCGTCTCGTCTCCACAAGGAAACCTGTGCATGGGAGCCATGTCCAAACTTTAGGAGAGTACTTCAGGTTCCCGGTGCCACCGCCCCATTCCAAGGCCCTCATGGACACAAAAACACATTAGGACCCATCCTCAGGAAAGTCGATTTCAACTCAGCCACCCCGGTTGCTCTGGCAGAGCCATCAGATCTAAACTGTCTTGATGCTAGGAGACAATTGGAATGCGAGGCGGGCTTCCCAGGCATCCATCCGCGAACGGTGCTCTGGAGTCATTCCATATGAGATGACCTGGAGCTGTCCAACAGGTCTCAATTGTCCCGCAGACGGAATCCTTGAAGGGGGCATCCCACAACTCCCAACGTGGGAAAACCTCAATGGCCTAGAGATTCCGCTCCCTTCCTGAAGCGGCCGTCATGCACAGAAAATCCAAACTGAGCCAACGTCTGATCCTCACCCTGACATCAGATGCATGAGATATTGGTTCAGATCTGCAGGAGGTACCTGCTGTGCCCTCGCCCTGAAACCCAAGTCTAGCTTGTCTTCTCAGACTTCCGTCCTCACACTCCTGGCCCCGAAGCCCTCAAGTTTGGCAATTCCGGACCCACAATGCAGCACTCTGCCTGCCCTCTAGAAAAAAAATTATTGCCTCATGAGCTGCTCAGGCAACTTAAATGAGGATAAACCTACACAGCACTCGACTTTACCCAAATTATATAGTCTAACCTGGGCACTAATGCACTGTCGAACACAACCTGAGCCCGGACCTCCTGACCAACACAAAGAAAGCTGACCGCACACCTAGCAAATAAATCCCGCCATGGCCTTAGGTCATCATCTCTTCGCTACCTCAGTTTTCAGGCTTCAGAACCGAGACCTTATCTCCAATCACTGCCCAGGGGTGAGTGTGATGCAGAAATCAGAACTCCACCTTAATCATGGCAAGAACCCTTGTGGTTGGCACGTTGTCCAACGTTCAGTGTAGGAGAATCAGGCATTCACCCTGAGGACCCGCCCATTCTTGAGTGCGACGAGGGCATACACACGCATTGTGACCCTCAGCATGAGTCCTGTCCTCTAGTAAGTCCTCTCAGTGGCTGGACCATTAGATGTCATAATGGGCTTGACATGTCCCTAGCCCCAATTTTACCCAGATTTCTGATTGTCCAGTCGCCCCTCCGAGGGCTCTACTCTGGAATCCCTCATTTGGTGGGACACCTGAGGTTAAAAAACAAAACAAGAACAACAAGAAAAAACGGACTTCTTCCAGCCCACAGAATGACCCCAAACACTTTGGGCGGGGCCAAACCACCAGAGAGTAAGACTCGTCCATTTCCCATGAAGTCACCCAGAAATTTCACGACCACGAGTGACACGATATCCAGAGATAAAAACTTGAGCGGAGCCCCACACTCGCCCTTCTTTCAAATCCAGAAGAGTTCTCCTCATGATCTGTAGGTCAGTCCTGCCATACCTATGACCCGAAACTTAAGCCGAGTTTGTGTTTTCAGAAAACTGTCCAAACAGCCCCGGCCTACACAACCTACAGGCTCAGGCCCCTGGAGCCAAACCTGAGGACTGTACTTGCCCTCTCCAAGGGAATTGTGTGTGCCCATTCCAATGGCCACAACCCTTTTAATAGGATAAATCTCCAAAGTCCCTGATCCATCTCAATAGTGGTGGCTTCCCAGGAAAAACAGGGGCAATCTGAGCCCAACTGAGCACCTACCTGCACTCAGACCCATAGACAGATGTCCCCAGACGTAAAAAGGAAAGAACAGGCCACTAGGCACTAATCAGATCCATTGCTTTGGTTTCCAGGCATCTCTCCTCAGAGGCCTGGATTTCAAAAGCAGCATATAGCTGTTTCTTGACTCACCCATCAGAAAACATCTCATCTACACATGGGAAACTTGCACGTTGGAGCTGTGTCAAAGCCTCTGTTTAGGAGAACCCTTTAGGGCCCCAGGGCCACCGCTTCATTCCAAGGTCTCCATAGACACAAAAGCACATTAGGACCCATCCCCAGGGGTGTCCTTTCAACTCAGCGTCCTCGGTTGCTCCCCACAGATCCAGGAGATCTAACCTGTCTTGTTGCTAGGAGACAATTGGAATGCGAGGTGGGCTACCCAGCCAACCATCCTTAGAACCCTGCTCATAATCATTGGCCTGGAGCCAAACAACAGGTCTCAATTGACCTGCAGAAGGCTCTCTGCACTTTGGAGCTTCTCACAACTCCCATCGTGGGAAAACCCCCGTGGCCTCGTGATGCCCCCCCATTCATGAAGGGGCCATCAGGGACAGAAACTCCAACCTGAGCGATCGTCTGATCCTCGCCCTGACTTCAGAAGCACAGGATCTCGATTCAGGTCTGTAGATTGTGCCTGCCATGGCCTCACCCAGAGACCTAAGCCTAGCTTGTGTTCTCAGACTTTGGTCCTCAGACTACTGGCCCACAAGCCCTCCAGTTTGGCAATCCAGAATTACAATGCAGCACCCTGCCCGCCCTACAGAAGAAAAACATTGTCCTCTGGGGCTACCCAGTAACCCCAAATGAGGATCAACATGCACCGACCTTGGCTGTACCCCAAATACATAGGCTGACCAGGGCACTAATGCCCTTTCTGCCACAGCCTGAGCCTGGATCTCCTGGCCCATCCCTGACAGCTGGCCGCACACTGAGCACAAAGAGCCGCCGTGGCCTTAGGTCGTCATCTCTTCCCAACCTCGGTTTTCAGGTTTCAGAACCTAGACCTTATCTCCAATCACTGCCCAGGGTTGAAGGTGATGCAGAAATCAGAACTCCTTCCCCATGGCAAGAAACTTTGTGGTTGGCATGTTGTCCAACCTTCAGTGTAGTTGAAACAATGTGGCCCATGAGCCCCCGCCCATGCTCCCGGGCCACATTGGTCACAAACACACATTGTGACCCTCAGGCTGAGCCCAGTCCTCAAGTTAGGCCACTCAGTGGCTGGATGAAGAGATAGCATATTGGGCTTGCCATGCCCCTAGGCCCCAATTTTTAACCATAGTTCAAGTTGTCCCTTCAGTCTTCCCCACGGCTTGGCTTTGGAATTCCTCTTTTGGTGGGACACCTGAGGTAACAAAACTGAAATGAGTCCTCCCATCCCACAGACTGACGAAAAGCAATTGGGAATCGGGCCAAATCCTAAAAAAGAGGAAGATTCGTCCATGGCCCATGAGGCCTCCCCGACATTCCACGGCCATCGCTGATACAAAATCCAGAGACAAAAGCCTGAGCAAGCGCCTCAGACTCGCACTTTCTTCATATCCTGAAGAGTTCTTCTCATGGCTTGTAGATCGGGCCTGCCATACCTACGTCCCCAAACCTAAGCTGAGTTTGTGTTTTCAGACTTCTGTTCTCAAAGTTTTGGGCCACACACACTCCAGGCTGGGCCCCTGGAGCCACACATTAGGACCGTGCCTACCAATCCATGGGAATTCTGCCCATTCCATGGTCCAAAATCGCACAAATTTGGAGAAACTTCCAACGTCCCTGAGGCCATCCCAATAGTGTAGGTCGCCCGGAACAAACAAGGGCTGTCTGACACCAGCTGATAATCGACCTCCACTCATACCATAGATGGATGTCCCCAGAGAAGAAGATTGAACCAGACAGGACACTAGGCCATAATAGGATCCATTGCTTTGGGTTACAGGCATGTGTCCTCAAAATCCTGATTCCAATATGAGCATAGGGGTCTTCCTGAGGCACCCATCAGAACTCATCTCGTCTCCACAAGGAAACCCGTGCATGGGAGCCATGTCCAAAGCTTAGGAGAGTACTTCAGGGTCCCGGTGCCTCCGCCCCATTCCAAGGCCCTCATGGACACAAAAACACACTAGGGCCCATCCTCAGGAAAGTCGATTTCAACTCAGCCACCCCGGTTGCTCCGGCAGAGCCATCAGATCTAAACTGTCTTGTTGCTAGGAGACAATTGGAATGCGAGGCGGGCTTCCCAGGCATCCATCCGCGAACGGTGCTCTGGAGTCATTCTATATGGGATGTCCAGGAGCTGTCCAACAGGTCTCAATTGTCCAGCAGACGGAATCCTTAAAGGGGGCATCCCACAACTCCCAAAGTGGGAAAACCTCAATGGCCTCGAGATTCCGCTCCCTTCATGAAGCGGCCGTCATGCACAGAAAATCCAACCTGAGCCAACGTCTGATCCTCGCCCTGACATCAGATGCATGAGATATTGGTTCAGATCTGCAGGGGGTACCTGCCGTGCCCTCGCCCTGAAACCCAAGTCTAGCTTGTCTTCTCAGACTTCCGTCCTCACACTCCTGGCCCCGAAGCCCTCAAGTTTGGCAATTCCGGACCCACAATGCAGCACTCTGCCTGCCCTCTAGAAAAAAAATTATTGCCTCATGAGCTGCCCAGGCAACTTAAATGAGGATAAACCTACACAGCACTCGACTTTACCCAAATTATATAGTCTAACCTGGGCACTAATGCACATTTGAACAAACCTGAGCCCGGACCTCCTGACCAACACTCAGAAAGCTGACCGCACACTGAGCACATAAATCCCGCCATGGCCTTAGGTCATCATCTCTTCGCTACCTCATTTTCAGGTTTCAGAACCGAGACCTTATCTCCAATCACTGCCCAGGGGTGAGTGTGATGCAGAATCAGAACTCCTCCTTACCCATGGCAAGAACCCTTGTGGTTGGCACGTTGTCCAACGTTCAGTGTAGGAGAAACCAGCATTCACCCTGAGGCCCCGCCATTTTTGAGTGCGACGAGGGCATACACACGCATTGTGACCCTCAGCATAAGTCCTGTGCTCTAGTAAGTCCTCTCAGTGGCTGGACCATTAGATGTCATAATGGGCTTGACATGTCCCTAGGCCCCAATTTTTAACCAGATTTCTGATTGTCCAGTCGCCCCTCCCCAGGGCTTTACTCTGGAGTTCCTCATTTGGTGGGACACCTGAGGTTAAAAAAGAAAACAACAACAACAAAAAAAAATACGGGCTTCTTCCAGCCCACAGAATGACCCCAAACTCTTTGGACGGGGCCAAAACACCAGAGAGTTAGACTCGTTCATTTCCCATGAAGTCACCCAGAAATTACACGACCATGAGTGACACGATATCCAGAGACAAAAACTTGAGCAGGAGCCTCACACTCGCCCTTCTTTCAAATCCCGAAGAGTTCTCCTCATGGTCTGTAGTTCAATCCTGCCATACTTATGACCCGAAACATAAGCCGAGTTTGTGTTTTCAGACAACTGTCCAAACAGCCCTGGCCTACACAACCTACCGGCTCAGGCCCCTGGAGCCAAACATGAGGACTGTACTTGCCCTCTCCAAGGGAATTGTGTGTGCCCATTCCAATGGCCAAAACCCTTCTAATAGGATAAACCTCCAAAGTCCCTGATCCATCTCAATAGTGGTGGCTTCCCAGGAAAAACAGGGGCTACCTGAGCCCAACTGAGCACCTACCTGCACTCAGACCCATAGACAGATATCCCCTGAGGTATAAAGGAAAGAACAGGCCCCTAGGCACTAATCAGATCCATTGCTTTGGTTTCCAGGCATCTCTCTTTAGAGGCCTGGATTTCAAAAGCAGCATATAGCTGTTGCTTGACTCACCCATCAGAAAACATCTCATCTACACATGGGAAACTTGCATGTTGGAGCTGTGTCAAAGCCTCTGTTTAGGAGAACCCTTTAGGGCCCCAGGGCAACAGCTTCATTCCAAGGTCTCCATAGACACAAAAGCACATTAGTTTCCTATGGAGCGTCCTCGGTTGCTCCCCACAGATCCAGGAGATCTAACCTGTCTTGTTGCTAGGAGACAATTGGAATGCGAGGTGGGCTACCCAGCCATCCATCCTTAGAAGCCTCTCAGAATCATTGGCCTGGAGCCAAACAACAGGTCTCAATTGTCCTGCAGAAGACCCTCTGCAGTTTGGAGCTTTTCAAAACTCCCATCGTGGGAAAACCCCCATTGCCTCGTGATGCGCCGCCATTCATGAAGGGGCCATCAGGGACAGAAACTCCAACCTGAGCGATCGTCTGATCCTCGCCCTGACTACAGATGCACGAGATCTCGATTCAGGTCTGTAGATTGTGCCTGCCATGGCCTCACCCAAACCTAAGCCTAGCCTGTGTTCTCAGGCTTTTGTCGTCAGACTACTGGCCCACAAGCCCTCCAGTTTGGCAATCCAGAACTACAATGCAGCACTCTGCCTGCCCCCCAGAAAAAAAAACATTGTCCTCTGGGGCTACCAAGTAACCCCAAATGAGAATCAACCTGCACCGACCTTGGCTGTACCCCAAATACAAAGGCAGACCAGGGCACTAATGTCCTTTCTGACACAGCCTCAGCCTGGACCCCCTGGCCCCTCCCAGACAGCTGGACGCACACTGAGCACATCGAGCCGCCGTGGCCTTAGGTCGTCATCTCTTCCCAACCTCGGTTTTCAGGTTACAGAACCTAGACCTTATCTCCAATCACTGCCCAGGGTTGAAGGTGATGCAGAAATCAGAACTCCTTCCCCATGGCAAGAAACCTTGTGGTTGGCATGTTGTCCAATGTTCAAAGTAGTTGAAACCAGTGTGGCCCATGAGGCCCCGCCCATGCTCGCGGGCCACATTGGTCACAAACACACATTGTGACCCTCAGGCTGAGCCCAGTCCTCAAGTAAGGCGTCTCAGTGGCTGGATGAAGAGATAGCATATTGGGCTTGCCATGCCCCTAGGCCCCAATTTTTAACCATAGTTCGGGTTGTCCCTTCAGTCTTCCCCACGGCTATGCTTTGGAATTTCTCTTTTGGTGGGAACCTGAGGTAACAAAACTGAAATGAGTCCTCCCATCCCACAGATTGACGAAAAGCAATTGGAATCGGGCCAAATCCTCAGAGAGGAGGATTCGTCCATGGCCCATGAGGCCTCCCCGACATTCCACGGCCCTCGCTGATGCAAAATCCAGAGACAAAAGCCTGAGCAAGCACCTCAAACTCGCACTTTCTTCATATCCTGAAGAGTTCTTCTCATGGTTTGTAGATCGGGCCTGGCATACCTACGTCCCCAAACCTAAGCTGAGTTTGTGTTTTCAGACTTCTGTCCTCAAAGTCTTGGGCCACGCACCCTCCAGGCTGCGCTTCTGGAACCACACAAGAGGACTGTGCCTACCAATCCATGGGAATTATGCCCATTCCATGGTCCAAAATCGTACATATTAGGAGAAACCTCCAAAGTCCCTGAGGCCATCCCAATAGTGTAGGTCGCCCGGAACAAACAAGGGCTGTCTGACACCAGCTGATAATCGACCTCCACTCATACCATAGATGGATGTCCCCAGAGAAGAAGATTGAACCAGACAGGACCCTAGGCCATAATAGGAACCATGGCTTTGGGTTACAGGCATGTGTTCTCAAAAGCCTGATTCCAATACGAGCATACGGGTCTTCCTGAGGCACCCATCAGAACTCGTCTCGTCTCCACAAGGAAACCTGTGCATGGGAGCCATGTCCAAACTTTAGGAGAGTACTTCAGGTTCCCGGTGCCACCGCCCCATTCCAAGGCTCTCATGGACACAAAAACACATTAGGACCCATCCTCAGGAAAGTCGATTTCAACTCAGCCACCCCGGTTGCTCTGGCAGAGCCATCAGATCTAAACTGTCTTGATGCTAGGAGACAATTGGAATGCGAGGCGGGCTTCCCAGGCATCCATCCGCGAACGGTGCTCTGGAGTCATTCCATATGAGATGACCTGGAGCTGTCCAACAGGTCTCAATTGTCCCGCAGACGGAATCCTTGAAGGGGGCATCCCACAACTCCCAACGTGGGAAAACCTCAATGGCCTCGAGATTCCACTCCCTTCATGAAGCGGCCGTCATGCACAGAAAATCCAACCTGAGCCAACGTCTGATCCTCACCCTGACATCAGATGCATGAGATATTGGTTCAGATCTGCAGGGGGTACCTGCCGTGCCCTCGCCCTGAAACCCAAGTCTAGCTTGTCTTCTCAGACTTCCGTCCTCACACTCCTGGCCCCGAAGCCCTCAAGTTTGGCAATTCCGGACCCACAATGCAGCACTCTGCCTGCCCTCTAGAAAAAAAATTATTGCCTCATGAGCTGCTCAGGCAACTTAAATGAGGATAAACCTACACAGCACTCGACTTTACCCAAATTATATAGTCTAACCTGGGCACTAATGCACTGTCGGACACAACCTGAGCCCGGACCTCCTGACCAACACAAAGAAAGCTGACCGCACACCTAGCACATAAATCCCGCCATGGCCTTAGGTCATCATCTCTTCGCTACCTCAGTTTTCAGGCTTCAGAACCGAGACCTTATCTCCAATCACTGCCCAGGGGTGAGTGTGATGCAGAAATCAGAACTCCACCTTAATCATGGCAAGAACCCTTGTGGTTGGCACGTTGTCCAACGTTCAGTGTAGGAGAATCCAGCATTCACCCTGAGGACCCGCCCATTCTTGAGTGCGACGAGGGCATACACACGCATTGTGACCCTCAGCATGAGTCCTGTCCTCTAGTAAGTCCTCTCAGTGGCTGGACCATTAGATGTCATAATGGGCTTGACATGTCCCTAGCCCCAATTTTACCCAGATTTCTGATTGTCCAGTCGCCCCTCCGAGGGCTCTACTCTGGAATCCCTCATTTGGTGGGACACCTGAGGTTAAAAAAGAAAACAAGAACAACAAGAAATAAACGGACTTCTTCCAGCCCACAGAATGACCCCAAACTCTTTGGGCAGGGCCAAACCACCAGAGAGTAAGACTCGTCCATTTCCCATGAAGTCACCCAGAAATTCCACGACCATGAGTGACATGATATCCAGAGATAAAAACTTGAGCAGGAGCCTCACACTCGCCCTTCTTTCAAATCCCGAAGAGTTCTCCTCATGGTCTGTAGGTCAGTCCTGCCATACCTATGACCCGAAACATAAGCCGAGTTTGTGTTTTCAGAAAACTGTCCAAACAGCCCTGGCCTACACAACCTACAGGCTCAGGCCCCTGGAGCCAAACCTGAGAACTGTACTTGCCCTCTCCAAGGGAATTGTGTGTGCCCATTCCAATGGCCACAACCCTTTTAATAGGATAAATCTCCAAAGTCCCTGATCCATCTCAATAGTGGTAGCTTCCCAGGAAAAACAGGGGCAATCTGAGCCCAACTGAGCACCTACCTGCACTCAGACCCATAGACAGATGTCCCCAGAGGTAAAAAGGAAAGAACAGGCCCCTAGGCACTAATCAGATCCATTGCTTTGGTTTCCAGGCATCTCTCCTCAGAGGCCTGGATTTCAAAAGCAGCATATAGCTGTTTCTTGACTCACCCATCAGAAAACATCTCATCTACACATGGGAAACTTGCACGTTGGAGCTGTGTCAAAGCCTCTGTTTAGGAGAAGCCTTTAGGGCCCCAGGGCCACCGCTTCATTCCAAGGTCTCCATAGACACAGAAGCACATTAGGACCCATCCCCAGGGGTGTCCATTTCAACTCAGCGTCCTCGGTTGCTCCCCACAGATCCAGGAGATCTAACCTGTCTTGTTGCTAGGAGACAATTGGAATGCGAGGTGGGCTACCCAGCCAACCATCCTTAGAACCCTGCTCAGAATCATTGGCCTGGAGCCAAACAACAGGTCTCAATTGTTCTGCAGAAGACTCTCTGCACTTTGGAGCTTCTCAAAACTCCCATCGTGGGAAAACCCCCGTGGCCTCGTGATGCCCCCCCATTCATGAAGGGGCCATCAGGGACAGAAACTCCAACCTGAGCGATCGTCTGATCCTCGCCCTGACTTCAGAAGCACGAGATCTCGATTCAGGTCTGTAGATTGTGCCTGCCATGGCCTCACCCAGAGGCCTAAGCCTAGCTTGTGTTCTCAGACTTTTGTCGTCAGACTACTGGCCCACAAGCCCTCCAGTTTGGCAATCCAGAACTACAATTCAGCACTCTGCCTGCCCTCCAGAAGAAAAAACATTGTCCTCTGGGGCTACCCAGTAACCCCAAATGAGGATCAACCTGCACCGACCTTGGCTGTACCGCAAATACAAATGCAGACCAGTGCACTTATGTCCTTTCTGACACAGCCTGAGCCTGGACCCCCTGGCCCCTCCCGGACAGCTGGACGCACACTGAGCACATCGAGCCGCCGTGGCCTTAGGTCGTCATCTCTTCCCAACCTCGGTTTCAGGTTTCAGAACCTAGACATTATCTCCAATCCCTGCCCAGGGTTGAAGGTGATGCAGAAATCAGAACTCCTTCCCCAAAGCAAAAAACCTTGTGGTTGGCATGTTGTCCAACGTTCAAAGTAGTTGAAACCAGTGTGGCCCTTGAGGCCCCGCCCATGCTCACGGGCCGCATTGGTCACAAACACACATTGTGACCCTCAGGCTGAGCCCAGTCCTCAAGTAAGGCCACTCAGTGGCTGGATGAACAGATAGCATATTGGGCTTGCCATGCCCCTAGGCCCCAATTTTTAACCATAGTTCGGGTTGTCCCTTCAGTCTTCCCCACGGCTTTGCTTTGGAATTCCTCTTTTGGTGAGACACCTGAGGTAACAAAACTGAAATGAGTCCTCCCATCCCACAGATTGACGAAAAGCAATTGGAATCGGGCCAAATCCTCAGAGAGGAGGATTCGTCCATGGCCCATGAGGCCTCCCCGACATTCCACGGCCCTCGCTGATACAAAATCCAGAGACAAAAGCCTGAGCAAGCGCCTCAGACTCGCACTTTCTTCATATTCTGAAGAGTTCTTCTCATGGTTTGTAGATCGGGCCTGCCATACCTACGTCCCCAAACCTAAGCTGAGTTTGTGTTTTCAGACTTCTGTCCTCAAAGTCTTGGGCCACGCACCCTCCAGGCTGGGCTCCTGGAGACACACATTAGGACTGTGCCTACCAATCCATGGGAATTCTGCCCATTCCATGGTCCAAAATCGTACAAAGTAGGAGAAAACTCCAAAGTCCCTGAGGCCATCCCAATAGTGTAGGTCGCCCAGAACAAACAAGGGCTGTCTGACACCAGCTGATAATCGACCTCCACTCATACCATAGATGGATGTCCCCAGAGAAGAAGATTGAACCAGACAGGATCCTAGGCCATAATAGGATCCATTGCTTTGGGTTACAGGCATGTGTCCTCACAAGCCTGATTCCAATACGAGCATAGGGGCTTTCCTGAGGCACCCATCAGAAGTCATCTCGTCCCCACAAAGAAACCTGTGCATGGGAGCCATGTCCAAAGCTTAGGAGAGTACTTCAGGGTCCCGGTGCCACCGCCCCATTCCAAGGCCCTCATGGACACAAAAACACATTAGGACCCATTTTCAGGAAAGTCCATTTCAACTCAGCCACCCCGGTTGCTCCGGCAGAGCCATCAGATCTAAACTGTCTTGTTGCTAGGAGACAATTGGAATGCGAGGCGTGCTTCGCAGGCATCCATCCACGAACGGTGATCTGGAGGCATTCCATATGGGATGTCCTGGAGCTGTCCAACAGGTCTTAATTGTCCCGCAGAAGGAATCCTTGAAGGGGGCATCCCACAACTCCCAACGTGGGAAAACCTCAATGGCCACGAGATTCCGCTCCCTTCATGAAGCGGCCGTCATGCACAGAAACTCCAACCTGAGCCAACGTCTGATCCTCGCCCTGACTTCAGATGCATGAGATATTGGTTCAGATCTGCAGGGAGTACCTGCCGTGCCCTCGCCCTGAAACCCAAGTCTTGCTTGTCTTCTCAGACTTCTGTCCTCACACTCCTGGCCCCGAAGCCCTCAAGTTTGTCAATTCCGGACCCACAATGCAGCACTCTGCCTGCCCTCTAGAAAAAAAGTTATTGCCTCATGAGCTGCCCAGGCAACTTAAATGAGGATAAACCGACACAGCACACGAATTTACCCAAATTATATAGTCTAACCTGGGCACTAATGCACTGTCGAACAAACCTGAGCCCGGACCTCCTGACCAACACTCAGAAAGCTGACCGCACACTGAGCACATAAAACCCGCCATGGCCTTAGGTCATCTTCTCTTCGCTACCTCAGTTTTCAGGCTTCAGAACCGAGACCTTATCTCCAATCACTGCCCAGGGGTGAGTGTGATGCAGAAATCAGAACTCTCCCTTACCCATGGCAGGAACCCTTGTGGTTGGCACGTAGTCCAACGTTCAGTGTAGGAGAAACCAGCATTCACCCTGAGGCCCCGCCCATTCATGAGTGCGACGAGGGCATACACACGCATTGTGACCCTCAGCATGAGTCCTGTCCTCTATAAGTACTCTCAGTGGCTGGACCATTAGATGTCATAATGGGCTTGACATGTCCCTAGCCCCAATTTTACCCAGATTTCTGATTGTCCAGTCGCCCCTCTCCAGGGCTCTACTCTGGAATCCCTCATTTGGTGGGACACCTGAGGTTAAAAAAGAAAACAACAACAAGAAAAACAAAAAAAACAACGGACTTCTTCCAGCCCACAGAATGACCCCAAATTCTTTGGACAGGGCCAAACCACCAGAGAGTAAGACTCGTCCATTTCCCATGAAGTCACCCAGAAATTCCACGACCATGTGTGACACGATATCCAGAGACAAAAACTTGAGCAGGAGCCTCACACTCGCCCTTCTTTCAAATCCCGAAGAGTTCTCCTCATGGTCTGTAGGTCAGTCCTGCCATACCTATGACCCGAAACATAAGCCGAGTTTGTGTTTTCAGACAACTGTCCAAACAGCCATGGCCTACACATCCTACAGGCTCAGGCCCCTGGAGCCAAACCTGAGGACTGTACTTGCCCACTCCAAGGGAATTGTGCGTGCCCATTCCAATGGCCAAAACCCTTCTAATAGGATACACCTCTAAAGTCCCTGATCCATCTCAATAGTGGTGGCTTCCCAGGAAAAACAGGGGCAATCTGAGCCCAACTGAGCACCTACCTGCACTCAGACCCATAGACAGATGTCCCAGAGGTAAAAAGGAAAGAACAGGCCCCTAGGCACTAATCAGATCCATTGCTTTGGTTTCCAGGCATCTCTCCTCAGAGGCCTGGATTTCAAAAGCAGCATATAGCTGTTTCTTGACTCACCCATCAGAAAACATCTCATCTACACATGGGAAACTTGCACGTTGGAGCTGTGTCAAAGCCTCTGTTTAGGAGAAGCCTTTAGGGCCCCAGGGCCACCGCTTCATTCCAAGGTCTCCATAGACACAAAAGCACATTAGGACCCATCCCCAGGGGTGTCCACTTCAACTCAGCGTCCTAGGTTGCTCCCCACAGATCCAGGAGATCTAACCTGTCTTGTTCCTAGGAGACAATTGGAATGCGAGGTGGGCTACCCAGCCATCCATCCTTAGAACCCTGCTTAGAATCATTGGCCGGGAGTCAAACAACAGGTCTCAATTGTCCTGCAGAACACTCTCTGTAGTTTGGAGCTTCTCACAACTCCCATCGTGGGAAAACCCCCATGGCCTCTTGATGCCCCCCCCATTCATGAAGGGGCCATCAGGGACAGAAACTCAACCTGAGCGATCGTCTGATCCTCGCCCTGACTACAGACGCACGAGATCTTGATTCAAGTCTGTAGATTGTGCCTGCCATGGTCTCACCCAGAAACCTAAGCCTAGCCTGTGTTCTCAGACTTTTGTCGTCAGACTACTGGCCCACAAGCCCTCCAGTTTGGCAATCCAGAACTACAATGCAGCACTCTGCCTGCCCTCCAGAAGAAAAACATTGTCCTCTGGGGCTACCCAGTAACCCCAAATTTGGATCAACCTCCACCGACCTTGGCTGTACCCTAAATACATAGGCTGACCAGGGCACTAATGCCCTTTCTGACACAGCCTCAGCCTGGATCCCCTGGCCCATCCCTGACAGCTGGCCGCACACTGAGCACATAGAGCCGCCATGGCCTTAGGTCGTCATCTCTTCCCAACCTCGGTTTTCAGGTTTCAGAACCTAGACCTTATCTCCAATCACTGCCCAGGGTTGAAGGTGATGCAGAAATCAGAACTCCTTCCCCATGGCAAGAAACCTTGTGGTTGGCATGTTGTCCAACCTTCAGTGTAGTTGAAACAGTGTGGCCCATGAGCCCCCGCCCATGCTCCCGGGCCACATTGGTCACAAACACACATTGTGACCCTCAGGCTGAGCCCAGTCCTCAAGTTAGGCCACTCAGTGGCTGAATGAAGAGATAGCATATTGGGCTTGCCATGCCCCTAGGCCCCAATTTTTAACCATAGTTCAAGTTTTCTCTTCAGTCTTCCCCACGGCTTGGCTTTGGAATTCCTCTTTTGCTGGGACACCTGAGGTAACAAAACTGAAATGAGTCCTCCCATCCCACAGACTGACGAAAAGCAATTGGGAATCGGGCCAAATCCTCAAAGAGGAAGATTCGTCCATGGCCCATGAGGCCTCCCCGACATTCCACGGCCATCGCTGATACAAAATCCAGAGACAAAAGCCTGAGCAAGCGCCTCAGACTCGCACTTTCTTCATATCCTGAAGAGTTCTTCTCATGGCTTGTAGATCGGGCCTGCCATACCTACGTCCCCAAACCTAAGCTGAGTTTGTGTTTTCAGACTTCTGTTCTCAAAGTTTTGGGCCACACACACTCCAGGGTGGGCCCCTGGAGGCACACATTAGACCGTGCCTACCAATCCATGGGAATTCTGCCCATTCCATGGTCCAAAATCGCACAAATTTGGAGAAACTTCCAACGTCCCTGAGGCCATCCCAATAGTGTAGGTCGCCCGGAACAAAGAAGGGCTGTCTGACACCAGCTGATAATCGACCTCCACTCATACCATAGATGGATGTCCCCAGAGAAGAAGATTGAACCAGACAGGACACTAGGCCATAATAGGATCCATTGCTTTGGGTTACAGGCATGTGTCCTCACAAGCCTGATTCCAATATGAGCATAGGGGTCTTCCTGAGGCACCCATCAGAACTCATCTCGTCTCCACAAGGAAACCTGTGCATGGGAGCCATGTTCAAAGCTTAGGAGAGTACTTCAGGGTCCCGGTGCTACCGCCCCATTCCACGGCCCTCATGGACACAAAAACACACTAGGGCCCATCCTCAGGAAAGTCGATTTCAACTCAGCCACCCCGGTTGCTCCGGCAGAGCCATCAGATCTAAACTGTCTTGTTGCTAGGAGACAATTGGAATGCGAGGCGGGCTTCCCAGGCATCCATCCGCGAACGGTGCTCTGGAGTCATTCTATATGGGATGTCCAGGAGCTGTCCAACAGGTCTCAATTGTCCAGCAGACGGAATCCTTAAAGGGGGCATCCTACAACTCCCAAAGTGGGAAAACCTCAATGGCCTCGAGATTCCGCTCCCTTCATGAAGCGGCCGTCATGCACAGAAAATCCAACCTGAGCCAACGTCTGATCCTCGCCCTGACATCAGATGCATGAGATATTGGTTCAGATCTGCAGGGGGTACCTGCCGTGCCCTCGCCCTGAATCCCAAGTCTAGCTTGTCTTCTCAGACTTCCGTCCTCACATTCCTGGCCCCGAAGCCCTCAAGTTTGGCAATTCCGGACCCACAATGCAGCACTCTGCCTGCCCTCTAGAAAAAAAATTATTGCCTCATGAGCTGCCCAGGCAACTTAAATGAGGATAAACCTACACAGCACTCGACTTTACCCAAATTATATAGTCTAACCTGGGCACTAATGCACATTTGAACAAACCTGAGCCCGGACCTCCTGACCAACACTCAGAAAGCTGACCGCACACTGAGCACATAAATCCCGCCATGGCCTTAGGTCATCATCTCTTCGCTACCTCAGTTTTCAGGCTTCAGAACCGAGACCTTATCTCCAATCACTGCCCAGGGGTGAGTGTGATGCAGAAATCAGAACTCTTCCTTACCCATGGCAAGAACCCTTGTGGTTGGCACATAGTCCAAGGTTCAGTGTAGGAGAAACCAGCATTCACCCTGAGGACCCGCCCATTCATGAGTGCGACGAGGGGATACACACGCATTGTGACCCTCAGCATGAGTCCTGTCCTCTATAAGTCCTCTCAGTGGCTGGACCATTAGATGTCATAATGGGCTTGACATGTCCCTAGGCCCCAAATTTTACCAGATTTCTGATTGTCCAGTCGCCCCTCCCCAGGGCTCTACTCTGGAATCCCTCATTTGGTGAGACACCTGAGGTTAAAAAAGAACACAAGAACAACAAAAAAAAAAAACGGACTTCTTCCAGCCCACAGAATGACCCCAAACTCTTTGGGCGGGGCCAAACCACCAGAGTAAGACTCGTCCATTTCCCATGAAGTCACCCAGAAATTCCACGACCATGAGAGACACGATATCCAGAGACAAAAACTTGAGCAGGAGCCTCATACTCGCCCTTCTTTCAAATCCCGAAGAGTTCACCTCATGGTCTGTAGATCGGTCCTGCCATACCTATGACCCGAAACATAAGCCGAGTTTGTGTTTGCAGACAACTGTCCAAACAGCCCTGGCCTACACAACCTACAGGCTCAGGCCCCTGGAGCTAAACCTGAGGATTGTACTTGCCCTCTCCAAGGGAATTGTGTGTTCCCATTCCAATGGCCACAACCCTTCTAATAGGATACCCCTCCAAAGTCCCTGATCCATCTCAATAGTGGTGGCTTCCCAGGAAAAACAGGGGCAATCTGAGCTTAACTGAGCACCTACCTGCACTCAGACCCATAGACAGATGTCCCCAAAGGTAAAAAGGAAAGAACAGGCCCCTAGGCACTAATCAGATCCATTGCTTTGGTTTCCAGGCATCTCTCCTCAGAGGCCTGGATTTCAAAAGCAGCATATAGCTGTTTCTTGACTCACCCATCAGAAAACATCTCATCTACACATGGGAAACTTGCACGTTGGAGCTGTGTCAAAGCCTCTGTTTAGGAGAAGCCTTTAGGGCCCCAGGGCCACCGCTTCATTCCAAGGTCTCCATGGACACAAAAGCACATTAGGACCCATCCCCAGGGGTGTCCATTTCAACTCAGCGTCCTCGGTTGCTCCCCACAGATCCAGGAGATCTAACCTTACTTGTTGCTAAGAGACAATTGGAATGCGAGGTGGGCTACCCAGCCATCCATCCTTAGAACCCTGCTCAGTATCATTGGCCTGGAGCCAAACAACAGGTCTCAATTGTCCTGCAGAACACTCTCTGCAGTTTGGAGCTTCTCACAACTCCCATCGTGGGAAAACCCCCATGGCCACGTGATGCCCCCCCCATTCGTGAAGGGGCCATCAGGGACAGAAACTCCAACCTGAGGGATCGTCTGATCTTGCCCTGACTTCAGATGCACGAGATCTCGATTCAGGTCTGTAGATTGTGCCTGCCATGGCCTCACCCAGAAACCTAAGCCCAGCTTGTGTTCTCAGACTTTTGTCGTCAGACTACTGGCCGACAAGCCCTCCAGTTTGGCAATCCAGAACTACAATGCAGCACTCTGCCGGCCCTTCAGAAGAAAAACATTGC
Organism: Mustela nivalis; assembly: GCF_964662115.1. Lineage (NCBI taxonomy): Eukaryota > Metazoa > Chordata > Mammalia > Carnivora > Mustelidae > Mustela > Mustela nivalis. Next base: position 795,667 of record NW_028136459.1, on the reverse strand, counting down.
CCTCTGGGGCTACCCAGTAACCCCAAATGAGAATCAACCTGTACCGACCTTGCCTGTACCCCAAATACATAGGCTGACCAGGGCACTAATGCCCTTTCTGACACAGCCTGAGCCTGGTCCCACTGGCCCTCCCAGACAGCTGGCCGCACACTGAGCACATCGACTCGCCATGGCCTTAGGTCGTCATCTCTTCCCAACCTCGGTTTTCAGGTTTCAGAACCTAGACCTTATCTCCAATCACTGCCCAGGGTTGAAGGTGATGCAGAAATCAGAACTCCTTCCCCATGGCAAGAAACCTTGTGGTTGGCATGTTGTCCAACGTTCAGTGTAGTTGAAAGCAGTGAGGCCCATGAGGCCCCGCCCATGCTCGCGGGCCACATTGGTCACAAACACACATTGTGACCCTCAGGCTGAGCCAAGTCCTCAAGTAAGGCCACTCAGTGGCTGGATGAAGAGATAGCATATTGGGCTTGCCATGCCCCTAGGCCCCAATTTTTAACCATAGTTCGGGTTGTCCCTTCAATCTTCCCCACGGCTTGGCTTTGGAATTCCTCTTTTGGTGGGACACCTGAGGTAACAAAACTGAAATGAGTACTCCCATCCCACAGATTGATGAAAAGCAATTGGGAATCGGGCCAAATCCTCAGAGAGGAAGATTCGTCCTTGGCCCATGAGGCCTCCCCGACATTCCACGGCCATCGCTGATACAAAATCCAGAGACAAAAGCCTGAGCAAGCGCCTCAGACTCGCACTTTCTTCATATCCTGAAGAGTTCTTCTCATGGCTTGTAGATCGGGCCTGCCATACCTACGTCCCCAAACCTAAGCTGAGTTTGTGTTTTCAGACTTCTGTCCTCAAAGTCTTGGGCCACACACCCTCCAGGCTGGGCCCCTGGAGCCACACACTAGGACTGTGCCTACCAATCCATGGGATTTCTGCCATTTCCATGGTCCAAAATTGTACAAATTAGGAGAAACCTCCAAAATCTCTGAGGCCATCCCAATAGTGTAGGTCGCCCGGAACAAACAATGGCTGTCTGACACGAGCTGATAATCGACCTCCACTCATACCATTGATGGATGTCCCCAGAGAAGAAATTGAACCAGACAGGACCCTAGGCCATAATAGGATCTATTGCTTTGGGTTACAGGCATGTGTCCTCAAAAGCCTGATTCCAATACGAGCATAGGTGTTTTCCTGAGGCACCCATCAGAACTCATCTCGTCTACACAAGGAAACCTGTGCATGGGAGCCATGTCCAAAGCTTAGGAGAGTACTTCAGGGTCCCGGTGCCACTGCCCCATTCCAAGGCCCTCATGGACACAAAAACACATTAGGACCCATCCTCAGGAAAGTCCATTTCAACTCAGCCACCCCGGTTGCTCCGGCAGAGCCATCAGATCTAAACTGTCTTGTTGCTAGGAGACAATTGGAATGCGAGGCGGGCTTCCCAGGCATCCATCCGCGAACGGTGCTCTCGAGTCATTCCATATGAAATGTCCTGGAGCTGTCCAACAGGTCTCAATTGTCCTGCAGAAGGAATCCTTGAAGGGGGCATCCCACAACTCCCAACGTGGGATAACCTCAATGGCCCCGAGATTCCGCTCCCTTCATGAAGCGGCCGTTATGCACAGAAACTCCAACCTGAGCCAACATCTGATCCTCGCCCTGACTTCAGATGCATGAGATATTGGTTCAGATCTGCAGGGGGTACCTGCCATGCCCTCGCCCTGAAACCCATGTCTAGCTTGTCTTCTCAGGATTCCGTCCTCACACTCCTGGCCCCGAAGCCCTCAAGGTTGGCAATTCCGGACCCACAATGCAGCACTCTGCCTGTCGACTAGAAAATAAATTATTGCCTCATGAGCTGCCCAGGCACCTTAAATGAGGATAAACATACACAGCATTCGACGTTACCCAAATTATATAGTCTAACCTGGGCACTAATGCACTGTCGAACACAACCTGAGCCCGGACCTCCTGACCATCACCCAGAAAGATGACCGCACACTGAGCACATAAAACCCGCCGTGGCCTTAGGTCATCATCTCTTCCCTACCTCCGTTTTCAGGCTTCAGAACCGAGACCTTATCTCCAATCACTGCCCAGGGGTGAGTGTGATGCAGAAATCAGAACTCCTCCTAACCCATGGCAAGAACCCTTGTGGTTGGCACGTTGTCCAACGTTCAGTGTAGGAGAAACCAGCATTCACCCTGAGGCCCCACCCATTCTTGCGTGCGACGAGGGAATACATACGCATTGTGACCCTCAGCATGAGTCCTGTCCTCTAGTAAGTCCTCTCAGTGGCTGGACCATTAGATATCATAATGGGCTTGACATGTCCCTAGGCCCCAATTTTAACCAGATTTCTGACTGTCCAGTCGCCCCTCCCCAGGGCTCTACTCTGGAATTCCTCATTTTGTGGGACACCTGAAGTTAAAAAAGAAAACAACAACAACAACAACAACAAAACGGACTTCTTCCAGCCCACAGATTGACCCCAAACTCTTTGGACGGGGACAAACCACCTGAGAGTAAGACTCGTCCATTTCCCATGAAGTCACCCAGAAATTCCACGACCATGAGTGACACGATATCCAGAGACAAAAAGTTGAGCAGGAGCCTCACACTCGCCCTTTTTTCAAATCCCGAAGAGTTCTCCTCATGGTCTGTAGGTCAGTCCTGCCATACCTATGACACGAAACATAAGCCGAGTTTGTGTTTTCAGACAACTGTCCAAACAGCCCTGGCCTACACAACCTACAGGCTCAGGCCCCTGGAGCCAAACCTGAGGACTGTACTTGCCCTCTCTAAGGGATTTTGTGTGCCCATTCCAATGGCCACAACGCTTCTAATAGGATAAACCTCCTAAGTCCCTGATCCATCTCAATAGTGGTGGCTTCCCAGGAAAAACAGGGGCAATCTGAGCCCAACTGAGCACCTACCTGCACTCAGACCCATAGACAGATGTCTCCAGAGGAAAAAAGGAAAGAACAGGCCCCTAGGCACTAATCAGATCCATTGCTTTGGTTTTCAGGCATCTCTCCTCAGAGGCCTGGATATCAAAACAGCATATAGCTGTTTCTTGACTCACCCATCAGAAAACATCTCATCTACACATGGGAAACTTACACGTTGGAGCTGTGTCAAAGCCTCTGTTTAGGAAAACCCTTTAGGGCCCCAGGGCCACCGCTTCATTCCAAGGTCTCCATAGACACAAAAGCACATTAGGACCCATTCCCAGGGGTGTCCATTTCAACTCAACGTCCTCGGTTGCTCCCCACAGATCCAGGAGATCTAACCTCTTGTTGCTAGGAGACAATTGGAATGCGAGGTGGGCTAGCCAGCCATCCATCCTTAGAACCCTGCTCAGAATCATTGGCCTGGACCCAAGCAACAGGTCTCAATTGTCCTGCAGAAGACTCTCTGCAGGTTGAAGCTTCTCACAACTCCCATCGTGGGAAAACCCCCATGGCCTCGTGATGCCCCCCCATTCATGAAGGGGGCATCAGGGACAGAAACTCCAACCTGAGCGATCGTCTGATCCTCGCCCTGACTTCAGATGCACAAGATGTCGATTCAGGTCTGTAGATTGTGCCTGCCATGGCCTCACCCAGAAACCTAAGCCTAGCTTGTGTTCTCAGACTTTGGTCGTCAGACTACTGGCCCACAAGCCCTCCAGTTTGGCAATCCAGATCTACAATGCAGCACCCTGTCCGCCCTCCAGAAGAAAAACATTGTCCTCTGGGGCTAACCAGTAACCCCAAATGAGGATCAACCTGCACCGAACTTGGCTGTACCCCAAATACATAGGCTGACCAGGGCACTAATGCCCTTTCTGACACAGCCTGAGCCTGGACCCCCTGGCCCCTCCCAGACAGCTGGCCGCACACTGAGCACATCGAGCCGCCGTGGCCTTAGGTCGTCATCTTTTCCCAACCTAGGTTTTCAGGTTTCAGAACCTAGACCTTATCTACAATCACTGCCCAGGGTTGAAGGTGATGCAGAAATCAGAACTCCTTCCCCATGGCAAGAAACCTTGTGGTTGGCCTGTTGCCCAACGTTCAGTGTAGTTGAAACCAGTGTGGCCCATGAGGCCCCTCCCATGCTCGCCAGCCACATTGGTCACAAACGCACATTGTGACCCTCAGGCTGAGCCCAGTCCTCAAGTAAGGCCACTCAGTGGCTGGATGAAGAGATAGCATATTGGGCTTGCCATGCCCCTAGGCCCCAATTTTTAACCATAGTTCGGGTTGTCCCTTCAGTCTTCCCCACGGCTTTGCTTTGGAATTCCTCTTTTGGTGGGACACCTGAGGTAACAAAACTAAAATGAGTCCTCCCATCCCACAGATTGACGAAAAGCAATTGGGAATCGGGCCAAATCCTCAGAGAGGAAGATTCGTCCATGGCCCATGAGGCCTCCCCAACATTCCACGGCCATCGCTGATACAAAATCCAGAGATAAAAGCCTGAGCAAGAGCCTCAGACTCGCACTTTCTTCATATCCTGAAGAGTTCTTCTCATGGTTTGTAGATCGGGCCTGCCATACCTACGTCCCCAAACCTAAGCTGAGTTTGTGTTTTCAGACTTCTGTCCTCAAAGTCTTGGGCCACACACCCTCCAGGTTGGGCCTCTGGAGACACACATTAGGACTGTGTCTACCAATCCATGGGAATTCTGCCCATTCCATGGTCCAAAATCATACAAATTAGGAGAAACCTCCAAAGTCCCTGAGGCCGTCCCAATAGTGTAGGTCGCCCGGAACAAACAAGGGCTGTCTGACACCAGCTGATAATCGACCTCCACTCATACCATAGATGGATGTCCCCAGAGAAGAAGATTGAACCAGACAGGACCCTAGGCCATAATAGGATCCATTGCTTTGGGTTACAGGCATGTGTCCTCAAAAGCCTGATTCCAATACGAGCATAGGGGTTTTCCTGTGGCACCCATCAGAACTCATCTCGTCTCCACAAGGAAACCTGTGCATGGGAGCCATGTCCAAAGCTTAGGAGAGTACTTCAGGGTCCCGGTGCCACCGCCCCATCCCAAGGCCCTCATGGACACAAAAACACATTAGGACCCATCCTCAGGAAAGTCGATTTCAACTCAGCCACCCCGGTTGCTCCGGCAGAGCCATCAGATCTAAACTGTCTTGTTGCTAGGAGACAATTGGAATGTGAGGCGGGCTTCCCAGGCATCCATCCGCGAACGGTGCTCTGGAGTCATTCCATATGGGATGTCCTGGAGCTGTCCAACAGGTCTCAATTGTCCCGCAGAAGGAATCCTTGAAGGGGGCATCCCACAACTCCCAAAGTGGGAAAACCTCAATGGCCCCGAGATTCCACTCCCTTCACGAAGCGGCCGTCATGCACAGAAACTCCAACCTGAGCCAACATCTGATCCTCGCCCTGAATTCAGATGCATGAGATATTGGTTCAGATCTGCAGGGGGTACCTGCCGTGCCCTCAACCTGAAACCCAAGTCTAGCTTGTCTTCTCAGACTTCCGTCCTCACACTCCTGGCCCCGAAGCCCTCAAGGTTGGCAATTCCGGACCCACAATGCAGCACTCTGCCTGCGCTCTAGAAAAAAAATTATTGCCTCAGGAGCTGCCCAGGCACCTTAAATGAGGATAAACCTACACAGCACTCGACGTTACCCAAATTATATAATCTAACCTGGGCACTAATGCACTGTCGAACACAACCTGAGCCCGGATCTCCTGACCAAAACCCAGAAAGCTGATCGCACACTGAGCACATGAAACCCACCATGGCCTTAGGTCATCATCTCTTCCCTACCTCCGTTTTCAGGCTTCAGAACCGAGACCTTATCTCCAATCACTGCCCAGGGGTGAGTGTGATGCAGAAATCAGAACTCCTCCTTACCCATGGCAAGAACCCTTGTGGTTGGCACGTTGTCCAACGTTCAGTGTAGGAGAAACCAGCATTCACCCTGAGGCACCGCCCATTCTTGCGTGCGACGAGGGCATACATATGCATTGTGACCCTCAGCATGAGTCCTGTCCTCTAGTAAGTCCTCTCAGTGGCTGGACCATTAGATGTCATAATGGGCTTGACATGTCCCTAGGCCCCAATTTTTAACCAGATTTCTGATTGTCCAGTCGCCCCTCCCCAGGGCTCTACTATGGAATACCTCATTTGGTGGGACACCTGAGGTTAAAAAAGAAAACAACAACAACAAGAAAAAAACGGACTTCTTCCAGCCCACAGATTGACCCCAAACTCTTTGGACGGGGCCAAACCACCAGAGAGTAAGACTCGTCCATTTCCCATGAAGTCACCCAGAAATTACACGACCATGAGTGACACGATATTCAGAGACAAAAACTTGAGCAAGAGCCTCACACACGCCCTTTTTTCAAATCCCGAAGAGTTCTCCTCATGGTCTGTAGGTCAGTCCTGCCATACCTATGACCCGAAACATAAGCCGAGTTTGTGTTTTCAGACAACTGTCCAAACAGCCCTGGCCTACACAACCTACAGGCTCAGGCCCCTGGAGCCAAACCTGAGGACTGTACTTGCCCTCTCCAAGGGTATTGTGTGTGCCCATTCCAATGGCCACCACCCTTCTAATAGGATAAACCTCCAAAGTCCCTGATCCATCTCAATAGTGGTGGCTTCCCAGGAAAAACAGGGGCAATCTGAGCCCAACTGAGCACCTACCTGCACTTAGACCCATAAACAGATGTCTCCAGAGGTAAAAAGGAAAGAACAGGCCCCTAGGCACTAATCAGATCCACTGCTTTGTTTTCCAGGCATCTCTCCTCAGAGGCCTGGATATCAAAACAGCATGTAGCTTTTTCTTGACTCACCCATCAGAAAACATCTCATCTACACATGGGAAACTTGCACGTTGGAGCTGTGTCAAAGCCTCTGTTTAGGAGAACCCTTTAGGGCCCCAGTGCCACCGCTTCATTCCAAGGTCTCCATAGACACAAAAGCACATTAGGACCCATCCCCAGGGGTGTCCATTTCAACTCAGAGTCCTCGGTTGCTCCCCACAGAACCAGAAGATCTAAACTGTCTTGTTGCTAGGAGACAATTGGAATGCGAGGTGGGCTACCCAGCCATCCATCCTTAGAACCCTGCTCAGAATCATTGGCCTGGACCCAAGCAACAGGTCTCAATTGTCCTGCAGAAGACTCTCTGCAGTTTGAAGCTTCTCACAACTCCCATCGTGGGAAAATCCCCATGGCCTCGTGATGACCCCCCCATTCATGAAGGGGCCATCAGGGACAGAAACTCCAACCTGAGCGATCATCTGATCCTCGCCCTGACTTCAGATGCACGAGATCTCGATTCAGGTCTGTAGATTATGCCTGCCATGGCCTCACCCAGAAACCTAAGCCTAGCTTGTGTTCTCAGACTTTGGTCGTCAGACTACTGGCCCACAATCCCTCCAGTTTGGCAATCCAGAATTACAATGCAGCACCCTGCCCGCCCTCCAGAAGAAAAACATTGTCCTCTGGGGCTAACCAGTAACCCAAATGAGGATCAACCTGCACCGAACTTGGCTGTACCCCAAATACATAGGCTGACCAGGGCACTAATGCCCTTTCTGACACAGCCTGAGCCTGGACCCCCTGGGCCCTCCCAGACAGCTGGCTGCACACTGAGCACATCGAGCCGCCGTGGCCTTAGGTCGTCATCTTTTCCAAACCTCGGTTTTCAGGTTTCAGAACCTAGACCTTATCTCCAATCACTGCCCAGGGTTGAAGGTGATGCAGAAAAATAGAACTCCTTCCCCATGGCAAGAAACCTTGTGGTTGGCATGTTGTCCAACGTTCAGTGTAGTTGAAACCAGTGTGGCCCATGAGGCCCGGCCCATGCTCGCCGGCCACATTGGTCACAAACGCACATTGTGACCCTCAGGCTGAGCCCAGTCCTCAAGTAAGGCCACTCAGTGGCTGGATGAAGAGATAGCATATTGGGCTTGCCATGCCCCTAGGCCCCAATTTTTAACCATAGTTCGGGTTGTCCCTTCAGTCTTCCCCACGGCTTTGCTTTGGAATTCCTCTTTTGGTGGGACACCTGAGGTAACAAAACTGAAATGAGTCCTCCCATCCCACAGATTGACGAAAAGCAATTGGGAATCGAGCCAAATCCTCAGAGAGGAAGATTAGTCCATGGCCCATGAGGCCTCCCCGACATTCCACGGCCATCGCTGATACAAAATCCAGAGACAAAAGCCTGAGCAAGCGCCTCAGACTCGCACTTTCTTCATATCCTGAAGAGTTCTTCTCAGGGTTTGTAGATCGGGCCTGCCATACCTACGTCCCCAAACCTAAGCTGAGTTTGTGTTTTCAGACTTCTGTCCTCAAAGTCTTGGGCCACACACCCTCCTGGCGGGGCCCCTGGAGACACACATTAGGACTGTGCCTACCAATCCATGGGAATTCTGTCTATTCCATGGTCCAAAATCATACAAATTAGGAGAAACCTCCAAATTCCCTGAGGCCATCCCAATAGTGTAGGTCGCCCGGAACAAACAAGGGCTGTCTGACACCAGCTGATAATCGACCTCCACTCATACCATAGATGGATGTCCCCAGAGAAGAAGATTGAACCAGACAGGACCCTAGGCCATAATAGGATCCATTGCTTTGGGTTACAGGCATGTGTCCTCAAAACCTGATTCCAATACGAGCATAGGGGTTTTCCTGAGGCACCCATCAGAACTCATCTCATCTCCACAAGGAAACCTTTGCATGGGAGCCATGTCCATAGCTTAGGAGAGTACTTCAGGTTCTCGGTGCCACCGCCCCATTCCAAGGCCCTCATGGACACAAAAACACATTAGGACCCATCCTCAGGAAAGTCAATTTCAACTCAGCCACCTCGGTTGCTCCAGCAGAGCCATCAGATCCAAACTCTCTTGTTGCTAGGAGACAATTGGAATGCGAGGCGGGCTTCCCAGGCATCCATCCGCGAACGGTGCTCTGGAGTTATTCCATATGGGATGTCTTGGAGCTGTCCAACAGGTCTCAATTGTCCCGCAGAGGGAATCCTTGAAGGGGGCATCCCACAACTCCCAACGTGGGAAAACCTCAATGGCCCCGATATTCCGCTCCCTTCATGAAGCTGCCGTCATGCACAGAAACTCCAACCTGAGCCAACGTCTGATCCTCGCCCTGACTTCAGATGCATGAGATATTGGTTCAGATCTGCAGGGGGTACCTGCCGTGCCCAACCTGAAACCCAAGTCTAGCTTGTCTTCTCAGACTTCCGTCCTCACACTCCTGGCCCCGAAGCCCTCAAGGTTGGCAATTCCGGACCCACAATGCAGCACTCTGCCTGCCCTCTAGAAAAAAATTATTGCCTCATGAGCTGCCCAGGCACCTTAAATGAGGATAAACCTACACAGCACTCGACGTTACCCAAATTATATAGTCTAACCTGGGCACTAATACACTGTCGAACACAATCTGAGCCCGGATCTCCTGACCAACACCCAGAAAGCTGACCGCACACTGAGCACATAAAACCCGCCATGGCCTTAGGTCATCATCTCTTCCCTACCTCCGTTTTCAGGCTTCAGAACTGAGACCTTATCTCCAATCACTGCCCAGGGGTGAGTGTGATGCAGAAATCAGAACTCCTCCTTACCCATGGCAAGAACCCTTGTGGTTGGCACGTTGTCCAACGTTCAGCGTAGGAGAAACCAGCATTCACCCTGAGGCCCCGCCCATTCTTGCCTGCGAAGAGGGCATACATATGCATTGTGACCCTCAGCATGAGTCCGGTCCTCTAGTAAGTACTCTCAGTGGCTGGACATTTAGATGTCATAATGGGCTTGACATGTCCCTAGGCCCCAATTTTTAACCAGATTTCTGATTGTGCAGTCGCCCCACCCCAGGGCTCTACTCCGGAATCCCTCATTTGGTGGGACACCTGAGGTTAAAAAAGAAAACAACAACAACAAGAACAACAACAAAAAAAACGGACTTCTTCCAGCCCACAGATTGACCCCAAACTCTTTGGACGGGTCCAAACCACCAGAGAGTAAGACTCGTCCATTTCCCATGAAGTCACCCAGAAATTCCACGACCATGAGTGACACGAAATCCAGAGACAAAAACTTGAGCAGGAGCCTCACACTCGCCCTTTTTTTAAATCCCGAAGAGTTTTCCTCATGGTCTGTAGGTCAGTCCTGCCATAACTATGACCCGAAACATAAGCCGAGTTTGTGTTTTCAGACAACTGTCCAAACAGCCATGGCCTACACAACCTACAGGCTCAGGCCCCTGGAGCCAAACCTGAGGACTGTACTTGCCCTCTCCAAGGGAATTGTGTGTGCCCATTCCAATGGCCACAACCCTTCTAATAGGATACACCTCTAAAGTCCCTGATCCATCTCAATAGTGCTGGCTTCCCAGGAAAAACAGGGGCAATCTGAGCCCAACTGAGCACCTACCTGCACTCAGACCCATAGACAGATGTCTCCAGAGGGAAAAAGAAAAGAACAGGCCCCTAGGCACTAATCAGATCCATTGCTTTGGTTTCCAGGCATCTCTCCTCAGAGGCCTGGATATCAAAACAGCATATAGCTGTTTCTTGACTCACCCATCAGAAAACATCTCATCTACACATGGGAAACTTGCACGTTGGAGCTGTGTCAAAGCCTCTGTTTAGGAGAACCCTTTAGGTCCCCAGTGCCACCGCTTCATTCCAAGGTCTCCATAGACACAAAAGCACATTAGCGCCCTTCCCCAGGGGTGTCCATTTCAACTCAGCGTCCTCGGTTGCTCCTCACAGAACCAGGAGATCTAAACTGTCTTGTTGCTAGGAGACAATTGGAATGCGAGGTGGGCTACCCAGCCATCCATCCTTAGAACCCTGCTCAGAATCATTGGCCTGGACCCAAGCAACAGGTCTCAATTGTCCTGCAGAAGACTCTCTGCAGTTTGGAGCTTCTCACAACTCCCATCGTGGGAAAATCTCCATGGCCTCGTGATGCCCCCCCCATTCATGAAGGGGCCATCAGGGACAGAAACTCCAACCTGAGCGATCGTCTGATCCTCGCCCTGACTTCAGATGCACGAGATCTCGATTCAGGTCTGTAGATTGTGCCTGCCGTGGCCTCACCCAGAAACCTAAGCCTAGCTTGTGTTCTCAGACTTTGGTCGTCAGACTACTGGCCCACAAGCCCTCCAGTTTGGCAATCCAGAAATACAATGCAGCACCCTGCCCGCCCTCCAGAAGAAAAACATTGTCCTCTGGGGCTAACCAGTAACCCCAAATGAGGATCAACCTGCACCGAACTTGGCTGTACCCCAAATACATAGGCTGACCAGGGCACTAATGCCCTTTCTGACACAGCCTGAGCCTGGACCCCCTGGCCCCTCCCAGACAGCTGGCCGCACACTGAGCACATCGAGCCGCCGTGGCCTTAGGTCGTCATCTTTTCCCAACCTCGGTTTTCAGGTTTCAGAACCTAGATCTTATCTACAAACACTGCCCAGGGTTGAAGGTGATGCAGAAATCAGAACTCCTTCCCCATGGCAAGAAACCTTGTGGTTGGCCTGTTGTCCAACGTTCAGTGTAGTTGAAACCAGTGTGGCCCATGAGGCCTTGCCCATGCTCGCCGGCCACATTGGTCACAAACGCACATTGTGACCCTCAGGCTGAACCCAGTCCTCAAGTAAGGCCACTCAGTGGCTGGATGAAGAGATAGCATATGGGCTTGCCATGCCCCTAGGCCCCAATTTTTAACCATAGTTCGGGTTGTCCCTTCAGTCTCCCACGGCTTTGCTTTGGAATTCCTCTTTTGGTGGGACACCTGTGGTAACAAAACTGAAATGAGTCCTCCCATCCCACAGATTGACGAAAAGCAATTGGGAATCGGGCCAAATCCTCAGAGAGGAAGATTCGTCCATGGCCCATGAGGCCTCCTGGACATTCCACGGCCATCGCTGATACAAAATCCAGAGACAAAAGCCTGAGCAAGCGCCTCAGACTCGCACTTTCTTCATATCCTGAAGAGTTCTTCTCATGGTTTGTAGATCGGGCCTGCCATACCTACGTCCCCAAACCTAAGCTGAGTTTGTGTTTTCAGACTTCTGTCCTCCAAGTCTTGGGCCACACACCCTCTAGGCTGGGCCCCTGGAGACACACATTAGGACTGTGCCTACCAATCCATGGGAATTCTACCCATTCCATGGTCCAAAATCGTACATATTAGGAGAAACCTCCAAAGTCCCTGAGGCCATCCCAATAGTGTAGGTCGCCCGGAACAAACAAGGGCTGTCTGACACCAGCTGATAATCGACCTCCACTCATACCATAGATGGATGTCCCCAGAGAAGAAGATTGAACCAGACAGGACCCTAGGCCATAATAGGATCCATTGCTTTGGGTTACAGGCATGTGTCCTCAAAAGCCTGATTCCAATACGAGCATAGGGGTTTTCCTGAGGCACCAATCAGAACTCATCTCGTCTCCACAAGGAAACCTGTGCATGGGAGCCATTTCCAAAGCTTAGGAGAGTACTTCAGGGTCCCGGTGCCACTGCCCCATTCCAAGGCACTCATGGACACAAAAACACATTAGGACCCATCCTCAGGAAAGTCCATTTCAACTCAGCCACCCCGGTTGCTCCTGCAGAGCCATCAGATCTAAACTGTCTTGTTGCTAGGAGACAATTGGAATGCGAGGCGGGCTTCCCAGGCATCCATCCGCGAACGGTGCTCTGGAGTCATTCCATATGGGATGTCCTGGAGCTGTCCAACAGGTCTCAATTGTCCTGCAGAAGGAATCCTTGAAGGGGGCATCCCACAACTCCCAACGTGGGAAAACCTCAATGGCCCCGAGATTCCGCTCCCTTCACGAAGCGGCCATCACGCACAGAAACTCCAACCTGAGCCTACGTCTGATCCTCGCCCTGACTTCAGATGCATGAGATATTGGTTCAGATCTGCAGGGAGTACCTGCCGTGCCCTCGGCCTGAAGCACAAGTCTAGCTCGTCTTCTCAGATTCCGTCCTCACACTCTTGGCCCCTTAGCCCTCAAGTTTGACTCTTCCGGACCCACAATGCAGCACTCTGCCTGCCTTCTAGAAAAAAAATTATTGCCTCATGAGCTGCCCAGGCAACTTAAATGAGGATAAACCTACACAGCACTCGACGTTACCCAAATTATATAGTCTAACCTGGGCACTAATGCACTGTCGAACACAATCTGAGCCCGGACCTCCTGACCAAGACCCAGAAAGCTGACCGCACCCTGAGCACATAAAACCCGCCATGGACTTAGATCGTAATCTCTCACCAACTGCGATTTTTCAGGCTTCAGAACCGAGACCTTATCTCCAACCACTGCCCAGGGATGAAAATGATGAAGAAATCAAAACACCTTCCCCATGGCAAGAGACCTTGTGATTGGCATGTTGTCCAAGGTCCAGTATAGTTGAAACCAGTGTGGCCCATGAGGCCCCGCCCATGCTCGCGTGCTACGTTGGTCACAAACACACACTGTGACCCTCAGCCTGAGCCCAGCCCTCAAGTAAGGCCTCTCAGTGGCTGGATGAAGAGACAGCTTATTGTGCCTGCATTGCCCCTAGGCCCCAATTTTTAACCATAGTTTGGGTTTTCCCTTCACTCTTCCCCAGGGCTCTGCTTTGGAATTCCTCTTTTGTTCAGGCACCTGAGGTAAAAAACCTGAAAGGAGACCTCCCATCCCTCAGATTGACGAAAAACAATTGGGATAGGGCCAAATCCACAGAGAGGAAGATTCGTCCATGGCCCATGAGTTCTCCCCACATTCCACGGCCATCGTTGATATAAAATCCAAATGCAAAAGCCTGAGCAAGTTCCTCAGAATCGCTCTTTCTTCATATCTTGAAGATTTCTTCTCATGATTTGTAGATTGGGCCTGATATACCTACATCCCCAAACCTAAGCTGAGTTTGTGCTTTCAGACTACTGTCCTCAAAGTCATGGGCCACACACCCTCAGGTTGGGGCCCCTGAAGCCACACATTAGGACTGTGCCTACCCAATCCATGGGAATTCTGCCCATTCCATTGTCCAAAATCGTACAAATTAGGAGAACTCTCCAAAGCCCCGAGTCCATCCCAATAGTGTAGGTCTCCGGGGACAAACGAGGGAGGTAAGACACCAGGTGAGCATCTACCTCCACTCATTCCATAGATGAATATCCACCGAGAAGAAGAATGAACAAGACAGGACCCTAGGCCATAATCGAATACATTGCTTTGGTTTACAGGCATGTCTCTTCAAAAGTCTGGATTCCAATACCAGCATAATGGGTTTCCTGAGGGACCCATCAGAACAAATCTCCTCTCCACAAGCAAACTTGTGCATGGGAGCTATGTCAAAAGCTTAGGAGAATACTTCAGGGTCCCAGTGCCACCGCCCCATTTCAAGGTCCTCATGGACACAAACACACATTAGGGCCCATCCTCAGGAAAGTCCATTTCAACTCAGCCACCCCGGTTGCTCCCGCAGAGGGATCCGATCTCAACTGTATTGTGGCTAGTAGACAATTGGATTGCGAGGCGGGCTTCCTTGGCATCCATTCTCCAAGGGTGCTCTGGTCATTCCATATGGGATGTCCTGGAGCTGCCCAACAGGTCTCAATTGTCACACAGAAGGAATCATTGAAGGGGGCATCCCACCACTCCCATGTCGGAAAACCTCCATGGCCTTGAGATTCCGCTCCGTTCATGAAGGGGTAGTCATGCACAGAAACTCCAACCTGAGCCAACGTCTGATCCTCGCCATGACTTCAGATGCTTAAGGTTTTGGTTGCGACTGCAGGGGGTACCAGCCGTGCTCTCGGCCTGAAACTCAAGTCTAGCTTGTGTTCTCAGACTTCTGTCCTCACACTCCTGGCCCAGAAGCCCAAAAGTTTGGCAATTCTGGACCCACAATGCAGCACTCTGCCTGCCCTCTAGAAAAAATATCTTGCCTAATGAGGTGCCCAGGCACCTCAAATGAGGATAAACCTACACGGCACTCGACTGTACCCAAATTATATAGTCTAACCTGGGCACTAATGCACTGTCTGACACAACCTGAGCCAGAACCTCCTGACCATCACCCAGGAGGCTGACCGCACACTGAGCATATCAGACGCGCCATCGCCTTAGGTCGTCATCTCTTCCCAACTACGATTATTCAGGCTTCAGAACCTATACCTTATGTCCAATCACTGCTCACGATTGAAAATGATGCAGAAATCAGAACACCTTCCCCATGGCAAGAGACCTTGTGATTGGCATGTTGTGCAAGGTCCAGTGTAGTTGAAACCAGTTTGGCCCATGAGGCCCCGCCCATGCTCGCGGGCCACATTTGTCACAAACACACATTTGACCCTCAGCCTGAGCCCAGTCCTCAAGTAAGGCCGCTCAGTGGCTGGATGAAGAAACAGCTTATTGGGCCTGCCATGCCCCTAGGCCCCAAATTTTTAACCATAGTTTGGGTTTTCCCTTCACTCTTCCCCAGGGCTCTGCTTTAGAATACTTCTTTTGTTCGGACACCTGAGGTAATAAACCTGAAAGGAGACCTCCCATCCCACAGATTGACGAAAAATAATTGGGACCGCCCCAATCCACAGAAAGGAAGATTCGTCCATGGCCCATGATGCCTCCCCACATTCCACGGCCATCGTTGATATAAAATCCAGAGACAAAAGCCTGAGCAAGTGCCTCAGACTCGCTCTTTCTTCATATCCTGAAGAGTTCTTCTCATGGTTTGTAGATTGGGCCTGCCATACCTACGTCCCCAAACATAAGATGAGTTTGTGTTTTCAGACTTCTGTCCTCAAAGTCCTGGGCCACACACCCTCCAGGCTGGGGCCCCTGGAGCCACACATTCGGACTGTGCCTACCCAATCCATGGGAATTCTGCCCATTCCATTGTCCAAAATCTTACAAATTGGGAGAACTCTCCAAGGTCCCCGAGGCCATCCCAATAGTGTACGTCTACAGGGACAAACAAGGGTCGTCTGACACCAGGTGAGCATCTATCTCCACTCATTCCATAGACAGATATCCCCAGAGAAGAAGATTGAACCAGACAGGATCCTAAGTAATAATCGGATCCATTGCTTTGGTTTACAGGCATTTCTCCTCAAGAGCCTGGATTCCAAGACCAGCATAAGGGTTTTCCTGAGGCACCCATCAGAACAAATCTCCTTTCCACAAGGAAACTTGACATGGGAGCTATGTCAAAAGCGTAGGAGTATACTTCAGGGTTACGGTGCCACCGCCCCATTCCAAGGCCCTCATGGACAAAACACACTTTAGGCCCCATCCTCAGGAATGTCCATTTCAACTCAGCCACCCCGGTTGCTTCCGCAGAGCCATCCGATCACAACTGTATTGTAGCTAGGAGACAATTGGAATGAGAGGCGGGCTTCCCTGGCATCCATCCTCGAACGGTGCTCTGGAGTCATTCCATATGGGATGTCCTGGAGCTGCCCAACAGGTCTCAATTGTCCCGCAGAAGGAATCCTTGAAGGGGGCATCCCACAACTCCCAACGTGGGAAAATCTCCATGGCCTTGAGATTCCGCTCCTTTCTTGAAGGGGCAGTCATGCACAGAAACTACAACCTGAGCCAACGTCTGATCCTCGCCGTGACTTCAGATGCTTAGATATTGTTTCCGATCTGCAGGGGGTAACTACCGTGCCCTCGGCCTGAAGCCCAAGTCTATCTTGTGTTCTCAGACTTCTGTCCTCAAACTCCTGGCCCAGAAATCCTCCATTTTGGCAATTCCGGACCCACAATGCAGCACTTTGCCTGCCCTCTAGAAAAAATATCTTGCCTAATGAGGTGCCCAGGCACCTCAAATGAGGATAAACCTACAGGGCACTCGACTGTACCCAAATTATATAGTCTAACTTGGGCACTAGTACACTGTCTGACACAACCTGAGCCAGAACCTCCTGACCAACACCCAGGCAGTTGACCGCACATTGAGCATATCAGACGCGCCTTCGCCTTAGATCGTCATCTATTCCCAACTGCGATTTTTCAAGCTTGGGAACCTAGACCTTATCTCCAACCACTGCCCAGGGATGAAAATGATGCAGAAATCAGAAGACCTTCCCCATGGCAAGAGACCTTGTGTTTGGCATGTTGTCCAAGGTCCAGTTTAGTTGAAACCAGTGTGGCCCATGAGGCCCCGCCCATGCTCGCGTGCCACGTTGGTCACAACACACACTGTGACCCTCAGCCTGAGCCCAGCCCTAAAGTAAAGCCTCTCAGTCGCTGGATGAAGAGACAGCTTATCGTGCCTGCCATACCCCTAGGCCCCAATTTTTAACCATAGTTTGGGTTTTCCCTTGACTCTTCCCCAGGGCCCTGCTTTGGAATTCCTCTTTTGTTCAGACACCTGAGATAATAAACCTGAAAGGAGACCTCCCATCCCACAGATTGAGGAATAACAATTGGGATCGGGCCAAATCAACAGATAGGAAGATTCGTCCATGGCCCATGAGTCCTCCCCACATTCCACGGCCATCGTTGATATAAAATCCAAATGCAAAAGCCTGAGCAAGTGCCTCAGAATCGCTCTTTCTTCATATCCTGAAGATTTCTTCTCATGATTTGTAGATTGGGCCTGCCATACCTACATCCCCAAACCTAAGCTGAGTTTGTGTTTTCAGACTTCTGTCCTAAAAGTCCTGGGCAACACACCCTCAGGTTGGGGCCCCTGAAGCCACACATTAGGACTGCGCCTACCCAATCCATGGGAATTCTGCCCATTCCATTGTCCAAAATCGTACAAATTATGAGAACTCTCCAAAGTCCCCGAGGCAATCCCAATAGTGTAGGTCTCCGGGGACAAACAAGGACGGTCTGACACCAGGTGAGCATCTACCTCAACTCATTCCATAGATGAATATCCCCAGAGAAGAAGAATGAACAAGACAGGACCCTAGGCCATAATCGAATACATTGCTTTGGTTTACAGGCATGTCTCTTCAAAAGTCTGGATTCCAATACCAGCATAATGGGTTTCCTGAGGCACCCATCAGAACAAATCTCCTCTCCACAAGGAAACTTGTGCATGGGACCTATGTCAAAAGCTTAGGAGAATACTTCAGTGTCCCAGTGCCACCGCCCCATTTCAAGGCCCTCATGGACACAAACACACATTAGGGCCCATCCTCAGGAAAGTCCATTTCAACTCAGCCACCACGGTTGCTCCCGCAGAGGGATCCGATCTCAACAGTATTGTGGCTAGTAGACAATTGGATTGCGAGGCGGGCTGCCTGGCATCCATCCTCCAACGGTGCTCTGGAGTCATTCCATATGGGATGCCCTGGAGCTGCCCAACAGGTCTCAATTGTCACACAGAAGGAAACTTTGAAGGGGGCATCCCACCACTCCCACGTCGGAAAACCTCCATGGCCTTGAGATTCCGCTCCTTTCTAGAAGGGGCATTCATGCACAGAAACTCCAACCTGAGCCAACGTCTGATCCTCGCCGAACTTCAGATGCTTGAGATTTTGGTCGCGACTGCAGGGAGTACCAGCCGTGCCCTCGGCCTGAAACTCAAGTCTAGCTTGTGTTCTCAGACTTCTGTCCTCACACTCCTGGCCCAGAAGCCCAAAAGTTTGGCAATTCCGGACCCACAATGCAGCACTCTGCCTGCCCTTTAGAAAAAATATCTTGCCTAATGAGGTACCCAGGCACCTCAAATGAGGATAAACCTACACGGCACTCGACTGTACCCAAATTATATAGTCTAACCTGGGCACTAATACACTGTCTGACACAACCTGAGCCAGAACCTCCTGGCCAACACCCAGGTAGCTGACCGCACACTGAGCATATAAGACGCGCCATCGCCTTAGGTCGTCATCTCTTCCCAACTGCGGTTTTTCAGGCTTCAGAACCTATACCTTATGTCCAATCACTGCTCACGATTGAAAATGATGCAGAAATCAGAACACCTTCCCCATGGCAAGAGACCTTGTGATTGGCATGTTGTCCAAGGTCCAGTGTAGTGGAAACCAGTTTGGCCCATGAGGCCCCGCCCATGCTCACGGGCCACATTTGTCACAAACACACATTTGACCCTCAGCCTGAGCCCAGCCTTCAAGTAAGGCCTCTCAGTGGCTGGATGTAGAGACAGCTTATTGTGCCTGCCATGCCCCTAGGCCCCAATTTTTAACCATAGTTTGGGTTTTCACTTCACTCTTCCCCAGGGCTCTGCTTTGGAATTCCGCTTTTGTTCAGACACCTGAGGTAATAAACCTGAAAGGAGACTTCCCATCCCGCAGATTGACGAAAAACAATTGGGATCGGGTCAAATCCACACATAGGAAGATTTGTCCATGACCCATGAGTCCACCCCACATTCCACGGCCATCGTTGATATAAAATCCAAATGCAAAAGCCTGAGCAAGTGCCTCAGACTAGCTCTTTCTTCATATCCTGAAGATTTCTTCTCATGATTTGTAGATTGGGCCTGCCATACCTACATCCCCAAACCTAAGCTGAATTTGTGTTTTCAGACTTCTGTCCTCAAAGTCCTAAGCCACACACCCTCAGGTAGGGGCCCCTGAAGTCACACATTAGGACTGTGCCTACCCAATCCATGGGAATTCTGCCCATTCCATTGTCCAAAATCGTACAAATTAGGAGAACTCTCCAAATTCCCCGAGGTCATCCCAATAGTGTAGGTCTCCGGGGACAAACCAGGGAGGTAAGACACCAGGTGAGCATCTACCTCCACTCATTCCATAGATGAATATCCCCAGAGAAGAAGAATGAACAAGACAGGACCCTAGGCCATAATCGAATACATTGCTTTGGTTTACAGGCATGTCTCTTCAAAAGTCTGGATTCCAATACCAGCATAATGGGTTTCCTGAGGCACCCATCAGAACAAATCTCCTCTCCACAAGGAAACTTGTGCATGGGAGCTATGTCAAAAGCTTAGGAGAATACTTCAGGGTCCCAGTGCCACCGCCCCATTTCAAGGCCCTCATGGACACAAACACACATTAGGGCCCATCTTCAGGAAACTCCATTTCAACTCAGCCACCCAGGTTGCTCCCGCAGAGGGATCCGATCTCAACTGTATTGTGGCTAGTAGACAATTGGATTGCGAGGCGGGCTTCCCTGACATCCATCCTCCAAGGGTGCTGTGGAGTCATTCCATATGGGATGTCCGGGAGCTGCCCAACAGGTCTCAATTGTCACACAGAAGGAATCATTGAAGGGGGCATCCCACCACTCCCACGTCGGAAAACCTCCATGGCCTTGAGATTCCGCTCCGTTCATGAAGGGGTAGTCATGCACAGAAACTCCAACCTGAGCCAACGTCTGATCCTCGCCGTAACTTCAGATGCTTGAGATTTTGGTTGCGACTGCAGGGGGTACCAGCCGTGCCCTTGGCCTGAAACTCAAGTCTAGCTTGTGTTCTCAGACTTCTGTCCTCACACTCCTGGCCCAGAAGCCCAAAAGTTTGGCAATTCCGGACCCACAAGGCAGCACTCTGCCTGCCCTCTAGAAAAAATATCTTGCCTAATGAGGTGCCCAGGCACCTCAAATGAGGATAAACCTACAGGGCATTCGACTGTACCCAAATTATATAGTCTAACCTGGGCACTAATGCACTGTCTGACACAACCTGAGCCAGAACCTCCTGACCATCACCCAGGAGGCTGACCGCACACTGAGCATATCAGACGCGCCATCGCCTTAGGTCGTCATCTCTTCCCAACTACGATTATTCAGGCTTCAGAACCTATACCTTATGTCCAATCACTGCTCACGATTGAAAATGATGCAGAAATCAGAACACCTTCCCCATGGCAAGAGACCTTGTGATTGGCATGTTGTGCAAGGTCCAGTGTAGTTGAAACCAGTTTGGCCCATGAGGCCCCGCCCATGCTCGCGGGCCACATTTGTCACAAACACACATTTGACCCTCAGCCTGAGCCCAGTCCTCAAGTAAGGCCGCTCAGTGGCTGGATGAAGAAACAGCTTATTGGGCCTGCCATGCCCCTAGGCCCCAAATTTTTAACCATAGTTTGGGTTTTCCCTTCACTCTTCCCCAGGGCTCTGCTTTAGAATACTTCTTTTGTTCGGACACCTGAGGTAATAAACCTGAAAGGAGACCTCCCATCCCACAGATTGACGAAAAATAATTGGGACCGCCCCAATCCACAGAAAGGAAGATTCGTCCATGGCCCATGATGCCTCCCCACATTCCACGGCCATCGTTGATATAAAATCCAGAGACAAAAGCCTGAGCAAGTGCCTCAGACTCGCTCTTTCTTCATATCCTGAAGAGTTCTTCTCATGGTTTGTAGATTGGGCCTGCCATACCTACGTCCCCAAACATAAGATGAGTTTGTGTTTTCAGACTTCTGTCCTCAAAGTCCTGGGCCACACACCCTCCAGGCTGGGGCCCCTGGAGCCACACATTCGGACTGTGCCTACCCAATCCATGGGAATTCTGCCCATTCCATTGTCCAAAATCTTACAAATTGGGAGAACTCTCCAAGGTCCCCGAGGCCATCCCAATAGTGTACGTCTACAGGGACAAACAAGGGTCGTCTGACACCAGGTGAGCATCTATCTCCACTCATTCCATAGACAGATATCCCCAGAGAAGAAGATTGAACCAGACAGGATCCTAAGTAATAATCGGATCCATTGCTTTGGTTTACAGGCATTTCTCCTCAAGAGCCTGGATTCCAAGACCAGCATAAGGGTTTTCCTGAGGCACCCATCAGAACAAATCTCCTTTCCACAAGGAAACTTGACATGGGAGCTATGTCAAAAGCGTAGGAGTATACTTCAGGGTTACGGTGCCACCGCCCCATTCCAAGGCCCTCATGGACAAAACACACTTTAGGCCCCATCCTCAGGAATGTCCATTTCAACTCAGCCACCCCGGTTGCTTCCGCAGAGCCATCCGATCACAACTGTATTGTAGCTAGGAGACAATTGGAATGAGAGGCGGGCTTCCCTGGCATCCATCCTCGAACGGTGCTCTGGAGTCATTCCATATGGGATGTCCTGGAGCTGCCCAACAGGTCTCAATTGTCCCGCAGAAGGAATCCTTGAAGGGGGCATCCCACAACTCCCAACGTGGGAAAATCTCCATGGCCTTGAGATTCCGCTCCTTTCTTGAAGGGGCAGTCATGCACAGAAACTACAACCTGAGCCAACGTCTGATCCTCGCCGTGACTTCAGATGCTTAGATATTGTTTCCGATCTGCAGGGGGTAACTACCGTGCCCTCGGCCTGAAGCCCAAGTCTAT
The DNA here is from genome assembly GCF_964662115.1 of Mustela nivalis. Lineage (NCBI taxonomy): Eukaryota > Metazoa > Chordata > Mammalia > Carnivora > Mustelidae > Mustela > Mustela nivalis. The sequence continues at coordinate 773,393 of NW_028136459.1, read as the reverse complement.
CTTGTGTTCTCAGACTTCTGTCCTCAAACTCCTGGCCCAGAAATCCTCCATTTTGGCAATTCCGGACCCACAATGCAGCACTTTGCCTGCCCTCTAGAAAAAATATCTTGCCTAATGAGGTGCCCAGGCACCTCAAATGAGGATAAACCTACAGGGCACTCGACTGTACCCAAATTATATAGTCTAACTTGGGCACTAGTACACTGTCTGACACAACCTGAGCCAGAACCTCCTGACCAACACCCAGGCAGTTGACCGCACATTGAGCATATCAGACGCGCCTTCGCCTTAGATCGTCATCTATTCCCAACTGCGATTTTTCAAGCTTGGGAACCTAGACCTTATCTCCAACCACTGCCCAGGGATGAAAATGATGCAGAAATCAGAAGACCTTCCCCATGGCAAGAGACCTTGTGTTTGGCATGTTGTCCAAGGTCCAGTTTAGTTGAAACCAGTGTGGCCCATGAGGCCCCGCCCATGCTCGCGTGCCACGTTGGTCACAACACACACTGTGACCCTCAGCCTGAGCCCAGCCCTAAAGTAAAGCCTCTCAGTCGCTGGATGAAGAGACAGCTTATCGTGCCTGCCATACCCCTAGGCCCCAATTTTTAACCATAGTTTGGGTTTTCCCTTGACTCTTCCCCAGGGCCCTGCTTTGGAATTCCTCTTTTGTTCAGACACCTGAGATAATAAACCTGAAAGGAGACCTCCCATCCCACAGATTGAGGAATAACAATTGGGATCGGGCCAAATCAACAGATAGGAAGATTCGTCCATGGCCCATGAGTCCTCCCCACATTCCACGGCCATCGTTGATATAAAATCCAAATGCAAAAGCCTGAGCAAGTGCCTCAGAATCGCTCTTTCTTCATATCCTGAAGATTTCTTCTCATGATTTGTAGATTGGGCCTGCCATACCTACATCCCCAAACCTAAGCTGAGTTTGTGTTTTCAGACTTCTGTCCTAAAAGTCCTGGGCAACACACCCTCAGGTTGGGGCCCCTGAAGCCACACATTAGGACTGCGCCTACCCAATCCATGGGAATTCTGCCCATTCCATTGTCCAAAATCGTACAAATTATGAGAACTCTCCAAAGTCCCCGAGGCAATCCCAATAGTGTAGGTCTCCGGGGACAAACAAGGACGGTCTGACACCAGGTGAGCATCTACCTCAACTCATTCCATAGATGAATATCCCCAGAGAAGAAGAATGAACAAGACAGGACCCTAGGCCATAATCGAATACATTGCTTTGGTTTACAGGCATGTCTCTTCAAAAGTCTGGATTCCAATACCAGCATAATGGGTTTCCTGAGGCACCCATCAGAACAAATCTCCTCTCCACAAGGAAACTTGTGCATGGGACCTATGTCAAAAGCTTAGGAGAATACTTCAGTGTCCCAGTGCCACCGCCCCATTTCAAGGCCCTCATGGACACAAACACACATTAGGGCCCATCCTCAGGAAAGTCCATTTCAACTCAGCCACCACGGTTGCTCCCGCAGAGGGATCCGATCTCAACAGTATTGTGGCTAGTAGACAATTGGATTGCGAGGCGGGCTGCCTGGCATCCATCCTCCAACGGTGCTCTGGAGTCATTCCATATGGGATGCCCTGGAGCTGCCCAACAGGTCTCAATTGTCACACAGAAGGAAACTTTGAAGGGGGCATCCCACCACTCCCACGTCGGAAAACCTCCATGGCCTTGAGATTCCGCTCCTTTCTAGAAGGGGCATTCATGCACAGAAACTCCAACCTGAGCCAACGTCTGATCCTCGCCGAACTTCAGATGCTTGAGATTTTGGTCGCGACTGCAGGGAGTACCAGCCGTGCCCTCGGCCTGAAACTCAAGTCTAGCTTGTGTTCTCAGACTTCTGTCCTCACACTCCTGGCCCAGAAGCCCAAAAGTTTGGCAATTCCGGACCCACAATGCAGCACTCTGCCTGCCCTTTAGAAAAAATATCTTGCCTAATGAGGTACCCAGGCACCTCAAATGAGGATAAACCTACACGGCACTCGACTGTACCCAAATTATATAGTCTAACCTGGGCACTAATACACTGTCTGACACAACCTGAGCCAGAACCTCCTGGCCAACACCCAGGTAGCTGACCGCACACTGAGCATATAAGACGCGCCATCGCCTTAGGTCGTCATCTCTTCCCAACTGCGGTTTTTCAGGCTTCAGAACCTATACCTTATGTCCAATCACTGCTCACGATTGAAAATGATGCAGAAATCAGAACACCTTCCCCATGGCAAGAGACCTTGTGATTGGCATGTTGTCCAAGGTCCAGTGTAGTGGAAACCAGTTTGGCCCATGAGGCCCCGCCCATGCTCACGGGCCACATTTGTCACAAACACACATTTGACCCTCAGCCTGAGCCCAGCCTTCAAGTAAGGCCTCTCAGTGGCTGGATGTAGAGACAGCTTATTGTGCCTGCCATGCCCCTAGGCCCCAATTTTTAACCATAGTTTGGGTTTTCACTTCACTCTTCCCCAGGGCTCTGCTTTGGAATTCCGCTTTTGTTCAGACACCTGAGGTAATAAACCTGAAAGGAGACTTCCCATCCCGCAGATTGACGAAAAACAATTGGGATCGGGTCAAATCCACACATAGGAAGATTTGTCCATGACCCATGAGTCCACCCCACATTCCACGGCCATCGTTGATATAAAATCCAAATGCAAAAGCCTGAGCAAGTGCCTCAGACTAGCTCTTTCTTCATATCCTGAAGATTTCTTCTCATGATTTGTAGATTGGGCCTGCCATACCTACATCCCCAAACCTAAGCTGAATTTGTGTTTTCAGACTTCTGTCCTCAAAGTCCTAAGCCACACACCCTCAGGTAGGGGCCCCTGAAGTCACACATTAGGACTGTGCCTACCCAATCCATGGGAATTCTGCCCATTCCATTGTCCAAAATCGTACAAATTAGGAGAACTCTCCAAATTCCCCGAGGTCATCCCAATAGTGTAGGTCTCCGGGGACAAACCAGGGAGGTAAGACACCAGGTGAGCATCTACCTCCACTCATTCCATAGATGAATATCCCCAGAGAAGAAGAATGAACAAGACAGGACCCTAGGCCATAATCGAATACATTGCTTTGGTTTACAGGCATGTCTCTTCAAAAGTCTGGATTCCAATACCAGCATAATGGGTTTCCTGAGGCACCCATCAGAACAAATCTCCTCTCCACAAGGAAACTTGTGCATGGGAGCTATGTCAAAAGCTTAGGAGAATACTTCAGGGTCCCAGTGCCACCGCCCCATTTCAAGGCCCTCATGGACACAAACACACATTAGGGCCCATCTTCAGGAAACTCCATTTCAACTCAGCCACCCAGGTTGCTCCCGCAGAGGGATCCGATCTCAACTGTATTGTGGCTAGTAGACAATTGGATTGCGAGGCGGGCTTCCCTGACATCCATCCTCCAAGGGTGCTGTGGAGTCATTCCATATGGGATGTCCGGGAGCTGCCCAACAGGTCTCAATTGTCACACAGAAGGAATCATTGAAGGGGGCATCCCACCACTCCCACGTCGGAAAACCTCCATGGCCTTGAGATTCCGCTCCGTTCATGAAGGGGTAGTCATGCACAGAAACTCCAACCTGAGCCAACGTCTGATCCTCGCCGTAACTTCAGATGCTTGAGATTTTGGTTGCGACTGCAGGGGGTACCAGCCGTGCCCTTGGCCTGAAACTCAAGTCTAGCTTGTGTTCTCAGACTTCTGTCCTCACACTCCTGGCCCAGAAGCCCAAAAGTTTGGCAATTCCGGACCCACAAGGCAGCACTCTGCCTGCCCTCTAGAAAAAATATCTTGCCTAATGAGGTGCCCAGGCACCTCAAATGAGGATAAACCTACAGGGCATTCGACTGTACCCAAATTATATAGTCTAACCTGGGCACTAATGCACTGTCTGACACAACCTGAGCCAGAACCTCCTGACCATCACCCAGGAGGCTGACCGCACACTGAGCATATCAGACGCGCCATCGCCTTAGGTCGTCATCTCTTCCCAACTACGATTATTCAGGCTTCAGAACCTATACCTTATGTCCAATCACTGCTCACGATTGAAAATGATGCAGAAATCAGAACACCTTCCCCATGGCAAGAGACCTTGTGATTGGCATGTTGTGCAAGGTCCAGTGTAGTTGAAACCAGTTTGGCCCATGAGGCCCCGCCCATGCTCGCGGGCCACATTTGTCACAAACACACATTTGACCCTCAGCCTGAGCCCAGTCCTCAAGTAAGGCCGCTCAGTGGCTGGATGAAGAAACAGCTTATTGGGCCTGCCATGCCCCTAGGCCCCAAATTATTAACCATAGTTTGGGTTGTCCCTTCACTCTTCCCCAGGGCTCTGCTTTAGAATACTTCTTTTGTTCGGACACCTGAGGTAATAAACCTGAAAGGAGACCTCCCATCCCACAGATTGACGAAAAATAATTGGGACCGCCCCAATCCACAAAGAGGATATTCGTCCATGGCCCATGAGGCCTCCCCACATTCCACGGCCATCATTGATATAAAATCCAGAGACAAAACCCTGAGCAAGTGCCTCAGACTCGCTCTTTCTTCATATCCTGAAGAGTTCTTCTCATGGTTTGTAGATTGGGCCTGCCATACCTACGTCCCCAAACATAAGGTGAGTTTGTGTTTTCAGACTTCTGTCCTCAAAGTCCTGGGCCACACAGCCTCCAGGCTGGGGCCCCTGGAGCCACACATTCGGACTGTGCCTACCCAATCCATGGGAATTCTGCCCATTCCATTGTCCAAAATCGTACAAATTAGGAGAACTCTCCAAATTCCCCGAGGTCATCCCAATAGTGTAGGTCTCCGGGGACAAACGAGGGAGGTAAGACACCAGGTGAGCATCTACCTCCACTCATTCCATAGATGAATATCCCCAGAGAAGAAGAATGAACAAGACAGGACCCTAGGCCATAATCGAATACATTGCTTTGGTTTACAGGCATGTCTCTTCAAAAGTCTGGATTCCAATACCAGCATAATGGGTTTCCTGAGGCACCCATCAGAACAAATCTCCTCTCCACAAGGAAACTTGTGCATGGGAGCCATGTCAAAAGCTTAGGAGAATACTTCAGGGTCCCAGTGCCACCGCCCCATTTCAAGGCCCTCATGGACACAAACACACATTAGGGCCCATCTTCAGGAAAGTCCATTTCAACTCAGCCACCCAGGTTGCTCCCGCAGAGGGATCCGATCTCAACTGTATTGTGGCTAGTAGACAATTGGATTGTGAGGCGGGCTTCCCTGACATCCATCCTCCAAGGGTGCTGTGGAGTCATTCCATATGGGATGTCCGGGAGCTGCCCAACAGGTCTCAATTGTCACACAGAAGGAATCATTGAAGGGGGCATCCCACCACTCCCACGTCGGAAAACCTCCATGGCCTTGAGATTCCGCTCCGTTCATGAAGGGGTAGTCATGCACAGAAACTCCAACCTGAGCCAACGTCTGATCCTCGCCGTAACTTCAGATGCTTGAGATTTTGGTTGCGACTGCAGGGGGTACCAGCCGTGCCCTCGGCCTGAAACTCAAGTCTAGCTTGTGTTCTCAGACTTCTGTCCTCACACTCCTGGCCCAGAAGCCCAAAAGTTTGGCAATTCCGGACCCACAAGGCAGCACTCTGCCTGCCCTCTAGAAAAAATATCTTGCCTAATGAGGTGCCCAGGCACCTCAAATGAGGATAAACCTACAGGGCATTCGACTGTACCCAAATTATATAGTCTAACCTGGGCACTAATGCACTGTCTGACACAACCTGAGCCAGAACCTCCTGACCATCACCCAGGAGGCTGACCGCACACTGAGCATATCAGACGCGCCATCGACTTAGGTCGTCATCTCTTCCCAACTACGATTATTCAGGCTTCAGAACCTATACCTTATGTCCAATCACTGCTCACGATTGAAAATGATGCAGAAATCAGAACACCTTCCCCATGGCAAGAGACCTTGTGATTGGCATGTTGTGCAAGGTCCAGTGTAGTTGAAACCAGTTTGGCCCATGAGGCCCCGCCCATGCTCGCGGGCCACATTTGTCACAAACACACATTTGACCCTCAGCCTGAGCCCAGTCCTCAAGTAAGGCCGCTCAGTGGCTGGATGAAGAAACAGCTTATTGGGCCTGCCATGCCCCTAGGCCCCAAATTTTTAACCATAGTTTGGGTTGTCCCTTCACTCTTCCCCAGGGCTCTGCTTTAGAATACTTCTTTTGTTCGGACACCTGAGGTAATAAACCTGAAAGGAGACCTCCCATCCCACAGATTGACGAAAAATAATTGGGACCGCCCCAATCCACAGAGAGGATATTCGTCCATGGCCCATGAGGCCTCCCCACATTCCACGGCCATCATTGATATAAAATCCAGAGACAAAACCCTGAGCAAGTGCCTCAGACTCGCTCTTTCTTCATATCCTGAAGAGTTCTTCTCATGGTTTGTAGATTGGGCCTGCCATACCTACGTCCCCAAACATAAGGTGAGTTTGTGTTTTCAGACTTCTGTCCTCAAAGTCCTGGGCCACACAGCCTCCAGGCTGGGGCCCCTGGAGCCACACATTCGGACTGTGCCTACCCAATCTATGGGAATTCTGCCCATTCCATTGTCCAAAATCTTACAAATTGGGAGAACTCTCCAAAGGCCCCGAGGCAATCCCAATAGTGTAGGTCTCCAGGGACAAACAAGGGTGGTCTGACACCAGGTGAGCATCTACCTCCACTCATTCCATAGACGGATATCCCCAGAGAAGAAGATTGAACCAGACAGGATCCTAGGCAATAATCGGATCCATTGCTTTGGTTTACAGGCATGTCTCCTCAAGAGGCTGGATTCCAAGACCAGCATAATGGGTTTCCTGAGGCACCCATCAGAACAAATCTCCTCTCCACAAGGAAACTTGTGCATGGGAGCTATGTCAAAAGCTAGGAGAATACTTCAGGGTCCCGGTACCACCGCCCCATTCCAAGGCCCTCATGGACACAAACACACTTAAGGCCCCATCCTCAGGATAGTCCATTTCAACTCAGCCACCACGGTTGCTCCCGCAGTGCCATCCGATCTCAACTGTATTGTTGCTAGGAGACAATTGGAATGCGAGGCGGGCTTCCCAGGCATCCATCCTGGAAAGGTGCTCTGGAGTCATTCCATATGAGATGACCTGGTGCTGCCCAACAGGTCTCAATTGTCCCGCAATGGAATCCTTGAAGGGGGCATCACAAAACTCCCAACGTGGGAAAAGCTCCATGGCCTTGAGATTCCGCTTCTTTCATGATGGGGCAGTCATGCACAGAAACTACAACCTGAGCCAACGTCTGATCCTCGCCATGACTTCAGATGCTTGTGATATTGTTTCCGATCTGCTGGGGGTACCTACCGTGCCCTCGGCCTGAAGCCCAAGTCTAGCTTGTGTTCTCAGACTTCTGTCCTCACATTCCTGGCCCAGAAGCCCAAAACTTTGGCAATTCCGGACCCACAATGCAGCACTCAGCCTGCCCTCTAGAAAAAATATCTTGCCTAATGAGGTGCCCAGGCACCTCAAATGAGGATAAACCTACAGGGCACTCGACTGTACCCAAATTATATAGTCTAACTTGGGCACTAGTGCACTGTCTGACACATCCTGAGCCAGAACCTCCTGACCAACACCCAGGCAGTTGACCGCACACTGAGCATATCAGACGCGCCATCGCCTTAGATCGTCATCTCTTCCCAATTGCGATTTTTCAGGCTTCAGAACCTAGACCTTATCTCCAACCACTGCCCAGGGTTGAAAATGATGCAGAAATCAAAACACCTTCCCAATGGCAAGAGACCTTGTGATTGGCATGTTGTCCAAGGTCCAGTGTAGTTGAAACCAGTGTGGCCCATGAGGCCCCGCCCATGCTCACGTGCCACGTTGGTCACAAACACACACTGTGACCCTCAGTCTGAGCCCAGCCTTCAAGTAAGGCCTCTCAGTGGCTGGATGTAGAGACAGCTTATTGTGCCTGCCATGCCCCTAGGCCCCAATTTTTAACCATAGTTTGGGTTTTCCCTTCACTCTTCCCCAGGGCTCTGCTTTGGAATTCCGCTTTTGTTCAGACACCTGAGGTAATAAACCTGAAAGGAGACTTCCCATCCCGCAGATTGACGAAAAACAATTGGGATCGGGTCAAATCCACAGATAGGAAGATTTGTCCATGACCCATGAGTCCACCCCACATTCCACGGCCATCGTTGATATAAAATCCAAATGTAAAAGCCTGAGCAAGTGCCTCAGACTCGCTCTTTCTTCATATCCTGAAGATTTCTTCTCATGATTTGTAGATTGGGCCTGCCATACCTACATCCCCAAACCTAAGCTGAATTTGTGTTTTCAGACTTCTGTCCTCAAAGTCCTAAGCCACACACCCTCAGGTAGGGGCCCCTGAAGTCACACATTAGGACTGTGCCTACCCAATCCATGGGAATTCTGCCCATTCCATTGTCCAAAATCGTACAAATTAGGAGAACTCTCCAAATTCCCCGAGGTCATCCCAATAGTGTAGGTCTCCGGGGACAAACCAGGGAGGTAAGACACCAGGTGAGCATCTACCTCCACTCATTCCATAGATGAATATCCCCAGAGAAGAAGAATGAACAAGACAGGACCCTAGGCCATAATCGAATACATTGCTTTGGTTTACAGGCATGTCTCTTCAAAAGTCTGGATTCCAATACCAGCATAATGGGTTTCCTGAGGCACCCATCAGAACAAATCTCCTCTCCTCAAGGAAACTTGTGCATGGGAGCTATGTCAAAAGCTTAGGAGAATACTTCAGGGTCCCAGTGCCACCGCCCCATTTCAAGGCCCTCATGGACACAAACACACTTTAGGCCCCATCTTCAGGAAAGTCCATTTCAACTCAGCCACCCAGGTTGCTCCCGCAGAGGGATCCGATCTCAAATGTTTTGTGGCTAGTAGACAATTGGATTGCGAGGCGGGCTTCCCTGACATCCATCCTCCAAGGGTGCTGTGGAGTCATTCCATATGGGATGTCCTGGAGCTGCCCAACAGGTCTCAATTGTCACACAGAAGGAATCATTGAAGGGGGCATCCCACCACTCCCACGTCGGAAAACCTCCATGGCCTTGAGATTCCGCTCCGTTCATGAAGGGGTAGTCATGCACAGAAACTCCAACCTGAGCCAACGTCTGATCCTCGCCGTAACTTCAGATGCTTGAGATTTTGATTGCGACTGCAGGGGGTACCAGCCGTGCCCTCGGCCTGAAACTCAAGTCCAGCTTGTGTTCTCAGACTTCTGTCCTCACACTCCTGGCCCGGAAGTCCTCCATTTTGGCAATTCCGGACCCACAAGGCAGCACTCTGCCTGCCCTCTAGAAAAAATATCTTGCCTAATGAGGTGCCCAGGCACCTCAAATGAGGATAAACCTACAGGGCACTCGACTGTACCCAAATTATATAGTCTAACCTGGGCACTAATGCACTGTCTGACACAACCTGAGCCAGAACCTCCTGACCATCACCCAGGAGGCTGACCGCACACTGAGCATATCAGACGCGCCATCGCCTTAGGTCGTCATCTCTTCCCAACTACGATTATTCAGGCTTCAGAACCTATACCTTATGTCCAATCACTGCTCACGATTGAAAATGATGCAGAAATCAGAACACCTTCCCCATGGCAAGAGACCTTGTGATTGGCATGTTGTGCAAGGTCCAGTGTAGTTGAAACCAGTTTGGCCCATGAGGCCCCGCCCATGCTCGCGGGCCACATTTGTCACAAACACACATTTGACCCTCAGCCTGAGCCCAGTCCTCAAGTATGGCCGCTCAGTGGCTGGATGAAGAAACAGCTTATTGGGCCTGCCATGCCCCTAGGCCCCAAATTTTTAACCATAGTTTGGGTTGTCCCTTCACTCTTCCCCAGGGCTCTGCTTTAGAATACTTCTTTTGTTCGGACACCTGAGGTAATATACCTGAAAGGAGACCTCCCATCCCACAGATTGACGAAAAATAATTGGGACCGCCCCAATCCACAGAGAGGATATTCGTCCATGGCCCATGAGGCCTCCCCACATTCCACGGCCATCATTGATATAAAATCCAGAGACAAAACCCTGAGCAAGTGCCTCAGACTCGCTCTTTCTTCATATCCTGAAGAGTTCTTCTCATGGTTTGTAGATTGGGCCTGCCATACCTACGTCCCCAAACATAAGGTGAGTTTGTGTTTTCAGACTTCTGTCCTCAAAGTCCTGGGCCACACAGCCTCCAGGCTGGGGCCCCTGGAGCCACACATTCGGACTGTGCCTACCCAATCTATGGGAATTCTGCCCATTCCATTGTCCAAAATCTTACAAATTGGGAGAACTCTCCAAAGGCCCCGAGGCAATCCCAATAGTGTAGGTCTCCAGGGACAAACAAGGGTGGTCTGACACCAGGTGAGCATCTACCTCCACTCATTCCATAGACGGATATCCCCAGAGAAGAAGATTGAACCAGACAGGATCCTAGGCAATAATCGGATCCATTGCTTTGGTTTACAGGCATGTCTCCTCAAGAGCCTGGATTCCAGACCAGCATAAGGGTTTTCCTGAGGCACCCATCAGAACAAATCTCCTCTCCACAAGGAACCTTGTGCATGGGAGCTATGTCAAAAGCTTAGGAGAATACTTCAGGGTCCCGGTGCCACCACCCCATTCCAAGGCCCTCATGGACACAAACACACTTTAGGCCCCATCCTCAGGAAAGTCCATTTCAACTCAGCCACCCCGGTTGCTCCCGCAGAGCCATCCGATCTCAACTGTATTGTTGCTAGGAGACAATTGGAATGAGAGGCGGGCTTCCATGGCATCCACCCTCGAACGCTGCTCTGGAGTCATTTCATATGGGATGTCCTTGAGCTGCCCAACTGGTCTCAATAGTCCCGCAGAAGGAATCCTTGAAGGGGGCATCACACAACTCCCAACGTGGGAAAAGCTCCATGGCTTCGAGATTCCGCTCCTTTCATGAAGGGGCAGTCATGCACAGAAACTACAACCTGAGCCAACGTCTGATCCTCGCCGTGACTTCAGATGCTTGAGATATGGTTTCCGATCTACTGGGGGTACCTACCGTGCCCTCGGCCTGAAGCCCAAGTCTATCTTGTGTTCTCAGACTTCTGCCCTCAAACTCCTGGCCCGGAAGTCCTCCATTTTGGCAATTCCGGACCCACAAGGCAGCACTCTGCCTGCCCTCTAGAAAAAATATCTTGCCTAATGAGGTGCCCAGGCACCTCAAATGAGGATAAACCTACAGGGCACTCGACTGTACCCAAATTATATAGTCTAACCTGGGCACTAATGCACTGTCTGACACAACCTGAGCCAGAACCTCCTGACCATCACCCAGGAGGCTGACCGCACACTGAGCATATCAGACGCGCCATCGCCTTAGGTCGTCATCTCTTCCCAACTACGATTATTCAGGCTTCAGAACCTATACCTTATGTCCAATCACTGCTCACGATTGAAAATGATGCAGAAATCAGAACACCTTCCCCATGGCAAGAGACCTTGTGATTGGCATGTTGTGCAAGGTCCAGTGTAGTTGAAACCAGTTTGGCCCATGAGGCCCCGCCCATGCTCGCGGGCCACATTTGTCACAAACACACATTTGACCCTCAGCCTGAGCCCAGTCCTCAAGTAAGGCCGCTCAGTGGCTGGATGAAGAAACAGCTTATTGGGCCTGCCATGCCCCTGGGCCCCAAATTTTTAACCATAGTTTGGGTTGTCCCTTCACTCTTCCCCAGGGCTCTGCTTTAGAATACTTCTTTTGTTCGGACACCTGAGGTAATAAACCTGAAAGGAGACCTCCCATCCCACAGATTGACGAAAAATAATTGGGACCGCCCCAATCCACAGAGAGGATATTCGTCCATGGCCCATGAGGCCTCCCCACATTCCACGGCCATCATTGATATAAAATCCAGAGACAAAACCCTGAGCAAGTGCCTCAGACTCGCTCTTTCTTCATATCCTGAAGAGTTCTTCTCATGGTTTGTAGATTGGGCCTGCCATACCTACGTCCCCAAACATAAGGTGAGTTTGTGTTTTCAGACTTCTGTCCTCAAAGTCCTGGGCCACACAGCCTCCAGGTTGGGGCCCCTGGAGCCACACATTCGGACTGTGCCTACCCAATCTATGGGAATTCTGCCCATTCCATTGTCCAAAATCTTACAAATTGGGAGAACTCTCCAAAGGCCCCGAGGCAATCCCAATAGTGTAGGTCTCCAGGGACAAACAAGGGTGGTCTGACACCAGGTGAGCATCTACCTCCACTCATTCCATAGACGGATATCCCCAGAGAAGAAGATTGAACCAGACAGGATCCTAGGCAATAATCGGATCCATTGCTTTGGTTTACAGGCATGTCTCCTCAAGAGCCTGGATTCCAGACCAGCATAAGGGTTTTCCTGAGGCACCCATCAGAACAAATCTCCTCTCCACAAGGAACCTTGTGCATGGGAGCTATGTCAAAAGCTTAGGAGAATACTTCAGGGTCCCGGTGCCACCACCCCATTCCAAGGCCCTCATGGACACAAACACACTTTAGGCCCCATCCTCAGGAAAGTCCATTTCAACTCAGCCACCCCGGTTGCTCCCGCAGAGCCATCCGATCTCAACTGTATTGTTGCTAGGAGACAATTGGAATGAGAGGCGGGCTTCCATGGCATCCACCCTCGAACGGTGCTCTGGAGTCATTTCATATGGGATGTCCTTGAGCTGCCCAACTGGTCTCAATAGTCCCGCAGAAGGAATCCTTGAAGGGGGCATCACACAACTCCCAACGTGGGAAAAGCTCCATGGCTTCGAGATTCCGCTCCTTTCATGAAGGGGCAGTCATGCACAGAAACTACAACCTGAGCCAACGTCTGATCCTCGCCGTGACTTCAGATGCTTGAGATATGGTTTCCGATCTACTGGGGGTACCTACCGTGCCCTCGGCCTGAAGCCCAAGTCTATCTTGTGTTCTCAGACTTCTGCCCTCAAACTCCTGGCCCGGAAGTCCTCCATTTTGGCAATTCCGGACCCACAAGGCAGCACTCTGCCTGCCCTCTAGAAAAAATATCTTGCCTAATGAGGTGCCCAGGCACCTCAAATGAGGATAAACCTACAGGGCACTCGACTGTACCCAAATTATATAGTCTAACCTGGGCACTAATGCACTGTCTGACACAACCTGAGCCAGAACCTCCTGACCATCACCCAGGAGGCTGACCGCACACTGAGCATATCAGACGCGCCATCGCCTTAGGTCGTCATCTCTTCCCAACTGCGATTATTCAGGCTTCAGAACCTATACCTTATGTCCAATCACTGCTCACGATTGAAAATGATGCAGAAATCAGAACACCTTCCCCATGGCAAGAGACCTTGTGATTGGCATGTTGTGCAAGGTCCAGTGTAGTTGAAACCAGTTTGGCCCATGAGGCCCCGCCCATGCTCGCGGGCCACATTTGTCACAAACACACATTTGACCCTCAGCCTGAGCCCAGTCCTCAAGTAAGGCCGCTCCGTGGCTGGATGAAGAAACAGCTTATTGGGCCTGCCATGCCCCTAGGCCCCAAATTTTTAACCATAGTTTGGGTTGTCCCTTCACTCTTCCCCAGGGCTCTGCTTTAGAATACTTCTTTTGTTCGGACACCTGAGGTAATAAACCTGAAAGGAGACCTCCCATCCCACAGATTGACGAAAAATAATTGGGACCGCCCCAATCCACAGAGAGGATATTCGTCCATGGCCCATGAGGCCTCCCCACATTCCACGGCCATCATTGATATAAAATCCAGAGACAAAACCCTGAGCAAGTGCCTCAGACTCGCTCTTTCTTCATATCCTGAAGAGTTCTTCTCATGGTTTGTAGATTGGGCCTGCCATACCTACGTCCCCAAACATAAGGTGAGTTTGTGTTTTCAGACTTCTGTCCTCAAAGTCCTGGGCCACACAGCCTCCAGGCTGGGGGCCCTGGAGCCACACATTCGGACTGTGCCCTCCCAATCTATGGGAATTCTGCCCATTCCATTGTCCAAAATCTTACAAATTGGGAGAACTCTCCAAAGTCCCCGAGGCAATCCCAATAGTGTAGGTCTCCAGGGACAAACAAGGGTGGTCTGACACCAGGTGAGCATCTACCTCCACTCATTCCATAGACGGATATCCCCAGAGAAGAAGATTGAACCAGACAGGATCCTAGGCAATAATTGGATCCATTGCTTTGGTTTACAGGCATGTCTCCTCAAGAGCCTGGATTCCAGACCAGCATAAGGGTTTTCCTGAGGCACCCATCAGAACAAATCTCCTCTCCACAAGGAACCTTGTGCATGGGAGCTATGTCAAAAGCTTAGGAGAATACTTCAGGGTCCCGGTGCCACCACCCCATTCCAAGGCCGTCATGGACACAAACACACTTTAGGCCCCATCCTCAGGAAAGTCCATTTCAACTCAGCCACCCCGGTTGCTCCCGCAGAGCCATCCGATCTCAACTGTATTGTTGCTAGGAGACAATTGGAATGAGAGGCGGGCTTCCATGGCATCCATCCTCGAACGGTGCTCTGGAGTCATTTCATATGGGATGTCCTTGAGCTGCCCAACTGGTCTCAATAGTCCCGCAGAAGGAATCCTTGAAGGGGGCATCACACAACTCCCAACGTGGGAAAAGCTCCATGGCTTCGAGATTCCGCTCCTTTCATGAAGGGGCAGTCATGCACAGAAACTACAACCTTAGCCAACGTCTGATCCTCGCCGTGACTTCAGATGCTTGAGATATGGTTTCCGATCTACTGGGGGTACCTACCGTGCCCTCGGCCTGAAGCCCAAGTCTATCTTGTGTTCTCAGACTTCTGTCCTCAAACTCCTGGCCCAGAAGTCCTCCATTTTGGCAATTCCGGACCCACAAGGCAGCACTCTGCCTGCCCTCTAGAAAAAATATCTTGCCTAATGAGGTGCCCAGGCACCTCAAATGAGGATAAACCTACAGGGCACTCGACTGTACCCAAATTATATAGTCTAACTTGGGCACTAGTGCACTGTCTGACACAACCTCAGCCAGAACCCCCTGACCAACACCCAGGCAGCTGACCGTACACTGAGCATATCAGACGCGCCATCGCCTTAGGTCGTCATCTCTTCCCAATTGCGATTTTTCAGGCTTCAGAACCTATACCTTATGTCCAATCACTGCTCACGATTGAAAATGATGCAGAAATCAGAACACCTTCCCCATGGCAAGAGACCTTGTGATTGGCATGTTGTCCAAGGTCCAGTGTAGTTGAAACCAGTTTGGCCCATAAGGCCACATCCATGTTCGCGGGCCACAATTGTCACAAACACACATTTGACCCTCAGCCTGAGCCCAGTCTCAAGTAAGGCCGCTCAGTGGCTGGATGAAGAGACAGCTTATTGGGCCTGCCAAGCCCCAATGCCGCAATTTTTAACCATATTTTGGGTTTTCCCTTCACTCTTCCCCAGGGCTCTGCTTTGGAATTCCTCTTTTGTCGGACACCTGAGGTAATAAACCTGAAAGGAGACCTCCCATCCCACAGATTGATGAAAAACAATTGGGATCGGGCCAAATCCACAGAGAGGAAGATTCGCCCATTGCCCATGAGTCCTCCCCCATTCCACGGCCATCGTTGATATAAAATCCAAATGCAAAAGCCTGAGCAAGTGCCTCATACTCGCTCTTTCTTCATATCCTGAAGATTTCTTCTCATGATTTGTAGATTGGGCCTGCCATACCTACATCCCCAAACCTAAGCTGAGTTTGTGTTTTCATACTTCTGTCCTCAAAGTTCTGGGCCACACACCCTCATGCTGGGGCCTCTGAAGCCACACATTAGGACTGTGCCTACCCAATCCATGGGAATTCTGCCCATTCCATTGTCCAAAATCGTGCAAATTAGGAAAACTCTCCAAAGTCCCTGAGGCCAAACCAGTAGTGTAGGTCTCCGGGGACAAACAAGGGCGGTAAGACAGCAGGTGAGCATCTACCTCCACTCATTCCATAGATGAATATCCCCAGACAAGAAGAATGAACAAGACAGGACCCTAGGCCATAATTGAATACATTGCATTGGTTTACAGGCATGTGTCTTCAAAAGTCTGGATTCCAATAGCAGCATAATGGGTTTTTTGAGGCACCCATCAGAACAAATCTCCTCTCCACAAGGAAACTTGTGCATGGGAGCTATGTCAAAAGCTTAGGAGAATACTTCAGGGTCCCGGTGCCACCGCCCCATTTCAAGGCCGTCATGGACACAAACACACATTAGGGCCCATCCTCAGGAAAGTCCATTTCAACTCAGCCATCCCGTTTGCTCCCGTAGAGGGATCCGATCTCAACTGTATTGTGGCTCGTAGACAATTGGATTGTGAGGCGGGCTTCCCTGGCATCCATTCTCCAAGGTTGCTCTGGTCATTCCATATGGGATGTCCTGGGCTGCCCAACAGGTCTCAATTGTCACACAGAAGGAATCATTGAAGGGGTCATCCCACCACTCCCATGTCGGAAAAACTCCATGGCCTTGAGATTCCGCTCCATTCATGAAGGGGCGGTCATGCACAGAAACTGCAACCTGAGCCAACGTAGATCCTCGCCGTGACTTCAGATGCTTGAGATATTGTTTCCGATCTGCAGGGGGTACCTACCGTGCCCTCGGCCTGAAGCCCAAGTCTATCTTGTGTTCTCAGACTTCTGTCCTCAAACTCCTGGCCCAGAAGCCAAAAAGTTTAGCAATTCCGGACCCACAATGCAGCACTCTGCCTGCCCTCTAGAAAAAATATCTTGCCTAATGAGGTGCCCAGGCACCTCAAATGAGGATAAACCTACAGGGCACTCGACTGTACCCAATTATATAGTCTAACTTGGGCACTAGTGCACTGTCTGACACAACCTCAGCCAGAACCCTCTGACCAACACCCAGGCAGCTGACCGCACACTGAGCATATCAGACGCGCCATCGCTTTAGGTCGTCATCTCTTCCCAACTGCGATTTTTCAGGCTTCAGAACTTATACCTTATGTCCAATCACTGCTCACGATTGAAAATGGTGCAGAAATCAGAACACCTTCCCCATGGCAAGAGACCTTGTGATTTGCGTGTTGTCCAAGGTCCAGTGTAGTTGAAACCAGTTTGGCCCATGAGGTCCACCCATGCTCGCGGGCCACTATTGTCACAAACACACATTTGACCCTCAGCCTGAGCCCATTCTCAAGTAAGGCCGCTCAGTGACTGGATGAAGAGACAGCTTATTGGGCCTGCCAAGCTCCTAGGTCCCAATTTTTAACAATAGTTTGGGTTGTCCCTTCACTCTTCCCCAGGGCTCTGCTTTGGAATTCCTCTTTTGTCGGACACCTGAGGTAATAAACCTGAAAGGAGACCTCCCATCCCACAGATTGACGAAAAAAATTGGGACCGCCCCAATCCACAGAAAGGAAGATTCGTCCATGGCTTATGATGCCTCCCCACATTCCACGGCCATCGTTGATATAAAATCCAGAGACAAAAGCCTGAGCAAGTGCCTCAGACTCGCTCTTTCTTCATATCCTGAAGAGTTCTGCTCATGGTGTGTAGATTGTGCCTGCCATACCTATGTCCCCAAACATAAGGTGAGTTTGTGTTTTCAGACTTCTGTCCTCAAAGTCCTGGGCCACAGAGCCTCCAGGCTGGGGCCCCTGGAGCCACACATTCGGACTGTGCCTACCCAATCCATGGGAATTCTGCCCATTCCATTGTCCAAAATCTTACAAATTGGGAGAACTCTCCAAAGTACCCGAGGCAATCCCAATAGTGTAGGTCTCCAGGGACAAACAAGGGTGGTCTGACACCAGGTGAGCATCTACCTCCACTTATTCCGTAGATGAATATCCCCAGAGAAGAAGAATGAACAAGACAGGACCCTAGGCCATAATCGAATACATTGCTTTGGTTTGCAGGCATGTCTCTTCAAAAGTCTGGATTCCAATTCCAGCATAATGGGTTTCCTGAGGCACCCATCAGAACAAATATCCTCTCCACAAGGAAACTTGTGCATGGGAACTATCTCAAAAGCTTAGGAGAATACTTCAGGGTCCCGGGGTCACCGCCCCATTCCAAGGCCCTCATGGATAGAAACACACATTAGGGCCCATCCTCAGGAAAGTCCATTTCAACTCATCCACCCCGGTTGCTCCCGCAGAGGGATCCGATCTCAACTGTATTGTGGCTAGTAGACAATTGGATTGCGAGGCGGGCTTGCCTGGCATCCATACTCCAACGGTGCTCTGGAGTCATTCCATATGGGATGTCCTGGAGCTGCCAAAAGGTCTTAATTGTCACACAGAAGGTATCATTGAAGGGGGCATTCCACCACTCCCAACGTCGGAAACCTCCATGGCCTTGAGATTCCGCTCCTTTCATGAAGGGGCAGTCATGCACAGAAACTGCAACCTGAGCCAACGTCTGATCCTCGCAGTGACTTCAGATGCTTGAGATTTTGGTTGCGACTGCAGGGGGTACCAGCCGTGCCCTCGGCCTGAAACTCAACTTAAGCTCGTGTTCTCAGACTTCTGTCCTCACACTCCTGTCCCAGAAGCCCTCAAGTTTGGCAATTCCGGACCCACAAGGCAGCACTCTCCCTGCCCTCCAGAAAAAATATCTTGCCTAATGAGGTGCTCAGGCACCTCAAATGAGGATAAACCTACAGGGCACTCGACTGTACCCAAATTATATAGTCTAATTTGGGCACTAGTGCACTGTCTGACACAACCTGAGCCAGAACCTCCTGACCAACACCCAGGCATTTGACCGCACACTGAGCATATCAGATGCGCCATTACCTTAGATTGTCATCTCTTCCCAACTGCGGTTTTCAGGCTTCAGAACCTAGACCTTATCTCCAACCACTGCCCAGGGTTGAAAATGATGCAGAAATCAAAACACCTTCCCCATGGCAAGAGATCTTGTGATTGGCATGTTGTCCAAGGTCCAGTGTAGTTGAAACCAGTGTGGCCCATGAGGCCCCGCCCATGCTCGCGTGCCACGTTGGTCAAAAACACACACTGTGACCCTCAGCCTGAGCCCAGCCCTCAAGTAAGGCCTCTCAGTGGCTGGATGAAGAGACAGCTTATTGTGCCTGCCATGCCCCTAGGCCCCAATTTTTAACCATAGTTTGGTTTTTCCCTTCACTCTTCCCCAGGGCTCTGCTTTGGAATTCCTCTTTTGTTCAGACACCTGAGGTAATAAACCTGAAAGGAGAAATCCCATCCCACAGATTGACGAAAAACAATTGGGATCGGGCCAAATCCACAGAGAGGAAGATTCGTCCATGGCCCATGAGTCCTCCCCCATTCCACGGCCATCGTTGATATAAAATCCAAATGCAAAAGCCTGAGCAAGTGCCTCATACTCGCTCTTTCTTCATATCCTGAAGATTTCTTCTCATGATTTGTAGATTGGGCCTGCCATACTTACATCCCCAAACATAAGCTGAGTTTGTGCTTTCAGACTTCTGTCCTCAAAGTCCTGGGCCAAACACCCTCATGCTGGGGCCTCTGAAGCCACACATTAGGACTGTGCCTACCCAATCCATGGGAATTCTGCTCATTCCATTGTCCAAAATCGTACAAATTAGGAGAGCTCTCCAAAGTCCCTGAGGCCAATCCAATAGTGTAGGTCTCCGGGGACAAACAAGGGCGGTAAGACACCAGATGAGCATCTACCTCCACTCATTCCATAGATGAATATCCCCAGAGAAGAAGAATGAACAAGACAGGACCCTAGGCCATAATCGAATACATTGCATTGGTTTACAGGCATGTCTCTTCAAAAGTCTGGATTCCTATACCAGCATAATGGGTTTCCTGAGGCACCCATCAGAACAAATCTCCTCTCCACATGGAAACTTGTGCATGGGAGCTATGTCAAAAGCTTAGGAGAATACTTCAGGGTCCCAGTGCCACCGCCCCATTTCAAGTCCCTCTTGGACAGAAACACACATTAGGGCTCATCCTCAGGAAAGTCCATTTCAACTCAGCCACCCCGGTTGCTCCCGCAGAGGATCCGATCTCAACTGTATTGTGGCTAGTAGACAATTGGATTGCGAGGCGGGCTTCCC
Source organism: Mustela nivalis (assembly GCF_964662115.1). NCBI lineage: Eukaryota > Metazoa > Chordata > Mammalia > Carnivora > Mustelidae > Mustela > Mustela nivalis. Next base: position 753,249 of record NW_028136459.1, on the reverse strand, counting down.
TGGCATCCATTCTCCAAGGTTGCTCTGGTCATTCCATATGGGATGTCCTGGGCTGCCCAACAGGTCTCAATTGTCACACAGAAGGAATCATTGAAGGGGGCATCCCACCACTCCCACGTCGGAAAACCTCCATGGCCTTGAGATTCCGCTCCGTTCATGAAGGGGCGGTCATGCACAGAAACTCCAACCTGAGCCAACGACTGATCCTCTCCGTGACTTCAGATGCTTGAGATTATGGTTGCGACTGCAGGGGGTACCAGTCGTGCCCTCGGCCTGAAACTCAAGTCTAGCTTGTGTTCTCAGACTTCTGTCCTCACACTCCTGGCCCAGAAGCCAAAAAGTTTAGCAATTCCGGACCCACAATGCAGCACTCTGCCTGCCCTCTAGAAAAAAATATCTTGCCTAATGAGGTGCCCAGGCACCTCAAATGAGGATAAACCTACACGGCACTCGACTGTACCCAAATTATTTAGTCTAACCGGGCACTAGTGCACTGTCTGAAACAACCTGAGCCAGAACCTCCTGACCAACACCCAGGTAGCTGACCGCACACTGAGCATATCACACGCGCCATCGCCTTAGGTCGTCATCTCTTCCCAACAGCAATGTTTCAGGCTTCAGAACCAATACCTTATGTCCAATCACTGCTCACGATTGAAAATGATGCAGAAATCAGAACACCTTCCCCATGGCAAGAGACCTTGTGATTGGCATGTTGTCCAAGTTCCAGTGTAGTTGAAACCAGTTTGGACCATGAGGCCCCGCCCATGCTCGCGGGCCACATTAGTCACAAACACATATTTGACCCTCAGCCTGAGCCCAGTCCTCAAGTAAGGCCGCTCAGTGGCTGGATGAAGAGTCAGCTTATTTGGCCTGCCATGCCCCTAGGCCCCAATTTTTAACCATAGTTTGTGTTGTCCCTTCACTCTTCCTCAGGGCTCTGCTTTGGAATTCTTCTTTTGTTCGGACACCTAAGGTAATAAACCTGAAAAGAGACCTCCCATCCCACAGATTGACGAAAAATAATTGGGACCGAGACAAATCCACCGAGAGGAAGATTCGTCCATGGCCCATGATGCCTCCCCACATTCCACGGCCATCATTGATATAAAACCCAGAGACAAAAGCCTGAGCAAGTGCCTCAGACTCGCTCTTTCTTCATATCCTGAAGAGTTCTTTTCATGATTTGTAGATTGGGCCTGCCATACCTACGTCCCCAAACATAAGGTGAGTTTGTGTTTTCAGACTTCTGTCCTCAAAGTCCTGGGCCACACACCCTCCAGGCTGGGGCCCCTGGAGCCACACATTCGGACTGTGCCTACCCAATCCATGGGAATTCTGCCCATTCCATTGTCCAAAATCTTACAAATTGGGAGAAATCTCCAAGGTCCCCGAGGCCATCCAAATAGTGTACCTCTCCAGGGACAAACAAGGGTCGTCTGACACCAGGTGAGCATCTATCTCCACTCATTCCATAGACAGATATCCCCAGAGAAGAAGATTGAACCAGACAGGATCCTAAGTAATAATCGGATCCATTGCTTTGGTTTACAGGCATGTCTCCTCAAGAGCCTGGATTCCAAGACCAGCATAAGGGTTTTCCTGAGGCACCCATCAGAACAAATCTCCTCTCCACAAGGAAACTTGTGCATGGGAGCTATGTCAAAAGCGTAGGAGTATACTTCAGTGTCCCGGTGCCACTGCCCCATTCCAAGGCCCTCATGGACAAAACACACTTTAGGCCCCATCCTCAAATGTCCATTTCAACTCAGCCACCCCGGTTGCTTCCGCAGAGCCATCCGATCACAACTGTATTGTAGCTAGGAGACAATTGGAATGAGAGGCGGGCTTCCCTGGCATCCATCCTCGAACGGTGCTCTGGACTCATTTCATATGGGTTGTCCTGGAGCTGCCCAATAGGTCTCAATTGTCCCGCAGAAGGAATCCTTGAAGGGGGCATCACACAACTCCCAACGTGGGTAAATCTCCATGGCCTTGAGATTCCGCTCCTTTCTTGAAGGGGCAGTCATGCACAGAAACTACAACCTGAGCCAACGTCTGATCCTCGCCGTGACTTCAGATGCTTAGATATTGCTTCCGATCTGCAGGGGGTAACTACCCTGCCCTCGGCCTGAAACCCAAGTCTATCTTGTGTTCTCAGACTTCTGTCCTCAAACTCCTGGCCCAGAAATCCTCCATTTGGCAATTCCGGACCCACAATGCAGCACTCTGCCGCCCTCTAGAAAAAATATCTTGCCTAATGAGGTGCCCAGGCACCTGAAATGAGGATAAACCTACACGGCACTCGACTGTACCCAAATTATATAGTCTAACTTGGGCACTAGTGCACTGTCTGACACAACCTGAGCCAGAACCTCCTGACCAACACCAAGGCAGTTGACCGCACATTGAGCATATAAGACGCGCCATCGCCTTAGATCGTCATCTATTCCCAACTGCGATTTTTCAAGCTTCGAACCTAGACCTTATCTCCAATCACTGCCCAGGGTTGAAAATGATGCAGAAATCAGAAGACCTTCCCCATGGCAAGAGACCTTGTGTTTGGCATGTTGTCCAAGGTCCAGTTTAGTTGAAACCAGTGTGGCCCATGAGGCCCCGCCCATGCTCGCGTGTCACGTTGGTCACAAACACACACTGTGACCCTCAGCCTGAGCCCAGCCCTCAAGTAAAGCCTCTCAGTGGCTGGATGAAGAGACAGCTTATAGTGCCTGCCATACCCCTAGGCCCCAATTTTTAACCATAGTTTGGGTTTTCCCTTGACTCTTCCCCAAGACTCTGCTTTGGAATTCCTCTTTTGTTCAGACACCTGAGATAATAAACCTGAAAGGAGACCTCCCATCCCACAGATTGAGGAATAACAATTGGTATCGGGCCAAATCAACAGAGAGGAAGATTCGTCCAATGCCCATGAGTCCTTCCCACATTCCATGGCCATCGTTGATATAAAATCCTAATGCAAAAGCCTGAGCAAGTGCCTCAGAATCGCTCTTTCTTCATATCCTGAAGATTTCTTCTCATGATTTGTAGATTGGGCCTGCCATACCTACATCCCCAAACCTAAGCTGAGTTTGTGTTTTCAGACTTCTGTCCTCAAAGTCCTGGGCAACACACCCTCAGGCTGGGGCCCCTGAAGCCACACATTAGGACTCTGCCTACCCAATCCATGGGAATTCTGCCCATTCCATTGTCCAAAATCGTACAAATTATGAGAACTCTCCAAAGACCCCGAGGCCATCCCAATAGTGTAGGTCTCCGGGGACAAACAAGGACGGTCTAACACCAGGTGAGCATCTACCTCAACTCATTCCATAGATGAATATCCCCAGAGAAGAAGAATGAACAAGACAGGACCCTAGGCCATAATCGAATACATTGCTTTGGTTTACAGGCATGTCTCTTTAAAAGTCTGGATTCCAATACTAGCATAATGGGTTTCCTGAGGCACCCATCAGAACAAATCTCCTCTCCACAAGGAAACTTGTGCATGGGAGCTATGTCAAAAGCTTAGGAGAATACTTCAGTGTCCCAGTGCCACCGCCCCATTTCAAGGCCCTCATGGACACAAACACACATTAGGGCCCATCCTCAGGAAAGTCCATTTCAACTCAGCCACCCCGGTTGCTCCCGCAGAGGGATCCGATCTCAACTGTATTGTGGCTAGTAGACAATTGGATTGCGAGGCGGGCTTGCCTGGCATCCATCCTCCAACGGTGCTCTGGAGTCATTCCATATGGGATATCCTGGAGCTGCCCAAAGGTCTCAATTGTCACACAGAAGGAAACATTGAAGGGGATATCCCACCATTTCCACGTCGGAAAACCTCCATGGCCTTGAGATTCCGCTCCTTTCTAGAAGGGGCATTCATGCACAGAAACTCCAACCTGAGTCAACGTCTGATCCTCGCCGTGACTTCAGATGCTTGAGATTTTGGTTGGGACTGCAGGGAGTACCAGCCGTGCCCTCGGCCTGAAACTCAAGTCTAGTTTGTGTTATCAGACTTCTGTCCTCACACTCCTGGCCCAGAAGCCCAAAAGTTTGGCAATTCTGGACCCACAATGCAGCACTCGGCCTGCCCTTTAGAAAAAATATCTTGCCTAATGAGGTGCCCAGGCACCTCAAATGAGGATAAACCTACACGGCACTCGACTTTACCCAAATTATATAGTCTAACCTGGGCACTAATACATTGTCTGACACAACTTGAGTCAGAACCTCCTGACCAACACCCAGGCAGCTGACCGCACACTGAGCATATCAGACGCGACATCGCCTTAGGTCGTCATCTCTTCCCAACTGCGGTTTTTCAGGCTTCAGAACCTATACCTTATGTCCAATCACTGCTCACTATTGAAAATGATGCAGAAATCAGAACACCTTCCCCATGGCAAGAGACCTTGTGATTGCCATGTTGTCCAAGGTCCAGTGTAGTGGAAACCAGTTTGGCCCATGAGGCCCCGCCCATGCTCGCGGGCCACATTTGTCACAAACACACATTTGACCCTCAGACTGAGCCCAGACCTCAAGTAAGGCCGCTCAGTGGCTGGATGAAGAGACAGCATATGGGGCCTGCCATGCCCCTAGACCCCAATTTTAAACCATAGTTTAGGTTGTCCCTTCACTCTTCCCCAGGGCTCTGCTTGGAATTCTTCTTTTGTTCGGACACCTGAGGTAATAAACCTGAAAGGAGACCTCCCATCCCACAGATTGTCGAAAAATAATTGGGACCGGGCCAAATCCACAGAGAGGAAGATTCGTCCATGGCCCATGATGCCTCCCCACATTCCACGGCCATCATTGATATAAAACCCAGAGACAAAAGCCTGAGCAAGTGCCTCAGATTCGCTCTTTCTTCATATCCTGAAGAGTTCTTCTCATGATTTTTCGATTGGGCCTGCCATACCTACGTCCCCAAACAAGGAGTTTGTGTTTTCAGACTTCTGTCCTCAAAGTCCTGGGCCACACACCCTCCAGGCTGGAGCCCCTGGAGCCACACATTCGGACTGTGCCTACACAATCCATGGAAATTCTACCCATTCCATTGTCCAAAATCTTACAAATTGGGAGAACTCTCCAAAGTCCCCGAGGCAATCCCAATTGTGTACGTCTCCAGGGACAAACAAGGGTGGTCTGACACCAGGTGAGCATCTACCTCCACTCATTCCATAGACGGATATCCCCAGAGAAGAAGATTGAACCAGACAGGATCCTAGGCAATAATCGAATCCATTGCTTTGGTTTACAGGCATGTCTCCTCAAGAGCCTGGATTCCAGACCAGCATAAGGGTTTTCCTGAGGCACCCATCAGAACAAATCTCCTCTCCACAAGGAACCTTGTGCATGGGAGCTATGTCAAAAGCTTAGGAGAATACTTCAGGGTCCCGGTGCCACCACCCCATTCCAAGGCCCTCATGGACACAAACACACTTTAGGCCCCATCCTCAGGAAAGTCCATTTCAACTCAGCCACCCCGTTTGCTCCCGCAGAGCCATCCGATCTCAACTGTATTGTTGCTAGGAGACAATTGGAATGAGAGGCGGGCTTCCATGGCATCCATCCTCGAACGGTGCTCTGGAGTCATTTCATATGGGATGTCCTTGAGCTGCCCAACTGGTCTCAATAGTCCCGCAGAAGGAATCCTTGAAGGGGGCATCACACAACTCCCAACGTGGGAAAAGCTCCATGGCTTCGAGATTCCGCTCCTTTCATGAAGGGGCAGTCATGCACAGAAACTACAACCTGAGCCAACGTCTGATCCTCGCCGTGACTTCAGATGCTTGAGATATGGTTTCCGATCTACTGGGGGTACCTACCGTGCCCTCGGCCTGAAGCCCAAGTCTAGCTTGTGTTCTCAGACTTCTGTCCTCACATTCCTGGCCCAGAAGCCCTCACGTTTGGCAATTCCGGACCCACAATGCAGCACTCTGCCTTCCCTCTAGAAAAAATATCTTGCCTAATGAGGTGCCCAGGCACCTCAAATGAGGATAAACCTACAGGGCACTCGACTGTACCCAAATTATATAGTCTAACTTGGGCACTAGTGCACTGTCTGACACAACCTGAGCCAGAACCTCCTGACCAACACCCAGGCAGTTGACCGCACACTGAGCATATCAGATGCACCATCGCCTTAGATTGTCATCTCTTCCCAACTGCGATTTTTCAGGCTTCAGAACCTAGACCTTATCTCCAACCACTGCCCAGGGTTGAAAATGATGCAGAAATCAAAACACCTTCCCCATGGCAAGAGATCTTGTGATTGGCATGTTGTCCAAGGTCCAGTGTAGTTGAAACCAGTGCGGCCCATGAGGCCCCGCCCATGCTCGCGTGCCACGTTGGTCACAAACACACACTGTGACCCTCAGTCTGAGCCGAGGCCTCAAGTAAGGCCTCTCAGTGGCTGGATGAAGAGACAGCTTATTGTGCCTGCCATGCCCCTAGGCCCCAATTTTTAACCATAGTTTGGGTTTTCCCTTCACTCTTCCCCAGGGCTCTGCTTTGGAATTCCTCTTTTGTCCAGACACCTGAGGTAATAAACCTGAAAGGAGAAATCCCATCCCACAGATTGACGAAAAACAATTGGGATCGGGCCAAATCCACAGAGAGGAAGATTCGTCCATGGCCCATGAGTCCTCCCCCATTCCACGGCCATCGTTGATATAAAATCCAAATGCAAAAGCCTGAGCAAGTGCCTCAGACTCGCTCTTTCTTCATATCCTGAAGATTTCTTCTCATGATTTGTAGATTGGGCCTGCCATACCTACATCCCCAAACCTAAGCTGAGTTTGTGTTTTCAGACTTCTGTCCTCAAAGTCCTGGGCCACACACCCTCAGGTAGGGGCCCCTGAAGCCACACATTAGGACTGTGCCTTCCCAATCCATGGGAATTCTGCCCATTCCATTGTCCAAAATCGTACAAATTAGGAGAACTCTCCAAAGTCCCCGAGGCCATCCCAATAGTGTAGGTCTCCGGGGACAAACGAGGGAGGTAAGACACCAGGTGAGCATCTACCTCCACTCATTCCATAGATGAATATCCCCAGAGAAGAAGAATGAACAAGATAGGACCCTAGGCCATAATCGAATACATTGCATTGGTTTACAGGCATGTCTCTTCAAAAGTCTAGATTGCAATACCAGCATAATGGGTTTCCTGAGGCACCCATCAGAACAAATCTCCTCTCCACAAGGAAACTTGTGCATGGGAGCTATGTCAAAAGCTTAGGAGAATACTTCAGGGTCCCAGTGCCACCGCCCCATTTCAAGGCCCTCATGGACACAAACACACATTAGGGCCCATCTTCAGGAAAGTCCATTTCAACTCAGCCACCCAGGTTGCTCCCGCAGAGGGATCCGATCTCAACTGTATTGTGGCTAGTAGACAAGTGGATTGCGAGGCGGGCTTGCCTGATATCCATCCTCCAAGGGTGCTCTGGAGTCATTCCATATGGGATGTCCTGGAGCTGCCCAACAGGTCTCAATTGTCACACAGAAGGAATCATTGAAGGGGGCATCCCACCACTCCCACGTCGGAAAACCTCCATGGCCTTGAGATTCCGCTCCGTTCATGAAGGGGTAGTCATGCACAGAAACTCCAACCTGAGCCAACGTCTGATCCTCGCCATGACTTCAGATGCTTAAGGTTTTGGTTGCGACTGCAGGGGGTACCAGCCGTGCCCTCGGCCTGAAACTCAAGTCTAGCTTGTGTTCTCAGACTTCTGTCCTCACACTCCTGGCCCAGAAGCCCAAAAGTTTGGCAATTCCGGACCCACAATGCAGCACTCTGCCTGCCCTCTAGAAAAAATATCTTGCCTAATGAGGTGCCCGGCACCTCAAATGAGGATAAACCTACACGGCACTCGACTGTACCCAAATTATATAGTCTAACCTGGGCACTAATGCACTGTCTGACACAACCTGAGCCAGAACCTCCTGACCATCACCCAGGAGGCTGACCGCACACTGAGCATATCAGACGCGCCATCGCCTTAGGTTGTCATCTCTTCCCAACTACGATTATTCAGGCTTCAGAACCTATACCTTATGTCCAATCACTGCTCACGATTGAAAATGATGCAGAAATCAGAACACCTTACCCATGGCAAGAGACCTTGTGATTGGCATGTTGTGCAAGGTCCAGTGTAGTTGAAACCAGTTTGGCCCATGAGGCCCCGCCCATGCTCACGGGCCACATTTGTCACAAACACATATTGACCCTCAGCCTGAGCCCAGTCCTCAAGTAAGGCCGCTCAGTGGCTGGATGAAGAAACAGCTTATTGGGCCTGCCATGCCCCTAGGCCCCAAATTTTTAACCATAGTTTGGGTTGTCCCTTCACTCTTCCCCAGGGCTCTGCTTTAGAATACTTCTTTTGTTCGGACACCTGAGGTAATAAACCTGAAAGGAGACCTCCCATCCCACAGATTGACGAAAAATAATTGGGACCGCCCCAATCCACAGAGAGGATATTCGTCCATGGCCCATGATGCCTCCCCACATTCCACGGCCATCATTGATATAAAACCCAGAGACAAAAGCCTGAGCAAGTGCCTCAGACTCGCTCTTTCTTCATATCCTGAAGAGTTCTTCTCATGGTTTGTAGATTGGGCCTGCCATACCTACGTCCCCAAACATAAGGTGAGTTTGCGTTTTCAGACTTCTGTCCTCAAAGTCCTGGGCCACACAGCCTCCAGGCTGGGGCCCCTGGAGCCACACATTCGGACTGCGCCTGCCCAATCTATGGGAATTCTGCCCATTCCATTGTCCAAAATCTTACAAATTGGGAGAACTCTCCAATGTCCCCGAGGCAATCCCAATAGTGTAGGTCTCCAGGGACAAACAAGGGTGGTCTGACACCAGGTGAGCATCTACCTCCACTCATTCCATAGACGGATATCCCCAGAGAAGAAGATTGAACCAGACAGGATCCTAGGCAATAATCGGATCCATTGCTTTGGTTTACAGGCATGTCTCCTCAAGGGCCTGGATTCCAAGACCAGCATAAGGGTTTTCCTGAGGCACCCATCAGAACAAATCTCCTCTCCACAAGGAAACTTGTGCATGGGAGCTATGTCAAAAGCTTAGGAGAATACTTCAGGGTCCCGGTGCCACCACCCCATTCCAAGGCCCTCATGGACACAAACACACTTTAGGCCCCATCCTCAGGAAAGTCCATTTCAACTCAGCCACCCCGTTTGCTCCCGCAGAGCCATCTGATCTCAACTGTATTGTTGCTAGGAGACAATTGGAATGAGAGGCGGGCTTCCATGGCATCCATCCTCGAACGGTGCTCTGGAGTCATTTCATATGGGATGTCATTGAGCTGCCCAACTGGTCTCAATTGTCCCGCAGAAGGAATCCTTGAAGGGGGCATCACACAACTCCCAACGTGGGAAAAGCTCCATGGCTTCGAGATTCCGCTCCTTTCATGAAGGGTCAGTCATGCACAGAAACTACAACCTGAGCCAACGTCTGATCCTCGCCGTGACTTCAGATGCTTGAGATATGGTTTCCGATCTGCAGGGGGTACCTACCGTGCCCACGGCCTGAAGCCCAAGTCTATCTTGTGTTCTCAGACTTCTGTCCTCAAACTCCTGGCCCGGAAGTCCTCCATTTAGGCAATTCCGGACCCACAAGGCAGCACTCTGCCTGCCCTCTAGAAAAAATATCTTGCCTAAAGAGGTGCCCAGGCACCTCAAATGAGGATAAACCTACAGGGAACTCGACTGTACCCAAATTATATAGTCTGACTTGGGCACTAGTGCACTGTCTGACACAACCTCAGCCAGAACCCCCTGACCAACACCCAGGCAGCTGACCGTACACTGAGCATATCAGACGCGCCATCGCCTTAGGTCGTCATCTCTTCCCAACTGCGATTTTTCAGGCTTCAGAACCTATACCTTATGTCCAATCACTGCTCACGATTGAAAATGATGCAGAAATCAGAACACCTTCCCCATGGCAAGAGACCTTGTGATTGGCATCTTGTCCAAGGTCCAGTGTAGTTGAAACCAGTTTGGCCCATGAGGCCCCACCCATGTTCGCGTGCCACTATTGTCACAAACACACATTTGACCCTCAGCCTGAGCCCAGTCTCACGTAAGGCCTCTCAGTGGCTGAATGAAGAGACAGCTTATTGGGCCTGCCAAGCCCCTATGCCGCAATTTTTAACCATAGTTTGGGTTTTCCCTTCACTCTTCCCCAGGGCTCTGCTTTGGAATTCCTCTTTTGTTCGGACACCTGAGGTAATAAACCTGAAAGGAGACCTCCCATCCCACAGATTGACGAAAAAAATTGGGACCGCCCCAATCCACGGAAAGGAAGATTCGTCCATGGCCCATGATGCCTCCCCACATTCCACGGCCATCGTTGATATAAAATCCAGAGACAAAAGCCTGAGCAAGTGCCTCAGACTCGCTCTTTCTTCATATCCTGAAGAGTTCTTCTCATGGTTTGTAGATTGGGCCTGCCATACCTACGTCCCCAAACATAAGGTGAGTTTGTGTTTTCAGACTTCTGTCCTCAAAGTCCTGGGCCACACAGCCTCCAGGCTGGGGCCCCTGGAGCCACACATTCGGACTGTGCCTACCCAATCCATGGGAATTCTGCCCATTCCATTGTCCAAAATCTTACAAATTGGGAGAACTCTCCAAAGTCCCCGAAGCAATCCCAATAGTGTAGGTCTCCAGGGACAAACAAGGGTGGTCTGACACCAGGTGAGCATCTACCTCCAATCATTCCATAGATGAATATCCCCAGAGAAGGAGAATGAACAAGACAGGACCCTAGGCCATAATCGAATACATTGCTTTGTTTTACAGGCATGTCTCTTCAAAAGTCTGGATTCCAATTCCAGCATAATGGGTTTCCTGAGGCACACATCAGAACAAATATCCTCTTCACAAGGAAACTTGTGCATGGGAGCTTTGTCAAAAGCTTAGGAGAATACTTCAGGGACCCGGGGCCACCGCCCCATTCCAAGGTCCTCATGGACACAAACACACATTACGGCCCATCCTCAAGAAAGTCCATTTCAACTCATCCACCCCGGTTGCTCCCGCAGAGGGATCCGATCTCAACTGTATTGTGGCTAGTAGACAATTGGATTGTGAGGCGGGCTTCCATGGCATCCATCCTAAAACGGAGCTCTGGAGTCATTCCATATGGGATGTCCTGGAGCTGCCCAACAGGGCTTAAGTGTCACACAGAAGGAATCATTGAAGGGGGCATCCCACCACACCCAACGTCGGAAACCTCCATGGCCTTGAGATTCCGCTCCTTTCATGAAGGGGCAGTCATGCACAGAAACTCCAACCTGAGCCAACGTCTGATCCTCGCCGTGATTTCAGATGCTTGAGATTTTGGTTGCGACTGCAGAGGGTACCAGCCGTGCCCTCGGCCTGAAACTCAAGTCTAGCTCGTGTTCTCAAACTTCTGTCCTCACACTCCTGTCCCAGAAGCCCTCAAGTTTGGCAATTCCGGACCCACAATGCAGCACTCTGCCTTCCCTCTAGAAAAAATATCTTGCCTAATGAGGTGCCCAGGCACCTCAAATGAGGATAATCCTACAGGGCACTCGACTGTACCCAAATTATATAGTCTAACTTGGGCACTAGTGCACTGTATGACACAACCTGAGCCAGAACCTCCTGACCAACACCCGGGCAGTTGACCGCACACTGAGCATATCAGATGCGCCATCGCCTTAGATTGTCATCTCTTCCCAACTGCGATTTTTCAGGCTTCAGAACCTAGACCTTATCTCTAACCACTGCCCAGGGTTGAAAATGATGCAGAAATCAAAACACCTTCCCCATGGCAAGAGACCTTGTGATTGGCATGTTGTCCAAGGTCCAGTGTAGTTGAAACCAGTGTGGCCCATGAGGCCCCGCCCATGCTCGCGTGCCACGTTGGTCACAAACACACACTGTGACCCTCAGTCTGAGCCCAGGCCTCAAGTAAGGCCTCTCAGTGGCTGGATGAAGAGACAGCTTATTGTGCCTGCCATGCCCCTAGGCCCCAATTTTTAACCATAGTTTGGGTTTTCCCTTCACTCTTCCCCAGCGCTCTGCTTTGGAATTCCTCTTTTGTTCAGACACCTGAGGTAATAAACCTGAAATGAGAAATCCCATCCCACAGATTGACGAAAAACAATTGGGATCGGGCCAAATCCACAGAGAGGAAGATTCGTCCATGGCCCATGAGTCCTCCACCATTCCACGGCCATCGTTGATATAAAATCCAAGTGCAAAAGCCTGAGCAAGTGCCTCAGACTCGCTCTTTCTTCATATCCTGAAGATTTCTTCTCATGATTTGTAGATTGGGCCTGCCATACCTACATCCCCAAACCTAAGCTGAGTTTGTGTTTTCAGACTTCTGTCCTCAAAGTCCTGGGCCACACACCCTCATGCTGGGGCCTCTGAAGCCACACATTAGGACTGTGCCTACCCAATCCATGGGAATTCTGCCCATTCCATTGTCCAAAATCGTACAAATTAGGAGAACTCTCCAAAGTCCCTGAGGCCAAAACAATAGTGTAGGTTTCCGGGGACAAACAAGACCGGTAAAACACCAGGTGAGCATCTACCTCCACTCATTCCATAGATGAATATCCCCAGAGAAGAAGAATGAACAAGATAGGACCCTAGGCCTTAATCGAATACATTGCATTGGTTTACAGGCATGTCTCTTCAAAAGTCTGGATTCCAATACCAGCATAATGGGTTTCCTGAGGCACCCATCAGAACAAATCTCCTCTCCACAAGGAAACTTGTGCATGGGAGCTATGTCAAAAGCTTAGGAGAATACTTCAGGGTCCCAGTGCCACCGCCCCATTTCAAGGCCCTCATGGACACAAACACACATTAGGGCCCATCTTCAGGAAAGTCCATTTCAACTCAGCCACCCAGGTTGCTCCCGCAGAGGGATCCGATCTCAACTGTATTGTGGCTAGTAGACAAGTGGATTGCGAGGCGGGCTTGCCTGATATCCATCCTCCAAGGGTGCTCTGGAGTCATTCCATATGGGATGTCCTGGAGCTGCCCAACAGGTCTCAATTGTCACACAGAAGTAATCATTGAAGGGGGCATCCCACCACTCCCACGTCGGAAAACCTCCATGGCCTTGAGATTCCGCTCCGTTCATGAAGGGGTAGTCATGCACAGAAACTCCAACCTGAGCCAACGTCTGATCCTCGCCATGACTTCAGATGCTTAAGTTTTTGGTTGCGACTGCAGGGGGTACCAGCCGTGCCCTCGGCATGAAACTCAAGTCTAGCTTGTGTTCTCAGACTTCTGTCCTCACACTCCTGGCCCAGAAGCCCAAAAGTTTGGCAATTCCGGACCCACAATGCAGCACTCTGCCTGCCCTCTAGAAAAAATATCTTGCCTAATGAGGTGCCCGGCACCTCAAATGAGGATAAACCTACACGGCACTCGACTGTACCCAAATTATATAGTCTAACCTGGGCACTAATGCACTGTCTGACACAACCTGAGCCAGAACCTCCTGACCATCACCCAGGAGGCTGACCGCACACTGAGCATATCAGACGCGCCATCGTCTTAGGTCGTCATCTCTTCCCAACTACGATTATTCAGGCTTCAGAACCTATACCTTATGTCTAATCACTGCTCACGATTGAAAATGATGCAAAAATCAGAACACCTTCCCCATGGCAAGAGACCTTGTGATTGGCATGTTGTGCAAGGTCCAGTGTAGTTGAAACCAGTTTGGCCCATGAGGCCCCGCCCATGCTCGCGGGCCACATTTGTCACAAACACACATTTGACCCTCAGCCTGAGCCCAGTCCTCAAGTAAGGCCGCTCAGTGGCTGGATGAAGAAACAGCTTATTGGGCCTGCCATGCCCCTAGGCCCCAAATTTTTAACCATAGTTTAGGTTGTCCCTTCACTTTTCCCCAGGGTCTGCTTTAGAATACTTCTTTTGTTTGGACACCTGAGGTAATATACCTGAAAGGAGACCTCCCATCCCACAGATTGACGAAAAATAATTGGGACCGTCCCAATCCACAGAGAGGATATTCGTCCATGGCCCATGAGGCCTCCCCACATTCCACGGCCATCATTGATATAAAATCCAGAGACAAAACCCTGAGCAAGTGCCTCAGACTCGCTCTTTTTTCATATCCTGAAGAGTTCTTCTCATGGTTTGTAGATTGGGCCTGCCATACCTACTTCCCCAAACATAAGGTGAGTTTGTGTTTTCAGACTTCTGTCCTCAAAGTCCTGGGCCACACAGCCTCCAGGCTGGGGCCCCTGGAGCCACACATTCGGACTGTGCCTACCCAATCTATGGGAATTCTGCCTATTCCATTGTCCAAAATCTTACAAATTGGGAGAACTCTCCAATGTCCCCGAGGCAATCCCAATAGTGTAGGTCTCCAGGGACACACAAGGGTGGTCTGACACCAGGTGAGCATCTACCTCCACTCATTCCATAGACGGATATCCCCAGAGAAGAAGATTGAACCAGACAGGATCCTAGGCAATAATCGGATCCATTGCTTTGGTTTACAGGCATGTCTCCTCAAGAGCCTGGATTCCAAGACCAGCATAAGGGTTTTCCTGAGGCACCCATCAGAACAAATCTCTTCTCCACAAGGAAACTTGTGCATGGGAGCTATGTCAAAAGCTTAGGAGAATACTTCAGGGTCCCGGTGCCACCACCCCATTCCAAGGCCCTCATGGACACAAACACACTTTAGGCCCCATCCTCAGGAAAGTCCATTTCAACTCAGCCACCCCGTTTGCTCCCGCAGAGCCATCCGATCTCAACTGTATTGTTGCTAGGAGACAATTGGAATGAGAGGCGGGCTTCCATGGCATCCATCCTCGAACGGTGCTCTGGAGTCATTTCATATGGGATGTCATTGAGCTGCCCAACTGGTCTCAATTGTCCGCAGAAGGAATCCTTGAAGGGGGCATCACACAACTCCCAACGTGGGAAAAGCTCCATGGCTTCGAGATTCCGCTCCTTTCATGAAGGGTCAGTCATGCACAGAAACTACAACCTGAGCCAACGTCTGATCCTCGCCGTGACTTCAGATGCTTGAGATATGGTTTCCGATTTTCAGGGGGTACCTACCGTGCCCTCGGCCTGAAGCCCAAGTCTATCTTGTGTTCTCAGACTTCTGTCCTCAAACTCCTGCCCCGGAAGTCCTCCATTTTGGCAATTCCGGACCCACAAGGCAGCACTCTGCCTGCCCTCTAGAAAAAATATCTTGCCTAATGAGGTGCCCAGGCACCTCAAATGAGGATAAACCTACAGGGAACTCGACTGTACCCAAATTATATAGTCTAACTTGGGCACTAGTGCACTGTCTAACACAACCTCAGCCAGAACCCCCTGACCAACACCCAGGCAGCTGACCGTACACTGAGCATATCAGACGCGCCATCGGCTTAGGTCGTCATCTCTTCCCAACTGCGATTTTTCAGGCTTCAGAATCTATACCTTATGTCCAATCACTGCTCACGATTGAAAATGATGCAGAAATCAGAACACCTTCCCCATGGCAAGAGACCTTGTGATTGGCATGTTGTCCAAGGTCCAGTGTAGTTGAAACCAGTTTGGCCCATGAGGCCCCACCCATGTTCGCGTGCCACTATTGTCACAAACACACATTTGACCCTCAGCCTGAGCCCAGTCTCACGTAAGGCCTCTCAGTGGCTGGATGAAGAGACAGCTTATTGGGCCTGCCAAGCCCCTATGCCGCAATTTTTAACCATAGTTTGGGTTTTCCCTTCACTCTTCCCCAGGGCTCTGCTTTGGAATTCCTCTTTTGTTCCGACACCTGAGGTAATAAACCTGAAAGGAGACCTCCCATCCCACAGATTGACGAAAAAAATTGGGACCGCCCCAATCCACGGAAAGGAAGATTCGTCCATGGCCCATGATGCCTCCCCACATTCCACGGCCATCGTTGATATAAAATCCAGAGACAAAAGCCTGAGCAAGTGCCTCAGACTCGCTCTTTCTTCATATCCTGAAGAGTTCTTCTCATGGTTTGTAGATTGGGCCTGCCATACCTACGTCCCCAAACATAAGGTGAGTTTGTGTTTTCAGACTTCTGTCCTCAAAGTCCTGGGCCACAGAGCCTCCAGGCTGGGGCCCCTGGAGCCACACATTCGGACTGTGCCTACCCAATCCATGGGAATTCTGCCCATTCCATTGTCCAAAATCTTACAAATTGGGAGAACTCTCCAAAGTCCCCGAAGCAATCCCAATAGTGTAGGTCTCCAGGGACAAACAAGGGTGGTCTGACACCAGGTGAGCATCTACCTCCAATCATTCCATAGATGAATATCCCCAGAGAAGGAGAATGAACAAGACAGGACCCTAGGCCATAATCGAATACATTGCTTTGTTTTACAGGCATGTCTCTTCAAAAGTCTGGATTCCAATTCCAGCATAATGGGTTTCCTGAGGCACACATCAGAACAAATATCCTCTCCACAAGGAAACTTGTGCATGGGAGCTATGTCAAAAGCTTAGGAGAATACTTCAGGGACCCGGGGCCACCGCCCCATTCCAAGGTCCTCATGGACACAAACACACATTACGGCCCATCCTCAGGAAAGTCCATTTCAACTCATCCACCCCGGTTGCTCCCGCAGAGGGATCCGATCTCAACTGTATTGTGGCTAGTAGACAATTGGATTGTGAGGCGGGCTTCCATGGCATCCATCCTCCAACGGAGCTCTGGAGTCATCCCATATGGGATTTCCTGGAGCTGCCCAACAGGGCTTAAGTGTCACAAAGAAGGAATCATTGAAGGGGGCATCCCACCACACCCAACGTCGGAAACCTCCATGGCCTTGAGATTCCGCTCCTTTCATGAAGGTGCAGTCATGCACAGAAACTCCAACCTGAGCCAACGTCTGATCCTCGCCGTGATTTCAGATGCTTGAGATTTTGGTTGAGACTGCAGGGGGTACCAGCCGTGCCCTCGGCCTGAAACTCAAGTCTAGCTCGTGTTCTCAAACTTCTGTCCTCACACTACCTGTCCCAGAAGCCCTCAAGTTTGGCAATTCCGGACCCACAATGCAGCACTCTGCCTTCCCTCTAGAAAAAATATCTTGCCTAATGAGGTGCCCAGGCACCTCAAATGAGGATAAACCTACAGGGCACTCGACTGTACCCAAATTATATAGTCTAACTTGGGCACTAGTGCACTGTATGACACAACCTGAGCCAGAACCTCCTGACCAACACCCGGGCAGTTGACCGCACACTGAGCATATCAGATGCGCCATCGCCTTAGATTGTCATCTCTTCCCAACTGCGATTTTTCAGGCTTCAGAACCTAGACCTTATCTCCAACCACTGCCCAGGGTTGAAAATGATGCAGAAATCAAAACACCTTCCCCATGGCAAGAGACCTTGTGATCGGCATGTTGTCCAAGTTCCAGTGTAGTTGAAACCAGTGTGGCCCATGAGGCCCCGCCCATGCTCGCGTGCCACGTTGGTCACAAACACACACTGTGACCCTCAGTCTGAGCCCAGGCCTCAAGTAAGGCCTCTCAGTGGCTGGATGAAGAGACAGCTTATTGTGCCTGCCATGCCCCTAGGCCCCAATTTTTAACCATAGTTCGGGTTGTCCCTTCACTCTTCCCCAGGGCTCTGCTTTGGAATTCCTCTTTTGTTCAGACACCTGAGGTAATAAACCTGAAAGGAGAAATCCCATCCCACAGATTGACGAAAAACAATTGGGATAGGGCCAAATCCACAGAGAGGAAGATTCGTCCATGGCCCATGAGTCCTCCCCCATTCCACGGCCATCGTTGATATAAAATCCAAATGCAAAAGCCTGAGCAAGTGCCTCAGACTCGCTCTTTCTTCATATCCTGAAGATTTCTTCTCATGATTTGTAGATTGGGCCTGCCATACCTACATCCCCAAACCTAAGCTGAGTTTGTGTTTTCAGACTTCTGTCCTCAAAGTCCAGGGCCACACACCCTCATGCTGGGGACTCTGAAGCCCCACATTAGGACTGTGCCTACCCAATCCATGGGAATTCTGCCCATTCCATTGTCCAAAATCGTACAAATTAGGAGAACTCTCCAAAGTCCCCGAGGCCATCCCAATAGTGTAGGTCTCCGGGGACAAACGAGGGAGGTAAGACACCAGGTGAGCATCTACCTCCACTCATTCCATAGATGAATATCCCCAGAGAAGAAGAATGAACAAGATAGGACCCTAGGCCTTAATCGAATACATTGCATTGGTTTACAGGCATGTCTCTTCAAAAGTCTGGATTCCAATACCAGCATAATGGGTTTCCTGAGGCACCCATCAGAACAAATCTCCTCTCCACAAGGAAACTTGTGCATGGGAGCTATGTCAAAAGCTTAGGAGAATACTTCAGGGTCCCAGTGCCACCGCCCCATTTCAAGGCCCTCATGGACACAAACACACATTAGGGCCCATCTTCAGGAAAGTCCATTTCAACTCAGCCACCCAGGTTGCTCCCGCAGAGGGATCCGATCTCAACTGTATTGTGGCTAAAGACAAGTGGATTGCGAGGCGGGCTTGCCTGATATCCATCCTCCAAGGGTGCTCTGGAGTCATTCCATATGGGATGTCCTGGAGCTGCCCAACAGGTCTCAATTGTCACACAGAAGGAATCATTGAAGGGGGCATCCCACCACTCCCACGTCGGAAAACCTCCATGGCCTTGAGATTCCGCTCCGTTCATGAAGGGGTAGTCATGCACAGAAACTCCAACCTGAGCCAACGTCTGATCCTCGCCATGACTTCAGATGCTTAAGGTTTTAATTGCGACTGCAGGGGGTACCAGCCGTGCCCTCGGCCTGAAACTCAAGTCTAGCTTGTGTTCTCAGACTTCTGTCCTCACACTCCTGGCCCAGAAGCCCAAAAGTTTGGCAATTCCGGACCCACAATGCAGCACTCTGCCTGCCCTCTAGAAAAAATATCTTGCCTAATGAGGTGCCCAGGCACCTCAAATGAGGATAAACCTACAGGGCATTCGACTGTACCCAAATTATATAGTCTAACCTGGGCACTAATGCACTGTCTGACACAACCTGAGCCAGAACCTCCTGACCATCACCCAGGAGGCTGACCGCACACTGAGCATATCAGACGCGCCATCGCCTTAGGTCGTCATCTCTTCCCAACTACGATTATTCAGGCTTCAGAACCTATACCTTATGTCCAATCACTGCTCACGATTGAAAATGATGCAGAAATGAGAACACCTTCCCCATGGCAAGAGACCTTGTGATTGGCATGTTGTGCAAGGTCCAGTGTAGTTGAAACCAGTTTGGCCCATGAGGCCCCGCCCATGCTCGCGGGCCACATTTGTCACAAACACACATTTGACCCTCAGCCTGAGCCCAGTCCTCAAGTAAGGCCGCTCAGTGGCTGGATGAAGAAACAGCTTATTGGGCCTGCCATGCCCCTAGGCCCCAAATTTTTAACCATAGTTTGGGTTTTCCCTTCACTCTTCCCCAGGGCTCTGCTTTAGAATACTTCTTTTGTTCGGACACCTGAGGTAATAAACCTGAAAGGAGACCTCCCATCCCACAGATTGACGAAAAATAATTGGGACCGCCCCAATCCACAAAAGGAAGATTCGTCCATGGCCCATGATGCCTCCCCACATTCCACGGCCATCGTTGATATAAAATCCAGAGACAAAAGCCTGAGCAAGTGCCTCAGACTCGCTCTTTCTTCATATCCTGAAGAGTTCTTCTCATGGTTTGTAGATTGGGCCTGCCATACCTACGTCCCCAAACATAAGGTGAGTTTGTGTTTTCAGACTTCTGTCCTCAAAGTCCTGGGCCACACAGCCTCCAGGCTGGGGCCCCTGGAGCCACACATTCGGACTGTGCCTACCCAATCCATGGGAATTCTGCCCATTCCATTGTCCAAAATCTTACAAATTGGGAGAACGCTCCAAAGTCCCCGAAGCAAACCCAATAGTGTAGGTCTCCAGGGACAAACAAGGGTGGTCTGACACCAGGTGAGCATCTACCTCCACTCATTCCATAGACGGATATCCCCAGAGAAGAAGATTGAACCAGACAGGATCCTAGGCAATAATCGAATCCATTGCTTTGGTTTACAGGCATGTCTCCTCAAGAGCCTGGATTCCAAGACCAGCATAAGGGTTTTCCTGAGGCACCCATCAGAAAAAATCTCCTCTCCACAAGGAAACTTGTGCATGGGAGCTATGTCAAAAGCTTAGGAGAATACTTCAGGGTCCCGGTACCACTGCACCATTCCAAGGCCCTCATGGACACAAACACACTTAAGGCCCCATCCTCAGGAAAGTCCATTTCAACTCAGCCACCACGGTTGCTCCCGCAGAGCCATCCGATCTCAACTGTATTGTTGCTAGGAGACAATTGGAATGCGAGGCGGGCTTCCCAGGCATCCATCCTCGAACGGTGCTCTGGAGTCATTCCATATGAGATGTCCTGGAGCTGCCCAACAGGTCTCAATTGTCTCGCTGATGGAATCCTTGAAGGGGGCATCTCACAACTCCCAACGTGGGAAAAGCTCCATGGCCTTGAGAATCCGCTTCTTTCATGAAGGGGCAGACATGCACAGAAACTACAACCTGAGCCAACGTCTGATCCTCGCCATGACTTCAGATGCTTGTGATATTGTTTCCGATCTTCAGGGGGTACCTACCGTGCCCTCGGCCTGAAGCCCAAGTCTATCTTGTGTTCTCAGACTTCTGTCCTCACATTCCTGGCCCAGAAGCCCTCACGTTTGGCAATTCCGGACCCACAATGCAGCACTCTGCCTTCCCTCTAGAAAAAATATCTTGCCTAATGAGGTGCCCAGGCACCTCAAATGAGGATAAACCTACAGGGCACTCGACTGTACCCAAATTATATAGTCTAACTTGGGCACTAGTGCACTGTATGACACAACCTGAGCCAGAACCTCCTGACCAACACCCAGGCAGTTGACCGCACACTGAGCATATCAGATGCGCCATCGCCTTAGATTGTCATCTCTTCCCAACTGCGATTTTTCAGGCTTCAGAACCTAGACCTTATCTCCAACCACTGCCCAGGGTTGAAAATGATGCAGAAATCAAAACACCTTCCCCATGGCAAGAGACCTTGTGATTGGCATGTTGTCCAAGGTCCAGTGTAGTTGAAACCAGTGTGGCCCATGAGGCCCCGCCCATGCTCGCGTGCCACGTTGGTCACAAACACACACTGTGACCCTCAGTCTGAGCCGAGGCCTCAAGTAAGGCCTCTCAGTGGCTGGATGAAGAGACAGCTTATTGTGCCTGCCATGCCCCTAGGCCCCAATTTTTAACCATAGTTTGGGTTTTCCCTTCACTCTTCCCCAGGGCTCTGCTTTGGAATTCCTCTTTTGTCCAGACACCTGAGGTAATAAACCTGAAAGGAGAAATCCCATCCCACAGATTGACGAAAAACAATTGGGATCGGGCCAAATCCACAGAGAGGAAGATTCGTCCATGGCCCATGAGTCCTCCCCCATTCCACGGCCATCGTTGATATAAAATCCAAATGCAAAAGCCTGAGCAAGTGCCTCAGACTCGCTCTTTCTTCATATCCTGAAGATTTCTTCTCATGATTTGTAGATTGGGCCTGCCATACCTACATCCCCAAACCTAAGCTGAGTTTGTGTTTTCAGACTTCTGTCCTCAAAGTCCTGGGCCACACACCCTCAGGTAGGGGCCCCTGAAGCCACACATTAGGACTGTGCCTACCCAATCCATGGGAATTCTGCCAATTCCATTGTCCAAAATCGTACAAATTAGGAGAACTCTCCAAAGTCCCCGAGGCCATCCCAATAGTGTAGGTCTCCGGGGACAAACGAGGGAGGTAAGACACCAGGTGAGCATCTACCTCCACTCATTCCATAGATGAATATCCCCAGAGAAGAAGAATGAACAAGATAGGACCCTAGGCCTTAATCGAATACATTGCATTGGTTTACAGGCATGTCTCTTCAAAAGTCTGGATTCCAATACCAGCATAATGGGTTTCCTGAGGCACCCATCAGAACAAATCTCCTCTCCACAAGGAAACTTGTGCATGGGAGCTATGTCAAAAGCTTAGGAGAATACTTCAGGGTCCCAGTGCCACCGCCCCATTTCAAGGCCCTCATGGACACAAACACACATTAGGGCCCATCTTCAGGAAAGTCCATTTCAACTCAGCCACCCAGGTTGCTCCCGCAGAGGGATCCGATCTCAACTGTATTCTGGCTAGTAGACAAGTGGATTGCGAGGCGGGCTTGCCTGATATCCATCCTCCAAGGGTGCTCTGGAGTCATTCCATATGGGATGTCCTGGAGCTGCCCAACAGGTCTCAATTGTCACACAGAAGGAATCATTGAAGGGGGCATCCCACCACTCCCACGTCGGAAAACCTCCATGGCCTTGAGATTCCGCTCCGTTCATGAAGGGGTAGTCATGCACAGAAACTCCAACCTGAGCCAACGTCTGATCCTCGCCATGACTTCAGATGCTTAAGGTTTTGGTTGCGACTGCAGGGGGTACCAGCCGTGCCCTCGGCCTGAAACTCAAGTCTAGCTTGTGTTCTCAGACTTCTGTCCTCACACTCCTGGCCCAGAAGCCCAAAAGTTTGGCAATTCCGGACCCACAATGCAGCACTCTGCCTGCCCTCTAGAAAAAATATCTTGCCTAATGAGGTGCCCAGGCACCTCAAATGAGGATAAACCTACAGGGCATTCGACTGTACCCAAATTATATAGTCTAACCTGGGCACTAATGCACTGTCTGACACAACCTGAGCCAGAACCTCCTGACCATCACCCAGGAGGCTGACCGCACACTGAGCATATCAGACGCGCCATCGCCTTAGGTCGTCATCTCTTCCCAACTACGATTATTCAGGCTTCAGAACCTATACCTTATGTCCAATCACTGCTCACGATTGAAAATGATGCAGAAATCAGAACACCTTCCCCATGGCAAGAGACCTTGTGATTGGCATGTTGTGCAAGGTCCAGTGTAGTTGAAACCAGTTTGGCCCATGAGGCCCCGCCCATGCTCGCGGGCCACATTTGTCACAAACACACATTTGACCCTCAGCCTGAGCCCAGTCCTCAAGTAAGGCCGCTCAGTGGCTGGATGAAGAAACAGCTTATTGGGCCTGCCATGCCCCTAGGCCCCAAATTTTTAACCATAGTTTGGGTTTTCCCTTCACTCTTCCCCAGGGCTCTGCTTTAGAATACTTCTTTTGTTCGGACACCTGAGGTAATAAACCTGAAAGGAGACCTCCCATCCCACAGATTGACGAAAAATAATTGGGACCGCCCCAATCCACAAAAGGAAGATTCGTCCATGGCCCATGATGCCTCCCCACATTCCACGGCCATCGTTGATATAAAATCCAGAGACAAAAGCCTGAGCAAGTGCCTCAGACTCGCTCTTTCTTCATATCCTGAAGAGTTCTTCTCATGGTTTGTAGATTGGGCCTGCCATACCTACGTCCCCAAACATAAGGTGAGTTTGTGTTTTCAGACTTCTGTCCTCAAAGTCCTGGGCCACACAGCCTCCAGGCTGGGGCCCCTGGAGCCACACATTCGGACTGTGCCTACCCAATCCATGGGAATTCTGCCCATTCCATTGTCCAAAATCTTACAAATTGGGAGAACGCTCCAAAGTCCCCGAAGCAAACCCAATAGTGTAGGTCTCCAGGGACAAACAAGGGTGGTCTGACACCAGGTGAGCATCTACCTCCACTCATTCCATAGACGGATATCCCCAGAGAAGAAGATTGAACCAGACAGGATCCTAGGCAATAATCGAATCCATTGCTTTGGTTTACAGGCATGTCTCCTCAAGAGCCTGGATTCCAAGACCAGCATAAGGGTTTTCCTGAGGCACCCATCAGAAAAAATCTCCTCTCCACAAGGAAACTTGTGCATGGGAGCTATGTCAAAAGCTTAGGAGAATACTTCAGGGTCCCGGTACCACTGCACCATTCCAAGGCCCTCATGGACACAAACACACTTAAGGCCCCATCCTCAGGAAAGTCCATTTCAACTCAGCCACCACGGTTGCTCCCGCAGAGCCATCCGATCTCAACTGTATTGTTGCTAGGAGACAATTGGAATGCGAGGCGGGCTTCCCAGGCATCCATCCTCGAACGGTGCTCTGGAGTCATTCCATATGAGATGTCCTGGAGCTGCCCAACAGGTCTCAATTGTCCCGCTGATGGAATCCTTGAAGGGGGCATCTCACAACTCCCAACGTGGGAAAAGCTCCATGGCCTTGAGAATCCGCTTCTTTCATGAAGGGGCAGACATGCACAGAAACTACAACCTGAGCCAACGTCTGATCCTCGCCATGACTTCAGATGCTTGTGATATTGTTTCCGATCTTCAGGGGGTACCTACCGTGCCCTCGGCCTGAAGCCCAAGTCTATCTTGTGTTCTCAGACTTCTGTCCTCACATTCCTGGCCCAGAAGCCCTCACGTTTGGCAATTCCGGACCCACAATGCAGCACTCTGCCTTCCCTCTAGAAAAAATATCTTGCCTAATGAGGTGCCCAGGCACCTCAAATGAGGATAAACCTACAGGGCACTCGACTGTACCCAAATTATATAGTCTAACTTGGGCACTAGTGCACTGTATGGCACAACCTGAGCCAGAACCTCCTGACCAACACCCAGGCAGTTGACCGCACACTGAGCATATCAGATGCGCCATCGCCTTAGATTGTCATCTCTTCCCAACTGCGATTTTTCAGGCTTCAGAACCTAGACCTTATCTCCAACCACTGCCCAGGGTTGAAAATGATGCAGAAATCAAAACACCTTCCCCATGGCAAGAGACCTTGTGATTGGCATGTTGTCCAAGGTCCAGTGTAGTTGAAACCAGTGTGGCCCATGAGGCCCCGCCCATGCTCGCGTGCCACGTTGGTCACAAACACACACTGTGACCCTCAGTCTGAGCCCAGGCCTCAAGTAAGGCCTCTCAGTGGCTGGATGAAGAGACATCTTATTGTGCCTGCCATGCCCCTAGGCCCCAATTTTTAACCATAGTTTGGGTTTTCCCTTCACTCTTCCCCAGGGCTCTGCTTTGGAATTCCTCTTTTGTCCAGACACCTGAGGTAATAAACCTGAAAGGAGAAATCCCATCCCACAGATTGACGAAAAACAATTGGGATCGGGCCAAATCCACAGAGAGGAAGATTCGTCCATGGCCCATGAGTCCTCCCCCATTCCACGGCCATCGTTGATATAAAATCCAAATGCAAAAGCCTGAGCAAGTGCCTCAGACTCGCTCTTTCTTCATATCCTGAAGATTTCTTCTCATGATTTGTAGATTGGGCCTGCCATACCTACATCCCCAAACCTAAGCTGAGTTTGTGTTTTCAGACTTCTGTCCTCAAAGTCCTGGGCCACACACCCTCAGGTAGGGGCCCCTGAAGCCACACATTAGGACTGTGCCTACCCAATCCATGGGAATTCTGCCAATTCCATTGTCCAAAATCGTACAAATTAGGAGAACTCTCCAAAGTCCCCGAGGCCATCCCAATAGTGTAGGTCTCCGGGGACAAACGAGGGAGGTAAGACACCAGGTGAGCATCTACCTCCACTCATTCCATAGATGAATATCCCCAGAGAAGAAGAATGAACAAGATAGGACCCTAGGCCTTAATCGAATACATTGCATTGGTTTACAGGCATGTCTCTTCAAAAGTCTGGATTCCAATACCAGCATAATGGGTTTCCTGAGGCACCCATCAGAACAAATCTCCTCTCCACAAGGAAACTTGTGCATGGGAGCTATGTCAAAAGCTTAGGAGAATACTTCAGGGTCCCAGTGCCACCGCCCCATTTCAAGGCCCTCATGGACACAAACACACATTAGGGCCCATCTTCAGGAAAGTCCATTTCAACTCAGCCACCCAGGTTGCTCCCGCAGAGGGATCCGATCTCAACTGTATTGTGGCTAGTAGACAAGTGGATTGCGAGGCGGGCTTGCCTGATATCCATCCTCCAAGGGTGCTCTGGAGTCATTCCATATGGGATGTCCTGGAGCTGCCCAACAGGTCTCAATTGTCACACAGAAGGAATCATTGAAGGGGGCATCCCACCACTCCCACGTCGGAAAACCTCCATGGCCTTGAGATTCCGCTCCGTTCATGAAGGGGTAGTCATGCACAGAAACTCCAACCTGAGCCAACGTCTGATCCTCGCCATGACTTCAGATGCTTAAGGTTTTGGTTGCGACTGCAGGGGGTACCAGCCGTGCCCTCGGCCTGAAACTCAAGTCTAGCTTGTGTTCTCAGACTTCTGTCCTCACACTCCTGGCCCAGAAGCCCAAAAGTTTGGCAATTCCGGACCCACAATGCAGCACTCTGCCTGCCCTCTAGAAAAAATATCTTGCCTAATGAGGTGCCCAGGCACCTCAAATGAGGATAAACCTACAGGGCATTCGACTGTACCCAAATTATATAGTCTAACCTGGGCACTAATGCACTGTCTGACACAACCTGAGCCAGAACCTCCTGACCATCACCCAGGAGGCTGACCGCACACTGAGCATATCAGACGCGCCATCGCCTTAGGTCGTCATCTCTTCCCAACTACGATTATTCAGGCTTCAGAACCTATACCTTATGTCCAATCACTGCTCACGATTGAAAATGATGCAGAAATCAGAACACCTTCCCCATGGCAAGAGACCTTGTGATTGGCATGTTGTGCAAGGTCCAGTGTAGTTGAAACCAGTTTGGCCCATGAGGCCCCGCCCATGCTCGCGGGCCACATTTGTCACAAACACACATTTGACCCTCAGCCTGAGCCCAGTCCTCAAGTAAGGCCGCTCAGTGGCTGGATGAAGAAACAGCTTATTGGGCCTGCCATGCCCCTAGGCCCCAAATTTTTAACCATAGTTTGGGTTTTCCCTTCACTCTTCCCCAGGGCTCTGCTTTAGAATACTTCTTTTGTTCGGACACCTGAGGTAATAAACCTGAAAGGAGACCTCCCATCCCACAGATTGACGAAAAATAATTGGGACCGCCCCAATCCACAAAAGGAAGATTCGTCCATGGCCCATGATGCCTCCCCACATTCCACGGCCATCGTTGATATAAAATCCAGAGACAAAAGCCTGAGCAAGTGCCTCAGACTCGCTCTTTCTTCATATCCTGAAGAGTTCTTCTCATGGTTTGTAGATTGGGCCTGCCATACCTACGTCCCCAAACATAAGGTGAGTTTGTGTTTTCAGACTTCTGTCCTCAAAGTCCTGGGCCACACAGCCTCCAGGCTGGGGCCCCTGGAGCCACACATTCGGACTGTGCCTACCCAATCCATGGGAATTCTGCCCATTCCATTGTCCAAAATCTTACAAATTGGGAGAACGCTCCAAAGTCCCCGAAGCAAACCCAATAGTGTAGGTCTCCAGGGACAAACAAGGGTGGTCTGACACCAGGTGAGCATCTACCTCCACTCATTCCATAGACGGATATCCCCAGAGAAGAAGATTGAACCAGACAGGATCCTAGGCAATAATCGAATCCATTGCTTTGGTTTACAGGCATGTCTCCTCAAGAGCCTGGATTCCAAGACCAGCATAAGGGTTTTCCTGAGGCACCCATCAGAAAAAATCTCCTCTCCACAAGGAAACTTGTGCATGGGAGCTATGTCAAAAGCTTAGGAGAATACTTCAGGGTCCCGGTACCACTGCACCATTCCAAGGCCCTCATGGACACAAACACACTTAAGGCCCCATCCTCAGGAAAGTCCATTTCAACTCAGCCACCACGGTTGCTCCCGCAGAGCCATCCGATCTCAACTGTATTGTTGCTAGGAGACAATTGGAATGCGAGGCGGGCTTCCCAGGCATCCATCCTTGAACGGTGCTCTGGAGTCATTCCATATGAGATGTCCTGGAGCTGCCCAACAGGTCTCAATTGTCCCGCTGATGGAATCCTTGAAGGGGGCATCTCACAACTCCCAACGTGGGAAAAGCTCCATGGCCTTGAGAATCCGCTTCTTTCATGAAGGGGCAGACATGCACAGAAACTACAACCTGAGCCAACGTCTGATCCTCGCCATGACTTCAGATGCTTGTGATATTGTTTCCGATCTTCAGGGGGTACCTACCGTGCCCTCGGCCTGAAGCCCAAGTCTATCTTGTGTTCTCAGACTTCTGTCCTCACATTCCTGGCCCAGAAGCCCTCACGTTTGGCAATTCCGGACCCACAATGCAGCACTCTGCCTTCCCTCTAGAAAAAATATCTTGCCTAATGAGGTGCCCAGGCACCTCAAATGAGGATAAACCTACAGGGCACTCGACTGTACCCAAATT
The DNA here is from genome assembly GCF_964662115.1 of Mustela nivalis. Lineage (NCBI taxonomy): Eukaryota > Metazoa > Chordata > Mammalia > Carnivora > Mustelidae > Mustela > Mustela nivalis. The sequence continues at coordinate 724,904 of NW_028136459.1, read as the reverse complement.
ATATAGTCTAACTTGGGCACTAGTGCACTGTATGACACAACCTGAGCCAGAACCTCCTGACCAACACCCAGGCAGTTGACCGCACACTGAGCATATCAGATGCGCCATCGCCTTAGATTGTCATCTCTTCCCAACTGCGATTTTTCAGGCTCAGAACCTAGACCTTATCTCCAACCACTGCCCAGGGTTGAAAATGATGCAGAAATCAAAACACCTTCCCCATGGCAAGAGACCTTGTGATTGGCATGTTGTCCAAGGTCCAGTGTAGTTGAAACCAGTGTGGCCCATGAGGCCCCGCCCATGCTCGCGTGCCACGTTGGTCACAAACACACACTGTGACCCTCAGTCTGAGCCGAGGCCTCAAGTAAGGCCTCTCAGTGGCTGGATGAAGAGACAGCTTATTGTGCCTGCCATGCCCCTAGGCCCCAATTTTTAACCATAGTTTGGGTTTTCCCTTCACTCTTCCCCAGGGCTCTGCTTTGGAATTCCTCTTTTGTCCAGACACCTGAGGTAATAAACCTGAAAGGAGAAATCCCATCCCACAGATTGACGAAAAACAATTGGGATCGGGCCAAATCCACAGAGAGGAAGATTCGTCCATGGCCCATGAGTCCTCCCCCATTCCACGGCCATCGTTGATATAAAATCCAAATGCAAAAGCCTGAGCAAGTGCCTCAGACTCGCTCTTTCTTCATATCCTGAAGATTTCTTCTCATGATTTGTAGATTGGGCCTGCCATACCTACATCCCCAAACCTAAGCTGAGTTTGTGTTTTCAGACTTCTGTCCTCAAAGTCCTGGGCCACACACCCTCAGGTAGGGGCCCCTGAAGCCACACATTAGGACTGTGCCTACCCAATCCATGGGAATTCTGCCAATTCCATTGTCCAAAATCGTACAAATTAGGAGAACTCTCCAAAGTCCCCGAGGCCATCCCAATAGTGTAGGTCTCCGGGGACAAACGAGGGAGGTAAGACACCAGGTGAGCATCTACCTCCACTCATTCCATAGATGAATATCCCCAGAGAAGAAGAATGAACAAGATAGGACCCTAGGCCTTAATCGAATACATTGCATTGGTTTACAGGCATGTCTCTTCAAAAGTCTGGATTCCAATACCAGCATAATGGGTTTCCTGAGGCACCCATCAGAACAAATCTCCTCTCCACAAGGAAACTTGTGCATGGGAGCTATGTCAAAAGCTTAGGAGAATACTTCAGGGTCCCAGTGCCACCGCCCCATTTCAAGGCCCTCATGGACACAAACACACATTAGGGCCCATCTTCAGGAAAGTCCATTTCAACTCAGCCACCCAGGTTGCTCCCGCAGAGGGATCCGATCTCAACTGTATTCTGGCTAGTAGACAAGTGGATTGCGAGGCGGGCTTGCCTGATATCCATCCTCCAAGGGTGCTCTGGAGTCATTCCATATGGGATGTCCTGGAGCTGCCCAACAGGTCTCAATTGTCACACAGAAGGAATCATTGAAGGGGGCATCCCACCACTCCCACGTCGGAAAACCTCCATGGCCTTGAGATTCCGCTCCGTTCATGAAGGGGTAGTCATGCACAGAAACTCCAACCTGAGCCAACGTCTGATCCTCGCCATGACTTCAGATGCTTAAGGTTTTGGTTGCGACTGCAGGGGGTACCAGCCGTGCCCTCGGCCTGAAACTCAAGTCTAGCTTGTGTTCTCAGACTTCTGTCCTCACACTCCTGGCCCAGAAGCCCAAAAGTTTGGCAATTCCGGACCCACAATGCAGCACTCTGCCTGCCCTCTAGAAAAAATATCTTGCCTAATGAGGTGCCCAGGCACCTCAAATGAGGATAAACCTACAGGGCATTCGACTGTACCCAAATTATATAGTCTAACCTGGGCACTAATGCACTGTCTGACACAACCTGAGCCAGAACCTCCTGACCATCACCCAGGAGGCTGACCGCACACTGAGCATATCAGACGCGCCATCGCCTTAGGTCGTCATCTCTTCCCAACTACGATTATTCAGGCTTCAGAACCTATACCTTTTGTCCAATCACTGCTCACGATTGAAAATGATGCAGAAATCAGAACACCTTCCCCATGGCAAGAGACCTTGTGATTGGCATGTTGTCCAAGTTCCAGTGTAGTTGAAACCAGTTTGGCCCATGAGGCCCCGCCCATGCTCGCGGGCCACATTTGTCACAAACACACATTTGACCCTCAGCCTGAGCCCAGTCCTCAAGTAAGGCCGCTCAGTGGCTGGATGAAGAGACAGCATATGGGGCCTGCCATGCCCCTAGGCCCCAATTTTTAACCATAGTTTGGGTTGTCCCTTCACTCTTCCACAGGGCTCTGCTTTGGAATTCTTCTTTTGTTCGGACACCTGAGGTAATAAACCTGAAAGGAGACCTCCCATCCCACAGATTGACGAAAAATAATTGGGACCGGGCCATATCCAGAGAGAGGAAGATTCGTCCATGGCCCATGATGCCTCCCCACATTCCACGGCCATCATTGATATAAAACCCAGAGACAAAAGCCTGAGCAAGTGCCTCAGACTCGCTCTTTCTTCATATCCTGAAGAGTTCTTCTCATGATTTGTAGATTGGGCCTGCCATACCTACGTCCCCAAACATAAGGTGAGTTTGTGTTTTCAGACTTCTGTCCTCAAAGTCCTGGGCCACACACCCTCCAGGCTGGTTCCCCTGGAGCCACACATTCGTACTGTGCCTACACAATCCATGGAAATTCTACCCATTCCATTGTCCAAAATCTTACAAATTGGGAGAACTCTCCAAAGTCCCCGAGGCAATCCCAATAGTGTAGGTCTCCAGGGACAAACAAGGGTGGTCTGACACCAGGTGAGCATCTTCCTCCACTCATTCCATAGACGGATATCCCCAGAGAAGAAGATTGAACCAGACAGGATCCTAGGCAATAATCGGATCCATTGCTTTGGTTTACAGGCATGTCTCCTCAAGAGCCTGGATTCCAAGACCAGCATAAGGGTTTTCCTGAGGCACCCATCAGAACAAATCTCCTCTCCACAAGGAAACTTGTGCATGGGAGCTATGTCAAAAGCTTAGGAGAATACTTCAGGGTCCCGGTACCACCGCCCCATTCCAAGGCCCTCATGGACACAAACACACTTAAGGCCCCATCCTCAGGATAGTCCATTTCAACTCAGCCACCACGGTTGCTCCCGCAGAGCCATCCGATCTCAACTGTATTGTTGCTAGGAGATAATTGGAATGGGAGGCGGGCTTCCCAGGCATCCATCCTCGAACGGTGCTCTGGAGTCATTCCATATGAGATGACCTGGTGCTGCCCAACAGGTCTCAATTGTCCCGCATATGGAATCCTTGAAGGGGGCATCACAGAACTCCCAACGTGGGAAAAGCTCCATGGCCTTGAATTCGCTTCTTTCATGATGGGGCAGTCATGCACAGAAACTACAACCTGAGCGAACGTCTGATCCTCGCCATGACTTCAGATTCTTGTGATATTGTTTCCGATCTGCAGGGGGTACCTACCGTGCCCTCGGCCTGAAGCCCAAGTCTAGCTTGTGTTCTCAGACTTCTGTCCTCACATTCCTGGCCCAGAAGCCCAAAAGTTTGGCAATACCGGACCCACAATGCAGCACTCAGCCTGCCCTCTAGAAAAAATATCTTGCCTAATGAGGTGCCCAGGCACCTCAAATGAGGATAAACCTACAGGGCACTCGACTGTACCCAAATTATATAGTCTAACTTGGGCACTAGTGCACTGTCTGACACATCCTGAGCCAGAACCTCCTGACCAACACCCAGGCAGTTGACCGCACATTGAGCATATCAGACGCGCCATCGCCTTAGATCGTCATCTCTTCCCAATTGCGATTTTTCAGGCTTCAGAACCTAGACCTTATCTCCAACCACTGCCCAGGGTTGAAATTGATGCAGAAATCAAAACACCTTCCCATGGCAAGAGACCTTGTGATTGGCATGTTGTCCAAGGTCCAGTTTAGTTGAAACCAGTGTGGCCCATGAGGCCCCGCCCATGCTCACGTGCCACGTTGGTCACAAACACACACTGTGACCTTCAGCCTGAGCCCAGCCCTCAAGTAAGGCCTCTCAGTGGCTGGATGTAGAGACAGCTTATTGTGCCTGCCATGCCCCTAGGCCCCAATTTTTAACCATAGTTTGGGTTTTCCCTTCACTCTTCCCCAGGGCTCTGCTTTGGAATTCCTCTTTTGTTCAGACACCTGAGGTAATAAACCTGAAAGGAGACTTCCCATCCCGCAGATTGACGAAAAACAATTGGGATCGGGTCAAATCCACAGATAGGAAGATTTGTCCATGACCCATGAGTCCACCCCACATTCCACGGCCATCGTTGATATAAAATCCAAATGCAAAAGCCTGAGCAAGTGCCTCAGAATCGCTCTTTCTTCATATCCTGAAGATTTCTTCTCATGATTTGTAGATTGGGCCTGCCATACCTACATCCCCAAACCTAAGCTGAATTTGTGTTTTCAGACTTCTGTCCTCAAAGTCCTAAGCCACACACCCTCAGGTAGGGGCCCCTGAAGCCACACATTAGGACTGTGCCTACCCAATCCATGGGAATTCTGCCCATTCCATTGTCCAAAATCGTACAAATTAGGAGAACTCTCCAAAGTCCCCGAGGTCATCCCAATAGTTTAGGTATCCGGGGACAATCGAGGGAGGTAAGACACCAGGTGAGCATCTACCTCCACTCATTCCATAGATGAATATCCCCAGAGAAGAAGAATGAACAAGACAGGACCCTAGGCCATAATCGAATACATTGCTTTGGTTTACAGGCATGTCTCTTTAAAAGTCTGGATTCCAATACCAGCATAATGGGTTTCCTGAGGCACCCATCAGAACAAATCTCCTCTCCACAAGGAAACTTGTGCATGGGAGCTATGTCAAAAGCTTAGGAGAATACTTCAGGGTCCCAGTGCCACCGCCCCATTTCAAGGCCCTCATGGACACAAACACACATTAGGGCCCATCCTCAGGAAAGTCCATTTCAACTCAGCCACCCAGGTTGCTCCCGCAGAGGGATCCGATGTCAACTGTATTGTGGCTAGTAGACAATTGGAATGAGAGGCGGGCTTCCCTGACATCCATCCTCCAAGGGTGCTGTGGAGTCATTCCATATGAGATGTCCTGGAGCTGCCCAACAGGTCTCAATTGTCACACAGAAGGAATCATTGAAGGGGGCATCACACCACTCCCACGTCGGAAAACCTCCATGGCCTTGAGATTCCGCTCCGTTCATGAAGGGGTAGTCATGCACAGAAACTCCAACCTGAGCCAACGTCTGATCCTCGCCGTAACTTCAGATGCTTGAGATTTTGGTTGCGACTGCAGGGGGTGCCAGCCGTGCCCTCGCCTGAAACTCAAGTCTAGCTTGTGTTCTCAGACTTCTGTCCTCACACTCCTGGCCCAGAAGCCTCAAGTTTGGCAATTCCGGACCCACAATGCAGCACTCTGCCTGCCCTCTAGAAAAAATATCTTGCCTAATGAGGTGCCCAGGCACCTCAAATGAGGATAAACCTACAGGGCACTCGACTGTACCCAAATTATATAGTCTAACCTGGGCACTAATTCACTGTCTGACACAACCTGAGCCAGAACCTCCTGACCATCACCCAGGAGGCTGACCGCACACTGAGCATATCAGACGCGCCATCGCCTTAGGTCGTCATCTCTTCCCAACTACGATTATTCAGGCTTCAGAACCTATACCTTATGTCCAATCACTGCTCACGATTGAAAATGATGCAGAAATCAGAACACCTTCCCCATGGCAAGAGACCTTCTTATTGGCATGTTGTCCAAGGTCCAGTGTAGTTGAAACCAGTTTGGCCCATGAGGCCCCGCCCATGCTCGCGGGCCACATTTGTCACAAACACACATTTGACCCTCAGCCTGAGCCCAGTCCTCAAGTAAGGCCGCTCAGTGGCTGGATGAAGAAACAGCTTATTGGGCCTGCCATGCCCCTAGGCCCCAAATTTTTAACCATAGTTTGGGTTGTCCCTTCACTCTTCCCCAGGGCTCTGCTTTAGAATACTTCTTTTGTTCGGACACCTGAGGTAATAAACCTGAAAGGAGACCTCCCATCCCACAGATTGACGAAAAATAATTGGGACCGCCCCAATCCACAGAGAGGATATTCGTCCATGGCCCATGAGGCCTCCCCACATTCCACGGCCATCATTGATATAAAATCCAGAGACAAAACCCTGAGCAAGTGCCTCAGACTCGCTCTTTCTTCATATCCTGAAGAGTTCTTCTCATGATTTGTAGATTGGGCCTGCCATACCTACGTCCCCAAACATAAGGTGAGTTTGTGTTTTCAGACTTCTGTCCTCAAAGTCCTGGGCCACACAGCCTCCAGGCTGGGGCCCCTGGAGCCACACATTCGGACTGTGCCTACCCAATCTATGGGAATTCTGCCCATTCCATTGTCCAAAATCTTACAAATTGGGAGAACTCTCCAAAGTCCCCGAGGCAATCCCAATAGTGTAGGTCTCCAGGGACAAACAAGGGTGGTCTGACACCAGGTGAGCATCTACCTCCACTCATTCCATAGACGGATATCCCCAGAGAAGAAGATTGAACCAGACAGGATCATAGGCAATAATCGGATCCATTGCTTTGGTTTACAGGCATGTCTCCTCAAGAGCCTGGATTCCAGACCAGCATAAGTGTTTTCCTGAGGCACCCATCAGAACAAATCTCCTCTCCACAAGGAACCTTGTGCATGGGAGCTATGTCAAAAGCTTAGGAGAATACTTCATGGTCCCGGTGCCACCACCCCATTCCAAGGCCCTCATGGACACAAACACACTTTAGGCCCCATCCTCAGGAAAGTCCATTACAACTCAGCCACCCCGGTTGTTCCCGCAGAGCCATCCGATCTCAACTGTATTGTTGCTAGGAGACAATTGGAATGAGAGGCGGGCTTCCATGGCATCCATCCTCGAACGGAGCTCTGGAGTCATTTCATATGAGATGTCCTTGAGCTGCCCAAGTGGTCTCAATTTTCCCGCAGAAGGAATCCTTGAAGGGGGCATCACACAACTCCCAACGTGAGAAAAGCTCCATGGCTTCGAGATTCCGCTCCTTTCATGAAGGGGCAGTCATGCACAGAAACTACAACCTGAGCCAACGTCTGATCCTCGCCGTGACTTCCGATGCTTGAGATATGGTTTCCGATCTACTGGGGGTACCTACCGTGCCCTCGGCCTGAAGCCCAATCTATCTTGTGTTCTCAGACTTCTGTCCTCAAACTCCTGGCCCGGAAGTCCTCCATTTTGGCAATTCCGGACCCACAAGGCAGCACTCTGACTGCCCTCTAGAAAAAATATCTTGCCTAATGAGGTGCCCAGGACCTCAAATGAGGATAAACCTACACAGCACTCGACTGTACCCAAATTATATAGTCTAACCTGGGCACTAATGCAGTGTCTGACACAACCTGAGCCAGAACCTCCTGACCATCACCCAGGAGGCTGACCGCACACTGAGCATATCAGACGCGCCATCGCCTTAGGTCGTCATCTCTTCCCAACTACGATTATTCAGGCTTCAGAACCTATACCTTATGTCCAATCACTGCTCACGATTGAAAATGATGCAGAAATCAGAACACCTTCCCCATGGCAAGAGACATTCTTATTGGCATGTTGTCCAAGGTCCAGTGTAGTTGAAACCAGTTTGGCCCATGAGGCCCCGCCCATGCTCGCGGGCCACATTTGTCACAAACACACATTTGACCCTCAGCCTGAGCCCAGTCCTCAAGTAAGGCCGCTCAGTGGCTGGATGAAGAAACAGCTTATTGGGCCTGCCATGCCCCTAGGCCCCAAATTTTTAACCATAGTTTGGGTTGTCCCTTCACTCTTCCCCAGGGCTCTGCTTTAGAATACTTCTTTTGTTCGGACACCTGAGGTAATAAACCTGAAAGGAGACCTCCCATCCCACAGATTGACGAAAAATAATTGGGACCGCCCCAATCCACAAAAGGAAGATTCGTCCATGGCCCATGATGCCTCCCCACATTCCACGGCCATCGTTGATATAAAATCCAGAGACAAAAGCCTGAGCAAGTGCCTCAGACTCGCTCTTTCTTCATATCCTGAAGAGTTCTTCTCATGGTTTGTAGATTGGGCCTGCCATACCTACGTCCCCAAACATAAGGTGAGTTTGTGTTTTCAGACTTCTGTCCTCAAAGTCCTGGGCCACACAGCCTCCAGGCTGGGGCCCCTGGAGCCACACATTCGGACTGTGCCTACCCAATCCATGGGAATTCTGCCCATTCCATTGTCCAAAATCTTACAAATTGGGAGAACGCTCCAAAGTCCCCGAAGCAAACCCAATAGTGTAGGTCTCCAGGGACAAACAAGGGTGGTCTGACACCAGGTGAGCATCTACCTCCACTCATTCCATAGACGGATATCCCCAGAGAAGAAGATTGAACCAGACAGGATCCTAGGCAATAATCGAATCCATTGCTTTGGTTTACAGGCATGTCTCCTCAAGAGCCTGGATTCCAAGACCAGCATAAGGGTTTTCCTGAGGCACCCATCAGAAAAAATCTCCTCTCCACAAGGAAACTTGTGCATGGGAGCTATGTCAAAAGCTTAGGAGAATACTTCAGGGTCCCGGTACCACTGCACCATTCCAAGGCCCTCATGGACACAAACACACTTAAGGCCCCATCCTCAGGAAAGTCCATTTCAACTCAGCCACCACGGTTGCTCCCGCAGAGCCATCCGATCTCAACTGTATTGTTGCTAGGAGACAATTGGAATGCGAGGCGGGCTTCCCAGGCATCCATCCTTGAACGGTGCTCTGGAGTCATTCCATATGAGATGTCCTGGAGCTGCCCAACAGGTCTCAATTGTCCCGCTGATGGAATCCTTGAAGGGGGCATCTCACAACTCCCAACGTGGGAAAAGCTCCATGGCCTTGAGAATCCGCTTCTTTCATGAAGGGGCAGACATGCACAGAAACTACAACCTGAGCCAACGTCTGATCCTCGCCATGACTTCAGATGCTTGTGATATTGTTTCCGATCTTCAGGGGGTACCTACCGTGCCCTCGGCCTGAAGCCCAAGTCTATCTTGTGTTCTCAGACTTCTGTCCTCACATTCCTGGCCCAGAAGCCCTCACGTTTGGCAATTCCGGACCCACAATGCAGCACTCTGCCTTCCCTCTAGAAAAAATATCTTGCCTAATGAGGTGCCCAGGCACCTCAAATGAGGATAAACCTACAGGGCACTCGACTGTACCCAAATTATATAGTCTAACTTGGGCACTAGTGCACTGTATGACACAACCTGAGCCAGAACCTCCTGACCAACACCCAGGCAGTTGACCGCACACTGAGCATATCAGATGCGCCATCGCCTTAGATTGTCATCTCTTCCCAACTGCGATTTTTCAGGCTTCAGAACCTAGACCTTATCTCCAACCACTGCCCAGGGTTGAAAATGATGCAGAAATCAAAACACCTTCCCCATGGCAAGAGACCTTGTGATTGGCATGTTGTCCAAGGTCCAGTGTAGTTGAAACCAGTGTGGCCCATGAGGCCCCGCCCATGCTCGCGTGCCACGTTGGTCACAAACACACACTGTGACCCTCAGTCTGAGCCGAGGCCTCAAGTAAGGCCTCTCAGTGGCTGGATGAAGAGACAGCTTATTGTGCCTGCCATGCCCCTAGGCCCCAATTTTTAACCATAGTTTGGGTTTTCCCTTCACTCTTCCCCAGGGCTCTGCTTTGGAATTCCTCTTTTGTCCAGACACCTGAGGTAATAAACCTGAAAGGAGAAATCCCATCCCACAGATTGACGAAAAACAATTGGGATCGGGCCAAATCCACAGAGAGGAAGATTCGTCCATGGCCCATGAGTCCTCCCCCATTCCACGGCCATCGTTGATATAAAATCCAAATGCAAAAGCCTGAGCAAGTGCCTCAGACTCGCTCTTTCTTCATATCCTGAAGATTTCTTCTCATGATTTGTAGATTGGGCCTGCCATACCTACATCCCCAAACCTAAGCTGAGTTTGTGTTTTCAGACTTCTGTCCTCAAAGTCCTGGGCCACACACCCTCAGGTAGGGGCCCCTGAAGCCACACATTAGGACTGTGCCTACCCAATCCATGGGAATTCTGCCAATTCCATTGTCCAAAATCGTACAAATTAGGAGAACTCTCCAAAGTCCCCGAGGCCATCCCAATAGTGTAGGTCTCCGGGGACAAACGAGGGAGGTAAGACACCAGGTGAGCATCTACCTCCACTCATTCCATAGATGAATATCCCCAGAGAAGAAGAATGAACAAGATAGGACCCTAGGCCTTAATCGAATACATTGCATTGGTTTACAGGCATGTCTCTTCAAAAGTCTGGATTCCAATACCAGCATAATGGGTTTCCTGAGGCACCCATCAGAACAAATCTCCTCTCCACAAGGAAACTTGTGCATGGGAGCTATGTCAAAAGCTTAGGAGAATACTTCAGGGTCCCAGTGCCACCGCCCCATTTCAAGGCCCTCATGGACACAAACACACATTAGGGCCCATCTTCAGGAAAGTCCATTTCAACTCAGCCACCCAGGTTGCTCCCGCAGAGGGATCCGATCTCAACTGTATTCTGGCTAGTAGACAAGTGGATTGCGAGGCGGGCTTGCCTGATATCCATCCTCCAAGGGTGCTCTGGAGTCATTCCATATGGGATGTCCTGGAGCTGCCCAACAGGTCTCAATTGTCACACAGAAGGAATCATTGAAGGGGGCATCCCACCACTCCCACGTCGGAAAACCTCCATGGCCTTGAGATTCCGCTCCGTTCATGAAGGGGTAGTCATGCACAGAAACTCCAACCTGAGCCAACGTCTGATCCTCGCCATGACTTCAGATGCTTAAGGTTTTGGTTGCGACTGCAGGGGGTACCAGCCGTGCCCTCGGCCTGAAACTCAAGTCTAGCTTGTGTTCTCAGACTTCTGTCCTCACACTCCTGGCCCAGAAGCCCAAAAGTTTGGCAATTCCGGACCCACAATGCAGCACTCTGCCTGCCCTCTAGAAAAAATATCTTGCCTAATGAGGTGCCCAGGCACCTCAAATGAGGATAAACCTACAGGGCATTCGACTGTACCCAAATTATATAGTCTAACCTGGGCACTAATGCACTGTCTGACACAACCTGAGCCAGAACCTCCTGACCATCACCCAGGAGGCTGACCGCACACTGAGCATATCAGACGCGCCATCGCCTTAGGTCGTCATCTCTTCCCAACTACGATTATTCAGGCTTCAGAACCTATACCTTATGTCCAATCACTGCTCACGATTGAAAATGATGCAGAAATCAGAACACCTTCCCCATGGCAAGAGACCTTGTGATTGGCATGTTGTGCAAGGTCCAGTGTAGTTGAAACCAGTTTGGCCCATGAGGCCCCGCCCATGCTCGCGGGCCACATTTGTCACAAACACACATTTGACCCTCAGCCTGAGCCCAGTCCTCAAGTAAGGCCACTCAGTGGCTGGATGAAGAAACAGCTTATTGGGCCTGCCATGCCCCTAGGCCCCAAATTTTTAACCATAGTTTGGGTTTTCCCTTCACTCTTCCCCAGGGCTCTGCTTTAGAATACTTCTTTTGTTCGGACACCTGAGGTAATAAACCTGAAAGGAGACCTCCCATCCCACAGATTGACGAAAAATAATTGGGACCGCCCCAATCCACAAAAGGAAGATTCGTCCATGGCCCATGATGCCTCCCCACATTCCACGGCCATCGTTGATATAAAATCCAGAGACAAAAGCCTGAGCAAGTGCCTCAGACTCGCTCTTTCTTCATATCCTGAAGAGTTCTTCTCATGGTTTGTAGATTGGGCCTGCCATACCTACGTCCCCAAACATAAGGTGAGTTTGTGTTTTCAGACTTCTGTCCTCAAAGTCCTGGGCCACACAGCCTCCAGGCTGGGGCCCCTGGAGCCACACATTCGGACTGTGCCTACCCAATCCATGGGAATTCTGCCCATTCCATTGTCCAAAATCTTACAAATTGGGAGAACGCTCCAAAGTCCCCGAAGCAAACCCAATAGTGTAGGTCTCCAGGGACAAACAAGGGTGGTCTGACACCAGGTGAGCATCTACCTCCACTCATTCCATAGACGGATATCCCCAGAGAAGAAGATTGAACCAGACAGGATCCTAGGCAATAATCGAATCCATTGCTTTGGTTTACAGGCATGTCTCCTCAAGAGCCTGGATTCCAAGACCAGCATAAGGGTTTTCCTGAGGCACCCATCAGAAAAAATCTCCTCTCCACAAGGAAACTTGTGCATGGGAGCTATGTCAAAAGCTTAGGAGAATACTTCAGGGTCCCGGTACCACTGCACCATTCCAAGGCCCTCATGGACACAAACACACTTAAGGCCCCATCCTCAGGAAAGTCCATTTCAACTCAGCCACCACGGTTGCTCCCGCAGAGCCATCCGATCTCAACTGTATTGTTGCTAGGAGACAATTGGAATGCGAGGCGGGCTTCCCAGGCATCCATCCTCGAACGGTGCTCTGGAGTCATTCCATATGAGATGTCCTGGAGCTGCCCAACAGGTCTCAATTGTCCCGCTGATGGAATCCTTGAAGGGGGCATCTCACAACTCCCAACGTGGGAAAAGCTCCATGGCCTTGAGAATCCGCTTCTTTCATGAAGGGGCAGACATGCACAGAAACTACAACCTGAGCCAACGTCTGATCCTCGCCATGACTTCAGATGCTTGTGATATTGTTTCCGATCTTCAGGGGGTACCTACCGTGCCCTCGGCCTGAAGCCCAAGTCTATCTTGTGTTCTCAGACTTCTGTCCTCACATTCCTGGCCCAGAAGCCCTCACGTTTGGCAATTCCGGACCCACAATGCAGCACTCTGCCTTCCCTCTAGAAAAAATATCTTGCCTAATGAGGTGCCCAGGCACCTCAAATGAGGATAAACCTACAGGGCACTCGACTGTACCCAAATTATATAGTCTAACTTGGGCACTAGTGCACTGTATGGCACAACCTGAGCCAGAACCTCCTGACCAACACCCAGGCAGTTGACCGCACACTGAGCATATCAGATGCGCCATCGCCTTAGATTGTCATCTCTTCCCAACTGCGATTTTTCAGGCTTCAGAACCTAGACCTTATCTCCAACCACTGCCCAGGGTTGAAAATGATGCAGAAATCAAAACACCTTCCCCATGGCAAGAGACCTTGTGATTGGCATGTTGTCCAAGGTCCAGTGTAGTTGAAACCAGTGTGGCCCATGAGGCCCCGCCCATGCTCGCGTGCCACGTTGGTCACAAACACACACTGTGACCCTCAGTCTGAGCCCAGGCCTCAAGTAAGGCCTCTCAGTGGCTGGATGAAGAGACAGCTTATTGTGCCTGCCATGCCCCTAGGCCCCAATTTTTAACCATAGTTTGGGTTTTCCCTTCACTCTTCCCCAGGGCTCTGCTTTGGAATTCCTCTTTTGTCCAGACACCTGAGGTAATAAACCTGAAAGGAGAAATCCCATCCCACAGATTGACGAAAAACAATTGGGATCGGGCCAAATCCACAGAGAGGAAGATTCGTCCATGGCCCATGAGTCCTCCCCCATTCCACGGCCATCGTTGATATAAAATCCAAATGCAAAAGCCTGAGCAAGTGCCTCAGACTCGCTCTTTCTTCATATCCTGAAGATTTCTTCTCATGATTTGTAGATTGGGCCTGCCATACCTACATCCCCAAACCTAAGCTGAGTTTGTGTTTTCAGACTTCTGTCCTCAAAGTCCTGGGCCACACACCCTCAGGTAGGGGCCCCTGAAGCCACACATTAGGACTGTGCCTACCCAATCCATGGGAATTCTGCCAATTCCATTGTCCAAAATCGTACAAATTAGGAGAACTCTCCAAAGTCCCCGAGGCCATCCCAATAGTGTAGGTCTCCGGGGACAAACGAGGGAGGTAAGACACCAGGTGAGCATCTACCTCCACTCATTCCATAGATGAATATCCCCAGAGAAGAAGAATGAACAAGATAGGACCCTAGGCCTTAATCGAATACATTGCATTGGTTTACAGGCATGTCTCTTCAAAAGTCTGGATTCCAATACCAGCATAATGGGTTTCCTGAGGCACCCATCAGAACAAATCTCCTCTCCACAAGGAAACTTGTGCATGGGAGCTATGTCAAAAGCTTAGGAGAATACTTCAGGGTCCCAGTGCCACCGCCCCATTTCAAGGCCCTCATGGACACAAACACACATTAGGGCCCATCTTCAGGAAAGTCCATTTCAACTCAGCCACCCAGGTTGCTCCCGCAGAGGGATCCGATCTCAACTGTATTGTGGCTAGTAGACAAGTGGATTGCGAGGCGGGCTTGCCTGATATCCATCCTCCAAGGGTGCTCTGGAGTCATTCCATATGGGATGTCCTGGAGCTGCCCAACAGGTCTCAATTGTCACACAGAAGGAATCATTGAAGGGGGCATCCCACCACTCCCACGTCGGAAAACCTCCATGGCCTTGAGATTCCGCTCCGTTCATGAAGGGGTAGTCATGCACAGAAACTCCAACCTGAGCCAACGTCTGATCCTCGCCATGACTTCAGATGCTTAAGGTTTTGGTTGCGACTGCAGGGGGTACCAGCCGTGCCCTCGGCCTGAAACTCAAGTCTAGCTTGTGTTCTCAGACTTCTGTCCTCACACTCCTGGCCCAGAAGCCCAAAAGTTTGGCAATTCCGGACCCACAATGCAGCACTCTGCCTGCCCTCTAGAAAAAATATCTTGCCTAATGAGGTGCCCAGGCACCTCAAATGAGGATAAACCTACAGGGCATTCGACTGTACCCAAATTATATAGTCTAACCTGGGCACTAATGCACTGTCTGACACAACCTGAGCCAGAACCTCCTGACCATCACCCAGGAGGCTGACCGCACACTGAGCATATCAGACGCGCCATCGCCTTAGGTCGTCATCTCTTCCCAACTACGATTATTCAGGCTTCAGAACCTATACCTTATGTCCAATCACTGCTCACGATTGAAAATGATGCAGAAATCAGAACACCTTCCCCATGGCAAGAGACCTTGTGATTGGCATGTTGTGCAAGGTCCAGTGTAGTTGAAACCAGTTTGGCCCATGAGGCCCCGCCCATGCTCGCGGGCCACATTTGTCACAAACACACATTTGACCCTCAGCCTGAGCCCAGTCCTCAAGTAAGGCCGCTCAGTGGCTGGATGAAGAAACAGCTTATTGGGCCTGCCATGCCCCTAGGCCCCAAATTTTTAACCATAGTTTGGGTTTTCCCTTCACTCTTCCCCAGGGCTCTGCTTTAGAATACTTCTTTTGTTCGGACACCTGAGGTAATAAACCTGAAAGGAGACCTCCCATCCCACAGATTGACGAAAAATAATTGGGACCGCCCCAATCCACAAAAGGAAGATTCGTCCATGGCCCATGATGCCTCCCCACATTCCACGGCCATCGTTGATATAAAATCCAGAGACAAAAGCCTGAGCAAGTGCCTCAGACTCGCTCTTTCTTCATATCCTGAAGAGTTCTTCTCATGGTTTGTAGATTGGGCCTGCCATACCTACGTCCCCAAACATAAGGTGAGTTTGTGTTTTCAGACTTCTGTCCTCAAAGTCCTGGGCCACACAGCCTCCAGGCTGGGGCCCCTGGAGCCACACATTCGGACTGTGCCTACCCAATCCATGGGAATTCTGCCCATTCCATTGTCCAAAATCTTACAAATTGGGAGAACGCTCCAAAGTCCCCGAAGCAAACCCAATAGTGTAGGTCTCCAGGGACAAACAAGGGTGGTCTGACACCAGGTGAGCATCTACCTCCACTCATTCCATAGACGGATATCCCCAGAGAAGAAGATTGAACCAGACAGGATCCTAGGCAATAATCGAATCCATTGCTTTGGTTTACAGGCATGTCTCCTCAAGAGCCTGGATTCCAAGACCAGCATAAGGGTTTTCCTGAGGCACCCATCAGAAAAAATCTCCTCTCCACAAGGAAACTTGTGCATGGGAGCTATGTCAAAAGCTTAGGAGAATACTTCAGGGTCCCGGTACCACTGCACCATTCCAAGGCCCTCATGGACACAAACACACTTAAGGCCCCATCCTCAGGAAAGTCCATTTCAACTCAGCCACCACGGTTGCTCCCGCAGAGCCATCCGATCTCAACTGTATTGTTGCTAGGAGACAATTGGAATGCGAGGCGGGCTTCCCAGGCATCCATCCTCGAACGGTGCTCTGGAGTCATTCCATATGAGATGTCCTGGAGCTGCCCAACAGGTCTCAATTGTCCCGCTGATGGAATCCTTGAAGGGGGCATCTCACAACTCCCAACGTGGGAAAAGCTCCATGGCCTTGAGAATCCGCTTCTTTCATGAAGGGGCAGACATGCACAGAAACTACAACCTGAGCCAACGTCTGATCCTCGCCATGACTTCAGATGCTTGTGATATTGTTTCCGATCTTCAGGGGGTACCTACCGTGCCCTCGGCCTGAAGCCCAAGTCTATCTTGTGTTCTCAGACTTCTGTCCTCACATTCCTGGCCCAGAAGCCCTCACGTTTGGCAATTCCGGACCCACAATGCAGCACTCTGCCTTCCCTCTAGAAAAAATATCTTGCCTAATGAGGTGCCCAGGCACCTCAAATGAGGATAAACCTACAGGGCACTCGACTGTACCCAAATTATATAGTCTAACTTGGGCACTAGTGCACTGTATGGCACAACCTGAGCCAGAACCTCCTGACCAACACCCAGGCAGTTGACCGCACACTGAGCATATCAGATGCGCCATCGCCTTAGATTGTCATCTCTTCCCAACTGCGATTTTTCAGGCTTCAGAACCTAGACCTTATCTCCAACCACTGCCCAGGGTTGAAAATGATGCAGAAATCAAAACACCTTCCCCATGGCAAGAGACCTTGTGATTGGCATGTTGTCCAAGGTCCAGTGTAGTTGAAACCAGTGTGGCCCATGAGGCCCCGCCCATGCTCGCGTGCCACGTTGGTCACAAACACACACTGTGACCCTCAGTCTGAGCCCAGGCCTCAAGTAAGGCCTCTCAGTGGCTGGATGAAGAGACAGCTTATTGTGCCTGCCATGCCCCTAGGCCCCAATTTTTAACCATAGTTTGGGTTTTCCCTTCACTCTTCCCCAGGGCTCTGCTTTGGAATTCCTCTTTTGTCCAGACACCTGAGGTAATAAACCTGAAAGGAGAAATCCCATCCCACAGATTGACGAAAAACAATTGGGATCGGGCCAAATCCACAGAGAGGAAGATTCGTCCATGGCCCATGAGTCCTCCCCCATTCCACGGCCATCGTTGATATAAAATCCAAATGCAAAAGCCTGAGCAAGTGCCTCAGACTCGCTCTTTCTTCATATCCTGAAGATTTCTTCTCATGATTTGTAGATTGGGCCTGCCATACCTACATCCCCAAACCTAAGCTGAGTTTGTGTTTTCAGACTTCTGTCCTCAAAGTCCTGGGCCACACACCCTCAGGTAGGGGCCCCTGAAGCCACACATTAGGACTGTGCCTACCCAATCCATGGGAATTCTGCCAATTCCATTGTCCAAAATCGTACAAATTAGGAGAACTCTCCAAAGTCCCCGAGGCCATCCCAATAGTGTAGGTCTCCGGGGACAAACGAGGGAGGTAAGACACCAGGTGAGCATCTACCTCCACTCATTCCATAGATGAATATCCCCAGAGAAGAAGAATGAACAAGATAGGACCCTAGGCCTTAATCGAATACATTGCATTGGTTTACAGGCATGTCTCTTCAAAAGTCTGGATTCCAATACCAGCATAATGGGTTTCCTGAGGCACCCATCAGAACAAATCTCCTCTCCACAAGGAAACTTGTGCATGGGAGCTATGTCAAAAGCTTAGGAGAATACTTCAGGGTCCCAGTGCCACCGCCCCATTTCAAGGCCCTCATGGACACAAACACACATTAGGGCCCATCTTCAGGAAAGTCCATTTCAACTCAGCCACCCAGGTTGCTCCCGCAGAGGGATCCGATCTCAACTGTATTGTGGCTAGTAGACAAGTGGATTGCGAGGCGGGCTTGCCTGATATCCATCCTCCAAGGGTGCTCTGGAGTCATTCCATATGGGATGTCCTGGAGCTGCCCAACAGGTCTCAATTGTCACACAGAAGGAATCATTGAAGGGGGCATCCCACCACTCCCACGTCGGAAAACCTCCATGGCCTTGAGATTCCGCTCCGTTCATGAAGGGGTAGTCATGCACAGAAACTCCAACCTGAGCCAACGTCTGATCCTCGCCATGACTTCAGATGCTTAAGGTTTTGGTTGCGACTGCAGGGGGTACCAGCCGTGCCCTCGGCCTGAAACTCAAGTCTAGCTTGTGTTCTCAGACTTCTGTCCTCACACTCCTGGCCCAGAAGCCCAAAAGTTTGGCAATTCCGGACCCACAATGCAGCACTCTGCCTGCCCTCTAGAAAAAATATCTTGCCTAATGAGGTGCCCAGGCACCTCAAATGAGGATAAACCTACAGGGCATTCGACTGTACCCAAATTATATAGTCTAACCTGGGCACTAATGCACTGTCTGACACAACCTGAGCCAGAACCTCCTGACCATCACCCAGGAGGCTGACCGCACACTGAGCATATCAGACGCGCCATCGCCTTAGGTCGTCATCTCTTCCCAACTACGATTATTCAGGCTTCAGAACCTATACCTTATGTCCAATCACTGCTCACGATTGAAAATGATGCAGAAATCAGAACACCTTCCCCATGGCAAGAGACCTTGTGATTGGCATGTTGTGCAAGGTCCAGTGTAGTTGAAACCAGTTTGGCCCATGAGGCCCCGCCCATGCTCGCGGGCCACATTTGTCACAAACACACATTTGACCCTCAGCCTGAGCCCAGTCCTCAAGTAAGGCCGCTCAGTGGCTGGATGAAGAAACAGCTTATTGGGCCTGCCATGCCCCTAGGCCCCAAATTTTTAACCATAGTTTGGGTTTTCCCTTCACTCTTCCCCAGGGCTCTGCTTTAGAATACTTCTTTTGTTCGGACACCTGAGGTAATAAACCTGAAAGGAGACCTCCCATCCCACAGATTGACGAAAAATAATTGGGACCGCCCCAATCCACAAAAGGAAGATTCGTCCATGGCCCATGATGCCTCCCCACATTCCACGGCCATCGTTGATATAAAATCCAGAGACAAAAGCCTGAGCAAGTGCCTCAGACTCGCTCTTTCTTCATATCCTGAAGAGTTCTTCTCATGGTTTGTAGATTGGGCCTGCCATACCTACGTCCCCAAACATAAGGTGAGTTTGTGTTTTCAGACTTCTGTCCTCAAAGTCCTGGGCCACACAGCCTCCAGGCTGGGGCCCCTGGAGCCACACATTCGGACTGTGCCTACCCAATCCATGGGAATTCTGCCCATTCCATTGTCCAAAATCTTACAAATTGGGAGAACGCTCCAAAGTCCCCGAAGCAAACCCAATAGTGTAGGTCTCCAGGGACAAACAAGGGTGGTCTGACACCAGGTGAGCATCTACCTCCACTCATTCCATAGACGGATATCCCCAGAGAAGAAGATTGAACCAGACAGGATCCTAGGCAATAATCGAATCCATTGCTTTGGTTTACAGGCATGTCTCCTCAAGAGCCTGGATTCCAAGACCAGCATAAGGGTTTTCCTGAGGCACCCATCAGAAAAAATCTCCTCTCCACAAGGAAACTTGTGCATGGGAGCTATGTCAAAAGCTTAGGAGAATACTTCAGGGTCCCGGTACCACTGCACCATTCCAAGGCCCTCATGGACACAAACACACTTAAGGCCCCATCCTCAGGAAAGTCCATTTCAACTCAGCCACCACGGTTGCTCCCGCAGAGCCATCCGATCTCAACTGTATTGTTGCTAGGAGACAATTGGAATGCGAGGCGGGCTTCCCAGGCATCCATCCTCGAACGGTGCTCTGGAGTCATTCCATATGAGATGTCCTGGAGCTGCCCAACAGGTCTCAATTGTCCCGCTGATGGAATCCTTGAAGGGGGCATCTCACAACTCCCAACGTGGGAAAAGCTCCATGGCCTTGAGAATCCGCTTCTTTCATGAAGGGGCAGACATGCACAGAAACTACAACCTGAGCCAACGTCTGATCCTCGCCATGACTTCAGATGCTTGTGATATTGTTTCCGATCTTCAGGGGGTACCTACCGTGCCCTCGGCCTGAAGCCCAAGTCTATCTTGTGTTCTCAGACTTCTGTCCTCACATTCCTGGCCCAGAAGCCCTCACGTTTGGCAATTCCGGACCCACAATGCAGCACTCTGCCTTCCCTCTAGAAAAAATATCTTGCCTAATGAGGTGCCCAGGCACCTCAAATGAGGATAAACCTACAGGGCACTCGACTGTACCCAAATTATATAGTCTAACTTGGGCACTAGTGCACTGTATGACACAACCTGAGCCAGAACCTCCTGACCAACACCCAGGCAGTTGACCGCACACTGAGCATATCAGATGCGCCATCGCCTTAGATTGTCATCTCTTCCCAACTGCGATTTTTCAGGCTTCAGAACCTAGACCTTATCTCCAACCACTGCCCAGGGTTGAAAATGATGCAGAAATCAAAACACCTTCCCCATGGCAAGAGACCTTGTGATTGGCATGTTGTCCAAGGTCCAGTGTAGTTGAAACCAGTGTGGCCCATGAGGCCCCGCCCATGCTCGCGTGCCACGTTGGTCACAAACACACACTGTGACCCTCAGTCTGAGCCGAGGCCTCAAGTAAGGCCTCTCAGTGGCTGGATGAAGAGACAGCTTATTGTGCCTGCCATGCCCCTAGGCCCCAATTTTTAACCATAGTTTGGGTTTTCCCTTCACTCTTCCCCAGGGCTCTGCTTTGGAATTCCTCTTTTGTCCAGACACCTGAGGTAATAAACCTGAAAGGAGAAATCCCATCCCACAGATTGACGAAAAACAATTGGGATCGGGCCAAATCCACAGAGAGGAAGATTCGTCCATGGCCCATGAGTCCTCCCCCATTCCACGGCCATCGTTGATATAAAATCCAAATGCAAAAGCCTGAGCAAGTGCCTCAGACTCGCTCTTTCTTCATATCCTGAAGATTTCTTCTCATGATTTGTAGATTGGGCCTGCCATACCTACATCCCCAAACCTAAGCTGAGTTTGTGTTTTCAGACTTCTGTCCTCAAAGTCCTGGGCCACACACCCTCAGGTAGGGGCCCCTGAAGCCACACATTAGGACTGTGCCTACCCAATCCATGGGAATTCTGCCAATTCCATTGTCCAAAATCGTACAAATTAGGAGAACTCTCCAAAGTCCCCGAGGCCATCCCAATAGTGTAGGTCTCCGGGGACAAACGAGGGAGGTAAGACACCAGGTGAGCATCTACCTCCACTCATTCCATAGATGAATATCCCCAGAGAAGAAGAATGAACAAGATAGGACCCTAGGCCTTAATCGAATACATTGCATTGGTTTACAGGCATGTCTCTTCAAAAGTCTGGATTCCAATACCAGCATAATGGGTTTCCTGAGGCACCCATCAGAACAAATCTCCTCTCCACAAGGAAACTTGTGCATGGGAGCTATGTCAAAAGCTTAGGAGAATACTTCAGGGTCCCAGTGCCACCGCCCCATTTCAAGGCCCTCATGGACACAAACACACATTAGGGCCCATCTTCAGGAAAGTCCATTTCAACTCAGCCACCCAGGTTGCTCCCGCAGAGGGATCCGATCTCAACTGTATTGTGGCTAGTAGACAAGTGGATTGCGAGGCGGGCTTGCCTGATATCCATCCTCCAAGGGTGCTCTGGAGTCATTCCATATGGGATGTCCTGGAGCTGCCCAACAGGTCTCAATTGTCACACAGAAGGAATCATTGAAGGGGGCATCCCACCACTCCCACGTCGGAAAACCTCCATGGCCTTGAGATTCCGCTCCGTTCATGAAGGGGTAGTCATGCACAGAAACTCCAACCTGAGCCAACGTCTGATCCTCGCCATGACTTCAGATGCTTAAGGTTTTGGTTGCGACTGCAGGGGGTACCAGCCGTGCCCTCGGCCTGAAACTCAAGTCTAGCTTGTGTTCTCAGACTTCTGTCCTCACACTCCTGGCCCAGAAGCCCAAAAGTTTGGCAATTCCGGACCCACAATGCAGCACTCTGCCTGCCCTCTAGAAAAAATATCTTGCCTAATGAGGTGCCCAGGCACCTCAAATGAGGATAAACCTACACGGCACTCGACTGTACCCAAATTATATAGTCTAACCTGGGCACTAATGCACTGTCTGACACAACCTGAGCCAGAACCTCCTGACCATCACCCAGGAGGCTGACCGCACACTGAGCATATCAGACGCGCCATCGCCTTAGGTCGTCATCTCTTCCCAACTACGATTATTCAGGCTTCAGAACCTATACCTTATGTCCAATCACTGCTCACGATTGAAAATGATGCAGAAATCAGAACACCTTCCCCATGGCAAGAGACCTTGTGATTGGCATGTTGTGCAAGGTCCAGTGTAGTTGAAACCAGTGTGGCCCATGAGGCCCCGCCCATGCTCGCGGGCCACATTTGTCACAAACACACATTTGACCCTCAGCCTGAGCCCAGTCCTCAAGTAAAGCCGCTCAGTGGCTGGATGAAGAAACAGCTTATTGGGCCTGCCATGCCCCTAGGCCCCAAATTTTTAACCATAGTTTGGGTTGTCCCTTCACTCTTCCCCAGGGCTCTGCTTTAGAATACTTCTTTTGTTCGGACACCTGAGGTAATAAACCTGAAAGGAGACCTCCCATCCCACAGATTGACGAAAAATAATTGGGACCGCCCCAATCCACAGAGAGGATATTCGTCCATGGCCCATGAGGCCTCCCCACATTCCACGGCCATCATTGATTTAAAATCCAGAGACAAAAGCCTGAGCAAGTGCCTCAGACTCGCTCTTTCTTCATATCCTGAAGAGTTCTTCTCATGGTTTGTAGATTGGGCCTGCCATACCTACGTCCCCAAACATAAGGTGAGTTTGTGTTTTCAGACTTCTGTCCTCAAAGTCCTGGGCCACACAGCCTCCAGGCTGGGGCCCCTGGAGCCACACATTCGGACTGTGCCTACCCAATCCATGGGAATTCTGCCTATTCCATTGTCCAAAATCTTACAAATTGGGAGAACTCTCCAATGTCCCCGAGGCAATCCCAATAGTGTAGGTCTCCAGGGACAAACAAGGGTGGTCTGACACCAGGTGAGCATCTACCTCCACTCATTCCATAGACGGATATCCCCAGAGAAGAAGATTGAACCAGACAGGATCTAGGCAATAATCGAATCCATTGCTTTGGTTTACAGGCATGTCTCCTCAAGGGCCTGGATTCCAAGACCAGCATAAGGGTTTTCCTGAGGCACCCATCAGAACAAATCTCCTCTCCACAAGGAAACTTGTGCATGGGAGCTATGTCAAAAGCTTAGGAGAATACTTCAGGGTCCCGGTGCCACCACCCCATTCCAAGGCCCTCATGGACACAAACACACTTTAGGCCCCATCCTCAGGAAAGTCCATTTCAACTCAGCCACCCCGTTTGCTCCCGCAGAGCCATCCGATCTCAACTGTATTGTTGCTAGGAGACAATTGGAATGAGAGGCGGGTTTCCATGGCATCCATCCTCGAACGGTGCTCTGGAGTCATTTCATATGGGATGTCATTGAGCTGCCCAACTGGTCTCAATTGTCCGCAGAAGGAATCCTTGAAGGGGGCATCACACAACTCCCAACGTGGGAAAAGCTCCATGGCTTCGAGATTCCGCTCCTTTCATGAAGGGTCAGTCATGCACAGAAACTACAACCTGAGCCAAAGTCTGATCCTCGCCGTGACTTCAGATGCTTGAGATATGGTTTCCGATCTTCAGGGGGTACCTACCGTGCCCTCGGCCTGAAGCCCAAGTCTATCTTGTGTTCTCAGACTTCTGTCCTCAAACTCCTGCCCCGGAAGTCCTCCATTTTGGCAATTCCGGACCCACAAGGCAGCACTCTGCCTGCCCTCTAGAAAAATTATCTTGCCTAATGAGGTGCCCAGGCACCTCAAATGAGGATAAACCTACAGGGCACTCGACTGTACCCAAATTATATAGTCTAACTTGGGCACTAGTGCACTGTCTGACACAACCTCAGCCAGAACCCCCTGACCAACACCCAGGCAGCTGACCGTACACTGAGCATATCAGACGCGCCATCGGCTTAGGTCGTCATCTCTGCCCAACTGCGATTTTTCAGGCTTCAGAATCTATACCTTATGTCCAATCACTGCTCACGATTGAAAATGATGCAGAAATCAGAACACCTTCCCCATGGCAAGAGACCTTGTGATTGGCATGTTGTCCAAGGTCCAGTGTAGTTGAAACCAGTTTGGCCCATGAGGCCCCACCCATGTTCGCGTGCCACTATTGTCACAAACACACATTTGACCCTCAGCCTGAGCCCAGTCTCACGTAAGGCCTCTCAGTGGCTGGATGAAGAGACAGCTTATTGGGCCTGCCAAGCCCCTATGCCGCAATTTTTAACCATAGTTTGGGTTTTCCCTTCACTCTTCCCCAGGGCTCTGCTTTGGAATTCCTCTTTTGTTCGGACACCTGAGGTAATAAACCTGAAAGGAGACCTCCCATCCCACAGATTGACGAAAAAAATTGGGACCGCCCCAATCCACGGAAAGGAAGATTCGTCCATGGCCCATGATGCCTCCCCACATTCCACGGCCATCGTTGATATAAAATCCAGAGACAAAAGCCTGAGCAAGTGCCTCAGACTCGCTCTTTCTTCATATCATGAAGAGTTCTTCTCATGGTTTGTAGATTGGGCCTGCCATACCTACGTCCCCAAACATAAGGTGAGTTTGTGTTTTCAGACTTCTGTCCTCAAAGTCCTGGGCCACACAGCCTCCAGGCTGGGGCCCCTGGAGCCACACATTCGGAATGTGCCTACCCAATCCATGGGAATTCTGCCCATTCCATTGTCCAAAATCTTACAAATTGGGAGAACTCTCCAAAGTCCCCAAAGCAATCCCAATAGTGTAGGTCTCCAGGGACAAACAAGGGTGGTCTGACACCAGGTGAGCATCTACCTCCAATCATTCCATAGATGAATATCCCCAGAGAAGGAGAATGAACAAGACAGGACCCTAGGCCATAATCGAATACATTGCTTTGTTTTACAGGCATGTCTCTTCAAAAGTCTGGATTCCAATTCCAGCATAATGGGTTTCCTGAGGCACACATCAGAACAAATATCCTCTCCACAAGGAAACTTGTGCATGGGAGCTATGTCAAAAGCTTAGGAGAATACTTCAGGGACCCGGGGCCACCGCCCCATTCCAAGGTCCTCATGGACACAAACACACATTACGGCCCATCCTCAGGAAAGTCCATTTCAACTCATCCACCCCGGTTGCTCCCGCAGAGGGATCCGATCTCAACTGTATTGTGGCTAGTAGACAATTGGATTGTGAGGCGGGCTTGCCTGGCATCCATCCTCCAACGGAGCTCTGGAGTCATTCCATATGGGATGTCCTGGAGCTGCCCAACAGGGCTTAAGTGTCACACAGAAGGAATCATTGAAGGGGGCATCCCACCACACCCAACGTCGGAAACCTCCATGGCCTTGAGATTCCGCTCCTTTCATGAAGGCGCAGTCATGCACAGAAACTCCAACCTGAGCCAACGTCTGATCCTCGCCGTGATTTCAGATGCTTGAGATTTTGGTTGCGACTGCAGGGGGTACCAGCCGTGCCCTCGGCCTGAAACTCAAGTCTAGCTCGTGTTCTCAAACTTCTGTCCTCACACTCCTGTCCCAGAAGACCTCAAGTTTGGCAATTCCGGACCCACAATGCAGCACTCTGCCTGCCCTCTAGAAAAAATATCTTGCCTAATGAGGTGCCCAGGCACCTCAAATGAGGATAAACCTACAGGGCACTCGACTGTACCCAAATTATATAGTCTAACTTGGGCACTAGTGCACTGTATGACACAAACTGAGCCAGAACCTCCTGACCAACACCCAGGCAGTTGACCGCACACTGAGCATATCAGATGCGCCATAGCCTTAGATTGTCATCTCTTCCCAACTGCGATTTTTCAGGCTTCAGAACCTAGACCTTATCTCCAACCACTGCCCAGGGTTGAAAATGATGCAGAAATCAAAACACCTTCCCCATGGCAAGAGACCTTGTGATTGGCATGTTGTCCAAGGTCCAGTGTCGTTGAAACCAGTGTGGCCCATGAGGCCCCGCCCATGCTCGCGTGCCACGTTGGTCACAAACACACACTGTGACCTTCAGTCTGAGCCCAGGCCTCAAGTAAGGCCTCTCAGTGGCTGGATGAAGAGACAGCTTATTGTGCCTGCCATGCCCCTAGGCCCCAATTTTTAACCATAGTTTGGGTTTTCCCTTCACTCTTCCCCAGGGCTCTGCTTTGGAATTCCTCTTTTGTTCAGACACCTGAGGTAATAAACCTGAAAGGAGAAATCCCATCCCACAGATTGACGAAAAACAATTGGGATAGGGCCAAATCCACAGAGAGGAAGATTCGTCCATGGCCCATGAGTCCTCCCCCATTCCACGGCCATCGTTGATATAAAATCCAAATGCAAAAGCCTGAGCAAGTGCCTCAGAACCGCTCTTTCTTCATATCCTGAAGATTTCTTCTCATGATTTGTAGATTGGGCCTGCCATACCTACATCCCCAAACCTAAGCTGAGTTTGTGTTTTCAGACTTCTGTCCTCAAAGTCCTGGGCCACACACCCTCATGCTGGGGCCTCTGAAGCCACACATTAGGACTGTGCCTACCCAATCCATGGGAATTCTGCCCATTCCATTGTCCAAAATCGTACAAATTAGGAGAACTCTCCAAAGTCCCCGAGGCCATCCCAATAGTGTAGGTCTCCGGGGACAAACGAGGGAGGTAAGACACCAGGTGAGCATCTACCTCCACTCATTCCATAGATGAATATCCCCAGAGAAGAAGAATGAACAAGATAGGACCCTAGGCCATAATCGAATACATTGCATTGGTTTACAGGCATGTCTCTTCAAAAGTCTGGATTCCAATACCAGCATAATGGGTTTCCTGAGGCACCCATCAGAACAAATCTCCTCTCCACAAGGAAACTTGTGCATGGGAGCTATGTCAAAAGCTTAGGAGAATACTTCAGGGTCCCAGTGCCACCGCCCCATTTCAAGGCCCTCATGGACACAAACACACATTAGGGCCCATCTTCAGGAAAGTCCATTTCAACTCAGCAACCCAGGTTGCTCCCGCAGAGGGATCCGATCTCAACTGTATTCTGGCTAGTAGACAAGTGGATTGCGAGGCGGGCTTGCCTGATATCCATCCTCCAAGGGTGCTCTGGAGTCATTCCATATGGGATGTCCTGGAGCTGCCCAACAGGTCTCAATTGTCACACAGAAGGAATCATTGAAGGGGGCATCCCACCACTCCCACGTCGGAAAACCTCCATGGCCTTGAGATTCCGCTCTGTTCATGAAGGGGTAGTCATGCACAGAAACTCCAACCTGAGCCAATGTCTGATCCTCGCCATGACTTCAGATGCTTAAGGTTTTGGTTGCGACTGCAGGGGGTACCAGCCGTGCCCTCGGCCTGAAACTCAAGTCTAGCTTGTGTTCTCAGACTTCTGTCCTCACACTCCTGGCCCAGAAGCCCAAAAGTTTGGCAATTCCGGACCCACAATGCAGCACTCTGCCTGCCCTCTAGAAAAAATATCTTGCCTAATGAGGTGCCCAGGCACCTCAAATGAGGATAAACCTACACGGCACTCGACTGTACCCAAATTATATAGTCTAACCTGGGCACTAATGCACTGTCTGACACAACCTGAGCCAGAACCTCCTGACCATCACCCAGGAGGCTGACCGCACACTGAGCATATCAGACGCGCCATCGCCTTAGGTCGTCATCTCTTCCCAACTACGATTATTCAGGCTTCAGAACCTATACCTTATGTCCAATCACTGCTCACGATTGAAAATGATGCAGAAATCAGAACACCTCCCCATTGCAAGAGACCTTGTTATTGGCATGTTGTGCAAGGTCCAGTGTAGTTGAAACCAGTGTGGCCCATGAGGCCCCGCCCATGCTCGCGGGCCACATTTGTCACAAACACACATTTGACCCTCAGCCTGAGCCTAGTCCTCAAGTAAGGCCGCTCAGTGGCTGGATGAAGAAACAGCTTATTGGGCCTGCCATGCCCCTAGGCCCCAAATTTTTAACCATAGTTTGGGTTTTCCCTTCACTCTTCCCCAGGGCTCTGCTTTAGAATACTTCTTTTGTTCGGACACCTGAGGTAATAAACCTGAAAGGAGACCTCCCATCCCACAGATTGACGAAAAATAATTGGGACCGCCCCAATCCACAGAGAGGATATTCGTCCATGGCCCATGAGGCCTCCCCACATTCCACGGCCATCATTGATATAAAATCCAGAGACAAAACCCTGAGCAAGTGCCTCAGACTCGCTCTTTCTTCATATCCTGAAGAGTTCTTCTCATGGTTTGTAGATTGGGCCTGCCATACCTACGTCCCCAAACCTAAGGTGAGTTTGTGTTTTCAGACTTCTGTCCTCAAAGTCCTGGGCCACACAGCCTCCAGGCTGGGGCCCCTGGAGCCACACATTCGGACTGTGCCTACCCAATCCATGGGAATTCTGCCCATTCCATTGTCCAAAATCTTACAAATTGGGAGAACTCTCCAAAGTCCCCGAGGCAATCCCAATAGTGTAGGTCTCCAGGGACAAACAAGGGTGGTCTGACACCAGGTGAGCATCTACCTCCACTCATTCCATAGACGGATATCCCCAGAGAAGAAGATTGAACCAGACAGGATCCTAGGCAATAATCAGATCCATTGCTTTGGTTTACAGGCATGTCTCCTCAAGGGCCTGGATTCCAAGACCAGCATAAGGGTTTTCCTGAGGCACCCATCAGAACAAATCTCCTCTTCACAAGGAAACTTGTGCATGGGAGCTATGTCAAAAGCTTAGGAGAATACTTCAGGGTCCCGGTGCCACCGCCCCATTCCAAGGCCCTCATGGACACAAACACACTTTAGGCCCCATCCTCAGGAAAGTCCATTTCAACTCAGCCACCCCGGTTGCTCCCGCAGAGCCATCCGATCTCAACTGTATTGTTGCTAGGAGACAATTGGAATGAGAGGCGGGCTTCCGAGCATCCATCCTCGAACGGTGCTCCGGAGTCATTCCATATGGGATGTCCTGGAGCTGCCCAACAGGTCTCAATTGTCCCGCAGAAGGAATCCTTGAAGGGGGCATCACACAACTCCCATCGTGGGAAAAGCTCCATGGCCTTGAGTTTCCGCTCCTTTCATGAAGGGGCAGTCATGCACAGAAACTCCAACCTGAGCCAACATCTGATCCTCGCCGTGACTTCAGATGCTTGAGATATTGTTTCCGATCTGCAGGGGGTACCTACCGTGCCCTGGGCCTGAAGCCCAAGTCTATCTTGTGTTCTCAGACTTCTGTCCTCAAACTCCTGGCCCAGAAATCCTCCATTTTGGCAATTCCGGACCCACAATGCAGCACTCTGCCTGCCCTCTAAAAAAAATATCTTGCCTAATCAGGTGCCCAGGCACCTCATATGAAGATAAACCTACAGGGCACTCGACTGTACCCAAATTATATAGTCTAACTTGGGCACTAGTGCACTGTCTGACACAACCTGAGCCAGAACCTCCTGACCAACACCCAGGCAGTTGACCGCACACTGAGCATATCAGACGCGCCATCGCCTTAGATCGTCATCTCTTCCCAACTCTGATTTTTCAGGCTTCAGAACCTAGACCTTATCTCCACCACGGCCCAGGGTTGAAAATGATGCAGAAATCAGAACACCTTCCCCATGGCAAGAGACCTTGTGATTGGCATGTTGTCCAAGTTCCAGTGTAGTTGAAACCAGATTGGCCCATGATGCACCGCCCATGCTCGAGTGCCACATTGGTCACAAACACACACTGTGACCCGCAGCCTGAGCCAGGCTTCAAGTAAGGCCTCTCAGTGGCTGGATGAAGAGACAGCTTATTGTGCCTGCCTTGCCTCTAGGCCCCAATTTTTAACCATATTTTGGGTTTTCCCTTCACTCTTCCCCAGGGCTCTGCTTTGGAATTCCTCTTTTGTTCAGACACCTGAGATAATAAACCTGAAAGTATACCTCCCATCCCACAGATTGACGAATAACAATTGGGATCGGGCCAAATCCACAGAGAGGAAGATTCGTGCATGGCCCATGAAACCTCCCCACATTCCACGGCCATCGTTGATATAAGCCCAAAAGTTTGGCAATTCCGGACCCACAATGCAGCACTCTGCCTTCCCTCTAGAAAAAAATGATTGCCTCAAGAGCTGCCCAGGCACATTCAATGAGGTTAAACCTCCACAGCACTCGACTTTACCCAAATTATATAGTCTAACCTGGGCACTAATGCACTGTCGGACACAACCTGAGCCCGGACCTCCTGACCAGACCGCACACTGAGCACATAAGACCCGCCATGGCCTTAGGTCATCATCTCTTCCTTACCTCAGTTTTCAGGCCTCAGAACCGAGACATTATTTCCCCTCACTGCCCAGAGGTGAGTGTGATGCAGAAATCAGAACACCACCTTACCCATTGTAAGAAACCTTGTGGTTGGCACGTTGTCCAACGTTCAGTGTAGGAGAAACCAGCATTCACCCTGAGGCCCCGCCCATTCTTGAGTGTGACAAGGGCATAAACACGCATTGTGACCCTCAGCATGAGTCCTGTCCTCTAGTCAGTCCTCTCAGTGACTGGACCATTAGATGTCATAATGGGCTTGATATGTCCCTAAGCCCCAATTTTTAACCAGATTTCTGATTGTCCAGTCACCCCCCCCCAGGGCTCTACTCTGGAATCCCTCATTTGGTGGGACACCTGAGGTTAAAAAGAAAACAACATAAAAAAAAAACGGACTTCATCCATCCCATCCCACAGAGTGACCCCATATGATTTGGACTGGGCCAAACCACCAGGGAGTAAGACTCGTCCATTTCCAATGAAGTCACCCAGAAATTTCAGGACCATGAGTGACACAATATCCAGAGACAAAAACTTGAGCAAGAACCTCACACTCGCCCTTTTCTCAAATCCCGAAAAGTTCTCCTCATGGTCTGTAGATAAGTCCTGCCATACCTATGACCTGAAACATAAGCCAAGTTTGTGCTTTCAGACAACTGTCCAAACAGCCCTGGCCTACACAACCTACAGGCTCAGGCCCCTGGAGCCAAACCTGAGGACTGTACTTGCCCTCTCCAAGGGAACTGTGTGTGCCCATTCCAATGGCCACATCCCTTCTAATAGGATAAACCTCCAAAGTCCCTGATTCATCTCATTAGTGGTGGCTTCCCAGGTCAAAAAGGGGCAATGTGAGCCCATCTGAGCACCTACCTGTACTCAGACCCATAGAAAGATGTCCCCAGAGGTAAAAAGGAAAGAACAGGCCCCTAGGCACTAATCATATCCATTGCTTTGGTTTACAGGCATCTCTCCTCAGAGGCCTGGATTTCAAAACCAGCATATGGCTGTTTCTTGACTCACCGATCAGAAAACATCTCATCTACATAAGGGAAACCTGCACTTTGGAGCTGTGTCAAAGCCTCTGTTTAGGAGAACCCTTCAGGACCCCAGTGACACGGCTTCATTCCAAGGTCACCATAGACACAAAAGCACATTAGGACCCATCCATAGGAGAGTCCATTTCAACTCAGCCTCCTCAGTTGCTCCCCCAGATCCAGCAGATCTAACTTGTCTTGTGTCTAGGAGACAATTGGAATGCGAGGTGGGCTACCCAGCCATGCATCTTTAGAACCCTGCTCAGAATCATTGGCGGAGCCAAACAGCAGATCGCAATTGTCCTGCAGAAGACACTTTGCAGTTCGGAGATTCTCACAAATCCCATCGTGGGAAAACCCCCATGGCCTCGTGATGCCCCCCCTTCGTGAATGGGCCATCAGGGACAGAAACACCAACTTGAGGGATCGTCTGATCCTCGCCCTGACTTCAGATGCACGAGATCTCGATTCAGGTCTGTAAATTGTGCCATCGCTGATACAAAATCCAGAGACAAAAACCTGAGCAAGAGCCTCAGACTCGCACTTTCTTCATATCCTGAAGAGTTCTTCTCATGGTTTGTAGATCGGGCCTGCCATACCTACGTCCCCAAACCTAAGCTGAGTTTGTGTTTTCAGACTTCTGTCCTCAAAGTCCTGGGCCACACACCCTCATGCTGGAGCCTCTGAAGCCACACATTAGGACTGTGCCTACAAATCCATGGGAATTCTGCCCATTCCATTGTCCAAAATCGTACAAATTAGGAGAAACCTCCAAAATCCCTGAGGCCATCCCAATTTTGTAGGTCGCCCGGACCAAACAAGGGCTGTCTGACACCAGCTGATAATCTACCTCCACTCATACCATACATGGATGTCCCCAGAGGAGAAGATTGAACCAGACAGGACCCTAGGCCATAATAGGATCCATTGCCTTGGTTTACAGGCATGTCTCCTCAAAAGCTTGATTCCAATACGAGCATAGGGGTTTTGCTGAGGCACCCAGCAGAACTCATCTCATCTCCACAAGGAAACCTGTGCATGGGAGCCATGTCCAAAGCATAGGAGAGTACTTCAGGGTCCCGGTACCACCGCCCCATTCCAGGGCCCTCATGGACACAAAAACACATTAGGACCCATCCTCAGGAAAGTCCATTTCAACACAGCCACCCCGGTTGCTCCCGCAGAGCCATCAGATCTAAACTGTCTTATTGCTAGTAGACAATTGGTGTGCAAGGCGGGCTTCCCAGGCATCCATCCTCGAACGGTGCTCTGGAGTCATTCCATAAGGGATGTCCTGGAGCTGTCCAACAGGTCTCAATTGTCCCGCAAAAGGAATCCTTGAAGGGGGCATCCCACAACTCCCAACGTGGGAAATCCTCAATGGCCTCGAGATTCCACTCCCTTCATGAAGCGGCCGTCATGCACGGAAACTCCAACCTGAGCCAACGTCTGATCCTGGCCCTGACTTCAGATTCATGAGTATTGGTTCAGATCTGCAGGGGGTACCTGCCATGCCCTCGCCCTGAAACCCAAGTCTAGCTTGTCTTCTCAGAATTCCGTCCTCACACTCCTGGCCCCGAAGCCCTCAAGTTTGGCAATTCCGGACCCACAATGCAGCACTCTGCCTGCCCCCTAGAAAAAAAATTATTGCATCATGAGCTGTATAGGCACCTTCAATGATGATAAACCTCCACAGCACACGACTTCACACAAATTATATAGTCTAACCTGGGCACTAATGCACTGTCGGACACAACCTGAGCCCGGACCTCCTGACCAACACCCGGAAAGCACAGAGCACACTGAGCACATAAGACCCGCCATGGCCTTAGGTCCTCATCTCTTCCCTACCTCAGTTTTCAGGCCTCAGAACCGAGACATTATCTCCAATCACTGCCCAGGGGTGAGTGTGATGCAGAAATCAGAACACCTCCTTACCCATGGTAAGAAACCTTGTGGTTGGCACGTCGTCCAACGTTCAGTGTAGGAGAAACCAGCATTCACCCTGAGGCCCCGCCCAATCCTGAGTGCGACAAGGGCATAAACACGCATTGTGACCCTCAGCATGAGTACTGTCCTCTAGTAAGTCCTCTCAGTGACTGGACCATTAGATGTCATAATGGGCTTGATATGTCCCTAGGCGCCAATTTTTAACCAGATTTCTGAATGTCCAGTCACCCCCCCCAAGGGCGCTACTCAGGAATCCCTCATTAGGTGAGACACCTGAGGGTAAAAAGAAAACAACATCAAAAAAAAAAAAAAACGGACCTCTTCCATCCCACAGAGTGACCCCAAACGCTTTAGCCTGGTCCAAACCACCAGGGAGTAAGACTCGTCCATTTCCCATGAAGTCACCCAGAAA
The DNA here is from genome assembly GCF_964662115.1 of Mustela nivalis. NCBI lineage: Eukaryota > Metazoa > Chordata > Mammalia > Carnivora > Mustelidae > Mustela > Mustela nivalis. Next base: position 690,847 of record NW_028136459.1, on the reverse strand, counting down.
TTTCACGACCATGAGTGACACGATATCCAGAGACAAAAACTTGAGCAAGAGCCTCACACTCGCCCTTTTCTCAAATCCCGAAAAGTTCTCCTCATGGTCTGTAGATAAGTCCTGCCATACCTATGACCTGAAACATAAGCCAAGTTTGTGTTTTCAGACAACTGTCCAAACAGCCCTGGCCTACACAACCTATAGGCTCAGGCCCCTGGAGCCAAACCTGAGGACTGTACTTGCCCTCTCCAAGGGAATTGTGTGTGCACATTCCAATGGCCACATCCCTTCTAATAGGATAAACCTCCAAAGTCCCTGATCCATCTCATTAGTGGTAACTTCCCAGGTAAAACAGGGGCAATCTGAGCCCATCTGAGCACCTACCTGTACTCAGACCCATAGACAGATGTCCCCAGAGGTAAAAAGGAAAGAACAGGCCCCTAGGCACTAATCATATCCATTGCTTTGGTTTCCAGACATCTCTCCTCAGAGGCCTGGATTTCAAAACCAGCATATGGCTGTTTCTTGACTCACCCATTACAAAACATCTCATCTACACATGAGAAACTTGCACGTTGGAGCTGTGTCAAAGCATCTGTTTAGGAGAACATTTCAGGGCCCCAGTGCCACCGCTTCATTCCAAGGTCTCCATAGACACAAAAGCACATTAGGACCCATCCATAGGAGAGTCCATTTCAACTCAGCCTCCTCGGTTGCTCCCCCAGATCCAGCAGATCTAACCTGTCTTGTGTCTAGGAGACAATTGGAATGCGAGGTGGGCTACCCAGCCATGAATCCTTAGAACCCTGCTCAGAATCATTGGCCTGGAGCCAAACAGCAGGTCTCAATTGTCCTGCAGAAGACACTTTGCAGTTTGGAGCTTCTAACACTCATGGTGGGAAAACCCCCATGGCCTCGTGATGCCCCCCCTTCGTGAAGGGGCCATCAGGGACAGAAACACCAACTTGAGCGATCGTCTGATCCTCGCCCTGACTTTAGATGCACGAGATCTCGATTCAGGTCTGTAGATTGTGCCATCGCTGATACAAAATCCAGAGACAAAAACCTGAGCAAGCGCCTCAGACTCGCACTTTCTTCATATCCTGAAGAGTTCTTCTCATGGTTTGTAGATCGGGCCTGCCATACCTACGTCCCCTTCCTAAGCTGAGTTTGTGTTTTCAGACTTCTGTCCTCAAGTCCTGGGCCACACACCCTCCAGGCTGGGGCCCCTGGAGCCACACATTAGGACTGTGCCTACCAATCCATGAGAATTCTGCCCATTCCATTGTCCAAAATCCTACAAATTAGGAGAAACCTCCAAAGTCCCTGAGGCCATCCCAATAGTGTAGGTCGCCCGGAACAAACAAGGGCTGTCTGACACCAGCTGATAATCGACCTCCACTCATACCATAAATGGATGTCCCCAGAGGAGAAGATTGAACCAGACAGGACCCTAGGCCATAATAGGATCCATTGCCTTGGTTTACACGCATGTCTCCTCAAAGCCTGATTCCAATATGAGCATAGGGGTGTTGCTGAGGCACCCAGCAGAACTCATCTCATCTCCACAAGGAAACCTGTGCAGGGGAGCCATGTCCAAAGCATAGGAGAGAACTTCAGGGTCCCGGTGCCACCGATCCTTTCCAAGGCCCTCATGGACACAAAAACACATTAGGACCCATCCTCAGGAAAGTCCATTTCAACTCAGCCACCCCGGTTGCTCCTGCAGAGCCATCAGATCTAAACTGTCTTGTTGCTAGGAGACAATTGGAATGCGAAGCTGGCTTCCAGGCATCCATCCTCGAACGGTGCTCTGGAGTCATTCCATATGGGATGTCCTGGAGCTGTCCAACAGGTCTCAATTGTCCCGCAGAAGGAATCCTTGAAGGGGGCATCCCACAACTCCCAACGTGGGAAAACCTCAATGGCCTTGAGATTCCACTCCTTTCATGAAACGGCCCTCATGCACAGAAACTCCAACCTGAGCCAACGTCTGATCCTCCCCCTGATTCAGATGCATGAGTATTGGTTCAGATCTGCAGGGGTACTTGCCGTGCCCTCGCCCTGAAACCCAAGTCTAGCTTGTCTTTTCAGACTTCCGTCCTCACACTCCTGGCCCCGAAGCCCTCATGTTTGGCAATTCCGGACCCACAATGCAGCACTCTGCCTGCCCTCTAGAAAAAAATTATTGCCTCATGAGCTGCCCAGGCACCTTCAATGAGGATAAACCTCCACAGCACTGGACTTTACCCTAAGTATATATTCTAACCTGGGCCTTAATGCACTGTCGAACACAACCTGAGCCCGAACCTCCCGACCAAGATCCGGAAAGCAGACCGCACACTGAGCACATAAGACCCGCCATGGCCTTAGGTCCTCATCTCTTCCCTACCTCAGTTTTCAGGCCTCAGAACCGAGACATTATCTCCAATAACTGTCCAGGGGTGAGTGTGATGCAGAAATCAGAACACCTCCTTACACACGGTAAGAAACCTTGTGGTTGGCACGTCGTCCAACGTTCAGTGTAGGAGAAACCAGCATTCACCCTGAGGCCCCGCCCAATCTTGAGTGAGACAAGGGCATAAACACGCATTGTGACCCTCAGCATGAGTCCTGTCCTCTAGTAAGTCCTCTCAGTGACTGGACCATTAGATGTCATAATGGGCTTGATATGTCCCTAGGCGCCAATTTTTAACCAGATTTCTGAATGTCCAGTTACCCCCCCCCCAGTGCTCTACTCAGGAATCCCTCATTGGTGAGACACCTGAGGTTAAAAAGAAAACAACATCAAAAAAAAAAAAAACGGACTTCTTCCATCCCACAGAGTGACCCCAAACGCATTGGACTGGTCCAAACCACCAGGGAGTAAGACTCGTCCATTTCCCATGAAGTCACCCAGAAATTTCACGTCCATGAGTGACACGATATCCAGAGACAAAAACGTGAGCAAGAGCCTCACACTGGCCCTTTTCTCAAATCCCGAAAAGTTCTCCTCATGGTCTGTAGATAAGTCCTGCCATACCTATGACCTGAAACATAAGCCAAGTTTGTGTTTTCAGACAACTGTCCAAACAGCCCTATCCTACACAACCTACAGGCTCAGGCACCTGGAGCCGAACCTGAGGACTGTACTTGCCCTCTCCAAGGGAATTGTGTGTGCCCATTCCAATGGCCACATCCCTTCTAATAGGATAAACCTCAAAGGCCCTGATCCATCTCATTTGTGGTGGCTTCCCAGGTAAAACAGGGGCAATCTGAGCCCATCTGAGCACCTACCTGTACTCAGACCCATAGACAGATGTCCCCAGAGGTAAAAAGGAAAGAACAGGCCCCTAGGCACTAATCATATCTATTGCTTTGGTTTCCAGACATCTCTCCTCAGAGGCCTGGATTTCAAAACCAGCATATGGCTGTTTCTTGACTCACCCATCAGAAAACATCTCATCTACCCATGGGAAACTTGCACGTTGGAGCTGTGTCAAAGCCTCCGTTCAGGAGAACCCTTCAGGACCCCAGTGCCACCGCTTCATTCCAAGGTCTCCATAGACACAAAAGCACATTAGGACCCATCCATAGGAGAGTCCATTTCAACTCAGCCTCCTCGGTTGCTCCCCCAGATCCAGCAGATCTAATTTGTCTTGTGTCTAGGAGACAATTGGAATGCGAAGTGGGCTACCCAGCCATGCATCCTTAGAACCCTGCTCAGAATCATTGGCCTGGAGCCAAACAACAGGTCTCAATTGTCCTGCAGAAGACACTTTGCAGTTTGGAGCTTCTAACACTCATCGTGGGAAAACCCCCATGGCCTCGTGATGCCCCCCCCTTCTTGAAGGGGCCATCAGGGACAGAAACACCAACTTGAGCAATCATCTGATCCTCGCCCTGACTTCAGATGCACGAGATCTCGATTCAGGTCTGTAGATTGTGCCATCGCTGATACAAAATCCAGAGGCAAAAACCTGAACAAGCGCCTCAGACTCGCACTTTCTTCATATCCTGAAGAGTTCTTCTCATGGTTTGTAGATCGGGCCTGCCATACCTACGTCCCCAAACCTAAGCTGAGTTTGTGTTTTCAGACTTCTGTCCTCAAGTCCTGGGCCACACACCCTCCAGGCTGGGGCCCCTGGAGCCACACATTAGGACTGTGCCTACCAATCCATGAGGATTCTGCCCATTCCATTGTCAAAAATCCTACAAATTAGGAGAAACCTCCAAAGTCCCTGAGGCCATCCCAATAGTGTAGGTCGCCCGGAACAAACAAGGGCTGTCTGACACCAGCAGATAATCTACCTCCACTCATACCATAAATGGATGTCCCCAGAGGAGAAGATTGAACCAGACAGGACCCTAGGCCATAATAGGATCCATTGCCTTGGTTTACACGCATGTCTCCTCAAAAGCCTGATTCCAATATGAGCAAAGGGGTGTTGCTGAGGCACCCAGCAGAACTCATCTCGTCTCCACAAGGAAACCTGTGCATGGGAGCCATGGCCAAAGCATAGGAGAGAACTTCAGGGTCCCGGTGCCACCGATCCATTCCAAGGCCCTCATGGTCACAAAAATACATTAGGACCCATCCTCAGGAAAGTCCATTTCAACTCAGCCACCCCGGTTGCTCCCGCAGAGCCATCAGATCTAAACTGTCTTGTTGCTAGGAGACAATTGGAATGCGAAGCTGGCTTCCAGGCATCCATCCTCGAACGGTGCTCTGGAGTCATTCCATATGGGATGTCCTGGAGCTGTCCAACAGGTCTCAATTGTCCCGCAGAAGGAATCCTTGAAGGGGGCATCCCACAACTCCCAAAGTGGGAAAACCTCAATGGCCTCGAGATTCCACTCCTTTCATGAAACGGCCATCATGCATGGAAACCAACCTGAGCCAACGTCTGATCCTCCCCTGATTCAGACGCATGAGTATTGTTTCAGATCTGCAGGGGTAACCTGCCGTGCCCTCGCCCTGAAACCCAAGTCTAGCTTGTCTTTTCAGACTTCCGTCCTCACACTCCTGGCCCCGAAGCCCTCATGTTTGGCAATTCCGGACCCACAATGCAGCACTCTGCCTGCCTCTAGAAAAAAATTATTGCCTCATGAGCTGCCCAGGCACCTTCAATGAGGATAAACCTCCGCAGCACTCGACTTTACCCAAATTAAATATTCTAACCTGGGCACTAATGCAATGTCGGACAGAACCTGAGCCCGGACCTCCTGACCAACACCCGGAAAGCAGACCGCACACTGAGCACATAAGACCCACCATGGCCTTAGGTCATCATCTCTTCCCTACCTCAGTTTTCAGGCCTCAGAACCGAGACATTATCTCCAATCACTGCCCAGGGGTGAGTGTGATGCAGAAATCAGAACAACTCCTTACCCACGGTAAGAAAGCTTGTGGTTGGCACGTCGTCCAACGTTCAGTGTAGGAGAAACCAGCATTCACCCTGAGGCCCCGCCCATTCTTGAGTGGGACAAGGGCATAAACACGCATTGTGACCCTCAGCATGAGTCCTGTCCTCTAGTAAGTCCTCTCAGTGACTGGACCATTAGATGTCATAATGGGCTTGATATGACCCTAGGCCCAATTATTAACCAGATTTCTGATTGTCCAGTCACCCCCCCAGGGCTCTACTCTGGAATCTCTCATTTGGTGGGACACCTGAGGTTAAAAAGAAAACAACATCAAAAAAAAAAAACGGACTTCTTCCTTCCCACAGAGTGACCCCAAACTCTTTAAACTGGTCCAAACCACCAGAGAGTAAGACTCGTCCATTTCCCATGAAGTCACCCAGAAATTTCACGACCATGAGTGACACGATATCCAGAGACAAAAACTTGAGCAAGAGCCTCACACTCGCCCTTTTCTCATATCCCGAAAAGTTCTCCTCATGGTCTGTAGATAAGTCCTGCCATACATGACCTGAAACATAAGCCAAGTTTGTGCTTTCAGACAACTGTCCAAACAGCCCTGGCCTACACAACCTATAGGCTCAGGCCCCTGGAGCGAAACCTGAGGACTGTACTTGCCCTCTCCAAGGGAATTGTGTGTGCCCATTCCAATGGCCACATCCCTTCTAATAGGATAAACCTCTAAAGTCCCTGATCCATCTCATTAGTGGTGGCTTTCCAGGTAAAACAGAGGCAATCTGAGCCGATCTGAGCACCTACCTGTACTCAGACCCATAGACAGATGTCCCCAGAGGTAAAAAGGAAAGAACAGGCCCCTAGGCACTAATCATATCCATTGCTTTGGTTTCCAGGCATCTCTCCTCAGAGGCCTGGATTTCAAAACCAGCATATGGCTGTTTCTTGACTCACCCATCAGAAAACATCTCATCTACCCATGGGAAACTTGCACGTTGGAGCTGTGTCAAAGCCTCTGTTTAGGAGAACCCTCAGGACCCCAGTGCCACCACTTCATTCCAAGGTCTCCATCGACACAAAAGCACATTAGGACCCATCCATAGGAGAGTCCATTTCAACTCAGCCTCCTCGGTTGCTCCCCCAGATCCAGCAGATCTAATTTGTCTTGTGTCTAGGAGACAATTGGAATGCGAGGTGGGCTACCCAGCCATGCATCCTTAGAACCCTGCTCAGAATCATTGGCCTGGAGCCAAACAACAGGTCTCAATTGTCCTGCAGAAGACACTTTGCAGTTTGGAGCTTCTCACAAATCCCATCGTGGGAAAACCCCCATAGCCTCGTGATGCCCCCACTTCGTGAATGGGCCATCAGGGACAGGAACACCAACTTGAGCGATCGTCTGATCCTCGCCCTGACTTCAGATGCACGAGATCTCGATTCAGGTCTGTAGATTGTGCCATCGCTGATACAAAATCCAGAGACAAAAACCTGAGCAAGCACCTCAGACTCGCACTTTCTTCATATCCTGAAGAGTTCTTCTCATGGTTTGTAGATCGGGCCTGCCATACCTACGTCCCCAAACCTAAGCTGAGTTTGTGTTTTCAGACTTCTGTCCTCAAAGTCCTGGGCCACACACCTTCCAGGCTGGGGCCCCTGGAGCCACATATTAGGACTGTGCCTACCAATCCATGAGAATTCTGCCCATTCCATTGTCCAAAATCGTACAAATTAGGAGAAACCTCCAAAGTCCCTGAGGCCATCACAATAGTGTAGGTCGCCCGGAACAAACAAGGGCTGTCTGACACCAGCTGATAATCTACCTCCACTCATACCATAAATGGATGTCCCCATAGGAGAAGATTGAACCAGACAGGAACCTAGGCCATAATAGGATCCATTGCCCTGGTTTACAGGCATGTCTCCTCAAAAGCCTGATTCAAATACGAGCATAGGGGTTTTACTGAGGCACCCAGCAGAACTCATCTCGTCTCCACAAGGAAACCTGTGCATGGGAGCCATGTCCAAAAAATAGGAGAGTACTTCAGTGTCCCGGTGCCACCGCCCCATTCCAAGGCCCTCATGGACACAAAAACACATTAGGACCCATCCTCAGGAAAGTCCATTTCAAATCAGCCACCACGGTTGCTCCCGCAGAGCCGTCAGATCTAACCTGTCTTGTCCTAGGAGACAATTGGATTGCGAGGTGGGCTACCCAGCCATAGATCCTTAGAACCCTGCGCAGAATCATTGGCCTGGAGCCAAACAACAGGTCTCAATTGCCCTGCAGAAGACACTTTGCAGTTTGGAGCTTCTCACAATCCCATCGTGGGAAAACCCCCATGGCCTCGTGATGCCCCCCCTTCGTGAAGGGGCCATCAGGGACAGGAACACCAACTTGAGCGATCGTCTGATCCTCGCCCTGACTTCAGATGCACGAGATCTCGATTCAGGTCTGTAGATTGTGCCATGGCTGATACAAAATCCAGAGACAAAAACCTGAGCAAGCACCTCAGACTCGCACTTTCTTCATATCCTGAAGAGTTCTTCTCATGGTTTGTAGATCGGGCCTGCCATACCTACGTCCCCAATCCTAAGCTGAGTTTTTGTTTTCAGTCTTCTGTCCTCAAAGTCCAGGGACACACACCCTCCAGGCTGGGGCCCCTGGAGCCACACATTAGGACTGTGCCTACCAATCCATGGGAATTCTGCCCATTCCATTGTCCAAAATCGTACAAATTAGGAGAAACCTCCAAAGTACCTGAGGCCTTTCCAATCGTGTAGGTTGCCCGGAACAAACAAGGGCTGTCTGACACCAGCTGATAATCTACCACCACTCATACCATAAATGGAAGTCCCCAGAGGAGAAGATTGAACCAGACAGGACCCTAGGCCATAATAGGATCCATTGCCTTGGTTTACAGGCATGTCTCCTCAAAAGCCTGATTCAAATACGAGCATAGGGCTTTTGCCTAGGCACCCAGCAGAACTCATCTCGTCTCCACAAGGAAACCTGTGCATGGGAGCCATGTCCAAAGCATAGGAGAGTACTTCAGGGTCCCGGTGCCACCGCCCCATTCCAAGGCCCTCATGGACACAAAAACACATTAGGACCCATCCTCAGGAAAGTCCATTTCAACTCAGCCACCCCGGTTGCTCCCGCTGAGCCATCAGATCTAAACTGCCTTTTTGCTAGGAGACAATTGGAATGCAAGGCGGGCTTCCAAGGCATCCATCCTCGAACAGTGCTCTGGAGTCATTCCATATGGGATGTCCTGGAGCTGTCCAACAGGTCTCTATTGTCCCGCAGAAGGAATCCTTGAAGGGGGCATCCCACAACTCCCAACGTGGGAAAACCTGAATGGCCTCGAGATTCCACTCCCTTCATGAAGCGGCCGTCATCCACGGAAACTCCCACCTGAGCCAACGTCTGATCCTCGCCCTGACTTCAGATGCATTAGTATTGTTTCAGATCTGCAGGGGGTACGTTCCGTGCCCTCGCCCTGAAACCCAAGTCTTGCTTCTCTTCTCAGACTTCCGTCCTCACACTCCTGGCCCCGAAGCCCTCAAGTTTGGCAATTCCAGACCCACAATGCAGCACTCTGCCTTCCCTCTAGAAAAAAATTATTGCCTCATGAGCTGCCCAGGCACCTTCAATGAGGATAAACCTCCACAGCACTCGACTTCACCCAAATGATATAGTCTAACCTGGGCACTAATACACTGTCGGACACAACCTGAGCCCGGACCTCCTGACCAACACCCGGAAAGCAGTCCACACACTGAGCATATAAGACCACCTTGTCCTTAGGTCATCCTCTCTTCCCTACCTCAGTTTTTAGGCCTCAGAACCGAGACATTATCTCCAATCACTGCCCAGGGGTGAGTTGATGCAGAAATCAGAACACCTCCTTACCCATACTAAGAAACCTTGTGTTTGGCACGCCGTCCAACATTCAGTGTAGAAGAAACCAGCATTCACACTGAGGCCCCGCCCATTCTTGAGTGCGACAAAAGCATAACAACGCATTGTGACCCTCAGCATGAGTCCTGTCCTCTAGTAAGTCCTCTCAGTGACTGGACCATTAGTTGTCATAATGGGCTTGATATGTCCCTACGCCCCAATTTTTAACCAGATTTCTGAATGTCCAGTCACCACCCCCCCAGGGCTCTACTCTGGAATCCCTAATTTGGTGGGACACCTGAGGTTAAATAGAAAACAACATCAAAAAAAAAAAAAACGGACTTCTTCCATCCCACAGAGTGACCCCAAACGCTTTGGACTGGTCCAAACCACCAGGGAGTAAGACTCGTCCATTCCCCATGAAGTCACCCATAAATTTCACGACCATGAGTGACACGATATCCAGAGACAAAAACTTGAGCAGGAGCCTCACACTCGCCCTTTCCTCAAATCCCGAAAAGTTCTCCTCATGGTCTGTAGTTTAAGTCCTGCCATACCTATGACCTGAAACATAAGCCAAGTTTGTGCTTTCAGACAACTGTCCAAACAGCCCTGGCCTACACAACCTACAGGCTCAGGCCACTGGAGCCAAACCTGAGGACTGTACTTGCCCTCTCCAAGGGAATTGTGTGTGCCCATTCCAATGGCCACATCCCTTCTAATAGGATAAATCTCCAAAGTCCCTGATCCATCTCAATAGTGGTGGCTTCCCAGGTAAAACAGGGGCAATCTGAGCCCATCTGAGCACCTACCTGTACTCAGACCCATAGACAGATGTCCCCAGAGGTAAAAAGGAAAGAACAGGCCCCTAGGCACTAATCATATCCATTGCTTTGGTTTCCAGGCATCTCTCCTCAGAGGCCTGGATTTCAAAACCAGCATATAGCTCTTTCTTGAGTCACCCATCAGAAAACATCTCATCTACCCATGGGAAACTTGCACGTTGGAGCTGTGTCAAAGCCTCTGTTTAGAAGAACCCTTCAGGGCCCCAGTGCCCCCGCTTCATTCCAAGGTCTCCATAGACACAAAAGCACATTAGGACCCATCCAAAGGAGAGTCCATTTGAACTCAGCCTCCTCGGTTGCTCCCCCAGATCCAGCAGATAACCTGTCTTGTTTCTAGGAGACAATAGGAATGCGAGGTGGGCTACCCAGCCATGCATCCTTAGAACCCTGCTCAGAATCATTGGCCGGAGGGGAAAAAAAGGACTCAAATGTCCTCGGAAGACACTTTGCAGTTTGGAGCTTCTCACAACTCCCATCGTGGGAAAACCCCCATGGCCTCGTGATGCCGCCCCTTCGTGAAGGGGCCGTCAGGGACAGAAACACCAAATTCAGCGATCGTCTGATCCTCGCCCTGACTTCAGATGCACGAGATCTCGATTCAGGTCTGTAGATTGTGCCGTCGCTGATACAAAATCCAAAGACAAAAACCTGAGCAAGCGCCTCAGACTCGCACTTTCTTCATATCCTGAGGAGTTCTTTTCAAGGTTTGTAGCTCAGGCCTGACATACCTACGTCCCCAAACCTAAGCTGAGTTTGTGTTTTCAGACTTCTGTCCTCAAAGTCCTGCACCACACACCCTCCAGGCTGGGGCCCCTGGAGCCACACATTAGGACTGTGCCTAACAATCCATGGGAATTCTGCCCATTCCATTGTCCAAAATCGTACAAATTAGGAGAAACCTCCAAAGTCCCTGAGGCCATCCCAATAGTGTAGGTCGCCCGGAACAAACAAGGGCTGTCTGACACCAGCTGAAAATCGACCTCCACTCATACCATAAATGGATGTCCCCAAGGAAAAGATTGAACCAGACAGGACCCTAGGCCATAATAGGATCCATTGCCTTGTTTTACAGACATGTCTCCTCAAAAGCCTGATTCAAATACGAGCATAGGGGTTTTGCTGAGGCACCCAGCAGAACTCATCTCGTCTCCACAAGGAAACCTATGCATGGGAGCCATGTCCAAAGCATAGGAGAGTACTTCATGGTCCCGGTGCCACCGCCCCATTCCAAGGCCCTCATGGACACAAAAACACATTACGACCCATCCTCAGGAAAGTCCATTTCAACTCAGCCACCCCGGTTGCTCCCGCAGAGCCGTCATATCTAAACTGTCTTGTTACTAGGAGACAATTGGAATGCGAGGTGGGCTTCCCACCATCCATCCTCGAACGGTGCTCTGGAGTCATTCCATATGGGATGTCCTGGAGCTGTCCAAAAGGTCTCAATTGTCCCGCTAAAGGAATCCTTGAAGGGGGCATCCCAGAACTCCCAAAGTGGGAAAAACTCAATGGCCTCGAGATTCCGCTCCCTTCATGAAGCGGCCTTCATGCACGGAAACTCCAACCTGAGCCAACGTCTGATCCTCGCCCTGACTTCAGATGCATGCGTATTGTTTCAGATCTGCAGGGGGTACCTGCCGTGCCCTCGCCCTGAAACTCAAGTCTAGCTTGTCTTCTCAGACGTCCGTCCTCACACTCCTGGCACGGTAGCCCTCATGTTGGCAAATCCGGACCGACAATGCAGCACTCTGCCTGCCCTCTTGAAAAAAATTATTGCCTCATGAGCTGCCCAGGCACCTTCAATGAGGATAAACCTCCACAGCACTCGACTTCACCCAAATGATATAGTCTAACCTGGGCACTAATGCACTGTCGGACACTACCTGAACCCGGACCTCCTGAACAACACCCAGAAAACAGACCAAACACTGAGCACATAAGACCCGCCATGGCCTTAGGTCATCATCTCTTCCCTACCTCAGTTTTCAGGCCTCAGAACCGAGGCCTGCCCAGGGGTGAGTGTGATGCAGAAATCAGAACACCTCCTTACCCATTGTAAGAAACCTTGTGGCACGTCGTCCAACGTTCAGTGTGTAGGAGAGACCAGCATTCACCCTGAGGCCCCGCTCATTCTTGAGTGCGACTAGGGCATAAACACGCATTGTGACCCTCAGCATGAGTCCTGTCCTCTAGTAAGTCCTCTCAGTGACTGGACCATTAGATGTCATAATGGGCTTGATATGTCCCAGGGCCCAATTTTTAACCATATTTCTGATTGTCCAGTCACCCCCCCCCCAGGGCTCTACTCTGGAATCCATCATTTGGTGAGACACCTGAGGTTAAAGAGAAAACAACATCAAAAAAAAAACAAAACGGACTTATTCCATCCCACAGAGTAACCCAAAACGCTTTGGACTGGGCCAAACCACGAGGGAGTAAGACTCGTCCATTTCCCATGATGTCACCAAGAAATTTCACGACCATGAGTGACACGATATCCAGAGACAAAAACTTGAGCAAGAGCCTCACACTCGCGATTCTCTCAAATCCCGAAAAGTTCTCCTCATGGTCTATAGATAAGTCCTGCCTTACCTATGACCTGAAACATAAGCCAAGTTTGTGTTTTCTGACAACTGTCCAAACAGCCCTGGCCTACACAACCTACAGGCTCAGGCCCCTGGAGCCAAACCTGAGGACTGTATTTGCCCACTCCAAGGGAATTCTATGTGCCCATTCCAATGGCCACAACCCTACTAGTAGGATAACCTCCAAAGTCCCTGAGGCCATCCCAATAGTTGTGGCTTCCCAGGACAAACAGGGCCAATCTGAGCCCATCTGAGCACCTACCTGCACTTAGACCCGTAGACTGATGTCCCCAGAGGTAAAAAGGAACGAACAGGCCCCTAGGCACTAATCGGATCCATTGCTTTGGTTTCCAGGCATCTCTCCTCAGAGGCCTGGATTTCAATACCAGCATATGGCTGTTTCTTGACTCACCCATCGGAACAAATCTCATCTACACATGGGAAACATGCACGTTGGAGCTGTGTCAAAGCCTCTGTTTAGGAGAACCCTTCAGGTCCCCAGGGCCACCGCTTCATTCCAAGGTCTCCATAGACACAAAAACATATTAGGACACATCCGCAGGAGAGTCCATTTCAACTCAGCCTCCTCGGTTGCCCCCCACATCCAGCAGATCTAACCTGTCTTGTTGCTTGGAGACAATTGGAATGCGAGGTGGGCTACCCAGCCATCCATCCTTAGAACCCTGCTCGGAATCATTGGCCTGGAGCCAACCAACAGGTCTCAATTTTCCTGCAGAAGAATCTTTGCAGTTTGGAGCTTCTCACAACTCCCATCGTGGGAAAACCCCCATGTCCTCGTGATCCAACCCCTTCAAGAAAGGGCCATTAGGGCAGAAAGTCCAACCTGAGCGATCGTCTGATCCTTGCCCTGACTTCAGATGCACGAGATCTCGATTGAGGTCTGTAGATTGTGCCTGCCATATCCTCACCCAGAAACCTAGGCCTAGCTTGGGTTCTCAGACTCCGTCCTCAGACTACTGGCCCACAAGCCCTCCAGTTTGGCAATCCAGAACTACAATGCCGCACTCTGCCTGCCCTACAGAAGTAAAACATTACCCTCAGGGCTACCCCGAAACCGCAAATGAGGATCAACCTGCACGCCATTCGGCTGTACCCCAAACATGTAGGCTGACCTGGGCACTATTTACCCTTCTGACCCAGCCTGAGCCTGGACCTCCTGGTCCCACCCAGACAGCTGGCCGCACACTGAGCACATCGGTCCCGCCATGGCTTTAGGTCGTCATCTCTTCCCAACTGCGGTTTTCAGGCTCCAGAACCTAGAACTTATCTCCAACCACTGCCCAAGGTTGAAAATGATGCAGAAATCAGAACTCTTTCCCCATGGCAAGAAACCTTGTGGTTGGCATGTTGTCCAACGTTCAGTGTAGTTGAAACAAGCGTGGCCCATGAGGCCCAGCCCATGCTTGCGGGCCACATTGGTAACAAACACACATTGTGACCCTCAGCCTGAGCCCAGTCCTCAGGTAAGGCCTCTCAGGGCCTATATGAAGAGACAGCATATTGGGCTTGCCATGCTCCTAGGCCCCAATTTTTAACCATAGTTCGGGTTGTCCCTTCACTCTTCCCCAGGGCTCTGCTTTGGAATTCCTCTTATGGTGGGACACCTGAGGTAACACACCTGAAAGGAGTCCTCCCATCCCACAGATTGACGAAAAACAATTGGGATCGGGCCAAATCCACAGAGAGGAAGATTCGTCCATGACCCATGAGACCTCCCCAACATTCCACGGCCATCGCTGAAACAAAATCCAGAGACAAAAGCCTGAGCAAGCGCCTCAGACTCGCTCATTCTTCATATTTGAAGAGTTCTTTTCATGGTTTGTAGATCGGGCGTGCCATACCTACGTCCCCAAACTTAAGCTGAGTTTGTGTTTTCAGTCTTCTGTCCTCAAAGTCCTGGGCCACACTCCCTCCAGGCTGGGGCCCCTGGAGCCACACATTAGGACTGCCCCCACACAATCCATGGGAATTCTGCCCATTCCATTGTCAAAAATTCTACAAATTAGGAGAACCCTCCAAAGTCCCTGAGGCCATCCCAATAGTGTAGGTCGACCGGGAAAAAAAAGGGCGGGTGATACCAGCTGAGCATCTACCTCCACTCATCTACCTCCACTCATACCAAGAAGATTGAACCAGACAGGACCCAAGGCCATTATCGGATCCATTGCTTTGGTTTACAGGCATGTCTCCTCAAAAGCCTGGATTCCAATACCAGCAGAGGGGAATTCCTGAGGCACCCATCAGAACAAATCTCGTCTCCACAAGGAAACTTGTGCATGGGAGCTATGCCAAAGCTTAGGAGAATATTTCAGGGTCCCGGTGCCACCTACCCATTCCAAGGCCCTCATGGACACAAACACACGTTAGGACCCATCCTCTGAAAAGTGCATTTCAACTCAGCCACCCCGGTTGCTCCCGCAGATCCATTAGATCTAAACTGTCTTGTTGCTAGGAGACAATTGGAAGGCGAGGCAGACTTCCCAGGCATCCATCCTCGAACGGTGCTCTGGAGTCATTCCATATGGGATGTCCTGGAGCTGTCCAACAGGTCTCAATTGTCCCGCAGAATGATACCTTGAAGGGGGCATCCCACATCTCCCAACGTGGAAAACCTCCATGGCCTCGAGATTCCGCTCCCTTCATGAAGGGGCCGTCATACACAGAAACTCCAACCTGAGCCAACGTCGGATCCTCGCCCTGACTTCAGATGCATGAGATATTGGTTCAGATCTGCAGGGGGAACCTGCCATGCCCTCACCCTGAATCCGAAGTCTAGCTTGTGTTCTCAGACTTCCGTCCTCACTCTCCTGGCCCCGAAGCCCTCAAGTTTGGCAATTCCGGACCGACAATGAAGCACTCGCCTGCCCTCTAGAAAAAATATATTGCCTAATGAGCTGCCCAGGCAGCTTAAATGAAGATAAACCTACAAGGCACTCGAATGTACCCAAATTATATAGTCTAACCTGGGCACTAATGCACTGTCTGACACAACCTGAGCCCGGACCTGCTGATCAACACCCAGACACCTGACCGCACCCTGAGCACATCAGACCCGCCATGGCCTTAGGTCATCATCTCTTCCCTACCTCAGTTTTCAGGCTTCAGAACCTAGACCTTATCTCCAATCACTGCCCACGGGTGACTGTGATGCAGAAATCAGAACTCGTCCTGACCCATGTCAAGAAACCTTATGGTTGGCATGTTGTCCTACGTTCAGGTTAGGAGAAACCAGCATTCACCCTGAGGCCCCTCCCATTCTTGAGTGCGACGAGAGCATAAAAACGCATTGTGACCTCAGCATGAGTCCTGTCCTCTAGTAAGTCCTCTCAGTGGCTGGACCATTAGATGTCATAATGGGCTTGACATGTCCCTAGTCCCCAATTTTTAACCAGATTTCTGGTTGTCCAGTCGCCCCACCCCAGGGCTCTACTCTGGAATCCCTCATTTGGTGGGACATCTGAGGTTGAAAAACAAAATGAAACAAATCGACAACAACAACAAAAAAACGGACTTCTTCCATCTTCAGAATGACCCCAAACTCTTTGGACGGGACCGAACCCCCAGAGAGTAAGACTCGTCCATTTTCCATGAAGTCACCCGGCAATTTCACGACCATGAGTGACACGATATCCAGAGACAAAAACTTGAGCAAGAGCCTCACACTCGCCCTTTTTTCATATACCGAAGTGTTCTCCTCATGGTCTGTAGATCAGTCCTGCCATATCTGGACCCAAAACATAAGCCGAGTTTGTGTTTTCAGACAACTGTCCAAACAGCTCTGGCCTACACACCCTACAGGCTCAGGGCCCTGGAGCCAAACCTGAGGACTGTACTTGCCCTCTCCAAGGGAATTGTATGTGCCCATTCCAATGGCCACAACCCTACTAATAGGATAACCTCCAAAGTCCCTAAGGCCATCCCAATTGTTGTGGCTTCCCAGGACAAACAGGGGCAATCTGAGCCCATCTGAGCACCTACCTGCACTCAGACCCGTAGACTTATGTCCCCAGAGGTAAAAACGAACGAACAGGCGCCTAGGCACTAATCGGATCCATTGCTTTGGTTTCCAGGCATCTCTCCTCAGAGGCCTGGATCTCAATACCAACATATGGCTGTTTCTTGACTCACCCATCAGAACAAAACTCATCTACACATGGGAAACATGCACGTTGGAGCTCTGTCAAAGCCTCTGTTTAGAACAACCCTTCAGGGCCCCAGGGCCACCGCTTCATTCCAAGGTCTCCATAGACACAAAAACATATTAGGACACATTCACAGGAGAGTCCATTTCAACTCAGCCTCCTCGGTTGCCCCCCACATTCCAGCAGATCTAACCTGTTTTGTTGCTTGGAGACAATTGGAATGCGAGGTGGGCTACCCAGCCATCCATCCTTAGAACCCTGCTCGGAATCGTTGGCCTGGAGCCAACCAACAGGTCTCAATTGTCCTGCAGAAGAATCTTTGCAGTTAGGAGCTTCTCACAACTCCCATCGTGGGAAAACCCCCATGTCCTCGTGATCCAACCCCTTCAGGAAAGGGCCATCAGGGCAGAAAGTCCAACCTGAGCGATCGTCTGATCCTTGCCCTGACTTCAGATGCACGAGATCTCTATTGAGGTCTGTAGATTGTGCCTGCCATATCCTCACCCAGAAACCTAGGCCTAGCTTGGGTTCTCAGACCCCGTCCTCAGACTACTGGCCCACAAGCCCTCCAGTTTGGCAATCCAGAACTACAATGCCGCACTCTGCCTGCCCTACAGAAGTAAAACATTGCCCTCAGGGCGACCCCGAAACCGCAAATGAGGATCAACCTGCACGCCATTCGGCTGTACCCCAAACATATAGGCTGACCTGGGTACTATTTCCCCTTCTGACCCAGCCTGAGCCTGGACCTCCTGGTCCCACCCAGACAGCTGGCCGCACACTGAGCACTTCAATCCCGCCATGGCCTTAGGTCGTCATCTCTTCCCAACTGCGGTTTTCTGGCTCCAGAACCTAGACCTTATCTCCAACCACTGCCCAGTGTTGAAAATGATGCAGAAATCAGAACTCTTTCCCCATGGCAAGAAACCTTATGGTAGGCATGTTGTCCAACGTTCAGTGTAGTTGAAACAAGCGTGGCCCATGAGGCCCAGCCCATGCTTGCGGGCCACATTGGTCACAAACACACATTGTGACCCTCAGCCTGAGCCCAGTCCTCAGGTAAGGCCTCTCAGGGCCTATATGAAGAGACAGCATATTGGGCTTGCCATGCCCCTAGGCCCCAATTTTTAACCATAGTTCGGGGTGTCCCTTCACTCTTCCCCAGGGCTCTGCTTTGGAATTCCTCTTTTGGTGGGACACCTGAGGTAACAAACTTGAAAGGAGTCCTCCCATCCCACAGATTGACAAAAAACAATTGGGATCGGGCCAAATCCACAGAGAGGAAGATTCGTCCATGGCCCATGATAACTCCCCAACATTCCACGGCCATCGCTGAAACAAAATCCAAAGACAAAAGCCTGAGCAAGCGCCTCAGACTCGCACTTTCTTCATATCCTGAAGAGTTCTTCTCATGGTTTGTAGATCGGGCGTGCCATACCTACTTCCCCAAACTTAAGCTGAGTTTGTGTTTTCAGTCTTCTGTCCTCAAAGTCCTGGGCCACACTCCCTCCTGGCTGGGGCCCCTGGAGCCACACATTAGGACTGCCCCCACCCAATCCATGGGAATTCTGCCCATTCCATTATCAAAAATCGTACAAATTAGGAGAACCCTCCAAAGTCCCTGAGGCCATCCCAATAGTGTAGGTCGCCCGGGACAAAAAAGGGCGGTTGATACCGGCTGAGCATCTACCTCCACTCATCTACCTCCACTCATACCAAGAAAATTGAACAAGACAGGACCCGAGGCCATTATCGGATCCATTGCTTTGGATTACAGGCATGTCTCCTCAAAAGCCTGGATGCCAATACCAAGAGAGGGGATTTCCTGAGGCACCTATCAGAACAAATCTCGTCTCCACAAGGAAACTTGTGCATGGGAGCTAAGCCAAAGCTAAGGAGAATACTTCAGGGTCCCGGTGCCACCTCCCCATTCCAAGGCCCTCATGGACACAAACACACGTTAGGACCCATCCTCTGGAAAGTGCATTTCAACTCAGCCACCCCGGTTGCTCCCGCAGATCCATTAGATCTAAACTGTCTAGTTGCTAGGAGACAATTGGAAGGCGAGGCGGACTTCCCAGGCATCCATCCTTGAACGGTGCTCTGGAGTCATTCCATATGGGATGTCCTGGAGCTGTCCAACAGGTCTCAATTGTCCCGCAGAAGGAATCCTTGAAGGGGGCATCCCACATCTCCCAACGTGGAAAACCTCCATGGCCTCGAGATTCCGCTCCCTTCATGAAGGGGCCGTCATGCACAGAAACTCCAACCTGAGCCAACGTCGGATCCTCGCCCTGACTTCAGATGCATGAGATATTGGTTCAGATCTGCAGGGGGTACCTGCCGTGCCCTCACCCTGAATCCGAAGTCTAGCTTGTGTTCTCAGACTTCCGTCCTCACTCTCCTGGCCCCGAAGCCCTCAAGTTTGGCAATTCTGGACCGACAATGAAGCACTCTGCCTGCCCTCTAGAAAAAATATATTGCCTAATGAGCAGCCCAGGCAGCTTAAAGGAGGATAAACCTACACGGCCCTCGAATACACCCAAATTATATAGTCTAACCTGGGCACTAATGCACTGTCTGACACAACCTGAGCCCGGACCTGCTGACCAACACCCAGACAGCTGACCGCAGGCTGAGCACATCAGACCCGCCATGGCCTTAGGACATCATCTCTTCCCTACCTCAGTTTTCAGGCTTCAGAACCTAGACCTTATCTCCAATCACTGCTCACGGGTGACTGTGATGCAGAAATCAGAACTCTTCCTGACCCATGGCAAGAAACCTTGTGGTTGGCATGTTGTCCAACGTTCAGTGTAGGAGAAACCAGCATTCACCCTGAGGCCACGCCCATTCTTGAGTGCGACGAGAGCATAAACACGCATTGTGACCTCAGCGTGAGTCCTGTCCTATAGTAAGTCCTCTCAGTGGCTGAACCATTAGATGTCATAATGGGCTTGACATGTCCCTAGTCCCCAATTTTTAACCAGATTTCTGGTTGTCCAGTCGCCCCACCCCAGGGCTCTACTCTGGAATCCCTCATTTGGTGGGACATCTGAGGTTGAAAAACAAAATGAAACAAATCGACAACAACAAAAAAACGGACTTCTTCCATCCCCAGAATGACCCCAAACTCTTTGGACGGGACCGAACCCCCAGAGAGTAAGACTCGTCCATTTCCCATGAAGTCACCCGGCAATTTCACGACCATGAGTGACACGATATCCAGAGACAAAAACTTGAGCAAGAGCCTCACAATCGCCCTTTTTTCATATCCCGAAGTGTTCTCCTCATGGTCTGTAGATCAGTCCTGCCATACCTATGACCCAAAACATAAGCCGAGCTTGTGTTTTCAGACAACTGTCCAAACAGCTCTGGCCTACACACCCTACAGGCTCAGGGCCCTGGAGCCAAACCTGAGGACTGTACTTGCCCTCTCCAAGGGAATTGTATGTGCCCATTCCAATGGCCACAACCCTACTAATAGGATAGCCTCCAAAGTCCCTGAGGCCATCCCAATAGTTGTGGCTTCCCAGTACAAACAGGGGCAATCTGAGCCCATCTGAGCACCTACCTGCACTCAGTCCCGTAGACTGATGTCCCCAGAGGTAAAAACGAACGAACAGGCCCCTAGGCACTAATCGGATCCATTGCTTTGGTTTCCAGGCATCTCTCCTCAGAGGCCTGGATTTCAATACCAGCATATGGCTGTTTCTTGACTCACCCATCAGAACAAATCTCATCTACACATGGGAAACATGCACGTTGGACCTGTGTCAAAGCCTCTGTTTAGGAGATCCCTTCAGGGCCCCAGGGCCACCGCTTCATTCCAAGGTCTCCATAGACACAAAAACATATTAGGACACATCCACAGGAGAGTCCATTTCAACTCAGCCTCCTCGGTTGCCCCCCACATCCAGCAGATCTAACCTGTCTTGTTGCTTGGAGACCATTGGAATGCGAGGTGAGCTACCCAGCCATCCATGTTTAGAACCCTGCTCGGAATCGTTGGCCTGGAGCCAACCAACAGGTCTCAATTGTCCTGCAGAAGAATCTTTGCAGTTTGGAGCTTCTCACAACTCCCATTGTGGGAAAAACCCCATGTCCTCGTGATCCAACCCCCTTCAAGAAAGGGCCATCAGGGCAGAAAGTCCAACCTGAGCGATCGTCTGATCCTTGCCCTGACTTCAGATGCACGAGATCTCGATTGAGGTCTGTAGATTGTGCCTGATTCCTCACCCAGAAACCTAGGCCTAGCTTGGGTTCTCAGACTCCGTCCTCAGACTACTGGCCCACAAGCCCGCCAGTTGGGCAATCCAGAACTACAATGCCGCACTCTGCCTGCCCTACAGAAGTAAAACATTGCCCTCAGGGCTACCCCGAAACCGCAAATGAGGATCAACCTGCACGCCATTCGGCTGTACCCCAAACATATAGGCTGACCTGGGCACTATTTCCCCTTCTGACCCAGCCTGAGCCTGGACCTCCTGGTCCCACCCAGACAGCTGGCCGCACACTGAGCACTTCAATCCCGCCATGGCCTTAGGTCGTCATCTCTTCCCAACTGCGGTTTTCTGGCTCCAGAACCTAGACCTTATCTCCAACCACTGCCCAGAGTTGAAAATGATGCAGAAATCAGAACTCTTTCCCCATGGCAAGAAACCTTGTGGTTGGCATGTTGTCCAACGTTCAGTGTAGTTGAAACAAGCGTGGCCCATGAGGCCCAGCCCATGCTTGCGGGCCACATTGGTCACAAACGCACATTGTGACTCTCAGCCTGAGCCCAGTCCTCAGGTAAGGCCTCTCAGGGCCTATATGAAGAGACAGCATATTGGGCTTGCCATGCCCCTAGGCCCCAATTTTTAACCATAGTTCTGGGTGTCCCTTCACTCTTCCCCAGAGCTCTGCTTTGGAATTCCTCTTTTGGTGGGACACCTGAGGTAACAAACCTGAAAGGAGTCCTCCCATCCCACAGATTGACAAAAAACAATTGGGATCGGGCCAAATCCACAGAGAGGAAGATTCGTCCATGGCCCATGATAACTCCCCAACATTCCACGGCCATCGCTGAAACAAAATCCAGAGACAAAAGCCTGAGCCAGCGCCTCAGACTCGCACTTTCTTCATATCGTGAAGAGTTCTTCTCATGGTTTGTAGATCGGGCGTGCCATACCTACTTCCCCAAACTTAAGCTGAGTTTGTGTTTTCAGTCTTCTGTCCTCAAAGTCCTGGGCCACACTCCCTCCTGGCTGGGGCCCCTGGAGCCACACATTAGGACTGCCCCCACCCAATCCATGGGAATTCTGCCCATTCCATTGTCAAAAATCGTACAAATTAGGAGAACCCTCCAAAGTCCCTGAGGCCATCCCAATAGTGTAGGTCGCCCGGGACAAAAAAGGGCGGTTGATACCGGCTGAGCATCTACCACCACTCATCTACCTCCACTCATACCAAGAAAATTGAACAAGGCAGGACCCGAGGCCATTATCGGATCCATTGCTTTGGATTACAGGCATGTCTCCTCAAAAGCCTGGATGCCAATACCAAGAGAGGGGATTTCCTGAGGCACCCATCAGAACAAATCTCGTCTCCACAAGGAAACTTGTGCATGGGAGCTAAGCCAAAGCTTAGGAGAATACTTCAGGGTCCCGGTGCCACCTCCCCATTCCAAGGCCCTCATGGACACAAACACACGTTAGGACCCATCCTCTGGAAAGTGCATTTCAACTCAGCCACCCCGGGTGCTCCCGCAGATCCATTAGATCTAAACTGTCTTGTTGCTAGGAGACAATTGGAAGGCGAGGCGGACTTCCCAGGCATCCATCCTCGAACGGTGCTCTGGAGTCATTCCATATGGGATGTCCTGGAGCTGTCCAACAGGTCTCAATTGTCCCGCAGAAGGAATCCTTGAAGGGGGCATCCCACATCTCCCAACGTGGAAAACCTCCATGGCCTCGAGATTCCGCTCCCTTCATGAAGGGGCCGTCATGCACAGAAACTCCAACCTGAGCCAACGTCGGATCCTCGCCCTGACTTCAGATGCATGAGATATTGGTTCAGATCTGCAGGGGGTACCTGCCGTGCCCTCACCCTGAATCCGAAGTCTAGCTTGTGTTCTCAGACTTCCGTCCTCACTCTCCTGGCCCCGAAGCCCTCAAGTTTGGCAATTCCGGACCGACAATGAAGCACTCTGCCTGCCCTCTAGAAAAAATATATTGCCTAATGAGCAGCCCAGGCAGCTTAAATGAGGATAAACCTACACGGCCCTCGAATGTACCCAAATTATATAGACTAACCTGGGCACTAATGCACTGTCTGACACAACCTGAACCCGGACCTGCTGACCAACACCCAGACAGCTGACCGCACGCTGAGCACATCAGACCCGCCCTGGCCTTAGGTCATCATCTCTTCCCTACCTCAGTTTTCAGGCTTCAGAACCTAGACCTTATCTCCAATCACTGCCCACGGGTGACTGTGATGCAGAAATCAGAACTCTTCCTGACCCATGGCAAGAAACCTTGTGGTTGGCATGTTGTCCAACGTTCAGTGTAGGAGAAATCAGCATTCACCCAGAGGACCCGCCCATTCTTGAGTGCGACGAGAGCATAAACACGCATTGTGACCTCAGCGTGAGTCCTGTCCTCTAGTAAGTCCTCTCAGTGGCTGGACCATTAGATGTCATAATGGCCTTGACATGTCCCTAGTCCCCAATTTTTAACCAGATTTCTGGTTGTCTAGTCGCCCCACCCCAGGGCTCTACTCTGGAATCCCTCATTTGGTGGGACATCTGAGGTTGAAAAACAAAATGAAACAAATCGACCACAACAACAAAAAAACGGACTTCTTCCATCCCCAGAATGACCCCAAACTCTTTGGACGGGACCGAACCCCCAGAGAGTAAGACTCGTCCATTTCCCATGAAGTCACCCGGCAATTTCACGACCATGAGTGACACGATATCCAGAGACAAAATCTTGAGCAAGAGCCTCACACTCGCCCTTTTTTCATATCCCGAAGTGTTCTCCTCATGGTCTGTAGATCAGTCCTGCCATACCTATGACCCAAAACATAAGCCGAGTTTGTTTTTTCAGACAACTGTCCAAACAGCTCTGGCCTACACACCCTACAGGCTCAGGGCCCTGGAGCCAAACCTGAGGACTGTACTTGCCCTCTCCAAGGGAATTGTATGTGCCCATTCCAATGGCCACAACTCTACTAGTAGGATAACCTCCAAAGTCCCTGAGGCCATCCCAATAGTTGTGGCTTCCCAGGACAAACAGGGGCAATCTGAGCCCATCTGAGCACCTACCTGCACTCAGACCCGTAGACTGATGTCCCCAGAGGTAAAAAGGAACTAACAGGCCCCTAGGCACTAATCGGATCCATTGCTTTGGTTTCCAGGCATCTCTCCTCAGAGGCCTGGATTGCAATACCAGCATATGGCTGTTTCTTGACTCACCCATCAGAACAAATCTCATCTACACATGGGAAACATGCACGTTGGACCTGTGTCAAAGCCTCTGTTTAGGAGAACCCTTCAGGGCCCCAGGGCCACCGCTTCATTCCAAGGTCTCCATAGACACAAAAACATATTAGGACACATCCACAGGAGAGTCCATTTCAACGCAGCCTCCTCGGTTGCCCCCCACATCCAGCAGATCTAACCTGTCTTGTTGCTTGGAGACCATTGGAATGCGAGGTGGGCTACCCAGCCATCCATCCTTAGAACCCTGCTCAGAATCGTTGGCCTGGAGCCAACCAACAGGTCTCAATTTTCCTGCAGAAGAATCTTTGCAGTTCGGAGCTTCTCACAACTCCCATCGTGGGAAAACCCCCATGTCCTCGTGATCCAACCCCCTTCAAGAAAGGGCCATCAGTGCAGAAAGTCCAACCTGAGCGATCGTCTGATCCTTGCCCTGACTTCAGATGCACGAGATCTCGATTGAGGTCTGTAGATTGTGCCTGCCATATCCTCACCCAGAAACCTAGGCCTAGCTTCGGTTCTCAGACTCCGTCCTCAGACTACTGGCCCACAAGCCCTCCAGTTGGGCAATCCAGAACTACAATGCCGCACTCTGCCTGCACTACAGAAGTAAAACATTGCCCTCAGGGCTACCCCGAAACCCCAAATGAGGATCAACCTGCACGCCATTCGGCTGTACCCCAAACATATAGGCTGACCTGGGCACTATTTCCCCTTCGGACCCAACCTGAGCCTGGACCTCCTGGTCCCACCCAGACAGCTGGCCGCACACTGAGCACATCGGACCCGCCATGGCCTTAGGACGTCATCTCTTCCCAACTGCGGTTTGCAGGCTCCAGAAGCTAGACCTTATCTCCAAACACTGCCCAGGGTTGAAAATGATGCAGAAATCATAACTCTTTGCCCATGGCAAGAAACCTTGTGGTTGGCATGTTGTCCAACGTTCAGTGTAGTTGAAACAAGAGTGGCCCATGAGACCCAGCCCATGCTTGCGGGCCACATTGGTCACAAACACACATTGTGACCCTCAGCCTGAGCCCAGTCCTCAGGTAAGGCCTCTCAGAGCCTATATGAAGAGACAGCATATTGGGCTTGCCATGCCCCTAGGCCCCAATTTTTAACCATAGTTCGAGTTGTTCCTTCACTCTTCCCCAGGGCTCTGCTTTGGAATTCCTCTTTTGGTGGGACACCTGAGGTAACAAACCTGAAAGGAGACCTCCCATCCCACAGATTGACGAAAAACAATTGGGATCGGGCCAAATCCACAGAGAGGAAGATTCGTCCATGGCCCATGAGACCTCCCCAACATTCCACGGCCATCGCTGAAACAAAATCCATAGACAAAAGCCTGAGCAAGCGCCTCAGACTCGCTCATTCTTCATATCCTGAAGAGTTCTTCTCATGGTTTGTATATCGGGCGTGCCATACCTACGTCCCCAAACTTAAGCTGAGTTTGTGTTTTCAGTCTTCTGTCCTCAAAGTCCTGGGCCACACTCCCTCCAGGCTGCGCCCCTGGAGCCACACATTAGGACTGCCCCCACCCAATCCATGGGAATTCTGCCCATTCCATTGTCAAAAATCGTACAAATTAGGAGAACCCTCCAAAGTCCCTGAGGCCATCCCAATAGTGTAGGTCGCCCGGGACAAAAAAGGGCGGTTGATACTGGCTGAGCATCTACCTCCACTCATCTACCTCCACTCATACCAAGAAGATTGAACCAGACAGGACCCGAGGCCATTATCGGATCCATTGCTTTGGTTTACAGGCATGTCTCCTTAAAAGCCTGGATACCAATACCATCAGAGGGGATTTCCTGAGGCACCCATCAGAACAAATCTCGTCTCCACAAGGAAACTTGTGCATGGGAGCTAAGCCAAAGCTTAGGAGAATACTTCAGGGTCCCGGTGCCACCTCCCCATTCCAAGGCCCTCATGGACACAAACACACGTTAGGACCCATCCTCTGGAAAGTGCATTTCAACTCAGCCACCCCGGTTGCTCCCGCGATCCATTAGATCTAAACTGTCTTGTTGCTAGGAGACAATTGGAAGGTGAGGCGGACTTCCCAGGCATCCATCCTCGAACGGTGCTTGGAGTCATTCCATATGGAATGTCCTGGAGCTGTCCAACAGGTCTCAATTGTCCCGCAGAAGGAATCCTTGAAGGGGGCATCCCACATCTCCCAACGTGGAAAACCTCCATGGCCTCGAGATTCCGCTCCCTTCATGAAGGGGCCGTCATGCACAGAAACTCCAACCTGAGCCAACGTCGGATCCTCGCCCTGACTTCAGATGCATGAGATATTGGTTCAGATCTGCAGGGGGTACCGCCCGGCCCTCACCCTGAATCCGAAGTCTAGCTTGTGTTCTCAGACTTCCGTCCTCACTCTCCTGGCCCCGAAGCCCTCAAGTTTGGAAATTACGGACCGACAATGAAGCACTCTGCCTGCCCTCTAGAAAAAATATATTGCCTAATGAGCAGCCCAGGCAGCTTAAATGAGGATAAACCTACACGGCACTCGAATGTACCCAAATTATATAGTCTAACCTGGGCACTAATGCACTGTCTGACACAACCTGAGCCCGGACCTGCTGACCAACACCCAGACAGCTGACCGCACGCTGAGCACATCAGACCCGCCATGGCCTTAGGTCATCATCTTTTCCCTACCTCAGTTTTCAGGCTTCAGAACCTAGACCTTATCTCCAATCACTGCCCACGGGTGACTGTGATGCAGAAATCAGAACTCTTCCTAACCCATGGTAAGAAACCTTGTGGTTGGCATGTTGTCCAACGTTCAGTGTAGGAGAAACCAGCATTCACCCTGAGGCCCCGCCCATTCTTGAGTGCGACGAGAGCATAAACACGCATTGTGACCTCAGCGTGAGTCCTGTCCTCTAGTAAGTCCTCTCAGTGGCTGGACCATTAGATGTCATAATGGGCTTGACATGTCCCTAGTCCCCAATTTTTAACCAGATTTCTGGTTGTCCAGTCGCCCCACCCCAGGGCTCTACTCTGGAATCCCTCATTTGGTGGGACCTCTGAGGTTGAAAAACAAAATGAAACAAATTGACAACAACAGAAAAACGGACTTCTTCCATCCCCAGAATGACCCCAAACTCTTTGGACGGGACCGAACCCCCAGAGAGTAAGACTCGTCCATTTCCCATGAAGTCACCCGGCAATTTCACGACCATGAGTGACACGATATCCAGAGACAAAAACTTGAGCAAGAGCCTCACACTCGCCCTTTTTTCATATCCCGAAGTGTTCTCCTCATGGTCTGTAGATCAGTCCTGCCATACCTATGACCCAAAACATAAGCCGAGTTTGTGTTTTCAGACAACTGTCCAAACAGCTCTGGCCTACACACCCTACAGGCTCAGGGCCCTGGAGCCAAACCTGAGGACTGTACTTGCCCTCTCCAAGGGAATTGTATGTGCCCATTCCAATGGCCACAACCCTACTAATAGGATAACCTCCAAAGTCTCTGAGGCCATCCTAAAAGTTGTGGCTTCCCAGGACAAACAGGGGCAATCTGAGCCCTTCTGAGCACCTACCTGCACTCAGACCCGTAGACTGATGTCCCCAGAGGTAAAAAGGAACGAACAGGCCCCTAGGCACTAATCGGATCCATTCCTTTGATTTCCAGGCATCTCTCCTCAGAGGCCTGGATTTCAATACCAGCATATGGCTGTTTCTTGACTCACCCATCAGAACAAATCTCATCTACACATGGGAAACATGCACGTTGGAGCTGTGTCAAAGCCTCTGTTTAGGAGAACCCTTCAGGGCCCCAGGGCCACCGCTTCATTCCAAGGTCTCCATAGACACAAAAACATATTAGGACACATCCACAGGAGAGTCCATTTCAACTCAGCCTCCTCGGTTGCCCCCCACATCCAGCAGATCTAACCTGTCTTGTTGCTTGGAGACAATTGGAATGCGAGGTGGGCTACCCAGACATCCATCCTTAGAACCCTGCTCGGAATCGTTGGCCTGGAGCCAACCAACAGGTCTCAATTGTCCTGCAGAAGAATCTTTGCAGTTTGGAGCTTCTCACAACTCCCATCGTGCGAAAACCCCCATGTCCTCGTGATCCAACCCCCTTCAAGAAAGGGCCATCAGGGCAGAAAGTCCAACCTGAGTGATCGTCTGATCCTTGCCCTGACTTCAGATGCACGAGATCTCGATTGAGGTCTGTAGATTGGGCCTGCCATATCCTCACCCAGAAACCTAGGCCTAGCTTGGGTTCTCAGACTCCGTCCTCAGACTACTGGCCCACAAGCCCTCCAGTTGGGCAATCCAGAACTACAATGCCGCACACTGCCTGCCCTACAGAAGTAAAACATTGCCCTCAGGGCTACCCCGAAACCGCAAATGAGGATCAACCTGCACGCCATTCGGCTTTACCCCAAACATATAGGCTGACCTGGGCACTATTTCCCCTTCTGACCCAGCCTGAGCCTGGACCTCCTGGTCCCACCCAGACAGCTGGCCGCACACTGAGCACATCGGACCCGCCATGGCCTTAGGTCCTCATCTCTTCCCAACTGCGGTTTTCAGGCTCCAGAACCTAGACCTTATCTCCAACCACTGCCCAGGGTTGAAAATGATGCAGAAATCAGAACTCTTTCCTTATGGCAAGAAACCTTGTGTTTGGCATGTTGTCCAACGTTCAGTGTAGTTGAAACAGCGTGACCCATGAGGCCCAGCCCATGCTTGCGGGCCACATTGGTCACAAACACACATTTTGACCCTCAGCCTGAGCCCAGTCCTCAGGTAAGGCCTCTCAGGGCCTATATGAAGAGACAGCATATTGGGCTTGCCATGCGTCTAGGCCCCAATTTTTAACCATAGTTCGGGTTGTCCCTTCACTCTTCACCAGGGCTCTGCTTGGGAATTTTCTTTTGGTGGGACACCTGAGGTAACAAACCTGAAAGGAGTCCTCCCATCGCACAGATTGACGAAAAACAATTGGGATCGGGCCAAATCCACAGAGAGGAAGATTCGTCCATGGCCCATGAGACCTCCCCAACATTCCACGGCCATCGCTGAAACAAAATCCAGAGACAAAAGCCTGAGCAAGCGCCTCAGACTCGCTCATTCTTCATATCCTGAAGAGTTCTTCTCATGGTTTGTAGATCGGGCGTGCCATACCTACGTCCCCAAACTTAAGCTGAGTTTGTGTTTTCAGTCTTCTGTCCTCAAAGTCCTGGGCCACACTCCCTCCAGGCTGGGGCCCCTGGAGCCACACATTAGGACTGCCCCCACACAATCCATGGGAATTCTGCCCATTCCATTGTCAAAAATTCTACAAATTAGGAGAACCCTCCAAAGTCCCTGAGGCCATCCCAATAGTGTAGGTCGCCCGGGACAAAAAAGGGCGGTTGATACCGGCTGAGCATCTACCTAGACTCATACCAAGAAGATTGAACCAGACAGGACCCGAGGCCATTATCGGATCCATTGCTTTGGTTTACAGGCATCTCTCCTCAAAAGCCTGGATTCCAATACCAGCAGAGGGGATTTCCTTAGGGACCCATCAGAAAAAATCTCGTCTCCACAACGAAACTTGTGCATGGGAGCTAAGCCAAAGCTTAGGAGAATACATCAGGGTCCCGGTGCCACCTCCCCATTCCAAGGCCCTCATGGACACAAACACACGTTAGGACCCATCCTCTGGAAAGTGCATTTCAACTCAGCCACCCCGGTTGCTCCCGCAGATCCATTAGATCTAAACAGTCTTGTTGCTAGGAGACAATTGGAAGGTGAGGCGGACTTCGCAGGCATCCATCCTCGAACGGTGCTCTGGAGTCATTCCATATGGGATGTCCTGGAGCTGTCCAACAGGTCTCAATTGTCCCACAGAAGGAATCCTTGAAGGGGGCATCCCACATCTCCCAACGTGGAAAACCTCCATGGCCTCGAGATTCTGCTCCCTTCATGAAGGGGCCGTCATGCACAGAAACTCCAACCTGAGCCAACGTCGGATCCTCGCCCTGACTTCAGATGCATGAGATATTGGTTCAGATCTGCAGGGGGTACCTGCCGTGCCCTCACCCTGAATCCGAAGTCTAGCTTGTGTTCTCAGACTTCCGTCCTCACTCTCCTGGCCCCGAAGCCCTCAAGTTTGGCAATTCCGGACCGACAATGAAGCACTCTGCCTGCCCTCTAGAAAAAATATATTGCCTAATGAGCAGCCCAGGCAGCTTAAATGAGGATAAACCTACACGGCACTCGAATGTACCCAAATTATATAGTCTAACCTGGGCACTAATGCACTGTCTGACACAACCTGAGCCTGGACCTGCTGACCAACACCCAGACAGCTGACCGCACGCTGAGCACATCAGACCCGCCATGGCCTTAGGTCATCATCTTTTCCCTACCTCAGTTTTCAGGCTTCAGAACCTAGACCTTATCTCCAATCACTGCCCACGGGTGACTGTGATGCAGAAATCAGAACTCTTCCTGACCCATGGCAAGAAACCTTGTGGTTGGCATGTTGTCCAACGTTCAGTGTAGGAGAAACCAGCATTCAACCTGAGGCCCCGCCCATTCTTGCGTGCGACGAGAGCATAAACACGCATTGTGACCTCAGCGTGAGTCCTGTCCTCTAGTAAGTCCTCTCAGTGGCTGGACCATTAGATGTCATAATGGGCTTGACATGTCCCTAGTCCCCAATTTTTAACCAGATTTCTGGTTGTCCAGTCTCCCCACCCCAGGGCTCTACTCTGGAATCCCACATTTGGTGGGACATCTGAGGTTGAAAAACAAAATGAAACAAATCGACAACAACAACAAAAAAACGGACTTCTTCCATCCCCAGAATGACCCCAAACTCTTTGGACGGGACCGAACCCCCAGAGAGTAAGACTCGTCCATTTCCCATGAAGTCACCCGGCAATTTCACGACCATGAGTGACACGATATCCAGAGACAAAAACTTGAGCAAGAGCCTCACACTCGACCTTTTTTCATATCCCGTTTGTTCTCCTCATGGTCTGTAGATCAGTCCTGCCATACCTATGACCCAAAACATAAGCCGAGTTTGTGCTTTCAGACAACTGTCCAAACAGCTCTGGCCTACACACCCTACAGGCTCAGGGCCCTGGAGCCAAACCTGAGGACTGTACTTGCCCTCTCCAAGGGAATTGTATGTGCC
This sequence comes from Mustela nivalis, assembly GCF_964662115.1. Taxonomy (NCBI): domain Eukaryota; kingdom Metazoa; phylum Chordata; class Mammalia; order Carnivora; family Mustelidae; genus Mustela; species Mustela nivalis. The sequence goes on along the minus strand of NW_028136459.1, from coordinate 659,350 downwards.
CATTCCAATGGCCACAACCCTACTAGTAGGATAACCTCCAAAGTCCCTGAGGCCATCCCAATAGTTGTGGCTTCCCAGGAAAAACAGGGGCAATCTGAGCCCATCTGAGCACCTACCTGAACTCAGTCCCGTAGACTGATGTCCCCAGAGGTAAAAAGGAACGAACAAGCCCCTAGGCACTAATCGGATCCATTGCTTTGGTTTCCAGGCATCTCTCCTCAGAGGCCTGGATTTCAATACCAGCATATGGCTGTTTCTTGACTCACCCATCAGAACAAATCTCATCTACACATGGGAAACATGCACGTTGGAGCTGTGTCAAAGCCTCTGTTTAGGAGAACCCTTCAGGGCCCCAGGGCCACCGCTTCATTCCAAGGTCTCCATAGACACAAAAACATATTAGGACACATCCACAGGAGAGTCCATTTCAACTCAGCCTCCTCTGTTGCCCCCCACATCCAGCAGATCTAACCTGTCTTGTTGCTTGGAGACCATTGGAATGCGAGGTGGGCTACCCAGCCATCCATCCTTAGAACCCTGCTCGGAATCGTTGGCCTGGAGCCAACCAACAGGTCTCAATTGTCCTGCAGAAGAATCTTTGCAGTTTGGAGCTTCTCACAACTCCCATCGTGGGAAAACCCCCATGTCCTCGTGATCCAACCCCCTTCAAGAAAGGGCCATCAGGGCAGAAAGTCCAACCTGAGCGATCGTCTGATCCTTGCCCTGACTTCAGATGCACGAGATCTCGATTGAGGTCTGTAGATTGTGCCTGTCATATCCTCACCCAGAAACCGAGGCCTAGCTTGGGTTCTCAGACTCCGTCCTCAGACTACTGGCCCACAAGCCCTCCAGTTGGGCAATCCAGAACTACAATGCCGCACTCTGCCTGCCCTACAGAAGTAAAACATTGCCCTCAGGGCTACCCCTAAACCGCAAATGAGGATCAACCTGCACGCCATTCGGCTGTACCCCAAACATATAGGCTGACCTGGGCACTATTTCCCCTTCTGACCCAGCCTGAGCCTGGACCTCCTGGTCCCACCCAGACAGCTGGCCGCACACTGAGCACATCGGACCCGCCATGGCCTTAGGTCGTCATCTCTTCCCAACTGCGGTTTTCAGGCACCAGAACCTAGACCTTATCTCCAACCACTGCCCAGGGTTGAAAATGATGCAGAAATCAGAACTCTTTCCCCATGGCAAGAAACCTTGTGTTTGGCATGTTGTCCAACGTTCAGTGTAGTTGAAACAAGAGTGGCCCATGAGGCCCAGCCCATGCTTGCGGGCCACATTGGTCACAAACACACATTGTGACCCTCAGCCTGAGCCCAGTCCTCAGGTCAGGCCTCTCAGGGCCTATATGAAGAGACAGCATATTGGGCTTGCCATGCCCCTAGGCCGCAATTTTTAACCATAGTTCGGGTTGTCCCTTCACTCTTCCCCAGGGCTCTGCTTTGGAATTCCTCTTTTGGTGGGACACCTGAGGTAACAAACCTGAAAGGAGTCCTCCCATCCCACAGATTGACGAAAAACAATTGGGATCGGGCCAAATCCACAGAGAGGAAAATTCGTCCATGGCCCATGAGACTTCCCCAACATTCCACGGCCATCGCTGAAACAAAATCCAAAGACAAAAGCCTGAGCAAGCGCCTCAGACTCGCTCATTCTTCATATCCTGAAGAGTTCTTCTCATGGTTTGTAGATCGGGCGTGCCATACCTACGTCCCCAAACTTAAGCTGAGTTTGTGTTTTAGGTCTTCTGTCCTCAAAGACCTGAGCCACACTCCCTCCAGGCTGGGGCCCCTGGAGCCACACATTAGGACTGCCCCCACCCTATCCATGGGAATTCTGCCCATTCCATTGTCAAAAATCGTACAAATTAAAAGAAACCTCCAAAGTCCCTTAGGCCATCCCAATAGTGTAGGTCGCCCGGGACAAAAAAGTGCGGTTGATACCGGCTGAGCATCTACCTCCACTCATCTACCTCCACTCATACCAAGAAGATTGAACCAGACAGGACCCGAGGCCATTAGGGATCCATTGCTTTGGTTTACAGGCATGTCTCCTCAAAAGCCTGGATTCCAATACCAGCAGAGGGGATTTCCTGAGGCACCCATCAGAACAAATCTCGTCTTCACAAGGAAACTTGTGCATGGGAGCTAAGCCAAAGCTTAGGAGAATACTTCAGGGTCCCGATGCCACCTCCCCATTCCAAGGCCCTCATGGACACAAACACACGTTAGGACGCATCCTCTGGAAAGTGCATTTCAACTCAGCCACCCCGGTTGCTCCCGCAGATCCATTAGATCTAAACTGTCTTGTTGCTAGGAGACAATTGGAAGGCGAGGCGGACTTCCCAGGCATCAATCCTCGAACGGTGCTCTGGAGTCATTCCATATGGGATGTCCTGGAGCTGTCCAACAGGTCTCAATTGTCCCGCAGAAGGAATCCTTGAAGGGGGCATCCCACATCTCCCAACGTGGAAAACCTCCATGGCCTCGAGATTCCGCTCCCTTCATGAAGGGGCCGTCATGCACAGAAACTCCAACCTGAGCCAACCTCGGATCCTCGCCCTGACTTCAGATGCATGAGATATTGGTTCAGATCTGCAGGGGGTACCTGCCATGCCCTCACCCTGAATCCGAAGTCTAGCTTGTGTTCTCAGACTTCCGTCCTCACTCTCCTGGCCCCGAAGCCCTCAAGTTTGGCAATTCCGGACCGACAATGAAGCACTCTGCCTGCCCTCTAGAAAAAATATATTGCCTAATGAGCAGCCCAGGCAGCTTAAATGAGGATAAACCTACACGGCACTCGAATGTACCCGAATTATATAGTCTAACCTGGGCACTAATGCACTGTCTGACACAACCTGAGCCTGGACCTGCTGACCAACACCCAGACAGCTGACCGCACGCTGAACATATCAGACCCGCCATGGCCTTAGGTCATCATCTCTTCCCTACCTCAGTTTTCAGGCTTCAGAACCTAGACCTTATCTCCAATCACTGCCCACGGGTGACTGTGATGCAGAAATCAGAACTCTTCCTGACCCATGGCAAGAAACCTTGTGGTTGGCATGTTGTCCAACGTTCAGTGTAGGAGAAACCAGCATTCAACCTGAGGCCCCGCCCATTCTTGCGTGCGACGAGAGCATAAACACGCATTGTGACCTCAGCGTGAGTCCAGTCCTCTAGTAAGTCCTCTCAGTGGCTGGACCATTAGATGTCATAATGGGCTTGACATGTCCCTAGTCCCCAATTTTTAACCAGATTTCTGGTTGTCCAGTCTCCCCACCCCAGGGCTCTACTCTGGAATCCCTCATTTGGTGGGACATCTGAGGTTGAAAAACAAAATGAAACAAATCGACAACAACAACAAAAAAACGGACTTCTTCCATCCCCAGAATGACCCCAAACTCTTTGGACGGGACCGAACCCCCAGAGAGTAAGACTCGTCCATTTCCCATGAAGTCACCCGGCAATTTCACGACCATGAGTGACACGATATCCAGAGACAAAAACTTGAGCAAGAGCCTCACACTCGAACTTTTTTCATATCCCGTTTGTTCTCCTCATGGTCTGTAGATCAGTCCTGCCATACCTATGACCCAAAACATAAGCCGAGTTTGTGCTTTCAGACAACTGTCCAAACAGCTCTGGCCTACACACCCTACAGGCTCAGGGCCCTGGAGCCAAACCTGAGGACTGTACTTGCCCTCTCCAAGGGAATTGTATGTGCCCATTCCAATGGCCACAACCCTACTAGTAGGATAACCTCCAAAGTCCCTGAGGCCATCCCAATAGTTGTGGCTTCCCAGGAAAAACAGGGGCAATCTGAGCCCATCTGAGCACCTACCTGCACTCAGTCCCGTAGACTAATGTCCCCAGAGGTAAAAAGGAACGGACAGGCCCCTAGGCACTAATCAGATCCATTGCTTTGGTTTCCAGGCATCTCTCCTCAGAGGCCTGGATTTCAATACCAGCATATGGCTGTTTCTTGACTCAACCATCAGAACAAATCTCATCTACACATGGGAAACATGCACGTTGGAGCTGTGTCAGAGCCTCTGTTTAGGAGAACCCTTCAGGGCCCCAGGGCCACCGCTTCATTCCAAGGTCTCCATAGACACAAAAACATATTAGGACACATCCACAGGAGAATCCATTTCAACTCAGCCTCCTCTGTTGCCCCCCACATCCAGCAGATCTAACCTCTCTTGTTGCTTGGAGACCATTGGAATGCGAGGTGGGCTATCCAGCCATCCATCCTTAGAACCCTGCTCGGAATCGTTGGCCTAGAGCCAACCAACAGGTCTCAATTGTCCTGCAGAAGAATCTTTGCAGTTTGGAGCTTCTCACAACTCCCATCGTGGGAAAACCCCCATGTCCTCGTGATCCAACCCCCTTCAAGAAAGGGCCATCAGGGCAGAAAGTCCAACCTGAGCGATCGTCTGATCCTTGCCCTGACTTCAGATGCACGAGATCTCGATTGAGGTCTGTAGATTGTGCCTGCCATATCCTCACCCAGAAACCGAGGCCTAGCTTGGGTTCTCAGACTCCGTCCTCAGACTACTGGCCCACAAGCCCTCCAGTTGGGCAATCCAGAACTACAATGCCGCACTCTGCCTGCCCTACAGAAGTAAAACATTGCCCTCAGGGCTACCCCGAAACCCCAAATGAGGATCAACCTGCACGCCATTCGGCTGTACCCCAAACATATAGGCTGACCTGGGCACTATTTCCCCTTCTGACCCAGCCTGAGCCTGGACCTCCTGGTCCCACCCAGACAGCTGGCCGCACACTGAGCACATCGGACCCGCCATGGCCTTAGGTCGTCATCTCTTCCCAACTGCGGTTTTCAGGCACCAGAACCTAGACCTTATCTCCAACCACTGCCCAGGGTTGAAAATGATGCAGAAATCAGAACTCTTTCCCCATGGCAAGAAACCTTGTGTTTGGCATGTTGTCCAACGTTCAGTGTAGTTGAAACAAGAGTGGCCCATGAGGCCCAGCCCATGCTTGCGGGCCACATTGGTCACAAACACACATTGTGACCCTCAGCCTGAGCCCAGTCCTCAGGTCAGGCCTCTCAGGGCCTATATGAAGAGACAGCATATTGGGCTTGCCATGCCCCTAGGCCGCAATTTTTAACCATAGTTCGGGTTGTCCCTTCACTCTTCCCCAGGGCTCTGCTTTGGAATTCCTCTTTTGGTGGGACACCTGAGGTAACAAACCTGAAAGGAGTCCTCCCATCCCACAGATTGACGAAAAACAATTGGGATCGGGCCAAATCCACAGAGAGGAAGATTCGTCCATGGCCCATGAGACCTCCCCAACATTCCACGGCCATCGCTGAAACAAAATCCAAAGACAAAAGCCTGAGCAAGCGCTTCAGACTCGCTCATTCTTCATATCCTGAAGAGTTCTTCTCATGGTTTGCAGATCGGGCGTGCCATACCTACGTCCCCAAACTTAAGCTGAGTTTGTGTTTTCAGTCTTCTGTCCTCAAAGTCCTGAGCCACACTCCCTCCAGGCTGGGGCCCCTGGAGCCACACATTAGGACTGCCCCCACCCAATCCATGGGAATTCTGCCCATTCCATTGTCAAAAATCGTACAAATTAGGAGACCCTCCAAAGTCCCTGGGGCCATCCCAATAGTGTAGGTCGCCGGGACAAAAAAGGGCGGTTGATACCGGCTGAGCATCTACCTCCACTCATCTACCTCCACTCATACCAAGAAGATTGAACCAGACAGGACCCGAGGCCATTATCGGATCCATTGCTTTGGTTTACAGGCATGTCTCCTCAAAAGCCTGCATTCCAATACCAGCAGAGGGGATTTCCTGAGGCACCCATCAGAACAAATCTCGTCTACACAAGGAAATTTTTACATGGGAGCTATGCCAAAGCTTAGGAGAATACTTCAGGGTCCCGGTGCCACCTCCCCATTCCAAGGCCCTCATGGACACAAACACACGTTAGGACCCATCCTCTGGAAAGTGCATTTCAACTCAGCCACCCCGGTTGCTCCCGCAGATCCATTAGATCTAAACTGTCTTGTTGCTAGGAGACAATTTGAAGGCGAGGCGGACTTCCCAGGCATCCATCCTCGAACGGTGCTCTGGAGTCATTCCATATGGGATGTCCTGGAGCTGTCCAACAGGTCTCAATTGTCCCGCAAAAGGAATCCTTGAAGGGGGCATCCCACATCTTCCAACGTGGAAAACCTCCATGGCCTCGAGATTCCGCTCTCTTCATGAGGGGGCCGTCATGCACAGAAACTCCAACCTGAGCCAACGTCGGATCCTCGCCCTGACTTCAGATGCATGAGATATTGGATCAGATCTGCAGGTGGTACCTGCCGTGCCCTCACCCTGAATCCGAAGTCTAGCTTGTGTTCTCAGACTTCCGTCCTCACTCTCCTGGCCCCGAAGCCCTCAAGTTTGGCAATTCCGGACCGACAATGAAGCACTCTGCCTGCCCTCTAGAAAAAATATATTGCCTAATGAGCTGCCCAGGCAGCTTAAATGAGGATAAACCTACACGGCACTCGAATGTACCCGAATTATATAGTCTAACCTGGGCACTAATGCACTGTCTGACACAACCTGAGCCCGGACCTGCTGACCAACACCCAGACAGCTGACCGCACGCTGAGCACATCAGACCCGCCATGGCCTTAGGTCATCATCTCTTCCCTACCTCAGTTTTCAGGCTTCAGAACCTAGACCTTATCTCCAATCACTGCCCACGGGTGACTGTGATGCAGAAATCAGAACTCTTCCTGACCCATGGCAAGAAACCTTGTGGTTGGCATGTTGTCCAACGTTCAGTGTAGGAGAAACCAGCATTCATGCTGAGGCCACGCCCATTCTTGAGTGCGACGAGAGCATAAACACGCATTGTGACCTCAGCGTGAGTCCTGTCCTCTAGTAAGTCCTCTCAGTGGCTGGACCTTTAGATGTCATAATGGGCTTGACATGTCCCTAGTCCCCAATTTTTAACCAGATTTCTGGTTGTCCAGTCGCCCCACCCCAGGGCTCTACTCTGGAATCCCTCATTTGGTGGGACATCTGAGGTTGAAAAACAAAATGAAACAAATCGACAACAACAAAAAAACGGACTTCTTCCATCCCCAGAATGACCCCAAACTCTTTGGCGGGACCGAACCCCCAGAGAGTAAGACTCGTCCATTTCCCATGAAGTCACCCGGCAATTTCACGACCATGAGTGACACGATATCCAGAGACAAAAACTTGAGCAATAGCCTCACACTCGCCCTTTTTTCTTATCCCGAAGTGTTCTCCTCATGGTCTGTAGATCAGTCCTGCCATACCTATGAACCAAAACATAAGCCGAGTTTGTGTTTTCAGACAACTGTCCAAACAGCTCTGGCCTACACACCCTACAGGCTCAGGGCCCTGGAGCCAAACCTGAGGACTGTACTTGCCCTCTCCAAGGGAATTGTATGTGCCCATTCCATTGGCCACAACCCTACTAGTAGGATAACCTCCAAAGTCCCTGAGGCCATCCCAATAGTTGTGGCTTCCCAGGACAAACAGGGGCAATATGAGCCCATCTGAGCACCTACCTGCACTCAGACCCGTAGACTGATGTCCCCAGAGGTAAAAAGGAACGAACAGGCCCCTAGGCACTAATCGGATCCATTGCTTTGGTTTCCAGGCATCTCTCCTCAGAGGCCTGGATTTCAATACCAGCATATGGCTGTTTCTTGACTCACCCATCAGAACAAATCTCATCTACACATGGGAAACATGCACGTTGGAGCTGTGTCAAAGCCTCTGTTTAGGAGAACCCTTCAGGGCCCCAGGGCCACCGCTTCATTCCAAGGTCTCCATAGACACAAAAACATATTAGGACACATCCACAGGAGAGTCCATTTCAACTCAGCCTCCTCGGTTGCCCCCCACATCCAGCAGATCTAACCTGTCTTGTTGCTTGGAGACCATTGGAATGCGAGGTGGGCTACCCAGCCATCCATCCTTAGAACCCTGCTCGGAATCGTTGGCCTGGAGCTAACCAACAGGTCTCAATTGTCCTGCAGAAGAATCTTTGCAGTTTGGAGCTTCTCACAACTCCCATCGTGGGAAAACCCCCATGTCCTCGTGATCCAACCCCCTTCAAGAAAGGGCCATCAGGGCAGAAAGTCCAACCTGAGCGATCGTCTGATCCTTGCCCTGACTTCAGATGCACGAGATCTCGATTGAGGTCTGTAGATTGTGCCTGCCATATCCACACCCAGAAACCTAGGCCTAGCTTGGGTTCTCAGACTCCGTCTTCAGACTAGTGGCCCACAAGCCCTCCAGTTTGGCAATCCAGAACTACAATGCCGCACTCTCCCTGCCCTACAGAAGTAAAACATTGCCCTCAGGGCTACCCCGAAACCGCAAATGAGGATCAACCTGCACGCCATTCGGCTGTACCCCAAACATATAGGCTGACCTGGGCACTATTTCCCCTTCTGACCCAGCCTGAGCCTGGACCTCCTGGTCCCACCCAGACAGCTGGCCGCACACTGAGCACATCGGACCCGCCATGGCCTTAGGTCGTCATCTCTTCCCAACTGCGGTTTTCAGGCTCCAGAACCAAGACCTTATCTCCAAACACTGCCCAGGGTTGAGAATGATGCAGAAATCAGAACTCTTTCCTTATGGCAAGAAACCTTGTGGTTGGCATGTTGTCCAACGTTCAGTGTAGTTGAAACAAGCGTGGCCCATGAAGCCCAGCCCATGCTTGAGGGCCACATTGGTCACAAACACACATTGTGACCCTCAGCCTGAGCCCAGTCCTCAGGTAAGGCCTCTCAGGGCCTATATGAAGAGACAGCATATTGGGCTTGCCATGCCCCTAGGCCCCAATTTTTAACCATAGTTCGGGTTGTCCCTTCACTCTTCCCCAGGGCTCTGCTTTGGAATTCTTCTTTTGGTGGGACACCTGAGGTAACAAACCTGAAAGGAGTCCTCCCATCCCACAGATGGACGAAAAACAATTGGGATCGGGCCAAATCCACAGAGAGGAAGATTCGTCCATGGCCCATGAGACCTCCCCAACATTCCACGGCCATCGCTGAAACAAAACCCAGAGACAAAAGCCTGAGCAAGCTCCTCAGACTCGCTCATTCTTCATATCCTGAAGAGTTCTTCTCAGGGTTTGTGGATCGGGCGTGCCATACCTACGTCCCCAAACTTAAGCTGATTTTGTGTTTTCAGTCTTCTGTCTTCAAAGTCCTGGGCCACACTCCCTCCAGGCTGGGGCCTTGGAGCCACTCATTAGGACTGCCCCCACCCAATCCATGGGAATTCTGCCCATTCCATTGTCAAAAATTGTACAAATTAGGAGAACCCTCCAAAGTCCCTGAGGCCATCCCAATAGTGTAGGTCGCCCGGTACAAAAAAGGGCGATTGATACCGGCTGAGCATCTACCTCCACTCATCTACCTCCACTCATACCAAGAAGATTGAACCAGACAGGACCCGAGGCCATTATCGGATAAATTGCTTTGGTTTACAGGCATGTCTCCACAAGCCTGGATTCCAATACCAGCAGAGGGGATTTCCTGAGGCACCCTTCAGAACAAATCTCGTCTCCACAAGGAAACTTGTGCATGGGAGCTATGCCAAAGCTTAGGAGAATACTTCAGGGTCCCGGTGCCACCTCCCCATTCCAAGGCCCTCATGGCACAAACACACGTTAGGACCCATCCTCTGGAAAGTGCATTTCAACTCAGCCACCCCGGTTGCTCCCGCAGATCCATTAGATCTAAACTGTCTTGTTGCTAGGCGACAATTGGAAGGTGAGGCGGAATTCCCAGGCATCCATCCTGGAACGGTGCTCTGGAGTCATTCCATATGGATTGTCCTGGAGCTGTCCAACAGGTCTCAATTGTCCCGCAGAAGGAATCCTTGAAGGGGGCATCCCACATCTCCCAACGTGGAAAACCTCCATGGCCTCGAGATTCCGCTCCCTTCATGAAGGGGCCGTTATGCACAGAAACTCCAACCTGAGACAACGTCGGATCCTCGCCCTGACTTCAGATGCATGAGATATTGGTTCAGATTGCAGGGGGTACCTGCCGTGCCCTCACCCTGAATCCGAAGTCTAGCTTGTGTTCTCAGACTTCCGTCCTCACTCTCCTGGCCCCGAAGCCCTCAAGTTTGGCAATTCCGGACCGACAATGAAGCACTCTGCTTGCCCTCTAGAAAAAATATATTGCCTAATGAGCAGCCCAGGCAGCTTAAATGAGATTAAACCTACACGGCACTCGAATGTACCCAAATTATATAGCCTAACCTGGGCACTAATGCACTGTCTGACACAACCTGAGCCCGGACCTGCTGACCAACACCCAGACAGCTGACCGCACGCTGAGCACATCAGACCCGCCATGGCCTTAGGTCATCATCTCTTCCCTACCTCAGTTTTCAGGCTTCAGAACCTAGACCTTATCTCCAATCACTGCCCACGGGTGACTGTGATGCAGAAATCAGAACTCTTCCTGACCCATGGCAAGAAACCTTGTGGTTGGCATGTTGTCCAACGTTCAGTGTAGGAGAAACCAGCATTCACGCTGAGGCCACGCCCATTCTTGAGTGCGACGAGAGCATAAACACGCATTGTGACCTCAGCGTGAGTCCTGTCCTCTAGTAAGTCCTCTCAGTGGCTGGACCTTTAGATGTCATAATGGGCTTGACATGTCCCTACTCCCCAATTTTTAACCAGATTTCTGGTTGTCCAGTCGCCCCACCCCAGGGCTCTACTCTGGAATCCCTCATTTGGTGGGACATCTGAGGTTGAAAAACAAAATGAAACAAATCGACAACAACAAAAAAACGGACTTCTTCCATCCCCAGAATGACCCCAAACTCTTTGGCGGGACCGAACCCCCAGAGAGTAAGACTCGTCCATTTCCCATGAAGTCACCCGGCAATTTCACGACCATGAGTGACACGATATCCAGAGAGAAAAACTTGAGCAATAGCCTCACACTCGCCCTTTTTTCCTATCCCGAAGTGTTCTCCTCATGGTCTGTAGATCAGTCCTGCCATACCTATGAACCAAAACATAAGCCGAGTTTGTGTTTTCAGACAACTGTCCAAACAGCTCTGGCCTACACACCCTACAGGCTCAGGGCCCTGGAGCCAAACCTGAGGACTGTACTTGCCCTCTCCAAGGGAATTGTATGTGCCCATTCCATTGGCCACAACCCTACTAGTAGGATAACCTCCAAAGTCCCTGAGGCCATCCCAATAGTTGTGGCTTCCCAGGACAAACAGGGGCAATATGAGCCCATCTGAGCACCTACCTGCACTCAGACCCGTAGACTGATGTCCCCAGAGGTAAAAAGGAACGAACAGGCCCCTAGGCACTAATTGGATCCATTGCTTTGGTTTCCAGGCATCTCTCCTCAGAGGCCTGGATTTCAATACCAGCATATGGCTGTTTCTTGACTCACCCATCAGAACAAATCTCATCTACACATGGGAAACATGCACGTTGGAGCTGTGTCAAAGCCTCTGTTTAGGAGAACCCTTCAGGGCCCCAGGGCACCGCTTCATTCCAAGGTCTCCATAGACACAAAAACATATTAGGACACATCCACAGGAGAGTCCATTTCAACTCAGCCTCCTCGGTTGCCCCCCACATCCAGCAGATCTAACCTGTCTTGTTGCTTGGAGACCATTGGAATGCGAGGTGGGCTACCCAGCCATCCATCCTTAGAACCCTGCTCGGAATCGTTGGCCTGGAGCCAACCAACAGGTCTCAATTGTCCTGCAGAAGAATCTTTGCAGTTTGGAGCTTCTCACAACTCCCATCGTGGGAAAACCCCCATGTCCTCGTGATCCAACCCCCTTCAAGAAAGGGCCATCAGGGCAGAAAGTCCAACCTGAGCGATCGTCTGATCCTTGCCCTGACTTCAGATGCACGAGATCTCGATTGAGGTCTGTAGATTGTGCCTGCCATATCCACACCCAGAAACCTAGGCCTAGCTTGGGTTCTCAGACTCCGTCTTCAGACTAGTGGCCCACAAGCCCTCCAGTTTGGCAATCCAGAACTACAATGCCGCACTCTCCCTGCCCTACAGAAGTAAAACATTGCCCTCAGGGCTACCCCGAAACCGCAAATGAGGATCAACCTGCACGCCATTCGGCTGTACCCCAAACATATAGGCTGACCTGGGCACTATTTCCCCTTCTGACCCAGCCTGAGCCTGGACCTCCTGGTCCCACCCAGACAGCTGGCCGCACACTGAGCACATCGGACCCGCCATGGCCTTAGGTCGTCATCTCTTCCCAACTGCGGTTTTCAGGCTCCAGAACCAAGACCTTATCTCCAAACACTGCCCAGGGTTGACAATGATGCAGAAATCAGAACTCTTTCCTTATGGCAAGAAACCTTGTGGTTGGCATGTTGTCCAACGTTCAGTGTAGTTGAAACAAGCGTGGCCCATGAAGCCCAGCCCATGGTTGAGGGCCACATTGGTCACAAACACACATTGTGACCCTCAGCCTGAGCCCAGTCCTCAGGTAAGGCCTCTCAGGGCCTATATGAAGAGACAGCATATTGTGCTTGCCATGCCCCTAGGCCCCAATTTTTAACCATAGTTCGGGTTGTCCCTTCACTCTTCCCCAGGGCTCTGCTTTGGAATTCTTCTTTTGGTGGGACACCTGAGGTCACAAACCTGAAAGGAGTCCTCCCATCCCACAGATGGACGAAAAACAATTGGGATCGGGCCAAATCCACAGAGAGGAAGATTCGTCCATGGCCCATGAGACCTCCCCAACATTCCACGGCCATCGCTGAAACAAAACCCAGAGACAAAAGCCTGAGCAAGCTCCTCAGACTCGCTCATTCTTCATATCCTGAAGAGTTCTTCTCAGGGTTTGTGGATCGGGCGTGCCATACCTACGTCCCCAAACTTAAGCTGATTTTGTGTTTTCAGTCTTCTGTCCTCAAAGTCCTGGGCCACACTCCCTCCAGGCTGGGGCCTTGGAGCCACTCATTAGGACTGCCCCCACCCAATCCATGGGAATTCTGCCCATTCCATTGTCAAAAATTGTACAAATTAGGAGAACCCTCCAAAGTCCCTGAGGCCATCCCAATAGTGTAGGTCGCCCGGGACAAAAAAGGGCGATTGATACCGGCTGAGCATCTACCTCCACTCATCTACCTCCACTCATACCAAGAAGATTGAACCAGACAGGACCCGAGGCCATTATCGGATAAATTGCTTTGGTTTACAGGCATGTCTCCACAAGCCTGGATTCCAATACCAGCAGAGGGGATTTCCTGAGCCACCCTTCAGAACAAATCTCGTCTCCACAAGGAAACTTGTGCATGGGAGCTATGCCAAAGCTTAGGAGAATACTTCAGGGTCCCGGTGCCACCTCCCCATTCCAAGGCCCTCATGGACACAAACACACGTTAGGACCCATCCTCTGGAAAGTGCATTTCAACTCAGCCACCCCGGTTGCTCCCGCAGATCCATTAGATCTAAACTGTCTTGTTGCTAGGCGACAATTGGAAGGCGAGGCGGAATTCCCAGGCATCCATCCTGGAACGGTGCTCTGGAGTCATTCCATATGGATTGTCCTGGAGCTGTCCAACAGGTCTCAATTGTCCCGCAGAAGGAATCCTTGAAGGGGGCATCCCACATCTCCCAACGTGGAAAACCTCCATGGCCTCGAGATTCCGCTCCCTTCATGAAGGGGCCGTTATGCACAGAAACTCCAACCTGAGACAACGTCGGATCCTCGCCCTGACTTCAGATGCATGAGATATTGGTTCAGATTGCAGGGGGTACCTGCCGTGCCCTCACCCTGAATCCGAAGTCTAGCTTGTGTTCTCAGACTTCCGTCCTCACTCTCCTGGCCCCGAAGCCCTCAAGTTTGGCAATTCCGGACCGACAATGAAGCACTCTGCTTGCCCTCTAGAAAAAATATATTGCCTAATGAGCAGCCCAGGCAGCTTAAATGAGGTTAAACCTACACGGCACTCGAATGTACCCAAATTATATAGCCTAACCTGGGCACTAATGCACTGTCTGACACAACCTGAGCCCGGACCTGCTGACCAACACCCAGACAGCTGACCGCACGCTGAGCACATCAGACCCGCCATGGCCTTAGGTCATCATCTCTTCCCTACCTCAGTTTTCAGGCTTCAGAACCTAGACCTTATCTCCAATCACTGCCCACGGGTGACTGTGATGCAGAAATCAGAACTCTTCCTGACCCATGGCAAGAAACCTTGTGGTTGGCATGTTGTCCAACGTTCAGTGTAGGAGAAACCAGCATTCACCCTGAGGCCCCGCCCATTCTTGCGTGCGACGAGAGCATAAACACACATTGTGACCTCAGCGTGAGTCCTGTCCTCTAGTAAGTCCTCTCAGTGGCTGGAACATTAGATGTCATAATGGGCTTGACATGTTCCTACTCCCCAATTTTTAACCAGATTTCTGGTTGTCCAGTCGCCCCACCCCAGGGCTCTACTCTGGAATCCCTCATTTGGTGGGACATCTGAGGTTGAAAAACAAAATGAAACAAATCGACAACAACAACAAAAAAACGGACTTCTTCCATCCCCAGAATGACCCCAAACTCTTTGGACGGGACCGAACCCCCAGAGATTAAGACTCATCCATTTCCCATGAAGTCACCCGGCAATTTCACGACCATGAGTGACACGATATCCAGAGACAAAAACTTGAGCAAGAGCCTCACACTCGCCCTTTTTTCATATCCCGAAGTGTTCTCCTCATGGTCTGTAGATCAGTCCTGCCATACCTATGACCCAAAACATAAGCCGAGTTTGTGTTTTCAGACAACTGTCCAAACAGCTCTGGCCTACACACCCTACAGGCTCAGGGCCCTGGAGCCAAACCTGAGGACTGTACTTGCCCTCTCCAAGGGAATTGTATGTGCCCATTCCAATGGCCACAACCCTACTAGTAGGATAACCTCCAAAGTCCCTGAGGCCATCCCAATAGTTGTGGCTTCCCAGGACAAACAGGGGCAATCTGAGCCCATCTGACCACCTACCTGCACTCAGACCCGTAGACTGATGTCCCCAGAGGTAAAAAGGAACGAACAGGCCCCTTAGGCACTAATCGGATCCATTGCTTTGGTTTCCAGGCATCTCTCCTCAGAGGCCTGGATTTCAATACCAGCATATGGCTGTTTCTTGACTCACCCATCAGAACAAATCTCATCTACACTTGGGAAACATGCACGTTAGAGCTGTGTCAAAGCCTCTGTTTAGGAGAACCCTTCAGGGCCCCAGGGCACCGCTTCATTCCAAGGTCTCCATAGACACAAAAACATATTAGGACACATCCACCGGAGAGTCCATTTCAACTCAGCCTCCTCGGTTGCCCCCCACATCCAGCAGATCTAACCTGTCTTGTTGCTTGGAGACCATTGGAATGCGAGGTGGGCTACCCAGCCATCCATCCTTAGAACCCTGCTCGGAATCTTTGGCCTGGAGCCAACCAACAGGTCTCAATTGTCCTTCAGAAGAATCTTTGCAGTTTGGAGCTTCTCACAACTCCCATCGTGGGAAAACCCCCATGTCCTCGTGATCCAACCCCCTTCAAGAAAGGGCCATCAGGGCAGAAAGTCCAACCTGAGCGATCGTCTGATCCTTGCCCTGACTTCAGATGCACGAGATCTCGATTGAGGTCTGTAGAATGTGCCTGCCATATCCTCACCCAGAAACCTAGGCCTAGCTTGGGTTCTCAGTTGCGTCCTCAGACTACTGGCCCACAAGCCCTCCAGTTGGGCAATCCAGAACTACAATGCCGCACTCTGCCTGCCCTACAGAAGTCAAACATTGCCCTCATTGCTACCCCGAAACCCCAAAAGAAAATCAACCTGCACGCCATTCGGCTGTACCCCAAACATATAGGCTGACCTGGGCACTATTTCCCCTTCTGACCCAGCCTGAGCCTGGACCTCCTGGTCCCACCCAGACAGCTGGCCGCACACTGAGCACATCGGACCCGCCATGGCCTTAGGTCGTCATCTCTTCCCAACTGCGGTTTTCAGGCTCCAGAACCTAGACCTTATCTCCAACCACTGCCCAGGGTTGAAAATGATGCAGAAATCAGAACTCTTTCCCCATGGCAGGAAACCTTGTGGTTGGCATGTTGTCCAACGTTCAGTGTAGTTGAAACAAGCGTGGCCCATGAGGCCCAGCCCATGCTTGCGGGCCACATTGGTCACAAACACACATTGTGACCCTCAGCCTGAGCCCAGTCCTCAGGTAAGGCCTCTCAGGGCCTATATGAAGAGACAGCATATTGGGCTTGCCATGCCCCTAGGCCCCAATTTTTAACCATAGTTCGGGTTGTCCCTTCACTCTTCCCCAGGGCTCTGCTTTGGAATTCCTCTTTTGGTGGGACACCTGAGGTAACAAACCTGAAAGGAGTCCTCCCATCCCACAGATTGACGAAAAACAATTGGGATCGGGCCAAATCCACAGAGAGGAAGATTCGTCCATGGCCCATGAGACCTCCACAACATTCCACGGCCATCTCTGAAACAAAATCCAGAGACAAAAGCCTGAGCAAGCTCCTCAGACTCGCTCATTCTTCATGTCCTGAAGAGTTCTTCTCATGGTTTGTAGATCGGGCGTGCCATAACTACGTCCCCAAACTTAAGCTGATTTTGTGTTTTCAGTCTTCTGTCCTCAAAGTCCTGGGCCACACTCCCTCCAGGCTGGGGCCCCTGGAGCCACACATTAGGACTGCCCCCACCCAATCCATGGGAATTCTGCCCATTCCATGTCAAACATCGTACAAATTAGGAGAACCCTCCAAAGTCCCTGAGGCCATCCCAATAGTGTAGATCGCCCGGGATAAAAAGGGCGGTTGATACCGGATGAGCATCTACCTCCACTCATCTACCGCCACTCATACCAAGAAGATTGAACCAGACAGGACCCGAGGCCATTATCGGATCCATTGCTTTGGTTTACAGGCATGTCTCCTCAAAAGCCTGCATTCCAATACCAGCAGAGGGGATTTCCTGAGGCACCCATCAGAACAAATCTCGTCTACACAAGGAAATTTTTACATGGGAGCTATGCCAAAGCATAGGAGAATACTTCAGGGTCCCGGTGCCACCTCCCCATTCCAAGGCCCTCATGGACACAAACACACGTTAGGACCCATCCTCTGGAAAGTGCATTTCAACTCAGCCACCCCGGTTGCTCCCGCAGATCCATTAGATCTAAACTGTCTAGTTGCTAGGAGACAATTGGAAGGCGAGGCGGACTTCCCAGGCATCCATCCTGGAACGGTGCTCTGGAGTCATTCCATATGGGATGTCCTGGAGCTGTCCAACAGGTCTCAATTGTCCCGCAGAAGGAATCCTTGAAGGGGGCATCCCACATCTCCCAACGTGGAAAACCTCCATGGCCTCGAGATTCAGCTCTCTTCATGAAGGGGCCGTCATGCACAGAAACTCCAACCTGAGCCAACGTCGGATCCTCGCCCTGACTTCAGATGCATGAGATATTGGTTCAGATCTGCAGGGGGTACCTGCCGTGCCCTCACCCTGAATCCGAAGTCTAGCTTGTGTTCTCAGACTTCCGTCCTCACTCTCCTGGCCCCGAAGCCCACAAGTTTGGCAATTCCGGACCGACAATGAAGCACTCTGCCTGCCCTCTAGAAAAAATATATTGCCTAATGAGCAGCCCAGGCAGCTTAAATGAGGATAAACCTACACGGCACTCGAATGTACCCGAATTATATAGTCTAACCTGGGCACTAATGCACTGTCTGACACAACCTGAGCCTGGACCTGCTGACCAACACCCAGACAGCTGACCGCACGCTGAGCACATCAGACCCGCCATGGCCTTAGGTCATCATCTCTTCCCTACCTCAGTTTTCAGGCTTCAGAACCTAGACCTTATCTCCAATCACTGCCCACGGGTGACTGTGATGCAGAAATCAGAACTCTTCCTGACACATGGCAAGAATCCTTGTGGTTGGCATGTTGTCCAACGTTGAGTGTAGGAGAAACCAGCATTCACCCTGAGGCCACGCCCATTCTTGAGTGCGACGAGAGCATAAACACGCATTGTGACCTCAGCATGAGTCCTGTCCTCTAGTAAGTCCTCTCAGTGGTTGGACCTTTAGATGTCATAATGGGCTTGACATGTCCCTAGTCCCCAATTTTTAACCAGATTTCTGGTTGTACAGTCGCCCCACCGAGGGCTCTACTCTGGAATCCCTCATTTGGTGGGACCTCTGAGGTTGAAAAACAAAATGAAACAAATCGACAACAACAACAAAAATACGGACTTCTTCCATCCCCAGAATGACCCCAAACTCCTTGGACGGGACCGAACCCCCAGAGAGTAAGACTCGTCCATTTCCCATGAAGTCACCCGGCAATTTCACGACCATGAGTGACACGATATCCAGAGACAAAAACTTGAGCAAGAGCCTCACACTCGCCCTTTTTTCCTATCCCGAAGTGTTCTCCTCATGGTCTGTAGATCAGTCCTGCCATACCTATGAACCAAAACATAAGCCGAGTTTGTGTTTTCAGACAACTGTCCAAACAGCTCTGGCCTACACACCCTACAGGCTCAGGGCCCTGGAGCAAAACCTGAGGACTGTACTTGCCCTCTCCAAGGGAATTGTATGTGCCCATTCCAATGGCCACAACCCTACTAGTAGGATAACCTCCAAAGTCCCTGAGGCCATCTCAATAGTTGTGGCTTCCCAGGACAAACAGGGGCAATCTGAGCCCATCTGAGCACCTACCTGCACTCAGACCCGTAGACAGATGTCCCCAGAGGTAAAAAGGAACGAACAGGCCCCTAGGCACTAATCGGATCCATTGCTTTGGTTTCCAGGCATCTCTCCTCAGAGGCCTGGATTTCAATACCAGCATATGGCAGTTTCTTGACTCACCCATCAGAACAAATCTCATCTACACATGGGAAACATGCACGTTGGAGCTGTGTCAAAGCCTCTGTTTAGGAGAACCCTTCAGGGCCCCAGGGCCACCGCTTCATTCCAAGGTCTCCATAGACACAAAAACATATTAGGACACATCCACAGGAGAGTCCATTTCAACTCAGCCTCCTCTGTTGCCCCCCACATCCAGCAGATCTAACCTGTCTTGTTGCTTGGAGACCATTGGAATGCGAGGTGGGCTACCCAGCCATCCATCCTTAGAACCCTGCTCGGAATCGTTGGCCTGGAGCTAACCAACAGGTCTCAATTGTCCTGCAGAAGAATCTTTGCAGTTTGGAGCTTCTCACAACTCCCATCGTGGGAAAACCCCCATGTCCTCGTGATCCAACCCCCTTCAAGAAAGGGCCATCAGTGCAGAAAGTCCAACCTGAGCGATCGTCTGATCCTTGCCCTGACTTCAGATGCACGAGATCTCGATTGAGGTCTGTAGATTGTGCCTGCCATATCCTCACCCAGAAACCTAGGCCTAGCTTGGGTTCTCAGACTCCGTCTTCAGACTAGTGGCCCACAAGCCCTCCAGTTTGGCAATCCAGAACTACAATGCCGCACTCTCCCTGCCCTACAGAAGTAAAACATTGCCCTCAGGGCTACCCCGAAACCGCAAATGAGGATCAACCTGCACGCCATTCGGCTGTACCCCAAACATATAGGCTGACCTGGGCACTATTTCACCTTCTGACCCAGCCTGAACCTGGACCTCCTGGTCCCACCCAGACAGCTGGCCGCACACTGAGCACATCGGACCCGCCATGGCCTTAGGTCGTCATCTCTTCCCAACTGCGGTTTTCAGGCTCCAGAACCTAGACCTTATCTCCAAACACTGACCAGGGTTGAGAATGATGCAGAAATCAGAACTCTTTCCTTATGGCAAGAAACCTTGTGGTTGGCATGTTGTCCAACGTTCAGTGTAGTTGAAACAAGCTTGGCCCATGAGGCCCAGCCCATGCTTGAGGGCCACATTGGTCACAAACACAAATTGTGACCCTCAGCCTGAGCCCAGTCCTCAGGTAAGGCCTCTCAGGGCCTATATGAAGAGACAGCATATTGGGCTTGCCATGCCCCTAGGCCCCAATTTTTAACCATAGTTCGGGTTGTCCCTTCACTCTTCCCCAGGGCTCTGCTTTGGAATTCTTCTTTTGGTGGGACACCTGAGGTAACAAACCTGAAAGGAGTCCTCCCATCCCACAGATGGACGAAAAACAATTGGGATCGGGCCAAATCCACAGAGAGGAAGATTCGTCAATGGCCCATGAGACCTCCCCAACATTCCACGGCCATCGCTGAAACAAAACCCAGAGACAAAAGCCTGAGCAAGCTCCTCAGACTCGCTCATTCTTCATATCCTGAAGAGTTCTTCTCAGGGTTTGTGGATCGGGCGTGCCATACCTACGTCCCCAAACTTAAGCTGATTTTGTGTTTTCAGTCTTCTGTCCTCAAAGTCCTGGGCCACACTCCCTCCAGGCTGGGGCCTTGGAGCCACTCATTAGGACTGCCCCCACCCAATCCATGGGAATTCTGCCCATTCCATTGTCAAAAATTGTACAAATTAGGAGAACCCTCCAAAGTCCCTGAGGCCATCCCAATAGTGTAGGTCGCCCGGGACAAAAAAGGGCGATTGATACCGGCTGAGCATCTACCTCCACTCATCTACCTCCACTCATACCAAGAAGATTGAACCAGACAGGACCCGAGGCCATTATCGGATAAATTGCTTTGGTTTACAGGCATGTCTCCACAAGCCTGGATTCCAATACCAGCAGAGGGGATTTCCTGAGCCACCCTTCAGAACAAATCTCGTCTCCACAAGGAAACTTGTGCATGGGAGCTATGCCAAAGCTTAGGAGAATACTTCAGGGTCCCGGTGCCACCTCCCCATTCCAAGGCCCTCATGGACACAAACACACGTTAGGACCCATCCTCTGGAAAGTGCATTTCAACTCAGCCACCCCGGTTGCTCCCGCAGATCCATTAGATCTAAACTGTCTTGTTGCTAGGCGACAATTGGAAGGCGAGGCGGAATTCCCAGGCATCCATCCTGGAACGGTGCTCTGGAGTCATTCCATATGGATTGTCCTGGAGCTGTCCAACAGGTCTCAATTGTCCCGCAGAAGGAATCCTTGAAGGGGGCATCCCACATCTCCCAACGTGGAAAACTTCCATGGCCTCGAGATTCCGCTCCCTTCATGAAGGGGCCGTTATGCACAGAAACTCCAACCTGAGACAACGTCGGATCCTCGCCCTGACTTCAGATGCATGAGATATTGGTTCAGATTGCAGGGGGTACCTGCCGTGCCCTCACCCTGAATCCGAAGTCTAGCTTGTGTTCTCAGACTTCCGTCCTCACTCTCCTGGCCCCGAAGCCCTCAAGTTTGGCAATTCCGGACCGACAATGAAGCACTCTGCTTGCCCTCTAGAAAAAATATATTGCCTAATGAGCAGCCCAGGCAGCTTAAATGAGGTTAAACCTACACGGCACTCGAATGTACCCAAATTATATAGCCTAACCTGGGCACTAATGCACTGTCTGACACAACCTGAGCCCGGACCTGCTGACCAACACCCAGACAGCTGACCGCACGCTGAGCACATCAGACCCGCCATGGCCTTAGGTCATCATCTCTTCCCTACCTCAGTTTTCAGGCTTCAGAACCTAGACCTTATCTCCAATCACTGCCCACGGGTGACTGTGATGCAGAAATCAGAACTCTTCCTGACCCATGGCAAGAAACCTTGTGGTTGGCATGTTGTCCAACGTTCAGTGTAGGAGAAACCAGCATTCACCCTGAGGCCCCGCCCATTCTTGCGTGCGACGAGAGCATAAACACACATTGTGACCTCAGCGTGAGTCCTGTCCTCTAGTAAGTCCTCTCAGTGGCTGGAACATTAGATGTCATAATGGGCTTGACATGTCCCTAGTCCCCAATTTTTAACCAGATTTCTGGTTGTCCAGTCGCCCCACCCCAGGGCTCTACTCTGGAATCCCTCATTTGGTGGGACATCTGAGGTTGAAAACCAAAATGAAACAAATCGACAACAACAACAAAAAAACGGACTTCTTCCATCCCCAGAATGACCCCAAACTCTTTGGACGGGACCGAACCCCCAGAGATTAAGACTCGTCCATTTCCCATGAAGTCACCCGGGAATTTCACGACCATGAGTGACACGATATCCAGAGACAAAAACTTGAGCAAGAGCCTCACACTCGCCCTTTTTTCATATCCCGAAGTGTTCTCCTCATGGTCTGTAGATCAGTCCTGCCATACCTATGACCCAAAACAAAAGCCGAGTTTGTATTTTCAGACAACTGTCCAAACAGCTCTGGCCTACACACCCTACAGGCTCAGGGCCCTGGAGCCAAACCTGAGGACTGTACTTGCCCTCTCCAAGGGAATTGTATGTGCCCATTCCAATGGCCACAGACCTACTAGTAGGATAACCTCCAAAGTCCCTGAGGCCATCCCAATAGTTGTGGCTTCCCAGGACAAACAGGGGCAATCTGAGCCCATCTGACCACCTACCTGCACTCAGACCCATAGACTGATGTCCCCAGAGGTAAAAAGGAACGAACAGGCCCCTTAGGCACTAATCGGATCCATTGCTTTGGTTTCCAAGCATCTCTCCTCAGAGGCCTGGATTTCAATACCAGCATATGGCTGTTTCTTGACTCACCCATCAGAACAAATCTCATCTACACTTGGGAAACATGCACGTTAGAGCTGTGTCAAAGCCTCTGTTTAGGAGAACCCTTCAGGGCCCCAGGGCACCGCTTCATTCCAAGGTCTCCATAGACACAAAAACATATTAGGACACATCCACCGGAGAGTCCATTTCAACTCAGCCTCCTCGGTTGCCCCCCACATCCAGCAGATCTAACCTGTCTTGTTGCTTGGAGACCATTGGAATGCGAGGTGGGCTACCCAGCCATCCATCCTTAGAACCCTGCTCGGAATCTTTGGCCTGGAGCCAACCAACAGGTCTCAATTGTCTTGCAGAAGAATCTTTGCAGTTTGGAGCTTCTCACAACTCCCATCGTGGGAAAACCCCCATGTCCTCGTGATCCAACCCCCTTCAAGAAAGGGCCATCAGGGCAGAAAGTCCAACCTGAGCGATCGTCTGATCCTTGCCCTGACTTCAGATGCACGAGATCTCGATTGAGGTCTGTAGATTGTGCCTGCCATATCCTCACCCAGAAACCTAGGCCTAGCTTGGGTTCTCAGTTGCGTCCTCAGACTACTGGCCCACAAGCCCTCCAGTTGGGCAATCCAGAACTACAATGCCGCACTCTGCCTGCCCTACAGAAGTCAAACATTGCCCTCATTGCTACCCCGAAACCCCAAAAGAAAATCAACCTGCACGCCATTCGGCTGTACCCCAAACATATAGGCTGACCTGGGCACTATTTCCCCTTCTGACCCAGCCTGAGCCTGGACCTCCTGGTCCCACCCAGACAGCTGGCCGCACACTGAGCACATCGGACCCGCCATGGCCTTAGGTCGTCATCTCTTCCCAACTGCGGTTTTCAGGCTCCAGAACCTAGACCTTATGTCCAACCACTGCCCAGGGTTGAAAATGATGCAGAAATCAGAACTCTTTACCCATGGCAAGAAACCTTGTGGTTGGCATGTTGTCCAACGTTCAGTGTAGTTGAAACAAGCGTGGCCCATGAGGCCCAGCCCATGCTTGCGGGCCACATTGGTCACAAACACACATTGTGATCCTCAGCCTGAGCCCAGTCCTCAGGTAAGGCCTCTCAGGGCCTATATGAAGAGACAGCATATTGGGCTTGCCATGCCCCTAGGACCCAATTTTTAACCATAGTTCGGGTTGTCCCTTCACTCTTCCCCAAGGCTCTGCTTTGGAATTCCTCTTTTGGTGGGACACCTGAGGTAACAAACCTGAAAGGAGTCCTCCCATCCCACAGATTGACGAAAAACAATTGGGATCGGGCCAAATCCACAGAGAGGAAGATTCGTCCATGGCCCATGAGACCTCCACAATATTCCACGGCCATCGCTGAAACAAAATCCAGAGACAAAAGCCTGAGCAAGCTCCTCAGACTCGCTCATTCTTCATGTCCTGAAGAGTTCTTCTCATGGTTTGTAGATCGGGCGTGCCATAACTACGTCCCCAAACTTAAGCTGATTTTGTGTTTTCAGTCTTCTGTCCTCAAAGTCCTGGGCCACACTCCCTCCAGGCTGGGGCCCCTGGAGCCACACATTAGGACTGCCCCCACCCAATCCATGGGAATTCTGCCCATTCCATTGTCAAACATCGTACAAATTAGGAGAACCCTCCAAAGTCCCTGAGGCCATCCCAATAGTGTAGATCGCCCGGGATAAAAAAGGGCGGTTGATACCGGATGAGCATCTACCTCCACTCATCTACCGCCACTCATACCAAGAAGATTGAACCAGACAGGACCCGAGGCCATTATCGGATCCATTGCTTTGGTTTACAGGCATGTCTCCTCAAAAGCCTGCATTCCAATACCAGCAGAGGGGATTTCCTGAGGCACCCATCAGAACAAATCTCGTCTACACAAGGAAATTTTTACATGGGAGCTATGCCAAAGCTTAGGAGAATACTTCAGGGTCCCGGTGCCACCTCCCCATTCCAAGGCCCTCATGGACACAAACACACGTTAGGACCCATCCTCTGGAAAGTGCATTTCAACTCAGCCACCCCGGTTGCTCCCGCAGATCCATTAGATCTAAACTGTCTAGTTGCTAGGAGACAATTGGAAGGCGAGGCGGAATTCCCAGGCATCCATCCTGGAACGGTGCTCTGGAGTCATTCCATATGGGATGTCCTGGAGCTGTCCAACAGGTCTCAATTGTCCCGCAGAAGGAATCCTTGAAGGGGGCATCCCACATCTCCCAACGTGGAAAACCTCCATGGCCTCGAGATTCAGCTCTCTTCATGAAGGGGCCGTCATGCACAGAAACTCCAACCTGAGCCAACGTCGGATCCTCGCCCTGACTTCAGATGCATGAGATATTGGTTCAGATCTGCAGGGGGTACCTGCCGTGCCCTCACCCTGAATCCGAAGTCTAGCTTGTGTTCTCAGACTTCCGTCTTCACTCTCCTGGCCCCGAAGCCCACAAGTTTGGCAATTCCGGACCGACAATGAAGCACTCTGCCTGCCCTCTAGAAAAAATATATTGCCTAATGAGCAGCCCACGCAGCTTAAATGAGGATAAACCTACACGGCACTCGAATGTACCCGAATTATATAGTCTAACCTGGGCACTAATGCACTGTCTGACACAACCTGAGCCTGGACCTGCTGACCAACACCCAGACAGCTGACCGCACGCTGAGCACATCAGACCCGCCATGGCCTTAGGTCATCATCTCTTCCCTACCTCAGTTTTCAGGCTTCAGAACCTAGACCTTATCTCCAATCACTGCCCACGGGTGACTGTGATGCAGAAATCAGAACTCTTCCTGACACATGGCAAGAATCCTTGTGGTTGGCATGTTGTCCAACGTTGAGTGTAGGAGAAACCAGCATTCACCCTGAGGCCACGCCCATTCTTGAGTGCGACGAGAGCATAAACACGCATTGTGACCTCAGCGTGAGTCCTGTCCTCTAGTAAGTCCTCTCAGTGGCTGGACCTTTAGATGTCATAATGGGCTTGACATGTCCCTAGTCCCCAATTTTTAACCAGATTTCTGGTTGTCCAGTCGCCCCACCGAGGGCTCTACTCTGGAATCCCATATTTGGTGGGACCTCTGAGGTTGAAAAACAAAATGAAACAAATCGACAACAACAACAAAAATACGGACTTCTTCCATCCCCAGAATGACCCCAAACTCCTTGGACGGGACCGAACCCCCAGAGAGTAAGACTCGTCCATTTCCCATGAAGTCACCCGGCAATTTCACGACCATGCGTGACACGATATCCAGAGACAAAAACTTGAGCAAGAGCCTCACACTCGCCCTTTTTTCCTATCCCGAAGTGTTCTCCTCATGGTCTGTAGATCAGTCCTGCCATACCTATGAACCAAAACATAAGCCGAGTTTGTGTTTTCAGACAACTGTCCAAACAGCTCTGGCCTACACACCCTACAGGCTCAGGGCCCTGGAGCAAAACCTGAGGACTGTACTTGCCCTCTCCAAGGGAATTGTATGTGCCCATTCCAATGGCCACAACCCTACTAGTAGGATAACCTCCAAAGTCCCTGAGGCCATCTCAATAGTTGTGGCTTCCCAGGACAAACAGGGGCAATCTGAGCCCATCTGAGCACCTACCTGCACTCAGACCCGTAGACAGATGTCCCCAGAGGTAAAAAGGAACGAACAGGCCCCTAGGCACTAATCGGATCCATTGCTTTGGTTTCCAGGCATCTCTCCTCAGAGGCCTGGATTTCAATACCAGCATATGAATGTTTCTTGACTCACCCATCAGAACAAATCTCATCTACACATGGGAAACATGCACGTTGGAGCTGTGTCAAAGCCTCTGTTTAGGAGAACCCTTCAGGGCCCCAGGGCCACCGCTTCATTCCAAGGTCTCCATAGACACAAAAACATATTAGGACACATCCACAGGAGAGTCCATTTCAACTCAGCCTCTTCGGTTGCCCCCCACATCCAGCAGATCTAACCTGTCTTGTTGCTTGGAGACCATTGGAATGCGAGGTGGGCTACCCAGCCATCCATCCTTAGAACCCTGCTCGGAATCGTTGGCCTGGAGCTAACCAACAGGTCTCAATTGTCCTGCAGAAGAATCTTTGCAGTTTGGAGCTTCTCACAACTCCCATCGTGGGAAAACCCCCATGTCCTCGTGATCCAACCCCCTTCAAGAAAGGGCCATCAGTGCAGAAAGTCCAACCTGAGCGATCGTCTGATCCTTGCCCTGACTTCAGATGCACGAGATCTCGATTGAGGTCTGTAGATTGTGCCTGCCATATCCTCACCCAGAAACCTAGGCCTACCTTGGGTTCTCAGACTCCGTCTTCAGACTAGTGGCCCACAAGCCCTCCAGTTTGGCAATCCAGAACTACAATGCCGCACTCTCCCTGCCCTACAGAAGTAAAACATTGCCCTCAGGGCTACCCCGAAACCGCAAATGATGATCAACCTGCACGCCATTCGGCTGTACCCCAAACATATAGGCTGACCTGGGCACTATTTCACCTTCTGACCCAGCCTGAACCTGGACCTCCTGGTCCCACCCAGACAGCTGGCCGCACACTGAGCACATCGGACCCGCCATGGCCTTAGGTCGTCATCTCTTCCCAACTGCGGTTTTCAGGCTCCAGAACCTAGACCTTATCTCCAAACACTGCCCAGGGTTGAGAATGATGCAGAAATCAGAACTCTTTCCTTATGGCAAGAAACCTTGTGGTTGGCATGTTGTCCAACGTTCAGTGTAGTTGAAACAAGCGTGGCCCATGAGGCCCAGCCCATGCTTGAGGGCCACATTGGTCACAAACACACATTGTGACCCTCAGCCTGAGCCCAGTCCTCAGGTAAGGCCTCTCAGGGCCTATATGAAGAGACAGCATATTGGGCTTGCCATGCCCCTAGGCCCCAATTTTTAACCATAGTTCGGGTTGTCCCTTCACTCTTCCCCAGGGCTCTGCTTTGGAATTCTTCTTTTGGTGGGACACCTGAGGTAACAAACCTGAAAGGAGTCCTCCCATCCCACAGATGGACGAAAAACAATTGGGATCGGGCCAAATCCACAGAGAGGAAGATTCGTCCATGGCCCATGAGACCTCCCCAACATTCCACGGCCATCGCTGAAACAAAACCCAGAGACAAAAGCCTGAGCAAGCTCCTCAGACTCGCTCATTCTTCATATCCGGAAGAGTTCTTCTCAGGGTTTGTGGATCGGTCGTGCCATACCTACGTCCCCAAACTTAAGCTGATTTTGTGTTTTCAGTCTTCTGTCCTCAAAGTCCTGGGCCACACTCCCTCCAGGCTGGGGCCTTGGAGCCACTCATTAGGACTGCCCCCACCCAATCCATGGGAATTCTGCCCATTCCATTGTCAAAAATTGTACAAATTAGGAGAACCCTCCAAAGTCCCTGAGGCCATCCCAATAGTGTAGGTCGCCCGGGACAAAAAAGGGCGATTGATACCGGCTGAGCATCTACCTCCACTCATCTACCTCCACTCATACCAAGAAGATTGAACCAGACAGGACCCGAGGCCATTATCGGATAAATTGCTTTGGTTTACAGGCATGTCTCCACAAGCCTGGATTCCAATACCAGCAGAGGGGATTTCCTGAGGCACCCTTCAGAACAAATCTCATCTACAAGGAAACTTGTGCATGGGAGCTATGCCAAAGCTTAGGAGAATACTTCATGGTCCCGGTGCCACCTCCCCATTCCAAGGCCCTCATGGACACAAACACACGTTAGGACCCATCCTCTGGAAAGTGCATTTCAACTCAGCCACCCCGGTTGCTCCCGCAGATCCATTAGATCTAAACTGTCTTGTTGCTAGGCGACAATTGGAAGGCGAGGCGGAATTCCCAGGCATCCATCCTGGAACGGTGCTCTGGAGTCATTCCATATGGATTGTCCTGGAGCTGTCCAACAGGTCTCAATTGTCCCGCAGAAGGAATCCTTGAAGGGGCCATCCCACATCTCCCAACGTGGAAAACCTCCATGGCCTCGAGATTCCGCTCCCTTCATGAAGGGGCCGTTATGCACAGAAACTCCAACCTGAGACAACGTCGGATCCTCACCCTGACTTCAGATGCATGAGATATTGGTTCAGATTTCAGGGGGTACCTGCCATGACCTCACCCTGAATCCGAAGTCTAGCTTGTGTTCTCAGACTTCCGTCCTCACTCTCCTGGCCCCGAAGCCCTCAAGTTTGGCAATTCCGGACCGACAATGAAGCACTCTGCTTGCCCTCTAGAAAAAATATATTGCCTAATGAGCAGCCCAGGCAGCTTAAATGAGGTTAAACCTACACGGCACTCGAATGTACCCAAATTATATAGCCTAACCTGGGCACTAATGCACTGTCTGACACAACCTGAGCCCGGACCTGCTGACCAACACCCAGACAGCTGACCGCACGCTGAGCACATCAGACCCGCCATGGCCTTAGGTCATCATCTCTTCCCTACCTCAGTTTTCAGGCTTCAGAACCTAGACCTTATCTCCAATCACTGCCCACGGGTGACTGTGATGCAGAAATCAGAACTCTTCCTGACCCATGGCAAGAAACCTTGTGGTTGGCATGTTGTCCAACGTTCAGTGTAGGAGAAACCAGCATTCACCCTGAGGCCCCGCCCATTCTTGCGTGCGACGAGAGCATAAACACACATTGTGACCTCAGCGTGAGTCCTGTCCTCTAGTAAGTCCTCTCAGTGGCTGGAACATTAGATGTCATAATGGGCTTGACATGTCCCTAGTCCCCAATTTTTAACCAGATTTCTGGTTGTCCAGTCGCCCCACCCCAGGGCTCTACTCTGGAATCCCTCATTTGGTGGGACATCTGAGGTTGAAAACCAAAATGAAACAAATCGACAACAACAACAAAAAAACGGACTTCTTCCATCCCCAGAATGACCCCAAACTCTTTGGACGGGACCGAACCCCCAGAGATTAAGACTCGTCCATTTCCCATGAAGTCACCCGGCAATTTCACGACCATGAGTGACACGATATCCAGAGACAAAAACTTGAGCAAGAGCCTCACACTCGCCCTTTTTTCATATCCCGAAGTGTTCTCCTCATGGTCTGTAGATCAGTCCTGCCATACCTATGACCCATAACATAAGCCGAGTTTGTGTTTTCAGACAACTGTCCAAACAGCTCTGGCCTACACACCCTACAGGCTCAGGGCCCTGGAGCCAAACCTGAGGACTGTACTTGCCCTCTCCAAGGGAATTGTATGTGCCCATTCCAATGGCCACAACCCTACTAGTAGGATAACCTCCAAAGTCCCTGAGGCCATCCCAATAGTTGTGGCTTCCCAGGACAAACAGGGGCAATCTGAGCCCATCTGACCACCTACCTGCACTCAGACCCGTAGACTGATGTCCCCAGAGGTAAAAAGGAACGAACAGGCCCCTTAGGCATTAATCGGATCCATTGCTTTGGTTTCCAGGCATCTCTCCTCAGAGGCCTGGATTTCAATACCAGCATATGGCTGTTTCTTGACTCACCCATCAGAACAAATCTCATCTACACATGGGAAACATGCACGTTGGAGCTGTGTCAAAGCCTCTGTTTAGGAGAACCCTTCAGGGCCCCAGGGCCACCGCTTCATTCCAAGGTCTCCATAGACACAAAAACATATTAGGACACATCCACAGGAGAGTCCATTTCAACTCAGCCTCCTCGGTTGCCCCCCACATCCAGCAGATCTAACCTGTCTTGTTGCTTGGAGACCATTGGAATGCGAGGTGGGCTACCCAGCCATCCATCCTTAGAACCCTGCTCGGAATCGTTGGCCTGGAGCCAACCAACAGGTCTCAATTGTCCTGCAGAAGAATCTTTGCAGTTTGGAGCTTCTCACAACTTCCATCGTGGGAAAACCCCCATGTCCACGTGATCCAACCCCCTTCAAGAAAGGGCCATCAGGGCAGAAAGTCCAACCTGAGCGATCGTCTGATCCTTGCCCTGACTTCAGATGCACGAGATCTCTATTGAGGTCTGTAGATTGTGCCTGCCATATCCTCACCCAGAAACCTAGGCCTAGCTTGGGTTCTCAGTTGCGTCCTCAGACTACTGGCCCACAAGCCCTCCAGTTGGGCAATCCAGAACTACAATGCCGCACTCTGCCTGCCCTACAGAAGTCAAACATTGCCCTCATTGCTACCCCGAAACCCCAAAAGAAAATCAACCTGCACGCCATTCGGCTGTACCCCAAACATATAGGCTGACCTGGGCACTATTTCCCCTTCTGACCCAGCCTGAGCCTGGACCTCCTGGTCCCACCCAGACAGCTGGCCGCACACTGAGCACATCGGACCCGCCATGGCCTTAGGTCGTCATCTCTTCCCAACTGCGGTTTTCAGGCTCCAGAACCTAGACCTTATGTCCAACCACTGCCCAGGGTTGAAAATGATGCAGAAATCAGAACTCTTTACCCATGGCAAGAAACCTTGTGGTTGGCATGTTGTCCAACGTTCAGTGTAGTTGAAACAAGCGTGGCCCATGAGGCCCAGCCCATGCTTGCGGGCCACATTGGTCACAAACACACATTGTGACCCTCAGCCTGAGCCCAGTCCTCAGGTAAGGCCTCTCAGGGCCTATATGAAGAGACAGCATATTGGGCTTGCCATGCCCCTAGGCCCCAATATTTAACCATAGTTCGGGTTGTCCCTTCACTCTTCCCCAGGGCTCTGCTTTGGAATTCCTCTTTTGGTGGGACACCTGAGGTAACAAACCTGAAAGGAGTCCTCCCATCCCACAGATTGACGAAAAACAATTGGGATCGGGCCAAATCCACAGAGAGGAAGATTCGTCCATGGCCCATGAGACCTCCACAACATTCCACGGCCATCGCTGAAACAAAATCCAGAGACAAAAGCCTGAGCAAGCTCCTCAGACTCGCTCATTCTTCATGTCCTGAAGAGTTCTTCTCATGGTTTGTAGATCGGGCGTGCCATAACTACGTCCCCAAACTTAAGCTGAGTTTGTGTTTTCAGTCTTCTGTCCTCAAAGTCCTGGGCCACACTCCCTCCAGGCTGGGGCCCCTGGAGCCACACATTAGGACTGCCCCCACCCAATCCATGGGAATTCTGCCCATTCCATTGTCAAACATCGTACAAATTAGGAGAACCCTCCAAAGTCCCTGAGGCCATCCCAATAGTGTAGATCGCCCGGGATAAAAAAGGGCGGTTGATACCGGATGAGCATCTACCTCCACTCATCTACCGCCACTCATACCAAGAAGATTGAACCAGACAGGACCCGAGGCCATTATCGGATCCATTGCTTTGGTTTACAGGCATGTCTCCTCAAAAGCCTGCATTCCAATACCAGCAGAGGGGATTTCCTGAGGCACCCATCAGAACAAATCTCGTCTACACAAGGAAATTTTTACATGGGAGCTATGCCACAGCTTAGGAGAATACTTCAGGGTCCCGGTGCCACCTCCCCATTCCAAGGCCCTCATGGACACAAACACACGTTAGGACCCATCCTCTGGAAAGTGCATTTCAACTCAGCCACCCCGGTTGCTCCCGCAGATCCATTAGATCTAAACTGTCTAGTTGCTAGGAGACAATTGGAAGGCGAGGCGGACTTCCCAGGCATCCATCCTGGAACGGTGCTCTGGAGTCATTCCATATGGGATGTCCTGGAGCTGTCCAACAGGTCTCAATTGTCCCGCAGAAGGAATCCTTGAAGGGGGCATCCCACATCTCCCAACGTGGAAAACCTCCATGGCCTCGAGATTCCGCTCTCTTCATGAAGGGGCCGTCATACACAGAAACTCCAACCTGAGCCAACGTCGGATCCTCGCCCTGACTTCAGATGCATGAGATATTGGTTCAGATCTGCAGGGGGTACCTGCCGTGCCCTCACCCTGAATCCGAAGTCTAGCTTGTGTTCTCAGACTTCCGTCCTCACTCTCCTGGCCCCGAAGCCCACAAGTTTGGCAATTCCGGACCGACAATGAAGCACTCTGCCTGCCCTCTAGAAAAAATATATTGCCTAATGAGCAGCCCAGGCAGCTTAAATGAGGATAAACCTACACGGCACTCGAATGTACCCGAATTATATAGTCTAACCTGGGCACTAATGCACTGTCTGACACAACCTGAGCCTGGACCTGCTGACCAACACCCAGACAGCTGACCGCACGCTGAGCACATCAGACCCGCCATGGCCTTAGGTCATCATCTCTTCCCTACCTCAGTTTTCAGGCTTCAGAACCTAGACCTTATCTCCAATCACTGCCCACGGGTGACTGTGATGCAGAAATCAGAACTCTTCCTGACACATGGCAAGAATCCTTGTGGTTGGCATGTTGTCCAACGTTGAGTGTAGGAGAAACCAGCATTCACCCTGAGGCCACGCCCATTCTTGAGTTCGAGGAGAGCATAAACACGCATTGTGACCTCAGCGTGAGTCCTGTCCTCTAGTAAGTCCTCTCAGTGGCTGGACCTTTAGATGTCATAATGGGCTTGACATGTCCCTAGTCCCCAATTTTTAACCAGATTTCTGGTTGTCCAGTCGCCCCACCCCAGGGCTCTACTCTGGAATCCCTCATTTGGTGGTCCCTCTGAGGTTGAAAAACAAAATGAAACAAATCGACAACAACAACAAAAATACGGACTTCTTCCATCCCCAGAATGACCCCAAACTCCTTGGACGGGACCGAACCCCCAGAGAGTAAGACTCGTCCATTTGCCATGAAGTCACCCGGCAATTTCACGACCATGAGTGACACGATATCCAGAGACAAAAACTTGAGCAAGAGCCTCACACTCGCCCTTTTTTCCTATCCCGAAGTGTTCTCCTCATGGTCTGTAGATCAGTCCTGCCATACCTATGAACCAAAACATAAGCCGAGTTTGTGTTTTCAGACAACTGTCCAAACAGCTCTGGCCTACACACCCTACAGGCTCAGGGCCCTGGAGCAAAACCTGAGGACTGTACTTGCCCTCTCCAAGGGAATTGTATGTGCCCATTCCAATGGCCACAACCCTACTAGTAGGATAACCTACAAAGTCCCTGAGGCCATCCCAATAGTTGTGGCTTCCCAGGACAAACAGGGGCAATCTGAGCCCATCTGAGCACCTACCTGCACTCAGACCCGTAGACTGATGTCCCCAGAGGTAAAAAGGAACGAACAGGCCCCTAGGCACTAATCGGATCCATTGCTTTGGTTTCCAGGCATCTCTCCTCAGAGGCCTGGATTTCAATACCAGCATATGGCTGTTTCTTGACTCACCCATCAGAACAAATCTCATCTACACATGGGAAACATGCACGTTGGAGCTGTGTCAAAGCCTCTGTTTAGGAGAACCCTTCAGGGCCCCAGGGCCACCGCTTCATTCCAAGGTCTCCATAGACACAAAAACATATTAGGACACATCCACAGGAGAGTCCATTTCAACTCAGCCTCTTCGGTTGCCCCCCACATCCAGCAGATCTAACCTGTCTTGTTGCTTGGAGACCATTGGAATGCGAGGTGGGCTACCCAGCCATCCATCCTTAGAACCCTGCTCGGAATCGTTGGCCTGGAGCTAACCAACAGGTCTCAATTGTCCTGCAGAAGAATCTTTGCAGTTTGGAGCTTCTCACAACTCCCATCGTGGGAAAACCCCCATGTCCTCGTGATCCAACCCCCTTCAAGAAAGGGCCATCAGGGCAGAAAGTCCAACCTGAGCGATCGTCTGATCCTTGCCCTGACTTCAGATGCACGAGATCTCGATTGAGGTCTGTAGATTGTGCCTGCCATATCCTCACCCAGAAACCTAGGCCTAGCTTGGGTTCTCAGACTCCGTCTTCAGACTAGTGGCCCACAAGCCCTCCAGTTTGGCAATCCAGAACTACAATGCCGCACTCTCCCTGCCCTACAGAAGCAAAACATTGCCCTCAGGGCTACCCCGAAACCCCAAATGAGGATCAACCTGCACGCCATTCGGCTGTACCCCAAACATATAGGCTGACCTGGGCACTATTTCCTCTTCTGACCCAGCCTGAGCCTGGACCTCCTGGTCCCACCCAGACAGCTGGCCGCACACTGAGCACATCGGACCCGCCATGGCCTTAGGTCGTCATCTCTTCCCAACTGCGGTTTTCAGGCTCCAGAACCTAGACCTTATCTCCAAACACTACCCAGGGTTGAGAATGATGCAGAAATCAGAACTCTTTCCTTATGGCAAGAAACCTTGTGTTTGGCATGTTGTCCAACGTTCAGTGTAGTTGAAACAAGCGTGGCCCATGAGGCCCAGCCCATGCTTGAGGGCCACATTGGTCACAAACACACATTGTGACCCTCAGCCTGAGCCCAGTCCTCAGGTAAGGCCTCTCAGGGCCTATATGAAGAGACAGCATATTGGGCTTGCCATGCCCCTAGGCCCCAATTTTTAACCATAGTTCGGGTTGTCCCTTCACTCTTCCCCAGGGCTCTGCTTTGGAATTCTTCTTTTGGTGGGACACCTGAGGTAACAAACCTGAAAGGAGTCCTCCCATCCCACAGATGGACGAAAAACAATTGGGATCGGGCCAAATCCACAGAGAGGAAGATTCGTCCATGGCCCATGAGACCTCCACAACATTCCACGGCCATCGCTGGAACAAAATCCAGAGACAAAAGCCTGAGCAAGCGCCTCAGACTTCCTCATTCTTCATATCCGGAAGAGTTCTTCTCAGGGTTTGTGGATCGGGCGTGCCATACCTACGTCCCCAAACTTAAGCTGATTTTGTGTTTTCAGTCTTCTGTCCTCAAAGTCCTGGGCCACACTCCCTCCAGGCTGGGGCCTTGGAGCCACTCATTAGGACTGCCCCCACCCAATCCATGGGAATTCTGCCCATTCCATTGTCAAAAATTGTACAAATTAGGAGAACCCTCCAAAGTCCCTGGGGCCATCCCAATAGTGTAGGTCGCCCGGGACAAAAAAGGGCGATTGATACCGGCTGAGCATCTACCTCCAATCATCTACCTCCACTCATAAAAAGAAGATTGAACCAGACAGGACCCGAGGCCATTATCGGATAAATTGCTTTGGTTTACAGGCATGTCTCCTCAAAAGCCTGGATTCCAATACCAGCAGAGGGGATTTCCTGAGGCACCCATCAGAACAAATTTCGTCTCCACAAGGAAACTTGTGCATGGGAGCTATGCCAAAGCTTAGGAGAATACTTCAGGGTCCCGGTGCCACCTCCCCATTCCAAGGCCCTCATGGACACAAACACACGTTAGGACCCATCCTCTGGAAAGTGCATTTCAACTCAGCCACCCCGGTTGCTCCCGCAGATCCATTAGATCTAAACTGTCTTGTTGCGCGGCGAATATTGGAAGGCGAGGCGGAATTCCCAGGCATCCATCCTGGAACGGTGCTCTGGAGTCATTCCATATGGATTGTCCTGGAGCTGTCCAAAAGGTCTCAATTGTCCCGCAGAAGGAATCCTTGAAGGGGGCATCCCACATCTCCCAACGTGGAAAACCTCCATGGCCTCGAGATTCCGCTCCCTTCATGAAGGGGCCGTTATGCACAGAAACTCCAACCTGAGACAACGTCGGATCCTCGCCCTGACTTCAGATGCATGAGATATTGGTTCAGATTGCAGGGGGTACCTGCCGTGCCCTCACCCTGAATCCGAAGTCTAGCTTGTGTTCTCAGACTTCCGTCCTCACTCTCCTGGCCCCGAAGCCCACAAGTTTGGCAATTCCGGACCGACAATAAAGCACACTGCTTGCCCTCTAGAAAAAATATATTGCCTAATGAGCAGCCCAGACAGCTTAAATGAGGTTAAACCTACACGGCACTCGAATGTACCCAAATTATATAGCCTAACCTGGGCACTAATGCACTGTCTGACACAACCTGAGCCCGGACCTGCTGACCAACACCCAGACAGCTGACCGCACGCTGAGCACATCAGACCCGCCATGGCCTTAGGTCATCATCTCTTCCCTACCTCAGTTTTCAGGCTTCAGAACCTAGACCTTATCTCCAATCATTGCCCACGGGTGACTGTGATGCAGAAATCAGAACTCTTCCTGACCCATGGCAAGAAACCTTGTGGTTGGCATGTTGTCCAACGTTCAGTGTAGGAGAAACCAGCATTCACCCTGAGGCCCCGCCCATTCTTGCGTGCGACGAGAGCATAAACACACATTGGGACCTCAGCGTGAGTCCTGTCCTCTAGTAAGTCCTCTCAGTGGCTGGAACATTAGATGTCATAATGGGCTTGACATGTCCCTAGTCCCCAATTTTTAACCAGATTTCTGGTTGTCCAGTCGCCCCACCCCAGGGCTCTACTCTGGAATCCCTCACTTGGTGGGACATCTGAGGTTGAAAAACAAAATGAAACAAATCGACAACAACAACAAAAAAACGGACTTCTTCCATCCCCAGAATGACCCAAACTCTTTGGACGGGACCGAACCCCCAGAGATTAAGACTCGTCCATTTCCCATGAAGTCACCCGGCAATTTCACGACCATGAGTGACACGATATCCAGAGACAAAAACTTGAGCAAGAGCCTCACACTCGCCCTTTTTTCATATCCCGAAGTGTTCTCCTCATGGTCTGTAGATCAGTCCTGCCATACCTATGACCCAAAACATAAGCCGAGTTTGTGTTTTCAGACAACTGTCCAAACAGCTCTGGCCTACACACCCTACAGGCTCAGGGCCCTGGAGCCAAACCTGAGGACTGTACTTGCCCTCTCCAAGGGAATTGTATGTGCCCATTCCAATGGCTACAACCCTACTAGTAGGATAACCTCCAAAGTCCCTGAGGCCATCCCAATATTTGTGGCTTCCCAGGACAAACAGGGGCAATCTGAGCCCATCTGACCACCTACCTGCACTCAGACCCGTAGACTGATGTCCCCAGAGGTAAAAAGGAACGAACAGGCCCCTTAGGCACTAATCGGATCCATTGCTTTGGTTTCCAGGCATCTCTCCTCAGAGGCCTGGATTTCAATACCAGCATATGGCTGTTTCTTGACTCACCCATCAGAACAAATCTCATCTACACTTGGGAAACATGCACGTTAGAGCTGTGTCAAAGCCTCTGTTTAGGAGAACCCTTCAGGGCCCCAGGGCCACCGCTTCATTCCAAGGTCTCCATAGACACAAAAACATATTAGGACACATCCACAGGAGAGTACATTTCAACTCAGCCTCTTCGGTTGCCCCCCACATCCAGCAGATATAACCTGTCTTGTTGCTTGGAGACCATTGGAATGCGAGGTGGGCTACCCAGCCATCCATCCTTAGAACCCTGCTCGGAAACGTTGGCCTGGAGCCAACCAACAGGTCTCAATTGTCCTGCAGAAGAATCTTTGCAGTTTGGAGCTTCTCACAACTCCCATCGTGCGAAAACCCCCATGTCCTCGTGATCCAACCCCCTTCAAGAAAGGGCCATCAGGGCAGAAAGTCCAACCTGAGCGATCGTCTGATCCTTGCCCTGACTTCAGATGCACGAGATCTCGATTGAGGTCTGTAGATTGTGCCTGCCATATCCTCACCCAGAAACCTAGGCCTAGCTTGGGTTCTCAGACTGCGTCCTCAGACTACTGGCCCACAAGCCCTCCAGTTGGGCAATCCAGAACTACAATGCCGCACTCTGCCTGCCCTACAGAAGTCAAACATTGCCCTCATTGCTACCCCGAAACCCCAAAAGAAAATCAACCTGCACGCCATTCGGCTGTACCCCAAACATATAGGCTGACCTGGGCACTATTTCCCCTTCTGACCCAGCCTGAGCCTGGACCTCCTGGTCCCACCCAGACAGCTGGCCGCACACTGAGCACATCGGACCCGCCATGGCCTTAGGTCGTCATCTCTTCCCAACTGCGGTTTTCAGGCTCCAGAACCTAGACCTTATCTCCAACCACTGCCCAGGGTTGAAAATGATGCAGAAATCAGAACTCTTTCCCCATGGCAAGACACCTTGTGTTTGGCATGTTGTCCAACGTTCAGTGTAGTTGAAACAAGCGTGGCCCATGAGGCCCAGCCCATGCTTGCGGGCCACATTGGTCACAAACACACATTGTGACCCTCAGCCTGAGCCCAGTCCTCAGGTAAGGCCTCTCAGGGCCTATATGAAGAGACAGCATATTGGGCTTGCCATGCCCCTAGGCCCCAATTTTTAACCATAGTTCGGGTTGTCCCTTCACTCTTCCCCAGGGCTCTGCTTTGGAATTCCTCTTTTGGTGGGACACCTGAGGTAACAAACCTGAAAGGAGTCCTCCCATCCCACAGATTGACGAAAAACAATTGGGATCGGGCCAAATCCACAGAGAGGAAGATTCGTCCATGGCCCATGAGACCTCCACAACATTCCACGGCCATCGCTGAAACAAAATCCAGAGACAAAAGCCTGAGCAAGCTCCTCAGACTCGCTCATTCTTCATGTCCTGAAGAGTTCTTCTCATGGTTTGTAGATCGGGCGTGCCATAACTACGTCCCCAAACTTAAGCTGATTTTGTGTTTTCAGTCTTCTGTCCTCAAAGTCCTGGGCCACACTCCCTCCAGGCTGGGGCCCCTGGAGCCACACATTAGGACTGCCCCCACCCAATCCATGGGAAATCTGCCCATTCCATTGTCAAACATCGTACAAATTAGGAGAACCCTCCAAAGTCCCTGAGGCCATCCCAATAGTGTAGATCGCCCGGGATAAAAAAGGGCGGTTGATACCGGATGAGCATCTACCTCCACTCATTTACCGCCACTCATACCAAGAAGATTGAACCAGACAGGACCCGAGGCCATTATCGGATCCATTGCTTTGGTTTACAGGCATGTCTCCTCAAAAGCCTGCATTCCAATACCAGCAGAGGGGATTTCCTGAGGCACCCATCAGAACAAATCTCGTCTACACAAGGAAATTTTTACATGGGAGCTATGCCAAAGCTTAGGAGAATACTTCAGGGTCCCGGTGCCACCTCCCCATTCCAAGGCCCTCATGGACACAAACACACGTTAGGACCCATCCTCTGGAAAGTGCATTTCAACTCAGCCACCCCGGTTGCTCCCGCAGATCCATTAGATCTAAACTGTCTTGTTGCTAGGAGACAATTTGAAGGCGAGGCGGACTTCCCAGGCATCCATCCTCGAACGGTGCTCTGGAGTCATTCCATATGGGATGTCCTGGAGCTGTCCAACAGGTCTCAATTGTCCCGCAGAAGGAATCCTTGAAGGGGGCATCCCACATCTCCCAACGTGGAAACCTCCATGGCCTCGAGATTCCGCTCTCTTCATGAAGGGGCCGTCATACACAGAAACTCCAACCTGAGCCAACGTCGGATCCTCGCCCTGACTTCAGATGCATGAGATATTGGTTCAGATCTGCAGGGGGTACCTGCCGTGCCCTCACCCTGAATCCGAAGTCTAGCTTGTGTTCTCAGACTTCCGTCCTCACTCTCCTGGCCCCGAAGCCCACAAGTTTGGCAATTCCGGACCGACAATGAAGCACTCTGCCTGCCCTCTAGAAAAAATATATTGCCTAATGAGCAGCCCAGGCAGCTTAAATGAGGATAAACCTACACGGCACTCGAATGTACCCGAATTATATAGTCTAACCTGGGCACTAATGCACTGTCTGACACAACCTGAGCCTGGACCTGCTGACCAACACCCAGACAGCTGACCGCACGCTGAGCACATCAGACCCGCCATGGCCTTAGGTCATCATCTCTTCCCTACCTCAGTTTTCAGGCTTCAGAACCTAGACCTTATCTCCAATCACTGCCCACGGGTGACTGTGATGCAGAAATCAGAACTCTTCCTGACCCATGGCAAGAAACCTTGTGGTTGGCATGTTGTCCAACGTTCAGTGTAGGAGAAACCAGCATTCACCCTGAGGCCCCGCCCATTCTTGAGTGCGACGAGAGCATAAACTCGCATTGTGACCTCAGCGTGAGTCCTGTCCTCTAGTAAGTCCTCTCAGTGGCTGGACCTTTAGATGTCATAATGGGCTTGACATGTCCCTAGTCCCCAATTTTTAACCAGATTTCTGGTTGTCCAGTCGCCCCACCCCAGGGCTCTACTCTGGAATCCCTCATTTGGTGGGACCTCTGAGGTTGAAAAACAAAATGAAACAAATCGACAACAACAACAAAAATACGGACTTCTTCCATCCCCAGAATGACCCCAAACTCCTTGGACGAGACCGAACCCCCAGAGAGTAAGACTCGTCCATTTGCCATGAAGTCACCCGGCAATTTCACGACCATGAGTGACACGATATCCAGAGACAAAAACTTGAGCAAGAGCCTCACACTCGCCCTTTTTTCCTATCCCGAAGTGTTCTCCTCATGGTCTGTAGATCAGTCCTGCCATACCTATGAACCAAAACATAAGCCGAGTTTGTGTTTTCAGACAACTGTCCAAACAGCTCTGGCCTACACACCCTACAGGCTCAGGGCCCTGGAGCCAAACCTGAGGACTGTACTTGCCCTCTCCAAGGGAATTGTATGTGCCCATTCCAATGGCCACAACCCTACTAGTAGGATAACCTCCAAAGTCCCTGAGGCCATCCCAATAGTTGTGGCTTCCCAGGACAAACAGGGGCAATCTGAGCCCATCTGAGCACCTACCTGCACTCAGACCCGTAGACTGATGTCCCCAGAGGTAAAAAGGAACGAACAGGCCCCTAGGCACTAATCGGATCCATTGCTTTGGTTTCCAGGCATCTCTCCTCAGAGGCCTGGATTTCAATACCAGCATATGGCTGTTTCTTGACTCACCCATCAGAACAAATCTCATCTACACATGGGAAACATGCACGTTGGAGCTGTGTCAAAGCCTCTGTTTAGGAGAACCCTTCAGGGCCCCAGGGCCACCGCTTCATTCCAAGGTCTCCATAGACACAAAAACATATTAGGACACATCCACA
This sequence comes from Mustela nivalis, assembly GCF_964662115.1. Taxonomy (NCBI): domain Eukaryota; kingdom Metazoa; phylum Chordata; class Mammalia; order Carnivora; family Mustelidae; genus Mustela; species Mustela nivalis. Next base: position 617,825 of record NW_028136459.1, on the reverse strand, counting down.
GGAGAGTCCATTTCAACTCAGCCTCCTCGGTTGCCCCCCACATCCAGCAGATCTAACCTGTCTTGTTGCTTGGAGACCATTGGAATGCGAGGTGGGCTACCCAGCCATCCATCCTTAGAACCCTGCTCGGAATCGTTGGCCTGGAGCCAACCAACAGGTCTCAATTGTCCTGCAGAAGAATCTTTGCAGTTTGGAGCTTCTCACAACTCCCATCGTGGGAAAACCCCCATGTCCTCGTGATCCAACCCCCTTCAAGAAAGGGCCATCAGGGCAGAAAGTCCAACCTGAGCGATCGTCTGATCCTTGCCCTGACTTCAGATGCACGAGATCTCGATTGAGGTCTGTAGATTGTGCCTGCCATATCCTCACCCAGAAACCTAGGCCTAGCTTGGGTTCTCAGACTGCGTCCTCAGACTACTGGCCCACAAGCCCTCCAGTTGGGCAATCCAGAACTACAATGCCGCACTCTGCCTGCCCTACAGAAGTCAAACATTGCCCTCATTGCTACCCTGAAACCCCAAAAGAAAATCAACCTGCACGCCATTCGGCTGTACCCCAAACATATAGGCTGACCTGGGCACTATTTCCCCTTCTGACCCAGCCTGAGCCTGGACCTCCTGGTCCCACCCAGACAGCTGGCCGCACACTGAGCACATCGGACCCGCCATGGCCTTAGGTCGTCATCTCTTCCCAACTGCGGTTTTCAGGCTCCAGAACCTAGACCTTATCTCCAACCACTGCCCAGGGTTGAAAATGATGCAGAAATCAGAACTCTTTCCCCATGGCAAGAAACCTTGTGTTTGGCATGTTGTCCAACGTTCAGTGTAGTTGAAACAAGCGTGGCCCATGAGGCCCAGCCCATGCTTGCGGGCCACATTGGTCACAAACACACATTGTGACCCTCAGCCTGAGCCCAGTCCTCAGGTAAGGCCTCTCAGGGCCTATATGAAGAGACAGCATATTGGGCTTGCCATGCCCCTAGGCCCCAATTTTTAACTATAGTTCGGGTTGTCCCTTCACTCTTCCCCAGGGCTCTGCTTTGGAATTCCTCTTTTGGTGGGACACCTGAGGTAACAAACCTGAAAGGAGTCCTCCCATCCCACAGATGGACGAAAAACAATTGGGATCGGGCCAAATCCACAGAGAGGAAGATTCGTCCATGGCCCATGAGACCTCCACAACATTCCACGGCCATCGCTGAAACAAAATCCAGAGACAAAAGCCTGAGCAATCTCCTCAGACTCGCTCATTCTTCATGTCCTGAAGAGTTCTTCTCATGGTTTGTAGATTGGGCGTGCCATAACTACGTCCCCAAACTTAAGCTGAGTTTGTGTTTTCAGTCTTCTGTCCTCAAAGTCCTGGGCCACACTCCCTCCAGGCTGGGGCCCCTGGAGCCACACATTAGGACTGCCCCCACCCAATCCATGGGAATTCTGCCCATTCCATTGTCAAACATCGTACAAATTAGGAGAACCCTCCAAAGTCCCTGAGGCCATCCCAATAGTGTAGATCGCCCGGGATAAAAAAGGGCGGTTGATACCGGATGAGCATCTACCTCCACTCATCTACCTCCACTCATACCAAGAAGATTGAACCAGACAGGACCCGAGGCCATTATCAGATCCATTGCTATGGTTTACAGGCATGTCTCCTCAAAAGCCTGCATCCCAATACCAGCAGAGGGGATTTCCTGAGGCACCCATCAGAACAAATCTCGTCTACACAAGGAAATTTTTACATGGGAGCTATGCCAAAGCTTAGGAGAATACTTCAGGGCCCCGGTGCCACCTCCCCATTCCAAGGCCCTCATGGACACAAACACACGTTAGGACCCATCCTCTGGAAAGTGCATTTCAACTCAGCCACCCCGGTTGCTCCCGCAGATCCATTAGATCTAAACTGTCTAGTTGCTAGGAGACAATTGGAAGGCGAGGCGGACTTCCCAGGCATCCATCCTGGAACGGTGCTCTGGAGTCATTCCATATGGGATGTCCTGGAGCTGTCCAACAGGTCTCAATTGTCCCGCAGAAGGAATCCTTGAAGGGGGCATCCCACATCTCCCAACGTGGAAAACCTCCATGGCCTCGAGATTCCGCTCTCTTCATGAAGGGGCCGTCATGCACAGAAACTCCAACCTGAGCCAACGTCGGATCCTCGCCCTGACTTCAGATGCATGAGATATTGGTTCAGATCTGCAGGGGGTACCTGCCGTGCCCTCACCCTGAATCCGAAGTCTAGCTTGTTTTCTCAGACTTCCGTCCTCACTCTCCTGGCCCCGAAGCCCTCAAGTTTGGCAATTCCGGACCGACAATGAAGCACTCTGCCTGCCCTCTAGAAAAAATATATTGCCTAATGAGCAGCCCAGGCAGCTTAAATGAGGATAAACCTACACGGCACTCGAATGTACCCGAATTATATAGTCTAACCTGGGCACTAATGCACTGTCTGACACAACCTGAGCCTGGACCTGCTGACCAACACCCAGACAGCTGACCGCACGCTGAGCACATCAGACCCGCCATGGCCTTAGGTCATCATCTCTTCCCTACCTCAGTTTTCAGGCTTCAGAACCTAGACCTTATCTCCAATCACTGCCCACGGGTGACTGTGATGCAGAAATCAGAACTCTTCCTGACACATGGCAAGAATCCTTGTGGTTGGCATGTTGTCCAACGTTGAGTGTAGGAGAAACCAGCATTCACCCTGAGGCCACGCCCATTCTTGAGTGCGACGTGAGCATAAACACGCATTGTGACCTCAGCGTGAGTCCTGTCCTCTAGTAAGTCCTCTCAGTGGCTGGACCTTTAGATGTCATAATGGGCTTGACATGTCCCTAGTCCCCAATTTATAACCAGATTTCTGGTTGTCCAGTCGCCCCACCCCAGGGCTCTACTCTGGAATCCCTCATTTGGTGGGACCTCTGAGGTTGAAAAACAAAATGAAACAAATCGACAACAACAACAAAAATACGGACTTCTTCCATCCCCAGAATGACCCCAAACTCTTTGGACGGGACCGAACCCCCAGAGAGTAAGACTCGTCCATTTCCCATGAAGTCACCCGGCAATTTCACGACCATGAGTGACACGATATCCAGAGACAAAAACTTGAGCAAGAGCCTCACACTCGCCCTTTTTTCCTATCCCGAAGTGTTCTCCTCATGGTCTGTAGATCAGTCCTGCCATACCTATGAACCAAAACATAAGCCGAGTTTGTGTTTTCAGACAACTGTCCAAACAGCTCTGGCCTACACACCCTACAGGCTCAGGGCCCTGGAGCAAAACCTGAGGACTGTACTTGCCCTCTCCAAGGGAATTGTATGTGCCCATTCCAATGGCCACAACCCTACTAGTAGGATAACCTCCAAAGTCCCTGAGGCCATCCCAATAGTTGTGGCTTCCCAGGACAAACAGGGGCAATCTGAGCCCATCTGAGCACCTACCTGCACTCAGACCCGTAGACTGATGTCCCCAGAGGTAAAAAGGAACGAACAGGCCCCTAGGCACTAATCGGATCCATTGCTTTGGTTTCCAGGCATCTCTCCTCAGAGGCCTGGATTTCAATACCAGCATATGGCTGTTTCTTGACTCACCCATCAGAACAAATCTCATCTACACATGGGAAACATGCACGTTGGAGCTGTGTCAAAGCCTCTGTTTAGGAGAACCCTTCAGGGCCCCAGGGCCACCGCTTCATTCCAAGGTCTCCATAGACACAAAAACATATTAGGACACATCCACAGGAGAGTCCATTTCAACTCAGCCTCCTCGGTTGCCCCCCACATCCAGCAGATCTAACCTGTCTTGTTGCTTGGAGACCATTGGAATGCGAGGTGGGCTACCCAGCCATCCATCCTTAGAACCCTGCTCGGAATCTTTGGCCTGGAGCCAACCAACAGGTCTCAATTGTCCTGCAGAAGAATCTTTGCAGTTTGGAGCTTCTCACAACTCCCATCGTGGGAAAACCCCCATGTCCTCGTGATCCAACCCCCTTCAAGAAAGGGCCATCAGGGCAGAAAGTCCAACCTGAGCGATCGTCTGATCCTTGCCCTGACTTCAGATGCACGAGATCTCGATTGAGGTCTGTAGATTGTGCCTGCCATATCCTCACCCAGAAACCTAGGCCTAGCTTGGGTTCTCAGACTGCGTCCTCAGACTACTGGCCCACAAGCCCTCCAGTTGGGCAATCCAGAACTACAATGCCGCACTCTGCCTGCCCTACAGAAGTCAAACATTGCCCTCATTGCTACCCCGAAACCCCAAAAGAAAATCAACCTGCACGCCATTCGGCTGTACCCCAAACATATAGGCTGACCTGGGCACTATTTCCCCTTCTGACCCAGCCTGAGCCTGGACCTCCTGGTCCCACCCAGACAGCTGGCCGCACACTGAGCACATCAGACCCGCCATGGCCTTAGGTCGTCATCTCTTCCCAACTGCGGTTTTCAGGCTCCAGAACCTAGACCTTATCTCCAACCACTGCCCAGGGTTGAAAATGATGCAGAAATCAGAACTCTTTCCCCATGGCAAGAAACCTTGTGGTTGGCATGTTGTCCAACGTTCAGTGTAGTTGAAACAAGCGTGGCCCATGAGGCCCAGCCCATGCTTGCGGGCCACATTGGTCACAAACACACATTGTGACCCTCAGCCTGAGCCCAGTCCTCAGGTAAGGCCTCTCAGGGCCTATATGAAGAGACAGCATATTGGGCTTGCCATGCCCCTAGGCCCCAATTTTTAACCATAGTTCGGGTTGTCCCTTCACTCTTCCCCAGGGCTCTGCTTTGGAATTCTTCTTTTGGTGGGACACCTGAGGTAAAAAACCTGAAAGGAGTCCTCCCATCCCACAGATGGACGAAAAACAATTGGGATCGGGCCAAATCCACAGAGAGGAAGATTCGTCCATGGCCCATGAGACCTCCCCAACATTCCACGGCCATCGCTGAAACAAAATCCAGAGACAAAAGCCTGAGCAAGCACCTCAGACTTCCTCATTCTTCATATCCGGAAGAGTTCTTCTCAGGGTTTGTGGATCGGGCGTGCCATACCTACGTCCCCAAACTTAAGCTGATTTTGTGTTTTCAGTCTTCTGTCCTCAAAGTCCTGGGCCACACTCCCTCCAGGCTGGGGCCTTGGAGCCACTCATTAGGACTGCCCCCACCCAATCCATGGGAATTCTGCCCATTCCATTGTCAAAAATTGTACAAATTAGGAGAACCCTCCAAAGTCCCTGGGGCCATCCCAATAGTGTAGGTCGCCCGGGACAAAAAAGGGCGATTGATACCGGCTGAGCATCTACCTCCACTCATCTACCTCCACTCATAAAAAGAAGATTGAACCAGACAGGACCCGAGGCCATTATCGGATAAATTGCTTTGGTTTACAGGCATGTCTCCTCAAAAGCCTGGATTCCAATACCAGCAGAGGGGATTTCCTGAGGCACCCATCAGAACAAATTTCGTCTCCACAAGGAAACTTGTGCATGGGAGCTATGCCAAAGCTTAGGAGAATACTTCAGGGTCCCGGTGCCACCTCCCCATTCCAAGGCCCTCATGGACACAAACACACGTTAGGACCCATCCTCTGGAAAGTGCATTTCAACTCAGCCACCCCGGTTGCTCCCGCAGATCCATTAGATCTAAACTGTCTTGTTGCATGGCGAATATTGGAAGGCGAGGCGGACTTCCCAGGCATCCATCCTGGAACGGTGCTCTGGAGTCATTCCATATGGGATGTCCTGGAGCTGTCCAACAGGTCTCAATTGTCCCGCAGAAGGAATCCTTGAAGGGGGCATCCCACATCTCCCAACGTGGAAAACCTCCATGGCCTCGAGATTCCGCTCCCTTCATGAAGGGGCCGTTATGCACAGAAACTCCAACCTGAGACAACGTCGGATCCTCGCCCTGACTTCAGATGCATGAGATATTGGTTCAGATTGAAGGGGGTACCTGCCGTGCCCTCACCCTGAATCCGAAGTCTAGCTTGTGTTCTCAGACTTCCGTCCTCACTCTCCTGGCCCCGAAGCCCTCAAGTTTGGCAATTCCGGACCGACAATGAAGCACTCTGCTTGCCCTCTAGAAAAAATATATTGCCTAATGAGCAGCCCAGGCAGCTTAAATGAGGTTAAACCTACACGGCACTCGAATGTACCCAAATTATATAGCCTAACCTGGGCACTAATGCACTGTCTGACACAACCTGAGCCCGGACCTGCTGACCAACACCCAGACAGCTGACCGCACGCTGAGCACATCAGACCCGCCATGGCCTTAGGTCATCATCTCTTCCCTACCTCAGTTTTCAGGCTTCAGAACCTAGACCTTATCTCCAATCACTGCCCACGGGTGACTGTGATGCAGAAATCAGAACTCTTCCTGACACATGGCAAGAATCCTTGTGGTTGGCATGTTGTCCAACGTTGAGTGTAGGAGAAACCAGCATTCACCCTGAGGCCACGCCCATTCTTGAGTGCGACGAGAGCATAAACACGCATTGTGACCTCAGCGTGAGTCCTGTCCTCTAGTAAGTCCTCTCAGTGGCTGGACCTTTAGATGTCATAATGGGCTTGACATGTCCCTAGTCCCCAATTTTTAACCAGATTTCTGGTTGTCCAGTTGCCCCACCCCAGGGCTCTACTCTGGAATCCCTCATTTGGTGGGACCTCTGAGGTTGAAAAACAAAATGAAACAAATCTACAACAACAACAAAAATACGGACTTCTTCCATCCCCAGAATGACCCCAAACTCTTTGGATGGGACCGAACCCCCAGAGAGTAAGACTCGTCCATTTCCCATGAAGTCACCCGGCAATTTCACGACCATGAGTGACACGATATCCAGAGACAAAAACTTGAGCAAGAGCCTCACACTCGCCCTTTTTTCCTATCCCGAAGTGTTCTCCTCATGGTCTGTAGATCAGTCCTGCCATACCTATGAACCAAAACATAAGCCGAGTTTGTGTTTTCAGACAACTGTCCAAACAGCTCTGGCCTACACACCCTACAGGCTCAGGGCCCTGGAGCAAAACCTGAGGACTGTACTTGCCCTCTCCAAGGGAATTGTATGTGCCCATTCCAATGGCCACAACCCTACTAGTAGGATAACCTCCAAAGTCCCTGAGGCCATCCCAATAGTTGTGGCTTCCCAGGACAAACAGGGGCAATCTGAGCCCATCTGAGCACCTACCTGCACTCAGACCCGAGACAGATGTCCCCAGAGGTCAAAAGGAACGAATAGGCCCCTAGGCACTAATCGGATCCATTCCTTTGATTTCCAGGCATCTCTCCTCAGGGCCTGGATTTCAATACCAGCATATGGCTGTTTCTTGACTCACCCATCAGAACAAATCTCATCTACACATGGGAAACATGCACGTTGGAGCTGTGTCAAAGCCTCTGTTTAGGAGAACCCTTCAGGGCCCCAGGGCCACCGCTTCATTCCAAGGTCTCCATAGACACAAAAACATATTAGGACACATCCACAGGAGAGTCCATTTCAACTCAGCCTCCTCGGTTGCCCCCCACATCCAGCAGATCTAACCTGTCTTGTTGCTTGGAGACCATTGGAATGCGAGGTGGGCTACCCAGCCATCCATCCTTAGAACCCTGCTCGGAATCGTTGGCCTGGAGCCAACCAACAGGTCTCAATTGTCCTGCAGAAGAATCTTTGCAGTTTGGAGCTTCTCACAACTCCCATCGTGGGAAAACCCCCATGTCCTCGTGATCCAACCCCCTTCAAGAAAGGGCCATCAGGGCAGAAAGTCCAACCTGAGCGATCGTCTGATCCTTGCCCTGACTTCAGATGCACGAGATCTCGATTGAGGTCTGTAGATTGTGCCTGCCATATCCTCACCCAGAAACCTAGGCCTAGCTTGGGTTCTCAGACTCCGTCTTCAGACTAGTGGCCCACAAGCCCTCCAGTTTGGCAATCCAGAACTACAATGCCGCACTCTCCCTGCCTACAGAAGTAAAACATTGCCCTCAGGGCTACCCCGAAACCGCAAATGAGGATCAACCTGCACGCCATTCGGCTGTACCCCAAACATATAGGCTGACCTGGGCACTATTTCCCCTTCTGACCCAGCCTGAGCCTGGACCTCCTGGTCCCACCCAGACAGCTGGCCGCACACTGAGCACATCGGACCCGCCATGGCCTTAGGTCGTCATCTCTTCCCAACTGCGGTTTTCAGGCTCCAGAACCTAGACCTTATCTCCAAACACTGCCCAGGGTTGAGCATGATGCAGAAATCAGAACTCTTTCCTTATGGCAAGAAACCTTGTGGTTGGCATGTTGACCAACGTTCAGTGTAGTTGAAACAAGCGTGGCCCATGAGGCCCAGCCCATGCTTGCGGGCCACATTGGTCACAAACACACATTGTGACCCTCAGCCTGAGCCCAGTCCTCAGGTAAGGCCTCTCAGGGCCTATATGAAGAGACAGCATATTGGGCTTGCCATGCGCCTAGGCCCCAATTTTGAACCATAGTTCGGGTTGTCCCTTCACTCTTCCCCAGGGCTCTGCTTTGGAATTCCTCTTTTGGTGGGACACCTGAGGTAACAAACCTGAAAGGAGTCCTCCCATCCAACAGATTGACGAAAAACAATTGGGATCAGGCGAAATCCACAGAGAGGAAGATTCGTCCATGGCCCATGAGACATCCACAACATTCCACGGCCATCGCTGAAACAAAATCCAGAGACAAAAGCCTGAGCAAGCTCCTCAGACTCGCTCATTCTTCATGTCCTGAAGAGTTCTTCTCATGGTTTGTAGATCGGGCGTGCCATAACTACGTCCCCAAACTTAAGCTGAGTTTGTGTTTTCAGTCTTCTGTCCTCAAAGTCCTGGGCCACACTCCCTCCAGGCTGGGGCCCCTTGAGCCACACATTAGGACTGCCCCCACCCAATCCATGGGAATTCTGCCCATTCCATTGTCAAACATCGTACAAATTAGGAGAACCCTCCAAAGTCCCTGAGGCCATCCCAATAGTGTAGGTCGCCCGGGACAAATAAGGGCGGTTGATACCGGATGAGCATCTACCTCCACTCATCTACCTCCACTCATAGCAAGAAGATTGAACCAGACAGGACCCGAGGCCATTATCGGATCCATTGCTTTGGTTTACAGGCATGTCTCCTCAAAAGCCTGCATTCCAATACCAGCAGAGGGGATTTCCTGAGGCACCCATCAGAACAAATCTCGTCTACACAAGGAAATTTTTACATGGGAGCTATGCCAAAGCTTAGGAGAATACTTCAGGGTCCCGGTGCCACCTCCCCATTCCAAGGCCCTCATGGACACAAACACACGTTAGGACCCATCCTCTGGAAAGTGCATTTCAACTCAGCCACCCCGGTTGCTCCCGCAGATCCATTACATCTAAACTGTCTAGTTGCTAGGAGACAATTGGAAGGCGAGGCGGACTTCCCAGGCATCCATCCTCGAACGGTGCTCTGGAGTCATTCCATATGGGATGTCCTGGAGCTGTCCAACAGGTCTCAATTGTCCCGCAGAAGGAATCCTTGAAGGGGGCATCCCACATCTCCCAACGTGGAAAACCTCCATGGCCTCGAGATTCCGCTCTCTTCATGAAGGGGCCGTCATGCACAGAAACTCCAACCTGAGCCTACGTCGGATCCTCGCCCTGACTTCAGATGCATGAGATATTGGTTCAGATCTGCAGGTGGTACCTACCGTGCCCTCACCCTGAATCCGAAGTCTAGCTTGTGTTCTCAGACTTCCGTCCTCACTCTCCTGGCCCCGAAGCCCTCAAGTTTGGCAATTCCGGACCGACAATGAAGCACTCTGCCTGCCCTCTAGAAAAAATATATTGCCTAATGAGCAGCCCAGGCAGCTTAAATGAGGATAAACCTACACGGCACTCGAATGTACCCGAATTATATAGTCTAACCTGGGCACTAATGCACTGTCTGACACAACCTGAGCCTGGACCTGCTGACCAACACCCAGACAGCTGACCGCACGCTGAGCACATCAGACCCGCCATGGCCTTAGGTCATCATCTCTTCCCTACCTCAGTTTTCAGGCTTCAGAACCTAGACCTTATCTCCAATCACTGCCCACGGGTGACTGTGATGCAGAAATCAGAACTCTTCCTGACCCATGGCAAGAAACCTTGTGGTTGGCATGTTGTCCAACGTTCAGTGTAGGAGAAACCAGCATTCACCCTGAGGCCACGCCCATTCTTGAGTGCGACGTGAGCATAAACACGCATTGTGACCTCAGCGTGAGTCCTGTCCTCTAGTAAGTCCTCTCAGTGGCTGGACCTTTAGATGTCATAATGGGCTTGACATGTCCCTAGTCCCCAATTTTTAACCAGATTTCTGGTTGTCCAGTCGCCCCACCCCAGGGCTCTACTCTGGAATCCCTCATTTGGTGGGACCTCTGAGGTTGAAAAACAAAATGAAACAAATCGACAACAACAAAAAAACGGACTTCTTCCATCCCCAGAATGACCCCAAACTCTTTGGACGGGACCGAACCCCCAGAGAGTAAGACTCGTCCATTTCCCATGAAGTCACCCGGCAATTTCACGACCATGAGTGACACGATATCCAGAGACAAAAACTTGAGCAAGAGCCTCACACTCGCCCTTTTTTCATATCCCGAAGTGTTCTCCTCATGGTCTGTAGATCAGTCCTGCCATACCTATGACCCAAAACATAAGCCGAGTTTGTGTTTTCAGACAACTGTCCAAACAGCTCTGGCCTACACACCCTACAGGCTCAGGGCCCTGGAGCCAAACCTGAGGACTGTACTTGCCCTCTCCAAGGGAATTGTATGTGCCCATTCCAATGGCCACAACCCTACTAGTAGGATAACCTCCAAAGTCCCTGAGGCCATCCCAATAGTTGTGGCTTCCCAGGACAAACAGGGGCAATCTGAGCCCATCTGAGCACCTACCTGCACTCAGACCCGTAGACTGTTGTCCCCAGAGGTAAAAAGGAACGAACAGGCCCCTAGGCACTAATCGGATCCATTGCTTTGGTTTCCAGGCATCTCTCCTCAGAGGCCTGGATTTCAATACCAGCATATGGCTGTTCCTTGACTCACCCATCAGAACAAATCTCATCTACACTTGGGAAACATGCACGTTAGAGCTGTGCCAAAGCCTCTGTTTAGGAGAACCCTTCAGGGCCCCAGGGCCACCGCTTCATTCCAAGGTCTCCATAGACACAAAAACATATTAGGAAACATCCACAGGAGAGTCCATTTCAACTCAGCCTCCTCGGTTGCCCCCCACATCCAGCAGATCTAACCTGTCTTGTTGCTTGGAGACCATTGGAATGCGAGGTGGGCTACCCAGCCATCCATCCTTAGAACCCTGCTCGGAATCATTGGCCTGGAGCCAACCAACAGGTCTCAATTGTCCTGCAGAAGAATCTTTGCAGTTTGGAGCTTCTCACAACTTCCATCGTGGGAAAACCCCCATGTCCACGTGATCCAACCCCCTTCAAGAAAGGGCCATCAGGGCAGAAAGTCCAACCTGAGCGATCGTCTGATCCTTGCCCTGACTTCAGATGCACGAGATCTCGATTGAGGTCTGTAGATTGTGCCTGCCATATCCTCACCCAGAAACCTAGGCCTAGCTTGGGTTCTCAGACTGCGTCCTCAGACTACTGGCCCACAAGCCCTCCAGTTGGGCAATCCAGAACTACAATGCCGCACTCTGCCTGCCCTACAGAAATCAAACATTGCCCTCATTGCTACCCCGAAACCCCAAAAGAAAATCAACCTGCACGCCATTCGGCTGTACCCCAAACATATAGGCTGACCTGGGCACTATTTCCCCTTCTGACCCAGCCTGAGCCTGGACCTCCTGGTCCCACCCAGACAGCTGGCCGCACACTGAGCACATCGGACCCGCCATGGCCTTAGGTCGTCATCTCTTCCCAACTGCGGTTTTCAGGCTCCAGAACCTAGACCTTATGTCCAACCACTGCCCAGGGTTGAAAATGATGCAGAAATCAGAACTCTTTACCCATGGCAAGAAACCTTGTGGTTGGCATGTTGTCCAACGTTCAGTGAAGTTGAAACAAGCGTGGCCCATGAGGCCCAGCCCATGCTTGCGGGCCACATTGGTCACAAACACACATTGTGACCCTCAGCCTGAGCCCAGTCCTCAGGTAAGGCCTCTCAGGGCCTATATGAAGAGACAGCATATTGGGCTTGCCATGCCCCTAGGCCCCAATTTTTAACCATAGTTCGGGTTGTCCCTTCACTCTTCCCCAGGGCTCTGCTTTGGAATTCCTCTTTTGGTGGGACACCTGAGGTAACAAACCTGAAAGGAGTCCTCCCATCCCACAGATTGACGAAAAACAATTGGGATCTGGCCAAATCCACAGAGAGGAAGATTCGTCCATGGCCCATGAGACCTCCCCAACATTCCACGGCCATCGCTGAAACAAAATCCAGAGACAAAAGCCTGAGCAAGCGCCTCAGACTCGCTCATTCTTCATATCCTGAAGAGTTCTTCTCATGGTTTGTAGATCGGGCGTGCCATACCTACGTCCCCAAACTTAAGCTGAGTTTGTGTTTTTAGTCTTCTGTCCTAAAGTCCTGGGCCACACTCCCTCCAGGCTGGGGCCCCTGGAGCCACACATTAGGACTGCCCCCACCCAATCCATGGGATTTCTGCCCATTCCATTGTCAAAAATCGTACAAATTAGGAGAACCCTCCAAAGTCCCTGAGGCCATCCCAATAGTGTCGGTCGCCCGGGACAAAAAAGGGTGGTTGATACCGGCTGAGCATCTACCTCCACTCATCTACCTCCACTCATATCAAGAAGATTGAACCAGACAGGACCCGAGGCCATTATCGGATCCATTGCTTTGGTTTACAGGCATGTCTCCTCAAAAGCCTGGATTCCAATACCAGCAGAGGGGATTTCCTGAGGCACCCATCACAACAAATCTCGTCTCCACAAGGAAACTTGTGCATGGGAGCTATGCCAAAGCTTAGGAGAATACTTCAGGGTCCCGGTGCCACCTCCCCATTCCAACGCCCTCATGGACACAAACACACGTTAGCACCCATCCTCTGGAAAGTGCATTTCAACTCAGTTACCCCGGTTGCTCCCGCAGATCCATTAGATCTAAACTGTATTGTTGCTAGGAGACAATTGGAAGGCGAGGCGGACTTCCCAGGCATCCATCCTCGAACAGTTCTCTGGAGTCATTCCATATGGGATGTCCTGGAGCTTTCCAATAGGTCACAATTGTCCCGCAGAAGGATTCCTTGAAGGGGGCATCCCACATCTCCCAACGTGGAAAACCTCCATGGCCTCGAGATTCCGCTCCCTTCATGAAGGGGCCGTCATGCACAGAAACTCCAACCTGAGCCAACGTCGGATCCTCGCCCTGACTTCAGATGCATGAGATATTGGTTCAGATTGCAGGGGGTACCTGCCGTGCCCTCACCCTGAATCCGAAGTCTAGCTTGTGTTCTCAGACTTCCGTCCTCACTCTCCTGGCCCCGAAGCCCTCAAGTTTGGCAATTCCGGACCGACAATGAAGCACTCTGCTTGCCCTCTAGAAAAAATATATTGCCTAATGAGCAGCCCAGGCAGCTTAAATGAGGTTAAACCTACACGGCACTCGAATGTACCCAAATTATATAGCCTAACCTGGGCACTAATGCACTGTCTGACACAACCTGAGCCCGGACCTGCTGACCAACACCCAGACAGCTGACCGCACGCTGAGCACATCAGACCCGCCATGGCCTTAGGTCATCATCTCTTCCCTACCTCAGTTTTCAGGCTTCAGAACCTAGACCTTATCTCCAATCACTGCCCACGGGTGACTGTGATGCAGAAATCAGAACTCTTCCTGACACATGGCAAGAATCCTTGTGGTTGGCATGTTGTCCAACGTTGAGTGTAGGAGAAACCAGCATTCACCCTGAGGCCACGCCCATTCTTGAGTGCGACGAGAGCATAAACACGCATTGTGACCTCAGCGTGAGTCCTGTCCTCTAGTAAGTCCTCTCAGTGGCTGGACCTTTAGATGTCATAATGGGCTTGACATGTCCCTAGTCCCCAATTTTTAACCAGATTTCTGGTTGTCCAGTTGCCCCACCCCAGGGCTCTACTCTGGAATCCCTCATTTGGTGGGACCTCTGAGGTTGAAAAACAAAATGAAACAAATCTACAACAACAACAAAAATACGGACTTCTTCCATCCCCAGAATGACCCCAAACTCTTTGGACGGGACCGAACCCCCAGAGAGTAAGACTCGTCCATTTCCCATGAAGTCACCCGGCAATTTCACGACCATGAGTGACACGATATCCAGAGACAAAAACTTGAGCAAGAGCCTCACACTCGCCCTTTTTTCCTATCCCGAAGTGTTCTCCTCATGGTCTGTAGATCAGTCCTGCCATACCTATGAACCAAAACATAAGCCGAGTTTGTGTTTTCAGACAACTGTCCAAACAGCTCTGGCCTACACACCCTACAGGCTCAGGGCCCTGGAGCAAAACCTGAGGACTGTACTTGCCCTCTCCAAGGGAATTGTATGTGCCCATTCCAATGGCCACAACCCTACTAGTAGGATAACCTCCAAAGTCCCTGAGGCCATCCCAATAGTTGTGGCTTCCCAGGACAAACAGGGGCAATCTGAGCCCATCTGAGCACCTACCTGCACTCAGACCCGTAGACAGATGTCCCCAGAGGTAAAAAGGAACGAACAGGCCCCTAGGCACTAATCGGATCCATTCCTTTGATTTCCAGGCATCTCTCCTCAGAGGCCTGGATTTCAATACCAGCATATGGCTGTTTCTTGACTCACCCATCAGAACAAATCTCATCTACACATGGGAAACATGCACGTTGGAGCTGTGTCAAAGCCTCTGTTTAGGAGAACCCTTCAGGGCCCCAGGGCCACCGCTTCATTCCAAGGTCTCCATAGACACAAAAACATATTAGGACACATCCACAGGAGAGTCCATTTCAACTCAGCCTCCTCGGTTGCCCCCCACATCCAGCAGATCTAACCTGTCTTGTTGCTTGGAGACCATTGGAATGCGAGGTGGGCTACCCAGCCATCCATCCTTAGAACCCTGCTCGGAATCGTTGGCCTGGAGCCAACCAACAGGTCTCAATTGTCCTGCAGAAGAATCTTTGCAGTTTGGAGCTTCTCACAACTCCCATCGTGGGAAAACCCCCATGTCCTCGTGATCCAACCCCCTTCAAGAAAGGGCCATCAGGGCAGAAAGTCCAACCTGAGCGATCGTCTGATCCTTGCCCTGACTTCAGATGCACGAGATCTCGATTGAGGTCTGTAGATTGTGCCTGCCATATCCTCACCCAGAAACCTAGGCCTAGCTTGGGTTCTCAGACTCCGTCTTCAGACTAGTGGCCCACAAGCCCTCCAGTTTGGCAATCCAGAACTACAATGCCGCACTCTCCCTGCCTACAGAAGTAAAACATTGCCCTCAGGGCTACCCCGAAACCGCAAATGAGGATCAACCTGCACGCCATTCGGCTGTACCCCAAACATATAGGCTGACCTGGGCACTATTTCCCCTTCTGACCCAGCCTGAGCCTGGACCTCCTGGTCCCACCCAGACAGCTGGCCGAACACTGAGCACATCGGACCCGCCATGGCCTTAGGTCGTCATCTCTTCCCAACTGCGGTTTTCAGGCTCCAGAACCTAGACCTTATCTCCAAACACTGCCCAGGGTTGAGAATGATGCAGAAATCAGAACTCTTTCCTTATGGCAAGAAACCTTGTGGTTGGCATGTTGTCCAACGTTCAGTGTAGTTGAAACAAGCGTGGCCCATGAGGCCCAGCCCATGCTTGAGGGCCACATTGGTCACAAACACACATTGTGACCCTCAGCCTGAGCCCAGTCCTCAGGTAAGGCCTCTCAGGGCCTATATGAAGAGACAGCATATTGCGCTTGCCATGCCCCTAGGCCCCAATTTTTAACCATAGTTCGGGTTGTCCCTTCACTCTTCCCCAGGGCTCTGCTTTGGAATTCTTCTTTTGGTGGGACACCTGAGGTAACAAACCTGAAAGGAGTCCTCCCATCCCACAGATGGACGAAAAACAATTGGGATCGGGCCAAATACACAGAGAGGAAGATTCGTCCATGGCCCATGAGACATCCACAACATTCCACGGCCATCGCTGAAACAAAATCCAGAGACAAAAGCCTGAGCAAGCTCCTCAGACTCGCTCATTCTTCATGTCCTGAAGAGTTCTTCTCATGGTTTGTAGATCGGGCGTGCCATAACTACGTCCCCAAACTTAAGCTGAGTTTGTGTTTTCAGTCTTCTGTCCTCAAAGTCCTGGGCCACACTCCCTCCAGGCTGGGGCCCCTTGAGCCACACATTAGGACTGCCCCCACCCAATCCATGGGAATTCTGCCCATTCCATTGTCAAACATCGTACAAATTAGGAGAACCCTCCAAAGTCCCTGAGGCCATCCCAATAGTGTAGGTCGCCCGGGACAAATAAGGGCGGTTGATACCGGATGAGCATCTACCTCCACTCATCTACCTCCACTCATAGCAAGAAGATTGAACCAGACAGGACCCGAGGCCATTATCGGATCCATTGCTTTGGTTTACAGGCATGTCTCCTCAAAAGCCTGCATTCCAATACCAGCAGAGGGGATTTCCTGAGGCACCCATCAGAACAAATCTCGTCTACACAAGGAAATTTTTACATGGGAGCTATGCCAAAGCTTAGGAGAATACTTCAGGGTCCCGGTGCCACCTCCCCATTCCAAGGCCCTCATGGACACAAACACACGTTAGGACCCATCCTCTGGAAAGTGCATTTCAACTCAGCCACCCCGGTTGCTCCCGCAGATCCATTACATCTAAACTGTCTAGTTGCTAGGAGACAATTGGAAGGCGAGGCGGACTTCCCAGGCATCCATCCTCGAACGGTGCTCTGGAGTCATTCCATATGGGATGTCCTGGAGCTGTCCAACAGGTCTCAATTGTCCCGCAGAAGGAATCCTTGAAGGGGGCATCCCACATCTCCCAACGTGGAAAACCTCCATGGCCTCGAGATTCCGCTCTCTTCATGAAGGGGCCGTCATGCACAGAAACTCCAACCTGAGCCTACGTCGGATCCTCGCCCTGACTTCAGATGCATGAGATATTGGTTCAGATCTGCAGGTGGTACCTACCGTGCCCTCACCCTGAATCCGAAGTCTAGCTTGTGTTCTCAGACTTCCGTCCTCACTCTCCTGGCCCCGAAGCCCTCAAGTTTGGCAATTCCGGACCGACAATGAAGCACTCTGCCTGCCCTCTAGAAAAAATATATTGCCTAATGAGCAGCCCAGGCAGCTTAAATGAGGATAAACCTACACGGCACTCGAATGTACCCGAATTATATAGTCTAACCTGGGCACTAATGCACTGTCTGACACAACCTGAGCCTGGACCTGCTGACCAACACCCAGACAGCTGACCGCACGCTGAGCACATCAGACCCGCCATGGCCTTAGGTCATCATCTCTTCCCTACCTCAGTTTTCAGGCTTCAGAACCTAGACCTTATCTCCAATCACTGCCCACGGGTGACTGTGATGCAGAAATCAGAACTCTTCCTGACCCATGGCAAGAAACCTTGTGGTTGGCATGTTGTCCAACGTTCAGTGTAGGAGAAACCAGCATTCACCCTGAGGCCACGCCCATTCTTGAGTGCGTCGTGAGCATAAACACGCATTGTGACCTCAGCGTGAGTCCTGTCCTCTAGTAAGTCCTCTCAGTGGCTGGACCTTTAGATGTCATAATGGGCTTGACATGTCCCTAGTCCCCAATTTTTAACCAGATTTCTGGTTGTCCAGTCGCCCCACCCCAGGGCTCTACTCTGGAATCCCTCATTTGGTGGGACCTCTGAGGTTGAAAAACAAAATGAAACAAATCGACAACAACAAAAAAACGGACTTCTTCCATCCCCAGAATGACCCCAAACTCTTTGGACGGGACCGAACCCCCAGAGAGTAAGACTCGTCCATTTCCCATGAAGTCACCCGGCAATTTCACGACCATGAGTGACACGATATCCAGAGACAAAAACTTGAGCAAGAGCCTCACACTCGCCCTTTTTTCATATCCCGAAGTGTTCTCCTCATGGTCTGTAGATCAGTCCTGCCATACCTATGACCCAAAACATAAGCCGAGTTTGTGTTTTCAGACAACTGTCCAAACAGCTCTGGCCTACACACCCTACAGGCTCAGGGCCCTGGAGCCAAACCTGAGGACTGTACTTGCCCTCTCCAAGGGAATTGTATGTGCCCATTCCAATGGCCACAACCCTACTAGTAGGATAACCTCCAAAGTCCCTGAGGCCATCCCAATAGTTGTGGCTTCCCAGGACAAACAGGGGCAATCTGAGCCCATCTGAGCACCTACCTGCACTCAGACCCGTAGACTGTTGTCCCCAGAGGTAAAAAGGAACGAACAGGCCCCTAGGCACTAATCGGATCCATTGCTTTGGTTTCCAGGCATCTCTCCTCAGAGGCCTGGATTTCAATACCAGCATATGGCTGTTCCTTGACTCACCCATCAGAACAAATCTCATCTACACTTGGGAAACATGCACGTTAGAGCTGTGCCAAAGCCTCTGTTTAGGAGAACCCTTCAGGGCCCCAGGGCCACCGCTTCATTCCAAGGTCTCCATAGACACAAAAACATATTAGGAAACATCCACAGGAGAGTCCATTTCAACTCAGCCTCCTCGGTTGCCCCCCACATCCAGCAGATCTAACCTGTCTTGTTGCTTGGAGACCATTGGAATGCGAGGTGGGCTACCCAGCCATCCATCCTTAGAACCCTGCTCGGAATCATTGGCCTGGAGCCAACCAACAGGTCTCAATTGTCCTGCAGAAGAATCTTTGCAGTTTGGAGCTTCTCACAACTTCCATCGTGGGAAAACCCCCATGTCCACGTGATCCAACCCCCTTCAAGAAAGGGCCATAAGGGCAGAAAGTCCAACCTGAGCGATCGTCTGATCCTTGCCCTGACTTCAGATGCACGAGATCTCGATTGAGGTCTGTAGATTGTGCCTGCCATATCCTCACCCAGAAACCTAGGCCTAGCTTGGGTTCTCAGACTTCGTCCTCAGACTACTGGCCCACAAGCCCTCCAGTTGGGCAATCCAGAACTACAATGCCGCACTCTGCCTGCCCTACAGAAATCAAACATTGCCCTCATTGCTACCCCGAAACCCCAAAAGAAAATCAACCTGCACGCCATTCGGCTGTACCCCAAACATATAGGCTGACCTGGGCACTATTTCCCCTTCTGACCCAGCCTGAGCCTGGACCTCCTGGTCCCACCCAGACAGCTGGCCGCACACTGAGCACATCGGACCCGCCATGGCCTTAGGTCGTCATCTCTTCCCAACTGCGGTTTTCAGGCTCCAGAACCTAGACCTTATGTCCAACCACTGCCCAGGGTTGAAAATGATGCAGAAATCAGAACTCTTTACCCATGGCAAGAAACCTTGTGGTTGGCATGTTGTCCAACGTTCAGTGTAGTTGAAACAAGCGTGGCCCATGAGGCCCAGCCCATGCTTGCGGGCCACATTGGTCACAAACACACATTGTGACCCTCAGCCTGAGCCCAGTCCTCAGGTAAGGCCTCTCAGGGCCTATATGAAGAGACAGCATATTGGGCTTGCCATGCCCCTAGGCCCCAATTTTTAACCATAGTTCGGGTTGTCCCTTCACTCTTCCCCAGGGCTCTGCTTTGGAATTCCTCTTTTGGTGGGACACCTGAGGTAACAAACCTGAAAGGAGTCCTCCCATCCCACAGATTGACGAAAAACAATTGGGATCTGGCCAAATCCACAGAGAGGAAGATTCGTCCATGGCCCATGAGACATCCACAACATTCCACGGCCATCGCTGAAACAAAATCCAGAGACAAAAGCCTGAGTAAGCGCCTCAGACTCGCTCATTCTTCATATCCTGAAGAGTTCTTCTCATGGTTTGTAGATCGGGCGTGCCATACCTACGTCCCCAAACTTAAGCTGAGTTTGTGTTTTTAGTCTTCTGTCCTAAAGTCCTGGGCCACACTCCCTCCAGGCTGGGGCCCCTGGAGCCACACATTAGGACTGCCCCCACCCAATCCATGGGATTTCTGCCCATTCCATTGTCAAAAATCGTACAAATTAGGAGAACCCTCCAAAGTCCCTGAGGCCATCCCAATAGTGTCGGTCGCCCGGGACAAAAAAGGGCGGTTGATACCGGCTGAGCATCTACCTCCACTCATCTACCTCCACTCATATCAAGAAGATTGAACCAGACAGGACCCGAGGCCATTATCGGATCCATTGCTTTGGTTTACAGGCATGTCTCCTCAAAAGCCTGGATTCCAATACCAGCAGAGGGGATTTCCTGAGGCACCCATCACAACAAATCTCGTCTCCACAAGGAAACTTGTGCATGGGAGCTATGCCAAAGCTTAGGAGAATACTTCAGGGTCCCGGTGCCACCTCCCCATTCCAAGGCCCTCATGGACACAAACACACTTTAGGACCCATCCTCTGGAAAGTGCATTTCAACTCAGCCACCCCTGTTGCTCCCGCAGATCCATTACATCTAAACTGTCTAGTTGCTAGGAGACAATTGGAAGGCGAGCCGGACTTCCCAGGCATCCATCCTGGAACGGTGCTCTGGAGTCATTCCATATGGGATGTCCTGGAGCTGTCCAACAGGTCTCAATTGTCCCGCAGAAGGAATCCTTGAAGGGGGCATCCCACATCTCCCAACGTGGAAAACCTCCATGGCCTCGAGATTCCGCTCTCTTCATGAAGGGGCCGTCATGCACAGAAACTCCAACCTGAGCCAACGTCGGATCCTCGCCCTGACTTCAGATGCATGAGATATTGGTTCAGATCTGCAGGGGGTACCTACCGTGCCCTCACCCTGAATCCGAAGTCTAGCTTGTGTTCTCAGACTTCCGTCCTCACTCTCCTGGCCCCGAAGCCCTCAAGTTTGGCAATTCCGGACCGACAATGAAGCACTCTGCCTGCCCTCTAGAAAAAATATATTGCCTAATGAGCAGCCCAGGCAGCTTAAATGAGGATAAACCTACACGGCACTCGAATGTACCCGAATTATATAGTCTAACCTGGGCACTAATGCACTGTCTGACACAACCTGAGCCTGGACCTGCTGACCAACACCCAGACAGCTGACCGCACGCTGAGCACATCAGACCCGCCATGGCCTTAGGTCATCATCTCTTCCCTACCTCAGTTTTCAGGCTTCAGAACCTAGACCTTATCTCCAATCACTGCCCACGGGTGACTGTGATGCAGAAATCAGAACTCTTCCTGACCCATGGCAAGAAACCTTGTGGTTGGCATGTTGTCCAACGTTCAGTGTAGGAGAAACCAGCATTCACCCTGAGGCCACGCCCATTCTTGAGTGCGACGTGAGCATAAACACGCATTGTGACCTCAGCGTGAGTCCTGTCCTCTAGTAAGTCCTCTCAGTGGCTGGACCTTTAGATGTCATAATGGGCTTGACATGTCCCTAGTCCCCAATTTTTAACCAGATTTCTGGTTGTCCAGTCGCCCCACCCCAGGGCTCTACTCTGGAATCCCTCATTTGGTGGGACCTCTGAGGTTGAAAAACAAAATGAAACAAATCGACAACAACAACAAAAAAACGGACTTCTTCCATCCCCAGAATGACCCCAAACTCTTTGGACGGGACCGAACCCCCAGAGAGTAAGACTCGTCCATTTCCCATGAAGTCACCCGGCAATTTCACGACCATGAGTGACACGATATCCAGAGACAAAAACTTGAGAAAGAGCCTCACACTCGCCCTTGTTTCCTATCCCGAAGTGTTCTCCTCATGGTCTGTAGATCAGTCCTGCCATACCTATGAACCAAAACATAAGCCGAGTTTGTGTTTTCAGACAACTGTCCAAACAGCTCTGGCCTACACACCCTACAGGCTCAGGGCCCTGGAGCCAAACCTGAGGACTGTACTTGCCCTCTCCAAGGGAATTGTATGTGCCCATTCCAATGGCCACAACCCTACTAGTAGGATAACCTCCAAAGTCCCTGAGGCCATCCCAATAGTTGTGGCTTCCCAGGACAAACAGGGGCTATATGAGCCCATCTGAGCACCTACCTGCACTCAGACCCATAGACTGATGTCCCCAGAAGTAAAAAGGAACGAACAGGCCCCTAGGCACTAATCGGATCCATTGCTTTGGTTTCCAGGCATCTCTCCTCAGAGGCCTGGATTTCAATACCAGCATATGGCTGTTTCTTGACTCACCCATCAGAACAAATCTCATCTACACATGGGAAACATGCACGTTGGAGCTGTGTCAAAGCCTCTGTTTAGGAGAACCCTTCAGGGCCCCAGGGCCACCGCTTCATTCCAAGGTCTCCATAGACACAAAAACATATTAGGACACATCCACAGGAGAGTCCATTTCAACTCAGCCTCCTCGGTTGCCCCCCACATCCAGCAGATCTAACCTGTCTTGTTGCTTGGAGACCATTGGAATGCGAGGTGGGCTACCCAGCCATCCATCCTTAGAACCCTGCTCGGAATCGTTGGCCTGGAGCCAACCAACAGGTCTCAATTGTCCTGCAGAAGAATCTTTGCAGTTTGGAGCTTCTCACAACTCCCATCGTGGGAAAACCCCCATGTCCTCGTGATCCAACCCCCTTCAAGAAAGGGCCATCAGGGCAGAAAGTCCAACCTGAGCGATCGTCTGATCCTTGCCCTGACTTCATATGCACGAGATCTCGATTGAGGTCTGTAGATTGTGCCTGCCAAATCCTCACCCAGAAACCTAGGCCTAGCTTGGGTTCTCAGACTCCGTCTTCAGACTAGTGGCCCACAAGCCCTCCAGTTTGGCAATCGAGAACTACAATGCCGCACTCTCCCTGCCCTACAGAATTAAAACATTGCCCTCAGGGCTACCCCGAAACCGCAAATGAGGATCAACCTGCACGCCATTCGGCTGTACCCCAAACATATAGGCTGACCTGGGCACTATTTCCCCTTCTGACCCAGCCTGAGCCTGGACCTCCTGGTCCCACCCAGACAGCTGGCCGCACACTGAGCACATCGGACCCGCCATGGCCTTAGGTCGTCATCTCTTCCCAACTGCGGTTTTCAGGCTCCAGAACCTAGACCTTATCTCCAAACACTGCCCAGGGTTGAGAATGATGCAGAAATCAGAACTCTTTCCTTATGGCAAGAAACCTTGTGGTTGGCATGTTGTCCAACGTTCAGTGTAGTTGAAACAAGCGTGGCCCATGAGGCCCAGCCCATGCTTGCGGGCCACATTGGTCACAAACACACATTGTGACCCTCAGCCTGAGCCCAGTCCTCAGGTAAGGCCTCTCAGGGCCTATATGAAGAGACAGCATATTGGGCTTGCCATGCGCCTAGGCCCCAATTTTTAACCATAGTTCGGGTTGTCCCTTCACTCTTCCCCAGGGCTCTGCTTTGGAATTCCTCTTTTGGTGGGACACCTGAGGTAACAAACCTGAAAGGAGTCCTCCCATCCCACAGATTGACGAAAAACAATTGGGATCAGGCGAAATCCACAGAGAGGAAGATTCGTCCATGGCCCATGAGACATCCACAACATTCCACGGCCATCGCTGAAACAAAATCCAGAGACAAAAGCCTGAGCAAGCTCCTCAGATTCGCTCATTCTTCATATCCTGAAGAGTTCTTCTCAGGGTTTGTAGATCGGGCGTGCCATACCTACGTCCCCAAACTTAAGCTGACTTTGTGTTTTCAGTCTTCTGTCCTCAAAGTCCTGGGCCACACTCCCTCCAGGCTGGGGCCCCTGGAGCCACACATTAGGACTGCCCCCACCCAATCCATGGGAATTCTGCCCATTCCATTGTCAAACATCGTACAAATTAGGAGAACCCTCCAAAGTCCCTGAGGCCATCCCAATAGTGTAGGTCGCCCGGGACAAAAAAGGGCGGTTGATACCGGATGAGCATCTACCTCCACTCATCTACCTCCACACATACCAAGAAGATTGAACCAGACAGGACCCGAGGCCATTATCGGATCCATTGCTTTGGTTTACAGGCATGTCTCCTCAAAAGCCTGCATTCCAATACCAGCAGAGGGGATTTCCTGAGGCACCCATCAGAACAAATCTCGTCTCCACAAGGAAACTTGTTAATGGGAGCTATGCCAAAGCTTAGGAGAATACTTCAGGGTCCCGGTGCCACCTCCCCATTCCAAGGCCCTCATGGACACAAACACACGTTAGGACCCATCCTCTGGAAAGTGCATTTCAACTCAGCCACCCCGGTTGCTCCTGCAGATCCATTACATCTAAACTGTCTAGTTGCTAGGAGACAATTGGAAGGCGAGGCGGACTTCCCAGGCATCCATCCTGGAACGGTGCTCTGGAGTCATTCCATATGGGATGTCCTGGAGCTGTCCAACAGGTCTCAATTGTCCCGCAGAAGGAATCCTTGAAGGGGGCATCCCACATCTCCCAACGTGGAAAACCTCCATGGCCTCGAGATTCCGCTCTCTTCATGAAGGGGCCGTCATGCACAGAAACTCCAACCTGAGCCAACGTCGGATCCTCGCCCTGACTTCAGATGCATGAGATATTGGTTCAGATCTGCAGGTGGTACCTGCCGTGCCCTCAACCTGAATCCGAAGTCTAGCTTGTGTTCTCAGACTTCCGTCCTCACTCTCCTGGCCCCGAAGCCCTCAAGTTTGGCAATTCCGGACCGACAATGAAGCACTCTGCCTGCCCTCTAGAAAAAATATATTGCCTAATGAGCAGCCCAGGCAGGTTAAATGAGGATAAACCTACACGGCACTCGAATGTACCCTAATTATATAGTCTAACCTGGGCACTAATGCACTGTCTGACACAACCTGAGCCTGGACCTGCTGACCAAAACCCAGACAGCTGACCGCACGCTGAGCACATCAGACCCGCCATGGCCTTAGGTCATCATCTCTTCCCAACTGCGGTTTTCAGGCTCCAGAACCTAGACCTTATGTCCAACCACTGCCCAGGGTTGAAAATGATGCAGAAATCAGAACTCTTTACCCATGGCAAGAAACCTTGTGGTTGGCATGTTGTCCAACGTTCAGTGTAGTTGAAACAAGCGTGGCCCATGAGGCCCAGCCCATGCTTGCGGGCCACATTGGTCACAAACACACATTGTGACCCTCAGCCTGAGCCCAGTCCTCAGGTAAGGCCTCTCAGGGCCTATATGAAGAGACAGCATATTGGGCTTGCCATGCCCCTAGGCCCCAATTTTTAACCATAGTTCGGGTTGTCCCTTCACTTTTCCCCAGGGCTCTGCTTTGGAATGCCTCTTTTGGTGGGACACCTGAGGTAACAAACCTGAAAGGAGTCCTCCCATCCCACAGATTGACGAAAAACAATTGGGATCGGGCCAAATCCACAGAGAGGAAGATTCGTCCATGGCCCATGAGACCTCCACAACATTCCACGGCCATCGCTGAAACAAAATCCAGAGACAAAAGCCTGAGCAAGCTCCTCAGACTCGCTCATTCTTCATGTCCTGAAGAGTTCTTCTCATGGTTTGTAGATCGGGCGTGCCATAACTACGTCCCCAAACTTAAGCTGAGTTTGTGTTTTCAGTCTTCTGTCCTCAAAGTCCTGGGCCACACTCCCTCCAGGCTGGGGCCCCTGGAGCCACACATTAGGACTGCCCCCACCCAATCCATGGGAATTCTGCCCATTCTATGTCAAACATCGTACAAATTAGGAGAACCCTCCAAAGTCCCTGAGGCCATCCCAATAGTGTAGGTCGCCCTGGACAAAAAAGGGCGGTTGATACCGGATGAGCATCTACCTCCACTCATCTACCTCCACTCATACCAAGAAGATTGAACCAGACAGGACCCGAGGCCATTATCGGATCCATTGCTTTGGTTTACAGGCATGTCTCCTCAAAAGCCTGCATTCCAATACCAGCAGAGGGGATTTCCTGAGGCACCCATCAGAACAAATCTCGTCTACACGAAGAAATTTTTACATGGGAGCTATGCCAAAGCTTGGGAGAATACTTCAGGGTCCCGGTGCCACCTCCCCATTCCAAGGCCCACATGGACACAAACACACGTTAGGACCCATCCTCTGGAAAGTGCATTTCAACTCAGCCACCCCGGTTGCTCCCGCAGATCCATTACATCTAAACTGTCTAGTTGCTAGGAGACAATTGGAAGGCGAGCCGGACTTCCCAGGCATCCATCCTGGAACGGTGCTCTGGAGTCATTCCATATGGGATGTCCTGGAGCTGTCCAACAGGTCTCAATTGTCCCGCAGAAGGAATCCTTGAAGGGGGCATCCCACATCTCCCAACGTGGAAAACCTCCATGGCCTCGAGATTCCGCTCTCTTCATGAAGGGGCCGTCATGCACAGAAACTCCAACCTGAGCCAACGTCGGATCCTCGCCCTGACTTCAGATGCATGAGATATTGGTTCAGATCTGCAGGGGGTACCTACCGTGCCCTCACCCTGAATCCGAAGTCTAGCTTGTGTTCTCAGACTTCCGTCCTCACTCTCCTGGCCCCGAAGCCCTCAAGTTTGGCAATTCCGGACCGACAATGAAGCACTCTGCCTGCCCTCTAGAAAAAATATATTGCCTAATGAGCAGCCCAGGCAGCTTAAATGAGGATAAACCTACACGGCACTCGAATGTACCCGAATTATATAGTCTAACCTGGGCACTAATGCACTGTCTGACACAACCTGAGCCTGGACCTGCTGACCAACACCCAGACAGCTGACCGCACGCTGAGCACATCAGACCCGCCATGGCCTTAGGTCATCATCTCTTCCCTACCTCAGTTTTCAGGCTTCAGAACCTAGACCTTATCTCCAATCACTGCCCACGGGTGACTGTGATGCAGAAATCAGAACTCTTCCTGACCCATGGCAAGAAACCTTGTGGTTGGCATGTTGTCCAACGTTCAGTGTAGGAGAAACCAGCATTCACCCTGAGGCCACGCCCATTCTTGAGTGCGACGTGAGCATAAACACGCATTGTGACCTCAGCGTGAGTCCTGTCCTCTAGTAAGTCCTCTCAGTGGCTGGACCTTTAGATGTCATAATGGGCTTGACATGTCCCTAGTCCCCAATTTTTAACCAGATTTCTGGTTGTCCAGTCGCCCCACCCCAGGGCTCTACTCTGGAATCCCTCATTTGGTGGGACCTCTGAGGTTGAAAAACAAAATGAAACAAATCGACAACAACAACAAAAAAACGGACTTCTTCCATCCCCAGAATGACCCCAAACTCTTTGGACGGGACCGAACCCCCAGAGAGTAAGACTCGTCCATTTCCCATGAAGTCACCCGGCAATTTCACGACCATGAGTGACACGATATCCAGAGACAAAAACTTGAGCAAGAGCCTCACACTCGCCCTTTTTTCATATCCCGAAGTGTTCTCCTCATGGTCTGTAGATCAGTCCTGCCATACCTATGACCCAAAACATAAGCCGAGTTTGTGTTTTCAGACAACTGTCCAAACAGCTCTGGCCTACACACCCTACAGGCTCAGGGCCCTGGAGCCAAACCTGAGGACTGTACTTGCCCTCTCCAAGGGAATTGTATGTGCCCATTCCAATGGCCACAACCCTACTAGTAGGATAACCTCCAAAGTCCCTGAGGCCATCCCAATAGTTGTGGCTTCCCAGGACAAACAGGGGCAATCTGAGCCCATCTGAGCACCTACCTGCACTCAGACCCGTAGACTGTTGTCCCCAGAGGTAAAAAGGAACGAACAGGCCCCTAGGCACTAATCGGATCCATTGCTTTGGTTTCCAGGCATCTCTCCTCAGAGGCCTGGATTTCAATACCAGCATATGGCTGTTCCTTGACTCACCCATCAGAACAAATCTCATCTACACTTGGGAAACATGCACGTTAGAGCTGTGCCAAAGCCTCTGTTTAGGAGAACCCTTCAGGGCCCCAGGGCCACCGCTTCATTCCAAGGTCTCCATAGACACAAAAACATATTAGGACACATCCACAGGAGAGTCCATTTCAACTCAGCCTCCTCGGTTGCCCCCCACATCCAGCAGATCTAACCTGTCTTGTTGCTTGGAGACCATTGGAATGCGAGGTGGGCTACCCAGCCATCCATCCTTAGAACCCTGCTCGGAATCGTTGGCCTGGAGCCAACCAACAGGTCTCAATTGTCCTGCAGAAGAATCTTTGCAGTTTGGAGCTTCTCACAACTTCCATCGTGGGAAAACCCCCATGTCCACGTGATCCAACCCCCTTCAAGAAAGGGCCATCAGGGCAGAAAGTCCAACCTGAGCGATCGTCTGATCCTTGCCCTGACTTCAGATGCACGAGATCTCGATTGAGGTCTGTAGATTGTGCCTGCCATATCCTCACCCAGAAACCTAGGCCTAGCTTGGGTTCTCAGACTGCGTCCTCAGACTACTGGCCCACAAGCCCTCCAGTTGGGCAATCCAGAACTACAATGCCGCACTCTGCCTGCCCTACAGAAATCAAACATTGCCCTCATTGCTACCCCGAAACCCCAAAAGAAAATCAACCTGCACGCCATTCGGCTGTACCCCAAACATATAGGCTGACCTGGGCACTATTTCCCCTTCTGACCCAGCCTGAGCCTGGACCTCCTGGTCCCACCCAGACAGCTGGCCGCACACTGAGCACATCGGACCCGCCATGGCCTTAGGTCGTCATCTCTTCCCAACTGCGGTTTTCAGGCTCCAGAACCTAGACCTTATGTCCAACCACTGCCCAGGGTTGAAAATGATGCAGAAATCAGAACTCTTTACCCATGGCAAGAAACCTTGTGGTTGGCATGTTGTCCAACGTTCAGTGTAGTTGAAACAAGCGTGGCCCATGAGGCCCAGCCCATGCTTGCGGGCCACATTGGTCACAAACACACATTGTGACCCTCAGCCTGAGCCCAGTCCTCAGGTAAGGCCTCTCAGGGCCTATATGAAGAGACAGCATATTGGGCTTGCCATGCCCCTAGGCCCCAATTTTTAACCATAGTTCGGGTTGTCCCTTCACTCTTCCCCAGGGCTCTGCTTTGGAATGCCTCTTTTGGTGGGACACCTGAGGTAACAAACCTGAAAGGAGTCCTCCCATCCCACAGATTGACGAAAAACAATTGGGATCGGGCCAAATCCACAGAGAGGAAGATTCGTCCATGGCCCATGAGACCTCCACAACATTCCACGGCCATCGCTGAAACAAAATCCAGAGACAAAAGCCTGAGCAAGCTCCTCAGACTCGCTCATTCTTCATGTCCTGAAGAGTTCTTCTCATGGTTTGTAGATCGGGCGTGCCATAACTACGTCCCCAAACTTAAGCTGAGTTTGTGTTTTCAGTCTTCTGTCCTCAAAGTCCTGGGCCACACTCCCTCCAGGCTGGGGCCCCTGGAGCCACACATTAGGACTGCCCCCACCCAATCCATGGGAATTCTGCCCATTCTATTGTCAAACATCGTACAAATTAGGAGAACCCTCCAAAGTCCCTGAGGCCATCCCAATAGTGTAGGTCGCCCGGGACAAAAAAGGGCGGTTGATACCGGATGAGCATCTACCTCCACTCATCTACCTCCACTCATACCAAGAAGATTGAACCAGACAGGACCCGAGGCCATTATCGGATCCATTGCTTTGGTTTACAGGCATGTCTCCTCAAAAGCCTGCATTCCAATACCAGCAGAGGGGATTTCCTGAGGCACCCATCAGAACAAATCTCGTCTACACGAGGAAATTTTTACATGGGAGCTATGCCAATGCTTAGGAGAATACTTCAGGGTCCCGGTGCCACCTCCCCATTCCAAGGCCCTCATGGACACAAACACACTTTAGGACCCATCCTCTGGAAAGTGCATTTCAACTCAGCCACCCCTGTTGCTCCCGCAGATCCATTACATCTAAACTGTCTAGTTGCTAGGAGACAATTGGAAGGCGAGCCGGACTTCCCAGGCATCCATCCTGGAACGGTGCTCTGGAGTCATTCCATATGGGATGTCCTGGAGCTGTCCAACAGGTCTCAATTGTCCCGCAGAAGGAATCCTTGAAGGGGGCATCCCACATCTCCCAACGTGGAAAACCTCCATGGCCTCGAGATTCCGCTCTCTTCATGAAGGGGCCGTCATGCACAGAAACTCCAACCTGAGCCAACGTCGGATCCTCGCCCTGACTTCAGATGCATGAGATATTGGTTCAGATCTGCAGGGGGTACCTACCGTGCCCTCACCCTGAATCCGAAGTCTAGCTTGTGTTCTCAGACTTCCGTCCTCACTCTCCTGGCCCCGAAGCCCTCAAGTTTGGCAATTCCGGACCGACAATGAAGCACTCTGCCTGCCCTCTAGAAAAAATATATTGCCTAATGAGCAGCCCAGGCAGCTTAAATGAGGATAAACCTACACGGCACTCGAATGTACCCGAATTATATAGTCTAACCTGGGCACTAATGCACTGTCTGACACAACCTGAGCCTGGACCTGCTGACCAACACCCAGACAGCTGACCGCACGCTGAGCACATCAGACCCGCCATGGCCTTAGGTCATCATCTCTTCCCTACCTCAGTTTTCAGGCTTCAGAACCTAGACCTTATCTCCAATCACTGCCCACGGGTGACTGTGATGCAGAAATCAGAACTCTTCCTGACCCATG
Organism: Mustela nivalis; assembly: GCF_964662115.1. Classification (NCBI taxonomy): domain Eukaryota; kingdom Metazoa; phylum Chordata; class Mammalia; order Carnivora; family Mustelidae; genus Mustela; species Mustela nivalis. The sequence goes on along the minus strand of NW_028136459.1, from coordinate 587,159 downwards.
GCAAGAAACCTTGTGGTTGGCATGTTGTCCAACGTTCAGTGTAGGAGAAACCAGCATTCACCCTGAGGCCACGCCCATTCTTGAGTGCGACGTGAGCATAAACACGCATTGTGACCTCAGCGTGAGTCCTGTCCTCTAGTAAGTCCTCTCAGTGGCTGGACCTTTAGATGTCATAATGGGCTTGACATGTCCCTAGTCCCCAATTATTAACCAGATTTCTGGTTGTCCAGTCGCCCCACCCCAGGGCTCTACTCTGGAATCCCTCATTTGGTGGGACCTCTGAGGTTGAAAAACAAAATGAAACAAATCGACAACAACAACAAAAAAACGGACTTCTTCCATCCCCAGAATGACCCCAAACTCTTTGGACGGGACCGAACCCCCAGAGAGTAAGACTCGTCCATTTCCCATGAAGTCACCCGGCAATTTCACGACCATGAGTGACACGATATCCAGAGACAAAAACTTGAGCAAGAGCCTCACACTCGCCCTTGTTTCCTATCCCGAAGTGTTCTCCTCATGGTCTGTAGATCAGTCCTGCCATACCTATGAACCAAAACATAAGCCGAGTTTGTGTTTTCAGACAACTGTCCAAACAGCTCTGGCCTACACACCCTACAGGCTCAGGGCCCTGGAGCCAAACCTGAGGACTGTACTTGCCCTCTCCAAGGGAATTGTATGTGCCCATTCCAATGGCCACAACCCTACTAGTAGGATAACCTCCAAAGTCCCTGAGGCCATCCCAATAGTTGTGGCTTCCCAGGACAAACAGGGGCTATATGAGCCCATCTGAGCACCTACCTGCACTCAGACCCATAGACTGATGTCCCCAGAAGTAAAAAGGAACGAACAGGCCCCTAGGCACTAATCGGATCCATTGCTTTGGTTTCCAGGCATCTCTCCTCAGAGGCCTGGATTTCAATACCAGCATATGGCTGTTTCTTGACTCACCCATCAGAACAAATCTCATCTACACATGGGAAACATGCACGTTGGAGCTGTGTCAAAGCCTCTGTTTAGGAGAACCCTTCAGGGCCCCAGGGCCACCGCTTCATTCCAAGGTCTCCATAGACACAAAAACATATTAGGACACATCCACAGGAGAGTCCATTTCAACTCAGCCTCCTCGGTTGCCCCCCACATCCAGCAGATCTAACCTGTCTTGTTGCTTGGAGACCATTGGAATGCGAGGTGGGCTACCCAGCCATCCATCCTTAGAACCCTGCTCGGAATCGTTGGCCTGGAGCCAACCAACAGGTCTCAATTGTCCTGCAGAAGAATCTTTGCAGTTTGGAGCTTCTCACAACTCCCATCGTGGGAAAACCCCCATGTCCTCGTGATCCAACCCCCTTCAAGAAAGGGCCATCAGGGCAGAAAGTCCAACATGAGCGATCGTCTGATCCTTGCCCTGACTTCATATGCACGAGATCTCGATTGAGGTCTGTAGATTGTGCCTGCCAAATCCTCACCCAGAAACCTAGGCCTAGCTTGGGTTCTCAGACTCCGTCTTCAGACTAGTGGCCCACAAGCCCTCCAGTTTGGCAATCGAGAACTACAATGCCGCACTCTCCCTGCCCTACAGAATTAAAACATTGCCCTCAGGGCTACCCCGAAACCGCAAATGAGGATCAACCTGCACGCCATTCGGCTGTACCCCAAACATATAGGCTGACCTGGGCACTATTTCCCCTTCTGACCCAGCCTGAGCCTGGACCTCCTGGTCCCACCCAGACAGCTGGCCGCACACTGAGCACATCGGACCCGCCATGGCCTTAGGTCGTCATCTCTTCCCAACTGCGGTTTTCAGGCTCCAGAACCTAGACCTTATCTCCAAACACTGCCCAGGGTTGAGAATGATGCAGAAATCAGAACTCTTTCCTTATGGCAAGAAACCTTGTGGTTGGCATGTTGTCCAACGTTCAGTGTAGTTGAAACAAGCGTGGCCCATGAGGCCCAGCCCATGCTTGCGGGCCACATTGGTCACAAACACACATTGTGACCCTCAGCCTGAGCCCAGTCCTCAGGTAAGGCCTCTCAGGGCCTATATGAAGAGACAGCATATTGGGCTTGCCATGCGCCTAGGCCCCAATTTTTAACCATAGTTCGGGTTGTCCCTTCACTCTTCCCCAGGGCTCTGCTTTGGAATTCCTCTTTTGGTGGGACACCTGAGGTAACAAACCTGAAAGGAGTCCTCCCATCCCACAGATTGACGAAAAACAATTGGGATCAGGCGAAATCCACAGAGAGGAAGATTCGTCCATGGCCCATGAGACATCCACAACATTCCACGGCCATCGCTGAAACAAAATCCAGAGACAAAAGCCTGAGCAAGCTCCTCAGATTCGCTCATTCTTCATATCCTGAAGAGTTCTTCTCAGGGTTTGTAGATCGGGCGTGCCATACCTACGTCCCCAAACTTAAGCTGACTTTGTGTTTTCAGTCTTCTGTCCTCAAAGTCCTGGGCCACACTCCCTCCAGGCTGGGGCCCCTGGAGCCACACATTAGGACTGCCCCCACCCAATCCATGGGAATTCTGCCCATTCCATTGTCAAACATCGTACAAATTAGGAGAACCCTCCAAAGTCCCTGAGGCCATCCCAATAGTGTAGGTCGCCCGGGACAAAAAAGGGCGGTTGATACCGGATGAGCATCTACCTCCACTCATCTACCTCCACACATACCAAGAAGATTGAACCAGACAGGACCCGAGGCCATTATCGGATCCATTGCTTTGGTTTACAGGCATGTCTCCTCAAAAGCCTGCATTCCAATACCAGCAGAGGGGATTTCCTGAGGCACCCATCAGAACAAATCTCGTCTCCACAAGGAAACTTGTTAATGGGAGCTATGCCAAAGCTTAGGAGAATACTTCAGGGTCCCGGTGCCACCTCCCCATTCCAAGGCCCTCATGGACACAAACACACGTTAGGACCCATCCTCTGGAAAGTGCATTTCAACTCAGCCACCCCGGTTGCTCCTGCAGATCCATTACATCTAAACTGTCTAGTTGCTAGGAGACAATTGGAAGGCGAGGCGGACTTCCCAGGCATCCATCCTGGAACGGTGCTCTGGAGTCATTCCATATGGGATGTCCTGGAGCTGTCCAACAGGTCTCAATTGTCCCGCAGAAGGAATCCTTGAAGGGGGCATCCCACATCTCCCAACGTGGAAAACCTCCATGGCCTCGAGATTCCGCTCTCTTCATGAAGGGGCCGTCATGCACAGAAACTCCAACCTGAGCCAACGTCGGATCCTCGCCCTGACTTCAGATGCATGAGATATTGGTTCAGATCTGCAGGTGGTACCTGCCGTGCCCTCAACCTGAATCCGAAGTCTAGCTTGTGTTCTCAGACTTCCGTCCTCACTCTCCTGGCCCCGAAGCCCTCAAGTTTGGCAATTCCGGACCGACAATGAAGCACTCTGCCTGCCCTCTAGAAAAAATATATTGCCTAATGAGCAGCCCAGGCAGGTTAAATGAGGATAAACCTACACGGCACTCGAATGTACCCTAATTATATAGTCTAACCTGGGCACTAATGCACTGTCTGACACAACCTGAGCCTGGACCTGCTGACCAAAACCCAGACAGCTGACCGCACGCTGAGCACATCAGACCCGCCATGGCCTTAGGTCATCATCTCTTCCCAACTGCGGTTTTCAGGCTCCAGAACCTAGACCTTATGTCCAACCACTGCCCAGGGTTGAAAATGATGCAGAAATCAGAACTCTTTACCCATGGCAAGAAACCTTGTGGTTGGCATGTTGTCCAACGTTCAGTGTAGTTGAAACAAGCGTGGCCCATGAGGCCCAGCCCATGCTTGCGGGCCACATTGGTCACAAACACACATTGTGACCCTCAGCCTGAGCCCAGTCCTCAGGTAAGGCCTCTCAGGGCCTATATGAAGAGACAGCATATTGGGCTTGCCATGCCCCTAGGCCCCAATTTTTAACCATAGTTCGGGTTGTCCCTTCACTTTTCCCCAGGGCTCTGCTTTGGAATGCCTCTTTTGGTGGGACACCTGAGGTAACAAACCTGAAAGGAGTCCTCCCATCCCACAGATTGACGAAAAACAATTGGGATCGGGCCAAATCCACAGAGAGGAAGATTCGTCCATGGCCCATGAGACCTCCACAACATTCCACGGCCATCGCTGAAACAAAATCCAGAGACAAAAGCCTGAGCAAGCTCCTCAGACTCGCTCATTCTTCATGTCCTGAAGAGTTCTTCTCATGGTTTGTAGATCGGGCGTGCCATAACTACGTCCCCAAACTTAAGCTGAGTTTGTGTTTTCAGTCTTCTGTCCTCAAAGTCCTGGGCCACACTCCCTCCAGGCTGGGGCCCCTGGAGCCACACATTAGGACTGCCCCCACCCAATCCATGGGAATTCTGCCCATTCTATTGTCAAACATCGTACAAATTAGGAGAACCCTCCAAAGTCCCTGAGGCCATCCCAATAGTGTAGGTCGCCCTGGACAAAAAAGGGCGGTTGATACCGGATGAGCATCTACCTCCACTCATCTACCTCCACTCATACCAAGAAGATTGAACCAGACAGGACCCGAGGCCATTATCGGATCCATTGCTTTGGTTTACAGGCATGTCTCCTCAAAAGCCTGCATTCCAATACCAGCAGAGGGGATTTCCTGAGGCACCCATCAGAACAAATCTCGTCTACACGAAGAAATTTTTACATGGGAGCTATGCCAAAGCTTGGGAGAATACTTCAGGGTCCCGGTGCCACCTCCCCATTCCAAGGCCCACATGGACACAAACACACGTTAGGACCCATCCTCTGGAAAGTGCATTTCAACTCAGCCACCCCGGTTGCTCCCGCAGATCCATTACATCTAAACTGTCTAGTTGCTAGGAGACAATTGGAAGGCGAGCCGGACTTCCCAGGCATCCATCCTGGAACGGTGCTCTGGAGTCATTCCATATGGGATGTCCTGGAGCTGTCCAACAGGTCTCAATTGTCCCGCAGAAGGAATCCTTGAAGGGGGCATCCCACATCTCCCAACGTGGAAAACCTCCATGGCCTCGAGATTCCGCTCTCTTCATGAAGGGGCCGTCATGCACAGAAACTCCAACCTGAGCCAACGTCGGATCCTCGCCCTGACTTCAGATGCATGAGATATTGGTTCAGATCTGCAGGGGGTACCTACCGTGCCCTCACCCTGAATCCGAAGTCTAGCTTGTGTTCTCAGACTTCCGTCCTCACTCTCCTGGCCCCGAAGCCCTCAAGTTTGGCAATTCCGGACCGACAATGAAGCACTCTGCCTGCCCTCTAGAAAAAATATATTGCCTAATGAGCAGCCCAGGCAGCTTAAATGAGGATAAACCTACACGGCACTCGAATGTACCCGAATTATATAGTCTAACCTGGGCACTAATGCACTGTCTGACACAACCTGAGCCTGGACCTGCTGACCAACACCCAGACAGCTGACCGCACGCTGAGCACATCAGACCCGCCATGGCCTTAGGTCATCATCTCTTCCCTACCTCAGTTTTCAGGCTTCAGAACCTAGACCTTATCTCCAATCACTGCCCACGGGTGACTGTGATGCAGAAATCAGAACTCTTCCTGACCCATGGCAAGAAACCTTGTGGTTGGCATGTTGTCCAACGTTCAGTGTAGGAGAAACCAGCATTCACCCTGAGGCCACGCCCATTCTTGAGTGCGACGTGAGCATAAACACGCATTGTGACCTCAGCGTGAGTCCTGTCCTCTAGTAAGTCCTCTCAGTGGCTGGACCTTTAGATGTCATAATGGGCTTGACATGTCCCTAGTCCCCAATTTTTAACCAGATTTCTGGTTGTCCAGTCGCCCCACCCCAGGGCTCTACTCTGGAATCCCTCATTTGGTGGGACCTCTGAGGTTGAAAAACAAAATGAAACAAATCGACAACAACAACAAAAAAACGGACTTCTTCCATCCCCAGAATGACCCCAAACTCTTTGGACGGGACCGAACCCCCAGAGAGTAAGACTCGTCCATTTCCCATGAAGTCACCCGGCAATTTCACGACCATGAGTGACACGATATCCAGAGACAAAAACTTGAGCAAGAGCCTCACACTCGCCCTTTTTTCATATCCCGAAGTGTTCTCCTCATGGTCTGTAGATCAGTCCTGCCATACCTATGACCCAAAACATAAGCCGAGTTTGTGTTTTCAGACAACTGTCCAAACAGCTCTGGCCTACACACCCTACAGGCTCAGGGCCCTGGAGCCAAACCTGAGGACTGTACTTGCCCTCTCCAAGGGAATTGTATGTGCCCATTCCAATGGCCACAACCCTACTAGTAGGATAACCTCCAAAGTCCCTGAGGCCATCCCAATAGTTGTGGCTTCCCAGGACAAACAGGGGCTATATGAGCCCATCTGAGCACCTACCTGCACTCAGACCCGTAGACTGTTGTCCCCAGAGGTAAAAAGGAACGAACAGGCCCCTAGGCACTAATCGGATCCATTGCTTTGGTTTCCAGGCATCTCTCCTCAGAGGCCTGGATTTCAATACCAGCATATGGCTGTTCCTTGACTCACCCATCAGAACAAATCTCATCTACACTTGGGAAACATGCACGTTAGAGCTGTGCCAAAGCCTCTGTTTAGGAGAACCCTTCAGGGCCCCAGGGCCACCGCTTCATTCCAAGGTCTCCATAGACACAAAAACATATTAGGACACATCCACAGGAGAGTCCATTTCAACTCAGCCTCCTCGGTTGCCCCCCACATCCAGCAGATCTAACCTGTCTTGTTGCTTGGAGACCATTGGAATGCGAGGTGGGCTACCCAGACATCCATCCTTAGAACCCTGCTCGGAATCGTTGGCCTGGAGCCAACCAACAGGTCTCAATTGTCCTGCAGAAGAATCTTTGCAGTTTGGAGCTTCTCACAACTTCCATCGTGGGAAAACCCCCATGTCCACGTGATCCAACCCCCTTCAAGAAAGGGCCATCAGGGCAGAAAGTCCAACCTGAGCGATCGTCTGATCCTTGCCCTGACTTCAGATGCACGAGATCTCGATTGAGGTCTGTAGATTGTGCCTGCCATATCCTCACCCAGAAACCTAGGCCTAGCTTGGGTTCTCAGACTGCGTCCTCAGACTACTGGCCCACAAGCCCTCCAGTTGGGCAATCCAGAACTACAATGCCGCACTCTGCCTGCCCTACAGAAATCAAACATTGCCCTCATTGCTACCCCGAAACCCCAAAAGAAAATCAACCTGCACGCCATTCGGCTGTACCCCAAACATATAGGCTGACCTGGGCACTATTTCCCCTTCTGACCCAGCCTGAGCCTGGACCTCCTGGTCCCACCCAGACAGCTGGCCGCACACTGAGCACATCGGACCCGCCATGGCCTTAGGTCGTCATCTCTTCCCAACTGCGGTTTTCAGGCTCCAGAACCTAGACCTTATGTCCAACCACTGCCCAGGGTTGAAAATGATGCAGAAATCAGAACTCTTTACCCATGGCAAGAAACCTTGTGGTTGGCATGTTGTCCAACGTTCAGTGTAGTTGAAACAAGCGTGGCCCATGAGGCCCAGCCCATGCTTGCGGGCCACATTGGTCACAAACACACATTGTGACCCTCAGCCTGAGCCCAGTCCTCAGGTAAGGCCTCTCAGGGCCTATATGAAGAGACAGCATATTGGGCTTGCCATGCCCCTAGGCCCCAATTTTTAACCATAGTTCGGGTTGTCCCTTCACTCTTCCCCAGGGCTCTGCTTTGGAATGCCTCTTTTGGTGGGACACCTGAGGTAACAAACCTGAAAGGAGTCCTCCCATCCCACAGATTGACGAAAAACAATTGGGATCGGGCCAAATCCACAGAGAGGAAGATTCGTCCATGGCCCATGAGACCTCCACAACATTCCACGGCCATCGCTGAAACAAAATCCAGAGACAAAAGCCTGAGCAAGCTCCTCAGACTCGCTCATTCTTCATGTCCTGAAGAGTTCTTCTCATGGTTTGTAGATCGGGCGTGCCATAACTACGTCCCCAAACTTAAGCTGAGTTTGTGTTTTCAGTCTTCTGTCCTCAAAGTCCTGGGCCACACTCCCTCCAGGCTGGGGCCCCTGGAGCCACACATTAGGACTGCCCCCACCCAATCCATGGGAATTCTGCCCATTCTATTGTCAAACATCGTACAAATTAGGAGAACCCTCCAAAGTCCCTGAGGCCATCCCAATAGTGTAGGTCGCCCGGGACAAAAAAGGGCGGTTGATACCGGATGAGCATCTACCTCCACTCATCTACCTCCACTCATACCAAGAAGATTGAACCAGACAGGACCCGAGGCCATTATCGGATCCATTGCTTTGGTTTACAGGCATGTCTCCTCAAAAGCCTGCATTCCAATACCAGCAGAGGGGATTTCCTGAGGCACCCATCAGAACAAATCTCGTCTACACGAGGAAATTTTTACATGGGAGCTATGCCAATGCTTAGGAGAATACTTCAGGGTCCCGGTGCCACCTCCCCATTCCAAGGCCCTCATGGACACAAACACACTTTAGGACCCATCCTCTGGAAAGTGCATTTCAACTCAGCCACCCCGGTTGCTCCCGCAGATCCATTACATCTAAACTGTCTAGTTGCTAGGAGACAATTGGAAGGCGAGCCGGACTTCCCAGGCATCCATCCTGGAACGGTGCTCTGGAGTCATTCCATATGGGATGTCCTGGAGCTGTCCAACAGGTCTCAATTGTCCCGCAGAAGGAATCCTTGAAGGGGGCATCCCACATCTCCCAACGTGGAAAACCTCCATGGCCTCGAGATTCCGCTCTCTTCATGAAGGGGCCGTCATGCACAGAAACTCCAACCTGAGCCAACGTCGGATCCTCGCCCTGACTTCAGATGCATGAGATATTGGTTCAGATCTGCAGGGGGTACCTACCGTGCCCTCACCCTGAATCCGAAGTCTAGCTTGTGTTCTCAGACTTCCGTCCTCACTCTCCTGGCCCCGAAGCCCTCAAGTTTGGCAATTCCGGACCGACAATGAAGCACTCTGCCTGCCCTCTAGAAAAAATATATTGCCTAATGAGCAGCCCAGGCAGCTTAAATGAGGATAAACCTACACGGCACTCGAATGTACCCGAATTATATAGTCTAACCTGGGCACTAATGCACTGTCTGACACAACCTGAGCCTGGACCTGCTGACCAACACCCAGACAGCTGACCGCACGCTGAGCACATCAGACCCGCCATGGCCTTAGGTCATCATCTCTTCCCTACCTCAGTTTTCAGGCTTCAGAACCTAGACCTTATCTCCAATCACTGCCCACGGGTGACTGTGATGCAGAAATCAGAACTCTTCCTGACCCATGGCAAGAAACCTTGTGGTTGGCATGTTGTCCAACGTTCAGTGTAGGAGAAACCAGCATTCACCCTGAGGCCACGCCCATTCTTGAGTGCGACGTGAGCATAAACACGCATTGTGACCTCAGCGTGAGTCCTGTCCTCTAGTAAGTCCTCTCAGTGGCTGGACCTTTAGATGTCATAATGGGCTTGACATGTCCCTAGTCCCCAATTTTTAACCAGATTTCTGGTTGTCCAGTCGCCCCACCCCAGGGCTCTACTCTGGAATCCCTCATTTGGTGGGACCTCTGAGGTTGAAAAACAAAATGAAACAAATCGACAACAACAACAAAAAAACGGACTTCTTCCATCCCCAGAATGACCCCAAACTCTTTGGACGGGACCGAACCCCCAGAGAGTAAGACTCGTCCATTTCCCATGAAGTCACCCGGCAATTTCACGACCATGAGTGACACGATATCCAGAGACAAAAACTTGAGCAAGAGCCTCACACTCGCCCTTGTTTCCTATCCCGAAGTGTTCTCCTCATGGTCTGTAGATCAGTCCTGCCATACCTATGAACCAAAACATAAGCCGAGTTTGTGTTTTCAGACAACTGTCCAAACAGCTCTGGCCTACACACCCTACAGGCTCAGGGCCCTGGAGCCAAACCTGAGGACTGTACTTGCCCTCTCCAAGGGAATTGTATGTGCCCATTCCAATGGCCACAACCCTACTAGTAGGATAACCTCCAAAGTCCCTGAGGCCATCCCAATAGTTGTGGCTTCCCAGGACAAACAGGGGCTATATGAGCCCATCTGAGCACCTACCTGCACTCAGACCCATAGACTGATGTCCCCAGAGGTAAAAAGGAACGAACAGGCCCCTAGGCACTAATCGGATCCATTGCTTTGGTTTCCAGGCATCTCTCCTCAGAGGCCTGGATTTCAATACCAGCATATGGCTGTTTCTTGACTCACCCATCAGAACAAATCTCATCTACACATGGGAAACATGCACGTTGGAGCTGTGTCAAAGCCTCTGTTTAGGAGAACCCTTCAGGGCCCCAGGGCCACCGCTTCATTCCAAGGTCTCCATAGACACAAAAGCATATTAGGACACATCCACAGGAGAGTCCATTTCAACTCAGCCTCCTCGGTTGCCCCCCACATCCAGCAGATCTAACCTGTCTTGTTGCTTGGAGACCATTGGAATGCGAGGTGGGCTACCCAGCCATCCATCCTTAGAACCCTGCTCGGAATCGTTGGCCTGGAGCCAACCAACAGGTCTCAATTGTCCTGCAGAAGAATCTTTGCAGTTTGGAGCTTCTCACAACTCCCATCGTGGGAAAACCCCCATGTCCTCGTGATCCAACCCCCTTCAAGAAAGGGCCATCAGGGCAGAAAGTCCAACATGAGCGATCGTCTGATCCTTGCCCTGACTTCATATGCATGAGATCTCGATTGAGGTCTGTAGATTGTGCCTGCCAAATCCTCACCCAGAAACCTAGGCCTAGCTTGGGTTCTCAGACTCCGTCTTCAGACTAGTGGCCCACAAGCCCTCCAGTTTGGCAATCCAGAACTACAATGCCGCACTCTCCCTGCCCTACAGAAGTAAAACATTGCCCTCAGGGCTACCCCGAAACCGCAAATGAGGATCAACCTGCACGCCATTCGGCTGTACCCCAAACATATAGGCTGACCTGGGCACTATTTCCCCTTCTGACCCAGCCTGAGCCTGGACCTCCTGGTCCCACCCAGACAGCTGGCCGCACACTGAGCACATCGGACCCGCCATGGCCTTAGGTCGTCATCTCTTCCCAACTGCGGTTTTCAGGCTCCAGAACCTAGACCTTATCTCCAAACACTGCCCAGGGTTGAGCATGATGCAGAAATCAGAACTCTTTCCTTATGGCAAGAAACCTTGTGGTTGGCATGTTGACCAACGTTCAGTGTAGTTGAAACAAGCGTGGCCCATGAGGCCCAGCCCATGCTTGCGGGCCACATTGGTCACAAACACACATTGTGACCCTCAGCCTGAGCCCAGTCCTCAGGTAAGGCCTCTCAGGGCCTATATGAAGAGACAGCATATTGGGCTTGCCATGCGCCTAGGCCCCAATTTTGAACCATAGTTCGGGTTGTCCCTTCACTCTTCCCCAGGGCTCTGCTTTGGAATTCCTCTTTTGGTGGGACACCTGAGGTAACAAACCTGAAAGGAGTCCTCCCATCCAACAGATTGACGAAAAACAATTGGGATCAGGCGAAATCCACAGAGAGGAAGATTCGTCCATGGCCCATGAGACATCCACAACATTCCACGGCCATCGCTGAAACAAAATCCAGAGACAAAAGCCTGAGCAAGCTCCTCAGACTCGCTCATTCTTCATATCCTGAAGAGTTCTTCTCAGGGTTTGTAGATCGGGCGTGCCATACCTACGTCCCCAAACTTAAGCTGACTTTGTGTTTTCAGTCTTCTGTCCTCAAAGTCCTGGGCCACACTCCCTCCAGGCTGGGGCCCCTGGAGCCACACATTAGGACTGCCCCCACCCAATCCATGGGAATTCTGCCCATTCCATTGTCAAACATCGTACAAATTAGGAGAACCCTCCAAAGTCCCTGAGGCCATCCCAATAGTGTAGGTCGCCCGGGACAAAAAAGGGCGGTTGATACCGGATGAGCATCTACCTCCACTCATCTACCTCCACTCATAGCAAGAAGATTGAACCAGACAGGACCCGAGGCCATTATCGGATCCATTGCTTTGGTTTACAGGCATGTCTCCTCAAAAGCCTGCATTCCAATACCAGCAGAGGGGATTTCCTGAGGCACCCATCAGAACAAATCTCGTCTACACAAGGAAATTTTTACATGGGAGCTATGCCAAAGCTTAGGAGAATACTTCAGGGTCCCGGTGCCACCTCCCCATTCCAAGGCCCTCATGGACACAAACACACTTTAGGACCCATCCTCTGGAAAGTGCATTTCAACTCAGCCACCCCGGTTGCTCCCGCAGATCCATTACATCTAAACTGTCTAGTTGCTAGGAGACAATTGGAAGGCGAGGCGGACTTCCCAGGCATCCATCCTCGAACGGTGCTCTGGAGTCATTCCATATGGGATGTCCTGGAGCTGTCCAACAGGTCTCAATTGTCCCGCAGAAGGAATCCTTGAAGGGGGCATCCCACATCTCCCAACGTGGAAAACCTCCATGGCCTCGAGATTCCGCTCTCTTCATGAAGGGGCCGTCATGCACAGAAACTCCAACCTGAGCCAACGTCGGATCCTCGCCCTGACTTCAGATGCATGAGATATTGGTTCAGATCTGCAGGTGGTACCTACCGTGCCCTCACCCTGAATCCGAAGTCTAGCTTGTGTTCTCAGACTTCCGTCCTCACTCTCCTGGCCCCGAAGCCCTCAAGTTTGGCAATTCCGGACCGACAATGAAGCACTCTGCCTGCCCTCTAGAAAAAATATATTGCCTAATGAGCAGCCCAGGCAGCTTAAATGAGGATAAACCTACACGGCACTCGAATGTACCCGAATTATATAGTCTAACCTGGGCACTAATGCACTGTCTGACACAACCTGAGCCTGGACCTGCTGACCAACACCCAGACAGCTGACCGCACGCTGAGCACATCAGACCCGCCATGGCCTTAGGTCATCATCTCTTCCCTACCTCAGTTTTCAGGCTTCAGAACCTAGACCTTATCTCCAATCACTGCCCACGGGTGACTGTGATGCAGAAATCAGAACTCTTCCTGACCCATGGCAAGAAACCTTGTGGTTGGCATGTTGTCCAACGTTCAGTGTAGGAGAAACCAGCATTCACCCTGAGGCCACGCCCATTCTTGAGTGCGTCGTGAGCATAAACACGCATTGTGACCTCAGCGTGAGTCCTGTCCTCTAGTAAGTCCTCTCAGTGGCTGGACCTTTAGATGTCATAATGGGCTTGACATGTCCCTAGTCCCCAATTTTTAACCAGATTTCTGGTTGCCCAGTCGCCCCACCCCAGGGCTCTACTCTGGAATCCCTCATTTGGTGGGACCTCTGAGGTTGAAAAACAAAATGAAACAAATCGACAACAACAAAAAAACGGACTTCTTCCATCCCCAGAATGACCCCAAACTCTTTGGACGGGACCGAACCCCCAGAGAGTAAGACTCGTCCATTTCCCATGAAGTCACCCGGCAATTTCACGACCATGAGTGACACGATATCCAGAGACAAAAACTTGAGCAAGAGCCTCACACTCGCCCTTTTTTCATATCCCGAAGTGTTCTCCTCATGGTCTGTAGATCAGTCCTGCCATACCTATGACCCAAAACATAAGCCGAGTTTGTGATTTCAGACAACTGTCCAAACAGCTCTGGCCTACACACCCTACAGGCTCAGGGCCCTGGAGCAAAACCTGAGGACTGTACTTGCCCTCTCCAAGGGAATTGTATGTGCCCATTCCAATGGCCACAACCCTACTAGTAGGATAACCTCCAAAGTCCCTGAGGCCATCCCAATAGTTGTGGCTTCCCAGGACAAACAGGGGCTATATGAGCCCATCTGAGCACCTACCTGCACTCAGACCCGTAGACTGTTGTCCCCAGAGGTAAAAAGGAACGAACAGGCCCCTAGGCACTAATCGGATCCATTGCTTTGGTTTCCAGGCATCTCTCCTCAGAGGCCTGGATTTCAATACCAGCATATGGCTGTTCCTTGACTCACCCATCAGAACAAATCTCATCTACACTTGGGAAACATGCACGTTAGAGCTGTGCCAAAGCCTCTGTTTAGGAGAACCCTTCAGGGCCCCAGGGCCACCGCTTCATTCCAAGGTCTCCATAGACACAAAAACATATTAGGAAACATCCACAGGAGAGTCCATTTCAACTCAGCCTCCTCGGTTGCCCCCCACATCCAGCAGATCTAACCTGTCTTGTTGCTTGGAGACCATTGGAATGCGAGGTGGGCTACCCAGCCATCCATCCTTAGAACCCTGCTCGGAATCATTGGCCTGGAGCCAACCAACAGGTCTCAATTGTCCTGCAGAAGAATCTTTGCAGTTTGGAGCTTCTCACAACTTCCATCGTGGGAAAACCCCCATGTCCACGTGATCCAACCCCCTTCAAGAAAGGGCCATCAGGGCAGAAAGTCCAACCTGAGCGATCGTCTGATCCTTGCCCTGACTTCAGATGCACGAGATCTCGATTGAGGTCTGTAGATTGTGCCTGCCATATCCTCACCCAGAAACCTAGGCCTAGCTTGGGTTCTCAGACTGCGTCCTCAGACTACTGGCCCACAAGCCCTCCAGTTGGGCAATCCAGAACTACAATGCCGCACTCTGCCTGCCCTACAGAAATCAAACATTGCCCTCATTGCTACCCCGAAACCCCAAAAGAAAATCAACCTGCACGCCATTCGGCTGTACCCCAAACATATAGGCTGACCTGGGCACTATTTCCCCTTCTGACCCAGCCTGAGCCTGGACCTCCTGGTCCCACCCAGACAGCTGGCCGCACACTGAGCACATCGGACCCGCCATGGCCTTAGGTCGTCATCTCTTCCCAACTGCGGTTTTCAGGCTCCAGAACCTAGACCTTATGTCCAACCACTGCCCAGGGTTGAAAATGATGCAGAAATCAGAACTCTTTACCCATGGCAAGAAACCTTGTGGTTGGCATGTTGTCCAACGTTCAGTGTAGTTGAAACAAGCGTGGCCCATGAGGCCCAGCCCATGCTTGCGGGCCACATTGGTCACAAACACACATTGTGACCCTCAGCCTGAGCCCAGTCCTCAGGTAAGGCCTCTCAGGGCCTATATGAAGAGACAGCATATTGGGCTTGCCATGCCCCTAGGCCCCAATTTTTAACCATAGTTCGGGTTGTCCCTTCACTCTTCCCCAGGGCTCTGCTTTGGAATTCCTCTTTTGGTGGGACACCTGAGGTAACAAACCTGAAAGGAGTCCTCCCATCCCACAGATTGACGAAAAACAATTGGGATCTGGCCAAATCCACAGAGAGGAAGATTCGTCCATGGCCCATGAGACCTCCCCAACATTCCACGGCCATCGCTGAAACAAAATCCAGAGACAAAAGCCTGAGCAAGCGCCTCAGACTCGCTCATTCTTCATATCCTGAAGAGTTCTTCTCATGGTTTGTAGATCGGGCGTGCCATACCTACGTCCCCAAACTTAAGCTGAGTTTGTGTTTTTAGTCTTCTGTCCTAAAGTCCTGGGCCACACTCCCTCCAGGCTGGGGCCCCTGGAGCCACACATTAGGACTGCCCCCACCCAATCCATGGGATTTCTGCCCATTCCATTGTCAAAAATCGTACAAATTAGGAGAACCCTCCAAAGTCCCTGAGGCCATCCCAATAGTGTCGGTCGCCCGGGACAAAAAAGGGCGGTTGATACCGGCTGAGCATCTACCTCCACTCATCTACCTCCACTCATATCAAGAAGATTGAACCAGACAGGACCCGAGGCCATTATCGGATCCATTGCTTTGGTTTACAGGCATGTCTCCTCAAAAGCCTGGATTCCAATACCAGCAGAGGGGATTTCCTGAGGCACCCATCACAACAAATCTCGTCTCCACAAGGAAACTTGTGCATGGGAGCTATGCCAAAGCTTAGGAGAATACTTCAGGGTCCCGGTGCCACCTCCCCATTCCAACGCCCTCATGGACACAAACACACGTTAGCACCCATCCTCTGGAAAGTGCATTTCAACTCAGTTACCCCGGTTGCTCCCGCAGATCCATTAGATCTAAACTGTATTGTTGCTAGGAGACAATTGGAAGGCGAGGCGGACTTCCCAGGCATCCATCCTCGAACAGTGCTCTGGAGTCATTCCATATGGGATGTCCTGGAGCTTTCCAATAGGTCACAATTGTCCCGCAGAAGGATTCCTTGAAGGGGGCATCCCACATCTCCCAACGTGGAAAACCTCCATGGCCTCGAGATTCCGCTCCCTTCATGAAGGGGCCGTCATGCACAGAAACTCCAACCTGAGCCAACGTCGGATCCTCGCCCTGACTTCAGATGCATGAGATATTGGTTCAGATCTGGAGGGGGTACCTGCCGTGCCCTCACCCTGAATCCGAAGTCTAGCTTGTGTTCTCAGACTTCCGTCCTCACTCTCCTGGCCCCGAAGCCCTCAAGTTTGGCAATTCCGGACCGACAATGAAGCACTCTGCCTGCCCTCTAGAAAAAATATATTGCCTAATGAGCAGCCCAGGCAGCTTAAATGAGGATAAACCTACACGGCACTCGAATGTACCCGAATTATATAGTCTAACCTGGGCACTAATGCACTGTCTGACACAACCTGAGCCTGGACCTGCTGACCAACACCCAGACAGCTGACCGCACGCTGAGCACATCAGACCCGCCATGGCCTTAGGTCATCATCTCTTCCCTACCTCAGTTTTCAGGCTTCAGAACCTAGACCTTATCTCCAATCACTGCCCACGGGTGACTGTGATGCAGAAATCAGAACTCTTCCTGACCCATGGCAAGAAACCTTGTGGTTGGCATGTTGTCCAACGTTCAGTGTAGGAGAAACCAGCATTCACCCTGAGGCCACGCCCATTCTTGAGTGCGACGTGAGCATAAACACGCATTGTGACCTCAGCGTGAGTCCTGTCCTCTAGTAAGTCCTCTCAGTGGCTGGACCTTTAGATGTCATAATGGGCTTGACATGTCCCTAGTCCCCAATTTTTAACCAGATTTCTGGTTGTCCAGTCGCCCCACCCCAGGGCTCTACTCTGGAATCCCTCATTTGGTGGGACCTCTGAGGTTGAAAAACAAAATGAAACAAATCGACAACAACAAAAAAACGGACTTCTTCCATCCCCAGAATGACCCCAAACTCTTTGGACGGGACCGAACCCCCAGAGAGTAAGACTCGTCCATTTCCCATGAAGTCACCCGGCAATTTCACGACCATGAGTGACACGATATCCAGAGACAAAAACTTGAGCAAGAGCCTCACACTCGCCCTTGTTTCCTATCCCGAAGTGTTCTCCTCATGGTCTGTAGATCAGTCCTGCCATACCTATGAACCAAAACATAAGCCGAGTTTGTGTTTTCAGACAACTGTCCAAACAGCTCTGGCCTACACACCCTACAGGCTCAGGGCCCTGGAGCCAAACCTGAGGACTGTACTTGCCCTCTCCAAGGGAATTGTATGTGCCCATTCCAATGGCCACAACCCTACTAGTAGGATAACCTCCAAAGTCCCTGAGGCCATCCCAATAGTTGTGGCTTCCCAGGACAAACAGGGGCTATATGAGCCCATCTGAGCACCTACCTGCACTCAGACCCATAGACTGATGTCCCCAGAAGTAAAAAGGAACGAACAGGCCCCTAGGCACTAATCGGATCCATTGCTTTGGTTTCCAGGCATCTCTCCTCAGAGGCCTGGATTTCAATACCAGCATATGGCTGTTTCTTGACTCACCCATCAGAACAAATCTCATCTACACATGGGAAACATGCACGTTGGAGCTGTGTCAAAGCCTCTGTTTAGGAGAACCCTTCAGGGCCCCAGGGCCACCGCTTCATTCCAAGGTCTCCATAGACACAAAAACATATTAGGACACATCCACAGGAGAGTCCATTTCAACTCAGCCTCCTCGGTTGCCCCCCACATCCAGCAGATCTAACCTGTCTTGTTGCTTGGAGACCATTGGAATGCGAGGTGGGCTACCCAGCCATCCATCCTTAGAACCCTGCTCGGAATCGTTGGCCTGGAGCCAACCAACAGGTCTCAATTGTCCTGCAGAAGAATCTTTGCAGTTTGGAGCTTCTCACAACTCCCATCGTGGGAAAACCCCCATGTCCTCGTGATCCAACGCCCTTCAAGAAAGGGCCATCAGGGCAGAAAGTCCAACATGAGCGATCGTCTGATCCTTGCCCTGACTTCATATGCACGAGATCTCGATTGAGGTCTGTAGATTGTGCCTGCCAAATCCTCACCCAGAAACCTAGGCCTAGCTTGGGTTCTCAGACTCCGTCTTCAGACTAGTGGCCCACAAGCCCTCCAGTTTGGCAATCGAGAACTACAATGCCGCACTCTCCCTGCCCTACAGAATTAAAACATTGCCCTCAGGGCTACCCCGAAACCGCAAATGAGGATCAACCTGCACGCCATTCGGCTGTACCCCAAACATATAGGCTGACCTGGGCACTATTTCCCCTTCTGACCCAGCCTGAGCCTGGACCTCCTGGTCCCACCCAGACAGCTGGCCGCACACTGAGCACATCGGACCCGCCATGGCCTTAGGTCGTCATCTCTTCCCAACTGCGGTTTTCAGGCTCCAGAACCTAGACCTTATCTCCAAACACTGCCCAGGGTTGAGAATGATGCAGAAATCAGAACTCTTTCCTTATGGCAAGAAACCTTGTGGTTGGCATGTTGTCCAACGTTCAGTGTAGTTGAAACAAGCGTGGCCCATGAGGCCCAGCCCATGCTTGCGGGCCACATTGGTCACAAACACACATTGTGACCCTCAGCCTGAGCCCAGTCCTCAGGTAAGGCCTCTCAGGGCCTATATGAAGAGACAGCATATTGGGCTTGCCATGCGCCTAGGCCCCAATTTTTAACCATAGTTCGGGTTGTCCCTTCACTCTTCCCCAGGGCTCTGCTTTGGAATTCCTCTTTTGGTGGGACACCTGAGGTAACAAACCTGAAAGGAGTCCTCCCATCCCACAGATTGACGAAAAACAATTGGGATCAGGCGAAATCCACAGAGAGGAAGATTCGTCCATGGCCCATGAGACATCCACAACATTCCACGGCCATCGCTGAAACAAAATCCAGAGACAAAAGCCTGAGCAAGCTCCTCAGACTCGCTCATTCTTCATATCCTGAAGAGTTCTTCTCAGGGTTTGTAGATCGGGCGTGCCATACCTACGTCCCCAAACTTAAGCTGACTTTGTGTTTTCAGTCTTCTGTCCTCAAAGTCCTGGGCCACACTCCCTCCAGGCTGGGGCCCCTGGAGCCACACATTAGGACTGCCCCCACCCAATCCATGGGAATTCTGCCCATTCCATTGTCAAACATCATACAAATTAGGAGAACCCTCCAAAGTCCCTGAGGCCATCCCAATAGTGTAGGTCGCCCGGGACAAAAAAGGGCGGTTGATACCGGATGAGCATCTACCTCCACTCATCTACCTCCACACATACCAAGAAGATTGAACCAGACAGGACCCGAGGCCATTATCGGATCAATTGCTTTGGTTTACAGGCATGTCTCCTCAAAAGCCTGCATTCCAATACCAGCAGAGGGGATTTCCTGAGGCACCCATCAGAACAAATCTCGTCTCCACAAGGAAACTTGTTAATGGGAGCTGTGCCAAAGCTTAGGAGAATACTTCAGGGTCCCGGTGCCACCTCCCCATTCCAAGGCCCTCATGGACACAAACACACGTTAGGACCCATCCTCTGGAAAGTGCATTTCAACTCAGCCACCCCGGTTGCTCCTGCAGATCCATTACATCTAAACTGTCTAGTTGCTAGGAGACAATTGGAAGGCGAGGCGGACTTCCCAGGCATCCATCCTGGAACGGTGCTCTGGAGTCATTCCATATGGGATGTCCTGGAGCTGTCCAACAGGTCTCAATTGTCCCGCAGAAGGAATCCTTGAAGGGGGCATCCCACATCTCCCAACGTGGAAAACCTCCATGGCCTCGAGATTCCGCTCTCTTCATGAAGGGGCCGTCATGCACAGAAACTCCAACCTGAGCCAACGTCGGATCCTCGCCCTGACTTCAGATGCATGAGATATTGGTTCAGATCTGCAGGTGGTACCTGCCGTGCCCTCAACCTGAATCCGAAGTCTAGCTTGTGTTCTCAGACTTCCGTCCTCACTCTCCTGGCCCCGAAGCCCTCAAGTTTGGCAATTCCGGACCGACAATGAAGCACTCTGCCTGCCCTCTAGAAAAAATATATTGCCTAATGAGCAGCCCAGGCAGGTTAAATGAGGATAAACCTACACGGCACTCGAATGTACCCTAATTATATAGTCTAACCTGGGCACTAATGCACTGTCTGACACAACCTGAGCCTGGACCTGCTGACCAAAACCCAGACAGCTGACCGCACGCTGAGCACATCAGACCCGCCATGGCCTTAGGTCATCATCTCTTCCCAACTGCGGTTTTCAGGCTCCAGAACCTAGACCTTATGTCCAACCACTGCCCAGGGTTGAAAATGATGCAGAAATCAGAACTCTTCCTGACCCATGGCAAGAAACCTTGTGGTTGGCATGTTGTCCAACGTTCAGTGTAGTTGAAACAAGCGTGGCCCATGAGGCCCAGCCCATGCTTGCGGGCCACATTGGTCACAAACACACATTGTGACCCTCAGCCTGAGCCCAGTCCTCAGGTAAGGCCTCTCAGGGCCTATATGAAGAGACAGCATATTGGGCTTGCCATGCCCCTAGGCCCCAATTTTTAACCATAGTTCGGGTTGTCCCTTCACTTTTCCCCAGGGCTCTGCTTTGGAATGCCTCTTTTGGTGGGACACCTGAGGTAACAAACCTGAAAGGAGTCCTCCCATCCCACAGATTGACGAAAAACAATTGGGATCGGGCCAAATCCACAGAGAGGAAGATTCGTCCATGGCCCATGAGACCTCCACAACATTCCACGGCCATCGCTGAAACAAAATCCAGAGACAAAAGCCTGAGCAAGCTCCTCAGACTCGCTCATTCTTCATGTCCTGAAGAGTTCTTCTCATGGTTTGTAGATCGGGCGTGCCATAACTACGTCCCCAAACTTAAGCTGAGTTTGTGTTTTCAGTCTTCTGTCCTCAAAGTCCTGGGCCACACTCCCTCCAGGCTGGGGCCCCTGGAGCCACACATTAGGACTGCCCCCACCCAATCCATGGGAATTCTGCCCATTCTATTGTCAAACATCGTACAAATTAGGAGAACCCTCCAAAGTCCCTGAGGCCATCCCAATAGTGTAGGTCGCCCTGGACAAAAAAGGGCGGTTGATACCGGATGAGCATCTACCTCCACTCATCTACCTCCACTCATACCAAGAAGATTGAACCAGACAGGACCCGAGGCCATTATCGGATCCATTGCTTTGGTTTACAGGCATGTCTCCTCAAAAGCCTGCATTCCAATACCAGCAGAGGGGATTTCCTGAGGCACCCATCAGAACAAATCTCGTCTACACGAAGAAATTTTTACATGGGAGCTATGCCAAAGCTTGGAAGAATACTTCAGGGTCCCGGTGCCACCTCCCCATTCCAAGGCCCACATGGACACAAACACACGTTAGGACCCATCCTCTGGAAAGTGCATTTCAACTCAGCCACCCCGGTTGCTCCCGCAGATCCATTACATCTAAACTGTCTAGTTGCTAGGAGACAATTGGAAGGCGAGCCGGACTTCCCAGGCATCCATCCTGGAACGGTGCTCTGGAGTCATTCCATATGGGATGTCCTGGAGCTGTCCAACAGGTCTCAATTGTCCCGCAGAAGGAATCCTTAAAGGGGGCATCCCACATCTCCCAACGTGGAAAACCTCCATGGCCTCGAGATTCCGCTCTCTTCATGAAGGGGCCGTCATGCACAGAAACTCCAACCTGAGCCAACGTCGGATCCTCGCCCTGACTTCAGATGCATGAGATATTGGTTCAGATCTGCAGGGGGTACCTACCGTGCCCTCACCCTGAATCCGAAGTCTAGCTTGTGTTCTCAGACTTCCGTCCTCACTCTCCTGGCCCCGAAGCCCTCAAGTTTGGCAATTCCGGACCGACAATGAAGCACTCTGCCTGCCCTCTAGAAAAAATATATTGCCTAATGAGCAGCCCAGGCAGCTTAAATGAGGATAAACCTACACGGCACTCGAATGTACCCGAATTATATAGTCTAACCTGGGCACTAATGCACTGTCTGACACAACCTGAGCCTGGACCTGCTGACCAACACCCAGACAGCTGACCGCACGCTGAGCACATCAGACCCGCCATGGCCTTAGGTCATCATCTCTTCCCTACCTCAGTTTTCAGGCTTCAGAACCTAGACCTTATCTCCAATCACTGCCCACGGGTGACTGTGATGCAGAAATCAGAACTCTTCCTGACCCATGGCAAGAAACCTTGTGGTTGGCATGTTGTCCAACGTTCAGTGTAGGAGAAACCAGCATTCACCCTGAGGCCACGCCCATTCTTGAGTGCGACGTGAGCATAAACACGCATTGTGACCTCAGCGTGAGTCCTGTCCTCTAGTAAGTCCTCTCAGTGGCTGGACCTTTAGATGTCATAATGGGCTTGACATGTCCCTAGTCCCCAATTTTTAACCAGATTTCTGGTTGTCCAGTCGCCCCACCCCAGGGCTCTACTCTGGAATCCCTCATTTGGTGGGACCTCTGAGGTTGAAAAACAAAATGAAACAAATCGACAACAACAAAAAAACGGACTTCTTCCATCCCCAGAATGACCCCAAACTCTTTGGACGGGACCGAACCCCCAGAGAGTAAGACTCGTCCATTTCCCATGAAGTCACCCGGCAATTTCACGACCATGAGTGACACGATATCCAGAGACAAAAACTTGAGCAAGAGCCTCACACTCGCCCTTTTTTCATATCCCGAAGTGTTCTCCTCATGGTCTGTAGATCAGTCCTGCCATACCTATGACCCAAAACATAAGCCGAGTTTGTGTTTTCAGACAACTGTCCAAACAGCTCTGGCCTACACACCCTACAGGCTCAGGGCCCTGGAGCCAAACCTGAGGACTGTACTTGCCCTCTCCAAGGGAATTGTATGTGCCCATTCCAATGGCCACAACCCTACTAGTAGGATAACCTCCAAAGTCCCTGAGGCCATCCCAATAGTTGTGGCTTCCCAGGACAAACAGGGGCTATATGAGCCCATCTGAGCACCTACCTGCACTCAGACCCGTAGACTGTTGTCCCCAGAGGTAAAAAGGAACGAACAGGCCCCTAGGCACTAATCGGATCCATTGCTTTGGTTTCCAGGCATCTCTCCTCAGAGGCCTGGATTTCAATACCAGCATATGGCTGTTCCTTGACTCACCCATCAGAACAAATCTCATCTACACTTGGGAAACATGCACGTTAGAGCTGTGCCAAAGCCTCTGTTTAGGAGAACCCTTCAGGGCCCCAGGGCCACCGCTTCATTCCAAGGTCTCCATAGACACAAAAACATATTAGGACACATCCACAGGAGAGTCCATTTCAACTCAGCCTCCTCGGTTGCCCCCCACATCCAGCAGATCTAACCTGTCTTGTTGCTTGGAGACCATTGGAATGCGAGGTGGGCTACCCAGCCATCCATCCTTAGAACCCTGCTCGGAATCGTTGGCCTGGAGCCAACCAACAGGTCTCAATTGTCCTGCAGAAGAATCTTTGCAGTTTGGAGCTTCTCACAACTTCCATCGTGGGAAAACCCCCATGTCCACGTGATCCAACCCCCTTCAAGAAAGGGCCATCAGGGCAGAAAGTCCAACCTGAGCGATCGTCTGATCCTTGCCCTGACTTCAGATGCACGAGATCTCGATTGAGGTCTGTAGATTGTGCCTGCCATATCCTCACCCAGAAACCTAGGCCTAGCTTGGGTTCTCAGACTGCGTCCTCAGACTACTGGCCCACAAGCCCTCCAGTTGGGCAATCCAGAACTACAATGCCGCACTCTGCCTGCCCTACAGAAATCAAACATTGCCCTCATTGCTACCCCGAAACCCCAAAAGAAAATCAACCTGCACGCCATTCGGCTGTACCCCAAACATATAGGCTGACCTGGGCACTATTTCCCCTTCTGACCCAGCCTGAGCCTGGACCTCCTGGTCCCACCCAGACAGCTGGCCGCACACTGAGCACATCGGACCCGCCATGGCCTTAGGTCGTCATCTCTTCCCAACTGCGGTTTTCAGGCTCCAGAACCTAGACCTTATGTCCAACCACTGCCCAGGGTTGAAAATGATGCAGAAATCAGAACTCTTTACCCATGGCAAGAAACCTTGTGGTTGGCATGTTGTCCAACGTTCAGTGTAGTTGAAACAAGCGTGGCCCATGAGGCCCAGCCCATGCTTGCGGGCCACATTGGTCACAAACACACATTGTGACCCTCAGCCTGAGCCCAGTCCTCAGGTAAGGCCTCTCAGGGCCTATATGAAGAGACAGCATATTGGGCTTGCCATGCCCCTAGGCCCCAATTTTTAACCATAGTTCGGGTTGTCCCTTCACTCTTCCCCAGGGCTCTGCTTTGGAATGCCTCTTTTGGTGGGACACCTGAGGTAACAAACCTGAAAGGAGTCCTCCCATCCCACAGATTGACGAAAAACAATTGGGATCGGGCCAAATCCACAGAGAGGAAGATTCGTCCATGGCCCATGAGACCTCCACAACATTCCACGGCCATCGCTGAAACAAAATCCAGAGACAAAAGCCTGAGCAAGCTCCTCAGACTCGCTCATTCTTCATGTCCTGAAGAGTTCTTCTCATGGTTTGTAGATCGGGCGTGCCATAACTACGTCCCCAAACTTAAGCTGAGTTTGTGTTTTCAGTCTTCTGTCCTCAAAGTCCTGGGCCACACTCCCTCCAGGCTGGGGCCCCTGGAGCCACACATTAGGACTGCCCCCACCCAATCCATGGGAATTCTGCCCATTCTATTGTCAAACATCGTACAAATTAGGAGAACCCTCCAAAGTCCCTGAGGCCATCCCAATAGTGTAGGTCGCCCGGGACAAAAAAGGGCGGTTGATACCGGATGAGCATCTACCTCCACTCATCTACCTCCACTCATACCAAGAAGATTGAACCAGACAGGACCCGAGGCCATTATCGGATCCATTGCTTTGGTTTACAGGCATGTCTCCTCAAAAGCCTGCATTCCAATACCAGCAGAGGGGATTTCCTGAGGCACCCATCAGAACAAATCTCGTCTACACGAGGAAATTTTTACATGGGAGCTATGCCAAAGCTTAGGAGAATACTTCAGGGTCGCGGTGCCACCTCCCCATTCCAAGGCCCTCATGGACACAAACACACTTTAGGACCCATCCTCTGGAAAGTGCATTTCAACTCAGCCACCCCGGTTGCTCCCGCAGATCCATTACATCTAAACTGTCTAGTTGCTAGGAGACAATTGGAAGGCGAGGCGGACTTCCCAGGCATCCATCCTGGAACGGTGCTCTGGAGTCATTCCATATGGGATGTCCTGGAGCTGTCCAACAGGTCTCAATTGTCCCGCAGAAGGAATCTTTGAAGGGGGCATCCCACATCTCCCAACGTGGAAAACCTCCATGGCCTCGAGATTCCGCTCTCTTCATGAAGGGGCCGTCATGCACAGAAACTCCAACCTGAGCCAACGTGGGATCCTCGCCCTGACTTCAGATGCATGAGATATTGGTTCAGATCTGCAGGGGGTACCTACCGTGCCCTCACCCTGAATCCGAAGTCTAGCTTGTGTTCTCAGACTTCCGTCCTCACTCTCCTGGCCCCGAAGCCCTCAAGTTTGGCAATTCCGGACCGACAATGAAGCACTCTGCCTGCCCTCTAGAAAAAATATATTGCCTAATGAGCAGCCCAGGCAGCTTAAATGAGGATAAACCTACACGGCACTCGAATGTACCCGAATTATATAGTCTAACCTGGGCACTAATGCACTGTCTGACACAACCTGAGCCTGGACCTGCTGACCAACACCCAGACAGCTGACCGCACGCTGAGCACATCAGACCCGCCATGGCCTTAGGTCATCATCTCTTCCCTACCTCAGTTTTCAGGCTTCAGAACCTAGACCTTATCTCCAATCACTGCCCACGGGTGACTGTGATGCAGAAATCAGAACTCTTCCTGACCCATGGCAAGAAACCTTGTGGTTGGCATGTTGTCCAACGTTCAGTGTAGGAGAAACCAGCATTCACCCTGAGGCCACGCCCATTCTTGAGTGCGACGTGAGCATAAACACGCATTGTGACCTCAGCGTGAGTCCTGTCCTCTAGTAAGTCCTCTCAGTGGCTGGACCTTTAGATGTCATAATGGGCTTGACATGTCCCTAGTCCCCAATTTTTAACCAGATTTCTGGTTGTCCAGTCGCCCCACCCCAGGGCTCTACTCTGGAATCCCTCATTTGGTGGGACCTCTGAGGTTGAAAAACAAAATGAAACAAATCGACAACAACAAAAAAACGGACTTCTTCCATCCCCAGAATGACCCCAAACTCTTTGGACGGGACCGAACCCCCAGAGAGTAAGACTCGTCCATTTCCCATGAAGTCACCCGGCAATTTCACGACCATGAGTGACACGATATCCAGAGACAAAAACTTGAGCAAGAGCCTCACACTCGCCCTTGTTTACTATCCCGAAGTGTTCTCCTCATGGTCTGTAGATCAGTCCTGCCATACCTATGAACCAAAACATAAGCCGAGTTTGTGTTTTCAGACAACTGTCCAAACAGCTCTGGCCTACACACCCTACAGGCTCAGGGCCCTGGAGCCAAACCTGAGGACTGTACTTGCCCTCTCCAAGGGAATTGTATGTGCCCATTCCAATGGCCACAACCCTACTAGTAGGATAACCTCCAAAGTCCCTGAGGCCATCCCAATAGTTGTGGCTTCCCAGGACAAACAGGGGCTATATGAGCCCATCTGAGCACCTACCTGCACTCAGACCCATAGACTGATGTCCCCAGAGGTAAAAAGGAACGAACAGGCCCCTAGGCACTAATCGGATCCATTGCTTTGGTTTCCAGGCATCTCTCCTCAGAGGCCTGGATTTCAATACCAGCATATGGCTGTTTCTTGACTCACCCATCAAACAAATCTCATCTACACATGGGAAACATGCACGTTGGAGCTGTGTCAAAGCCTCTGTTTAGGAGAACCCTTCAGGGCCCCAGGGCCACCGCTTCATTCCAAGGTCTCCATAGACACAAAAACATATTAGGACACATCCACAGGAGAGTCCATTTCAACTCAGCCTCCTCGGTTGCCCCCCACATCCAGCAGATCTAACCTGTCTTGTTGCTTGGAGACCATTGGAATGCGAGGTGGGCTACCCAGCCATCCATCCTTAGAACCCTGCTCGGAATCGTTGGCCTGGAGCCAACCAACAGGTCTCAATTGTCCTGCAGAAGAATCTTTGCAATTTGGAGCTTCTCACAACTCCCATCGTGGGAAAACCCCCATGTCCTCGTGATCCAACCCCCTTCAAGAAAGGGCCATCAGGGCAGAAAGTCCAACATGAGCGATCGTCTGATCCTTGCCCTGACTTCATATGCATGAGATCTCGATTGAGGTCTGTAGATTGTGCCTGCCAAATCCTCACCCAGAAACCTAGGCCTAGCTTGGGTTCTGAGACTCCGTCTTCAGACTAGTGGCCCACAAGCCCTCCAGTTTGGCAATCCAGAACTACAATGCCGCACTCTCCCTGCCCTACAGAAGTAAAACATTGCCCTCAGGGCTACCCCGAAACCGCAAATGAGGATCAACCTGCACGCCATTCGGCTGTACCCCAAACATATAGGCTGACCTGGGCACTATTTCCCCTTCTGACCCAGCCTGAGCCTGGACCTCCTGGTCCCACCCAGACAGCTGGCCGCACACTGAGCACATCGGACCCGCCATGGCCTTAGGTCGTCATCTCTTCCCAACTGCGGTTTTCAGGCTCCAGAACCTAGACCTTATCTCCAAACACTGCCCAGGGTTGAGAATGATGCAGAAATCAGAACTCTTTACCCATGGCAAGAAACCTTGTGGTTGGCATGTTGTCCAACGTTCAGTGTAGTTGAAACAAGCGTGGCCCATGAGGCCCAGCCCATGCTTGCGGGCCACATTGGTCACAAACACACATTGTGACCCTCAGCCTGAGCCCAGTCCTCAGGTAAGGCCTCTCAGGGCCTATATGAAGAGACAGCATATTGGGCTTGCCATGCGCCTAGGCCCCAATTTTGAACCATAGTTCGGGTTGTCCCTTCACTCTTCCCCAGGGCTCTGCTTTGGAATTCCTCTTTTGGTGGGACACCTGAGGTAACAAACCTGAAAGGAGTCCTCCCATCCCACAGATTGACGAAAAACAATTGGGATCAGGCGAAATCCACAGAGAGGAAGATTCGTCCATGGCCCATGAGACATCCACAACATTCCACGGCCATCGCTGAAACAAAATCCAGAGACAAAAGCCTGAGCAAGCTCCTCAGACTCGCTCATTCTTCATATCCTGAAGAGTTCTTCTCAGGGTTTGTAGATCGGGCGTGCCATACCTACGTCCCCAAACTTAAGCTGACTTTGTGTTTTCAGTCTTCTGTCCTCAAAGTCCTGGGCCACACTCCCTCCAGGCTGGGGCCCCTGGAGCCACACATTAGGACTGCCCGCACCCAATCCATGGGAATTCTGCCCATTCCATTGTCAAACATCGTACAAATTAGGAGAACCCTCCAAAGTCCCTGAGGCCATCCCAATAGTGTAGGTCGCCCGGGACAAAAAAGGGCGGTTGATACCGGCTGAGCATCTACCTCCACTCATCTACCTCCACACATACCAAGAAGATTGAACCAGACAGGACCCGAGGCCATTATCGGATCCATTGCTTTGGTTTACAGGCATGTCTCCTCAAAAGCCTGCATTCCAATACCAGCAGAGGGGATTTCCTGAGGCACCCATCAGAACAAATCTCGTCTCCACAAGGAAACTTGTTAATGGGAGCTATGCCAAAGCTTAGGAGAATACTTCAGGGTCCCGGTGCCACCTCCCCATTCCAAGGCCCTCATGGACACAAACACACGTTAGGACCCATCCTCTGGAAAGTGCATTTCAACTCAGCCACCCCGGTTGCTCCTGCAGATCCATTACATCTAAACTGTCTAGTTGCTAGGAGACAATTGGAAGGCGAGGCGGACTTCCCAGGCATCCATCCTGGAACGGTGCTCTGGAGTCATTCCATATGGGATGTCCTGGAGCTGTCCAACAGGTCTCAATTGTCCCGCAGAAGGAATCCTTGAAGGGGGCATCCCACATCTCCCAACGTGGAAAACCTCCATGGCCTCGAGATTCCGCTCTCTTCATGAAGGGGCCGTCATGCACAGAAACTCCAACCTGAGCCAACGTCGGATCCTCGCCCTGACTTCAGATGCATGAGATATTGGTTCAGATCTGCAGGTGGTACCTGCCGTGCCCTCAACCTGAATCCGAAGTCTAGCTTGTGTTCTCAGACTTCCGTCCTCACTCTCCTGGCCACGAAGCCCTCAAGTTTGGCAATTCCGGACCGACAATGAAGCACTCTGCCTGCCCTCTAGAAAAAATATATTGCCTAATGAGCAGCCCAGGCAGGTTAAATGAGGATAAACCTTCACGGCACTCGAATGTACCCTAATTATATAGTCTAACCTGGGCACTAATGCACTGTCTGACACAACCTGAGCCTGGACCTGCTGACCAAAACCCAGACAGCTGACCGCACGCTGAGCACATCAGACCCGCCATGGCCTTAGGTCATCATCTCTTCCCAACTGCGGTTTTCAGGCTCCAGAACCTAGACCTTATGTCCAACCACTGCCCAGGGTTGAAAATGATGCAGAAATCAGAACTCTTTACCCATGGCAAGAAACCTTGTGGTTGGCATGTTGTCCAACGTTCAGTGTAGTTGAAACAAGCGTGGCCCATGAGGCCCAGCCCATGCTTGCGGGCCACATTGGTCACAAACACACATTGTGACCCTCAGCCTGAGCCCAACCTCAGGTAAGGCCTCTCAGGGCCTATATGAAGAGACAGCATATTGGGCTTGCCATGCCCCTAGGCCCCAATTTTTAACCATAGTTCGGGTTGTCCCTTCACTCTTCCCCAGGGCTCTGCTTTGGAATGCCTCTTTTGGTGGGACACCTGAGGTAACAAACCTGAAAGGAGTCCTCCCATCCCACAGATTGACGAAAAACAATTGGGATCGGGCCAAATCCACAGAGAGGAAGATTCGTCCATGGCCCATGAGACCTCCACAACATTCCACGGCCATCGCTGAAACAAAATCCAGAGACAAAAGCCTGAGCAAGCTCCTCAGACTCGCTCATTCTTCATGTCCTGAAGAGTTCTTCTCATGGTTTGTAGATCGGGCGTGCCATAACTACGTCCCCAAACTTAAGCTGAGTTTGTGTTTTCAGTCTTCTGTCCTCAAAGTCCTGGGCCACACTCCCTCCAGGCTGGGGCCCCTGGAGCCACACATTAGGACTGCCCCCACCCAATCCATGGGAATTCTGCCCATTCTATTGTCAAACATCGTACAAATTAGGAGAACCCTCCAAAGTCCCTGAGGCCATCCCAATAGTGTAGGTCGCCCTGGACAAAAAAGGGCGGTTGATACCGGATGAGCATCTACCTCCACTCATCTACCTCCACTCATACCAAGAAGATTGAACCAGACAGGACCCGAGGCCATTATCGGATCCATTGCTTTGGTTTACAGGCATGTCTCCTCAAAAGCCTGCATTCCAATACCAGCAGAGGGGATTTCCTGAGGCACCCATCAGAACAAATCTCGTCTACACGAAGAAATTTTTACATGGGAGCTATGCCAAAGCTTGGGAGAATACTTCAGGGTCCCGGTGCCACCTCCCCATTCCAAGGCCCACATGGACACAAACACACGTTAGGACCCATCCTCTGGAAAGTGCATTTCAACTCAGCCACCCCGGTTGCTCCCGCAGATCCATTACATCTAAACTGTCTAGTTGCTAGGAGACAATTGGAAGGCGAGCCGGACTTCCCAGGCATCCATCCTGGAACGGTGCTCTGGAGTCATTCCATATGGGATGTCCTGGAGCTGTCCAACAGGTCTCAATTGTCCCGCAGAAGGAATCCTTGAAGGGGGCATCCCACATCTCCCAACGTGGAAAACCTCCATGGCCTCGAGATTCCGCTCTCTTCATGAAGGGGCCGTATGCACAGAAACTCCAACCTGAGCCAACGTCGGATCCTCGCCCTGACTTCAGATGCATGAGATATTGGTTCAGATCTGCAGGGGGTACCTACCGTGCCCTCACCCTGAATCCGAAGTCTAGCTTGTGTTCTCAGACTTCCGTCCTCACTCTCCTGGCCCCGAAGCCCTCAAGTTTGGCAATTCCGGACCGACAATGAAGCACTCTGCCTGCCCTCTAGAAAAAATATATTGCCTAATGAGCAGCCCAGGCAGCTTAAATGAGGATAAACCTACACGGCACTCGAATGTACCCGAATTATATAGTCTAACCTGGGCACTAATGCACTGTCTGACACAACCTGAGCCTGGACCTGCTGACCAACACCCAGACAGCTGACCGCACGCTGAGCACATCAGACCCGCCATGGCCTTAGGTCATCATCTCTTCCCTACCTCAGTTTTCAGGCTTCAGAACCCAGACCTTATCTCCAATCACTGCCCACGGGTGACTGTGATGCAGAAATCAGAACTCATCCTGACCCATGGCAAGAAACCTTGTGGTTGGCATGTTGTCCAACGTTCAGTGTAGGAGAAACCAGCATTCACCCTGAGGCCACGCCCATTCTTGAGTGCGACGTGAGCATAAACACGCATTGTGACCTAAGCGTGAGTCCTGTCCTCTAGTAAGTCCTCTCAGTGGCTGGACCTTTAGATGTCATAATGGGCTTGACATGTCCCTAGTCCCCAATTTTTAACCAGATTTCTGGTTGTCCAGTCGCCCCACCCCAGGGCTCTACTCTGGAATCCCTCATTTGGTGGGACCTCTGAGGTTGAAAAACAAAATGAAACAAATCGACAACAACAAAAAAACGGACTTCTTCCATCCCCAGAATGACCCCAAACTCTTTGGACGGGACCGAACCCCCAGAGAGTAAGACTCGTCCATTTCCCATGAAGTCACCCGGCAATTTCACGACCATGAGTGACACGATATCCAGAGACAAAAACTTGAGCAAGAGTCTCACACTCGCCCTTTTTTCATATCCCGAAGTGTTCTCCTCATGGTCTGTAGATCAGTCCTGCCATACCTATGACCCAAAACATAAGCCGAGTTTGTGTTTTCAGACAACTGTCCAAACAGCTCTGGCCTACACACCCTACAGGCTCAGGGCCCTGGAGCCAAACCTGAGGACTGTACTTGCCCTCTCCAAGGGAATTGTATGTGCCCATTCCAATGGCCACAACCCTACTAGTAGGATAACCTCCAAAGTCCCTGAGGCCATCCCAATAGTTGTGGCTTCCCAGGACAAACAGGGGCAATCTGAGCCCATCTGAGCACCTACCTGCACTCAGACCCGTAGACTGTTGTCCCCAGAGGTAAAAAGGAACGAACAGGCCCCTAGGCACTAATCGGATCCATTGCTTTGGTTTCCAGGCATCTCTCCTCAGAGGCCTGGATTTCAATACCAGCATATGGCTGTTCCTTGACTCACCCATCAGAACAAATCTCATCTACACTTGGGAAACATGCACGTTAGAGCTGTGCCAAAGCCTCTGTTTAGGAGAACCCTTCAGGGCCCCAGGGCCACCGCTTCATTCCAAGGTCTCCATAGACACAAAAACATATTAGGACACATCCACAGGAGAGTCCATTTCAACTCAGCCTCCTCGGTTGCCCCCCACATCCAGCAGATCTAACCTGTCTTGTTGCTTGGAGACCATTGGAATGCGAGGTGGGCTACCCAGCCATCCATCCTTAGAACCCTGCTCGGAATCGTTGGCCTGGAGCCAACCAACAGGTCTCAATTGTCCTGCAGAAGAATCTTTGCAGTTTGGAGCTTCTCACAACTTCCATCGTGGGAAAACCCCCATGTCCACGTGATCCAACCCCCTTCAAGAAAGGGCCATCAGGGCAGAAAGTCCAACATGAGCGATCGTCTGATCCTTGCCCTGACTTCAGATGCACGAGATCTCGATTGAGGTCTGTAGATTGTGCCTGCCATATCCTCACCCAGAAACCTAGGCCTAGCTTGGGTTCTCAGACTGCGTCCTCAGACTACTGGCCCACAAGCCCTCCAGTTGGGCAATCCAGAACTACAATGCCGCACTCTGCCTGCCCTACAGAAATCAAACATTGCCCTCATTGCTACCCCGAAACCCCAAAAGAAAATCAACCTGCACGCCATTCGGCTGTACCCCAAACATATAGGCTGACCTGGGCACTATTTCCCCTTCTGACCCAGCCTGAGCCTGGACCTCCTGGTCCCACCCAGACAGCTGGCCGCACACTGAGCACATCGGACCCGCCATGGCCTTAGGTCGTCATCTCTTCCCAACTGCGGTTTTCAGGCTCCAGAACCTAGACCTTATGTCCAACCACTGCCCAGGGTTGAAAATGATGCAGAAATCAGAACTCTTTCCCCATGGCAAGAAACCTTGTGGTTGGCATGTTGTCCAACGTTCAGTGTAGTTGAAACAAGCGTGGCCCATGAGGCCCAGCCCATGCTTGCGGGCCACATTGGTCACAAACACACATTGTGACCCTCAGCCTAGCCCAGTCCTCAGGTAAGGCCTCTCAGGGCCTATATGAAGAGACAGCATATTGGGCTTGCCATGCCCCTAGGCCCCAATTTTTAACCATAGTTCGGGTTGTCCCTTCACTCTTCCCCAGGGCTCTGCTTTGGAATGCCTCTTTTGGTGGGACACCTGAGGTAACAAACCTGAAAGGAGTCCTCCCATCCCACAGATTGACGAAAAACAATTGGGATCGGGCCAAATCCACAGAGAGGAAGATTCGTCCATGGCCCATGAGACCTCCACAACATTCCACGGCCATCGCTGAAACAAAATCCAGAGACAAAAGCCTGAGCAAGCTCCTCAGACTCGCTCATTCTTCATGTCCTGAAGAGTTCTTCTCAGGGTTTGTAGATCGGGCGTGCCATAACTACGTCCCCAAACTTAAGCTGAGTTTGTGTTTTCAGTCTTCTGTCCTCAAAGTCCTGGGCCACACTCCCTCCAGGCTGGGGCCCCTGGAGCCACACATTAGGACTGCCCCCACCCAATCCATGGGAATTCTGCCCATTCTATTGTCAAACATCGTACAAATTAGGAGAACCCTCCAAAGTCCCTGAGGCCATCCCAATAGTGTAGGTCGCCCGGGACAAAAAAGGGCGGTTGATACCGGATGAGCATCTACCTCCACTCATCTACCTCCACTCATACCAAGAAGATTGAACCAGACAGGACCCGAGGCCATTATCGGATCCATTGCTTTGGTTTACAGGCATGTCTCCTCAAAAGCCTGCATTCCAATACCAGCAGAGGGGATTTCCTGAGGCACCCATCAGAACAAATCTCGTCTACACGAGGAAATTTTTACATGGGAGCTATGCCAAAGCTTAGGAGAATACTTCAGGGTCCCGGTGCCACCTCCCCATTCCAAGGCCCTCATGGACACAAACACACGTTAGGACCCATCCTCTGGAAAGTGCATTTCAACTCAGCCACCCCGGTTGCTCCCGCAGATCCATTACATCTAAACTGTCTAGTTGCTAGGAGACAATTGGAAGGCGAGCCGGACTTCCCAGGCATCCATCCTGGAACGGTGCTCTGGAGTCATTCCATATGGGATGTCCTGGAGCTGTCCAACAGGTCTCAATTGTCCCGCAGAAGGAATCCTTGAAGGGGGCATCCCACATCTCCCAACGTGGAAAACCTCCATGGCCTCGAGATTCCGCTCTCTTCATGAAGGGGCCGTCATGCACAGAAACTCCAACCTGAGCCAACGTCGGATCCTCGCCCTGACTTCAGATGCATGAGATATTGGTTCAGATCTGCAGGGGGTACCTACCGTGCCCTCACCCTGAATCCGAAGTCTAGCTTGTGTTCTCAGACTTCCGTCCTCACTCTCCTGGCCCCGAAGCCCTCAAGTTTGGCAATTCCGGACCGACAATGAAGCACTCTGCCTGCCCTCTAGAAAAAATATATTGCCTAATGAGCAGCCCAGGCAGCTTAAATGAGGATAAACCTACACGGCACTCGAATGTACCCGAATTATATAGTCTAACCTGGGCACTAATGCACTGTCTGACACAACCTGAGCCTGGACCTGCTGACCAACACCCAGACAGCTGACCGCACGCTGAGCACATCAGACCCGCCATGGCCTTAGGTCATCATCTCTTCCCTACCTCAGTTTTCAGGCTTCAGAACCTAGACCTTATCTCCAATCACTGCCCACGGGTGACTGTGATGCAGAAATCAGAACTCTTCCTGACCCATGGCAAGAAACCTTGTGGTTGGCATGTTGTCCAACGTTCAGTGTAGGAGAAACCAGCATTCACCCTGAGGCCACGCCCATTCTTGAGTGCGACGTGAGCATAAACACGCATTGTGACCTCAGCGTGAGTCCTGTCCTCTAGTAAGTCCTCTCAGTGGCTGGACCTTTAGATGTCATAATGGGCTTGACATGTCCCTAGTCCCCAATTTTTAACCAGATTTCTGGTTGTCCAGTCGCCCCACCCCAGGGCTCTACTCTGGAATCCCTCATTTGGTGGGACCTCTGAGGTTGAAAAACAAAATGAAACAAATCGACAACAACAACAAAAAAACGGACTTCTTCCATCCCCAGAATGACCCCAAACTCTTTGGACGGGACCGAACCCCCAGAGAGTAAGACTCGTCCATTTCCCATGAAGTCACCCGGCAATTTCACGACCATGAGTGACACGATATCCAGAGACAAAAACTTGAGCAAGAGCCTCACACTCGCCCTTTTTTCATATCCCGAAGTGTTCTCCTCATGGTCTGTAGATCAGTCCTGCCATACCTATGAACCAAAACATAAGCCGAGTTTGTGTTTTCAGACAACTGTCCAAACAGCTCTGGCCTACACACCCTACAGGCTCAGGGCCCTGGAGCCAAACCTGAGGACTGTACTTGCCCTCTCCAAGGGAATTGTATGTGCCCATTCCAATGGCCACAACCCTACTAGTAGGATAACCTCCAAAGTCCCTGAGGCCATCCCAATAGTTGTGGCTTCCCAGGACAAACAGGGGCAATCTGAGCCCATCTGAGCACCTACCTGCACTCAGACCCGTAGACTGTTGTCCCCAGAGGTAAAAAGGAACGAACAGGCCCCTAGGCACTAATCGGATCCATTGCTTTGGTTTCCAGGCATCTCTCCTCAGAGGCCTGGATTTCAATACCAGCATATGGCTGTTCCTTGACTCACCCATCAGAACAAATCTCATCTACACTTGGGAAACATGCACGTTAGAGCTGTGCCAAAGCCTCTGTTTAGGAGAACCCTTCAGGGCCCCAGGGCCACCGCTTCATTCCAAGGTCTCCATAGACACAAAAACATATTAGGACACATCCACAGGAGAGTCCATTTCAACTCAGCCTCCTCGGTTGCCCCCCACATCCAGCAGATCTAACCTGTCTTGTTGCTTGGAGACCATTGGAATGCGAGGTGGGCTACCCAGCCATCCATCCTTAGAACCCTGCTCGGAATCGTTGGCCTGGAGCCAACCAACAGGTCTCAATTGTCCTGCAGAAGAATCTTTGCAGTTTGGAGCTTCTCACAACTTCCATCGTGGGAAAACCCCCATGTCCACGTGATCCAACCCCCTTCAAGAAAGGGCCATCAGGGCAGAAAGTCCAACCTGAGCGATCGTCTGATCCTTGCCCTGACTTCAGATGCACGAGATCTCGATTGAGGTCTGTAGATTGTGCCTGCCATATCCTCACCCAGAAACCTAGGCCTAGCTTGGGTTCTCAGACTGCGTCCTCAGACTACTGGCCCACAAGCCCTCCAGTTGGGCAATCCAGAACTACAATGCCGCACTCTGCCTGCCCTACAGAAATCAAACATTGCCCTCATTGCTACCCCGAAACCCCAAAAGAAAATCAACCTGCACGCCATTCGGCTGTACCCCAAACATATAGGCTGACCTGGGCACTATTTCCCCTTCTGACCCAGCCTGAGCCTGGACCTCCTGGTCCCACCCAGACAGCTGGCCGCACACTGAGCACATCGGACCCGCCATGGCCTTAGGTCGTCATCTCTTCCCAACTGCGGTTTTCAGGCTCCAGAACCTAGACCTTATGTCCAACCACTGCCCAGGGTTGAAAATGATGCAGAAATCAGAACTCTTTCCTTATGGCAAGAAACCTTGTGGTTGGCATGTTGTCCAACGTTCAGTGTAGTTGAAACAAGCGTGGCCCATGAGGCCCAGCCCATGCTTGCGGGCCACATTGGTCACAAACACACATTGTGACCCTCAGCCTGAGCCCAGTCCTCAGGTAAGGCCTCTCAGGGCCTATATGAAGAGACAGCATATTGGGCTTGCCATGCGCCTAGGCCCCAATTTTTAACCATAGTTCGGGTTGTACCTTCACTCTTCCCCAGGGCTCTGCTTTGGAATTCCTCTTTTGGTGGGACACCTGAGGTAACAAACCTGAAAGGAGTCCTCCCATCCCACAGATTGACGAAAAACAATTGGGATAAGGCGAAATCCACAGAGAGGAAGATTCGTCCATGGCCCATGAGACATCCACAACATTCCACGGCCATCGCTGAAACAAAATCCAGAGACAAAAGCCTGAGCAAGCTCCTCAGACTCGCTCATTCTTCATATCCTGAAGAGTTCTTCTCAGGGTTTGTAGATCGGGCGTGCCATACCTACGTCCCCAAACTTAAGCTGACTTTGTGTTTTCAGTCTTCTGTCCTCAAAGTCCTGGGCCACACTCCCTCCAGGCTGGGGCCCCTGGAGCCACACATTAGGACTGCCCCCACCCAATCCATGGGAATTCTGCCCATTCCATTGTCAAACATCGTACAAATTAGGAGAACCCTCCAAAGTCCCTGAGGCCATCCCAATAGTGTAGGTCGCCCGGGACAAAAAAGGGCGGTTGATACCGGATGAGCATCTACCTCCACTCATCTACCTCCACACATACCAAGAAGATTGAACCAGACAGGACCCGAGGCCATTA
Organism: Mustela nivalis; assembly: GCF_964662115.1. NCBI lineage: Eukaryota > Metazoa > Chordata > Mammalia > Carnivora > Mustelidae > Mustela > Mustela nivalis. Next base: position 548,969 of record NW_028136459.1, on the reverse strand, counting down.
TCGGATCCATTGCTTTGGTTTACAGGCATGTCTCCTCAAAAGCCTGCATTCCAATACCAGCAGAGGGGATTTCCTGAGGCACCCATCAGAACAAATCTCGTCTCCACAAGGAAACTTGTGCATGGGAGCTATGCCAAAGCTTAGGAGAATACTTCAGGGTCCCGGTGCCACCTCCCCATTCCAAGGCCCTCATGGACACAAACACACGTTAGGACCCATCCTCTGGAAAGTGCATTTCAACTCAGCCACCCCGGTTGCTCCCGCAGATCCATTACATCTAAACTGTCTAGTTGCTAGGAGACAATTGGAAGGCGAGGCGGACTTCCCAGGCATCCATCCTGGAACGGTGCTCTGGAGTCATTCCATATGGGATGTCCTGGAGCTGTCCAACAGGTCTCAATTGTCCCGCAGAAGGAATCCTTGAAGGGGACATCCCACATCTCCCAACGTGGAAAACCTCCATGGCCTCGAGATTCCGCTCTCTTCATGAAGGGGCCGTCATGCACAGAAACTCCAACCTGAGCCAACGTCGGATCCTCGCCCTAACTTCAGATGCATGAGATATTGGTTCAGATCTGCAGGTGGTACCTGCCGTGCCCTCAACCTGAATCCGAAGTCTAGCTTGTGTTCTCAGACTTCCGTCCTCACTCTCCTGGCCCCGAAGCCCTCAAGTTTGGCAATTCCGGACCGACAATGAAGCACTCTGCCTGCCCTCTAGAAAAAATATATTGCCTAATGAGCAGCCCAGGCAGGTTAAATGAGGATAAACCTACACGGCACTCGAATGTACCCTAATTATATAGTCTAACCTGGGCACTAATGCACTGTCTGACACAACCTGAGCCTGGACCTGCTGACCAAAACCCAGACAGCTGACCGCACGCTGAGCACATCAGACCCGCCATGGCCTTAGGTCATCATCTCTTCCCAACTGCGGTTTTCAGGCTCCAGAACCTAGACCTTATGTCCAACCACTGCCCAGGGTTGAAAATGATGCAGAAATCAGAACTCTTTACCCATGGCAAGAAACCTTGTGGTTGGCATGTTGTCCAACGTTCAGTGTAGTTGAAACAAGCGTGGCCCATGAGGCCCAGCCCATGCTTGCGGGCCACATTGGTCACAAACACACATTGTGACCCTCAGCCTGAGCCCAGTCCTCAAGTAAGGCCTCTCAGGGCCTATATGAAGAGACAGCATATTGGGCTTGCCATGCCCCTAGGCCCCAATTTTTAACCATAGTTCGGGTTGTCCCTTCACTCTTCCCCAGGGCTCTGCTTTGGAATGCCTCTTTTGGTGGGACACCTGAGGTAACAAACCTGAAAGGAGTCCTCCCATCCCACAGATTGACGAAAAACAATTGGGATCGGGCCAAATCCACAGAGAGGAAGATTCGTCCATGGCCCATGAGACCTCCACAACATTCCACGGCCATCGCTGAAACAAAATCCAGAGACAAAAGCCTGAGCAAGCTCCTCAGACTCGCTCATTCTTCATGTCCTGAAGAGTTCTTCTCATGGTTTGTAGATCGGGCGTGCCATAACTACGTCCCAAACTTAAGCTGAGTTTGTGTTTTCAGTCTTCTGTCCTCAAAGTCTTGGGCCACACTCCCTCCAGGCTGGGGCCCCTGGAGCCACACATTAGGACTGCCCCCACCCAATCCATGGGAATTCTGCCCATTCTATTGTCAAACATCGTACAAATTAGGAGAACCCTCCAAAGTCCCTGAGGCCATCCCAATAGTGTAGGTCGCCCGGGACAAAAATGGGCGGTTGATACCGGATGAGCATCTACCTCCACTCATCTACCTCCACTCATACCAAGAAGATTGAACCAGACAGGACCCGAGGCCATTATCGGATCCATTGCTTTGGTTTACAGGCATGTCTCCTCAAAAGCCTGCATTCCAATACCAGCAGAGGGGATTTCCTGAGGCACCCATCAGAACAAATCTCGTCTACACAAGGAAATTTTTACATGGGAGCTATGCCAAAGCTTGGGAGAATACTTCAGGGTCCCGGTGCCACCTCCCCATTCCAAGGCCCTCATGGACACAAACACACGTTAGGACCCATCCTCTGGAAAGTGCATTTCAACTCAGCCACCCCGGTTGCTCCCGCAGATCCATTACATCTAAACTGTCTAGTTGCTAGGAGACAATTGGAAGGCGAGGCGGACTTCCCAGGCATCCATCCTGGAACGGTGCTCTGGAGTCATTCCATATGGGATGTCCTGGAGCTGTCCAACAGGTCTCAATTGTCCCGCAGAAGGAATCTTTGAAGGGGGCATCCCACATCTCCCAACGTGGAAAACCTCCATGGCCTCGAGATTCCGCTCTCTTCATGAAGGGGCCGTCATGCACAGAAACTCCAACCTGAGCCAACGTCGGATCCTCGCCCTGACTTCAGATGCATGAGATATTGGTTCAGATCTGCAGGTGGTACCTACCGTGCCCTCACCCTGAATCCGAAGTCTAGCTTGTGTTCTCAGACTTCCGTCCTCACTCTCCTGGCCCCGAAGCCCTCAAGTTTGGCAATTCCGGACCGACAATGAAGCACTCTGCCTGCCCTCTAGAAAAAATATATTGCCTAATGAGCAGCCCAGGCAGCTTAAATGAGGATAAACCTACACGGCACTCGAATGTACCCGAATTATATAGTCTAACCTGGGCACTAATGCACTGTCTGACACAACCTGAGCCTGGACCTGCTGACCAACACCCAGACAGCTGACCGCACGCTGAGCACATCAGACCCGCCATGGCCTTAGGTCATCATCTCTTCCCTACCTCAGTTTTCAGGCTTCAGAACCTAGACCTTATCTCCAATCACTGCCCACGGGTGACTGTGATGCAGAAATCAGAACTCTTCCTGACCCATGGCAAGAAACCTTGTGGTTGGCATGTTGTCCAACGTTCAGTGTAGGAGAAACCAGCATTCACCCTGAGGCCACGCCCATTCTTGAGTGCGACGTGAGCATAAACACGCATTGTGACCTCAGCGTGAGTCCTGTCCTCTAGTAAGTCCTCTCAGTGGCTGGACCTTTATATGTCATAATGGGCTTGACATGTCCCTAGTCCCCAATTTTTAACCAGATTTCTGGTTGTCCAGTCGCCCCACCCCAGGGCTCTACTCTGGAATCCCTCATTTGGTGGGACCTCTGAGGTTGAAAAACAAAATGAAACAAATCGACAACAACAACAAAAAAACGGACTTCTTCCATCCCCAGAATGACCCCAAACTCTTTGGACGGGACCGAACCCCCAGAGAGTAAGACTCGTCCATTTCCCATGAAGTCACCCGGCAATTTCACGACCATGAGTGACACGATATCCAGAGACAAAAACTTGAGCAAGAGCCTCACACTCGCCCTTTTTTCATATCCCGAAGTGTTCTCCTCATGGTCTGTAGATCAGTCCTGCCATACCTATGACCCAAAACATAAGCCGAGTTTGTGTTTTCAGACAACTGTCCAAACAGCTCTGGCCTACACACCCTACAGGCTCAGGGCCCTGGAGCCAAACCTGAGGACTGTACTTGCCCTCTCCAAGGGAATTGTATGTGCCCATTCCAATGGCCACAACCCTACTAGTAGGATAACCTCCAAAGTCCCTGAGGCCATCCCAATAGTTGTGGCTTCCCAGGACAAACAGGGGCAATCTGAGCCCATCTGAGCACCTACCTGCACTCAGACCCGTAGACTGTTGTCCCCAGAGGTAAAAAGGAACGAACAGGCCCCTAGGCACTAATCGGATCCATTGCTTTGGTTTCCAGGCATCTCTCCTCAGAGGCCTGGATTTCAATACCAGCATATGGCTGTTCCTTGACTCACCCATCAGAACAAATCTCATCTACACTTGGGAAACATGCACGTTAGAGCTGTGCCAAAGCCTCTGTTTAGGAGAACCCTTCAGGGCCCCAGGGCCACCGCTTCATTCCAAGGTCTCCATAGACACAAAAACATATTAGGACACATCCACAGGAGAGTCCATTTCAACTCAGCCTCCTCGGTTGCCCCCCACATCCAGCAGATCTAACCTGTCTTGTTGCTTGGAGACCATTGGAATGCGAGGTGGGCTACCCAGCCATCCATCCTTAGAACCCTGCTCGGAATCGTTGGCCTGGAGCCAACCAACAGGTCTCAATTGTCCTGCAGAAGAATCTTTGCAGTTTGGAGCTTCTCACAACTTCCATCGTGGGAAAACCCCCATGTCCACGTGATCCAACCCCCTTCAAGAAAGGGCCATCAGGGCAGAAAGTCCAACCTGAGCGATCGTCTGATCCTTGCCCTGACTTCAGATGCACGAGATCTCGATTGAGGTCTGTAGATTGTGCCTGCCATATCCTCACCCAGAAACCTAGGCCTAGCTTGGGTTCTCAGACTGCGTCCTCAGACTACTGGCCCACAAGCCCTCCAGTTGGGCAATCCAGAACTACAATGCCGCACTCTGCCTGCCCTACAGAAATCAAACATTGCCCTCATTGCTAACCCGAAACCCCAAAAGAAAATCAACCTGCACGCCATTCGGCTGTACCCCAAACATATAGGCTGACCTGGGCACTATTTCCCCTTCTGACCCAGCCTGAGCCTGGACCTCCTGGTCCCACCCAGACAGCTGGCCGCACACTGAGCACATCGGACCCGCCATGGCCTTAGGTCGTCATCTCTTCCCAACTGCGGTTTTCAGGCTCCAGAACCTAGACCTTATCTCCAAACACTGCCCAGGGTTGAGAATGATGCAGAAATCAGAACTCTTTCCTTATGGCAAGAAACCTTGTGGTTGGCATGTTGTCCAACGTTCAGTGTAGTTGAAACAAGCGTGGCCCATGAGGCCCAGCCCATGCTTGCGGGCCACATTGGTCACAAACACACATTGTGACCCTCAGCCTGAGCCCAGTCCTCAGGTAAGGCCTCTCAGGGCCTATATGAAGAGACAGCATATTGGGCTTGCCATGCGCCTAGGCCCCAATTTTTAACCATAGTTCGGGTTGTACCTTCACTCTTCCCCAGGGCTCTGCTTTGGAATTCCTCTTTTGGTGGGACACCTGAGGTAACAAACCTGAAAGGAGTCCTCCCATCCCACAGATTGACGAAAAACAATTGGGATCAGGCGAAATCCACAGAGAGGAAGATTCGTCCATGGCCCATGAGACATCCACAACATTCCAAGGCCATCGCTGAAACAAAATCCAGAGACAAAAGCCTGAGCAAGCTCCTCAGACTCGCTCATTCTTCATATCCTGAAGAGTTCTTCTCAGGGTTTGTAGATCGGGCGTGCCATACCTACGTCCCCAAACTTAAGCTGACTTTGTGTTTTCAGTCTTCTGTCCTCAAAGTCCTGGGCCACACTCCCTCCAGGCTGGGGCCCCTGGAGCCACACATTAGGACTGCCCCCACCCAATCCATGGGAATTCTGCCCATTCCATTGTCAAACATCGTACAAATTAGGAGAACCCTCCAAAGTCCCTGAGGCCATCCCAATAGTGTAGGTCGCCCGGGACAAAAAAGGGCGGTTGATACCGGATGAGCATCTACCTCCACTCATCTACCTCCACACATACCAAGAAGATTGAACCAGACAGGACCCGAGGCCATTATCGGATCCATTGCTTTGGTTTACAGGCATGTCTCCTCAAAAGCCTGCATTCCAATACCAGCAGAGGGGATTTCCTGAGGCACCCATCAGAACAAATCTCGTCTCCACAAGGAAACTTGTGCATGGGAGCTATGCCAAAGCTTAGGAGAATACTTCAGGGTCCCGGTGCCACCTCCCCATTCCAAGGCCCTCATGGACACAAACACACGTTAGGACCCATCCTCTGGAAAGTGCATTTCAACTCAGCCACCCCGGTTGCTCCCGCAGATCCATTACATCTAAACTGTCTAGTTGCTAGGAGACAATTGGAAGGCGAGGCGGACTTCCCAGGCATCCATCCTGGAACGGTGCTCTGGAGTCATTCCATATGGGATGTCCTGGAGCTGTCCAACAGGTCTCAATTGTCCCGCAGAAGGAATCCTTGAAGGGGACATCCCACATCTCCCAACGTGGAAAACCTCCATGGCCTCGAGATTCCGCTCTCTTCATGAAGGGGCCGTCATGCACAGAAACTCCAACCTGAGCCAACGTCGGATCCTCGCCCTGACTTCAGATGCATGAGATATTGGTTCAGATCTGCAGGTGGTACCTGCCGTGCCCTCAACCTGAATCCGAAGTCTAGCTTGTGTTCTCAGACTTCCGTCCTCACTCTCCTGGCCCCGAAGCCCTCAAGTTTGGCAATTCCGGACCGACAATGAAGCACTCTGCCTGCCCTCTAGAAAAAATATATTGCCTAATGAGCAGCCCAGGCAGGTTAAATGAGGATAAACCTACACGGCACTCGAATGTACCCTAATTATATAGTCTAACCTGGGCACTAATGCACTGTCTGACACAACCTGAGCCTGGACCTGCTGACCAAAACCCAGACAGCTGACCGCACGCTGAGCACATCAGACCCGCCATGGCCTTAGGTCATCATCTCTTCCCAACTGCGGTTTTCAGGCTCCAGAACCTAGACCTTATGTCCAACCACTGCCCAGGGTTGAAAATGATGCAGAAATCAGAACTCTTTACCCATGGCAAGAAACCTTGTGGTTGGCATGTTGTCCAACGTTCAGTGTAGTTGAAACAAGCGTGGCCCATGAGGCCCAGCCCATGCTTGCGGGCCACATTGGTCACAAACACACATTGTGACCCTCAGCCTGAGCCCAGTCCTCAAGTAAGGCCTCTCAGGGCCTATATGAAGAGACAGCATATTGGGCTTGCCATGCCCCTAGGCCCCAATTTTTAACCATAGTTCGGGTTGTCCCTTCACTCTTCCCCAGGGCTCTGCTTTGGAATGCCTCTTTTGGTGGGACACCTGAGGTAACAAACCTGAAAGGAGTCCTCCCATCCCACAGATTGACGAAAAACAATTGGGATCGGGCCAAATCCACAGAGAGGAAGATTCGTCCATGGCCCATGAGACCTCCACAACATTCCACGGCCATCGCTGAAACAAAATCCAGAGACAAAAGCCTGAGCAAGCTCCTCAGACTCGCTCATTCTTCATGTCCTGAAGAGTTCTTCTCATGGTTTGTAGATCGGGCGTGCCATAACTACGTCCCAAACTTAAGCTGAGTTTGTGTTTTCAGTCTTCTGTCCTCAAAGTCCTGCGCCACACTCCCTCCAGGCTGGGGCCCCTGGAGCCACACATTAGGACTGCCCCCACCCAATCCATGGGAATTCTGCCCATTCTATTGTCAAACATCGTACAAATTAGGAGAACCCTCCAAAGTCCCTGAGTCCATCCCAATAGTGTAGGTCGCCCGGGACAAAAATGGGCGGTTGATACCGGATGAGCATCTACCTCCACTCATCTACCTCCACTCATACCAAGAAGATTGAACCAGACAGGACCCGAGGCCATTATCGGATCCATTGCTTTGGTTTACAGGCATGTCTCCTCAAAAGCCTGCATTCCAATACCAGCAGAGGGGATTTCCTGAGGCACCCATCAGAACAAATCTCGTCTACACAAGGAAATTTTTACATGGGAGCTATGCCAAAGCTTGGGAGAATACTTCAGGGTCCCGGTGCCACCTCCCCATTCCAAGGCCCTCATGGACACAAACACACGTTAGGACCCATCCTCTGGAAAGTGCATTTCAACTCAGCCACCCCGGTTGCTCCCGCAGATCCATTACATCTAAACTGTCTAGTTGCTAGGAGACAATTGGAAGGCGAGGCGGACTTCCCAGGCATCCATCCTGGAACGGTGCTCTGGAGTCATTCCATATGGGATGTCCTGGAGCTGTCCAACAGGTCTCAATTGTCCCGCAGAAGGAATCCTTGAAGGGGGCATCCCACATCTCCCAACGTGGAAAACCTCCATGGCCTCGAGATTCCGCTCTCTTCATGAAGGGGCCGTCATGCACAGAAACTCCAACCTGAGCCAACGTCGGATCCTCGCCCTGACTTCAGATGCATGAGATATTGGTTCAGATCTGCAGGGGGACTTACCGTGCCCTCACCCTGAATCCGAAGTCTAGCTTGTGTTCTCAGACTTCCGTCCTCACTCTCCTGGCCCCGAAGCCCTCAAGTTTGGCAATTCCGGACCGACAATGAAGCACTCTGCCTGCCCACTAGAAAAAATATATTGCCTAATGAGCAGCCCAGGCAGCGTAAATGAGGATAAACCTACACGGCACTCGAATGTACCCGAATTATATAGTCTAACCAGGGCACTAATGCACTGTCTGACACAACCTGAGCCTGGACCTGCTGACCAACACCCAGACAGCTGACCGCACGCTGAGCACATCAGACCCGCCATGGCCTTAGGTCATCATCTCTTCCCTACCTCAGTTTTCAGGCTTCAGAACCTAGACCTTATCTCCAATCACTGCCCACTGGTGACTGTGATGCAGAAATCAGAACTCTTCCTGACCCATGGCAAGAAACCTTGTGGTTGGCATGTTGTCCAACGTTCAGTGTAGGAGAAACCAGCATTCAACCTGAGGCCACGCCCATTCTTGAGTGTGACGTGAGCATAAACACGCATTGTGACCTCAGCGTGAGTCCTGTCCTCTAGTAAGTCCTCTCAGTGGCTGGACCATTGGATGTCATAATGGGCTTGACATGTCCCTAGTCCCCAATTTTTAACCAGATTTCTGGTTGTCCAGTCGCCCCACCCCAGGGCTCTACTCTGGAATCCCTCATTTGGTGGGACCTCTGAGGTTGAAAAACAAAATGAAACTAATCGACAACAACAAAAAAACGGACTTCTTCCATCCCCAGAATGACCCCAAACTCTTTGGACGGGACCGAACCCCAAGAGAGTAAGACTCGTCCATTTCCCATGAAGTCACCCGGCAATTTCACGACCATGAGTGACACGATATCCAGAGACAAAAACTTGAGCAAGAGCCTCACACTCGCCCTTTTTTCATATCCCGAAGTGTTCTCCTCATGGTCTGTAGATCAGTCCTGCCATACCTATGAACCAAAACATAAGCCGAGTTTGTGTTTTCAGACAACTGTCCAAACAGCTCTGGCCTACACACCCTACAGGCTCAGGGCCCTGGAGCCAAACCTGAGGACTGTACTTGCCCTCTCCAAGGGAATTGTATGTGCCCATTCCAATGGCCAGAACCCTACTAGTAGGATAACCTCCAAAGTCCCTGAGGCCATCCCAATAGTTGTGGCTTCCCAGGACAAACAGGGGCTATATGAGCCCATCTGAGCACCTACCTGCACTCAGACCCGTAGACTGATGTCCCCAGAGGTAAAAAGGAACGAACAGGCCCCTTAGGCACTAATCGGATCCATTGCTTTGTTTTCCAGGCATCTCTCCTCAGAGGCCTGGATTTCAATACCAGCATATGGCTGTTTCTTGACTCACCCATCAGAACAAATCTCATCTACACATGGGAAACATGCACGTTGGAGCTGTGTCAAAGCCTCTGTTTAGGAGAACCCTTCAGGGCCCCAGGGCCACCGCTTCATTCCAAGGTCTCCATAGACACAAAAACATATTAGGACACATCCACAGGAGAGTCCATTTCAACTCAGCCTCCTCGGTTGCCCCCCACATCCAGCAGATCTAACCTGTCTTGTTGCTTGGAGACCATTGGAATGCGAGGTGGGCTACCCAGCCATCCATCCTTAGAAGCCTGCTCGGAATCGTTGGCCTGGAGCCAACCAACAGGTCTCAATTGTCCTGCAGAAGAATCTTTGCAGTTTGGAGCTTCTCACAACTCCCATCGTGGGAAAACCCCCATGTCCTCGTGATCCAACCCCCTTCAAGAAAGGGCCATCAGGGCAGAAAGTCCAACCTGAGCGATCGTCTGATCCTTGCCCTGACTTCAGATGCACGAGATCTCGATTGAGGTCTGTAGATTGTGCCTGCCATATCCTCACCCAGAAACCTAGGCCTAGCTTGGGTTCTCAGACTCCGTCTTCAGACTAGTGGCCCACAAGCCCTCCAGTTTGGCAATCCAGAACTACAATGCCGCACTCTCCCTGCCCTACAGAAGTAAAACATTGCCCTCAGGGCTACCCCGAAACCGCAAATGAGGATCAACCTGCACGCCATTCGGCTGTACCCCAAACATATAGGCTGACCTGGGCACTATTTCCCCTTCTGACCCAGCCTGAGCCAAGACCTCCTGGTCCCACCCAGACAGCTGGCCGCACACTGAGCACATCGGACCCGCCATGGCCTTAGGTCGTCATCTCTTCCCAACTGCGGTTTTCAGGCTCCAGAACAAAGACCTTATCTCCAAACACTGCCCAGGGTTGAGAATGATGCAGAAATCAGAACTCTTTCCTTATGGCAAGAAACCTTGTGGTTGGCATGTTGTCCAACGTTCAGTGTAGTTGAAACAAGCGTGGCCCATGAGGCCCAGCCCATGCTTGCGGGCCACATTGGTCACAAACACACATTGTGACCCTCAGCCTGAGCCCAGTCCTCAGGTAAGGCCTCTCAGGGCCTATATGAAGAGACAGCATATTGGGCTTGCCATGCGCCTAGGCCCCAATATTTAACCATAGTTCGGGTTGTCCCTTCACTCTTCCCCAGGGCTCTGCTTTGGAATTCCTGTTTTGGTGGGACACCTGAGGTAACAAACCTGAAAGGAGTCCTCCCATCCCACAAATTGACGAAAAACAATTGGGAATAGGCGAAATCCACAGAGAGGAAGATTCGTCCATGGCCCATGAGACATCCACAACATTCCACGGCCATCGCTGAAACAAAATCCAGAGACAAAAGCCTGAGCAAGCTCCTCAGACTCGCTCATTCTTCATATCCTGAAGAGTTCTTCTCAGGGTTTGTAGATCGGGCGTGCCATACCTACGTCCCCAAACTTAAGCTGACTTTGTGTTTTCAGTCTTCTGTCCTCAAAGTCCTGGGCCACACTCCCTCCATGCTGGGGCCCCTGGAGCCACACATTAGGACTGCCCCCACCCAATCCATGGGAATTCTGCCCATTCCATTGTCAAACATCGTACAAATTAGGAGAACCCTCCAAAGTCCCTGAGGCCATCCCAATATTGTAGGTCGCCCGGGACAAAAAAGTGCGGTTGATACCGGATGAGCATCTACCTCCACTCATCTACCTCCACTCATACCAAGAAGATTGAACCAGACAGGACCCGAGGCCATTATCGGATCCATTGCTTTGGTTTACAGGCATGTCTCCTCAAAAGCCTGCATTCCAATACCAGTAGAGGGGATTTCCTGAGGCACCCATCAGAACAAATCTCGTCTCCACAAGGAAACTTGTGCATGGGAGCTATGCCAAAGCTTAGGAGAATACTTCAGGGTCCCGGTGCCACCTCCCCATTCCAAGGCCCTCATGGACACAAACACACGTTAGGACCCATCCTCTGGAAAGTGCATTTCAACTCAGCCACCCCGGTTGCTCCTGCAGGTCCATTACATCTAAACTGTCTAGTTGCTAGGAGACAATTGGAAGGCGAGGCGGACTTCCCAGGCATCCATCCTGGAACGGTGCTCTGGAGTCATTCCATATGGGATGTCCTGGAGCTGTCCAACAGGTCTCAATTGTCCCGCAGAAGGAATCCTTGAAGGGGGCATCCCACATCTCCCAACGTCGAAAACCTCCATGGCCTCGAGATTCCGCTCTCTTCATGAAGGGGCCGTCATGCACAGAAACTCCAACCTGAGCCAACGTCGGATCCTCGCCCTGACTTCAGATGCATGAGATATTGGTTCAGATCTGCAGGTGGTACCTGCCGTGCCCTCAACCTGAATCCGAAGTCTAGCTTGTGTTCTCAGACTTCCGTCCTCACTCTCCTGGCCCCGAAGCCCTCAAGTTTGGCAATTCCGGACCGACAATGAAGCACTCTGCCTGCCCTCTAGAAAAAATATATTGCCTAATGAGCAGCCCAGGCAGGTTAAATGAGGATAAACCTACACGGCACTCGAATGTACCCTAATTATATAGTCTAACCTGGGCACTAATGCACTGTCTGACACAACCTGAGCCTGGACCTGCTGACCAAAACCCAGACAGCTGACCGCACGCTGAGCACATCAGACCCGCCATGGCCTTAGGTCATCATCTCTTCCCTACCTCAGTTTTCAGGCTTCAGAACCTAGACCTTATCTCCAATCACTGCCCACGGGTGACTGTAATGCAGAAATCAGAACTCTTCCTGACCCATGGCAAGAAACCTTGTGGTTGGCATGTTGTCCAACGTTCAGTGTAGGAGAAACCAGCATTCACGCTGAGGCCACGCCCATTCTTGAGTGCGACAAGAGCATAAACACGCATTGTGACCTCAGCGTGAGTCCTGTCCTCTAGTAACTCCTCTCAGTGGCTGGACCATTAGATGTCATAATGGGCTTGACATGTCCCTAGTCCCCAATTTTTAACCAGATTTCTGGTTGTCCAGTCGCCCCACCCCAGGGCTCTACTCTGGAATCCCTCATTTGGTGGGACATCTGAGGTTGAAAAACAAAATGAAACAAATCGACAACAACAACAAAAAAACGGACTTCTTCCATCCCCAGAATGACCCCAAACTCTTTGACGGGACCGAACCCCCAGAGAGTAAGACTCGTCCATTTCCCATGATGTCACCAGGCAATTTCACGACCATGAGTGACACGATATCCAGAGACAAAAACTTGAACAAGAGCCTCACACTCGCCCTTTTTTCATATCCCGAAGTGTTCTCCTCATGGTCTGTAGATCAGTCCTGCCATACCTATGACCCAAAACATAAGCCGAGTTTGTGTTTTCAGACAACTGTCCAAACAGCTCTGGCCTACACACCCTACAGGCTCAGGGCCCTGGAGCCAAACCTGAGGACTGTACTTGCCCTCTCCAAGGGAATTGTATGTGCCCATTCCAATGGCCACAACCCTACTAGTAGGAAAACATCCAAAGTCCCTGAGGCCATCCCAATATTTGTGGCTTCCCAGGACAAACAGGGGCAATCTGAGCCCATCTGACCACCTACCTGCACTCAGACCCGTAGACTGATGTCCCCAGAGGTAAAAAGGAACGAACAGGCCCCTAGGCACTAATCGGATCCATTGCTTTGGTTTCCAGGCATCTCTCCTCAGAGGCCTGGATTTCAATACCAGCATATGGCTGTTTCTTGACTCACCCATCAGAACAAATCTCATCTACACATGGGAAACATGCACGTTGGAGCTGTGTCAAAGCCTCTGTTTAGGAGAACCCTTCAGGGCCCCAGGGCCACCGCTTCATTCCAAGGTCTCCATAGACACAAAAACATATTAGGACACATCCCCAGGAGGGGCCATTTCAACTCAGCCTCCTCGGTTGCCCCCCACATCCAGCAGATCTAACTTGTCTTGTTGCTTGGAGACAATTGGAATGCGAGGTGGGCTACCCAGCCATCCATCCTTAGAACCCTGCTCGGAATCGTTGGCCTGGAGCCAACCAACAGGTCTCAATTTTCCTGCAGAAGAATCTTTGCAGTTTGGAGCTTCTCACAACTCCCATCGTGGGAAAACCCCCATGTCCTCGTGATCCAACCCCCATCAAGAAAGGGCCATCAGGGCAGAAAGTCCAACCTGAGCGATCGTCTGATCCTTGCCCTGACTTCAGATGCACGAGATCTCTATTGAGGTCTGTAGATTGTGCCTGCCATATCCTCACCCAGAAACCTAGGCTTAGCTTGGTTTCTCAGACTCCGTCCTCAGACTACTGGCCCACAGGCCCTCCAGTTTGGCAATCCAGAACTACAATGCCGCACTCTGCCTGCCCTACAGAAGTAAAATATTGCCCTCAGGGCTACCCCGAATCCCCAAATGAGGATCAACCTGCACGCCATTCGGCTGTACCCCAAACATATAGGCTGACCTGGGCACTATTTCCCCTTCTGACCCAGCCTGAGCCTGAAACTCCTGGTCCCACCCAGACAGCTGGCCGCACACTGAGCACATCGGACCCGCCATGGCCTTAGGTCGTCATCTCTTCCCAACTGCGGTTTTCAGGCTCCAGAACCTAGACCTTATCTCCAACCACTGCCCAGGTTTGAAAATGATGCTGAAATCAGAACTCTTTCCCCATGGCAAGAAACCTTGTGGTTGGCATGTTGTCCAATGTTCAGTGTATTTGAAACAAGCGTGGCCCATGAGGCCCATCCCATGCTTGCGGGCCACATTGGTCACAAGCACACATTGTGACCCTCAGCCTGAGCCCAGTCCTCAGGTAAGGCCTCTCAGGGCCTATATGAAGAGACAGCATATTGGGCTTGCCATGCCCCTAGGCCCCAATTTTTAACCATAGTTCGGGGTTTCCCTTCACTCTTCCCCAGGGCTCTGCTTTGGAATTCCTCTTTTGGTGGGACACCTGAGGTAACAAACCTGAAAGGAGTCCTCCCATCCCACAGATTGACGAAAAACAATTGGGATCGGGCCAAATCCACAGAGAGGAAGATTCGTCCATGGCCCATGAGACCTCCCCAACATTCCACGGCCATCGCAGAAACAAAATCCAGAGACAAAAGCCTGAGCAAGCGCCTCAGACTCGCTCATTCTTCATATCCTGAAGAGTTCTTCTCATGGTTTGTAGATCGGGCATGCCATACCTACGTCCCCAAACTTAAGCTGAGTTTGTGTTTTCAGTCTTCTGTCCTCAAAGTCCTGGGCCACACTCCCTCCAGGCTGGGGCCCCTGGAGCCACACATTAGGACTGCCCCCACCCAATCCATGGGAATTCTGCCCATTCCATTGTCAAAAATCGTACAAATTATGAGAACCCTCCAAAGTCCCTGAGGCCATCACAATAGTGTAGGTCGCCTGGGACAAAAAATGGGCGGTTGATACCGGCTGAGCATCTACCTCCACTCATCTACCTCCACTCATACCAAGAAGATTGAACCAGACAGGACCCGAGCCCATTATCGAATCCATTGCTTTGGTTTACAGGCATGTCTCCTCAAAAGCCTGGATTCCAATACCAGCAGAGGGGATTTCCTGAGGCACTCATCAGAACAAATCTCGTCTCCACAAGGAAACTTGTGCATGGTAGCTAAGCCAAAGCTTAGGAGAATTCTTCAGGGTCCCGGTGCCACCTCCCCATTCCAAGGCCCTCATGGACACAAATACACGTTAGGACCCATCCTCTGGAAAGTGCATTTCAACTCAGCCACCCCGGTTGCTCCCGCAGATGCATTAGATCTAAACTGTCTTGTTGCTAGGAGACAATTGGAAGGCGAGGCGGACTTCCCAGGCATCCATCCTGGAACGGTGCTCTGGAGTCATTCCATATGGGATGTCCTGGAGCTGTCCAACAGGTCTCAATTGTCCCGCAGAAGGAATCCTTGAAGGGGGCATCCCACATCTCCCAACGTGGAAAACCTCCATGGCCTCGAGATTCCGCTCCCTTCATGAAGGGGACGTCATGTACAGAAACTCCAACCTGAGCCAACGTCGGATCCTCGCCCTGACTTCAGATGCATGAGATATTGGTTCAGATCTGCAGGGGGTACCTGCCGTGCCCTCACCCTGAATCCGAAGTCTAGATTGTGTTCTCAGACTTCCGTCTTCACTCTCCTGGCCCCGAAGCCCTCAAGTTTGGCAATTCCGGACCGACAATGAAGCACTCTGCCTGCTCTCTAGAAAAAATATATTGCCTAATAAGCAGCCCAGGCAGCTTAAATGAGGATCAACCTACACGGCACTCGAATGTACCCAAATTATATAGTCTAACCTGGGCACTAATGCACTGTCTGACACAACCTGAGCCCGGACCTGCTGACCAACACCCAGACAGCTGACCGCACGCTGAGCACATCAGACCCGCCATGGCCTTAGGTCATCATCTCTTACCTACCTCAGTTTTCAGGCTTCAGAACCTAGACCTTATCTCCAATCACTGCCCACGGGTGACTGTGATGCAGAAATCAGAACTCTTCCTGAACCATGGCAAGAAACCTTGTGGTTGGCATGTTGTCCAACGTTCAGTGTAGGAGAAACCAGCATTCACCCTGAGGCCCCGCCCATTTTTGAGTGCGATGAGAGCATAAACACGCATTGTGACCTCAGCGTGTGTCCTGTCCTCTAGTAAGTCCTCTCAGTGGCTGGACCATTAGATGTCATAATGGGCTTGACATGTCCCTAGTCCCCAATTTTTAACCAGATTTCTGATTGTCCAGTCGCCCCACCCCAGGGCTCTACTCTGGAATCCCTCATTTGGTGGGACATCTGAGGTTGAAAAACAAAATGAAACAAATCGACAACAACAACAAAAAAACGGACTTCTTCCATCCCCAGAATGACCCCAAACTCTTTGGACGGGACCGAACCCCCAGAGAGTAAGACTCGTCCATTTCCCATGATGTCACCCGGCAATTTCACGACCATGAGTGACACGATATCCAGAGACAAAAACTTGAGCAAGAGCCTCACACTCGCCCTTTTTTCCTATCCCGAAGTGTTCTCCTCATGGTCTGTAGATCAGTCCTGCCATACCTATGACCCAAAACATAAGCCGAGTTTGTGTTTTCAGACAACTGTCCAAACAGCTCTGGCCTACACACCCTACAGGCTCAGGGCCCTGGAGCCAAACCTGAGGACTGTACTTGCCCTCTCCAAGGGAATTGTATGTGCCCATTCCAATGGCCACAACCCTACTAGTAGGATAACCTCCAAAGTCCCTGAGGCCATCCCAATAGTTGTGGCTTCCCAGGACAAACAGGGGCAATCTGAGCCCATCTGAGCACCTACCTGCACTCAAACCAGTAGACTGATGTCCCCAGAGGTAAAAAGGAACGAACAGGCCCCTAGGCACTAATCGGATCCATTGCTTTGGTTTCCAGGCATCTCTCCTCGGAGGCCTGGATTTCAATACCAGCATATGGCTGTTTCTTGACTCACCCATAAGAACAAATCTCATCTACACATGGGCAACATGCACGTTGGAGCTGTGTCAAAGCCTTTGTTTAGGAGAACCCTTCAGGGCCCCAGGGCCACCGCTTCATTCAAAGGTCTCCATAGACACAAAAACATATTAGGACACATCCCCAGGAGGGTCCATTTCAACTCAGCCTCCTCGGTTGCCCCCCACATCCAGCAGATCTAACTTGTCTTTTTGCTTGGAGACAATTTGAATGCGAAGTGGGCTACCCAGCCATCCATCCTTAGAACCCTGCTCGGAATCGTTGGCCTGCAGCCAACCAACAGGTCTCAATTGTCCTGCAGAAGAATATTTGCAGTTTGGAGCTTCTCACAACTCCCATCGTGTGAAAACGCCCATGTCCTCGTGATCCAACCCCCTTCAAGAAGGGCCATCAGGGCAGAAAGTCCAACCTGAGCGATGGTCTGATCCTTGCCCTGACTTCAGATGCACGAGATCTCGATTGAGGTCTGTTGATTGTGCCTGCCATATCCTCACCCAGAAACCTAGGCCTAGCTTGGGTTCTCAGACTCCGTCCTCAGACTACTGGCCCACAAGCCCTCCAGTTTGGCAATCCAGAACTACAATGCCGCACTCTGCCTGCCCTACAGAAATAAAACATTGCCCTCAGGGCTACCCCGAAACCCCAAATGAGGATCAACCTGCACGTCATTCGGCTGTACCCCAAACATATAGGCTGACCTGGGCACTATTTCCCCTTCTGACCCAGCCTGAGCCTGGACCTCCTGGTCCCACCCAGAAAGCTGGCCGCACACTGAGCACATCGGACCCGCCATGGCCTTAGGTCATCATCTCTTCCCAACTGCGGTTTTCAGGCTCCAGAACCTAGACCTTATCTCCAACCACTGCCCAGGTTTGAAAATGATGTAGAAATCAGAACTCTTTCCCGATGGCAAGAAACCTTGTGGTGGGCATGTTGTCCAACGTTCAGTGTAGTTGAAACAAGCGTGGCCCATGAGGCCCAGCCCATGCTTGCAGGCCACATTGGTCACAAACACACATTGTGACCCTCAGACTGAGCCCAGTCCTCAGGGAAGGCCTCTCAGGTCCTATATGAAGAGACAGCATATTGGGCTTGCCATGCCCCTAGGCCCCAATTTTTAACCATAGTTCGGGTTGTCCCTTCACTCTTCCCCAGGGCTCTGCTTTGGAATTCCTCTTTTGGTGGGACACCTGAGGTAACAAACCTGAAAGGAGTCCTCCCATCCCACAGATTGACGAAAAACAATTGGGATCGGGCCAAATCCACAGAGAGGAAGATTCGCCCATGTCCCATGAGGCCTCCCCGACATTCCACGGCCATCGCTGATACAAATCCAGAGACAAAAGCCTGAGCAAGCGCCTCAGACTCGCTCATTCTTCATATCCTGAAGAGTTCTTCTCATGGTTTGTAGTTCGGGCGTGCCATACCTACGTCCCCAAACTTAAGCTGTGTTTGTGTTTTCAGTCTTCTGTCCTCAAAGTCCTGGGCCACACTCCCTCCAGGCTGGGGCCCCTGGAGCCACACATTAGGACTGCCCCCACCCAATCCATGGGAATTCTGCCCATTCCATTGTCAAAAATCGTACAAATTAGGAGAACCCTCCAAAGTCCCTGAGGCCATCCCAATAGTGTAGGTCGCCCAGGACAAAAAATGGGCGGTTGATACCGGCTGAGCATCTACCTCCACTCATCTACCTCCACTCATACTAAAAAGATTGAACCAGACAGGACCCAAGGCCATTATCGGATCCATTGCTTTGGTTCACAGGCATGTCTCCTCAAAAGCCTGTATTCCAATACCAGCAGAGGGGATTTCCTGAGGCACCCATCAGAACAAATCTCGTCTCCACAAGGAAACTTGGGCATGGGAGCTAAGCCAAAGCTTAGGAGAATACTTCAGGGACCCGGTGCCACCTCCCCATTCCAAGGCCCTCATGGACACAAACACACGTTAGGACACATCCTCTGGAAAGTGCATTTCAACTCAGCCACCCCGGTTGCTCCCGCAGATCCATTAGATCTAAACTGTCTTGTTGCTAGGAGACAATTGGAAGGCGAGGTGGACTTCCCAGGCATCCATCCTGGAACGGTGCTCTGGAGTCATTCCATATGGGATGTCCTGGAGCTGTCCAACAGGTCTCAATTGTCCCGCAGAAGGAATCCTTGAAAGGGGCATCCCACATCTCCCAACGTGGAAAACCTCCATGGCCTCGAGATTCCGCTCCCTTCATGAAGGGGCCGTCATGCACAGAAACTCCAACCTGAGCCAACGTCGGATCCTCGCCCTGACTTCAGATGCATGAGATATTGGTTCAGATCTGCAGGGGGTACGTGCCGTGCCCTCACCCTGAATCCGAAGTCTAGCTTGTGTTCTCAGACTTCCGTCCTCACTCTCCTGGCCCCGAAGCCCTCAAGTTTGGCAATTGCGGACCGACAATGAAGCACTCTGCCTGCCCTCTAGAAAAAATATATTGCCTAATAAGCAGCCCAGGCAGCTTAAATGAGGATAAACCTACACGGATCTCGATGTACCCAAATTATATAGTCTAACCTGGGCACTAATGCACTGTCTGACACAACCTGAGCCCGGACCTGCTGACCAACACCCAGACAGCTGACCACACGATGAGCACATCAGACCCGCCATGGCCTTAGGTCATCATCTCTTCCCTACCTCAGTTTTCAGGCTTCAGAACCTAGACCTTATCTCCAATCACTGCCCACGGGTGACTGTGATGCAGAAATCAGAACTCTTCCTGACCCATGGCAAGAAACCTTGTGGTTGGCATGTTGTCCAACGTTCAGTGTAGGAGAAACCAGCATTCACCCTGAGGCCCCGCCCATTCTTGAGTGCGACGAGAGCATAAACACGCATTGTGACCTCAGCGTGAGTCCTGTCCTCTAGTAAGTCCTCTCAGTGGCTGGACCATTAGATGTCATAATGGGCTTGACATGTCCCTAGTCCCCAATTTTTAACCAGATTTCTGGTTGTCCAGTCGCCCCACCCCAGGGCTCTACTCTGGAATCCCTCATTTGGTGGGACATCTGAGGTTGAAAAACAAAATGAAACAAATCGACAACAACAACAAAAAAACGGACTTCTTCCATCCCCAGAATGACCCCAAACTCTTTGGACGGGACCGAACCCCCAGAGATTAAGACTCGTCCATTTCCCATGAAGTCACCCGGCAATTTCACGAACATGAGTGACACGATATCCAGAGACAAAAACTTGAGCAAGAGCCTCACACTCGCCCTTTTTTCATATCCCGAAGTGTTCTCCTCATGGTCTGTAGATCAGTCCTGCCATACCTATGACCCAAAACATAAGCCGAGTTTGTGTTTTCAGACAACTGTCCAAACAGCTCTGGCCTACACACCCTACAGGCTCAGGGCCCTGGAGCCAAACCTGAGGACTGTACTTGCCCTCTCCAAGGGAATTGTATGTGCCCATTCCAATGGCCACAACCCTACTAGTAGGAAAACCTCCAAAGTCCCTGAGGCCATCCCAATATTTGTGGCTTCCCAGGACAAACAGGGGCAATTGAGCCCATCTGACCACCTACCTGCACTCAGACCCGTAGACTGATGTCCCCAGAGGTAAAAAGGAACGAACAGGCCCCTAGGCACTAATCGGATCCATTTCTTTGGTTTCCAGGCATCTCTCCTCAGAGGCCTGGATTTCAATACCAGCATATGGCTGTTTCTTGACTCACCCATCAGAACAAATCTCATCTACACATGGGAAACATGCACGTTGGAGCTGTGTCAAAGCCTCTGTTTAGGAGAACCCTTCAGGGCCCCAGGGCCACCGCTTCATTCAAAGGTCTCCATAGACACAAAAACATATTAGGACACATCCCCAGGAGGGGCCATTTCAACTCAGCCTCCTCGGTTGCCCCCCACATCCAGCAGATCTAACTTGTCTTGTTGCTTGGAGACAATTGGAATGCGAGGTGGGCTACCCAGCCATCCATCCTTAGAACCCTGCTCGGAATCATTGGCCTGGAGCCAACCAACAGGACTCAATTGTCCTGCAGAAGAATCTTTGCAGTTTGGAGCTTCTCACAACTCCCATCGTGGGAAAACCCCCATGTCCTCGTGATCCAACCCCCTTCAAGAAAGGGCCATCAGGGCAGAAAGTCCAACCTGAGCGATCGTCTGATCCTTGCCCTGACTTCAGATGCACGAGATCTCTATTGAGGTCTGTAGATTGTGCCTGCCATATCCTCACCCAGAAACCTAGGCTTAGCTTGGGTTCTCAGACTCCGTCCTCAGACTACTGGCCCACAGGCCCTCCAGTTTGGCAATCCAGAACTACAATGCCGCAATCTGCCTGCCCTACAGAAGTAAAATATTGCCCTCATGGCTACCCCGAATCCCCAAATGAGGATCAACCTGCACGCCATTCGGCTGTACCCCAAACATATAGGCTGACCTGGGCACTATTTCCCCTTCTGACCCAGCCTGAGCCTGGACCTCCTGGTCCCACCCAGACAGCTGGCCGCACACTGAGCACATCGGACCCGCCATGGCCTTAGGTCGTCATCTCTTCCCAACTGCGGATTTCAGGCTCCAGAACCTAGACCTTATCTCCAACCACTGCCCAGGGTTGAAAATGATGCTGAAATCAGAACTCTTTCCCCATGGCAAGAAACCTTGTGGTTGGCATGTTGTCCAACGTTCAGTGTAGTTGAAACAAGCGTGGCCCATGAGGCCCAGCCCATGCTTGCGGGCCACATTGGTCACAAACACACATTGTGACCCTCAGCCTGAGCCCAGTCCTCAGGTAAGGCCTCTCAGGGCCTATATGAAGAGACAGCATATTGGGCTTGCCATGCCCCTAGGCCCCAATTTTTAACCAAAGTTCGGGTTGTCCCTTCACTCTTCCCCAGGGCTCTGCTTTGGAATTCCTCTTTTGGTGGGACACCTGAGGTAACAAACCTGAAAGGAGTCCTGCCATCCCACAGATTGACGAAAAACAATTGGGATCGGGCCAAATCCACAGAGAGGAAGATTCGTCCATGGCCAATGAGACCTCCCCAACATTCCACGGCCATCGCTGAAACAAAATCCAGAGACAAAAGCCTGAGCAAGCGCCTATGACTCGCTCATTCTTCATATCCTGAAGAGTTCTTCTCATGGTTTGTAGATCGGGCGTGCCATACCTACGTCCCCAAACTTAAGCTGAGTTTGTGTTTTCAGTCTTCTGTCCTCAAAGTCCTGGGCCACACTCCCTCCAGGCTGGGGCCCCTGGAGCCACACATTAGGACTGCCCCCACCCAATCCATGGGAATTCTGCCCATTCCATTGTCAAAAATCGTACAAATTAGGAGAACCCTCAAAGTCCCTGAGGCCATCCCAATAGTGTAGGTCGCCCGGGACAAAAAAGGGCGGTTGATACCGGCTGAGCATCTACCTCCACTCATCTACCTCCACTCATACCAAGAAGATTGAACCAGACAGGACACGAGGCCATTATCGGATCCATTGCTTTGGTTTACAGGCATGTCTCCTCAAAAGCCTGCATTCCAATACGAGCAGAGCGGATTTCCTGAGGCACCCATCAGAACAAATCTCGTCTCCACAAGGAAACTTGTGCATGGGAGCTATGCCAAAGCTTAGGAGAATACTTCAGGGTCCCGGTGCCACCTCCCCATTCTAAGGCCCTCATGGACACAAACACACGTTAGGACCCATCCTCTGGAAAGTGCATTTCAACTCAGCCACCCCGGTTGCTCCCGCAGATCCATTAGATCTAAACTGTCTTGTTGCTAGGAGACAATTGGAAGGCGAGGCGGACTTCCCAGGCATCTATCCTGGAACGGTGCTCTGGAGTCATTCCATATGGGATGTCCTGGAGCTGTCCAACAGGTCTCAATTGTCCCGCAGAAGGAATCCTTGAAGGGGGCATCCCACATCTCCCAACGTGGAAAACCTCCATGGCCTCGAGATTCCGCTCCCTTCATGAAGGGGCCGTCATGCACAGAAACTCCAACCTGAGCCAACGTCGGACCCTCGCCCTGACTTCAGATGCATAAGATGTTGGTTCAGATCTGCAGGGGGTATCTGCCGTGCCCTCACCCTGATCCGAAGTCTAGCTTGTGTTCTCAGACTTCCGTCCTCACTCTCCTGGCCCCGAAGCCCTCACGTTTGGCAATTCCGGACCGACAATGAAGCACTCTGCCATGTCCTCTAGAAAAAATATATTGCCTAATGAGCAGCCCAGGCAGCTTAAATGAGGATAAACCTACACGGCACTCGAATGTACCCAAATTATATAGTCTAACCTGGGCACTAATGCACTGTCTGACACAACCTGAGCCCGGACCTGCTGACCAACACCCAGACAGCTGACCACACGCTGAGCACATCAGACCCGCCATGGCCTTAGGTCATCATCTCTTCCCTACCTCAGTTCTCAGGCTTCAGAACCTAGAACTTATCTCCAATCACTGCCCACGGGTGACTGTGATGCAGAAATCAGAACTCTTCCTGACCCATGGCAAGAAACCTTGTGGTTGGCATGTTGTCCAACGTTCAGTGTAGGAGAAACCAGCATACACCTTGAGGCCACGCCCATTCTTGAGTGCGACGAGAGCATAAACACGCATTGTGACCTCAGCGTGAGTCCTGTCCTCTAGTAAGTCCTCTCAGTGGCTGGACCATTAGATGTCATAATGGGCTTGACATGTCCCTAGTCCCCAATTTTTAACCAGATTTCTGGTTGTCCAGTCGCCCCACCCCAGGGCTCTACTCTGGAA
This sequence comes from Mustela nivalis, assembly GCF_964662115.1. NCBI lineage: Eukaryota > Metazoa > Chordata > Mammalia > Carnivora > Mustelidae > Mustela > Mustela nivalis. The sequence continues at coordinate 525,282 of NW_028136459.1, read as the reverse complement.
TCCCTCATTTGGTGGGACATCTGAGGTTGAAAAACAAAATGAAACAAATCGACAACAACAAAAAAACGGACTTCTTCCATCCCCAGAATGACCCCAAACTCTTTGGACGGGACCGAACCCCCAGAGAGTAAGACTCGTCCATTTCCCATGAAGTCACCCGGCAATTTCACGACCATGAGTGACACGATATCCAGAGACAAAAACTTGAGCAAGAGCCTCACACTCGCCCTTTTTTCATATCCCGAAGTGTTCTCCTCATGGTCTGTAGATCAGTCCTGCCATACCTATGACCCAAAACATAAGCCGAGTTTGTGTTTTCAGACAACTGTCCAAACAGCTCTGGCCTACACACCCTACAGGCTCAGGGCCCTGGAGCCAAATCTGAGGACTGTACTTGCCCTCTCCAAGGGAATTGAATGTGCCCATTCCAATGGCCACAACCCTACTAGTAGGATAACCTCCAAAGTCCCTGAGGCCATCCCAATAGTTGTGGCTTCCCAGGACAATCAGGGGCAATCTGAGCCCATCTGAGCACCTACCTGTACTCAGACCCGTAGACTGATGTCCCCAGAGGTAAAAAGGAACGAACAGGCCCCTAGGCACTAATCGGATCCATTGCTTTGGTTTCCAGGCATCTCTCCTCAGAGGCCTGGATTTCAATACCAGCATATGGCTGTTTCTTGACTCACCCATCAGAACAAATCTCATCTACACATGGGAAACATGCACGTTGGAGCTGTGTCAAAGCCTCTGTTTAGGAGAACCCTTCAGGGCCCCAGGGCCACCGCTTCATTTCAAGGTCTCCATAGACACAAAAACATATTAGGACACATCCACAGGAGAGTCCATTTCAACTCAGCCTCCTCGGTTGCCCCCCACATCCAGCAGATCTAACCTGTCTTGTTGCTTGGAGTCAATTGGAATGCGAGGTGGGCTACCCAGCCATCCATCCTTAGAAGCCTGCTCGGAATCGTTGGCCTGGAGCCAACCAACAGGTCTCAATTGTCCTGCAGAAGAATCTTTGCAGTTTGGAGCTTCTCACAACTCCCATCGTGGGAAAACCCCCATGTCCTCGTGATCCAACCCCCTTCAAGAAAGGGCCATCAGGGCAGAAAGTCCAACCTGAGCGATCGTCTGATCCTTGCCCTGACTTCAGATGCACGAGATCTCGATTGAGGTCTGTAGATTGTGCCTGCCATATCCTCACCCAGAAACCTAGGCCTAGCTTGGGTTCTCAGACTCCGTCCTCAGACTACTGGCCCACAAGCCCTCAGTTGGGCAATCCAGAACTACAATGCCGCACTCTGCCTGCCCTACAGAAGTCAAACATTGCCCTCAGGGCTACCCCGAAACCGCAAATGAGGATCAACCTGCACGCCATTCGGCTGTACCCCAAACATATAGGCTGACCTGGGCACTATTTCCCCTTCTGACCCAGCCTGAGCCTGGACCTCCTGGTCCCACCCAGACAGCTGGCCGCACACTGAGCACATCAGACCCGCCATGGCCTTAGGTCGTCATCTCTTCCCAACTGCGGTTTTCAGGCTCCAGAACCTAGACCTTATCTCCATCCATTGCCCAGGGTTGAAAATGATGCAGAAATCAGAACTCTTTCCCCATGGCAAGAAACCTTGTGGTTGGCATGTTGTCCAACGTTCAGTGTAGTTGAAACAAGCGTGGCCCATGAGGCCCAGCCCATGCTTGCGGGCCACATTGGTCACAAACACACATTGTGACCCTCAGCCTGAGCCCAGTCCTCAGGTAAGGCCTCTCAGGGCCTATATGAAGAGACAGCATATTGGACTTGCCATGCCCCTAGGCCCCAATTTTTAACCATAGTTCGGGTTGTCCCTTCACTCTTCCCCAGGGCTCTGCTTTGGAATTCCTCTTTTGGTGGGACACCTGAGGTAACAAACCTGAAAGGAGTCCTCCCATCCCACAGATTAACGAAAAACAATTGGGATCGGGCCAAATCCACAGAGAGGAAGATTCGTCCATGGCCCATGAGACCTCCCCAACATTCCACGGCCATCGCTGAAACAAAAGTCAGAGACAAAAGCCTGAGCAAGCGCCTCAGACTCGCTCATTCTTCATATCCTGAAGAGTTCTTCTCATGGTTTGTAGATCGGGCGTGCCATACCTACGTCCCCAAACTTAAGCTGAGTTTGTGTTTTCAGTCTTCTGTCCTCAAAGTCCTGGGCCACACTCCCTCCAGGCTGGGGCCCCTGGAGCCACACATAGGGACTGCCCCCACCCAATCCATGGGAATTCTGCCCATTCCATTGTCAAAAATCGTACAAATTAGGAGAACCCTCCAAAGTCCCTGAGGCCATCCCAATAGAGTATGTCGCCCGGGACAAAAAAGGGCGGTTGATACCGGCTGAGCATCTACCTCCACTCATCTACCTCCACTCATAACAAGAAGATTGAACCAGACAGGACCCGACGCCATGATCGGATCCATTGCTTTGGTTTACAGGCATGTCTCCTCAAAAGCCTGGATTCCAATACCAGCAGAGGGGATTTCCTGAGGCACCCATCAGAACAAATCTCGTCTCCACAAGGAAACTTGTGCATGGGAGCTAAGCCAAAGCTAAGGAGAATACTTCAGGGTCCCGGTGCCACCTCCCCATTCCAAGGCCCTCATGGACACAAACACACGTTAGGACCCATCCTCTGGAAAGTGCATTTCAACTCAGCCACCCCGGTTGCTCCCGCAGATCCATTAGATCTAAACTGTCTTGTTGCTAGGAGACAATTGGAAGGCGAGGCGGACTTCCCAGGCATCCATCCTGGAACGGTGCTCTGGAGTCATTCCATATGGGATGTCCTGGAGCTGTCCAACAGGTCTCAATTGTCCCGCAGAAGGAATCCTTGAAGGGGGCATCCCACATCTCCCAACGTGGAAAACCTCCATGGCCTCGAGATTCCGCTCCCTTCATGAAGGGGCCGTCATGCACAGAAACTCCAACCTGAGCCAACTTCGGATCCTCGCCCTGACTTCAGATGCATGAGATATTGGTTCAGATCTGCAGGGGGTACCTGCCGTGCCCTCACCTTGAATCCGAAGACTAGCTTGTGTTCTCAGACGTCCGTCCTTACTCTCCTGGCCCCGAAGCCCTCAAGTTTGGCAATTCCGGACCGACAGTGAAGCTCTCTCCCTGCACTCTAGAAAAAATATATTGCCTAATGAGCAGCCCAGGCAGCTTAAAGGAGGATAAACCTACACGGCACTCGAATGTACCCAAATTATATAGTCTAACCTGGGCACTAATGCACTGTCTGACACAACCTGAGCCCGGACCTGCTGACCAACACCCAGACAGCTGACCACACGCTGAGCACATCAGACCCGCCATGGCCTTAGGTCATCATCTCTTCCCTACCTCAGTTTTCAGGCTTCAGAACCTAGACCTTATCTCCAATCACTGCCCATGGGTGACTGTGATGCAGAAATCAGAACTCCTCCTGACCCATGGCAAGAAACCTTGTGGTTGGCATGTTGTCCAACGTTCAGTGTAGGAGAAACCAGCATTCACCCTGAGGCCCCGCCCATTCTTGCGTGCGAAGAGAGCATAAACAAGCATTGTGACCTCAGCGTGAGTCCTGTCCTCTAGTAAGTCCTCTCAGTGGCTGGACCATTAGATGTCATAATGGGCTTGACATGTCCCTAGTCCCCAAGTTTTAACCAGACTTCTGGTTGTCCAGTCGCCCCACCCCAGGGCTCTACTCTGGAATCCCTCATTTGTTGGTACATCTGAGGTTGAAAAACAAAATGAAACAAATCGACAACAACAAAAAAACGGACTTCTTCCATTACCCAGAATGACCCCAAACTCTTTGGACGGGACAGAACCCCCAGAGAGTAAGACTCGCCCATTTCCCATGAAGTCACCCGGCAATTTCACGACCATGAGTGACACGATATCCAGAGACAAAAACTTGAGCAAGAGCCTCACACTCGCCCTTTTTTCATATCCCGAAGTGTTCTCCTCATGGTCTGTAGATCAGTCCTGCCATACCTATGACCCAAAACATAAGCCGAGTTTGTTTTTTCAGACAACTGTCCAAACAGCTCTGGCCTATACACCCTACAGGCTCAGGGCCCTGGAGCCAAACCTGAGGACTGTACTTGCCCTCTCCAAGGGAATTGTATGTGCCCATTCCAATGGCCACAACTCTACTAGTAGGATAACCTCCAAAGTCCCTGAGGCCATCCCAATAGTTGTGGCTTCCCAGGACAATCAGGGGCAATCTGAGCCCATCTGAGCACCTACCTGCACTCAGACCCGTAGACTGATGTCCCCAGAGGTAAAAAGGAACTAACAGGCCCCTAGGCACTAATCGGATCCATTGCTTTGGTTTCCAGGCATCTCTCCTCAGAGGCCTGGATTTCAATACCAGCATATGGCTGTTTCTTGACTCACCCATCAGAACAAATCTCTTCTACACATGGGAAACATGCACGTTGGAGCTGTGTCAAAGCCTCTGTTTAGGAGAACCCTTCAGGGCCCCAGGGCCACCGCTTCATTCCAAGGTCTCCATAGACACAAAAACATATTAGGACACATCCACAGGAGAGTCCATTTCAACTCAGCCTCCTCGGTTGCCCCCCACATCCAGCAGATCTAACCTGTCTTGTTGCTTGGAGACCATTGGAATGCAAGGTGGGCTACCCAGCAATCCATCCTTAGAACCCTGCTCGGAATCGTTGGCCTGGAGCCAACCAACAGGTCTCAATTTTCCTGCAGAATAATCTTTGCAGTTTGGAGCTTCTCACAACTCCCATCGTGCGAAAACCCCCATGTCCTCGTGATCCAACCCCCTTCAAGAAAGGGCCATCAGGGCAGAAAGTCCAACCTGAGCGATCGTCTGATCCTTGCACTGACTTCAGATGCACGAGATCTCTATTGAGGTCTGTAGATTGTGCCTGCCATATCCTCACCCAAAAACCTAGGCCTAGCTTGGGTTCTCAGACTCCGTCCTCAGACTACTGGCCCCCAAGCCCTCCAGTTAGGAAATCCAGAACTACAATGCCGCACTCTGCCTGCCCTACAGAAGTAAAACATTGCCCTCAGGGCTACCCCGAAACCGCAAATGAGGATCAACCTGCACGCCATTCGGCTGTACCCCAAACATATAGGCTGACCTGGGCACTATTTCCCCTTCTGACCCAGCCTGAGCCTGGACCTCTTGGTCCCACCCAGACTGCTGGCCGCACACTGAGCACATCGGACCCGCCATGGCCTTAGGTCGTCATCTCTTCCCAACTGCGGTTTTCAGGCACCAGAACCTAGACCTTATCTCCAACCACTGCCCAGGGTTGAAAATGATGCAGAAATCAGAACTCTTTCCCCATGGCAAGAAACCTTGTGGTTGGCATGTTGTCCAACGTTCAGTGTAGTTGAAACAAGCGTGGCCCATGAGGCCCAGCCCATGCTGTGGGCCACATTGGTCACAAACACACATTGTGACCCTCAGCCTGAGCCCAGTCCTCAGGTAAGGCCTCTCAGGGCCTATATGAAGAGACAGCATATTGGGCTTGCCATGCCCCTAGGCCCCAATTTTTAACCATAGTTCGGGTTGTCCCTTCACTCTTCCCCAGGGCTCTGCTTTGGAATTCCTCTTTTGGTGGGACACCTGGGGTAACAAACCTGAAAGCAGTCCTCCCATCCCACAGATTGACGAAAAACAATTGGGATTGGGCCAAATCCACAGAGAGGAAGATTCGTCCATGGCCCATGAGACCTCCCCAACATTCCACGGCCATCGCTGAAACAAAATCCAGAGACAAAAGCCTGAGCAAGCTCCTCAGACTCGCTCATTCTTCATATCCTGAAGAGTTCTTCTCAGGGTTTGTAGATCGGGCGTGCCATACCTACGTCCCCAAACGTAAGCTGAGTTTGTGTTTTCAGTCTTCTGTCCTCAAAGTCCTGGGCCACACTCCCTCCAGGCTGGGGCCCCTGGAGCCACACATTAGGACTGCTCCCACCCAATCCATGGGAATTCTGCCCATTCCATTGTCAAAAATCGTACAAATTAGGAGAACCCTCTAAAGTCCCTGAGGCCATCCCAATAGTGTAGGTCGCCCGGGACAAAAAAGGGCGGTTGATACCGGCTGAGCATCTACCTCCACTCATCTACCTCCAATCATACCAAGAAGATTGAACCAGACAGGTCCCGAGGCCATTATCGGATCCATTGCTTTGGTTTACAGGCATGTCTCCTCAAAAGCCTGGATTCCAATACCAGCAGAGGGGATTTCCTGAGGCACCCATCAGAACAAATCTCGTCTCCACAAGGAAACTTGTGTATGGGAGCTAAGCCAAAGCTTAGGAGAATATATCAGGGTCCCGATGCAACCTCCCCATTCCAAGGCCCTCAAACACAAACACACGTTAGGACCCATCCTCTGGAAAGTGCATTTCAACTCAGCCACCCCGGTTGCTCCCGTAGATCCAGTACATCTAAACTGTATTGTTGCTAGGAGACAATTGGAAGGCGAGGCGGACATCCCAGGCATCCATACTGGAACGGTGCTCTGGAGTTATTCCATATGGGATGTCCTGGAGCAGTCCAACAGGTCTCAATTGTCCCGCAGAAGGAATCCTTGAAGGGGGCATCCCACATCTCCCAAAGTGGAAAACCTCCATGGCCTCGAGATTCCGCTCCCTTCATGAAGGGGCCGTCATGCACAGAAACTCCAACCTGAGCCAACGTCGGATCCTCCCCCTGACTTCAGATGCATGAGATATTGGTTCAGATCTGCAGGGGGCACCTGCCGTGCCCTCACCCTGAATCCGAAGTCTAGTTTGTGTTCTCAGACTTCCGTCCTCACTCTCCTGGTCCCGAAGCCCTCACGTTTGGCAATTCCGGAACGACAATGAAGCACTCTGCCTGTCCCCTAGAAAAAATATATTGCCTAATGAGCAGCCCAGGCAGCTTAAATGAGGATAAACCTACACGGCACTCAAATGTACCCAAATTATATAGTCTAACCTGGGCACTAATGCACTGTCTGACACAACCTGAGCCCGGACCTGCTGACCAACACCCAGACAGCTGACCGCACGCGGAGCACATCAGACCCGCCATGGCCTTAGGTCATCATCTCTTCCCTTCCTCAGTTTTCAGGCTTCAGAACATAGACCTTATCTCCAATCACTGCCCACGCGTGACTGTGATGCAGAAATCAGAACTCTTCCTGACCCATGGCAAGAAACCTTGTGGTTGGCATGTTGTCCAACGTTCAGTGTAGGAGAAACCAGCATTCACCCTGAGGCCCCGCCCATTTTGAGTGCGACGAGAGCATATACACGCATTGTGACCTCAGCGTGAGTCCTGTCCTCTAGTAAGTCCTCTCAGTGGCTGGACCATTGGATGTCATAATGGGCTTGACATGTCCCTACTCCCCAATTTTTAACCAGATTTCTGGTTGTCCAGTCGCCCCACCCCAGGGCTCTACTCTGGAATCCCTCATTTGGTGGGACATCTGAGGTTGAAAAACAAAATGAAACAAATCGACAACAACAAAAAAACGGACTTTTTCCATCCCCAGAATGACCCCAAACTCTTTGGACGGGACCGAACCCCCAGAGAGTAAGACTCGTCCATTTCCCATGAAGTCACCCGGCAATTTCACGACCATGAGTGACACGATATCCAGAGACAAAAACTTGAGCAAGAGCCTCACACTAGCTCTTTTTTCATATCCCGAAGTGTTCTCCTCATGGTCTGTAGATCAGTCCTGCCATACCTATGACCCAAAACATAAGCCGAGTTTGTGTTTTCAGACAACTGTCCAAACAGCTCTGGCCTACACACCCTACAGGCTCAGGGCCCTGGAGCCAAACCTGAGGACTGTACTTGCCCTCACAAGGGAATTGTATGTGCCCATTCCAATGGCCACAACCCTACTAATAGGATAACCTCCAAAGTCCCTGAGGCCATCCCAATAGTTGTGGCTTCCCAGGACAAACAGGGGCAATCTGAGCCCATCTGAGCACCTACCTGCACTCAGACCCGTAGACTGATGTCCCCAGAGGTAAAAAGGAACGAACAGGCCCCTAGGCACTAATCGGATCCATTGCTTTGGTTTCCAGGCATCTCTCCTCAGAGGCCTGGATTTCAATACCAGCATATGGCTGTTTCTTGACTCACCCATCAGAACAAATCTCATCTACACATGGGAAACATGCACGTTGGAGCTGTGTCAAAGCCTCTGTTTAGGAGAACCCTTCAGGGCCCCAGGGCCACCGCTTCATTCCAAGGTCTCCATAGACACAAAAACATATTAGGAAACATCCAAGGAGAGTCCATTTCAACGTAGCCTCCTCGGTTGCCCCCCACATCCAGCAGATCTAACCTGTCTTGTTGCTTGGAGACAATTGGAATGCGAGGTGGGCTACCCAGCCATCCATCCTTAGAACCCTGCTCGGAATCGTTGGCCTGGAGCCAACCAACAGGTCTCAATTGTCCTGCAGAAGAATCTTTGCAGTTTGGAGCTTCTCACAACTCCCATCGTGGGAAAACCCCCATGTCCTCGTGATCCAACCCCCTTCAAGAAAGGGCCATCAGGGCAGAAAGTCCAACCTGAGCGATCGTCTGATCCTTGCCCTGACTTCAGATGCACGAGATCTCTATTGAGGTCTGTAGATTGTGCCTGCCATATTCTCACCCAGAAACCTAGGCCTAGCTTGGGTTCTCAGACTCCGTCCTCAGACTACTAGCCCACAAGCCCTCCAGTTGGGCAATCCAGAACTACAATGCCTCACTCTGCCTGCCCTACAGAAGTAAAACATTTCCCTCAGGGCTACCCCGAAACCGCAAATGAGGATCAACCTGCACGCCATTCAGCTGTACCCCAAACATATAGGCTGACCTGGGCACTATTTCCCCTTCTGACCCAGCCTGAGCCTGGACCTCCTGGTCCCACCCAGACAGCTGGCCGCACACTGAGCACATCTGACCCGCCATGGCCTTAGGTCGTCATCTCTTCCCAACTGCGGATTTCAGGCTCCAGAACCTAGACCTTATCTCCAACCATTGCCCAGGGTTGAAAATGATGCAGAAATCAGAACTCTTTCCCCATGGCAAGAAACCTTGTGGTTGGCATGTTGTCCAACGTTCAGTGTAGTTGAAACAAGCGTGGCCCATGAGGCCCAGCCCATGCTGCGGGCCACATTGGTCACAAACACACATTGTGACCCTCAGCCTGAGCCCAGTCCTCAGGTAAGGCCTCTCAGGGCCTATATGAAGAGACAGCATATTGGGCTTGCCATGCCCCTAGGCCCCAATTTTTAACCATAGTTCGGGTTGTCCCTTCACTCTTCCCCAGGGCTCCTCTTTGGAATTCCTCTTTTGGTGGGACACCTGAGGTAACAAACCTGAAAGCAGTCCTCCCATCCCACAGATTGACGAAAAACAATTGGGATCGGGCCAAATCCACAGAGAGGAAGATTCGTCCATGGCCCATGAGACCTCCCCAACATTCCACGGCCATCGCTGAAACAAAATCCAGAGACAAAAGCCTGAGCAAGCTCCTCAGACTCGCTCATTCTTCATATCCTGAAGAGTTCTTCTCCTGGTTTGTAGATCAGGCGTGCCATACCTACGTCCCCAAACTTAAGCTGAGTTTGTGTTTTCAGTCTTCTGTCCTCAAAGTCCTGGGCCACACTCCCTCCAGGCTGGGGCCCCTGGAGCCACACATTAGGACTGCCCCCACCCAATCCATGGGAATTCTGCCCATTCCATTGTCAAAAATCGTACAAATTAGGAGAACCCTCCAAAGTCCCTGAGGCCATCCCAATAGTGTAGGTCGCCCGGGACAAAAAAGGGCGGTTGATACCGGCTGAGCATCTACCTCCACTCATCTACCTCGACTCATACCAAGAAGATTGAACCAGACTGGACCCGACGCCATGATCGGATCCATTGCTTTGGTTTACAGGCATGTCTCCTCAAAAGCCTGGATGCCAATACCAGCAGAGGGGATTTCCTGAGGCACCCATCAGAACAAATCTCGTCTCCACAAGGAAACTTGTGCATGGGAGCTATGCCAAAGCTTAGGAGAATACTTCAGGGTCCCGGTGCCACCTCCCCATTCCAAGGCCCTCATGGACACAAACACACGTTAGGACCCATCCTCTGGAAAGTGCATTTCAACTCAGCCACCCCGGTTGCTCCCGCAGATCCATTAGATCTAAATTGTCTTGTTGCTAGGAGACATTTGGAAGGCGAGGCGGACTTCCCAGGCATCCATCCTGGAACGGTGCTCTGGAGTCATTCCATATGGGATGTCCTGGAGCTGTCCAACAGGTCTCAATTGTCCCGCAGAAGGAATCCTTGAAGGGGACATCCCACATCTCCCAACGTGGAAAACATTCATGGCCTCGAGTATCCGCTCCCTTCATGAAGGGGCCGTCATGCACAGAAACTCCAACCTGAGCCAACGTCGGATCCTCGCCCTGACTTCAGATGCATGAGATATTGGTTCAGATCTGCAGGGGGTACCTGCCGTGCCCTCAACCTGAATCCGAAGTCTAGCTTGTGTTCTCAGACTTCCGTCCTCACTCTCCTGGCCCCGAAGCCCTCAAGTTTGGCAATTCCAGACCGACAATGAAGCACTCTGCCTGCCCTCTAGAAAAAATATATTGCCTAATGAGCAGCCCAGGAGCTTAAATGAGGATAAAACTACACGGCACTCGAATGTACCCAAATTATATAGTCTAACCTGGGCACTAATGCACTGTCTGACACAACCTGAGACCGGACCTGCTGACCAACACCCAGACAGCTGACCGCACGCTGAGCACATCAGAACCGCCATGGCCTTAGGTCATCATCTCTTCCCTCCCTCAGTTTTCAGGCTTCAGAACCTAGACCTTATCTCCAATCACTGCCCACGGGTGACTGTGATGCAGAAATCAGAACTCTTCCTGACCCATGGCAAGAAACCTTGTGGTTGGCATGTTGTCCAACGTTCAGTGTAGGAGAAACCAGCATTCACCCTGAGGCCCCGCCCATTCTTGCGTGCGACGAGAGCATAAACACGCATTGTGACCTCAGCGTGAGTCCTGTCCTCTAGTAAGTCCTCTCAGTGGCTGGACCAGTGGATGTCATAATGGGCTTGACATGTCCCTAGTCCCCAATTTTTAACCAGATTTCTGGTTGTCCAGTCGCCCCACCCCAGGGCTCTACTCTGGAATCCCTCATTTGGTGGGACATCTGAGATTGAAAAACAAAATGAAACAAATCGACAACAACAAAAAAACGGACTTCTTCCATCCCCAGAATGACCCCAAACTCTTTGGACGGGACTGAACCCCCAGAGAGTAAGACTCGTCCATTTCCCATGAAGTCACCCGGCAATTTCACGACCATGAGTGACACGATATCCAGAGACAAAATCTTGAGCAAGAGCCTCACACTCGCCCTTTTTTCATATCCCGAAGTGTTCTCCTCATGGTCTGTAGATCAGTCCTGCCATACCTATGACCCAAAACATAAGCCGAGTTTGTGTTTTCAGACATCTGTCCAAACAGCTCTTGCCTACACAACCTACAGGCTCAGGGCCCTGGAGCCAAACCTTAGGACTGTACTTGCCCTCTCCAAGGGAATTGTATGTGTCCATTCCAATGGCCACAACCCTACTAGTAGGATAACCTCCAAAGTCCCTGAGGCCATCCCAATAGTTGAGGCTTCCAAGGACAAACAGGGGCAATCTGAGCCCATTTGAGCACCTACCTGCCCTCAGACCCGTAGACTGATGTCCCCAGAGGTAAAAAGGAACGAACAGGACCCTAGGCACTAATCGGATCCATTGCTTTGGTTTCCAGGCATCTCTCCTCAGAGGCCTGGATTTCAATAACAGCATATGGCTGTTTCTTGACTCACCCATCAGAACAAAACTCATCTACACATGGGAAACATGCACGTTGGAGCTGTGTCAAAGCCTCTGTTTAGGAGAACCCTTCAGGGCCCCAAGGCCACCGCTTCATTCCAAGGTCTCCATAGACACAAAAACATATTAGGACACATCCACAGGAGAGTCCATTTCAACTCAGCCTCCTCGGTTGCCCACCACATCCAGCAGATCTAACCTGTCTTGTTGCTTGGAGACCATTGGAATGCGAGGTGGGCTACTCAGCCATCCATCCTTAGAACCCTGCTCGGAATCGTTGGCCTGGAGCCAACGAACAGGTCTCAATTGTTCTGCAGAAGAATCTTTGCAGTTTGGAGCTTCTCACAACTCCCATCGTGCGAAAACCCCCATGTCCACGTGATCCAACCCCCTTCAAGAAAGGGCCATCAGGGCAGAAAGTCCAACCTGAGCGATCGTCTGATCTTTGCCCTGACTTCAGGTGCACGAGATCTCTATTGAGGTCTGTAGATTGTGCCTGCCATATCCTCACCCAGAAACCTAGGCCTAGCTTGGGTTCTCAGACTCCGTCCTCAGACTACTGTCCCACAAGCCCTCCAGTTTGGCAATCCAGAACTACAATGCCGCACTCTGCCTGCCCTACAGAAGTAAAACATTGCCATCAGGGCTACCCCGAAACCGCAAATGAGGATCAACCTGCACGCCATTCGGATGTACCCCAAACATATAGGCTGACCTGGGCACTATTTCCCCTTCTGACCCAGCCTGAGCCTGGACCCCCTGTCCCACCCAGACAGCTGGCCGCACACTGAGCACATCGGACCCGCCATGGCCTTAGGTCATCATCTCTTCCCAACTGCGGTTTTCAGGCTCCAGAACCTAGACCTTATCTCCAACCACTGCCCAGGGTTGAAAATGATGCAGAAATCAGAACTCTTTCCCCATGGCAAGAAACCTTGTGCTTGGCATGTTGTCCAACGTTCACTGTAGTTGAAACAAGCGTGGCCCATGAGGCCCAGCCCATGCTTGCGGGCCACATTGATCACAAACACACATTGTGACCCTCAGCCTGAGCCCAGTCCTCAGGTAAGGCCTCTCAGGGCCTATATGAAGAGACAGCATATTGGGCTTGCCATGCCCCTAGGCCCCAATTTTTAACCATAGTTCGGGTTGTCCCTTCACTCTTCCCCAGGGCTCTGCTTTGGAATTCCTCTTTTGGTGGGACACCTGAGGTAACAAACCTGAAAGGAGTCCTCCCATCCCACAGATTGACGAAAAACAATTGGGATCGGGCCAAATCCACAGAGAGGAAGATTCGTCCATGGCCCATGAGACCTCCCCAACATTCCACGGCCATCGATGAAACAAAATCCAGAGACAAAAGCCTGAGCAAGCTCCTCAGACTCGCTCATTCTTCATATCCTAAAGAGTTCTTCTCATGGTTTGTAGATCGGGCGTGCCATACCTACGTCCCCAAACTTAAGCTGAGTTTGTGTTTTCAGTCTTCTGTCCTCAAAGTCCTGGGCCACACTCCCTCCAGGCTGGGGCCCCTGGAGCCACACATTAGGACTGCCCCCACGCAATCCATGGGAATTCTGCCCATTCCATTGTCAAAAATCGTACAAATTAGGAGAACACTCCAAAGTCCCTGAGGCCATCCCAATAGTGTAGGTCGCCCGGGACAAAAAAGGGCGACCGGCTGAGCATCTACCTCCACTCATATACCTCCACTCATACCAAGAAGATTGAACCAGACAGGACCCGACGCCATGATCGGATCCATTGCTTTGGTTTACAGGCATGTCTCCTCAAAAGCCTGGATTCCAATACCAGCAGAGGGGAATTCCTGAGGCACCCATCAGAACAAATCTTGTCTCCACAAGGAAACTTGTGCATGGGAGCTAAGCCAAAGCTAAGGAGAATACTTCAGGGTCCCGGTGCCACCTCCCCATTCCAAGGCCCTCATGGACACAAACACACATTAGGACCCATCCTCTGGAAAGTGCATTTCAACTCAGCCACCCCGGTTGCTCCCGCAGATCCATTAGATCTAAACTGTCTTGTTGCTAGGAGACAATTGGAAGGCGAGGCGGACTTCCCAGGCATCCATCCTCGAACGGTGCTCTGGAGTCATTCCATATGGGATGTCCTGGAGCTGTCCAACAGGTCTCAATAGTCCCGCAGAAGGAATCCTTGAAGGGGGCAACCCATATCTCCCAACGTGGAAAACCTCCATGGCCTCGAGATTCCGCTCCCTTCATGAAGGGGCCGTCATGCACTGAAACTCCAACCTGAGCCAACGTCGGATCCTCGCCCTGACTTCAGATGCATGAGATATTGGTTCAGATCTGCAGGGCGTACCTGCCGTGCCCTCACCCTGAATCCGAAGTCTAGCTTGTGTTCTCAGACTTCCGTCCTCACTCTCCTGGCCCCGAAGCCCTCAAGTTTGGCAATTCCGGACCGACAATGAAGCACTCTGCCTGCCCTCTAGAAAAAATATATTGCCTAATGAGCAGCCCAGGAGCTTAAATGAGGATAAACCTACACGGCACTCGAATGTACCCAAATTATATAGTCTAACCTGGGCAATAATGCACTGTCTGACACAACCTGAGCCCGGACCTGCTGACCAACACCCAGACAGCTGACCGCAGGTTGAGCACATCAGAACCGCCATGGCCTTAAGTCATCATCTTTTCCCTACCTCAGTTTTCAGGCTTCAGAACCTATACCTTATCTCCAATCACTGCCCACGGGTGACTGTGATGCAGAAATCAGAACTCTTCCTGACCCATGGCAAGAAACCTTGTGGTTGGCATGTTGTCCAACGTTCAGTGTAGGAGAAACCAGCATTCACCCTGAGGCCCCGCCCATTCTTGAGTGCGACGAGAGCATAAACACGCATTGTGTCCTCAGCGTGAGTCCTGTCCTCTAGTAAGTCCTCTCAGTGGCTGGACCATTAGATGTCATAATGGCCTTGACATGTCCCTAGTCCCCAAATTTAACCAGATTTCTGGTTGTCCACTCGCCCCACCCCAGGGCTCTACTCTGGATCCCTCATTTGGTGGGACATCTGAGGTTGAAAAACAAAATGAAACAAATCGACAACAACAAAAAAACGGACTTCTTCCATCCCCAGAATGACCCCAAACACTTTGGACGGGACCGAACCCCCAGAGAGTAAGACTCGTCCATTTCCCATGAGGTCACCCGGCAATTTCACGACCATGAGTGACACGATATCCAGAGACAAAAACTTGAGCAAGAGCCTCACACTCGCCCATTTTTAATATCCCGAAGTGTTCTCCTCATGGTCTGTAGATCAGTCCTGCCATACCTATGACCCAAAACATAAGCCGAGTTTGTGTTTTCAGACAACTGTCCAAACAGCTCTTGCCTACACACCCTACAGGCTCAGGGCCCTGGAGCCAAACCTGAGGACTGTACTTGCCCTCTCCAAGGGAATTGTATGTGCCCATTCCAATGGCCACAACCCTACTAGTAGGATAACCTCCAAAGTCCCTGAGGCCATCCCAATAGTTGTGGCTTCCCAGGACAAACAGGGCCAATCTGAGCCCATCTGAGCACCTACCTGCACTTAGACCCGTAGACTGATGTCCCCAGAGGTAAAAAGGAACGAACAGGCCCCTAGGCACTAATCGGATCCATTGCTTTGGTTTCCAGGCATCTCTCCTCAGAGGCCTGGATTTCAATACCAGCATATGGCTGTTTCTTGACTCACCCATCAGAACAAATCTCATCTACACATGGGAAACATGCACGTTGGAGCTGTGTCAAAGCCTCTGTTTAGGAGAACCCTTCAGGGCCCCAGGGCCACCGCTTCATTCCAAGGTCTCCATAGACACAAAAACATATTAGGACACATCCACAGGAGAGTCCATTTCAACTCAGCCTCCTCGGTTGCCCCCCACATCCAGCAGATCTAACCTGTCTTGTTGCTTGGAGACCATTGGAATGCGAGGTGGGCTACCCAGCCATCCATCCTTAGAACCCTGCTCGGAATCGTTGGCCTGGAGCCAACCAACAGGTCTCAATTGTCCTGCAGAAGAATCTTTGCAGTTTGGAGCTTCTCACAACTCCCATCGTGGGAAAACCCCCATGTCCTCGTGATCCAACCCCCTTCAAGAAAGGGCCATCAGGGCAGAAAGTCCAACCTGAGCGATCGTCTGATCCTTGCCCTGACTTCAGATGCACGAGATCTCGATTGAGGTCTGTTGATTGTGCCTGCCATATCCTCACCCAGAAACCTAGGCCTAGCTTGGGTTCTCAGACTCCGTGCTCAGACTACTGGCCCACAAGCCCTCCATTTGGCAATCCAGAACTACAATGCCGCACTCTGCCTGCCCTACAGAAGTAAAACATTGCCCTCAGGGCTACCCCGAAACCGCAAATGAGGATCAACCTGCACGCCATTCGGATGTACCCCAAACATATAGGCTGACCTGGGCACTATTTCCCCTTCTGACCCAGCCTGAGCCTGGACCTCCTGGTCCCACCCAGACAGCTGGCCGCACACTGAGCACATCGGACCCACCATGGCCTTAGGTCGTCATCTCTTCCCAACTGCGGTTTTCAGGCTCCAGAACCTAGACCTTATCTCCAACCATTGCCCAGGGTTGAAAATGATGCAGAAATCAGAACTCTTTCCCCATGGCAAGAAAACTTGTGGTTGGCATGTTGTCCAACGTTCAGTGTAGTTGAAACAAGCGTGGCCCATGAGGCCCAACCCATGCATGCGGGCCACATTGGTCACAAACACACATTGTGACCCTCAGCCTGAGCCCAGTCCTCAGGTAAGGCCTCTCAGGGCCTATATGAAGAGACAGCATATTGGGCTTGCCATGCCCCTAGGCCCCGATTTTTAACCATAGTTCGGGTTGTCCCTTCACTCTTCCCCAGGGCTCCTCTTTGGAATTCCTCTTTTGGTGGGACACCTGAGGTAACAAACCTGAAAGGAGTCCTCCCATCCCACAGATTGACGAAAAACAATTGGGATCGGGCCAAATCCACAGAGAGGAAGATTCGTCCATGGCCCATGAGGACTCCCCAACATTCCACGGCCATCGCTGAAACAAAATCCAGAGACAAAAGCCTGAGCAAGCTCCTCAGACTCGCTCATTCTTCATATTCTAAAGAGTTCTTCTCATGGTTTGTAGATCGGGCGTGCCATACCTACGTCCCCAAACTTAAGCTGAGTTTGTGTTTTCAGTCTTCTGTCCTCAAAGTCCTGGGCCACACTCCCTCCAGGCTGGGGCCCCTGGAGCCACACATTAGGACTGCCCCCACCCAATCCATGGGAATTCTGCCCATTCCATTGTCAAAAATCGTACAAATTAGGAGAACCCTCCAAAGTCCCTGAGGCCATCCCAATAGTGTAGGTCGCCCGGGACAAAAAAGGGCGGTTGATACCGGCTGAGCATCTACCTCCACTCATCTACCTCGACTCATACCAAGAAGATTGAACCAGACTGGACCCGACGCCATGATCGGATCCATTGCTTTGGTTTACAGGCATGTCTCCTCAAAAGCCTGGATTCCAATACCAGCAGAGGGGATTTCCTGAGGCACCCATCAGAACAAATCTCGTCTCCACAAGGAAACTTGTGCATGGGAGCTAAGCCAAAGCTACGGAGAATACTTCAGGGTCCCGGTGCCACCTCCCCATTCCAAGGCCCTCATGGACACAAACACACATTAGGACCCATCCTCTGGAAAGTGCATTTCAACTCAGCCACCCCGGTTGCTCCCGCAGATCCATTAGATCTAAACTGTCTTGTTGCTAGGAGACAATTGGAAGGCGAGGCGGACTTCCCAGGCATCCATCCTCGAACGGTGCTCTGGAGTCATTCCATATGGGATGTCCTGGAGCTGTCCAACAGGTCTCAATTGTCCCGCAGAAGGAATCCTTGAAGGGGGCATCCCATATCTCCCAACGTGGAAAACGTCCATGGCCTCGAGATTCCGCTCCCTTCATGAAGGGGCCGTCATGCACTGAAACTCCAACCTGAGCCAACGTCGGATCCTCGCCCTGACTTCAGATGCATGAGATATTGGTTCAGATCTGCAGGGGGTACCTGCCGTGCCCTCACCCTGAATCCGAAGTCTAGCTTGTGTTCTCAGACTTCCGTCCTCACTCTCCTGGCCCCGAAGCCCTCAAGTTTGGCAATTCCGGACCGACAATGAAGCACTCTGCCTGCCCTCTAGAAAAAATATATTGCCTAATGAGCAGCCCAGGAGCTTAAATGAGGATAAACCTACACGGCACTCGAATGTACCCAAATTATATAGTCTAACCTGGGCAATAATGCACTGTCTGACACAACCTGAGCCCGGACCTGCTGACCAACACCCAGACAGCTGACCGCAGGTTGAGCACATCTGAACCGCCATGGCCTTAAGTCATCATCTTTTCCCTACCTCAGTTTTCAGGCTTCAGAACCTATACCTTATCTCCAATCACTGCCCACGGGTGACTGTGATGCAGAAATCAGAACTCTTCCTGACCCATGGCAAGAAACCTTGTGGTTGGCATGTTGTCCAACGTTCAGTGTAGGAGAAACCAGCATTCACACTGAGGCCCCGCCCATTCTTGAGTGCGACGAGAGCATAAACACGCATAGTGACCTCAGCGTGAGTCCTGTCCTCTAGTAAGTCCTCTCAGTGGCTGGACCATTAGATGTCATAATGGCCTTGACATGTCCCTAGTCCCCAAATTTAACCAGATTTCTGGTTGTCCACTCACCCCACCCCAGGGCTCTACTCTGGAATCCCTCATTTGGTGGGACATCTGAGGTTAAAAAACAAAATGAAACAAATCGACAACAACAAAAAAACGGACTTCTTCCATCCCCAGAATGACGCCAAACTCTTTGGACGGGACCGAACCCCCAGAGAGTAAGACTCGTCCATTTCCCATGAAGTCACCCGGCAATTTCACGACCATGAGTGACACGATATCCAGAGACAAAAACTTGAGCAAGAGCCTCACACTCGCCGTTTTTTCATATACCGAAGTGTTCTCCTCATGGTCTGTAGATCAGTCCTGCCATACCTATGACCCAAAACATAAGCCGAGATTGTGTTTTCAGGCAACTGTCCAAACAGCTCTGGCCTACACACCCTACAGGCTCAGGGCCCTGGAGCCAAACCTGAGGACTGTACTTGCCCTCTCCAAGGGAATTGTATGTGCCCATTCCAATGGCCACAACCCTACTAGTAGGATAACCTCCAAAGTCCCTGAGGCCATCCCAATAGTTGTGGCTTCCCAGGACAAACAGGGGCAATCTGAGCCCATCTGAGCCCCTACCTGCACTCAGACCCGTAGACTGATGTCCCCAGAGGTAAAAAGGAACGAACAGGCCCCTAGGCACTAATCGGATCCATTGCTTTGGTTTCCAGGCATCTCTCCTCAGAGGCCTGGATTTCAATACCAGCATATGGCTGTTTCTTGACTCACCCATCAGAACAAATCTCATCTACACATGGGAAACATGCACGTTGGAGCTGTGTCAAAGCCTCTGTTTAGGAGAACCCTTCAGGGCCCCAGGGCCACCGCTTCATTCCAAGGTCTCCATAGACACAAAAACATATTAGGACACATCCACAGGAGAGTCCATTTCAACTCAGCCTCCTCGGTTGCCCCCAACATCCAGCAGATCTAACCTGTCTTGTTGCTTGGAGACCATTGGAATGTGAGGTGGGCTACCCAGCCATCCATCCTTAGAACCCTGCTCGGAATCGTTGGCCTGGAGCCAACCAACAGGTCTCAATTGTCCTGCAGAAGAATCTTTGCAGTTTGGAGCTTCTCACAACTCCCATCGTGGGAAAACCCCCATGTCCTCGTGATCCAACCCCCTTCAAGAAAGGGCCATCAGGGCAGAAAGTCCAACCTGAGCGATCGTCTGATCCTTGCCCTGACTTCAGATGCACGAGATCTCTATTGAGGTCTGTAGATTGTGCCTGCCATATCCTCACCCAGAAACCTAGGCCTAGCTTGGGTTCTCAGACTCCGTCCTCAGACTACTGGCCCTCAAGCCCGCCAGTTGGGCAATCCAGAACTACAATGCCGCACTCTGCCTGCCCTACAGAAGTAAAATATTGCCCTCAGGGCTACCCCGAAACCGCAAATGAGGATCAACCTGCACGCCATTCGGCTGTACCCCAAACATATAGGCTGACATGGGCACTATTTCCCCTTCTGATCCAGCCTGAGCCTTGACCTCCTGGTCCCACCCAGACTGCTGGCCGCACACTGAGCACATCGGACCCGCCATGGCCTTAGGTCGTCAACTCTACCCAACTGCGGTTTTCAGGCTCCAGAACCTAGACCTTATCTCCAACCACTGCCCAGGGTTGAAAATGATGCAGAAATCAGAACTCTTTCCCCATGACAAGAAACCTTGTGCTTGGCATGTTGTCCAACGTTCACTGTAGTTGAAACAAGCGTGGCCCATGAGGCCCAGCCCATGCTTGCGGGCCACATTGGTCACAAACACACATTGTGACCCTCAGCCTGAGCCCAGTCCTCAGGTAAGGCCTCTCAGGGCCTATATGAAGAGACAGCATATTGGGCTTGCCATGCCCCTAG
The DNA here is from genome assembly GCF_964662115.1 of Mustela nivalis. Taxonomy (NCBI): domain Eukaryota; kingdom Metazoa; phylum Chordata; class Mammalia; order Carnivora; family Mustelidae; genus Mustela; species Mustela nivalis. The sequence continues at coordinate 504,793 of NW_028136459.1, read as the reverse complement.
GCCCCAATTTTTAACCATAGTTCGGGTTGTCCCTTCACTCTTCCCCAGGGCTCTGCTTTGGAATTCCTCTTTTGGTGGGACACCTGAGGTAACAAACCTGAAAGGAGTCCTCCCATCCCACAGATTGACGAAAAACAATTGGGATCGGGCCAAATCCACAGAGAGGAAGATTAGTCCATGGCCCATAAAACCTCCCAAACATTCCACGGCCATCGCTGAAACAAAAGTCAGAGACAAATGCCTGAGCAAGCGCCTCAGACTCGCTCATTCTTCATATCCTGAAGAGTTCTTCTCATGGTTTGTAGATCGGGCGTGCCATACCTACGTCCCCAAAGTTAAGCTGAGTTTGTGTTTTCAGTCTCCTGTCCTCAATGTCCTGGGCCAAACTCCCTCCAGGCTGGGGCCCCTGGAGCCACACATTAGGACTGCCCCCACCCAATCCATGGGAATTCTGCCCATTCCATTATCAAAAATCGTACAAATTAGGAGAACCCTCCAAAGTCCCTGAGGCCATCCCAATAGTGTAGGTCGCCCGGGACAAAAAAGGGCGGTTGATACCGGCTGAGCATCTACCTCCACTCATCTACCTCCACTCATACCAAGAAGATTGAACCAGACAGGACCCGAGGCCATTATCGGATCCATTGCTTTGGTTTACAGGCATGTCTCCTCAAAAGCCTGGATTCCAATACCAGCAGAGGGGATTTCCTGAGGCACTCATCAGAACAAATCTCGTCTCCACAAGGAAACTTGTGCATGGGAGCTAAGCCAAAGCTAAGGAGAATACTTCAGGGTTCCGGTGCCACCTCCCCATTCCAAGGCCCTCATGGACACAAACACACGTTAGGACCCATCCTCTGGAAAGTGCATTTCAACTCAGCCACCCTGGTTGCTCCCGCAGATCCATTAGATCTAAACTGTCTTGTTGCTAGGAGACAATTGGAAGGCGAGGCGGACTTCCCAGGCATCCATCCTCGAACGGTGCTCTGGAGTCATTCCATATGGGATGTCCTGGAGCTGTCCAACAGGTCTCAATTGTCCCGCAGAAGGAATCCTTGAAGGGGGCATCCCACATCTCCCAACGTGGAAAACCTCCATGGCCTCGAGATTCCGCTCCCTTCATGAAGGGGCCGTCATGCACAGAAACTCCAACCTGAGCCAACGTCGGATCCTCGCCCTGACTTCCGATGCATGAGATATTGGTTCAGATCTGCAGGGGGTACCTGCCGTGCCCTCACCCTGAATCCGAAGACTAGCTTGTGTTCTCAGACTTCCGTCCTTACTCTCCTGGCCCCGAAGCCCTCAAGTTTGGCAATTCCGGACCGACAATGAAGCACTCTGCCATGTCCTCTAGAAAAAATATATTGCCTAATGAGCAGCCCAGGCAGCTTAAATGAGGATAAACCTACACGGCACTCGAATGTACCCAAATTATATAGTCTAACCTGGGCACTAATGCACTGTCTGACACAACCTGAGCCCGGACCAGCTGACCAACACCCAGACAGCTGACCGCACGCTGAGCACATCAGACCCGCCATGGCCTTAGGTCATCATCTCTTCCCTACCTCAGTTTTCAGGCTTCAGAACCTAGACCTTATCTCCAATCACTGCCCACAGGTGACTGTGATGCAGAAATCAGAACTCTTCCTGAACCATGGGAAGAAACCTTGTGGTTGGCATGTTGTCCAACGTTCAGTGTAGGAGAAACCAGCATTCACCCTGAGGCCCCGCCCATTCTTGAGTGCAACGAGAGCATAAACACGCATTGTGACCTCAGCGTGAGTCCTGTCCTCTAGTAAGTCCTCTCAGTGGCTGGACCATTAGATGTCATAATGGGCTTGACATGTCCCTAGTCCCCAAGTTTTAACCAGACTTCTGGTTGTCCAGTCGCCCCACCCCAGGGCTCTACTCTGGAATCCCTCATTTGGTGGGACATCTGAGGTTGAAAAACAAAATGAAACAAATCGACAACAACAAAAAAACGGACTTCTTCCATCCCCAGAATGACCCCAAACTCTTTGGACGGGACCGAACCCCCAGAGAGTAAGACTCGTCTATTTCCCATGAAGTCACCCGGCAATTTCACGACCATGAGTGACACGATATCCAGAGACAAAAACTTGAGCAAGAGCCTCACACTCGCTCTTTTTTCATATCCCGAAGTGTTCTCCTCATGGTCTGTAGATCAGTCCTGCCATACCTATGACCCAAAACATAAGCCGAGTTTGTGTTTTCAGACAACTGTCCAAACAGCTCTGGCCTACACACCCTACAGGCTCAGGGCCCTGGAGCCAAACCTGAGGACTGTACTTGCCCTCTCCAAGGGAATTGTATGTGCCCATTCCAATGGCCACAACTCTACTAGTAAGATAACCTCCAAAGTCCCTGAGGCCATCCCAATAGTTGTGGCTTCCCAGGACAAACAGGGGCAATCTGAGCCCATCTGAGCACCTACCTGCACTCAGACCCGTAGACTGATGTCCCCAGAGGTAAAAAGGAACGAACAGGCCCCTAGGCACTAATCGGATCCATTGCTTTGGTTTCCAGGCATCTCTCCTCAGAGGCCTGGATTTCAATACCAGCATATGGCTGTTTCTTGACTCACCCATCAGAACAAATCTCATCTACACATGGGAAACATGCACGTTGGAGCTGTGTCAAAGCCTCTGTTTAGGAGAACCCTTCAGGGCCCCAGGGCCACCGCTTCATTCCAAGGTCTCCATAGACACAAAAACATATTAGGACACATCCACAGGAGAGTCCATTTCAACTCAGCCTCCTCGGTTGCCCCCCACATCCAGCAGATCTAACCTGTCTTGTTGCTTGGAGACCATTGGAATGCGAGGTGGGCTACCCAGCCATCCATCCTTAGAACCCTGCTCGGAATTGTTGGCCTGGAGCCAACCAACAGGTCTCAATTGTCCTGCAGAAGAATCTTTGCAGTTTGGAGCTTCTCACAACTCCCATCGTGCGAAAACCCCCATGTCCTCGTGATCCAACCCCCTTCAAGAAAGGGCCATCAGGGCAGAAAGTCCAACCTGAGCGATCGTCTGATCCTTGCCCTGACTTCAGATGCACGAGATCTCTATTGAGGTCTGTAGATTGTGCCTGCCATATCCTCACCCAGAAACCTAGGCCTAGCTTGGGTTCTCAGACTCCGTCCTCAGACTACTGGCCCCCAAGCCCTCCAGTTAGGCAATCCAGAACTGCAAAGCCGCACTCTGCCTGCCCTACAGAAGTAAAACATTGCCCTCAGGGCTACCCCGAAACCGCAAATGAGGATCAACCTGCACGCCATTCGGCTGTACCCCAAACATATAGGCTGATCTGGGCACAATTTCCCCTTCTGACCCAGCCTGAGCCTGGACCTCCTGGTCCCACCCAGACAGCTGGCCGCACACTGAGCACATCGGACCCGCCATGGTTTTAGGTCGTCATCTCTTCCCAACTGCGGTTTTCAGGCTCCAGAACCTAGACCTTATCTCCAACCACTGCCCAGGGTTGAAAATGATGCAGAAATCAGAACTCTTTCCCCATGGCAAGGAACCTTGTGGTTGGCATGTAGTCCAACGTTCAGTGTAGTTGAATCAAGCGTGGCCCATGAGGCCCAACCCATGCTTGCGGGCCACCTTGGTCACAAACACACATTGTAACTTTCAGCCTGAGCCCAGTCCTCAGGTAAGGCATCTCAGGGCCTATATGAAGAGACAGCATATTGGGCTTGCCATGCCCCTAGGCCCCAATTTTTAACCATAGTTCGGGTTGTCCCTTCACTCTTCCCCAGGGCTCTGCTTTGGAATTCCTCTTTTGGTGGGACACCTGAGGTAACAAACCTGAAAGGAGTCCTCCCATCCCACAGATTGACGAAAAACAATTGAGATCGGGCCAAATCCACAGAGAGGAAGATTCGTCCATGGCCCATGAGACCTCCCCAACATTCCACGGCCATCGCTGAAACAAAATCCAGACAAAAGCCTGAGCAAGCTCCTCAGACTCGCTCATTCTTCATATCCTGAAGAGTTCTTCTCAGGGTTTGTAGATCGGGCGTGCCATACCTACGTCCCCAAACTTAAGCTGAGTTTGTGTTTTCAGTCTTCTGTCAAAGTCATGGGCCACACTCCCTCCAGGCTGGAGCCCCTGGAGCCACACATTAGGACTGCCCCCACCCAATCCATGGGAATTCTGCCCATTCCATTGTCAAAAATCGTACAAATTAGGAGAACCCTCCAAAGTCCCTGAGGCCATCCCAATAGTGTAGGTCGCCCGGGTCAAAAAAGGGCGGTTGATACCGGCTGAGCATCTACCTCCACTCATCTACCTCCACTCATACCAAGAAGATAGAACCAGACAGGACCCGAGGCCATTATCGGATCCATTGCTTTGGTTTACAGGCATGTCTCCTCAAAAGCCTGCATTCCAATACCAGCAGAGGGGATTTCCTGAGGCACCCATCAGAACAAATCTCGTCTCCACAAGGAAACTTGTGTATGGGTGCTAAGCCAAAGCTTAGGAGAATACTTCAGGGTCCCGGTGCCACCTCCCCATTCCAAGGCCCTCATGGACACAAACACACGTTAGGACCCATCCTCTGGAAAGTGCATTTCAACTCAGCCTCCCCGGTTGCTCCCGCAGATCCATTACATCTAAACTGTATTGTTGCTAGGAGACAATTGGAAGGCGAGGCGGACATCCCAGGCATCCATCCTGGAACGGTGCTCTGGAGTCATTCCATATGGGATGTCCTGGAGCTGTCCAACAGGTCTCAATTGTCCCGCAGAGGGAATCCTTGAAGGGGGCATCCCACATCTCCCAACGTGGAAAACCTCCATGGCCTCGAGATTCCGCTCCCTTCATGAAGGGGCCGTCATGCACAGAAACTCCAACCTGAGCCAACGTCGGATCCTCGCCCTGACTTCAGATGCATGAGATATTGGTTCAGATCTGCAGGGGGTACCTGCCGTGCCCTCAACCTGAATCCGAAGTCTAGCTTGTGTTCTCAGACATCAGTCCTCACTCTCCTGGCCCAGAAGCCCTCAAGTTTGGCAATTCCGGACCGACAATGAAGCTCTCTGCCTGCCCTCTAGAAAAAATATATTGCCTAATGAGCAGCCCAGGCAGCTTAAATGAGGATAAACCTACACGGCACTCGAATGTACCCAAATTATATAGTCTAACCTGGGCACTAATGCACTGTCTGACACAACCTGAGCCCGGACCTGCTGACCAACACCCAGACAGCTGACCGCACGCTGAGCACATCAGACCCGCCATGGCCTTAGGTCATCATCTCTTCCCTTCCTCAGTTTTCAGGCTTCAGAACCTAGACCTTATCTCCAATCACTGCCCACGGGTGACTGTGATGCAGAAATCAGAACTCTTCCTGACCCATGGCAAGAAACCTTGTGGTTGGCATGTTGTCCAACGTTCAGTGTAGGAGAAACCAGCATTCACCCTGAGGCCCCTCCCATTCTTGCGTGCGACGAGAGCATAAACACGCATTGTGACCTCAGCGTGAGTCCTGTCCTCTAGTAAGTCCTCTCAGTGGCTGGACCATTGGATGTCATAATGGGCTCGACATGTCCCTAGTCCCCAATTTTTAACCAGATTTCTGGTTGTCCAGTCGCCCCACCCCAGGGCTCTACTCTGGAATCCCTCATTTGGTGGGACATCTGAGGTTGAAAAACAAAATGAAACAAATCGACAACAACAAAAAAACGGACTTCTTCCATCCCCAGAATGACCCCAAACTCTTTGGACGGGACCGAACCCCCAGAGAGTAAGACTCGTCCATTTCCCATGAAGTCACCCGGCAATTTCACGACCATGAGTGACACGATATCCAGAGACAAAAACTTGAGCAAGAGCCTCACACTCGCTCTTTTTTCATATCCCGAAGTGTTCTCCTCATGGTCTGTAGATCAGTCCTGCCATACCTATGACCCAAAACATAAGCCGAGTTTGTGTTTTCAGACAACTGTCCAAACAGCTCTTGCCTACACACCCTACAGGCTCAGTGCCCTGGAGCCAAACCTGAGGACTGTACTTGCCCTCTCCAAGGGAATTGTATGTGCCCATTCCAATGGCCACAACCCTACTAATAGGATAACCTCCAAAGTCCCTGAGGCCATCCCAATAGTTGTGGCTTCCCAGGACAAACAGGGGCAATCTGAGCCCATCTGAGCACCTACCTGCACTCAGACCCGTAGACTGATGTCCCCAGAGGTAAAAAGGAACGAACAGGCCCCTAGGCACTAATCGGATCCATTGCTTTGGTTTCCAGGCATCTCTCCTCAGAGGCCTGGATTTCAATACCAGCATATGGCTGTTTCTTGACTCACCCATCAGAACAAATCTCATCTACACATGGGAAACATGCACGTTGGAGCTGTGTCAAAGCCTCTGTTTAGGAGAACCCTTCAGGGCCCCAGGGCCACCGCTTCATTCCAAGGTCTCCATAGACACAAAAACATATTAGGACACATCCACAGGAGAGTCCATTTCAACGCAGCCTCCTCGGTTGCCCCCCACATCCAGCAGATCTAACCTGTCTTGTTGCTTGGAGACCATTGGAATGCGAGGTGGGCTACCCAGCCATCCATCCTTAGAACCCTACTCGGAATCGTTGGCCTGGAGCCAACCAACAGGTCTCAATTGTCCTGCAGAAGAATCTTTGCAGTTTGGAGCATCTCACAACTCCCATCGTGGGAAAACCCCCATGTCCTCGTGATCCAACCCCCTTCAAGAAAGGGCCATCAGGGCAGAAAGTCCAACCTGAGCGATCGTCTGATCCTTGCCCTGAATTCAGATGCACGAGATCTCGATTGAGGTCTGTAGATTGTGCCTGCCATATCCTCACCCAGAAACCTAGGCCTAGCTTGGGTTCTCAGACTCCATCCTAAGACTACTGGCCCACAAGCCCTCCAGTTAAGCAATCCAGAACTACAATGCCGCACTCTGCCTGCCCTACAGAAGTCAAACATTGCCCTCAGGGCTACCCCGAAACCGCAAATGAGGATCAACCAGCACGCCATTCGGCTGTACCCCAAACATATAGGCTGACCTGGGCACTATTTCCTCTTCTGACCCAGCCTGAGCCTGGACCTCCTGGTCCCACCCAGACAGCTGGCCGCACACTGAGCACATCGGACCCGCCATGGCCTTAGGTCGTCATCTCTTCCCAACTGCGGTTTTCAGGCTCCAGAACCTAGACCTTATCTCCAACCACTGCCCAGGGTTGAAAATGATGCAGAAATCAGAACTCTTTCCCCATGGCAAGAAACCTTGTGCTTGGCATGTTGTCCAACGTTCAGTGTAGTTGAAACAAGCGTGGCCCATGAGGCCCAGCCCATGCTTGCGGGCCACATTGGTCACAAACACACATTGTGACCCTCAGCCTGAGCCCAGTCCTCAGGTTAGGCATCTCAGGGCCTATATGAAGAGACAGCATATTGGGCTTGCCATGCCCCTAGGCCCCAATTTTTAACCATAGTTCGGGTTGTCCCTTCACTCTTCCCCAGGGCTCTGCTTTGGAATTCCTCTTTTGGTGGGACACCTGAGGTAACAAACCTGAAAGGAGTCCTCCCATCCCACAGATTGACGAAAAACAATTGGGATCGGGCCAAATCCACAGAGAGGAAGCTTCGTCCATGGCCCATGAGACCTCCCCAACATTCCACGGCCATCGCTGAAACAAAATCCAGAGACAAAAGCCTGAGCAAGCTCCTCAGACTCGCTCATTCTTCATATCCTGAAGAGTTCTTCTCATGGTTTGTAGATCGGGCGTGCCATACCTACGTCCCCAAACTTAAGCTGAGTTTGTGTTTTCAGTCTTCTGTCCTCAAAGTCCTGGGCCACACTCCCTCCAGGCTGGGGCCCCTGGAGCCACACATTAGGACTGCCCCCACCCAATCCATGGGAATTCTGCCCATTCCATTGTCAAAAATCGTACAAATTAGGAGAACCCTCCAAAGTCCCTGAGGCCATCCCAATAGTGTAGGTCGCCCGGGACAAAAAAGGGCGGTGGATACCGGCTGAGCATCTACCTGCACTCATCTACCTCCACTCATACCAAGAAGATTGAACCAGACAGGACCCGAGGCCATTATCGGATCCATTGCTTTGGTTTACAGGCATGTCTCCTCAAAAGCCTGCATTCCAATACCAGCAGAGGGGATTTCCTGAGGCACTCATCAGAACAAATCTCGTCTCCACAAGGAAACTTGTGCATGGTAGCTAAGCCAAAGCTTAGGAGAATACTTCAGGGTCCCGGTGCCACCTCCCCATAACAAGGCCCTCATGGACACAAACACACGTTAGGACCCATCCTCTGGAAAGTGCATTTCAACTCAGCCACCCCGGTGGCTTCCGCAGATCCATTAGATCTAAACTGTCTTGTTGCTAGGAGACAATTGGAAGGCGAGGCGGACTTCCCAGGCATCCATCCTCGAACGGTGCTCTGGAGTCATTCCATATGGGATGTCCTGGAGCTGTCCAACAGGTCTCAATTGTCCCGCAGAAGGAATCCTTGAAGGGGACATCCCACATCTCCCAACGTGGAAAACCTCCATGGCCTCGAGATTCCGCTCCCTTCATGAAGGGGCCGTCATGCACAGAAACTCCAACCTGAGCCAACGTCGGATCCTCGCCCTGACTTCCGATGCATGAGATATTGGTTCAGATCTGCAGGGGGTACCTGCCGTGCCCTCACCCTGAATCCGAAGTCTAGCTTGTGTTCTCAGACTTCCGTCGTCACTCTCCTGGCCCCGAAGCCCTCAAGTTTGGCAATTCCGGACCGACAATGAAGCACTCTGCCTGCCCTCTAGAAAAAATATATTGCCTAATGAGCAGCCCAGGCAGCTTAAATGAGGATAAACCTACACGGCACTCGAATGTACCCAAATTATATAGTCTAACCTGGGCACTAATGCACTGTCTGACACAACCTGAGCCCGGACCTGCTGACCAACACCCAGACAGCTGACCGCACGCTGAGCACATCAGACCCGCCATGGCCTTAGGTCATCATCTCTTCCCTTCCTCAGTTTTCAGGCTTCAGAACCTAGACCTTATCTCCAATCACTGCCCACGGGTGACTGTGATGCAGAAATCAGAACTCTTCCTGACCCATGGCAAGAAACCTTGTGGTTGGCATGTTGTCCAACGTTCAGTGTAGGAGAAACCAGCATTCACCCTGAGGCCCCTCCCATTCTTGCGTGCGACGAGAGCATAAACACGCATTGTGACCTCAGCGTGAGTCCTGTCCTCTAGTAAGTCCTCTCAGTGGCTGGACCATTAGATGTCATAATGGGCTTGACATATCCCTAGTCCCCAATTTTAACCAGATTTCTGGTTGTCCAGTCGCCCCACCCCAGGGCTCTACTCTGGAATCCCTCATTTGGTGGGACATCTGAGGTTGAAAAACAAAATGAAACAAATCGACAACAACAAAAAAATGGACTTCTTCCATCCCCAGAATGACCCCAAACTCTTTGGACGGGACCGAACCCCCAGAGAGTAAGACTCGTCCATTTCCCATGAAGTCACCCGGCAATTTCACGACCATGAGTGACACGATATCCAGACACAAAATCTTGAGCAAGAGCCTCACACTCGCCCTTTTTTCATATCCCGAAGTGTTCTCCTCATGGTCTGTAGATCAGTCCTGCCATACCTATGACCCAAAACATAAGCCGAGTTTGTGTTTTCAGACAACTGTCCAAACAGCTCTGGCCTACACACCCTACAGGCTCAGGGCCCTGGAGCCAAACCTGAGGACTGTACTTGCCCTCTCCAAGGGAATTGTATGTGCCCATTCCAATGGCCACAACCCTACTAGTAGGATAACCTCCAAAGTCCCTGAGGCCATCCCAATAGTTGAGGCTTCCCAGGACAAACAGGGGCAATCTGAGCCCATCTCAGCACCTACCTGCACTCAGACCAGTAGACTGATGTCCCCAGAGGTAAAAAGGAACGAACATGACCCTAGAAACTAATCGGATCCATTGCTTTGGTTTCCAGGCATCTCTCCTCAGAGGCCTGGATTTCAATACCAGCATATGGCTCTTTCTTTACTCACCCATCAGAACAAATCTCATCTACACATGGGAAACATGCACGTTGGAGCTGTGTCAAAGCCTCTATTTAGGAGAAACCTTCAGGGCCACAGGGCCACCGCTTCATTCCAAGGTCTCCATAGACACAAAAACATATTAGGACACATCCACAGGAGAGTCCATTTCAACTCAGCCTCCTCGGTTGCCCACCACATCCAGCAGATCTAACCTGTCTTGTTGCTTGGAGACCATTGGAATGCGAGGTGGGCTACCCAGCCATCCATCCTTAGAACCCTGCTCGGAATCGTTGGCCTGGAGCCAACCAACAGGTCTCAATTGTCCTGCAGAAGAATCTTTGCAGTTTGGAGCTTCTCACAACTCCCATCGTGCGAAAACCCCCATGTCCTCGTGATCCAACCCCCTTCAAGAAAGGGCCATCAGGGCAGAAAGTCCAACCTGAGCGATCGTCTGATCCTTGCCCTGACTTCAGATGCACGAGATCTCGATTGAGGTCTGTAGATTGTGCCTGCCATATCCTCACCCAGAAACCTAGGCCTAGCTTGGGTTCTCAGACTCCGTGCTCAGACTACTGGCCCACAAGCCCTCCAGTTTGGCAATCCAGAACTACAATGCCGCACTCTGCCTGCCCTACAGAAGTAAAATATTGCCCTCAGGGCTACCCCGAAACCACAAATGAGGATCAACCTGCACGCCATTCGGATGTACCCCAAACATATAGGCTGACCTGGGCACTATTTCCCCTTCTGACCCAGCCTGAGCCTGGACCTCCTGGTCCCACCCAGACAGCTGGCCGCACACTGAGCACATCGGACCCGCCATGGCCTTAGGTCGTCATCTCTTCCCAACTGCGGTTTTCAGGCTCCAGAACCTAGACCTTATCTCCAACCACTGCCCAGGGTTGAAAATGATGCAGAAATAAGAACTCTTTCCCCATGGCAAGAAACCTTGTGGTTGGCATGTTGTCCAACGTTCAGTGTAGTTGAAACAAGCGTGGCCCATGAGGCCCAGCCCATGCTTGCGGGCCACATTGGTCACAAACACACATTGTGACCCTCAGCCTGAGCCCAGTCCTCAGGTAAGGCCTCTCAGGGCCTATATGAAGAGACAGCATATTGGGCTTGCCATGCCCCTAGGCCCCAATTTTTAACCATAGTTCGGGTTGTCCCTTCACTCTTCCCCAGGGCTCTGCTTTGGAATTCCTCTTTTGGTGGGACACCTGAGGTAACAAACCTGAAAGCAGTCCTCCCATCCCACAGATTGACGAAAAACAATTGGGATCGGGCCAAATCCACAGAGAGGAAGATTCGTCCATGGCCCATGAGACCTCCCCAACCTTCCACGGCCATCGCAGAAACAAAATCCAGAGACAAAAGCCTGAGCAAGCTCCTCAGACTCGCTCATTCTTCATATCCTGAAGAGTTCTTCTCATGGTTTGTAGATCGGGCGTGCCATACCTACGTCCCCAAACTTAAGCTGAGTTTGTGTTTTCAGTCTTCTGTCCTCAAAGTCCTGGGCCACACTCCCTCCAGGCTGGGGCCCCTGGAGCCACACATTAGGACTGCCCCCACCCAATCCATGGGAATTCTGCCCATTCCATTGTCAAAAATCGTACAAATTAGGAGAACCCTCCAAAGTCCCTGAGGGCATCCCAATAGTGTAGGTCGCCCGGGACAAAAAAGGGCGGTTGATACCGGCTGAGCATCTACCTCCACTCATCTACCTCCACTCATACCAAGAAGATTGAACCAGACAGGACCCGAGGCCATTATCGGATCCATTGCTTTGGTTTACAGGCATGTCTCCTCAAAAGCCTGGATTCCAATACCAGCAGAGGGGATTTCCTGAGGCACCCATCCGAACAAATCTCGTCTCCACAAGGAAACTTGTGCATGGGAGCTATGCCAAAGCTTAGGAGAATACTTCAGGGTCCCGGTGCCACCTCCCCATTCCAAGGCCCTCATGGACACAAACACACGTTAGGACCCATCCTCTGGAAAGTGCATTTCAACTCAGCCACCCCGGTTGCTCCCGCAGATCCATTATATCTAAACTGTCTTGTTGCTAGGAGACAATTGGAAGGCATGGCAGACTTCCCAGGCCTCCACCCTGGAACGGTGCTCTGGAGTCATTCCATATGGGATGTCCTGGAGCTGTCCAACAGGTCTCAATTGTCCCGCAGAAGGAATCCTTAAAGGGGACATCCCACATCTCCCAACGTGGAAAACCTCCATGGCCTCGAGATTCCGCTCCCTTCATGAAGGGGCCGTCATGCACAGAAACTCCAACCTGAGCCAACGTCGGATCCTCGCCCTGACTTCCGATGCATGAGATATTGGTTCAGATCTGCAGGGGGTACCTGCCGTGCCCTCACCCTGAATCCGAAGTCTAGCTTGTGTTCTCAGACATCCGTCCTCACTCTCCTGGCCCCAAAGCCCTCAAGTTTGGCAATTCCGGACCGACAATGAAGCACTCTGCCTGCCCTCTAGAAAAAATATATTGCCTAATGAGCAGCCCAGGCAGCTTAAATGAGGATAAACCTACACGGCACTCGGTAGGCACACGGTACCCAAATTATATAGTCTAACCTGGGCACTAATGCACTATCTGACACAACCTGAGCCCGGACCTGTTGACCAACACCCAGACAGCTGACCGCACGCTGAGCACATCAGACCCGCCATGGCCTTAGGTCATCATCTCTTCCCTACCTCAGTTTTCAGGCTTCAGAACCTAGACCTTATCTCCAATCACTGCCCACGGGTGACTGTGATGCAGAAATCAGAACTCTTCCTGACCCATGGCAAGAAACCTTGTGGTTGGCATGTTTTCCAACGTTCAGTGTAGGAGAAACCAGCATTCACCCTGAGGCCACGCCCATTCTTGAGTGCGACGAGAGCATAAACACGCATTGTGACCTCAGCGTGAGTCCTGTCCTCTAGTAAGTCCTCTCAGTGGCTGGACCATTAGATGTCATAATGGCCTTGACATGTCCCTAGTCCCCAAATTTAACTAGATTTCTGGTTGTCCAGTCGCCCCACCCCAGGGCTCTACTCTGGAATCCCTCATTTGGTGGGACATCTGAGGTTGAAAAACAAAATGAAACAAATCGACAACAACAAAAAAACGGGCCTCTTCCATACCCAGAATGTCCCCAAACTCTAAGGACGGGACCGAACCCCCAGAGAGTAAGACTCGTCCATTTCCCATGAATTCACCCGGCAATTTCACGACCATGAGTGACACGATATCCAGAGACAAAAACTTGAGCAAGAGCCTCACACTCGCCCTTTTTTCATATCCCGAAGTGTTCTCCTCATGGTCTGTAGATCAGTCCTGCCATACCTATGACCCAAAACATAAGCCGAGTTTGTGTTTTCAGACAACTATCCAAACAGCTCTGGCCTACACACCCTACAGGCTCAGGGCCCTGGAGCCAAACCTGAGGACTGTACTTGCCCTCACCAAGGGAATTGTATGTGCCCATTCCAATGGCCACAACCCTACTAGTAGGATAACCTCCAAAGTCCCTGAGGCCATCCAAATAGTTGTGGCTTCCCAGGACAAACAGGGGCAATCTGAGCCCATCTGAGCACCTACCTGCACTCAGACCCGTAGACTGATGTCCCCAGAGGTAAAAAGGAACGAACAGGCCCCTAGGCACTAATCGGATCCATTGCTTTGGTTTCCAGGCATCTCTCCTCAGAGGCCTGGATTTCAATACCAGCATATGGCTGTTTCTTGACTCACCCATCAGAACAAATCTCTTCTACACATGGGAAACATGCACGTTGGAGCTGTGTCAAAGCCTCTGTTTAGGAGAACCCTTCAAGGCCCCAGGGCCACCGCTTCATTCCAAGGTCTCCATAGACACAAAAACATATTAGGACACATCCACAGGAGAGTCCATTTCAACTCAGCCTCCTCGGTTGCCCCCCACATCCAGCAGATCTAACCTGTCTTGTTGCTTGGAGACCATTGGAATGCGAGGTGGGCTACCCGCCATCCATCCTTAGAACCCTGCTCGGAATCGTTGGCCTAGAGCCAACCAACAGGTCTCAATTGTCCTGCAGAAGAATCTTTGCAGTTTGGAGCTTCTCACAACTCCCATCGTGGGAAAACCCCCATGTCCTCGTGATCCAACCCCCTTCAAGAAAGGGCCATCAGGGCAGAAAGTCCAACCTGAGCGATCGTCTGATCCTTGCGCTGACTTCAGATGCACGAGATCTCGATTGAGGTCTGTAGATTGTGCCTGCCATATCCTCACCCAGAAACCTAGGCCTAGCTTGGGTTCTCAGACTCCGTCCTCAGACTACTGGCCCACAAGCCCTCCAGTTTGGCAATCCAGAACTACAATGCCGCACTCTGCCTGCCCTACAGAAGTAAAACATTACCCTCAGGGCTACCCCGAAACCGCAAATGAGGATCAACCTGCACGCCATTCGGCTGTACCCCAAACATATAGGCTGACCTGGGCACTATTTCCCCTTCTGACCCAGCCTGAGCCTGGACCTCCTGGTCCCACCCATACAGCTGGCCGCACACTGAGCACATCGGACCCGCCATGGCCTTAGGTCGTCATCTCTTCCCAACTGCGGTTTTCAGGCTCCAGAACCTAGACCTTATCTCCAACCACTGCCCAGGGTTGAGAATGATGCAGAAATCAGAACTCTTTCCTTATGGCAAGAAACCTTGTGGTTGGCATGTTGTCCAACGTTCAGTGTAGTTGAAACAAGCGTGGCCCATGAGGCCCAACCCATGCTTGCGGGCCACATTGGTCACAAACACACATTGTGACCCTCAGCCTGAGCCCAGTCCTCAGGTAAGGCCTCTCAGGGCCTATATGAAGAGACAGCATATTGGGCTTGCCATGCCCCTAGGCCCCAATTTTTAACCATAGTTCGGGTTGTCCCTTCACTCTTCCCCAGGGCTCTGCTTTGGAATTCCTCTTTTGGTGGGACACCTGAGGTAACAAACCTGAAAGGAGTCCTCCCATCCCACAGATTAACGAAAAACAATTGGGATCGGGCCAAATCCACAGAGAGGAAGATTCGTCCATGGCCCATGAGACCACCCCAACATTCCACGGCCATCGCTGAAACAAAAGTTAGAGACAAATGCCTGAGCAAGCGCCTCAGACTCGCTCATTCTTCATATCCTGAAGAGTTCTTCACATGGTTTGTAGATCGTGCGTGCCATACCTACGTCCCCAAACTTAAGCTGAGTTTGTGTTTTCAGTCTTCTGTCCTCAAAGTCCTGGGCCACACTCCCTCCAGGCTGGGGCCCCTGGAGCCACACATTAGGACTGCCCCCACCCAATCCATGGGAATTCTGCCCATTCCATTGTCAAAAATCGTACAAATTAGGAGAACCCTCCAAAGTCCCTGAGGCCATACCAATAGTGTAGGTCGCCCGGGACAAAAAAGGGCGGTTGATACCGGCTGAGCATCTACCTCCACTCATCTACCTCCACTCATACCAAGAAGATTGAACCAGACAGGACCCGAGGCCATTATCGGATCCATTGCTTTGGTTTACAGGCATGTCTCCTCAAAAGCCTGGATTCCAATACCAGCAGAGGGGATTTCCTGAGGCACCCATCCGAACAAATCTCGTCTCCACAAGGAAACTTGTGCATGGAGGCTAAGCCAAAGTTAAGGAGAATACTTCAGGGTCCCAGTGCCACCTCCCCATTCCAAGGCCCTCATGGACACAAACACACGTTAGGACCCATCCTCTGGAAAGTGCATTTCAACTCAGCCACCCCGGTTGCTCCCGCAGATCCATTAGATTTAAACTGTCTTGTTGCTAGGAGACAATTGGAAGGCGAGGCGGACTTCCCAGGCATCCATCCTCGAACGGTGCTCTGGAGTCATTCCATATGGGATGTCCTGGAGCTGTCCAACAGGTCTCAATTGTCCCGCAGAAGGAATCCTTGAAGGGGGCATCCCACATCTCCCAACGTTGAAAACCTCCATGGCCTCGAGATTCCGCTCCCTTCATGAAGGGGCCGTCATGCACAGAAACTCCAACCTGAGCCAACATCGGATCCTCGCCCTGACTTCAGATGCATGAGATATTGGTTCAGATCTGCAGGGGGTACCTGCCGTGCCCTCACCCTGAATCCGAAGACTAGCTTGTGTTCTCAGAATTCCGTCCTTACTCTCCTGGCCCCGAAGCCCTCAAGTTTGGCAATTCCGGACCGACAATGAAGCACTCTGCCATGTCTTCTAGAAAAAATATATTGCCTAATGAGCAGCCCAGGCAGCTTAAATGAGGATAAACCTACACGGCACTCGAATGTACCCAAATTATATAGTCTAACCTGGGCACTAATGCACTGTCTGACACAACCTGAGCCCGGACCTGCTGACCAACACCCAGACAGCTGACCGCACGCTGAGCACATCAGACCCGCCATGGCCTTAGGTCATCATCTCTTCCCTTCCTCAGTTTTCAGGCTTCAGAACCTAGACCTTATCTCCAATCACTGCCCACGGGTGACTGTGATGCAGAAATCAGAACTCTTCCTGACCCATGGCAAGAAACCTTGTGGTTGGCATGTTGTCCAACGTTCAGTGTAGGAGAAAACAGCCTTCACCCTGAGGCCCCGCCCATTCTTGAGTGCGACGAGAGCATAAACACGCATTGTGACCTCAGCGTGAGTCCTGTCCTCTAGTAAGTCCTCTCAGTGGCTGGACCATTAGATGTCATAATGGGCTTGACATGTCCCTAGTCCCCAAGTTTTATCCAGACTTCTAGTTGTCCAGTCGCCCCACCCCAGGGCTCTACTCTGGAATCCCTCATTTGGTGGGACATCTGAGGTTGAAAAACAAAATGAAACAAATCGACAACAACAAAAAAACGGACTTCTTCCATCCCCAGAATGACCGCAAACTCTTTGGACGGGACCGAACCCCCAGAGAGTAAGACTCGTCCATTTCCCATGAAGTCACCCGGCAATTTCACGACCATGAGTGACACGATATCCAGAGACAAAAACTTGAGCAAGAGCCTCACACTCGCCCTTTTTTCATATCCCGAAGTGTTCTCCTCATGGTCTGTAGATCAGTCCTGCCATACCTATGACCCAAAACATAAGCCGAGTTTGTGTTTTCAGACAACTGTCCAAACAGCTCTGGCCTACACACCCTACAGGCTCAGGGCCCTGGAGCCAAACCTGAGGACTGTACTTGCCCTCTCCAAGGGAATTGTATGTGCCCATTCCAATGGCCACAACTCTACTAGTAGGATAACCTCCAAAGTCCCTGAGGCCATCCCAATAGTTGTGGCTTCCCAGGACAAACAGGGGCAATCTGAGCCCATCTGAGCACCTACCTGCACTCAGACCCGTAGACTGATGTCCCCAGAGGTAAAAAGGAACGAACAGGCCCCTAGGCACTAATCGGATCCATTGCTTTGGTTTCCAGGCATCTCTCCTCAGAGGCCTGGATTTCAATACCAGCATATGGCTGTTTCTTGACTCACCCATCAGAACAAATCTCATCTACACATGGGAAACATGCACGTTGGAGCTGTGTCAAAGCCTCTGTTTAGGAGAACCCTTCAGGGCCCCAGGGCCACCGCTTCATTCCAAGGTCTCCATAGACACAAAAACATATTAGGACACATCCACAGGAGAGTCCACTTCAACTCAGCCTCCTCGGTTGCCCCCCACATCCAGCAGATCTAACCTACTTGTTGCTTGGAGACCATTGGAATGCGAGGTGGGCTACCCAGCGATCCATCCTTAGAACCCTGCTCGGAATTGTTGGCCTGGAGCCAAACAACAGGTCTCAATTGTCCTGCAGAAGAATCTTTGCAGTTTGGAGCTTCTCACAACTCCCATCGTGCGAAAACCCCCATGTCCTCTTGATCCAACCCCCTTCAAGAAAGGGCCATCAGGGCAGAAAGTCCAACCTGAGCGATCGTCTGATCCTTGCCCTGACTTCAGATGCACGAGATCTCTATTGAGGTCTGTAGATTGTGCCTGCCATATCCTCACCCAGAAACCTAGGCCTAGCTTGGGTTCTCAGACTCCGTCCTCAGACTACTGGCCCCCAAGCCCTCCAGTTGGGCAATCCAGAACTGCAATGCCGCACTCTGCCTGCCGTACAGAAGTAAAACATTGCCCTCAGGGCTACCCCGAAACCGCAAATGAGGATCAACCTGCACGCCATTCGGCTGTACCCCAAACATATAGGCTTATCTGGGCACTATTTCCCCTTCTGACCCAGCCTGAGCCTGGACCTCCTGGTCCCACCCAGACAGCTGGCCGCACACTGAGCACATCCGACCCGCCATGGTTTTAGGTCGTCATCTCTTCCCAACTGCGGTTTTCAGGCTCCAGAACCTAGACTTTATCTCCAACCACTGCCCAGGGTTGAAAATGATGCAGAAATCAGAACTCTTTCCCCATGGCAAGAAACCTTGTGGTTGGCATGTTGTCCAACGTTCAGTGTAGTTGAAACAAGCGTGGCCCATGAGGCCCAGCCCATGCTTGCGGGCCACATTGGTCACAAACACACATTGTGACCGTCAGCCTGAGCCCAGTCCTCAGGTAAGGCATCTCAGGGCCTATATGAAGAGACAGCATATTGGGTTTGCCATGCCCCTAGGCCCCAATTTTTAACCATAGTTCGGGTTGTCCCTTCACTCTTCCCCAGGGCTCCTCTTTGGAATTCCTCTTTTGGTGGGACACCTGAGGTAACAAACCTGAAAGGAGTCCTCCCATCCCACAGATTGACGAAAAACAATTGGGATCGGGCCAAATCCACAGAGAGGAAGCTTCGTCCATGGCCCATGAGACCTCCCCAACATTCCACGGCCATCGCTGAAACAAAATCCAGAGACAAAAGCCTGAGCAAGCTCCTCAGACTCGCTCATTCTTCATATCCTGAAGAGTTCTTCTCATGGTTTGTAGATCGGGCGTGCCATACCTACGTCCCCAAACTTAAGCTGAGTTTGTGTTTTCAGTCTTCTGTCCTCAAAGTCCTGGGCCACACTCCCTCCAGGCTGGGGCCCCTGGAGCCACACATTAGGACTGCCCCCACCCAATCCATGGGAATTCTGCCCATTCCATTGTCAAAAATCATACAAATTAGGAGAACCCTCCAAAGACCCTGAGGCCATCCCAATACTGTAGGTCGCCCGGGACAAAAAAGGGCGGTTGATACCGGCTGAGCATCTACCTGCACTCATCTACCTCCACTCATACCAAGAAGATTGAACCAGACAGGACCCGAGGCCATTATCGGATCC
The DNA here is from genome assembly GCF_964662115.1 of Mustela nivalis. Classification (NCBI taxonomy): domain Eukaryota; kingdom Metazoa; phylum Chordata; class Mammalia; order Carnivora; family Mustelidae; genus Mustela; species Mustela nivalis. The sequence continues at coordinate 485,459 of NW_028136459.1, read as the reverse complement.
ATTGCTTTGGTTTACAGGCATGTCTCCTCAAATGCCTGGATTCCAATACCAGCAGAGGGGATTTCCTGAGGCACTCATCAGAACAAATATCGTCTCCACAAGGAAACTTGTGCATGGTAGCTAAGCCAAAGCTTAGGAGCATACTTCAGGGTCCCGGTGCCACCTCCCCATTCCAAGGCCCTCATGGACACAAACACACGTTAGGACCCATCCTCTGGAAAGTGCATTTCAACTCAGCCACCCCGGTTGCTCCCGCAGATCCATTAGATCTAAACTGTCTTGTTGCTAGGAGACAATTGGAAGGCGAGGCGGACTTCCCAGGCATCCATCCTCGAACGGTGCTCTGGAGTCATTCCATATGGGATGTCCTGGAGCTGTCCAACAGGTCTCAATTGTCCCGCAGAAGGAATCCTTGAAGGGGACATCCCACATCTCCCAACGTGGAAAACCACCATGGCCTCGAGATTCCGCTCCCTTCATGAAGCGGCCGTCATGCACAGAAACTCCAACCTGAGCCAACGTCGGATCCTCGCCCTGACTTCCGATGCATGAGATATTGGTTCAGATCTGCAGGGGGTACCTGCCGTGCCCTCACCCTGAATCCGAAGTCTAGCTTGTGTTCTCAGACTTCCGTCCTTACTCTCCTGGCCCCGAAGCCCTCAAGTTTGGCAATTCCGGACCGACAATGAAGCACTCTGCCTGCCCTCTAGAAAAAATATATTGCCTAATGAGCAGCCCAGGCAGCTTAAATGAGGATAAACCTACACGGCACTCGAATGTACCCAAATTATATAGTCTAACCTTGGCACTAATGCACTGTCTGACAAAACCTGAGCCCGGACCTGCTGACCAACACCCAGACAGCTGACCGCACGCTGAGCACATCAGACCCGCCATGGCCTTAGGTCATCATCTCTTCCCTTCCTCAGTTTTCAGGCTTCAGAACCTAGACCTTATCTCCAATCACTGCCCACGGGTGACTGTGATGCAGAAATCAGAACTCTTCCTGACCCATGGCAAGAAACCTTGTGGTTGGCATGTTGTCCAACGTTCAGTGTAGGAGAAACCAGCATTCACCCTGAGGCCCCTCCCATTCTTGCGTGCGACGAGAGCATAAACACGCATTGTGACCTCAGCGTGAGTCCTGTCCTCTAGTAAGTCCTCTCAGTGGCTGGACCATTAGATGTCATAATGGGCTTGACATATCCCTAGTCCCCAATTTACCCAGATTTCTGGTTGTCAAGTCGCCCCACCCCAGGGCTCTACTCTGGAATCCCTCATTTGGTGGGACATCTGAGGTTGAAAAACAAAATGAAACAAATCGACAACAACAAAAAAACGGACTTCTTCCATCCCCAGAATGACCCCAAACTCTTTGGACGGGACCGAACCCCCAGAGAGTAAGACTCGTCCATTTCCCATGAAGTCACCCGGCAATTTCACGACCATGAGTGACACGATATCCAGACACAAAATCTTGAGCAAGAGCCTCACACTCGCCCTTTTTTCATATCCCGAAGTGTTCTCCTCATGGTCTGTAGATCAGTCCTGCCATACCTATGACCCAAAACATAAGCCGAGTTTGTGTTTTCAGACAACTGTCCAAACAGCTCTGGCCTACACACCCTACAGGCTCAGGCCCTGGAGCCAAACCTGAGGACTGTACTTGCCCTCTCCAAGGGAATTGTATGTGCCCATTCCAATGGCCACAACCCTACTAGTAGGATAACCTCCAAAGTCCCTGAGGCCATCCCAATAGTTGTGACTTCCCAGGACAAACAGGGGCAATCTGAGCCCATCTGAGCACCTACCTGCACTCAGACCCGTAGACTGATGTCCACAGAGGTAAAAAGGTACGAACATGACCCTAGGCACTAATCGGATCCATTGCTTTGGTTTCCAGGCATCTCTCCTCAGAGGCCTGGATTTCAATACCAGCATATGGCTCGTTCTTTACTCACCCATCAGAACAAATCTCATCTACACATGGGAAACATGCACGTTGGAGCTGTGTCAAAGCCTCTGTTTAGGAGAACCCTTCAGGGCCCCAAGGCCACCGCTTCATTCCAAGGTCTCCATAGACACAAAAACATATTACGACACATGCACAGGAGAGTCCATTTCAACTCAGCCTCCTCGGTTGCCCACCACATCCAGCAGATCTAACCTGTCTTGTTGCTTGGAGACCATTGGAATGCGAGGTGGGCTACCCAGCCATCCATCCTTAGAACCCTGCTCGGAATCGTTGGCCTGGAGCCAACCAACAGGTCTCAATTGTCCTGCATAAGAACCTTTGCAGTTTGGAGCTTCTCACAACTCCCATCGTGCGAAAACCCCCATGTCCTCGTGATCCAACCCCCTTCAAGAAAGGGCCATCAGGGCAGAAAGTCCAACCTGAGCGATCGTCTGATCCTTGCCCTGACTTCAGATGCACGAGATCTCGATTGAGGTCTGTAGATTGTGCCTGCCATATCCTCACCCAGAAACCTAGGCCTAGCTTGGGTTCTCAGACTCCGTGCTCAGACTACTGGCCCACAAGCCCTCCAGTTTGGCAATCCAGAACTACAATGCCGCACTCTGCCTGCCCTACAGAAGTAAAACATTGCCCTCAGGGCTACCCCGAAACCGCAAATGAGGATCAACCTGCACGCCATTCGGCTGTACCCCAAACATATAGGCTGACCTGGGCACTATTTCCCCTTCTGACCCAGCCTGAGCCTGGACCTCCTGGTCCCACCCAGACAGCTGGCCGCACACTGAGCACATCGGACCCGCCATGGCCTTAGGTCGTCATCTCTTCCCAACTGCGGTTTTCAGGCTCCAGAACCTAGACCTTATCTCCAACCACTGCCCAGGGTTGAGAATGATGCAGAAATCAGAACTCTTTCCCCATGGCAAGAAACCTTGTGGTTGGCATGTTGTCCAACGTTCAGTGTAGTTGAAACAAGCGTTGCCCATGAGGCCCAGCCCATGCTTGCGGGCCACATTGGTCACAAACACACATTGTGACCCTCAGCCTGAGCCCAGTCCTCAGGTAAGGCCTCTCAGGGCCTATATGAAGAGACAGCATATTGGGCTTGCCATGCCCCTAGGCCCCAATTTTTAACCATAGTTCGGGTTGTCCCTTCACTCTTTCCCAGGGCTCTGCTTTGGAATTCCTATTTTGGTGGGACACCTGAGGTAACAAACCTGAAAGGAGTCCTCCCATCCCACAGATTGACGAAAAACAATTGGGATCGGGCCAAATCCACAGAGAGGAAGATTCGTCCATGGCCCATGAGACCTCCCCAACCTTCCACGGCCATCGCTGAAACAAAATCCAGAGACAAAAGCCTGAGCAAGCTCCTCAGACTCGCTCATTCTTCATATCCTGAAGAGTTCTTCTCATGGTTTGTAGATTGGGCGTGCCATACCTACGTCCCCAAACTTAAGCTGATTTTGTGTTTTCAGTCTTCTGTCCTCAAAGTCCTGGGCCACACTCCCTCCAGGCTGGGGCCCCTGGAGCCACACATTAGGACTGCCCCCACCCAATCCATGGGAATTCTGCCCATTCCATTGTCAAAAATCGTACAAATTAGGAGAAACCTCCAAAGTCCCTGAGGCCATCCAAATAGTGTAGGTCGCCCGGGACAAAAAAGGGCGGTTGATACCGGCTGAGCATCTACCTCCACTCATCTACCTCCACTCATACCAAGAAGATTGAACCAGACAGGACCCGAGGCCATTATCGGATCCATTGCTTTGGTTTACAGGCATGTCTCCTCAAATGCCTGGATTCCAATACCAGCAGAGGGGATTTCCTGAGGCACCCATACGAACAAATCTCGTCTCCACAAGGAAACTTGTGCATGGGAGCTATGCCAAAGCTTAGGAGAATACTTCAGGGTCCCGGTGCCACCTCCCCATTCCAAGGCCCTCATGGACACAAACACACGTTAGGACCCATCCTCTAGAAAGTGCATTTCAACTCAGCCACCCCGGTTGCTCCCGCAGATTCATTAGATCTAAACTGTCTGGTTGCTAGGAGACAATTGGAAGGCGTGGCAGACTTCCCAGGCCTCCACCCTGGAACGGTGCTCTGGAGTCATTCCATATGGGATGTCCTGGAGCTGTCCAACAGGTCTCAATTGTCCCGCAGAAGGAATCCTTGAAGGGGACATCCCACATCTCCCAACGTGGAAAACCTCCATGGCCTCGAGATTCCGCTCCCTTCATGAAGGGGCCGTCATGCACAGAAACTCCAACCTGAGCCAACGTCGGATCCTCGCCCTGACTTCCGATGCATGAGATATTGGTTCAGATCTGCAGGGGGTACCTGCCGTGCCCTCACCCTGAATCCGAAGTCTAGCTTGTGTTCTCAGACATCCGTCCTCACTCTCCTGGCCCCAAAGCCCTCAAGTTTGGCAATTCCGGACCGACAATGAAGCACTCTGCCTGCCCTCTAGAAAAAATATATTGTCTAATGAGCAGCCCAGGCAGCTTAAATGAGGATAAACCTACACGGCACTCGGTAGGCACACGGTACCCAAAATATATAGTCTAACCTGGGCACTAATGCACTATCTGACACAACCTGAGCCCGGACCTGTTGACCAACACCCAGACAGCTGACCGCACGCTGAGCACATCAGACCCGCCATGGCCTTAGGTCATCATCTCTTCCCTACCTCAGTTTTCAGGCTTCAGAACCTAGACCTTATCTCCAATCACTGCCCACGGGTGACTGTGATGCAGAAATCAGAACTCTTCCTGACCCATGGCAAGAAACCTTGTGGTTGGCATGTTTTCCAACGTTCAGTGTAGGAGAAACCAGCATTCACCCTGAGGCCACGCCCATTCTTGAGTGCGACGAGAGCATAAACACGCATTGTGACCTCAGCGTGAGTCCTGTCCTCTAGTAAGTCCTGTCAGTGGCTGGACCATTAGATGTCATAATGGCCTTGACATGTCCCTAGTCCCCAAATTTAACTAGATTTCTGGTTGTCCAGTCGCCCCACCCCAGGGCTCTACTCTGGAATCCCTCATTTGGTGGGACATCTGAGGTTGAAAAACAAAATGAAACAAATCGACAACAACAAAAAAACGGGCCACTTCCATCCCCAGAATGTCCCCAAACTCTTTGGACGGGACCGAACCCCCAGAGAGTAAGACTCGTCCATTTCCCATGAAGTCACCCGGCAATTTCACGACCATGAGTGACACGATATCCAGAGACAAAAACTTGAGCAAGAGCCTCACACTCGCCCTTTTTTCATATCCCGAAGTGTTCTCCTCATGGTCTGTAGATCAGTCCTGCCATACCTATGACCCAAAACATAAGCCGAGTTTGTGTTTTCAGACAACTGTCCAAACAGCTCTGGCCTACACACCCTACAGGCTCAGGGCCCTGGAGCCAAACCTGAGGACTGTACTTGCCCTCTCCAAGGGAATTGTATGTGCCCATTCCAATGGCCACAACCCTACTAGTAGGATAACCTCCAAAGTCCCTGAGGCCATCCCAATAGTTGTGGCTTCCCAGGACAAACAGGGGCAATCTGAGCCTATCTGAGCACCTACCTGCACTCAGACCCGTAGACTGATGTCCCCAGAGGTAAAAAGGAACGAACAGGCCCCTTAGGCACTAATCGGATCCATTGCTTTGGTTTCCAGGCATCTCTCCTCAGAGGCCTGGATTTCAATACCAGCATATGGCTGTTTCTTGACTCACCCATCAGAACAAATCTCTTCTACACATGGGAAACATGCACGTTGGAGCTGTGTCAAAGCCTCTGTTTAGGAGAACCCTTCAAGGCCCCAGGGCCACCGCTTCATTCCAAGGTCTCCATAGACACAAAAACATATTAGGACACATCCACAGGAGAGTCCATTTCAACTCAGCCTCCTCGGTTGCCCCCCACATCGAGCAGATCTAACCTGTCTTGTTGCTTGGAGACCATTGGAATGCGAGGTGGGCTACCCGCCATCCATCCTTAGAACCCTGCTCGGAATCGTTGGCCTAGAGCCAACCAACAGGTCTCAATTGTCCTGCAGAAGAACCTTTGCAGTTTGGAGCTTCTCACAACTCCCATCGTGCGAAAACCCCCATGTCCTCGTGATCCAACCCCCTTCAAGAAAGGGCCATCAGGGCAGAAAGTCCAACCTGAGCGATCGTCTGATCCTTGCGCTGACTTCAGATGCACGAGATCTCGATTGAGGTCTGTAGATTTTGCCTGCCATATCCTCACCCAGAAACCTAGGCCTAGCTTGGGTTCTCAGAATCCGTCCTCAGACTACTGGCCCACAAGCCCGCCAGTTGGGCAATCCAGAACTACAATGCCGCACTCTGCCTGCCCTACAGAAGTAAAACATTGCCCTCAGGGCTTCCCCGAAACCGCAAATGAGGATCAACCTGCACGCCATTCGGCTGTACCCCAAACATATAGGCTGACCTGGGCACTATTTCCCCTTCTGACCCAGCCTGAGCCTGGACCTCCTGGTCCCACCCAGACAGCTGGCCGCACACTGAGCACATCGGACCCGCCATGGCCTTAGGTCGTCATCTCTTCCCAACTGCGGTTTTCAGGCTCCAGAACCTAGACCTTATCTCCAACCACTGCCCAGGGTTGAGAATGATGCAGAAATCAGAACTCTTTCCTTATGGCAAGAAACCTTGTGGTTGGCATGTTGTCCAACGTTCAGTGTAGTTGAAACAAGCGTGGCCCATGAGGCCCAGCCCATGCTTGAGGGCCACATTGGTCACAAACACACATTGTGACCCTCAGCCTGAGCCCAGTCCTCAGGTAAGGCATCTCAGGGCCTATATGAAGAGACAGCATATTGGGCTTGCATTGCCCCTAGGCCCCAATTTTTAACCATAGTTCGGGTTGTCCCTTCACTCTTCCCCAGGGCTCTGCTTTGGAATTCCTCTTTTGGTGGGACACCTGAGGTAACAAACCTGAAAGGAGTCCTCCCATCCCACAGATTAACGAAAAACAATTGGGATCGGGCCAAATCCACAGAGAGGAAGATTCGTCCATGGCCCATGAGACCACCCCAACATTCCACGGCCATCGCTGAAACAAAAGTCAGAGACAAATGCCTGAGCAAGCGCCTCAGACACGCTCATTCTTCATATCCTGACGAGTTCTTCTCATGGTTTGTAGATCGTGCGTGCCATACCTACGTCCCCAAACTTAAGATGAGTTTGTGTTTTCAGTCTTCTGTCCTCAAAGTCCTGGGCCACACTCCCTCCAGGCTGGGGCCCCTGGAGCCACACATTAGGACTGCCCCCACCCAATCCATGGGAATTCTGCCCATTCAATTGTCAAAAAGCGTACAAATTAGGAGAACCCTCCAAAGTCCCTGAGGCCATCCCAATAGTGTAGGTCGCCCGGGACAAAAAAGGGCGGTTGATACCGGCTGAGCATCTACCTCCACTCATCTACCTCCACTCATACCAAGAAGATTGAACCAGACAGGACCCGAGGCCATTATCGGATCCATTGCTTTGGTTTACAGGCATGTCTCCTCAAAAGCCTGGATTCCAATACCAGCAGAGGGGATTTCCTGAGGCACCCATACGAACAAATCTCGTCTCCACAAGGAAACTTGTGCATGGGAGCTAAGCCAAAGTTAAGGAGAATACTTCAGGGTCCCGGTGCCACCTCCCCATTCCAAGGCCCTCATGGACACAAACACACGTTAGGACCCATCCTCTGGAAAGTGCATTTCAACTCAGCCACCCCGGTGGCTCCCGCAGATCCATTAGACCTAAACTGTCTTGTTGCTAGGAGACAATTGGAAGGCGAGGCGGACTTCCCAGGCATCCATCCTCGAACGGTGCTCTGGAGTCATTCCATATGGGTTGTCCTGGAGCTGTCCAACAGGTCTCAATTGTCCCGCAGAGGGAATCCTTGAAGGGGGCATCCCACATCTCCCAACGTGGAAAACCTCCATGGCCGCGAGATTCCGCTCCCTTCATGAAGGGGCCGTCATGCACAGAAACTCCAACCTGAGCCAACATCGGATCCTCGCCCTGACTTCAGATGCATGAGATATTGGTTCAGATCTGCAGGGGGTACCTGCCGTGCCCTCACCCTGAATCCGAAGACTAGCTTGTGTTCTCAGACTTCCGTCCTTACTCTCCTGGCACCGAAGCCCTCAAGTTTGGCAATTCCGGACCGACAATGAAGCACTCTGCCATGTCTTCTAGAAAAAATATATTGCCTAATGAGCAGCCCAGGCAGCTTAAATGAGGATAAACCTACACGGCACTCGAATGTACCCAAATTATATAGTCTAACCTGGGCACTAATGCACTGTCTGACACAACCTGAGCCCGGACCTGCTGACCAACACCCAGACAGCTGACCGCACGCTGAGCACATCAGACCCGCCATGGCCTTAGGTCATCATCTCTTCCCTACCTCAGTTTTCAGGCTTCAGAACCTAGACCTTATCTCCAATCACTGCCCACGGGTGACTGTGATGCAGAAATCAGAACTCTTCCTGACCCATGGGAAGAAACCTTGTGGTTGGCATGTTGTCCGACGTTCAGTGTAGGAGAAAACAGCCTTCACCCTGAGGCCCCGCCCATTCTTGAGTGCGACGAGAGCATAAACACGCATTGTGACCTCAGCGTGAGTCCTGTCCTCTAGTAAGTCCTCTCAGTGGCTGGACCATTAGATGTCATAATGGGCTTGACATGTCCCTAGTCCCCAAGTTTTATCCAGACTTCTAGTTGTCCAGTCGCCCCACCCCAGGGCTCTACTCTGGAATCCCTCATTTGGTGGGACATCTGAGGTTGAAAAACAAAATGAAACAAATCGACAACAACAAAAAAACGGACTTCTTCCATCCCCAGAATGACCGCTAACTCATTGGACGGGACCGAACCCCCAGAGAGTAAGACTCGTCCATTTCCCATGAAGTCACCCGGCAATTTCACGACCATGAGTGACACGATATCCAGAGACAAAAACTTGAGCAAGAACCTCACACTCGCCCTTTTTTCATATCCCGAAGTGTTCTCCTCATGGTCTGTAGATCAGTCCTGCCATACCTATGACCCAAAACATAAGCCGAGTTTGTGTTTTCAGACAACTGTCCAAACAGCTCTGGCCTACACACCCTACAGGCTCAGGGCCCTGGAGCCAAACCTGAGGACTGTACTTGCCCTCTCCAAGGGAATTGTATGTGCCCATTCCAATGGCCACAACTCTACTAGTAGGATAACCTCCAAAGTCCCTGAGGCCATCCCAATAGTTGTGGCTTCCCAGGACAAACAGGGGCAATCTGAGCCCATCTGAGCACCTACCTGCACTCAGACCCGTAGACTGATGTCCCCAGAGGTAAAAAGGAACGAACAGGCCCCTAGGCACTAATCGGATCCATTGCTTGGGTTTCCAGGCATCTCTCCTCAGAGGCCTGGATTTCAATACCAGCATATGGCTGTTTCTTGACTCACCCATCAGAACAAATCTCTTCTACACATGGGAAACATGCACGTTGGAGCTGTGTCAAAGCCTCTGTTTAGGAGAACCCTTCAGGGCCCCAGGGCCACCGCTTCATTCCAAGGTCTCCATAGACACAAAAACATATTAGGACACATCCACAGGAGAGTCCATTTCAACGCAGCCTCCTCGGTTGCCCCCCACATCGAGCAGATCTAACCTGTCTTGTTGCTTGGAGACCATTGGAATGCGAGGTGGGCTACCCAGCCATCCATCCTTAGAACCCTGCTCGGAATTGTTGGCCTGGAGCCAAACAACAGGTCTCAATTGTCCTGCAGAAGAATCTTTGCAGTTTGGAGCTTCTCACAACTCCCATCGTGCGAAAACCCCCATGTCCTCTTGATCCAACCCCCTTCAAGAAAGGGCCATCAGGGCAGAAAGTCCAACCTGAGCGATCGTCTGATCCTTGCCCTGACTTCAGATGCACGAGATCTCGATTGAGGTCTGTAGATTGTGCCTGCCATATCCTCACCCAGAAACCTAGGCCTAGCTTGGGTTCTCAGACTCCGTCCTCAGACTACTGGCCCCCAAGCCCTCCAGTTGGGCAATCCAGAACTGCAATGCCGCACTCTGCCTGTCGTACAGAAGTAAAACATTGCCCTCAGGGCTACCCCGAAACCGCAAATGAGGATCAACCTGCACGCCATTCGGCTGTACCCCAAACATATAGGCTGATCTGGGCACTATTTACCCTTCTGACCCAGCCTGAGCCTGGACCTCCTGGTCCCACCCAGACAGCTGGCCGCACACTGAGCACATCGGACCCGCCATGGTTTTAGGTCGTCATCTCTTCCCAACTGCGGTTTTCAGGCTCCAGAACCTAGACCTTATCTCCAACCACTGCCCAGGGTTGAAAATGATGCAGAAATCAGAACTCTTTCCTTATGGCAAGAAACCTTGTGGTTGGCATGTTGTCCAACGTTCAGTGTAGTTGAAACAAGCGTGGCCCATGAGGCCCAGCCCATGCTTGCGGGCCACATTGGTCACAAACACACATTGTGACCCTCAGCCTGAGCCCAGTCCTCAGGTAAGGCCTCTCAGGGCCTATATGAAGAGACAGCATATTGGGCTTGCCATGCCCCTAGGCCCCAATTTTTAACCATATTTCGGGTTGTCCCTTCACTCTTCCCCAGGGCTCTGCTTTGGAATTCCTCTTTTGGTGAGACACCTGAGGTAACAAACCTGAAAGGAGTCCTCCCATCCCACAGATTGTCGAAAAACAATTGGGATCGGGCCAAATCCACAGAGAGGAAGATTCGTCCATGGCCCATGAGACCTCCCCAACATTCCACGGGCATCGCTGAAACAAAATCCAGAGACAAAAGCCTGAGCAAGCTCCTCAGACTCGCTCATTCTTCATATCCTGAAGAGTTCTTCTCAGGGTTTGTAGATCGGGCGTGCCATACCTACGTCCCCAAACTTAAGCTGAGTTTGTGTTTTCAGTCTTCTGTCCTCAAAGTCCTGGGCCACACTCCCTCCAGGCTGGAGCCCCTGGAGCCACACATTAGGACTGCCCCCACCCAATCCATGGGAATTCTGCCCATTCCATTGTCAAAAATCGTACAAATTAGGAGAACCCTCCAAAGTCCCTGAGGCCATCCCAATAGTGTAGGTCGCCCGGGACAAAAAAGGGCGGTTGATACGGGCTGAGCATCTACCTCCACTCATCTACCTCCACTCATACCAAGAAGATTGAACCAGACAGGACCCGAGGCCATTATCGGATACATTGCTTTGGTTTACAGGCATGTCTCCTCAAAAGCCTGCATTCCAATACCAGCAGAGGGGATTTCCTGAGGCACCCATCAGAACAAATCTCGTCTCCACAAGGAAACTTGTGTATGGGAGCTAAGCCAAAGCTTAGGAGAATACTTCAGGGTCCCGGTGCCTCCTCCCCATTCCAAGGCCCTCATGGACACAAACACACGTTAGGACCCATCCTCTGGAAAGTGCATTTCAACTCAGCCTCCCCGGTTGCTCCCGCAGATCCATTACATCTAAACTGTATTGTTGCTAGGAGACAATTGGAAGGCGAGGCGGACATCCCAGGCATCCATCCTGGAACGGTGCTTTGGAGTCATTCCATATGGGATGTCCTGGAGCTGTCCAACAGGTCTCAATTGTCCCGCAGAGGGAATCCTTGAAGGGGGCATCCCACATCTCCCAACGTGGAAAACCTCCATGGCCTCGAGATTCCGCTCCCTTCATGAAGGGGCCGTCATGCACAGAAACTCCAACCTGAGCCAACGTCGGATCCTCGCCCTGACTTCAGATGCAGGAGATATTGGTTCAGATCTGCAGGGGGTACCTGCCGTGCCCTCACCCTGAATCCGAAGTCTAGCTTGTGTTCTCAGACTTCCGTCCTCACTCTCCTGGCCCCGAAGCCCTCAAGTTTGGCAATTCCGGACCGACAATGAAGTACTCTGCCTGCCCTCTAGAAAAAATATATTGCCTAATGAGCAGCCCAGGCAGCTTAAATGAGGATAAACCTACACGGCACTCGAATGTACCCAAATTATATAGTCTAACCTGGGCACTAATGCACTGTCTGACACAACCTGAGCCCGGACCTGCTGACCAACACCCAGACAGCTGACCGCACGCTGAGCACATCAGACCCGCCATGGCCTTAGGTCATCATCTCTTCCCTACCTCAGTTTTCAGGCTTCAGAACCTAGACCTTACCTCCAATCACTGCCCACGGGTGACTGTGATGCAGAAATCAGAACTCTTCCTGACCCATGGCAAGAAACCTTGTGGTTGGCATGTTGTCCAACGTTCAGTGTAGGAGAAACCAGCATTCACCCTGAGGCCACGCCCATTCTTGAGTGCGACGAGAGCATATACACGCATTGTGACCTCAGCGTGAGTCCTGTCCTCTAGTAAGTCCTCTCAGTGGCTCGATCATTGGATGTCATAATGGGCTTGACATGTCCCTAGTCCCCAATTTTTAACCAGATTTCTGGTTGTCCAGTCGCCCCACCCCAGGGCTCTACTCTGGAATCCCTCATTTGGTGGGACATCTGAGGTTGAAAAACAAAATGAAACAAATCGACAACAACAAAAAAACGGACTTCTTCCATCCCCAGAATGACCCCAAACTCTTTGGACGGGACCGAACCCCCAGAGAGTAAGACTCGTCCATTTCCCATGAAGTCACCCGGCAATTTCACGACCATGAGTGACACGATATCCAGAGACAAAAACTTGAGCAAGAGCCTCACACTCGCTCTTTTTTCATATCCCGAAGTGTTCTCCTCATGGTCTGTAGATCAGTCCTGCCATACCTATGACCCAAAACATAAGCCGAGTTTGTGTTTTCAGACAACTGTCCAAAAAGCTCTGGCCTACACACCCTACAGGCTCAGGGCCCTGGAGCCAAACCTGAGGACTGTACTTGCCCTCACCAAGGGAATTGTATGTGCCCATTCCAATGGCCACAACTCTACTAGTAGGATAACCTCCAAAGTCCCTGAGGCCATCCCAAATGTTGTGGCTTCCCAGGACAAACAGGGGCAATCTGAGCCCATCTGAGCACCTACCTGCACTCAGACCAGTAGACTGATGTCCCCAGAGGTAAAAAGGAACGAACAGGCCCCTAGGCACTAATCGGATCCATTGCTTTGGTTTCCAGGCATCTCTCCTCAGAGGCCTGGATTTCAATACCAGCATATGGCTGTTTCTTGACTCACCCATCAGAACAAATCTCATCTACACATGGGAAACATGCACGTTGGAGCTGTGTCAAAGCCTCTGTTTAGGAGAACCCTTCAGGGCCCCAGGGCCACCGCTTCATTCCAAGGTCTCCATAGACACAAAAACATATTAGGACACATCCACAGGAGAGTCCATTTCAACGCAGCCTCCTCGGTTGCCCCCCACATCCAGCAGATCTAAACTGTCTTGTTGCTTGGAGACAATTGGAATGCGAGGTGGGCTACTCAGCCATCCATCCTTAGAACCCTGCTCGGAATCGTTGGCCTGGAGCCAACCAACAGGTCTCAATTGTCCTGCAGAAGAATCTTTGCAGTTTGGAGCTTCTCACAACTCCCATCGTGGGAAAACCCCCATGTCCTCGTGATCCAACCCCCTTCACGATAGGGCCATAAGGGCAGAAAGTCCAACCTGAGCGATCGTCTGATCCTTGCCCTGACTTCAGATGCACGAGATCTCGATTGAGGTCTGTAGATTGTGCCTGCCATATCCTCACCCAGAAACCTAGGCCTAGCTTGGGTTCTCAGACTCCGTCCTCAGACTACTGGCCCACAAGCCCTCCAGTTTGGCAATCCAGAACTACAATGCCGCACTCTGCCTGCCCTACAGAAGTCAAACATTGCCCTCAGGGATACCCCGAAACCGCAAATGAGGATCAACCTGCACGCCATTCGGCTGTACCCCAAACATATAGGCTGACCTGGGCACTATTTCCCCTTCTGACCCAGCCTGAGCCTGGACCTCCTGGTCCCACCCAGACAGCTGGCCGCACACTGAGCACATCGGACCCGCCATGGCCTTAGGTCGTCATCTCTTCCCAACTGCGGTTTTCAGGCTCCAGAACCTAGACCTTATCTCCAACCACTGCCCAGGGTTGAGAATGATGCAGAAATCAGAACTCTTTCCTTATGGCAAGAAACCTTGTGGTTGGCATGTTGTCCAACGTTCAGTGTAGTTGAAACAAGCGTGCCCCAGAGGCCCAACCCATGCTTGCGGGCCACATTGGTCACAAACACACATTGTGACCCTCAGCCTGAGCCCAGTCCTCAGGTAAGGCCTCTCAGGGCCTATATGAAGAGACAGCATATTGGGCTTGCCATGCCCCTAGGCCCCAATTTTTAACCATAGTTCGGGTTGTCCCTTCACTCTTCCCCAGGGCTCCTCTTTGGAATTCCTCTTTTGGTGGGACACCTGAGGTAACAAACCTGAAAGGAGTCCTCCCATCCCACAGATTGACGAAAAACAATTGGGATCGGGCCAAATCCACAGAGAGGAAGCTTCGTCCATGGCCCATGAGACCTCCCCAACATTCCACGGCCATCGCTGAAACAAAATCCAGAGACAAAAGCCTGAGCAAGCTCCTCAGACTCGCTCATTCTTCATATCCTGAAGAGTTCTTCTCATGGTTTGTAGATCGGGCGTGCCATACCTACGTCCCCAAACTTAAGCTGAGTTTGTGTTTTCAGTCTTCTGTCCTCAAAGTCCTGGGCCACACTCCCTCCAGGCTGGGGCCCCTGGAGCCACACATTAGGACTGCCCCCACCCAATCCATGGGAATTCTGCCCATTCCATTGTCAAAAATCGTACAAATTAGGAGAACCCTCCAAAGTTCCTGAGGCCATCCCAATAGTGTAGGTCGCCCGGGACAAAAAAGGGCGGTTGATACCGGCTGAGCATCTACCTCCACTCATCTACCTCCACTCATACCAAGAAGATTGAACCAGACAGGACCCGAGGCCATTATCGGATCCATTGCTTTGGTTTACAGGCATGTCTCCTCAAAAGCCTGGATTCCAATACCAGCAGAGGGGATTTCCTGAGGCACCCATCAGAACAAATCTCGTCTCCACAAGGAAACTTGTGCATGGGAGCTATGCCAAAGCTTAGGAGAATACTTCAGGGTCCGGTGCCACCTCCCCATTCCAAGGCCCTCATGGACACAAACACACGTTAGGACCCATCCTCTGGATAGTGCATTTCAACTCAGCCTCCCCGGTTGCTCCCGCAGATCCATTAGATCTAAACTGTCTTGTTGCTAGGAGATAATGGAAGGCGAGGCGGACTTCCCAGGCCACATCCTGGAATGGTGCTCTGGAGTCATTCCAAATGGGATGTCCTGGAGCTGTCCAACAGGTCTCAATTGTCCCACAGAAGGAATCCTTGAAGGGGAAATCCCACATCTCCCAACGTGGAAAACTTCCATGGCCTCGAGATTCCGCTCCCTTCATGAAGGGGCCGTCATGCACAGAAACTCCAACCTGAACCAACGTCGGATCCTCGCCCTGACTTCAGATGCATGAGATATTGGTTCAGATCTGCAGGGGGTACCTGCCGTGCCCTCACCCTGAATCCGAAGTCTAGCTTGTGTTCTCAGACTTCCGTCCTCACTCTCCTGGCCCCGAAGCGCTCATGTTTGGCAATTCCGGACCAACAATGAAGCACTCTGCCTGCCCTCTGAAAAAATATATTGCCTAATGAGCTGACCAGGCAGCTTAAATGAAGATAAACCTACACGGCACTCGAATGTACCCAAATTATGTAGTCTAACCTGGGCACTAATGCACTGTCTGACACAACCTGAGCCCGGACCTGCTGACCAACACCCAGACAGCTGACCGCACGTTGAGCACATCAGACCCGCCATGGCCTTAGGTCATCATCTCTTCCCTACCTCAGTTTTCAGGCTTCAGAACCTAGACCTTATCTCCAATCACTGCCCACGGGTGACTGTGATGCAGAAATCAGAACTCTTCCTGACCCATGGCAAGAAACCTTGTGGTTGGCATGCTGTCCAACGTTCAGTGTAGGAGAAACCAGCATTCACCCTGAGGCCCCGCCCATTCTTGAGTGCGAGGAGAGCATAAACACGCATTGTGACCTCAGCGTGAGTCCTGTCCTCTAGTAAGTCCTCTCAGTGGCTGGATCATTAGATGTCATAATGGGCTTGACATGTCCCTAGTCCCCAATTTTTAACCAGATTTCTGGTTGTCCAGTCGCCCCATTCGAGGGGTCTACTCTGGAATCCCTCATTTGGTGGGACATCTGAGGTTGAAAAACAAAATGAAACAAATCGACAACAACAACAAAAAAACGGACTTCTTCCATCTCCAGAATGACCGCAAACTCTTTGGACGGGACCGAACCCCCAGAGAGTAAGACTCGTCCATTTCCCATGAAGTCACCCGGCAATTTCACGACCATGAGTGACACGATATCCAGAGACAAAAACTTGAGCAAGAGCCTCACACTCGCCCTTTTTTCATATCCCGAAGTGTTCTACTCATGGTCCGTAGATCATTCCTGCCATACCTATGACCCAAAACATAAGCCGAGTTTGTGTTTTCAGACAACTGTCCAAACAGCTCTGGCCTGCACACCCTACAGGCTCAAAGCCCTGGAGCCAAACCTGAGGACTGTACTTGCCCTCTCCAAGGGAATTGTATGTGCCCATTCCAATGGCCACAACCCTACTAATAGGATAACCTCCAAAGTCCCTGAGGCCATCACAATAGTTGTGGCTTCCCAGGACAAACAGGGGCAATCTGAGCCCATCTGAGCACCTACTTGCACTCAGACCCATAGACTGATGTCCCCAGAGGTAAAAAGGAACGAACAGGCCCCTAGGCACTAATCGGATCCATTGCTGAGGTTTCCAGGCATCTCTCCTCAGAGGCCTGCATTTCATACCAGCATATGGCTGTTTCTTGACTCACCCATCAGAACAAATCTCATCTACACATGGGAAACATGCACGTTGGAGCTGTGTCAAAGCCTCCGTTTAGGAGAACCCTTCAGGGCCCCAGGGCCACCGCTTCATTCCAAGGTCTCCATAGACACAAAAACATATTAGGACACATCCACAGGAGAGTCCATTTCAACTCAGCCTCCTCGGTTGCCCCCCACATCCAGCAGATCTAACCTGTCTTGTTGCTTGGAGACAGTTGGAATGCGAGGTGGGCTACCCAGCCATCCATCCTTAGAACCCTGCTCGGAATCGTTGGCCTGGAGCCAACCAACAGGTCTTAATTGTCCTGCAGAAGAATCTTTGCAGTTTGGAGCTTCTCACAACTCCCATCGTGGGAAAACCCCCATGTCCTCGTGATCCAACCCCCTTCAAGAAAGGGCCATCAGGGCAGAAAGTCCAACCTGAGCGATCGTCTGATCCTTGCCCTGACATCAGATGCACGAGATCTCTATTGAGGTCTGTAGATTGTGCCTGCCATATCCTCACCCAGAAACCTAGGCCTAGCTTTGGTTCTCAGACTCCGTCCTCAGACTACTGGCCCACAAGCCCTTCAGTTTGGCAATCCAGAACTACAATGCCGCACTCTGCCTGCCCTACAGAAGTAAAACATTGCCCTCAGGGCTACCCCGAAACCCCAAATGAGGATCCACCTGTACGCCATTCGGCTGTACCCCAAACATATAGGCTGACTTGGGCACTATTTCCCCTTCTGACCCAGCCTGAGCCTGGACCTCCTGGTCCCACCCAGACAGCTGGCCGCACACTGAGCACATCGGACCCGCCATGGCCTTAGGTCGTCATCTCTTCCCAACTGCGGTTTTCAGGCTCCAGAACCTAGACCTTATCTCCAACCACTGCCCAGGGTTGAAAATGATGCAGAAATCAGAACTCTTTCCCCATGGAAAGAAACCTTGTGGTTGGCATGTTGTCCAACGTTCAGTGTAGTTGAAACAAGCATGGCCCATGAGGCCCAGCCCATGATTGCGGGCCACATTGGTCACAAACACACATTGTGACCCTCAGCCTGAGCACAGTCCTCAGGTAAGGCCTCTCAAAGCCTATATGAAGAGACAGCATATTGGGCTTGCCATGCCCCTAGGCCCCAATTTTTAACCATAATTCGAGGTGTCCCTTCACTCTTCCCCAGGGCTCTGCTTTGGAATTCCTCTTTTGGTGGGACACCTGAGGTAACAAACCTGAACGGAGTCCTCCCATCCCACAGATTGACGAAAAACAATTGGGATCGGGCCAAATCCACAGAGAGGAAGATTCGTCCATGGCCCATGAGACCTCCCCAAAATTCCACGGCCATCGCTGAAACAAAATCCTAAGACAAAAGCCTGAGCAAGCGCCTCAGACTCGCTAATTCTTCATATCCTGAAGAGTTCTCATGGTTTGTAGATCGGTCGTGCCATACCTACGTCCCCAAACTTAAGATGAGTTTGTGTTTTCAGTTTTCTGTCCTCAAAGACCTGGGCCACACTCCCTCCAGGCTGGGGCCCCTGGAGCCACACATTAGGACTGCCCCCACCCAATCCATGGGAATTCTGCCCATTCCATTGTCAAAAATCGTACAAATTAGGAGAACCCTCAAAGTCCCTGGGGCCATCCCAATAGAGTAGGTCGCCCGGGACAAAAAAGGGCGGTTGATATCGGCTGAGCATCTACCTCCACTCATCTACCTCCACTCATACCAAGAAGATTGAACCAGACAGGACCCGTGCCATTATCGCATCCATTGCTTTGGTTTACAGGCATGTCTCCTCAAAAGCCTGGATTCCAATACCAGCAGAGGGGATTTCCTGAGGCACCCATCAGAACAAATCTCGTCTCCACAAGGAAACTTGTGCATGGGAGCTATGCCAAAGCTTAGGAGAATACTTCAGGGTCCCGGTGCCACCTCCCCATTCCAAGGCCCTCATGGACACAAACACACATTAGGACCCATCCTCTGGAAAGTGCATTTCAACTCAGCCACCCCGGTTGCTCCCGCAGATACATTAGATCTAAACTGACTTGTTGCTAGGAGACAATTGGAAGGCGAGGCGGACTTCCCAGGCATCCATCCTCGAACGGTGCCCTGGAGTCATTCCAAATGGGATGTCCTGGAGCTGTCCAACAGGTCTCAATTGTCCCGCAGAAGGAATCCTTGAAGGGGGTATCCCACATCTTCCAACGTGGAAAACCTCCATGGCCTCGAGATTCCGCTCCCTTCATGAAGGGGCCGTCATGCACAGAAACTCAAACCTGAGCCAACGTCGGATCCTCGCCCTGACTTCAGATGCAGGAGATATTGGTTCAGATCTGCAGGGGGTACCTGCCGTGCCCTCACCCTGAATCCGAAGTCTAGCTTGTGTTCTCAGACTTCCGTCCTCACTCTCCTGGCCCCGAAGCCCTCATGTTTGGCAATTCCGGACCAACAATGAAGCACTCTGCCTGCCCTCCTGAAAAAATATATTTCCTAATGAGCTGACCAGGCAGCTTAAATGAAGATAAACCTACACGGCACTCGAATGTACCCAAATTATATAGTCTAACCTGGGCACTAATGCACTGTCTGACACAACCTGAGCCCGGACCTGCTGACCAACACCCAGACAGCTGACCGCACCCTGAGCACATCAGACCTGTCATGGCCTTAGGTCATCATCTTTTCCCTACATCAGTTTTCAGGCTTCAGAACCTAGACCTTATCTCCAATCACTGCCCACGGGTGACTGTGATGCAGAAATCAGAACTCTTCCTGACCCATGGCAAGAAACCTTGTGGTTGGCATGTTGTCCAACGTTCAGTGTAGGAGAAAACAGCATTCACCCTGAGGCCCCGCCCATTCTTGAGTGTGACGAGAGCATAAACACGCATTGTGACCTCAGCGTGAGTCCTGTCCTCTAGTAAGTCCTCTCAGTGGCTGGAAGATTAGATGTCATAATGGGCTTGAAATGTCCCTAGTCCCCAATTTTTAACCAGATTTCTGGTTGTCCAGTCGCCCCACCCCAGGGCTCTACTCTGGAATCCCTCATTTGGTGGGACATCTGAGGTTGAAAAACAAAATGAAACAAATCGACAACAACAACAAAAAAACGGACTTCTTCCATCCCCAGAATGACCGCAAACTCTTTGGACTGGACCGAACCCCCAGAGAGTAAGACTCGTCCTTTTCCCATGAAGTCACCCGGCAATTTCACGACCATGAGTGACACGATATCCAGGGACAAAAACTTGAGCAAGAGCCTCACACTCGCCCTTTTTACATATCCCGAAGTGTTCTCCTCATGGTCCGTAGATCAGTCCTGCCATACCTATGACCCAAAACATAAGCCGAGTTTGTGTTTTCAGACAACTGTCCAAACAGCTCTGGCCTACACACCCTACAGGCTCAGGGCCCTGGAGCCAAACCTGAGGACTGTACTTGCCCTCTCCAAGGGAATTGTATGTGCCCCTTCCAATGGCCACAACCCTACTAATAGGATAACCTCCAAAGTCCCTGAGGCCATCCCAATAGTTGTGGCTTCCCAGGACAAACAGGGGCAATCTGAGCCCATCTGAGCACCTACCTGCACTCAGACCCGTAGACTGATGTCCCCAGAGGTAAAAAGGAACGAACAGGCCCCTAGGCACTAATCGGATCCATTGCTTTGGTTTCCAGGCATCTCTCCTCAGAGGCCTGGATTTCAATACCAGCATATGGCTGTTTCTTGACTCACCCATCAGAACAAATCTCATCTACACATGGGAAACATGCACGTTCGAGCTGTGTCAAAGCCTCTGTTTAGGAGAACCCTTCAGGGCCCCAGGGCCACCGCTTCATTCCAAGGTCTCCATAGACACAAAAACATATTAGGACACATCCACAGGAGAGTCCATTTCAACTCAGCCTCCTCGGTTGCCCCCCACATCCAGCAGATCTAACCTGTCTTGTTGCTTGGAGACCATTGGAATGCGAGATGGGCTACCCAGCCATCCATCCTTAGAACCCTGCTCGGAATCGTTGGCCTGGAGCCAACCAACAGGTCTCAATTGTCCTGCAGAAGAATCTTTGCAGTTTGGAGCTTCTCACAACTCCCATTGTGGGAAAACGCCCATGTCCTCGTGATCCAACCCCCTTCAAGAAAGGGCCATCAGGGCAGAAAGACCAACCTGAGCGATCGTCTGATCCTTGCCCTGACTTCAGATGCACGAGATCTCTATTGAGGTCTGTAGATTGTGCCTGCCATATCCTCACCCAAAACCTAGGCCTAGCTTGGGTTCTCAGACTCCGTCCTCAGACTACTGGCCCACAAGCCCTCCAGTTTGGCAATCCAGAACTACAATGCCGCACTCTGCCTGCCCTACAGAAGTAAAACATTGCCCTCAGGGCTACCCCGATACCCCAAATGAGGATCCACCTGCACGCCATTCGGCTGTACCCCAAACATATAGGCTGACCTGGGTACTATTTCCCCTTCTGACCCAGCCTGAGCCTGGACCTCCTGGTCCCACCCAGACAGCTGGCCGCACACTGAGCACATCGGACCCGCCATGGCCTTAGGTCGTCATCTCTTCCCAACTGCGGTTTTCAGGCTCCAGAACCTAGACCTTATCTCCAACCACTGCCCAGGTTTGAAAATGATGCAGAAATCAGAACTCTTTCCCCATGGCAAGAAACCTTGTGCTTGGCATGTTTTCCAATGTTCAGTGTAGTTGAAACAAGCATGGCCCATGAGGCCCAGCCCATGATTGCGGGCCACATTGGTCACAAACACACATTGTGACCCTCAGCCTGAGCCCAGTCCTCAGGTAAGGCCTCTCAAAGCCTATATGAAGCGACAGCATATTGGGCTTGCCATGCCCCTAGGCCCCAATTTTTAACCATAGTTCGGGTTGTCCCTTCACTCTTCCCCAGGGATCTGCTTTGGAATTCCTCTTTTAGTGGGACACCTGAGGTAACAAACCTGAACGGAGTCCTCCCATCCCACAGATTGACGAAAAACTATTGGGATCGGTCCAAATCCACAGAGAGGAAGATTCGTGCATGGCCCATGAGACCTCCCCAACATTCCACGGCCATCGCTGAAACAAAATCCAGAGACAAAAGCCTGAGCAAGCGACTCAGAATCGCTCATTCTTCATATCCTGAAGAGTTCTTCTCATGGTTTGCAGATCGGGCGTGCCATACCTACGTCCCCAAACTTAAGCTGAGTTTGTGTTTTCAGTCTTCTGTCCTCAAAGTCCTGGGCCACACTCCCTCCAAGCTGGGGCCCCTGGAGCCACACATTAGGACTGCCCCCACCAATCCATGGGAATTGGGCCCATTCCATTGTCAAAAATCGTACAAATTAGGAGAACCCTCCAAAGTCCCTGAGGCCATCCCAATAGTGTACGTCACCAAAAAAACAAGGGCTGTCTGACAACAGCTAATAATCGACCTCCACTCATACAATAGATGGATGTCCCCAGAGAAGAAGATTGAAACAGACAGGACCCTAGGCCATAATAGGCCCAGTGCTTTGGGTTACAAGCATGTGTCCTCAAAAGCCTGATTCCAATACGAGCATAGGTGTTTTCCTGAGGCACCCATCAGAACTCATCTCGTCTCCACAAGGAAACCTGTGCATTGGAGCTATGTCCAGAGCTTAGGAGAGTACTTCAGGGTCCCGGTGCCACCGCCCCATTCCAAGGCCCTCATGGACACAAAAACATATTAGGACCCATCCTCAGGAAAGTCCATTTCAACTCAGCCACCCCTGTTGCTCCGGCAGAGCCATCAGATCTAAACTGTCTTGTTGCTAGGAGACAATTGGAATGCGAGGCGCTTCCCAGGCACCCATTCGCGAACAGTGCTCTGGAGTCATTCCATATGGGATGTCCTGGATCTGTCCAACAGGTCTCAATTGTCCCGCAGAAGGAATCCTTGAAGGGGGCATCCCACAACTCCCAACGTGGGAAAACCTCAATGGCCCCGAGATTCCGCTCCCTTCTTGAAGCGGCCGTCATGCACAGAAACTCCAGCCAGATCCAACGGCTGATCCTCGCCCTGACTTCAGATGCATGAGATATTGGTTCAGATCTGCATGGTGTACCTGCCGTGCCCTCGTCCTGAAACCCAAGTCTAGCTTGTCTTCTCAGACTTGTGTCCTCACACTCCTGGCCCGAAGCCCTCATGTTTGGCAATTCCGGACCCACAATGCAGCACTCTGCCTGCCCTCCAGAAAAAAAATTATTGCCTCATGAGCTGCCCAGGCACCTTAAATGTGTATAAACCTACACAGCACTCGACTTTACCCAAATTACATAGTCTAACCTGGGCACTAATGCTCTGTCGAAAACAACCTGAACCCGGACCTCCTGACCAACACCCAGAAAGCTGAACGCACACTGAGCACATAAAACGCGCCATGGCCTTAGGTATCATCTCTTCCCTACCTCCGTTTTCAGGCTTCAGAACCGAGACCTTATCTCCAATCACTGCCCAGGGGTGAGTGTGATGCAGAAATCAGAACTCCTCCTTACCCATGGCAAGAACCCTTTTGGTTGGCACGTTGTCCAACGTTCAGTGTAGGAGAAACCAGCATTCACCCTCAGGCCCCGCCCATTCTTGAGTGCGACGAGGGCATACACACGCATTGTGACACTCAGCATGAGTCCTGTCCTCTAGTAGGTCCTCTCAGTGGCTGGACCATTAGATGTCATAATGGGCTTGTCCTGTCACTAGGCCCCAATTTTTAACCAGATTTCTGATTGTCCAGTCTCCCCTCCCCAGGGCTCTATTCTGGAATCCCTCATTTGGAGGGACACCTGAGGTTAAAAAAGAAAACAACAACAACAAAAACAAACAAACAAAAAAAAAAAAAAACGACTTCTTCCAGCCCACAGAATGCCCCAAACTCTTTGGATGGGGCCTAACCACCAGTGAGTAAGACTCGTCCATTTCCGATGAAGTCACCCAAAAATTCCACGACCATGAGTGACACGATATCCAGAGACAAAAACTTGAGCAGGAGCCTCACACTCGCCCTTCTTTCAAATCCCGAAGAGTTCTCCTCATGGTCTGTAGGTCAGTCCTGCCATACCTAAGACCCGAAACATAAGCCGAGTTTGTGTTTTCAGACAACTGTCCAAACAGCCCTGGCCTACACAACCTACAGGCTCAGGCCCCTGGAGCCATACCTGAGGACTGTCCTTGCCCTCTCCAAGGGAATTGTGTGTGTCCATTCCAATGGCCACAACTCTTCTAATAGGATAAACCTCCAAATCCCTGATCCATCTCAATAGTGGTGGCTTCCCAGGAAAAACAGGGGCAATCTGAGCCAAACTGAGCACCTACCTGCACTCAGACCCATAGACAGATGTCCCCAGAGGTAAAAAGGAAAGAACAGGCCCCTAGGCACTAATCAGATCCATTGCTTTGGTTTCCAGGCATCTCTCCTAAGAGGCCTGGATTTCAAAAGCAGCATCTAGCTGTTTCTTGACTCACCCATCAGAAAACATCTCATCTACACATGGGAAACTTGCACTTTGGAGCTGTGACAAAGCCTCTGTTTAGGAGAACCCTTTAGGGCCCCAGTGCCACCGCTTCATTCCAAGGTATTCATAGACACAAAAGCACATTAGGACCCATCCCCAGGGGTGGCCATTTCAACTCAGCGTCCTCGGTTGCTCCCCACAGATCCAGCAAATCTAACCTGTCTAATTGCTAGGAGACAATTGGAATGCGAGGTGGTCTATCCAGCCATCCATCCTTAGAACCCTGCTCAGAATCATTGGCCTGGACCCAAACAACAGGTCTCAATTGTCCTGCAGAAGACTCTCTGCAGTTTGGAGCTTCTCACAACTCCCATCGTGGGAAAACCCCCATGGCCTCGTGATGCTCCCCCATTCATGAAGGGGCCATCAGGGACAGAAACTCCAACCTGAGCGATCGTCTGATCCTCGCCCGGACTTCAGATGCACGAGATCTCGATTCAGGTATGTAGATTGTGCCTGCCATGGCCTCACCTAGAAACCTAAGCCTAGCTTGTGTTCTCAGACTTTGGTCGTCAGACTACTGGCCCACAAGCCCTCTAGTTTGGCAATCCGGAACTACAATGCAGCACTTTGCCTGCCCTCCAGAAGAAAAACATTTTCCTCTGGGGCTACCCAGTAACCCCAAATGAGGATCAACCTGCACTGAACTTGGCTGTACCCCATATACATAGGCTGACCTGGGCACTAATGCCCTTTCTGACACAGCCTGAGCCTGGAACCCCTGGCCCCTCCCAGACAGCTGGCCGCACACTGAGCACATCGAGCCGCCGTGGCCTTAGGTCGTCATCCCTTCCCAACCTCGGTTTTCAGGTTTCAGAACCTAGACCTTATCTCCTATCACTGCCCAGTGTTGAAGGTGATGCAGAAATCAGAACTCCTTCCCCATGGCAAGAAACCTTGTGGTTGGCATGTTGTCCAACGTTCAGTGTAGTTGAAACCAGTGTGGCCCATGAGGCCCCGCCCATGCTCGCCGGCCACATTGGTCACAAACGCACATTGTGACCTTCAGGCTGAGCCCAGTCCTCAAGTAAGGCCACTCAGTGGCTGGATGAAGAGATAACATATTGGGCTTGCCATGCCCCTAGGCCCCAATTTTTAACCATAGTTCGGGTTGTCCCTTCAGTCTTCCCCACGGCTTTGCTTTGGAATTCCTCTTTTGGTGGGACACCTGAGGTAACAAACCTGAAAGGAGACCTCCCATCCCACAGATTGACGAAAAGCAATTGGGAATCGGGCCAAATCCTCAGAGAGGAAGATTCGTCCATGGCCCATGAGGCCTCCCCGACATTCCACGGCCATTGCTGATACAAAATCCAGAGACAAAAGCCTGAGCAAGCGCCTCAGACTCGCACTTTCTTCATATCCTGAAGAGTTCTTCTCATGGTTTGTAGATCGGGCCTGCCATACCTGCGTCCCCAAACCTAAGCTGAGTTTGTGTTTTCAGACTTCTGTCCTCAAAGTCTTGGGCCACACACCCTTCAGGCTGGGCCCCTGGAGCCACACATTAGGACTGTGCCTACCAATCCATGGGAATTCTGCCCATTCCATGACCCAAAATCGTACAAATTAGGAGAAACCTCCAAAGTCCCTGAGGCCATCCCAATAGTGTAGGTCGCCCGGAACAAGCAAGGGCTGTCTGACACCAGCTGATAATTGACCTCCACTCATACCATAGATGGATGTCCCCAGAGAAGAAGATTGAACCAGACAGGACCCTAGGCCATAATAGGATCCATTGCTTTGGGTTACAGGCATGTCTCCTCAAAAGCCTGATTCCAATACGAGCATAGGGGTTTTCCTGAGGCACCCATCAGAACTCATCTCATCTCCACAAGGAAACCTGTGCATGGGAGCCATGTCCAAAGCTTAGGAGAGTACTTCAGGGTCCCGGTGCCACCGCCCCATTCCAAGGCCTTCATGGACACAAAAACACATTAGGACCCATCCTCAGGAAAGTCCATTTCAACTCAGCCACCCCGGTTGCTCCGGCAGAGCCATCAGATCTAAACTGTCTTGTTGCTAGGAGACAATTGGAATGCGACGCGGGCTTCCCAGGCATCCATCCGCGAACGGTGCTCTGGAGTCATTCCATATGGAATGTCCTGGAGCTGTCCAACAGGTCTCAATTGTCCCGCAGAAGGAATCCTTGAAGGGGGCATCCCACAACTCCCAACGTGGGAAAACCTCAATGGCCCCGAGATTCCCCTCCCTTCATGAAGCGGCCGTCATGCACAGAAACTCCAACCAGAGCCAACGGCTGATCCTCGCCCTGACTTCAGATGCATGAGAAATTGGTTCAGATCTGCAGGCGGTACCTGCCGTGCCCTCACCGTGAAACCCAAGTCTAGCTTGTCTTCTCAGACTTCCGTCCTCACAATCCTGGCCCCGAAGGCGCCAAGTTTGGCAATTCCAGACACACAATGCAGCACTCTGCCTGCCCTCTTGAAAAAAAAGTATTGGCTCATGGGCTGCCCAGGCACCTTAAATGAGGATAAACCTACACAGCACTCGACTTTACCCAAATTATATAGTCTAACCTGGGCACTAATGCACTGTCGAACACAACCTGAGCCCGGACCTCATGACCAACACCCAGAAAGCTGACCGCACACTGAGCACATAAAAACCGCCATGGCCTTAGGTCATCATCTCTTCCCTACCTCCGTTTTCAGGCTTCAGAACCGAGACCTTATCTCCAATCACTGCCCAGGGGTGAGTGTGATGCAGAAATCAGAACTCCTCCTTACCCATGGCAAGAACCCTTGTGGTTGGCACGTTGTCCAACGTTCAGTGTAGGAGAAACCAGCATTCACCCTGAGGCCCCGCCCATTCTTGCGTGCGAAGAGGGCATACATACGCATTGTGACCCTCAGCATGAGTCCTGTCCTCTAGTAAGTCCTCTCAGTGGCTGGACCATTAGATGTCATAATGGGCTTGACATGTCCCTAGGCCCCAATTTTTAACCAGATTTCTGATTGTCCAGTCGCCCCTCCCCAGGGCTCTACTCTGGAATCCCTCATTTGGTGGGACACCTGAGGTTAAAAAAGAAAACAACAACAACAACAACAACAAAACAGACTTCTTCCAGCCCACAGATTGACCCCAAGTCTTTGGACGGGGCCAAACCACCAGAGAGTAAGACTCGTCCATTTCCCATGAAGTCACCCAGAAATTCCACGACCATGAGTGGCACGATATCCAGAGACAAAAACTTGAGCAGGAGCCTCACACTCGCCCTTCTTTCAAATCCCGAAGAGTTCTCCTCATGGTCTGTAGGTCAGTCCTGCCATACCTACGACCCGAAACATAAGCCGAGTTTGTGTTTTCAGACAACTGTCCAAACAGCCCTGGCCTACATAATCTACAGGCTCAGGCCCCTGGAGCCAAAACTGAGAACTGTACTTGCCCTCTCCAAGGGAATTGTGTGTGCCCATTCCAATGGCCACAACCCTACTAATAGGATAAAACTCCAAAGTCCCAGATCCATCTCAATAGTGGTGGCTTCCCAGGAAAAATAGGGGCATTCTGAGCCCAACTGAGCACCTACCTGCACTCAGACCCATAGACAGATGTCCCCAGAGGTAAAAAGGAAAGAACAGGCCCCTAGCACTAATCAGATCCATTGCTTTGGTTTCCAGGCATCTCTCCTCAGAGGCCTGGATATCAAAACAGCACATAGCTGTTTCTTGACTCACCCAACAGAAAACATCTCATCTACACATGGGAAACTTGCACGTTGGAGCTGTGTCAAAGCCTCTGCTTAAAAGAACCCTTTAGGGCCCCAGTGCCACCGCTTCATTCCAAGGTCTCCATAGACACAAAAGCACATTAGGACCCATCCCCAGGGGTGTCCATTTCAACTCAGCGTCCTCGGTTGCTCCCCACAGATCCAGGAGATCTAACCTGTCTTGTTGCTAGGAGGCAATTGGAATGCGAGGTGGGCTACCCAGCCATCCATCCTTAGAACCCTGCTCAGAATCATTGGCCTGGACCCAAACAACAGGTCTCAATTGTCCTGCAGAAGACTCTCTGCAGTTTGGAGCTTCTCACAACTCCCATCGTGGGAAAACCCCCATGGCCTCGTGATGCCCCCCATTCATAAAGGGGCCATCAGGGACAGAAACTCCAACCTGAGCGATCGTCTGATCCTCGCCCTGACTTCAGATGCACGAGATCTCGATTCAGGTCTGTACATTCTGCCTGCCATGGCCTCACCCAGAAATCTAAGCCTAGCTTGTGTTCTCAGACTTTGGTCGTGAGACTACTGGCCCACAAGCCCTCCAGTTTGGCAATCCAGAACTACAATGCAGCACCCTGCCCGCCCACCAGAAGAAAAACATTGCCCTCTGGGGCTACCCAGTAACCCCAAATGAGGATCAACCTGCACCGACCTTGGCTGTACCCCAAATACATAGGCTGACCAGGGCACTAATGCCCTTTCTGACACAGGCTGAGCCTGGACCCCCTGGCCCCTCCCAGACAGCTGGCCGCACACTGAGCACATCGAGCCGCCGTGGCCTTAGGTCGTCATTCCTTCCCAACCTCGGTTTTCAGGTTTCAGAACCTAGACCTTATCTCCAGTCACTGCCCAGGGTTGAAGGTGATGCAGAAATCAGAACTCCTTCCCCATGGCAAGAAACCTTGTGGTTGGCATGTTGTCCAACGTTCAGTGTAGTTGAAACCAGTGTGGCCCATGATGCCCTGCCCATGCTCGCCGGCCACTTTGGTCACAAACGCACATTGTGACCCTCAGGTTGAGCCCAGTCCTCAAGTAAGGCCAGTCAGTGGCTGGATGAAGAGATAACATATTGGGCTTCCCATGCCCCTAGGCCCCAATTTTTAACCATAGTTCGGGTTGTCCCTTCAGTCTTCCCCACGGCTTTGCTTTGGAATTCCAATTTATGTGGGACACCTGAGGTAACAAAACTGAAATGAGTCCACCCATCCCACATATTGACGTAAAGCAATTGGGAATCGGGCCAAATCCTCAGAGAAGAAGATTCGTCCATGGCCCATGAGGCCTCCCCGACATTCCACGGCCATCGCTGATACAAAATCCAGAGACAAAAGCCTGAGCAAGCGCCTCAGACTCCCACTTTCTTCATATCCTGAAGAGTTCTTCTCATGGTTTGTAGATCGGGCCTGCCATACCTACGTCCCCAAACCTAAGCTGAGTTTGTGTTTTCAGACTTCTGTCCTCAAAGTCTTGGGCCACACTCCCTCCAGGCTGGGTCCTTGGAGCCACACATTAGGACTGTGCCTACCAATCCATGGGAATTCTGCCCATTCCATGGTCCAAAATCGTACAAATTAGGAGAAACCTCCAAAGTCCCTGAGGCCATCCCAATAGTGTAGGGCTCCCAGAACAAACCAGGGCTGTCTGACACCAGCTGATAATCGACCTCCACTCATACCATAGATGGATGTCCCCAGAGAAGAAATTGAACCAGACAGGACCCTAGGCTATAATAGGATCCATTGCTTTGGGTTACAGGCATGTGTCCTCAAAAGCCTGATTCCAATACGTGCATAGGGGTTTTCCTGAGGCACCCATCAGAACTCATCTCGTCTCCACAAGGAAACCTGTGCATGGGAGCCATGTCCAAAGCTTAGGAGAGTACTTCAGGTTCCCGGTGCCACCGCCCTATTCCAAGGCCCTCATGGACACAAAAACACATTAGGACCCATCCTCAGGAAAGTCCATTTCAACTCAGCCACCCCTGTTGCTCCGGCAGAGCCATCAGATCTAAACTGTCTTGTTGCTAGGAGAGAATTGGAATGCGAGGCGGGCTCCCTGCATCCATCCGCGAACGGTGCTCTGGAGTCATTCCATATGGGATGTCCTGGAGCTGTCCAACAGGTCTCAATTGTCCCGCAGAAGGAATCCTTGAAGGGGGCATCCCACAACTCCCAACGTGGGAAAACCTCAATGGCCCCGAGATTCCTCTCCCTTCATGAAGCGGACGTCAAGCACAGAAACTCCAACCTGAGCCAACGTCTGATCCTCGCCCTGACTTCAGATGCATGAGATATTGGTTCAGATCTGCAGGGGGTACCTGCCGTGCCCTCACCCTGAAACCAAGTCTAGCTTGTCTTCTCAGACTTCCGTCCTCACACTCCTGGCCACGATGCCCTCAAGTTTGGCAATTCCGGACCCACAATGCAGCACTCTGCCTGCCCTCTAGTAAAAAAATTGTTGCATCAGGAGCTGCCCAGGCAGCTTAAATGAGGATAAACCTACACAGCACTCTACGTTACCCAATTAGATAGTCTAACCTGGGCACTAATGCACTGTCGAACACAACCTGAGCCCGGACCTCCTGACCAATACCCAGAAAGCTGACCGCACACTGAGCACATAAAAACCGCCATGGCCTTAGGTCATCATCTCTTTCCTACCTCCGTTTTCAGGCTTCAGAACCGAGACCTTATCTCCAATCACTGCACAGCGGTGTGTCTGATGCAGAAATCAGAACTCTTCCTGACCCATGGCAAGAACCCTTGTGGTTGGCACGTTGTCCAACGTTCAGTGTAGGAGAAACCAGCATTCACCCTGAGGCCCCGCCCATTCTTGAGTGCGACGAGGGCATACATACGCATTGTGACCCTCAGCATGAGTCCTGTCCTCTAGTAAGTCCTCTCAGTGGCTGGATCATTAGATGTCATAATGGGCTTGACATGTCCCTAGGCCCCAATTTTTAACCAGATTTCTGATTGTCCAGTCGCCCCTCCCCAGGCCTTTACTTTGGAATCCCTCATTTGGTGGGACACCTGAGGTTAAAAAAGAAAACAACAACAACAACAACAACAACAACAACAACAACAAAACGGACTTATTGCAGCCCACAGAATGACCCCAAACTCTTTGGACAGGGCCAAACCACCAGAGAGTACGACTCGTCGATTTCCCATGAAGTCACCCAGAAATTCCACGACCATGAGTGACACGATATCCAGAGACAAAAACTTGAGCAGGAGCCTCACACTCGCCCTTTTTTCAAATCCCGAAGAGTTCTCCTCATGATCTGTAGGTCCGTCCTGCAATACCTAAGACCGAAACATAAGCCGAGTTTGTGTTTTCAGACAACTGTCCAAACAGCCCTGGCCTACACAACCTACAGGCTCAGGCCTCTGGAGCCAAACCTGAGGACTGTACTTGCCCTCTCCAAGGGAATTGTGTGTGCCCATTCCAATGGCCACAACCCTTCGAATAGGATAAACCTCCAAAGTCCCTGATCCATCTCAATAGTGGTGGCTTCCCAGGAAAAATAGGGGCAATCTGAGCCCAACTGAGCACCTACCTGCACTCAGACCCATAGACAGATGTCCCCAGAGGTAAAAAGGAAAGAACAGGCCCCTAGGCACTAATCAGATCCATTGATTTGGTTTCCAGGAATCTCTCCTCAGACGCCTGGATATCAAAACAACATATAGCTGTTTCTTGACTCACCCAACAGAAAACATCTCATCTACACATGGGAAACTTGCACGTTGGAGCTATGTCAAAGCCTCTGTTTAAAAGAACCCTTTAGGGCCCCAGTGCCACCGCTCATTCCAAGGTCTGCATAGACACAAAAGCACATTAGGACACGTCCCCAGGGGTATCCATTTCAACTCAGCGTCCTCGGTTGCTCCCCACAGATCCAGGAGATCTAACCTGTCTTGTTTCTAGGAGAAAATTGGAATGCGAGGATGGCTACCCAGCCATCCATCCTTAGAACCCTGCTCAGAATCATTGGCCTGGAGCCAAACAACAGGTCTCAATTGTCCTGCAGAAGACTCTCTGCAGTTTGGAGCTTCTCACAACTCCCATCGTGGAAAACCCCCATGGCCTCGTGATGCACCCCATTCATGAAGGGGCCATCAGGGACAGAAACTCCAATCTGAGCGATCGTCTGATCCTCGCCCTGACTTCAGATGCACGAGATCTCGATTCAGGTCTGTACATTCTGCCTGCCATGGCCTCACCCAGTAACCTAAGCCTAGCTTGTGTTCTCAGACTTTGGTCGTCAGACTACTGCCCCACAAGCCCTCCAGTTTGGCAATCCAGAACTACAATGCAGCACCCTGCCCGCCCTCCAGAATAAAAACATTGCCCTCTGGGGCTACCCAGTAACCCCAAATGAGGATCAACCTGAACCGACCTTGGCTGTACCCCAAATACATAGGCTGACCAGGGCACTAATGCCCTTTCTGACACAGCCTGAGCCTGGACCCCTCTGGCCCCTCCCAGACAGCTGGCCGCACACTGAGCACATCGAGCCGCCGTGGCCTTAGGTCGTCATTCCTTCCCAACCTCGGTTTTCAGGTTTCAGAACCTAGACCTTATCTCCAATCACTGCACAGGGTTGATGGTGATGCAGAAATCAGAACTCCTTCCCCATGGCAAGAAACCTTGTGGTTGGCATGTTGTCCAACGTTCAGTTGTGTTGAAACCAGTGTGGCCCATGATGCCCTGCCCATGCTCGCAGGCCACTTTGGTCACAAATGCACATTGTGACCCTCAGGCTGAGCCCAGTCCTCAAGTAAGGCCAGTCAGTGGCTGGATGAAGAGATAACATATTGGGCTTGCCATGGCCCTAGGCCCCAATTTTTAACCATAGTTCGGGTTGTCCCTTCAGTCTTCCCCACGGCTTTGCTTTGGAATTCCAATTTAGGTGGGACACCTGAGGTAACAATACTGAAATGAGTACACCCATCCCACAGATTGACGACAAGCAATTGGGAATTGGGCCAAATCCTCAGAGAGGAAGATTCGTCCATGGCCCATGAAGCCTCCCCGACATTGCACGGCCATTGCTGATACAAAATCCAGAGACAAAAGCCTGAGCAAGCGCCTCAGAATCGCACTTTCTTCATATCCTGAAGAGTTCTTCTCATGGTTTGTAGATCGGGCGTGCCATACCTACGTCCCCAAACCTAAGCTGAGTTTGTGTTTTCAGACTTCTGTCCTCAAAGTCTTGGGCCACACTCCCTCCAGGCTGGGTTTCTGGAGCCACACATTAGGACTGTGCCTACCAATCCATGGGAATTCTGCCCATTCCATGGTCCAAAATCATACAAATTAGGAGAAACCTCCAAAGTCCCTGAGGCCATCCCAATAGTGTAGGTCACCCGGAACAAACAAGGGATGTCTGACAACAGCTGATAATCGACCTCCACTCATACCATTGATGGATGTCCCCAGAGAAGAAGATTGAAACAGACAGAACCCTAGGCCATAATAGGATCCAGTGCTTTGGGTTACAAGCATGTGTCCTCAAAAGCCTGATTCCAATACGAGCATAGGGGTTTTCCTGAGGCACCCATCAGAACTCATCTCGTCTCCACAAGGAAACCTGTGCATGGGAGCCATGTCCACAGCTTAGCAGAGTACTTCAGTGTCCCAGTGCCACCGCCACATTCCAAGGCCCTCATGGATACAAAAACACATTAGGACCCATCCTCAGGAAAGTCCATTTCAACTCAGCCACCCCTGTTGCTCCGGCAGAGCCATCAGATCTAAACTGTCTTGCTATTAGGTGACAATTGGAATGCGAGGCAGGCTTCCCAGGCATCCATCCGCGAACGGAGCTCTGGAGTCATTCCATATCGGATGTCCTGGAGCTGTCCAACAGGTCTTAATTGTCCCGCAGAATGAATCCTTGAAGGGGGCATCCCACAACTCCCAACGTGGGAAAACCTCAATGGCCTCGAGATTCCGCTCCCTTCATGAAGCGGCCGTCATGCACAGAAACTCCAACCAGAGCCAACGGCTGATCCTCGCCCTGACTTCAGATGCATGAGATATTGGTTCAGATCGGCAGGGGGTACCTGCCGTGCCCTGTCCCTGAAACCCAAGTCTAGCTTGTCTTCTCAGACTTCCGTCCTCACACTCCTGGCCCCGAAGCCCTCAAGTGTGGCAATTCCGGACCTACAATGCAGCACCCTGCCTGCCCTCTAGAAAAAAAATGATTGCCTCATGAGCTGCCCAGGCACCCTAAATGAGGAAAACCTACACAGCACTCGACTTTACCCAAATTATATAGTCTAACCTGGGCACTAATGCACTGTCGAACACAACCTGAGCCCGGACCTCCTGACAAACACCCAGAAAGCTGACCGCACATTGAGCACATAAAACCCGCCATGGCCTTAGGTCTTCATCTCTTTCCTACCTCAGTTTTCAGGCTTCAGAACCGAGACCTTATCTCCAATCACTGCCCAGGGGTGAGTGTGATGCAGAAATCAGAACTCCTCCTTACCCATGGCAAGAAACCTTGTGGTTGGCACGTTGTCCAACGTTCAGTGTAGGAGAAACCAGCATTCACCCTGAGGCCCCGCCCATTCTTGAGTGCGACGAGGGCATACACACGCATTGTGACCCTCAGCATGAGTCCTGTCCTCTAGTAAGTCCTCTCAGTGGCTGGACCATTAGATGTCATAATGGGCTTGACATATCCCTAGGCCCCAATTTTTAACCAGATTTCTGATTGTCCAGTCGCCCCTCCCCAGGGCTCTACTCTGGAATCCCTCATTTGGTGGGACACCTGAGGTTAAAAACAACAACAACAACAACAACAACAACAAAAACGGACTTCCTCCAGCCCACAGAATGACCCCAAACTCTTTGGACGGGCCAAACCACCAGAGAGTAAGACTCCTCCATTTCCCATGAAGTCACCCGGCAATTACACGACCATGAGTGACACGATATCCAGAGACAAAAACTTGAGCAGGAGCCTCACACTCGCCCTTCTTTCAAATCCCGAAGAGTTCTCCTCATGGTCTGTAGGTCAGTCCTGCCATACCTACGACCCGAAACATAAGCCGAGTTTGTGTTTTCAGACAACTGTCCAAACAGCCCTGGCCTACACAACCTACAGGCTCAGGCCCCTGGCGCCAAACCTGAGGACTGTACTTGCCCTCTCCAAGGGAATTGTGTGTGCCCATTCCAATGGCCACAACCCTTCTAATAGGATAAACCTCCAAAGTCCCTGATCCATCTCAATAGTGGTGGCTTCCCAGGAAAAACAGGGGCAATCTGAGCCCAACTGAGCACCTACCTGCACTCAGACCCATAGACAGATGTCCCCAGAGGTAAAAAGGAAAGAACAGGCCCCTAGGCACTAATCAGATCCATTGCTTTGGTTTCCAGGCATCTCTCCTCAGAGGACTGGATTTCAAAAGCAGCTCCAGCTGTTTCTTGACTCACCGATCAGAAAACATCTCATCTACACATGGGAAACTTGCACGTTGGAGCTGTGTCAAAGCCTCTGTTTAGGAGAACCCTTTAGGGCGCCAGTGCCACCGCTTCATTCCAAGGTCTCCATAGACACAAAAGCACATTAGTACCCATCCCCAGGGTTGTCCATTTCAACTCAGCGTCCTCGGTTGCTCCCCACAGATCCAGGAGATCTAACCTGTCTTGTTGCTAGGAGGCAATTGGAATGCGAGGTGGGATACCCAGCCATCCATCCTTAGAACCCTGCTCAGAATCATTGGCCTGGAGCCAAACAACAGGTCTCAATTGTCCTGCAGAAGACTCTCTGCAGTTTGGAGCTTCTCACAACTCCCATCGTGGGAAAACCCCCATGGCGTCGCGATGCCCCCCCATTCATGAAGGGGCCATCAGGGACAGAAACTCCAACCTGAGCGATCGTCTGATCCTCGCCCTGACTTCAGATTCACGAGATCTCGATTCAGGTCTGTAGATTGTGCCTGCCATGGCCTCACCCAGAAACCTAAGCCTAGCTTGTGTTCTCAGACCCACAAGCCCTCCAGTTTGGCAATCCAGAACTACAACGCAGCACTCTGACTGCCCTCCAGAAGAAAAACATTGTCCTCTGGGGCTACCCAGTAACCCCAAATGAGGATCAACCTGCACCGACCATGGCTGTAACCCAAATACATAGGCTGACCAGGACACTGATGCCCTTTCTGACACAGCCTGAGCCTGGACCTCTTGGCAACTCCCAGACAGCTGGCCGCACACTGAGCACATCGAGCCGCCGTGGCCTTAGGTCGTCATCCCTTCCGAACCTCGGTTTTCAGGTTTCAGAACCTAGACCTTATCTCCTATCACTGCCCAGGGTTGAAGGTGATGCAGAAATCAGAACTCCTTCCCCATGGCAAGAAACCTTGTGGTTGGCATGTTGTCCAACGTTCAGTGTAGTTGAAACCAATGTGGCCCATGATGCCCCGCCCATGCTCGCGGGCCACATTGGTCACAAACCCACATTGTGACCCTCAGGCTGAGCCCAGTCCTCAAGTAAGGCCACTCAGTGGCTGGATGAAGAGATAACATATTGGGCTTGCCATGCCCCTAGGCCCCAATTTTTAACCATAGTTCGGGTTGTCCCTTCAGTCTTCCACACGGCTTTGCTTTGGAATTCCTCTTTGGTGGGACACCTGAGGTAACAAACCTGAAAGGAGACCCCCCATCCCACAGATTGACGAAAAGCAATTGGGAATCGGGCCAAATCCTCAGAGAGGAAGATTCGTCCATGGCCCATGAGGCCTCCCCGACATTCCACGGCCATCGGTGATACAAAATCCAGAGACAAAAGCCTGAGCAAGCGCCTCAGACTCCCACTTTCTTCATATCCAAAAGAGTTCTTCTCATGGTTTGTAGATCGGGCCTGCCATACCTACGTCCCCAAACCTAAGCTGAGTTTGTGTTTTCAGACTTCTGTCCTCAAAGTCTTGGGCCACACTCCCTCCAGGCTGGGTCCCTGGAGACACACATTAGGACTGTGCCTACCAATCCATGGGAATTCTGCCCATTCCATGGTCCAAAATCGTACAAATTATGAGAAAGCTCCAAAGTCCCTGAGGCCATCCCAATAGTGTAGGGCTCCCAGAACAAACAAGGACTGTCTGACACCAGCTGATAATCGACCTCCACTCATACCATAGATGGATGTCCCCAGAGAAGAAATTGAACCAGACAGGACACTAGGCTATAATAGGATCCATTGATTTGGGTTACAGGCATGTGTCCTCAAAAGCCTGATTCCATTACGAGCAAAGGGGTTTTCCTGAGGCACCCATCAGAACTCATCTCGTCTCCCAAGGAACCTGTGCATGGGAGCCATGTCCAAAGCTTAGGAGAGTACTTCAGGGTCCCGGTGCCACCGCCCCATTCCAAGGCCCTCATGGACACAAAAACACATTAGGACCCATCCTCAGGAAAGTCCATTTCAACTCAGCCACCTCGGTTGCTCCGGCAGAGCCATCAGATCTAAACTGTCTTGTTGCTAGGAGAGAATTGGAATGCGAGGCGGGCTTCCCAGGCATCCATCCACGAACGGTGCTCTGGAGTCATTCCATATGGGATGTCCTGGAGCTGTCCAACAGGTCTCAATTGTCCCGCAGAAGGAATCCTTGAAGGGGGCATCCCACAACTCCCAACGTGGGAAAACCTCAATGGCCCAGAGATTCTGCTCCCTTCATGAAGCGGCCATCATGCACAGAAACTCCAACCTGAGCCAACGTCTGATCCTCGCCCTGACTTCAGATGCATGAGATATTGGTACAGATCTGCACGGGGTACCTGCTGTGCCCTCACCCTGAAACCCAAGTCTAGATTGTCTTCTCAGACTTCCGTCCTCACACTCCTGGCCCCGATGCCCTCAAGTTTGGCAATTCCCAACCCACAATGCAGCACTCTGCCTGCCCTCTAGAAAAAAAATTGTTGCCTCATGAGCTGCCCAGGCAGCTTACATGAGGATAAACCTACACAGCACTCGACGTTACCCAAATTATATAGTCTAACCTGGGCACTAATGCACTGTCGAACACAACCTGAGCCCGGACCTCCTGACCAATACCCAGAATGCTGACCGCACACTGAGCACATAAAACCCGCCATGGCCTTATGTCATAATCTCTTCCCTGCCTCCGTTTTCAGGCTTCAGAACCGAGACCTTATCTCCAATCACTGCCCAGGGGTGAGTCTGATGCAGAAATCAGAACTCCTCCTTACCCATGGCAAGAACCCTTGTGGTTGGCACGTTGTCCAACGTTCAGTGTAGGAGAAACCAGCATTCACCCTGAGGCCCCGCCCATTCTTGCGTGCGACGAGGGCATACATACGCATTGTGACCCTCAGCATGAGTCCTGTCCTCTAGTAAGTCCTCTCAGTGGCTGGACCATTAGATGTCATAATGGGCTTGACATGTCCCTAGGCCCCAATTTTTAACCAGATTTCTGATTGTCCAGTCGCCCCTCCCCAGGGTTCCAGTCTAGAATCCCTCATTTGGTGGGACACCTGAGGTTAAAAAAGAAAACAACAACAACAACAACAACAACAACAACAAAAAACGAAATTCTTCCAGCCCACAGATTGACCCCAAACTCTTTGGACGGGGCCAAACCACCAGAGAGTAAGACTGGTCCATTTCCCATGAAGTCACCCAGAAATTCCACGACCATGAGTGACATGATATCCAGAGACAAAAACTTGAGCAAGAGCCTCACACTCGCCCTTTTTTCTAATCCCGAAGAGTTCTCCTCATGGTCTGTAGGTCAGTCCTGCCATACCTATGACCCGAAACATAAGCCGAGTTTGTGTTTTCAGACAACTGTCCAAACAGCCCTGCCCTACAAAACCTAAAGGCTCAGGCTTCTGGAGCCAAACCTCAGGACTATACTTGCCCTCTCCAAGGGAATTGTGTGTGCCCATTCCAATGGCCACAACCCTTCTAATAGGATAAACCTCCAAAGTCCCTAATCCATCTCAATAGTGGTGGCTTCCCAGGAAAAACAGGGGCAATCTGAGCCCAACTGAACACCTACCTGCACTCAGACCCATAGACAGATGTCTCCAGAGGTAAAAAGGAAAGAACAGGCCCCTAGGCACAAATCAGATCCATTGCTTTGGTTTCCAGGCATCTCTCCTCAGAGGCCTTGATATCAAAACAGCATATAGCTGTTTCTTGACGCACCCATCAGAAAACATCTCATCTACACATGGGAAACTTGCACGTTGGAGCTGTGTCGAAGCCTCTGTTTAGGAGAACCCTTTAGGGCCCCAGTGCCACCGCTTCATTCCAAGGTCTCCATAGACACAAAAGCACATTAGGACCCATCCCCAGGGGTGTCCATTTCAACTCAGCGTCCTCGGTTGCTCCACACAGATCCAGGAGATCTAACCTGTCTTGTTACTAGGAGACAATTGGAATGCGTGGTGGGCTACCCAGCCATCCATCCTTTGAACCCTGCTCAGAATCATTGGCCTGGACCCAAGCAACAGGTCTCAATTGTCCTGCAGAAGATTCTCTGCAGTTTGGAGCTTCTCACAACTCCCACCGTGGAAAAACCCCAATGGCCTCGTGATGCCGCCCCACTCATGAAGGGGCCATCAGGGACAGAAACTCCAACCTGAGCGATCGTCTGATCCTCGCCCTGACTTCAGATGCACGAGATCTCGATTCAGGTCTGTAGATTGTGCCTGCCATGGCCTCACCCAGAAACCTAAGCCTAGCTTGTGTTCTCAGACTTTGGTCGTGAGACTACTGGCCCACAAGCCCTCCAGTTTGGCAATCCAGATCTACAATGCAGCACCCTGCCCGCCCTCCATAAGAAAAACATTGTCCTCTGGGGCTACCCAGTAACCCCAAATGAGGATCAACCTGCACCGACATTGGCTGTACCCCAAATACATAGGCTGACCAGGGCACTAATGCGCTTTCTGACACAGCCTGAGCCTGGACCCCCTGGCCCCTCCCAGACAGCTGGCTGCACACTGAGTACATTAGCCGCCGTGGCCTTAGGTCGTCATCTTTTCCCAACCTCGGTTTTCAGGTTTCAGATCCTAGACCTTATCTCCAATCACTGCCCAGGGTTGAAGGTGATGCAGAAATCTGAACTCCTTCCCCGTGGCAAAAAACCTTGTGGTTGGCATGTTGTCCAACATTCAGTGTAGTTGAAACCAGTGTGGCCCATGAGGCCCCGCCCATGCTCGCCGGCCACATTGGTCACAAACGCACATTGTGACCCTCAGGCTGAGCCCAGTCCTCAAGTAAGGCCACTCAGTGGCTGGATGAAGAGATAGCATATTTGGCTTGCCATGCCCCTAGGCCCCAATTTTTAACCATAGTTCGGGTTGTCCCTTCAGTCTTCCCCACGGCTTTGCTTTGGAATTCCTTCTTTGGTGGGACACCTGAGGTAACAAAACTGAAATGAGTCCTCCCATCCCACAGATTGACGAAAAGCAATTGGGAATCGGGCCAAATCCTCAGAGAGGAAGATTGGTCCATGGCCCATGAGGCCTCCCCGACATTCCACGGCCATCGCTGATACAAAATCCAGAGACAAAAGCCTGAGCAAGCGCCTCAGACTCGCACTTTCTTCATATCCTGAAGAGTTCTTCTCATGGTTTGTAGATCGGGCCTGCCATAACTACGTCCCCAAACCTAAGCTGAGTTTGTGTTTTCAGACTTCTGTCCTCAAAGTCTTGGGCCACACACCCTCCAGGCTGGCACCCGGAGACATATATTAGGACTGTGCCTACCAATCCATGGGAATTCTGCCCATTCCATGGTCCAAAATCATACAAATTATGAGAAAGCTCCAAAGTCCCTGAGGCCATCCCAATAGTGTAGGTCGCTCGGAACAAACAAGGGCTGTCTGACACCAGCTGATAATCGAACTCCACTCATACCATAGATGGATGTCCCCATAGAAGAAGATTGAACCAGACAGGACCCTAGGCCATAATAGGATCCATTGCTTTGGGTTACAGGCATGTGTCCTCAAAAGCCTGATTCCAATACGAGCATAGGGGTTTTCCTGAGGCACCCATCAGAACTCATCTCGTCTCCACAAGGAAACCTGTGCATGGGAGCCATGTCCAAAGCTTAGGAGAGTACTTCAGGGTCCCGGTACCACTGCCCCATTCCAAGGCCCTCATGGACACAAAAACACATTAGGACCCATCCTCAGGAAAGTCCATTTCAAGTCAGCCACCCCGGTTGCTCCGGCAGAGCCATCAGATCTGAACTGTCTTGTTGATAGGAGACAATTGGAATGCGAGGCGGGCTTCCCATGCATCCATCCGCGAACGGTGCTCTGGAGTCATCCATATGGGATGTCTTGGAGCTGTCCAACAGGTCTCAATTGTCCCGCAGATGGAATCCTTGAAGGGGGCATCCCACATCTCCCAACGTGGGAAAACCTCAATGGCCCCGAGATTCCGCTCCCTTCATGAAGCGGCCGTCATGCACAGAAACTCCAACCTGAGCCAACGTCTGATCCTCGCCCTGACTTCAGATGCATGAGATATTGGTTCAGATCTGCAGGGGGTACCTACCATGCCCTCAACCTGAAACCCAAGTCTAGCTTGTCTTCTCAGACTTCCGTCCTCACACTCCTGGCCCCGAAGCCCTCAAGGTTGGCAATTCCGGACCCACAATGCAGCACTCTGCCTGCCCTCTAGAAAAAAAATTATTGCCTCATGAGCTGCCCAGGCACCTTATATGAGGATAAACCTACACAGCACTCGACGTTACCCAAATTATATAGTCTAACCTGGGCACTAATGCACTGTCGAACACAACCTGAGCCCGGACCTCCTGACCAACACCCAGAAAGATGACCGCACACTGAGCACATAAAACCCGCCATGGCCTTAGGTCATCATCTCTTCCCTACCTCCGTTTTCAGGCTTCAGAACCGAGACCTTATCTCCAATCACTGCCCAGGGGTGAGTGTGATGCAGAAATCAGAACTCCTCCTTACCCATGGCAAGAACCCTTGTGGTTGGCACGTTGTCCAACGTTCAGTGTAGGAGAAACCAGCATTCACCCTGAGGCCCCGCCCATTCTTGCGTGCGACGAGGGCATACACACGCATTGTGACCCTCAGCATGAGTCCTGTCCTCTAGTAAGTCCTCTCAGTGGCTGGACCATTAGATGTCATAATGGGCTTGACATGTCCCTAGGCCCCAATTTTTAACAGGATTTCTGATTGTCCAGTCGCCCCTCCCCAGGGCTCTACTCTGGAATCCCTCATTTGGTGGGACACCTGAGGTTAAAAAAGAAAACAACAACAACAACAAAAAAAAAAAAACGGACTTCTTCAAGCCCACAGATTGACCCCAAACTCTTTGGACGGGGCCAAACCACCAGAGAGTAAGACTCGTCCATTTCCCATGAAGTCACCCAGAAATTCCACGATCATGAGTGACACGATATCCAGAGACAAAAACTTGAGCAGGAGCCTCACACTCGCCCTTTTTTCAAATCCCGAAGAGTTCTCCTCATGGTCTGTAGGTCAGTCCTGCCATACCTATGACTCGAAACATAAGCCGAGTTTGTGATTTCAGACAACTGTCCAAACAGCCCTGGCCTACACAACCTACAGCTCAGGCCCCTGGAGCCAAACCTGAGGACTATACTTGCCCTCTCCAAGGGAATTGTGTGTGCCCATTCCAATGGCCACAAACCTTCTAATAGGATAAACCTCCAAAGTCCCTAATCCATCTCAATAGTGGTGGCTTCCCATGAAAAACAGGGGCAATCTGAGCCCAACTGAGCACCTACCTGCACTCAGACCCATAGACAGATGTCTCCAGAGGTAAAAAGGAAAGAACAGGCCCCTAGGCACTAATCAGATCCATTGCTTTGGTTTCCAGGCATCTCTCCTCAGAGGCCTGGATATCAAAACAGCATATAGCTGTTTCTTGACTCACCCATCAGAAAACATCTCATCTACACATGGGAAACTTTCACTTTGGAGCTGTGTCAAAGCCTCTGTTTAGGAGAACCCTTTAGGGCCCCAGTGCCACCGCTTCATTCCAAGGTCTCCATAGACACAAAAGCACATAAGGACCCATCCCCAGGGGTGTCCATTTCAACTCAGCGTCCTCGGTTGCTCCCCACAGATCCAAAAGATCTAACCTGTCTTGTTGCTAGGAGACAATTGGAATGCGAGGTGGGCTACCCAGCCATCCATCCTTAGAACCCTGCTCAGAATCATTGGCCTGGACCCAAGCAACAGGTCTCAATTGTCCTGCAGAAGACTCTCTGCAGTTTGGAGCTTCTCACAACTCCCATCGTGGGAAAACCCCCATGGCCTCGTGATGCCCTCCCATTCATGAAGGGGCCATCAGGGACAGAAACTCCAACCTGAGCGATCGTCAGATCCTCGCCCTGACTTCAGATGCACGAGATCTCGATTCAGGTCTGTAGATTGTGCCTGCCATGGCCTCACCCAGAAACCTAAGCCTAGCTTGTGTTCTCAGACTTTGGTCGTCAGACTACTGGCCCACAAGCCCTCCAGTTTGGCAATCCAGAACTACAATGCAGCACCCTGCCCGCCCTCCATAAGAAAAACATTGTCCTCTGGGGCTACCCAGTAACCCCAAATGAGGATCAACCTGCACCGACATTGGCTGTACCCCAAATACATAGGCTGACCAGGTCACTAAAGCGCTTTCTGACACAGCCTGAGCCTGGACCCACTGGCCCCTCCCAGACAGCTGGCCGCACACTGAGCACATCGAGCCGCCGTGGCCTTAGGTCGTCATCTTTTCCCAACCTCGGTTTTCAGGTTTCAGAACCTAGACCTTATCTCCAATCACTGCCCAGGGTTGAAGGTGATGCAGAAATCAGAACTCCTTCCCCATGGCAAAAAACCTTGTGGTTGGCATGTTGTCCAACGTTCAGTGTAGTTGAAACCAATGCGAGGCGGGCTTCCCAGGCATCCATCCGCGAAT
Source organism: Mustela nivalis (assembly GCF_964662115.1). Taxonomy (NCBI): domain Eukaryota; kingdom Metazoa; phylum Chordata; class Mammalia; order Carnivora; family Mustelidae; genus Mustela; species Mustela nivalis. The sequence continues at coordinate 441,307 of NW_028136459.1, read as the reverse complement.
GGTGCTCTGGAGTCATTCCATATGGGATGTCCTGGAGCTGTCCAACAAATCTCAATTGTCCCGCAGAAGGAATCCTTGAAGGGGGCATCCCACAACTCCCAACGTGGGAAAACCTCAATGGCCTCGAGATTCCGCTCCCTTCATGAAGCGGCCGTCATGCACAGAAACTCCAACCTGAGCCAAAGTCTGATCCTCGCCCTGACTTCAGATGCATGAGATATTGGTTCAGATCTGCAGGGAGTACCTGCCGTGCCCTAGGCCTGAAGCCAAAGTCTAGCTCGTCTTCTCAGATTGCGTCCTCACACTCCTGGCTCCTTAGCCCTCAAGTTTGACTATTCCGGACCCACAATGCAGCACTCTGCCTGCCTTCTAGAAAAAAAATTATTGCCTCATGAGCTATCCAGGCACCTTAAATGAGGATAAACCTACACAGCACTCGACGTTACCCAAATTATATAGTCTAACCTGGGCACTAATGCACTGTCGAACACAACCTGAGCCCGGACCTCCTGACCAACACCCAGAAAGCTGACCGCACCCTGAGCACATAAAATCCGCCATGGCCTTAGATCGTAATCTATCCCCAACTGCGATTTTTCAGGCTTCAGAACCGAGACCTTATCTCCAACCACTGCCCAGGGATGAAAATGATGCAGAAATCAAAACACCTTCCCCATGGCAAGAGACCTTGTTATTGGCATGTTGTCCAAGGTCCAGTGTAGTTGAAACCAGTGTGGCCCATGAGGCCCCGCCCATGCTCGCGTGCCACGTTGGTCACAAACACACACTGTGACCCTCACCCTGAGCCCAGCCTTCAAGTAAGGCCTCTCAGTGGCTGGATGAAGAGACAGATTATTGTGCCTGCATTGCCCCTAGGCCCCAATTTTTAACCATAGTTTGGGTTATCCCTTCACTCTTCCCCAGGGCTCTGCTTTGGAATTCCTCTTTTGTTCAGACACCTGAGGTAAAAAACCTGAAAGGAGACCTCCCATCACACAGATTGACGAAAAACAATTGGGATAGGGCCAAATCCACAGAGAGGAAGATTCGTCCATGGCCCATGAGTTCTCCCCACATTACACGGCCATCGTTGATATAAAATCCAAATGCAAAAGCCTGAGCAAGTTCCTCAGAATCGCTCTTTCTTCATATCCTGAAGATTTCTTCTCATGATTTGTAGATTGGGCCTGATATACCTACATCCCCAAACCTAAGCTGAGTTTGTGCTTTCAGACTTCTGTCCTCAAAGTCCTGGGCCACATACCCTCAGGCTGGGGCCCCTGAAGCCTCACATTAGGACTGTGCCTACCCAATCCATGGGAATTCTGCCCATTCCACTGTCCAAAATCGTACAAATTAGGAGAACTCTCCAAAGTCCCCGAGTCCATCCCAATAGTGTAGTTCTCCGGGGACAAACAAGGGAGGTAAGACACCAGGTGAGCATCTACCTCCACTCATTCCATAGATGAATATCCCCAGAGAAGAAGAATGAAGAAGACAGGACCCTAGGCCATAATCGAATACATTGCTTTGGTTTACAAACATGTCTCTTCAAAAGTCTGGATTCCAATACCAGCATAATGGGTTTCCTGAGGCACTCATCAGAACAAATCTCCTCTCCACAAGGAAACTTGTGCATGGGAGCTATGTCAAAAGCTTAGGAGAATACTTCAGGGTCCCAGTGCCACCGCCCCATTTCAAGGCCCTCATGGACACAAGCACTCATTAGGGCCCATCCTCAGGAAAGTCCATTTCAACTCAGCCACCCCGGTTGCTCCCGCAGAGGGATCCGATCTCAACTGTATTGTGGCTAGTAGACAATTGGATTGCGAGGCGGGCTTCCTTGGCATCCATTCTCCAAGGGTGCTCTGGTCATTCCATATGGGATGTCCTGGAGCTGCCCAACAGGTCTCAATTGTCACACAGAAGGAATCATTGAAGGGGGCATCCAGCCACTCCCACGTCGAAAAACCTCCATGGCCTTGAGATTCCGCTCCGTTCATGAAGGGGCAGTCATGCACAGAAACTCCAACCTGAGCCAACGTCTGATCTCGCCGTGACTTCAGATGCTTGAGAATATGGTTGCGACTGCAGGGGGTACCAGCCGTTCCCTCGGCCTGAAACTCAAGTCTAGCTTGTGTTCTCTGACTTCTGTCCTCACACTCCTGGCCCAGAAGCCAAAAAGTTTGGCAATTCCGGACCCTCAATGCAGCACTCTGCCAGCCCTCTAGAAAAAATATCTTGCCTAATTAGGAGCCCAGGAACCTCAAATGAGGATAAACCTACACGGCACTCGACTGTACCCAAATTATATAGTCTAACCTGGGTACTAATGCACTGTCTGACACAACCTGAGCCAGAACCTCCTGACCAAATCCCAGGCAGCTGACCGCACACTGAGCATATCAGACGCGCCATGGCCTTAGGTCGTCATCTCTTGCCAACTGCGATTTTTCAGGCTTCAGAACCTATACCTTATGTCCAATCACTGCTCACGATTGAAAATGATGCAGAAATCAGAACACCGTCCCCATGGCAAGAGACCTTGTGATTGCCATGTTGTCCAAGGTCCAGTGTAGTGGAAACCAGTTTGGCCCATGAGGCCCCGCCCATGCTCGCGGGCCACATTTGTCACAAACACACATTTGACCCTCAGCCTGAGCCCAGTCCTCAAGTAAGGCCGCTCAGTGGCTGGATGAAGAGACAGCTCATTGGGCCTGCCATGCCCCTAGGCCCCAATTTTTAACCATAGTTTGGGTTGTCCCTTCACTCTTCCCCAGGGCTCTGCTTTGGAATTCTTCTTTTGTTCGGACACCTGAGGTAATGAACATGAAAGGAGACCTCCCATCCCACAGATTGACGAAAAATAATTGGGACCGGGAGAAATCCACAGAGAGGAAGTTTCGTCCATGGCCCATGAGGCCTCCCCACATTCCATGGCCATCATTGATATAAAACCCAGAGACAAAAGCCTGAGCAAGTGCCTCAGACTCGCTCTTTCGTCATATCCTGAAGAGTTCTTCTCATGGTTTGTAGATTGGGCCTGCCATACCTACGTCCCCAAACATAAGGTGAGTTTGTGTTTTCAGACTTCTGTCCTCAAAGTCCTGGGCCACACAGCCTCCAGGCTGGGGCCCCTGGAGCCACACATTCGGACTGTGCCTACCCAATCCATGGGTATTCTGCCCATTCCATTGTCCAAAATCTTACAAATTGGGAGAACTCTCCAAAGTCCCCGAGGCAATCCCAATAGTGTAGGTCTCCAGGGACAAACAAGGGTGGTCTGACACCAGGTGAGCATCTACCTCAACTCATTCCATAGATGAATATCCCCAGGGAAGAAGAATGAACAAGACAGGACCCTAGGCCATAATCGAATACATTGCTTTGGTTTACAGGCATGTCTCTTTAAAAGTCTGGATTCCAATACCAGCAAAATGGGTTTCCTGAGGCACCCATCAGAACAAATCTCCTCTCCACAAGGAAACTTGTGCATGGGAGCTATGTCAAAAGCTTAGGAGAATACTTCAGTGTCCCAGTGCCACCGCCCCATTTCAAGGCCGTCATGGACACAAACACACATTAGGGCCCATCCTCAGGAAAGTCCATTTCAACTCATCCACCCCGGTTGCTCCCGCAGAGGGATCCGATCTCAACTGTATTGTGGCTAGTAGACAATTGGATTGCGAGGCGGGCTTGCCTGGCATCCATCCTCCAACGGTGCTCTGGAGTCATTCCATATGGGATGTCCTGGAGCTGCCCAACAGGTCTCAATTGTCACACAGAAGGAAACATTGAAGGGGGCATCCCACCACTCCCATGTCGGAAAACCTCCATGGCCTTGAGATTCTGCTCCTTTCATGAAGGGGAAGTCATGCAGAGATACTCCAACCTGAGCCAACGTCTGATCCTCACCGTGACTTCAGATGCTTGAGATTTTGATTGCGACTGCAGGGAGTACAAGCCGTGCCCTCGGCCTGAAACTCAAGTCTAGTTTGTGTTCTCAGACTTCTGTCCTCACACTTCTGGCCCAGAAGCCCAAAAGTTTGGCAATTCCGGACCCACAATGCAGCACTCTGCCTGCCCTCTAGAAAAAATATCTTGCCTAATGAGGTGCCCAGGCACCGCAAATGAGGATAAACCTATACGGCACTCGACTGTACCCAAATTATATAGTCTAACCTGGGCACTAATACACTGTCTGACACAACTTGAGTCAGAACCTCCTGACCAACACCCAGGCAGCTGACCGCACACTGTGCATATCAGACGCGCCATCGCCTTAGGTCGTCATCTCTTCACAACTGCGGTTTTTCAGGCTTCAGAACCTATACCTTATGTCCAATCACTGCTCACGATTGAAAATGATGCAGAAATCAGAACACCTTCCCCATGGCAAGAGACCTTGTGATTGCCATGTTGTCCAAGGTCCAGTGTAGTGGAAACCAGTTTGGCCCATGAGGCCCCGCCCATGCTCGCGGGCCCCATTTGTCACAAACACACATTTGACCCTCAGCCTGAGCCCAGTCCTCAAGTAAGGCCGCTCAGTGGCTGGATGAAGAGACAGCTCATTGGGCCTGCCATGCCCCTAGGCCCCAATTTTTAACCATAGTTTGGGTTGTCCCTTCACTCTTCCCCAGGGCTCTGCTTTGGAATTCTTCTTTTGTTCGGACACCTGAGGTAATAAACCTGAAGGAGACCTCCCATCCCACAGATTGACGAAAAATAATTGGGACCGGGCCAAATCCACAGAGAGGAAGATTCTTCCATGGCCCATGATGCCTCCCCACATTCCACGGCCAACATTGATATAAAACCCAGAGACAAAAGCCTGAGCAAGTGCCTCAGACTCGCTCTTTCTTCATATCCTGAAGAGTTCTTCTCATGATTTGTAGATTGGGCCTGCCATACCTACGTCCCCAAACATAAGGTGAGTTTGTGTTTTCAGACTTCTGTCCTCAAAGTCCTGGGCCACACACCCTCCAGGCTGGGGCCCCTGGAGCCACACATTCGGAATGTGCCTACACAATCCATGGAAATTCTGCCCATTCCATTGTCCAAAATCTTACAAATTGGGAGAACTCTCCAAGGTCCCCGAGGCAATCCCAATAGTGTAGGTCTCCAGGGACAAACAAGGGTGGTCTGACACCAGGTGAGCATCTACCTCCACTCATTCCATAGACGGATATCCCCAGAGAAGAAGATTGAACCAGACAGGGTCCTAGGCAATAATCGGATCCATTGCTTTGGTTTACAGGCATGTCTCTACAAGAGCCTGGATTCCAAGACCAGCATAAGGGTTTTCCTGAGGCACCCATCAGAACAAATCTCCTCTCCACAAGGAAACTTGTGCATGGGAGCTATGTCAAAAGCTTAGGAGAATACTTCAGGGTCCCGGTACCACCGCCCCATTCCAAGGCCCTCATGGACACAAACACACTTAAGGCCCCATCCTCAGGAAAGTCCATTTCAACTCAGCCACCACGGTTGCTCCCGCAGAGCCATCCGGCCTCAACTGTATTGTTGCTAGGAGACAATTGGAATGCGAGGCAGGCTTCCCAGGCATCCATCCCCAGCGGTGCTCTGGAGTCATTCCATATTAGATGTCCTGGAGCTGCCCAACAGGTCTCAATTGTCCAACAGATGGAATCCTTGAAGGGGGCATCACACAACTCCCAACGTGGGAAAAGCTCCATGGCCTTGAGATTCCACTTCTTTCATGAAGCGGCCGTCATGCACAGAAACTCCAACCTGAGCCAAAGTCTGATCCTCGCCCTGACTTCAGATGCATGAGATATTGGTTCAGATCTGCAGGGAGTACCTGCCGTGCCCTAGGCCTGAAGCCAAAGTCTAGCTCGTCTTCTCAGATTCCGTCCTCACACTCCTGGCTCCTTAGCCCTCAAGTTTGACTATTCCGGACCCACAATGCAGCACTCTGCCTGCCTTCTAGAAAAAAAATTATTGCCTCATGAGCTATCCAGGCACCTTAAATGAGGATAAACCTACACAGCACTCGACGTTACCCAAATTATATAGTCTAACCTGGGCACTAATGCACTGTCGAACACAACCTGAGCCCGGACCTCCTGACCAACACCCAGAAAGCTGACCGCACCCTGAGCACATAAAATCCGCCATGGCCTTAGATCGTAATCTATCCCCAACTGCGATTTTTCAGGCTTCAGAACCGAGACCTTATCTCCAACCACTGCCCAGGGATGAAAATGATGCAGAAATCAAAACACCTTCCCCATGGCAAGAGACCTTGTGATTGGCATGTTGTCCAAGGTCCAGTGTAGTTGAAACCAGTGTGGCCCATGAGGCCCCGCCCATGCTCGCGTGCCACGTTGGTCACAAACACACACTGTGACCCTCACCCTGAGCCCAGCCTTCAAGTAAGGCCTCTCAGTGGCTGGATGAAGAGACAGCTTATTGTGCCTGCATTGCCCCTAGGCCCCAATTTTTAACCATAGTTTGGGTTATCCCTTCACTCTTCCCCAGGGCTCTGCTTTGGAATTCCTCTTTTGTTCAGACACCTGAGGTAAAAAACCTGAAAGGAGACCTCCCATCACACAGATTGACGAAAAACAATTGGGATAGGGCCAAATCCACAGAGAGGAAGATTCGTCCATGGCCCATGAGTTCTCCCCACATTACACGGCCATCGTTGATATAAAATCCAAATGCAAAAGCCTGAGCAAGTTCCTCAGAATCGCTCTTTCTTCATATCCTGAAGATTTCTTCTCATGATTTGTAGATTGGGCCTGATATACCTACATCCCCAAACCTAAGCTGAGTTTGTGCTTTCAGACTTCTGTCCTCAAAGTCCTGGGCCACATACCCTCAGGCTGGGGCCCCTGAAGCCTCACATTAGGACTGTGCCTACCCAATCCATGGGAATTCTGCCCATTCCATTGTCCAAAATCGTACAAATTAGGAGAACTCTCCAAAGTCCCCGAGTCCATCCCAATAGTGTAGTTCTCCGGGGACAAACAAGGGAGGTAAGACACCAGGTGAGCATCTACCTCCACTCATTCCATAGATGAATATCCCCAGAGAAGAAGAATGAAGAAGACAGGACCCTAGGCCATAATCGAATACATTGCTTTGGTTTACAAACATGTCTCTTCAAAAGTCTGGATTCCAATACCAGCATAATGGGTTTCCTGAGGCACTCATCAGAACAAATCTCCTCTCCACAAGGAAACTTGTGCATGGGAGCTATGTCAAAAGCTTAGGAGAATACTTCAGGGTCCCAGTGCCACCGCCCCATTTCAAGGCCCTCATGGACACAAGCACTCATTAGGGCCCATCCTCAGGAAAGTCCATTTCAACTCAGCCACCCCGGTTGCTCCCGCAGAGGGATCCGATCTCAACTGTATTGTGGCTAGTAGACAATTGGATTGCGAGGCGGGCTTCCTTGGCATCCATTCTCCAAGGGTGCTCTGGTCATTCCATATGGGATGTCCTGGAGCTGCCCAACAGGTCTCAATTGTCACACAGAAGGAATCATTGAAGGGGGCATCCAGCCACTCCCACGTCGAAAAACCTCCATGGCCTTGAGATTCCGCTCCGTTCATGAAGGGGCAGTCATGCACAGAAACTCCAACCTGAGCCAACGTCTGATCTCGCCGTGACTTCAGATGCTTGAGAATATGGTTGCGACTGCAGGGGGTACCAGCCGTTCCCTCGGCCTGAAACTCAAGTCTAGCTTGTGTTCTCTGACTTCTGTCCTCACACTCCTGGCCCAGAAGCCAAAAAGTTTGGCAATTCCGGACCCTCAATGCAGCACTCTGCCAGCCCTCTAGAAAAAATATCTTGCCTAATTAGGAGCCCAGGAACCTCAAATGAGGATAAACCTACACGGCACTCGACTGTACCCAAATTATATAGTCTAACCTGGGTACTAATGCACTGTCTGACACAACCTGAGCCAGAACCTCCTGACCAAATCCCAGGCAGCTGACCGCACACTGAGCATATCAGACGCGCCATGGCCTTAGGTCGTCATCTCTTGCCAACTGCGATTTTTCAGGCTTCAGAACCTATACCTTATGTCCAATCACTGCTCACGATTGAAAATGATGCAGAAATCAGAACACCGTCCCCATGGCAAGAGACCTTGTGATTGCCATGTTGTCCAAGGTCCAGTGTAGTGGAAACCAGTTTGGCCCATGAGGCCCCGCCCATGCTCGCGGGCCACATTTGTCACAAACACACATTTGACCCTCAGCCTGAGCCCAGTCCTCAAGTAAGGCCGCTCAGTGGCTGGATGAAGAGACAGCTCATTGGGCCTGCCATGCCCCTAGGCCCCAATTTTTAACCATAGTTTGGGTTGTCCCTTCACTCTTCCCCAGGGCTCTGCTTTGGAATTCTTCTTTTGTTCGGACACCTGAGGTAATGAACATGAAAGGAGACCTCCCATCCCACAGATTGACGAAAAATAATTGGGACCGGGTGAAATCCACAGAGAGGAAGTTTCGTCCATGGCCCATGAGGCCTCCCCACATTCCATGGCCATCATTGATATAAAACCCAGAGACAAAAGCCTGAGCAAGTGCCTCAGACTCGCTCTTTCGTCATATCCTGAAGAGTTCTTCTCATGGTTTGTAGATTGGGCCTGCCATACCTACGTCCCCAAACATAAGGTGAGTTTGTGTTTTCAGACTTCTGTCCTCAAAGTCCTGGGCCACACAGCCTCCAGGCTGGGGCCCCTGGAGCCACACATTCGGACTGTGCCTACCCAATCCATGGGTATTCTGCCCATTCCATTGTCCAAAATCTTACAAATTGGGAGAACTCTCCAAAGTCCCCGAGGCAATCCCAATAGTGTAGGTCTCCAGGGACAAACAAGGGTGGTCTGACACCAGGTGAGCATCTACCTCAACTCATTCCATAGATGAATATCCCCAGAGAAGAAGAATGAACAAGACAGGACCCTAGGCCATAATCGAATACATTGCTTTGGTTTACAGGCATGTCTCTTTAAAAGTCTGGATTCCAATACCAGCAAAATGGGTTTCCTGAGGCACCCATCAGAACAAATCTCCTCTCCACAAGGAAACTTGTGCATGGGAGCTATGTCAAAAGCTTAGGAGAATACTTCAGTGTCCCAGTGCCACCGCCCCATTTCAAGGCCCTCATGGACACAAACACACATTAGGGCCCATCCTCAGGAAAGTCCATTTCAACTCATCCACCCCGGTTGCTCCCGCAGAGGGATCCGATCTCAACTGTATTGTGGCTAGTAGACAATTGGATTGCGAGGCGGGCTTGCCTGGCATCCATCCTCCAACGGTGCTCTGGAGTCATTCCATATGGGATGTCCTGGAGCTGCCCAACAGGTCTCAATTGTCACACAGAAGGAAACATTGAAGGGGGCATCCCACCACTCCCATGTCGGAAAACCTCCATGGCCTTGAGATTCTGCTCCTTTCATGAAGGGGAAGTCATGCAGAGAAACTCCAACCTGAGCCAACGTCTGATCCTCGCCGTGACTTCAGATGCTTGAGATTTTGATTGCGACTGCAGGGAGTACAAGCCGTGCCCTCGGCCTGAAACTCAAGTCTAGTTTGTGTTCTCAGACTTCTGTCCTCACACTTCTGGCCCAGAAGCCCAAAAGTTTGGCAATTCCGGACCCACAATGCAGCACTCTGCCTGCCCTCTAGAAAAAATATCTTGCCTAATGAGGTGCCCAGGCACCGCAAATGAGGATAAACCTATACGGCACTCGACTGTACCCAAATTATATAGTCTAACCTGGGCACTAATACACTGTCTGACACAACTTGAGTCAGAACCTCCTGACCAACACCCAGGCAGCTGACCGCACACTGTGCATATCAGACGCGCCATCGCCTTAGGTCGTCATCTCTTCACAACTGCGGTTTTTCAGGCTTCAGAACCTATACCTTATGTCCAATCACTGCTCACGATTGAAAATGATGCAGAAATCAGAACACCTTCCCCATGGCAAGAGACCTTGTGATTGCCATGTTGTCCAAGGTCCAGTGTAGTGGAAACCAGTTTGGCCCATGAGGCCCCGCCCATGCTCGCGGGCCCCATTTGTCACAAACACACATTTGACCCTCAGCCTGAGCCCAGTCCTCAAGTAAGGCCGCTCAGTGGCTGGATGAAGAGACAGCTCATTGGGCCTGCCATGCCCCTAGGCCCCAATTTTTAACCATAGTTTGGGTTGTCCCTTCACTCTTCCCCAGGGCTCTGCTTTGGAATTCTTCTTTTGTTCGGACACCTGAGGTAATAAACCTGAAGGAGACCTCCCATCCCACAGATTGACGAAAAATAATTGGGACCGGGCCAAATCCACAGAGAGGAAGATTCTTCCATGGCCCATGATGCCTCCCCACATTCCACGGCCAACATTGATATAAAACCCAGAGACAAAAGCCTGAGCAAGTGCCTCAGACTCGCTCTTTCTTCATATCCTGAAGAGTTCTTCTCATGATTTGTAGATTGGGCCTGCCATACCTACGTCCCCAAACATAAGGTGAGTTTGTGTTTTCAGACTTCTGTCCTCAAAGTCCTGGGCCACACACCCTCCAGGCTGGGGCCCCTGGAGCCACACATTCGGAATGTGCCTACACAATCCATGGAAATTCTGCCCATTCCATTGTCCAAAATCTTACAAATTGGGAGAACTCTCCAAGGTCCCCGAGGCAATCCCAATAGTGTAGGTCTCCAGGGACAAACAAGGGTGGTCTGACACCAGGTGAGCATCTACCTCCACTCATTCCATAGACGGATATCCCCAGAGAAGAAGATTGAACCAGACAGGGTCCTAGGCAATAATCGGATCCATTGCTTTGGTTTACAGGCATGTCTCTACAAGAGCCTGGATTCCAAGACCAGCATAAGGGTTTTCCTGAGGCACCCATCAGAACAAATCTCCTCTCCACAAGGAAACTTGTGCATGGGAGCTATGTCAAAAGCTTAGGAGAATACTTCAGGGTCCCGGTACCACCGCCCCATTCCAAGGCCCTCATGGACACAAACACACTTAAGGCCCCATCCTCAGGAAAGTCCATTTCAACTCAGCCACCACGGTTGCTCCCGCAGAGCCATCCGGCCTCAACTGTATTGTTGCTAGGAGACAATTGGAATGCGAGGCAGGCTTCCCAGGCATCCATCCCGAACGGTGCTCTGGAGTCATTCCATATTAGATGTCCTGGAGCTGCCCAACAGGTCTCAATTGTCCAACAGATGGAATCCTTGAAGGGGGCATCACACAACTCCCAACGTGGGAAAAGCTCCATGGCCTTGAGATTCCACTTCTTTCATGAAGGGGCAGTCATGCACAGAAACTACAACCTGAGCCAACGTCTGATCCTCGCCATGAATCAGATGCTTGTGATATTGTTTCCGATCTGCAGGGGGTACCTACCGTGTCCTCGGTCTGAAGCCCAAGTCTAGCTTGTGTTCTCAGACTTCTGTCCTCACATTCCTGGCCCAGAAATCCTCCATTTTGGCAATTCCGGATCCACAATGCAGCACTCAGCCTGCCCTCTAGAAAAAATATCTTGCCTAATGAGGTGCCCAGGCACCTCAAATGAGGATAAACCTGCAGGGCACTCGACTGTACCCAAATTATATAGTCTCACTTGGGCACTAGTGCACTGTCTGACACATCCTGAGCCAGAACCTCCTGACCAACACCCAGGCAGTTGACCGCACACTGAGCATATCAGACGCGCCATCGCCTTAGATCGTCATCTCTTCCCAACTGCGATTTTTCAGGCTTCGGAACCTAGACCTTATCTCCAACCACTGCCCAGGGTTGAAAATGATGCAGAAATCAAAACACCTTCCCCATGGCAAGAGACCTTGTGATTGGCATGTTGTCCAAGGTCCAGTGTAGTTGAAACCAGTGTGGCCCATGAGGCCCCGCCCATGCTCACGTGCCACGTTGGTCACAAACACACACTGTGACCCTCAGCCTGAGCCCTGCCCTCAAGTAAGGCCTCTCAGTGGCTGGATGTAGAGACAGCTTATTTTGCATGCCATGCCCCTAGGCCCCAATTTTTAACCATAGTTTGGGTTTTCCCTTCACTCTTCCCCAGGGCTCTGCTTTGGAATTCCTCTTTTGTTCAGACACCTGAGGTAATAAACCTGAAAGGAGACTTCCCATCCCACAGATTGACGAAAAACAATTGGGATCGGGCCAAATCCACAGAGAGGAAGATTCGTCCATGACCCATGAGTCCACCCCACATTCCACGGCCATCGTTGATATAAAATCAAATGCAAAAGCCTGAGCAAGTGCCTCAGAATCGCTCTTTCTTCACATCCTGAAGATTTCTTCTCATGATTTGTAGATTGGGCCTGCCATACCTACATCCCCAAACCTAGGCTGAATTTGTGTTTTCAGACTTCTGTCCTCAAAGACCTAAACCACACACCCTCAGGTAGGGGCCCCTGAAGCCACACATTAGGACTGTGACTACCCAATCCATTGGAATTCTGCCCATTCCATTGTCCAAAATCGTACAAATTAGGAGAACTCTCCAAAGTCCCCGAGGCCATCCCAATAGTGTAGGTCTCCGGGGACAAACAAGGACTTTAAGACACCAGGTGAGCATCTACCTCCACTCATTCCATAGATGAATATCCCCAGAGAAGAAGAATGAACAAGACAGGACCCTAGGCCATAATCGAATACATTGCTTTGGTTTACAGGCATGTCTCTTCAAAAGTCTGGATTCCAATACCAGCATAATGGGTTTCCTGAGGCACCCATCAGAACAAATCTCCTCTCCACAAGGAAACTTGTGCATGGGAGCTATGTTAAAAGCTTAGGAGAATACTTCAGGGTCCCAGTGCCACCGCCCCATTTCAAGGCCCTCATGGACACAAACACACATTAGGGCCCATCTTCAGGAAAGTCCATTTCAACTCAGCCACACAGGTTGCTCCCGCAGAGGGATCCGATCTCAACTGTATTGTGGCTAGTAGACAATTGGATTGCGAGGCGGGCTTCCCTGACATCCATCCTCCAAGGGTGCTCTGGAGTCATTCCATATTGGATGTTCTGGAGCTGCCCAACAGGTCTCAATTGTCACACAGAAGGATTCATTGAAGGGGGCATCCCACCACTCCCACGTCGGAAAACCTCCATGGCCTTGAGATTCCGCTCCGTTCATGAAGGGGTAGTCATGCACAGAAACTACAACCTGAGCCAACGTCTGATCCTCGCCGTGACTTCAGATGCTTGAGATTTTGGTTGCAACTGCAGGGGGTACCAGCCGTGCCCTCGGCCTGAAACTCAAGTCTAGCTTGTGTTCTCAGACTTCTGTCCTCACACTCCTGGCCCAGAAGCCCAAAAGTTTGACAATTCCGGACCCACAATGCAGCACTCTGCCTGCCCTCTAGAAAAAATATCTTGCCTAATGAGGTGCCCAGGCACCTCAAATGAGGATAAACCTACAGGGCACTCGAATGTACCAAAATTATATAGTCTAACCTGGGCACTAATACAGTGTCTGACACAACCTGAGTCAGAACCTCCTGACCAACACCCAGGCAGCTGACCGCACACTGAGCATATCAGACGCGCCATCGCCTTAGGTCGTCATCTCTAACCAACTACGATTTTTCAGGCTTCAGAACCTATACCTTATGTCCAATCACTGCTCACGATTGAAAATGATGCAGAAATCAGAACACCTTCCCCATGGCAAGAGACCTTGTAATTGGCATGTTGTGCAAGGTCCAGTGTAGTTGAAACAAGTTTGGCCCATGAGGCCCCGCCCATGCTCACGTGCCACGTTGGTCACAAACACACACTGTGACCCTCAGCCTGAGCCCAGTCCTCAAGTAAGGCCTCTCAGTGGCTGGATGTAGAGACAGCTTATTTTGTCTGCCATGCCCCTAGGCCCCAAATTTTTAACCATAGTTTGGGTTGTCCCGTCACTCTTCCCCAGGGCTCTGTTTTAGAATACTTCTTTTGTTCGGACACCTGAGGTAATAAACCTGAAAGGAGACCTCCCATCCCACAGATTGACGAAAAATAATTGGGACCGCCTCAATCCACAGAAGGATATTCGTCCATGGCCCATGAGGCCTCCCACATTCCACGGCCATCATTGATATAAAATCCAGAGACAAAAGCCTGAGCAAGTGCCTCAGACTCGCTCTTTCTTCATATCCTGAATATTTCTTCTCATGGTTTGTAGATTGGGCCTGCCATACCTACATCCCCAAACCTAGGCTGAATTTGTGTTTTCAGACTTCTGTCCTCAAAGTCCTGGGCCACACATCCTCCAGGCTGGGGCCCCTGGAGCCACACATTAGGACTGTGCCTACCCAATCCATGGGAATACTGCCCATTCCATTGTCCAAAATCATACAAATTAGGAGAACTCTCCAAAGTCCCCGAGGCCATCCCAATAGTGTAGGTCTCCGGGGACAACGAGGGAGGTAAGACACCAGGTGAGCATCTACCTCCACTCATTCCATAGATGAATATCCCCAGACAAGAAGAATGAACAAGACAGGACCCTAGGCCATAATCGAATACATTGCTTTGGTTTACAGCATGTCTCTTCAAAAGTCTGGATTCCAATACCAGCATAATGGGTTTCCTGAGGCACCCATCAGAACAAATCTCCTCTCCACAAGGAAACTTGTGCATGGGAGCTATGTCAAAAGCTTAGGAGAATACTTCAGGGTCCCAGTGCCACCGCCCCATTTCAAGGCCCTCATGGACACAAACACAAATTAGGGCCCATCTTCAGGAAAGTCCATTTCAACTCAGCCACACAGGTTGCTCCCGCAGAGGGATCCGATCTCAACTGTATTGTGGCTAGTAGACAATTGGATTGCGAGGCGGGCTTCCCTGACATCCATCCTCCAAGGGTGCTCTGGAGTCATTCCATATGGGATGTCCTGGAGCTGCCCAACTGGTCTCAATTGTCCCGCAGAAGGAATCCTTGAAGGGGGCATCACACAACTCCCAACGTGGGAAAAGCTCCATGGCTTCGAGATTCCGCTCCTTTCATGAAGGGGCAGTCATGCACAGAAACTACAACCTGAGCCAACGTCTGATCCTCGCCGTGACTTCAGATGCTTGAGATATGGTTTCCGATCTGCAGGGGGTACCAGCCGTGCCCTCGGCCTGAAGCCCAAGTCTATCTTGTGTTCTCAGACTTCTGTCCTCAAACTCCTGGCCCGGAAGTCCTCCATTTTGGCAATTCCGGACCCACAAGGCAGCACTCTGCCTGCCCTCTAGAAAAAATATCTTGCCTAATGAGGTGCCCAGGCACCTCAAATGAGGGTAAACCTACAGGGAACTCGACTGTACCCAAATTATATAGTCTAACTTGGGCACTACTGCACTGTCTGACACAACCTCAGCCAGAACCCCCTGACCAACACCCAGGCAGCTGACCGTACACTGAGCATACCAGACGCGCCATCGCCTTAGGTGGTCATCTCTTCCCAACTGCGATTTTTCAGGCTTCAGAACCTGTACCTTATGTCCAATCACTGCTCACGTTTGAAAATGATGCAGAAATCAGAACACCTTCCCCATGGCAAGAGACCTTGTGATTGGCATGTTGTCCAAGGTCCAGTGTAGTTGAAACCAGTTTGGCCCATGAGGCCCCACCCATGTTCGCGGGCCACAATTGTCACAAACACACATTTGACCCTCAGCCTGAGCCCAGTCTCAAGTAAGGCCGCTCAGTGGCTGGATGAAGAGACAGCTTATTGGGCCTGCCAAGCCCCTATGCCGCAATTTTTAACCATAGTTTGGGTTTTCCCTTCACTCTTCCCCAGGGCTCTGCTTTGGAATTCCTCTTTTGTTCGGACACCTGAGGTAATAAACCTGAAAGGAGACCTCCCATCCCACAGATTGACGAAAAAAATTGGGACCGCCCCAATCCACAGAAAGGAAGATTCGTCCATGGCCCATGATGCCTCCCCACATTCCACGGCCATCGTTGATATAAAATCCAGAGACAAAAGCCTGAGCAAGTGCCTCAGACTCGCTCTTTCTTCATATCCTGAAGAGTTCTTCTCATGGTTTGTAGATTGGGCCTGCCATACCTACGTCCCCAAACATAAGGTGAGTTTGTGTTTTCAGACTTCTGTCCTCAAATTCCCGGGCCACACAGCCTCCAGTCTGGGGCCCCTGGAGCCACACATTCGGACTGTGCCTACCCAATCCATGGGAATTCTGCCCATTCCATTGTCCAAAATCTTACAAATTGGGAGAACTCTCCAAAGTCCCCGAGGCAATCCCAATAGTGTAGGTCTCCAGGGACAAACAAGGGTGGTCTGACACCAGGTGAGAATCTACCTCCAATCATTCCATAGATGAATATCCCCAGAGAAGGAGAATGAACAAGACAGGACCCTAGGCCATAATCGAATACATTGCTTTGTTTTACAGGCATGTCTCATCAAAAGTCTGGATTCCAATTCCAGCATAATGGGTTTCCTGAGGCACACATCAGAACAAATC
Source organism: Mustela nivalis (assembly GCF_964662115.1). Classification (NCBI taxonomy): domain Eukaryota; kingdom Metazoa; phylum Chordata; class Mammalia; order Carnivora; family Mustelidae; genus Mustela; species Mustela nivalis. The sequence goes on along the minus strand of NW_028136459.1, from coordinate 424,827 downwards.
TCCTCTCCACAAGAAACTTGTGCATGGGAGCTATGTCAAAAGCTTAGGAGAATACTTCAGGGTCCCGGGGCCACCGCCCCATTCCAAGGTCCTCATGGACACAAACACACATTAGGGCCCATCCTCAGGAAAGTCCATTTCAACTCATCCACCCCGGTTGCTCCCGCAGAGGGATCCGATCTCAACTGTATTGTGGCTAGTAGACAATTGGATTGTGAGGCGGGCTTGCCTGGCATCCATCCTCCAACGGTGCTCTGGAGTCATTCCATATGGGATGTCCTGGAGCTGCCCAGCAGGTCTTAATTGTCACACAGAAGGAATCATTGAAGGGGGCATCCCACCACTCCCAACGTCGGAAACCTCCATGGCCTTGAGATTCCGCTCCTTTCATGAAGGCGCAGTCATGCACAGAAACTCCAACCTGAGCCAACGACTGTTCCTCGCCGTGATTTCAGATGCTTGAGATTTTGGTTGCGACTGCAGGGGGTACCAGCCGTGCCCTCGGCCTGAAACTCAAGTCTAGCTCGTGTTCTCAAACTTCTGTCCTCACACTCCTGTCCCAGAAGCCCTCAAGTTTGGCAATCCCGGACCCACAATGCAGCACTCTGCCTGCCCTCTAGAAAAAATATCTTGCCTAATGAGGTGCCCAGGCACCTCAAATGAGGATAAACCTACAGGGCACTCGACTGTACCCAAATTATATAGTCTAACTTGGGCACTAGTGCACTGTATGACATAACCTGAGCCAGAACCTCCTGACCAACACCCAGGCAGTTGACCGCACACTGAGCATATCAGATGCGCCATCGCCTTAGATTGTCATCTCTTCCCAACTGCGATTTTTCAGGCTTCAGAACCTAGACCTTATCTCCAACCACTGCCCAGGGTTGAAAATGATGCAGAAATCAAAACACCTTCCCCATGGCAAGAGACCTTGTGATTGGCATGTTGTCCAAGGTCCAGTGTAGTTGAAACCAGTGTGGCCCATGAGGCCCCGCCCATGCTCGCGTGCCACGTTGTTCACAAACACACACTGTGACCCTCAGCCTGAGCCCAGGCCTCAAGTAAGGCCTCTCAGTGGCTGGATGAAGAGACAGCTTATTGTGCCTGCCATGCCCCTAGGCCCCAATTTTTAACCATAGTTTGGGTTTCCCTTCACTCTTCCCCAGGGCTCTGCTTTGGAATTCCTCTTTTGTTCAGACACCTGAGGTAATAAACCTGAAAGGAGAAATCCCATCCCACAGATTGACGAAAAACAATTGGGATCGGGCCAAATCCACAGAGAGGAAGATTCGTCCATGGCCCATGAGTCCTCCCCCATTCCACGGCCATCGTTGATATAAAATCCAAATGCAAAAGCCTGAGCAAGTGCCTCAGAATCGCTCTTTCTTCATATCCTGAAGATTTCTTCTCATGATTTGTAGATTGGGCCTGCCATACCTACATCCCCAAACCTAAGCTGAGTTTGTGTTTTCAGACTTCTGTCCTCAAAGTCCTGGGCCACACACCCTCATGCTGGGGCCTCTGAAGCCACACATTAGGACTGTGCCTACCCAATCCATGGGAATTCTGCCCATTCCATTGTCCAAAATCGTACAAATTAGGAGAACTCTCCAAAGTCCCTGAGGCCAAACCAATAGTGTAGGTCTCCGGGGACAAACAAGGGCGGTAAGACACCTGGTGAGCATCTACCTCCACTCATTCCATAGATGAATATCCCCAGACAAGAAGAATGAACAAGACAGGACCCTACGCCATAATCGAATACATTGCATTGGTTTACAGGCATGTCTTTTCAAAAGTCTGGATTCCAATACCAGCATAATGGGTTTCCTGAGGCACCCATCAGAACAAATCTCCTCTCCACAAGGAAACTTGTGCATGGGAGCTATGTCAAAAACTTAGGAGAACACTTCAGGGTCCCAGTGCCACCGCCCCATTTCAAGGCCCTCATGGACACAAACACACATTAGGGCCCATCCTCAGGAAAGTCCATTTCAACTCAGCCACCCCGGTTGCTCCCGCAGAGGGATCCGATCTCAACTGTATTGTGGCTAGTAGACAATTGGATTGCAAGGCGGGCTTCCCTGACATCCATCCTCCAAGGGTGCTCTGGAGTCATTCCATATGGGATGTCCTGGAGCTGCCCAACTGGTCTCAATTGTCCCGCAGAAGGAATCCTTGAAGGGGGCATCACACAACTCCCAACGTGGGAAAAGCTCCATGGCTTCGAGATTCCGCTCCTTTCATGAAGGGGCAGTCATGCACAGAAACTACAACCTGAGCCAACGTCTGATCCTCGCCGTGACTTCAGATGCTTGAGATATGGTTTCCGATCTGCAGGGGGTACCAGCCGTGCCCTCGGCCTGAAGCCCAAGTCTATCTTGTGTTCTCAGACTTCTGTCCTCAAACTCCTGGCCCGGAAGTCCTCCATTTTGGCAATTCCGGACCCACAAGGCAGCACTCTGCCTGCCCTCTAGAAAAAATATCTTGCCTAATGAGGTGCCCAGGCACCTCAAATGAGGGTAAACCTACAGGGAACTCGACTGTACCCAAATTATATAGTCTAACTTGGGCACTAGTGCACTGTCTGACACAACCTCAGCCAGAACCCCCTGACCAACACCCAGGCAGCTGACCGTACACTGAGCATATCAGACGCGCCATCGCCTTAGGTCGTCATCTCTTCCCAACTGCGATTTTTCAGGCTTCAGAACCTGTACCTTATGTCCAATCACTGCTCACGTTTGAAAATGATGCAGAAATCAGAACACCTTCCCCATGGCAAGAGACCTTGTGATTGGCATGTTGTCCAAGGTCCAGTGTAGTTGAAACCAGTTTGGCCCATGAGGCCCCACCCATGTTCGCGGGCCACAATTGTCACAAACACACATTTGACCCTCAGCCTGAGCCCAGTCTCAAGTAAGGCCGCTCAGTGGCTGGATGAAGAGACAGCTTATTGGGCCTGCCAAGCCCCTATGCCGCAATTTTTAACCATAGTTTGGGTTTTCCATTCACTCTTCCCCAGGGCTCTGCTTTGGAATTCCTCTTTTGTTCGGACACCTGAGGTAATAAACCTGAAAGGAGACCTCCCATCCCACAGATTGACGAAAAAAATTGGGACCGCCCCAATCCACAGAAAGGAAGATTCATCCATGGCCCATGATGCCTCCCCACATTCCACGGCCATCGTTGATATAAAATCCAGAGACAAAAGCCTGAGCAAGTGCCTCAGACTCGCTCTTTCTTCATATCCTGAAGAGTTCTTCTCATGGTTTGTAGATTGGGCCTGCCATACCTACGTCCCCAAACATAAGGTGAGTTTGTGTTTTCAGACTTCTGTCCTCAAAGTCCTGGGCCACACAGCCTCCAGGCTGGGGCCCCTGGAGCCACACATTCGGACTGTGCCTACCCAATCCATGGGTATTCTGCCCATTCCATTGTCCAAAATCTTACAAATTGGGAGAACTCTCCAAAGTCCCCGAGGCAATCCCAATAGTGTAGGTCTCCAGGGACAAACAAGGGTGGTCTGACACCAGGTGAGCATCTACCTCCAATCATTCCATAGATGAATATCCCCAGAGAAGGAGAATGAACAAGACAGGACCCTAGGCCATAATCGAATACATTGCTTTGTTTTACAGGCATGTCTCTTCAAAAGTCTGGATTCCAATTCCAGCATAATGGGTTTCCTGAGGCACACATCAGAACAAATCTCCTCTCCACAAGGAAACTTGTGCATGGGAGCTATGTCAAAAGCTTAGGAGAATACTTCAGGGTCCCGGGGCCACCGCCCCATTCCAAGGTCCTCATGGACACAAACACACATTAGGGCCCATCCTCAGGAAAGTCCATTTCAACTCATCCACCCCGGTTGCTCCCGCAGAGGGATCCGATCTCAACTGTATTGTGGCTAGTAGACAATTGGATTGTGAGGCGGGCTTGCCTGGCATCCATCCTCCAACGGTGCTCTGGAGTCATTCCATATGGGATGTCCTGGAGCTGCCCAGCAGGTCTTAATTGTCACACAGAAGGAATCATTGAAGGGGGCATCCCACCACTCCCAACGTCGGAAACCTCCATGGCCTTGAGATTCCGCTCCTTTCATGAAGGCGCAGTCATGCACAGAAACTCCAACCTGAGCCAACGACTGTTCCTCGCCGTGATTTCAGATGCTTGAGATTTTGGTTGCGACTGCAGGGGGTACCCGCCGTGCCCTCGGCCTGAAACTCAAGTCTAGCTCGTGTTCTCAAACTTCTGTCCTCACACTCCTGTCCCAGAAGCCCTCAAGTTTGGCAATCCCGGACCCACAAGGCAGCACTCTGCCTGCCCTCTAGAAAAAATATCTTGCCTAATGAGGTGCCCAGGCACCTCAAATGAGGATAAACCTACAGGGCACTCGACTGTACCCAAATTATATAGTCTAACTTGGGCACTAGTGCACTGTATGACACAACCTGAGCCAGAACCTCCTGACCAACACCCAGGCAGTTGACCGCACACTGAGCATATCAGATGCGCCATCGCCTTAGATTGTCATCTCTTCCCAACTGCGATTATTCAGGCTTCAGAACCTAGACCTTATCTCCAACCACTGCCCAGGGTTGAAAATGATGCAGAAATCAAAACACCTTCCCCATGGCAAGAGACCTTGTGATTGGCATGTTGTCCAAGGTCCAGTGTAGTTGAAACCAGTGTGGCCCATGAGGCCCCGCCCATGCTCGCGTGCCACGTTGGTCACAAACACACACTGTGACCCTCAGCCTGAGCCCAGGCCTCAAGTAAGGCCTCTCAGTGGCTGGATGTAGAGACAGCTTATTTTGTCTGCCATGCCCCTAGGCCCCAAATTTTTAACCATAGTTTGGGTTGTCCCGTCACTCTTCCCCAGGGCTCTGTTTTAGAATACTTCTTTTGTTCGGACACCTGAGGTAATAAACCTGAAAGGAGACCTCCCATCCCACAGATTGACGAAAAATAATTGGGACCGCCTCAATCCACAGAAGGATATTCGTCCATGGCCCATGAGGCCTCCCACATTCCACGGCCATCATTGATATAAAATCCAGAGACAAAAGCCTGAGCAAGTGCCTCAGACTCGCTCTTTCTTCATATCCTGAATATTTCTTCTCATGGTTTGTAGATTGGGCCTGCCATACCTACATCCCCAAACCTAGGCTGAATTTGTGTTTTCAGACTTCTGTCCTCAAAGTCCTGGGCCACACATCCTCCAGGCTGGGGCCCCTGGAGCCACACATTAGGACTGTGCCTACCCAATCCATGGGAATACTGCCCATTCCATTGTCCAAAATCATACAAATTAGGAGAACTCTCCAAAGTCCCCGAGGCCATCCCAATAGTGTAGGTCTCCGGGGACAAACGAGGGAGGTAAGACACCAGGTGAGCATCTACCTCCACTCATTCCATAGATGAATATCCCCAGACAAGAAGAATGAACAAGACAGGACCCTAGGCCATAATCGAATACATTGCTTTGGTTTACAGGCATGTCTCTTCAAAAGTCTGGATTCCAATACCAGCATACTGGGTTTCCTGAGGCACCCATCAGAACAAATCTCCTCTCCACAAGGAAACTTGTGCATGGGAGCTATGTCAAAAGCTTAGGAGAATACTTCAGGGTCCCAGTGCCACCGCCCCATTTCAAGGCCCTCATGGACACAAACACACATTAGGGCCCATCTTCAGGAAAGTCCATTTCAACTCAGCCACACAGGTTGCTCCCGCAGAGGGATCCGATCTCAACTGTATTGTGGCTAGTAGACAATTGGATTGCGAGGCGGGCTTCCCTGACATCCATCCTCCAAGGGTGCTCTGGAGTCATTCCATATGGGATGTCCTGGAGCTGCCCAACTGGTCTCAATTGTCCCGCAGAAGGAATCCTTGAAGGGGGCATCACACAACTCCCAACGTGGGAAAAGCTCCATGGCTTCGAGATTCCGCTCCTTTCATGAAGGGGCAGTCATGCACAGAAACTACAACCTGAGCCAACGTCTGATCCTCGCCGTGACTTCAGATGCTTGAGATATGGTTTCCGATCTGCAGGGGGTACCAGCCGTGCCCTCGGCCTGAAGCCCAAGTCTATCTTGTGTTCTCAGACTTCTGTCCTCAAACTCCTGGCCCGGAAGTCCTCCATTTTGGCAATTCCGGACCCACAAGGCAGCACTCTGCCTGCCCTCTAGAAAAAATATCTTGCCTAATGAGGTGCCCAGGCACCTCAAATGAGGGTAAACCTACAGGGAACTCGACTGTACCCAAATTATATAGTCTAACTTGGGCACTACTGCACTGTCTGACACAACCTCAGCCAGAACCCCCTGACCAACACCCAGGCAGCTGACCGTACACTGAGCATACCAGACGCGCCATCGCCTTAGGTGGTCATCTCTTCCCAACTGCGATTTTTCAGGCTTCAGAACCTGTACCTTATGTCCAATCACTGCTCACGTTTGAAAATGATGCAGAAATCAGAACACCTTCCCCATGGCAAGAGACCTTGTGATTGGCATGTTGTCCAAGGTCCAGTGTAGTTGAAACCAGTTTGGCCCATGAGGCCCCACCCATGTTCGCGGGCCACAATTGTCACAAACACACATTTGACCCTCAGCCTGAGCCCAGTCTCAAGTAAGGCCGCTCAGTGGCTGGATGAAGAGACAGCTTATTGGGCCTGCCAAGCCCCTATGCCGCAATTTTTAACCATAGTTTGGGTTTTCCCTTCACTCTTCCCCAGGGCTCTGCTTTGGAATTCCTCTTTTGTTCGGACACCTGAGGTAATAAACCTGAAAGGAGACCTCCCATCCCACAGATTGACGAAAAAAATTGGGACCGCCCCAATCCACAGAAAGGAAGATTCGTCCATGGCCCATGATGCCTCCCCACATTCCACGGCCATCGTTGATATAAAATCCAGAGACAAAAGCCTGAGCAAGTGCCTCAGACTCGCTCTTTCTTCATATCCTGAAGAGTTCTTCTCATGGTTTGTAGATTGGGCCTGCCATACCTACGTCCCCAAACATAAGGTGAGTTTGTGTTTTCAGACTTCTGTCCTCAAATTCCCGGGCCACACAGCCTCCAGTCTGGGGCCCCTGGAGCCACACATTCGGACTGTGCCTACCCAATCCATGGGAATTCTGCCCATTCCATTGTCCAAAATCTTACAAATTGGGAGAACTCTCCAAAGTCCCCGAGGCAATCCCAATAGTGTAGGTCTCCAGGGACAAACAAGGGTGGTCTGACACCAGGTGAGAATCTACCTCCAATCATTCCATAGATGAATATCCCCAGAGAAGGAGAATGAACAAGACAGGACCCTAGGCCATAATCGAATACATTGCTTTGTTTTACAGGCATGTCTCTTCAAAAGTCTGGATTCCAATTCCAGCATAATGGGTTTCCTGAGGCACACATCAGAACAAATCTCCTCTCCACAAGAAACTTGTGCATGGGAGCTATGTCAAAAGCTTAGGAGAATACTTCAGGGTCCCGGGGCCACCGCCCCATTCCAAGGTCCTCATGGACACAAACACACATTAGGGCCCATCCTCAGGAAAGTCCATTTCAACTCATCCACCCCGGTTGCTCCCGCAGAGGGATCCGATCTCAACTGTATTGTGGCTAGTAGACAATTGGATTGTGAGGCGGGCTTGCCTGGCATCCATCCTCCAACGGTGCTCTGGAGTCATTCCATATGGGATGTCCTGGAGCTGCCCAGCAGGTCTTAATTGTCACACAGAAGGAATCATTGAAGGGGGCATCCCACCACTCCCAACGTCGGAAACCTCCATGGCCTTGAGATTCCGCTCCTTTCATGAAGGCGCAGTCATGCACAGAAACTCCAACCTGAGCCAACGACTGTTCCTCGCCGTGATTTCAGATGCTTGAGATTTTGGTTGCGACTGCAGGGGGTACCAGCCGTGCCCTCGGCCTGAAACTCAAGTCTAGCTCGTGTTCTCAAACTTCTGTCCTCACACTCCTGTCCCAGAAGCCCTCAAGTTTGGCAATCCCGGACCCACAATGCAGCACTCTGCCTGCCCTCTAGAAAAAATATCTTGCCTAATGAGGTGCCCAGGCACCTCAAATGAGGATAAACCTACAGGGCACTCGACTGTACCCAAATTATATAGTCTAACTTGGGCACTAGTGCACTGTATGACATAACCTGAGCCAGAACCTCCTGACCAACACCCAGGCAGTTGACCGCACACTGAGCATATCAGATGCGCCATCGCCTTAGATTGTCATCTCTTCCCAACTGCGATTTTTCAGGCTTCAGAACCTAGACCTTATCTCCAACCACTGCCCAGGGTTGAAAATGATGCAGAAATCAAAACACCTTCCCCATGGCAAGAGACCTTGTGATTGGCATGTTGTCCAAGGTCCAGTGTAGTTGAAACCAGTGTGGCCCATGAGGCCCCGCCCATGCTCGCGTGCCACGTTGTTCACAAACACACACTGTGACCCTCAGCCTGAGCCCAGGCCTCAAGTAAGGCCTCTCAGTGGCTGGATGAAGAGACAGCTTATTGTGCCTGCCATGCCCCTAGGCCCCAATTTTTAACCATAGTTTGGGTTTTCCCTTCACTCTTCCCCAGGGCTCTGCTTTGGAATTCCTCTTTTGTTCAGACACCTGAGGTAATAAACCTGAAAGGAGAAATCCCATCCCACAGATTGACGAAAAACAATTGGGATCGGGCCAAATCCACAGAGAGGAAGATTCGTCCATGGCCCATGAGTCCTCCCCCATTCCACGGCCATCGTTGATATAAAATCCAAATGCAAAAGCCTGAGCAAGTGCCTCAGAATCGCTCTTTCTTCATATCCTGAAGATTTCTTCTCATGATTTGTAGATTGGGCCTGCCATACCTACATCCCCAAACCTAAGCTGAGTTTGTGTTTTCAGACTTCTGTCCTCAAAGTCCTGGGCCACACACCCTCATGCTGGGGCCTCTGAAGCCACACATTAGGACTGTGCCTACCCAATCCATGGGAATTCTGCCCATTCCATTGTCCAAAATCGTACAAATTAGGAGAACTCTCCAAAGTCCCTGAGGCCAAACCAATAGTGTAGGTCTCCGGGGACAAATAAGGGCGGTAAGACACCTGGTGAGCATCTACCTCCACTCATTCCATAGATGAATATCCCCAGACAAGAAGAATGAACAAGACAGGACCCTACGCCATAATCGAATACATTGCATTGGTTTACAGGCATGTCTTTTCAAAAGTCTGGATTCCAATACCAGCATAATGGGTTTCCTGAGGCACCCATCAGAACAAATCTCCTCTCCACAAGGAAACTTGTGCATGGGAGCTATGTCAAAAACTTAGGAGAACACTTCAGGGTCCCAGTGCCACCGCCCCATTTCAAGGCCCTCATGGACACAAACACACATTAGGGCCCATCCTCAGGAAAGTCCATTTCAACTCAGCCACCCCGGTTGCTCCCGCAGAGGGATCCGATCTCAACTGTATTGTGGCTAGTAGACAATTGGATTGCAAGGCGGGCTTCCCTGACATCCATCCTCCAAGGGTGCTCTGGAGTTATTCCATATGGGATGTCCTGGAGCTGCCCAACTGGTCTCAATTGTCCCGCAGAAGGAATCCTTGAAGGGGGCATCACACAACTCCCAACGTGGGAAAAGCTCCATGGCTTCGAGATTCCGCTCCTTTCATGAAGGGGCAGTCATGCACAGAAACTACAACCTGAGCCAACGTCTGATCCTCGCCGTGACTTCAGATGCTTGAGATATGGTTTCCGATCTGCAGGGGGTACCAGCCGTGCCCTCGGCCTGAAGCCCAAGTCTATCTTGTGTTCTCAGACTTCTGTCCTCAAACTCCTGGCCCGGAAGTCCTCCATTTTGGCAATTCCGGACCCACAAGGCAGCACTCTGCCTGCCCTCTAGAAAAAATATCTTGCCTAATGAGGTGCCCAGGCACCTCAAATGAGGGTAAACCTACAGGGAACTCGACTGTACCCAAATTATATAGTCTAACTTGGGCACTAGTGCACTGTCTGACACAACCTCAGCCAGAACCCCCTGACCAACACCCAGGCAGCTGACCGTACACTGAGCATATCAGACGCGCCATCGCCTTAGGTCGTCATCTCTTCCCAACTGCGATTTTTCAGGCTTCAGAACCTGTACCTTATGTCCAATCACTGCTCACGTTTGAAAATGATGCAGAAATCAGAACACCTTCCCCATGGCAAGAGACCTTGTGATTGGCATGTTGTCCAAGGTCCAGTGTAGTTGAAACCAGTTTGGCCCATGAGGCCCCACCCATGTTCGCGGGCCACAATTGTCACAAACACACATTTGACCCTCAGCCTGAGCCCAGTCTCAAGTAAGGCCGCTCAGTGGCTGGATGAAGAGACAGCTTATTGGGCCTGCCAAGCCCCTATGCCGCAATTTTTAACCATAGTTTGGGTTTTCCATTCACTCTTCCCCAGGGCTCTGCTTTGGAATTCCTCTTTTGTTCGGACACCTGAGGTAATAAACCTGAAAGGAGACCTCCCATCCCACAGATTGACGAAAAAAATTGGGACCGCCCCAATCCACAGAAAGGAAGATTCGTCCATGGCCCATGATGCCTCCCCACATTCCACGGCCATCGTTGATATAAAATCCAGAGACAAATGCCTGAGCAAGTGCCTCAGACTCGCTCTTTCTTCATATCCTGAAGAGTTCTTCTCATGGTTTGTAGATTGGGCCTGCCATACCTACGTCCCCAAACATAAGGTGAGTTTGTGTTTTCAGACTTCTGTCCTCAAAGTCCTGGGCCACACAGCCTCCAGGCTGGGGCCCCTGGAGCCACACATTCGGACTGTGCCTACCCAATCCATGGGTATTCTGCCCATTCCATTGTCCAAAATCTTACAAATTGGGAGAACTCTCCAAAGTCCCCGAGGCAATCCCAATAGTGTAGGTCTCCAGGGACAAACAAGGGTGGTCTGACACCAGGTGAGCATCTACCTCCAATCATTCCATAGATGAATATCCCCAGAGAAGGAGAATGAACAAGACAGGACCCTAGGCCATAATCGAATACATTGCTTTGTTTTACAGGCATGTCTCTTCAAAAGTCTGGATTCCAATTCCAGCATAATGGGTTTCCTGAGGCACACATCAGAACAAATCTCCTCTCCACAAGGAAACTTGTGCATGGGAGCTATGTCAAAAGCTTAGGAGAATACTTCAGGGTCCCGGGGCCACCGCCCCATTCCAAGGTCCTCATGGACACAAACACACATTAGGGCCCATCCTCAGGAAAGTCCATTTCAACTCATCCACCCCGGTTGCTCCCGCAGAGGGATCCGATCTCAACTGTATTGTGGCTAGTAGACAATTGGATTGTGAGGCGGGCTTGCCTGGCATCCATCCTCCAACGGTGCTCTGGAGTCATTCCATATGGGATGTCCTGGAGCTGCCCAGCAGGTCTTAATTGTCACACAGAAGGAATCATTGAAGGGGGCATCCCACCACTCCCAACGTCGGAAACCTCCATGGCCTTGAGATTCCGCTCCTTTCATGAAGGCGCAGTCATGCACAGAAACTCCAACCTGAGCCAACGACTGTTCCTCGCCGTGATTTCAGATGCTTGAGATTTTGGTTGCGACTGCAGGGGGTACCAGCCGTGCCCTCGGCCTGAAACTCAAGTCTAGCTCGTGTTCTCAAACTTCTGTCCTCACACTCCTGTCCCAGAAGCCCTCAAGTTTGGCAATCCCGGACCCACAATGCAGCACTCTGCCTGCCCTCTAGAAAAAATATCTTGCCTAATGAGGTGCCCAGGCACCTCAAATGAGGATAAACCTACAGGGCACTCGACTGTACCCAAATTATATAGTCTAACTTGGGCACTAGTGCACTGTATGACATAACCTGAGCCAGAACCTCCTGACCAACACCCAGGCAGTTGACCGCACACTGAGCATATCAGATGCGCCATCGCCTTAGATTGTCATCTCTTCCCAACTGCGATTTTTCAGGCTTCAGAACCTAGACCTTATCTCCAACCACTGCCCAGGGTTGAAAATGATGCAGAAATCAAAACACCTTCCCCATGGCAAGAGACCTTGTGATTGGCATGTTGTCCAAGGTCCAGTGTAGTTGAAACCAGTGTGGCCCATGAGGCCCCGCCCATGCTCGCGTGCCACGTTGGTCACAAACACACACTGTGACCCTCAGCCTGAGCCCAGGCCTCAAGTAAGGCCTCTCAGTGGCTGGATGAAGAGACAGCTTATTGTGCCTGCCATGCCCCTAGGCCCCAATTTTTAACCATAGTTTGGGTTTTCCCTTCACTCTTCCCCAGGGCTCTGCTTTGGAATTCCTCTTTTGTTCAGACACCTGAGGTAATAAACCTGAAAGGAGAAATCCCATCCCACAGATTGACGAAAAACAATTGGGATCGGGCCAAATCCACAGAGAGGAAGATTCGTCCATGGCCCATGAGTCCTCCCCCATTCCACGGCCATCGTTGATATAAAATCCAAATGCAAAAGCCTGAGCAAGTGCCTCAGAATCGCTCTTTCTTCATATCCTGAAGATTTCTTCTCATGATTTGTAGATTGGGCCTGCCATACCTACATCCCCAAACCTAAGCTGAGTTTGTGTTTTCAGACTTCTGTCCTCAAAGTCCTGGGCCACACACCCTCATGCTGGGGCCTCTGAAGCCACACATTAGGACTGTGCCTACCCAATCCATGGGAATTCTGCCCATTCCATTGTCCAAAATCGTACAAATTAGGAGAACTCTCCAAAGTCCCTGAGGCCAAACCAATAGTGTAGGTCTCCGGGGACAAACAAGGGCGGTAAGACACCAGGTGAGCATCTACCTCCACTCATTCCATAGATGAATATCCCCAGACAAGAAGAATGAACAAGACAGGACCCTAGGCCATAATCGAATACATTGCATTGGTTTACAGGCATGTCTCTTCAAAAGTCTGGATTCCAATACCAGCATAATGGGTTTCCTGAGGCACCCATCAGAACAAATCTCCTCTCCACAAGGAAACTTGTGCATGGGAGCTATGTCAAAAGCTTAGGAGAACACTTCAGGGTCCCAGTGCCACCGCCCCATTTCAAGGCCCTCATGGACACAAACACACATTAGGGCCCATCCTCAGGAAAGTCCATTTCAACTCAGCCACCCCGGTTGCTCCCGCAGAGGGATCCGATCTCAACTGTATTGTGGCTAGTAGACAATTGGATTGCAAGGCGGGCTTCCCTGACATCCATCCTCCAAGGGTGCTCTGGAGTCATTCCATATGGGATGTCCTGGAGCTGCCCAACTGGTCTCAATTGTCCCGCAGAAGGAATCCTTGAAGGGGGCATCACACAACTCCCAACGTGGGAAAAGCTCCATGGCTTCGAGATTCCGCTCCTTTCATGAAGGGGCAGTCATGCACAGAAACTACAACCTGAGCCAACGTCTGATCCTCGCCGTGACTTCAGATGCTTGAGATATGGTTTCCGATCTGCAGGGGGTACCAGCCGTGCCCTCGGCCTGAAGCCCAAGTCTATCTTGTGTTCTCAGACTTCTGTCCTCAAACTCCTGGCCCGGAAGTCCTCCATTTTGGCAATTCCGGACCCACAAGGCAGCACTCTGCCTGCCCTCTAGAAAAAATATCTTGCCTAATGACGTGCCCAGGCACCTCAAATGAGGGTAAACCTACAGGGAACTCGACTGTACCCAAATTATATAGTCTAACTTGGGCACTAGTGCACTGTCTGACACAACCTCAGCCAGAACCCCCTGACCAACACCCAGGCAGCTGACCGTACACTGAGCATATCAGACGCGCCATCGCCTTAGGTCGTCATCTCTTCCCAACTGCGATTTTTCAGGCTTCAGAACCTGTACCTTATGTCCAATCACTGCTCACGTTTGAAAATGATGCAGAAATCAGAACACCTTCCCCATGGCAAGAGACCTTGTGATTGGCATGTTGTCCAAGGTCCAGTGTAGTTGAAACCAGTTTGGCCCATGAGGCCCCACCCATGTTCGCGGGCCACAATTGTCACAAACACACATTTGACCCTCAGCCTGAGCCCAGTCTCAAGTAAGGCCGCTCAGTGGCTGGATGAAGAGACAGCTTATTGGGCCTGCCAAGCCCCTATGCCGCAATTTTTAACCATAGTTTGGGTTTTCCATTCACTCTTCCCCAGGGCTCTGCTTTGGAATTCCTCTTTTGTTCGGACACCTGAGGTAATAAACCTGAAAGGAGACCTCCCATCCCACAGATTGACGAAAAAAATTGGGACCGCCCCAATCCACAGAAAGGAAGATTCGTCCATGGCCCATGATGCCTCCCCACATTCCACGGCCATCGTTGATATAAAATCCAGAGACAAAAGCCTGAGCAAGTGCCTCAGACTCGCTCTTTCTTCATATCCTGAAGAGTTCTTCTCATGGTTTGTAGATTGGGCCTGCCATACCTACGTCCCCAAACATAAGGTGAGTTTGTGTTTTCAGACTTCTGTCCTCAAAGTCCTGGGCCACACAGCCTCCAGGCTGGGGCCCCTGGAGCCACACATTCGGACTGTGCCTACCCAATCCATGGGTATTCTGCCCATTCCATTGTCCAAAATCTTACAAATTGGGAGAACTCTCCAAAGTCCCCGAGGCAATCCCAATAGTGTAGGTCTCCAGGGACAAACAAGGGTGGTCTGACACCAGGTGAGCATCTACCTCCAATCATTCCATAGATGAATATCCCCAGAGAAGGAGAATGAACAAGACAGGACCCTAGGCCATAATCGAATACATTGCTTTGTTTTACAGGCATGTCTCTTCAAAAGTCTGGATTCCAATTCCAGCATAATGGGTTTCCTGAGGCACACATCAGAACAAATCTCCTCTCCACAAGGAAACTTGTGCATGGGAGCTATGTCAAAAGCTTAGGAGAATACTTCAGGGTCCCGGGGCCACCGCCCCATTCCAAGGTCCTCATGGACACAAACACACATTAGGGCCCATCCTCAGGAAAGTCCATTTCAACTCATCCACCCCGGTTGCTCCCGCAGAGGGATCCGATCTCAACTGTATTGTGGCTAGTAGACAATTGGATTGTGAGGCGGGCTTGCCTGGCATCCATCCTCCAACGGTGCTCTGGAGTCATTCCATATGGGATGTCCTGGAGCTGCCCAGCAGGTCTTAATTGTCACACAGAAGGAATCATTGAAGGGGGCATCCCACCACTCCCAACGTCGGAAACCTCCATGGCCTTGAGATTCCGCTCCTTTCATGAAGGCGCAGTCATGCACAGAAACTCCAACCTGAGCCAACGACTGTTCCTCGCCGTGATTTCAGATGCTTGAGATTTTGGTTGCGACTGCAGGGGGTACCAGCCGTGCCCTCGGCCTGAAACTCAAGTCTAGCTCGTGTTCTCAAACTTCTGTCCTCACACTCCTGTCCCAGAAGCCCTCAAGTTTGGCAATCCCGGACCCACAATGCAGCACTCTGCCTGCCCTCTAGAAAAAATATCTTGCCTAATGAGGTGCCCAGGCACCTCAAATGAGGATAAACCTACAGGGCACTCGACTGTCCCCAAATTATATAGTCTAACTTGGGCACTAGTGCACTGTATGACACAACCTGAGCCAGAACCTCCTGACCAACACCCAGGCAGTTGACCGCACACTGAGCATATCAGATGCGCCATCGCCTTAGATTGTCATCTCTTCCCAACTGCGATTTTTCAGGCTTCAGAACCTAGACCTTATCTCCAACCACTGCCCGGGGTTGAAAATGATGCAGAAATCAAAACACCTTCCCCATGGCAAGAGACCTTGTGATTGGCATGTTGTCCAAGGTCCAGTGTAGTTGAAACCAGTGTGGCCCATGAGGCCCCGCCCATGCTCGCGTGCCACGTTGGTCACAAACACACACTGTGACCCTCAGCCTGAGCCCAGGCCTCAAGTAAGGCCTCTCAGTGGCTGGATGAAGAGACAGCTTATTGTGCCTGCCATGCCCCTAGGCCCCAATTTTTAACCATAGTTTGGGTTTTCCCTTCACTCTTCCCCAGGGCTCTGCTTTGGAATTCCTCTTTTGTTCAGACACCTGAGGTAATAAACCTGAAAGGAGAAATCCCATCCCACAGATTGACGAAAAACAATTGGGATCGGGCCAAATCCACAGAGAGGAAGATTCGTCCATGGCCCATGAGTCCTCCCCCATTCCACGGCCATCGTTGATATAAAATCCAAATGCAAAAGCCTGAGCAAGTGCCTCAGAATCGCTCTTTCTTCATATCCTGAAGATTTCTTCTCATGATTTGTAGATTGGGCCTGCCATACCTACATCCCCAAACCTAAGCTGAGTTTGTGTTTTCAGACTTCTGTCCTCAAAGTCCTGGGCCACACACCCTCATGCTGGGGCCTCTGAAGCCACACATTAGGACTGTGCCTACCCAATCCATGGGAATTCTGCCCATTCCATTGTCCAAAATCGTACAAATTAGGAGAACTCTCCAAAGTCCCTGAGGCCAAACCAATAGTGTAGGTCTCCGGGGACAAACAAGGGCGGTAAGACACCAGGTGAGCATCTACCTCCACTCATTCCATAGATGAATATCCCCAGACAAGAAGAATGAACAAGACAGGACCCTAGGCCATAATCGAATACATTGCATTGGTTTACAGGCATGTCTCTTCAAAAGTCTGGATTCCAATACCAGCATAATGGGTTTCCTGAGGCACCCATCAGAACAAATCTCCTCTCCACAAGGAAACTTGTGCATGGGATCTATGTCAAAAGCTTAGGAGAATACTTCAGGGTCCCAGTGCCACCGCCCCATTTCAAGGCCCTCATGGACACAAACACACATTAGGGCCCATCCTCAGGAAAGTCCATTTCAACTCAGCCACCCCGGTTGCTCCCGCAGAGGGATCCGATCTCAACTGTATTGTGGCTAGTAGACAATTGGATTGCAAGGCGGGCTTCCCTGACATCCATCCTCCAAGGGTGCTCTGGAGTCATTCCATATGGGATGTCCTGGAGCTGCCCAACTGGTCTCAATTGTCCCGCAGAAGGAATCCTTGAAGGGGGCATCACACAACTCCCAACGTGGGAAAAGCTCCATGGCTTCGAGATTCTGCTCCTTTCATGAAGGGGCAGTCATGCACAGAAACTACAACCTGAGCCAACGTCTGATCCTCGCCGTGACTTCAGATGCTTGAGATATGGTTTCCGATCTGCAGGGGGTACCAGCCGTGCCCTCGGCCTGAAGCCCAAGTCTATCTTGTGTTCTCAGACTTCTGTCCTCAAACTCCTGGCCCGGAAGTCCTCCATTTTGGCAATTCCGGACCCACAAGGCAGCACTCTGCCTGCCCTCTAGAAAAAATATCTTGCCTAATGACGTGCCCAGGCACCTCAAATGAGGGTAAACCTACAGGGAACTCGACTGTACCCAAATTATATAGTCTAACTTGGGCACTAGTGCACTGTCTGACACAACCTCAGCCAGAACCCCCTGACCAACACCCAGGCAGCTGACCGTACACTGAGCATATCAGACGCGCCATCGCCTTAGGTCGTCATCTCTTCCCAACTGCGATTTTTCAGGCTTCAGAACCTGTACCTTATGTCCAATCACTGCTCACGTTTGAAAATGATGCAGAAATCAGAACACCTTCCCCATGGCAAGAGACCTTGTGATTGGCATGTTGTCCAAGGTCCAGTGTAGTTGAAACCAGTTTGGCCCATGAGGCCCCACCCATGTTCACGGGCCACAATTGTCACAAACACACATTTGACCCTCAGCCTGAGCCCAGTCTCAAGTAAGGCCGCTCAGTGGCTGGATGAAGAGACAGCTTATTGGGCCTGCCAAGCCCCTATGCCGCAATTTTTAACCATAGTTTGGGTTTTCCATTCACTCTTCCCCAGGGCTCTGCTTTGGAATTCCTCTTTTGTTCGGACACCTGAGGTAATAAACCTGAAAGGAGACCTCCCATCCCACAGATTGACGAAAAAAATTGGGACCGCCCCAATCCACAGAAAGGAAGATTCGTCCATGGCCCATGATGCCTCCCCACATTCCACAGCCATCGTTGATATAAAATCCAGAGACAAAAGCCTGAGCAAGTGCCTCAGACTCGCTCTTTCTTCATATCCTGAAGAGTTCTTCTCATGGTTTGTAGATTGGGCCTGCCATACCTACGTCCCCAAACATAAGGTGAGTTTGTGTTTTCAGACTTCTGTCCTCAAAGTCCTGGGCCACACAGCCTCCAGGCTGGGGCCCCTGGAGCCACACATTCGGACTGTGCCTACCCAATCCATGGGTATTCTGCCCATTCCATTGTCCAAAATCTTACAAATTGGGAGAACTCTCCAAAGTCCCCGAGGCAATCCCAATAGTGTAGGTCTCCAGGGACAAACAAGGGTGGTCTGACACCAGGTGAGCATCTACCTCCAATCATTCCATAGATGAATATCCCCAGAGAAGGAGAATGAACAAGACAGGACCCTAGGCCATAATCGAATACATTGCTTTGTTTTACAGGCATGTCTCTTCAAAAGTCTGGATTCCAATTCCAGCATAATGGGTTTCCTGAGGCACACATCAGAACAAATCTCCTCTCCACAAGGAAACTTGTGCATGGGAGCTATGTCAAAAGCTTAGGAGAATACTTCAGGGTCCCGGGGCCACCGCCCCATTCCAAGGTCCTCATGGACACAAACACACATTAGGGCCCATCCTCAGGAAAGTCCATTTCAACTCATCCACCCCGGTTGCTCCCGCAGAGGGATCCGATCTCAACTGTATTGTGGCTAGTAGACAATTGGATTGTGAGGCGGGCTTGCCTGGCATCCATCCTCCAACGGTGCTCTGGAGTCATTCCATATGGGATGTCCTGGAGCTGCCCAGCAGGTCTTAATTGTCACACAGAAGGAATCATTGAAGGGGGCATCCCACCACTCCCAACGTCGGAAACCTCCATGGCCTTGAGATTCCGCTCCTTTCATGAAGGCGCAGTCATGCACAGAAACTCCAACCTGAGCCAACGACTGTTCCTCGCCGTGATTTCAGATGCTTGAGATTTTGGTTGCGACTGCAGGGGGTACCCGCCGTGCCCTCGGCCTGAAACTCAAGTCTAGCTCGTGTTCTCAAACTTCTGTCCTCACACTCCTGTCCCAGAAGCCCTCAAGTTTGGCAATCCCGGACCCACAAGGCAGCACTCTGCCTGCCCTCTAGAAAAAATATCTTGCCTAATGAGGTGCCCAGGCACCTCAAATGAGGATAAACCTACAGGGCACTCGACTGTACCCAAATTATATAGTCTAACTTGGGCACTAGTGCACTGTATGACACAACCTGAGCCAGAACCTCCTGACCAACACCCAGGCAGTTGACCGCACACTGAGCATATCAGATGCGCCATCGCCTTAGATTGTCATCTCTTCCCAACTGCGATTATTCAGGCTTCAGAACCTAGACCTTATCTCCAACCACTGCCCAGGGTTGAAAATGATGCAGAAATCAAAACACCTTCCCCATGGCAAGAGACCTTGTGATTGGCATGTTGTCCAAGGTCCAGTGTAGTTGAAACCAGTGTGGCCCATGAGGCCCCGCCCATGCTCGCGTGCCACGTTGGTCACAAACACACACTGTGACCCTCAGCCTGAGCCCAGGCCTCAAGTAAGGCCTCTCAGTGGCTGGATGAAGAGACAGCTTATTGTGCCTGCCATGCCCCTAGGCCCCAATTTTTAACCATAGTTTGGGTTTTCCCTTCACTCTTCCCCAGGGCTCTGCTTTGGAATTCCTCTTTTGTTCAGACACCTGAGGTAATAAACCTGAAAGGAGAAATCCCATCCCACAGATTGACGAAAAACAATTGGGATCGGGCCAAATCCACAGAGAGGAAGATTCGTCCATGGCCCATGAGTCCTCCCCCATTCCACGGCCATCGTTGATATAAAATCCAAATGCAAAAGCCTGAGCAAGTGCCTCAGAATCGCTCTTTCTTCATATCCTGAAGATTTCTTCTCATGATTTGTAGATTGGGCCTGCCATACCTACATCCCCAAACCTAAGCTGAGTTTGTGTTTTCAGACTTCTGTCCTCAAAGTCCTGGGCCACACACCCTCATGCTGGGGCCTCTGAAGCCACACATTAGGACTGTGCCTACCCAATCCATGGGAATTCTGCCCATTCCATTGTCCAAAATCGTACAAATTAGGAGAACTCTCCAAAGTCCCTGAGGCCAAACCAATAGTGTAGGTCTCCGGGGACAAACAAGGGCGGTAAGACACCAGGTGAGCATCTACCTCCACTCATTCCATAGATGAATATCCCCAGACAAGAAGAATGAACAAGACAGGACCCTAGGCCATAATCGAATACATTGCATTGGTTTACAGGCATGTCTCTTCAAAAGTCTGGATTCCAATACCAGCATAATGGGTTTCCTGAGGCACCCATCAGAACAAATCTCCTCTCCACAAGGAAACTTGTGCATGGGATCTATGTCAAAAGCTTAGGAGAATACTTCAGGGTCCCAGTGCCACCGCCCCATTTCAAGGCCCTCATGGACACAAACACACATTAGGGCCCATCCTCAGGAAAGTCCATTTCAACTCAGCCACCCCGGTTGCTCCCGCAGAGGGATCCGATCTCAACTGTATTGTGGCTAGTAGACAATTGGATTGCAAGGCGGGCTTCCCTGACATCCATCCTCCAAGGGTGCTCTGGAGTCATTCCATATGGGATGTCCTGGAGCTGCCCAACTGGTCTCAATTGTCCCGCAGAAGGAATCCTTGAAGGGGGCATCACACAACTCCCAACGTGGGAAAAGCTCCATGGCTTCGAGATTCCGCTCCTTTCATGAAGGGGCAGTCATGCACAGAAACTACAACCTGAGCCAACGTCTGATCCTCGCCGTGACTTCAGATGCTTGAGATATGGTTTCCGATCTGCAGGGGGTACCAGCCGTGCCCTCGGCCTGAAGCCCAAGTCTATCTTGTGTTCTCAGACTTCTGTCCTCAAACTCCTGGCCCGGAAGTCCTCCATTTTGGCAATTCCGGACCCACAAGGCAGCACTCTGCCTGCCCTCTAGAAAAAATATCTTGCCTAATGACGTGCCCAGGCACCTCAAATGAGGATAAACCTACAGGGAACTCGACTGTACCCAAATTATATAGTCTAACTTGGGCACTAGTGCACTGTCTGACACAACCTCAGCCAGAACCCCCTGACCAACACCCAGGCAGCTGACCGTACACTGAGCATAACAGACGCGCCATCGCCTTAGGTCGTCATCTCTTCCCAACTGCGATTTTTCAGGCTTCAGAACCTGTACCTTATGTCCAATCACTGCTCACGTTTGAAAATGATGCAGAAATCAGAACACCTTCCCCATGGCAAGAGACCTTGTGATTGGCATGTTGTCCAAGGTCCAGTGTAGTTGAAACCAGTTTGGCCCATGAGGCCCCACCCATGTTCGCGGGCCACAATTGTCACAAACACACATTTGACCCTCAGCCTGAGCCCAGTCTCAAGTAAGGCCGCTCAGTGGCTGGATGAAGAGACAGCTTATTGGGCCTGCCAAGCCCCTATGCCGCAATTTTTAACCATAGTTTGGGTTTTCCATTCACTCTTCCCCAGGGCTCTGCTTTGGAATTCCTCTTTTGTTCGGACACCTGAGGTAATAAACCTGAAAGGAGACCTCCCATCCCACAGATTGACGAAAAAAATTGGGACCGCCCCAATCCACAGAAAGGAAGATCGTCCATGGCCCATGATGCCTCCCCACATTCCACGGCCATCGTTGATATAAAATCCAGAGACAAAAGCCTGAGCAAGTGCCTCAGACTCGCTCTTTCTTCATATCCTGAAGAGTTCTTCTCATGGTTTGTAGATTGGGCCTGCCATACCTACGTCCCCAAACATAAGGTGAGTTTGTGTTTTCAGACTTCTGTCCTCAAAATCCTGGGCCACACAGCCTCCAGGCTGGGGCCCCTGGAGCCACACATTCGGACTGTGCCTACCCAATCCATGGGTATTCTGCCCATTCCATTGTCCAAAATCTTACAAATTGGGAGAACTCTCCAAAGTCCCCGAGGCAATCCCAATAGTGTAGGTCTCCAGGGACAAACAAGGGTGGTCTGACACCAGGTGAGCATCTACCTCCAATCATTCCATAGATGAATATCCCCAGAGAAGGAGAATGAACAAGACAGGACCCTAGGCCATAATCGAATACATTGCTTTGTTTTACAGGCATGTCTCTTCAAAAGTCTGGATTCCAATTCCAGCATAATGGGTTTCCTGAGGCACACATCAGAACAAATCTCCTCTCCACAAGGAAACTTGTGCATGGGAGCTATGTCAAAAGCTTAGGAGAATACTTCAGGGTCCCGGGGCCACCGCCCCATTCCAAGGTCCTCATGGACACAAACACACATTAGGGCCCATCCTCAGGAAAGTCCATTTCAACTCATCCACCCCGGTTGCTCCCGCAGAGGGATCCGATCTCAACTGTATTGTGGCTAGTAGACAATTGGATTGTGAGGCGGGCTTGCCTGGCATCCATCCTCCAACGGTGCTCTGGAGTCATTCCATATGGGATGTCCTGGAGCTGCCCAGCAGGTCTTAATTGTCACACAGAAGGAATCATTGAAGGGGGCATCCCACCACTCCCAACGTCGGAAACCTCCATGGCCTTGAGATTCCGCTCCTTTCATGAAGGCGCAGTCATGCACAGAAACTCCAACCTGAGCCAACGACTGATCCTCGCCGTGATTTCAGATGCTTGAGATTTTGGTTGCGACTGCAGGGGGTACCAGCCGTGCCCTCGGCCTGAAACTCAAGTCTAGCTCGTGTTCTCAAACTTCTGTCCTCACACTCCTGTCCCAGAAGCCCTCAAGTTTGGCAATCCCGGACCCACAATGCAGCACTCTGCCTGCCCTCTAGAAAAAATATCTTGCCTAATGAGGTGCCCAGGCACCTCAAATGAGGATAAACCTACAGGGCACTCGACTGTACCCAAATTATATAGTCTAACTTGGGCACTAGTGCACTGTATGACACAACCTGAGCCAGAACCTCCTGACCAACACCCAGGCAGTTGACCGCACACTGAGCATATCAGATGCGCCATCGCCTTAGATTGTCATCTCTTCCCAACTGCGATTTTTCAGGCTTCAGAACCTAGACCTTATCTCCAACCACTGCCCAGGGTTGAAAATGATGCAGAAATCAAAACACCTTCCCCATGGCAAGAGACCTTGTGATTGGCATGTTGTCCAAGGTCCAGTGTAGTTGAAACCAGTGTGGCCCATGAGGCCCCGCCCATGCTCGCGTGCCACGTTGGTCACAAACACACACTGTGACCCTCAGCCTGAGCCCAGGCCTCAAGTAAGGCCTCTCAGTGGCTGGATGAAGAGACAGCTTATTGTGCCTGCCATGCCCCTAGGCCCCAATTTTTAACCATAGTTTGGGTTTTCCCTTCACTCTTCCCCAGGGCTCTGCTTTGGAATTCCTCTTTTGTTCAGACACCTGAGGTAATAAACCTGAAAGGAGAAATCCCATCCCACAGATTGACGAAAAACAATTGGGATCGGGCCAAATCCACAGAGAGGAAGATTCGTCCATGGCCCATGAGTCCTCCCCCATTCCACGGCCATCGTTGATATAAAATCCAAATGCAAAAGCCTGAGCAAGTGCCTCAGAATCGCTCTTTCTTCATATCCTGAAGATTTCTTCTCATGATTTGTAGATTGGGCCTGCCATACCTACATCCCCAAACCTAAGCTGAGTTTGTGCTTTCAGACTTCTGTCCTCAAAGTCCTGGGCCACACACCCTCATGCTGGGGCCTCTGAAGCCACACATTAGGACTGTGCCTACCCAATCCATGGGAATTCTGCCCATTCCATTGTCCAAAATCGTACAAATTAGGAGAACTCTCCAAAGTCCCTGAGGCCAAACCAATAGTGTAGGTCTCCGGGGACAAACAAGGGCGGTAAGACACCAGGTGAGCATCTACCTCCACTCATTCCATAGATGAATATCCCCAGACAAGAAGAATGAACAAGACAGGACCCTAGGCCATAATCGAATACATTGCATTGGTTTACAGGCATGTCTCTTCAAAAGTCTGGATTCCAATACCAGCATAATGGGTTTCCTGAGGCACCCATCAGAACAAATCTCCTCTCCACAAGGAAACTTGTGCATGGGATCTATGTCAAAAGCTTAGGAGAATACTTCAGGGTCCCAGTGCCACCGCCCCATTTCAAGGCCCTCATGGACACAAACACACATTAGGGCCCATCCTCAGGAAAGTCCATTTCAACTCAGCCACCCCGGTTGCTCCCGCAGAGGGATCCGATCTCAACTGTATTGTGGCTAGTAGACAATTGGATTGCAAGGCGGGCTTCCCTGACATCCATCCTCCAAGGGTGCTCTGGAGTCATTCCATATGGGATGTCCTGGAGCTGCCCAACTGGTCTCAATTGTCCCGCAGAAGGAATCCTTGAAGGGGGCATCACACAACTCCCAACGTGGGAAAAGCTCCATGGCTTCGAGATTCCGCTCCTTTCATGAAGGGGCAGTCATGCACAGAAACTACAACCTGAGCCAACGTCTGATCCTCGCCGTGACTTCAGATGCTTGAGATATGGTTTCCGATCTGCAGGGGGTACCAGCCGTGCCCTCGGCCTGAAGCCCAAGTCTATCTTGTGTTCTCAGACTTCTGTCCTCAAACTCCTGGCCCGGAAGTCCTCCATTTTGGCAATTCCGGACCCACAAGGCAGCACTCTGCCTGCCCTCTAGAAAAAATATCTTGCCTAATGACGTGCCCAGGCACCTCAAATGAGGATAAACCTACAGGGAACTCGACTGTACCCAAATTATATAGTCTAACTTGGGCACTAGTGCACTGTCTGACACAACCTCAGCCAGAACCCCCTGACCAACACCCAGGCAGCTGACCGTACACTGAGCATATCAGACGCGCCATCGCCTTAGGTCGTCATCTCTTCCCAACTGCGATTTTTCAGGCTTCAGAACCTGTACCTTATGTCCAATCACTGCTCACGTTTGAAAATGATGCAGAAATCAGAACACCTTCCCCATGGCAAGAGACCTTGTGATTGGCATGTTGTCCAAGGTCCAGTGTAGTTGAAACCAGTTTGGCCCATGAGGCCCCACCCATGTTCGCGGGCCACAATTGTCACAAACACACATTTGACCCTCAGCCTGAGCCCAGTCTCAAGTAAGGTCGCTCAGTGGCTGGATGAAGAGACAGCTTATTGGGCCTGCCAAGCCCCTATGCCGCAATTTTTAACCATAGTTTGGGTTTTCCATTCACTCTTCCCCAGGGCTCTGCTTTGGAATTCCTCTTTTGTTCGGACACCTGAGGTAATAAACCTGAAAGGAGACCTCCCATCCCACAGATTGACGAAAAAAATTGGGACCGCCCCAATCCACAGAAAGGAAGATCGTCCATGGCCCATGATGCCTCCCCACATTCCACGGCCATCGTTGATATAAAATCCAGAGACAAAAGCCTGAGCAAGTGCCTCAGACTCGCTCTTTCTTCATATCCTGAAGAGTTCTTCTCATGGTTTGTAGATTGGGCCTGCCATACCTACGTCCCCAAACATAAGGTGAGTTTGTGTTTTCAGACTTCTGTCCTCAAAATCCTGGGCCACACAGCCTCCAGGCTGGGGCCCCTGGAGCCACACATTCGGACTGTGCCTACCCAATCCATGGGTATTCTGCCCATTCCATTGTCCAAAATCTTACAAATTGGGAGAACTCTCCAAAGTCCCCGAGGCAATCCCAATAGTGTAGGTCTCCAGGGACAAACAAGGGTGGTCTGACACCAGGTGAGCATCTACCTCCAATCATTCCATAGATGAATATCCCCAGAGAAGGAGAATGAACAAGACAGGACCCTAGGCCATAATCGAATACATTGCTTTGTTTTACAGGCATGTCTCTTCAAAAGTCTGGATTCCAATTCCAGCATAATGGGTTTCCTGAGGCACACATCAGAACAAATCTCCTCTCCACAAGGAAACTTGTGCATGGGAGCTATGTCAAAAGCTTAGGAGAATACTTCAGGGTCCCGGGGCCACCGCCCCATTCCAAGGTCCTCATGGACACAAACACACATTAGGGCCCATCCTCAGGAAAGTCCATTTCAACTCATCCACCCCGGTTGCTCCCGCAGAGGGATCCGATCTCAACTGTATTGTGGCTAGTAGACAATTGGATTGTGAGGCGGGCTTGCCTGGCATCCATCCTCCAACGGTGCTCTGGAGTCATTCCATATGGGATGTCCTGGAGCTGCCCAGCAGGTCTTAATTGTCACACAGAAGGAATCATTGAAGGGGGCATCCCACCACTCCCAACGTCGGAAACCTCCATGGCCTTGAGATTCCGCTCCTTTCATGAAGGCGCAGTCATGCACAGAAACTCCAACCTGAGCCAACGACTGATCCTCGCCGTGATTTCAGATGCTTGAGATTTTGGTTGCGACTGCAGGGGGTACCAGCCGTGCCCTCGGCCTGAAACTCAAGTCTAGCTCGTGTTCTCAAACTTCTGTCCTCACACTCCTGTCCCAGAAGCCCTCAAGTTTGGCAATCCCGGACCCACAATGCAGCACTCTGCCTGCCCTCTAGAAAAAATATCTTGCCTAATGAGGTGCCCAGGCACCTCAAATGAGGATAAACCTACAGGGCACTCGACTGTCCCCAAATTATATAGTCTAACTTGGGCACTAGTGCACTGTATGACACAACCTGAGCCAGAACCTCCTGACCAACACCCAGGCAGTTGACCGCACACTGAGCATATCAGATGCGCCATCGCCTTAGATTGTCATCTCTTCCCAACTGCGATTTTTCAGGCTTCAGAACCTAGACCTTATCTCCAACCACTGCCCAGGGTTGAAAATGATGCAGAAATCAAAACACCTTCCCCATGGCAAGAGACCTTGTGATTGGCATGTTGTCCAAGGTCCAGTGTAGTTGAAACCAGTGTGGCCCATGAGGCCCCGCCCATGCTCGCGTGCCACGTTGTTCACAAACACACACTGTGACCCTCAGCCTGAGCCCAGGCCTCAAGTAAGGCCTCTCAGTGGCTGGATGAAGAGACAGCTTATTGTGCCTGCCATGTCCCTAGGCCCCAATTTTTAACCATAGTTTGGGTTTTCCCTTCACTCTTCCCCAGGGCTCTGCTTTGGAATTCCTCTTTTGTTCAGACACCTGAGGTAATAAACCTGAAAGGAGAAATCCCATCCCACAGATTGACGAAAAACAATTGGGATCGGGCCAAATCCACAGAGAGGAAGATTCGTCCATGGCCCATGAGTCCTCCCCCATTCCACGGCCATCGTTGATATAAAATCCAAATGCAAAAGCCTGAGCAAGTGCCTCAGAATCGCTCTTTCTTCATATCCTGAAGATTTCTTCTCATGATTTGTAGATTGGGCCTGCCATACCTACATCCCCAAACCTAAGCTGAGTTTGTGTTTTCAGACTTCTGTCCTCAAAGTCCTGGGCCACACACCCTCATGCTGGGGCCTCTGAAGCCACACATTAGGACTGTGCCTACCCAATCCATGGGAATTCTGCCCATTCCATTGTCCAAAATCGTACAAATTAGGAGAACTCTCCAAAGTCCCTGAGGCCAAACCAATAGTGTAGGTCTCCGGGGACAAACAAGGGCGGTAAGACACCAGGTGAGCATCTACCTCCACTCATTCCATAGATGAATATCCCCAGACAAGAAGAATGAACAAGACAGGACCCTAGGCCATAATCGAATACATTGCATTGGTTTACAGGCATGTCTCTTCAAAAGTCTGGATTCCAATACCAGCATAATGGGTTTCCTGAGGCACCCATCAGAACAAATCTCCTCTCCACAAGGAAACTTGTGCATGGGATCTATGTCAAAAGCTTAGGAGAATACTTCAGGGTCCCAGTGCCACCGCCCCATTTCAAGGCCCTCATGGACACAAACACACATTAGGGCCCATCCTCAGGAAAGTCCATTTCAACTCAGCCACCCCGGTTGCTTCCGCAGAGGGATCCGATCTCAACTGTATTGTGGCTAGTAGACAATTGGATTGCAAGGCGGGCTTCCCTGACATCCATCCTCCAAGGGTGCTCTGGAGTCATTCCATATGGGATGTCCTGGAGCTGCCCAACTGGTCTCAATTGTCCCGCAGAAGGAATCCTTGAAGGGGGCATCACACAACTCCCAACGTGGGAAAAGCTCCATGGCTTCGAGATTCCGCTCCTTTCATGAAGGGGCAGTCATGCACAGAAACTACAACCTGAGCCAACGTCTGATCCTCGCCGTGACTTCAGATGCTTGAGATATGGTTTCCGATCTGCAGGGGGTACCAGCCGTGCCCTCGGCCTGAAGCCCAAGTCTATCTTGTGTTCTCAGACTTCTGTCCTCAAACTCCTGGCCCGGAAGTCCTCCATTTTGGCAATTCCGGACCCACAAGGCAGCACTCTGCCTGCCCTCTAGAAAAAATATTTTGCCTAATGACGTGCCCAGGCACCTCAAATGAGGATAAACCTACAGGGAACTCGACTGTACCCAAATTATATAGTCTAACTTGGGCACTAGTGCACTGTCTGACACAACCTCAGCCAGAACCCCCTGACCAACACCCAGGCAGCTGACCGTACACTGAGCATACCAGACGCGCCATCGCCTTAGGTCGTCATCTCTTCCCAACTGCGATTTTTCAGGCTTCAGAACCTGTACCTTATGTCCAATCACTGCTCACGTTTGAAAATGATGCAGAAATCAGAACACCTTCCCCATGGCAAGAGACCTTGTGATTGGCATGTTGTCCAAGGTCCAGTGTAGTTGAAACCAGTTTGGCCCATGAGGCCCCACCCATGTTCGCGGGCCACAATTGTTACAAACACACATTTGACCCTCAGCCTGAGCCCAGTATCAAGTAAGGCCGCTCAGTGGCTGGATGAAGAGACAGCTTATTGGGCCTGCCAAGCCCCTATGCCGCAATTTTTAACCATAGTTTGGGTTTTCCATTCACTCTTCCCCAGGGCTCTGCTTTGGAATTCCTCTTTTGTTCGGACACCTGAGGTAATAAACCTGAAAGGAGACCTCCCATCCCACAGATTGACGAAAAAAATTGGGACCGCCCCAATCCACAGAAAGGAAGATTCGTCCATGGCCCATGATGCCTCCCCACATTCCACGGCCATCGTTGATATAAAATCCAGAGACAAAAGCCTGAGCAAGTGCCTCAGACTCGCTCTTTCTTCATATCCTGAAGAGTTCTTCTCATGGTTTGTAGATTGGGCCTGCCATACCTACGTCCCCAAACATAAGGTGAGTTTGTGTTTTCAGACTTCTGTCCTCAAAGTCCTGGGCCACACAGCCTCCAGGCTGGGGCCCCTGGAGCCACACATTCGGACTGTGCCTACCCAATCCATGGGTATTCTGCCCATTCCATTGTCCAAAATCTTACAAATTGGGAGAACTCTCCAAAGTCCCCGAGGCAATCCCAATAGTGTAGGTCTCCAGGGACAAACAAGGGTGGTCTGACACCAGGTGAGCATCTACCTCCAATCATTCCATAGATGAATATCCCCAGAGAAGGAGAATGAACAAGACAGGACCCTAGGCCATAATCGAATACATTGCTTTGTTTTACAGGCATGTCTCTTCAAAAGTCTGGATTCCAATTCCAGCATAATGGGTTTCCTGAGGCACACATCAGAACAAATCTCCTCTCCACAAGGAAACTTGTGCATGGGAGCTATGTCAAAAGCTTAGGAGAATACTTCAGGGTCCCGGGGCCACCGCCCCATTCCAAGGTCCTCATGGACACAAACACACATTAGGGCCCATCCTCAGGAAAGTCCATTTCAACTCATCCACCCCGGTTGCTCCCGCAGAGGGATCCGATCTCAACTGTATTGTGGCTAGTAGACAATTGGATTGTGAGGCGGGCTTGCCTGGCATCCATCCTCCAACGGTGCTCTGGAGTCATTCCATATGGGATGTCCTGGAGCTGCCCAGCAGGTCTTAATTGTCACACAGAAGGAATCATTGAAGGGGGCATCCCACCACTCCCAACGTCGGAAACCTCCATGGCCTTGAGATTCCGCTCCTTTCATGAAGGCGCAGTCATGCACAGAAACTCCAACCTGAGCCAACGACTGATCCTCGCCGTGATTTCAGATGCTTGAGATTTTGGTTGCGACTGCAGGGGGTACCAGCCGTGCCCTCGGCCTGAAACTCAAGTCTAGCTCGTGTTCTCAAACTTCTGTCCTCACACTCCTGTCCCAGAAGCCCTCAAGTTTGGCAATCCTGGACCCACAATGCAGCACTCTGCCTGCCCTCTAGAAAAAATATCTTGCCTAATGAGGTGCCCAGGTACGTCAAATGAGGATAAACCTACAGGGCACTCGACTGTACCCAAATTATATAGTCTAACTTGGGCACTAGTGCACTGTATGACACAACCTGAGCCAGAACCTCCTGACCAACACCCAGGCAGTTGACCGCACACTGAGCATATCAGATGCACCATCGCCTTAGATTGTCATCTCTTCCCAACTGCGATTTTTCAGGCTTCAGAACCTAGACCTTATCTCCAACCACTGCCCAGGGTTGAAAATGATGCAGAAATCAAAACACCTTCCCCATGGCAAGAGACCTTGTGATTGGCATGTTGTCCAAGGTCCAGTGTAGTTGAAACCAGTGTGGCCCATGAGGCCCCGCCCATGCTCGCGTGCCACGTTGTTCACAAACACACACTGTGACCCTCAGCCTGAGCCCAGGCCTCAAGTAAGGCCTCTCAGTGGCTGGATGAAGAGACAGCTTATTGTGCCTGCCATGCCCCTAGGCCCCAATTTTTAACCATAGTTTGGGTTTTCCCTTCACTCTTCCCCAGGGCTCTGCTTTGGAATTCCTCTTTTGTTCAGACACCTGAGGTAATAAACCTGAAAGGAGAAATCCCATCCCACAGATTGACGAAAAACAATTGGGATCGGGCCAAATCCACAGAGAGGAAGATTCGTCCATGGCCCATGAGTCCTCCCCCATTCCACGGCCATCGTTGATATAAAATCCAAATGCAAAAGCCTGAGCAAGTGCCTCAGAATCGCTCTTTCTTCATATCCTGAAGATTTCTTCTCATGATTTGTAGATTGGGCCTGCCATACCTACATCCCCAAACCTAAGCTGAGTTTGTGTTTTCAGACTTCTGTCCTCAAAGTCCTGGGCCACACTCCCTCATGCTGGGGCCTCTGAAGCCACACATTAGGACAGTGCCTACCCAATCCATGGGAATTCTGCCCATTCCATTGTCCAAAATCGTACAAATTAGGAGAACTCTCCAAAGTCCCTGAGGCCAAACCAATAGTGTAGGTCTCCGGGGACAAACAAGGGCGGTAAGACACCAGGTGAGCATCTACCTCCACTCATTCCATAGATGAATATCCCCAGACAAGAAGAATGAACAAGACAGGACCCTAGGCCATAATCGAATACATTGCATTGGTTTACAGGCATGTCTCTTCAAAAGTCTGGATTCCAATACCAGCATAATGGGTTTCCTGAGGCACCCATCAGAACAAATCTCCTCTCCACAAGGAAACTTGTGCATGGGATCTATGTCAAAAGCTTAGGAGAATACTTCAGGGTCCCAGTGCCACCGCCCCATTTCAAGGCCCTCATGGACACAAACACACATTAGGGCCCATCCTCAGGAAAGTCCATTTCAACTCAGCCACCCCGGTTGCTCCCGCAGAGGGATCCGATCTCAACTGTATTGTGGCTAGTAGACAATTGGATTGCAAGGCGGGCTTCCCTGACATCCATCCTCCAAGGGTGCTCTGGAGTCATTCCATATGGGATGTCCTGGAGCTGCCCAACTGGTCTCAATTGTCCCGCAGAAGGAATCCTTGAAGGGGGCATCACACAACTCCCAACGTGGGAAAAGCTCCATGGCTTTGAGATTCCGCTCCTTTCATGAAGGGGCAGTCATGCACAGAAACTACAACCTGAGCCAACGTCTGATCCTCGCCGTGACTTCAGATGCTTGAGATATGGTTTCCGATCTGCAGGGGGTACCAGCCGTGCCCTCGGCCTGAAGCCCAAGTCTATCTTGTGTTCTCAGACTTCTGTCCTCAAACTCCTGGCCCGGAAGTCCTCCATTTTGGCAATTCCGGACCCACAAGGCAGCACTCTGCCTGCCCTCTAGAAAAAATATCTTGCCTAATGAGGTGCCCAGGCACCTCAAATGAGGATAAACCTACAGGGAACTCGACTGTACCCAAATTATATAGTCTAACTTGGGCACTAGTGCACTGTCTGACACAACCTCAGCCAGAACCCCCTGACCAACACCCAGGCAGCTGACCGCACACTGAGCATATCAGACGCGCCATCGCTTTAGGTCGTCATCTCTTCCCAATTGCGATTTTTCAGGCTTCAGAACTTATACCTTATGTCCAATCACTGCTCACGATTGAAAAGGGTGCAGAAATCAGAACACCTTCCCCATGGCAAGAGACCTTGTGATTGGCATGTTGTCCAAGGTCCAGTGTAGTTGAAACCAGTTTGGCCCATGAGGCCCCACCCATGCTCGCGGGCCTCTATTGTCACAAACACACATTTGACCCTCAGCCTGAGCCCAGTCTCAAGTAAGGCCGCTCAGTGACTGGATGAAGAGACAGCTTATTGGGCCTGCCAAGCCCCTAGGTCCCAATTTTTAACAATAGTTTGGGTTGTCCCTTCACTCTTCCCCAGGGCTCTGCTTTGGAATTCCTCTTTTGTTCGGACACCTGAGGTAATAAACCTGAAAGGAGACCTCCCATCCCACAGATTGACGAAAAAAATTGGGACCGCCCCAATCCACAGAAAGGAAGATTCGTCCATGGCCCATGATGCCTCCCCACATTCCACGGCCATCGTTGATATAAAATCCAGAGATAAAAGCCTGAGCAAGTGCCTCAGACTCGCTCTTTCTTCATATCCTGAAGAGTTCTGCTCATGGTGTGTAGATTGGGCCTGCCATACCTACGTCCCCAAACATAAGGTGAGTTTGTGTTTTCAGACTTCTGTCCTCAAAGTCCTGGGCCACACAGCCTCCAGGCTGGGGCCCCTGGAGCCACACATTCGGACTGTGCCTACCCAATCAATAGGAATTCTGACCATATCATTTTCCAAAATCTTACAAATTTGGAGAACTCTCCAAAGTCCCCGAGGCAAAACCAATAGTTTAGGTCTCCTGGGACAAACAAGGTGGTCTGACACCAGGTGAGCATCTACCTCCACTCATTCCATAGACGGATATCCCCAGAGAATAAGATTGAACCAGACAGGATCCTAGGCAATAGTCGGATCCATTGCTTTGGTTTACAGGCATGTCTCCTCAAGAGCCTGGATTCCAAGACCAGCATAAGGGTTTTCCTGAGGCACCCATCAGAACAAATCTCCTCTCCACAAGGAAACTTGTGCATGGGAGCCTTGTCAAAAGCTTAGGAGAATACTTCAGGGTCCCGGTGCCACCGCACCATTCCAAGGCCCTCATGGACACAAACACACATTAGGCCCCATCCTCAGGAAAGTCCATTTCAACTCAGCCACCCCGTTAGCTCTTGCAGAACCATCCGATATCAACTGTATTGTTGCTAGGAGACAATTGGAATGCGTGGCGGGCTTCCCAGGCATCCATCCTCAAACGGTGCTCTGGAGGCATTCCATATGGGATGTCCTGGGGCTGCCTAACAGGTCTTGATTTTACTGCAGAAGGAATCCTTGAAGGGGGCATCACACAACTCCCAACGTGGGAATGGCTCCATGGCCTTGAGATTCCGCTCCTTTCATGAAGGGGCAGTCATGCACAGAAACTACAACCTGAGCCAAAGTCTGATCCTCGCCGTGACTTCAGATGCTTGAGATATTTTTTCCGATCTGCAGGGTATAACTACCGTGCCCTAGGCCTGAAGCCCAAGTCTAGCTTGTTTTCTCAGACTTCTGTCCTCAAACTCTTGGCCCAGAAGTCCTCCATTTTGGCAATTCCGGACCCACAACGCAGCACTCTGCCTGCCCTCTAGAAAAAATATCTTGCCTAATGAGGTGCCCAGGCACCTCAAATGAGGATAAACCTACAGGGCACTCGACTGTACCCAAATTATATAGTCTAACTTGGGCACTAGTGCACTGTCTGACACAACCTGAGCCAGAACCTCCTGACCAACACCCAGGCAACTGACCGCACACTGAGCATATCAGATGCGCCATCGCATTAGATCGTCATCTCTTCCCAAATGCGATTTTTCAGGCTTCAGAACCTAGACCTTATCTCCAAACACTGCTCAAGATTGAAAATGATGCAGAAATCAGAACACTTTCGCATGGCAATAGACCTTGTGATTGGCATGTTGTCCAAGGTCCAGTGTAGTTGTAACCAGGGTGGCCCATGAGGCCCCGCCCATGCTCGAGGGCCACAATTGTCACAAACACACATTTGACCCTCAGCCTGAGCCCAATCCTCAAGTAAGGCCTCTCAGTGGCTGGATGAAGAGACAGCTTATTGGGCCTGCCATGCCGCTAGGCCCCAATTTTTAACCATAGTTTGAGTTGTCCCTTCACTCTTCCCCAGGGCTCTGCTTTGGAATTCCACTTTTGTTCGGACACCTGAGGTAATAAACCTGAACGGAGACCTCCCAACCCACAGATAGACGAAAAATAATTTGGACCGGGCCAAATCCACAGAGAGGAAGATTCGTGCATGGCCCATGAAACCTCCCCACATTCCACGGCCATCGTTGATATAGGCCCAAAAGTTTGGCAATTCCGGACCCACAATGCAGCACTCTGCCTGCCCTCTAGAAAAAAATGATTGCCTCAAGAGCTGGCCAGGCACCTTCAATGAGGATATACCTCCACAGCACTCGACTTTACCCAAATTATATAGTCTAACCTGGGCAATAATGCACTGTCGGACACAACCTGAGCCCGGACCTCCTGACCAGACCGCACACTGAGCACATAAGACCCGTCATGGCCTTAGGTCATCATCTCTTCCTTACCTCAGTTTTCAGGCCTCAGAACCGAGACATTATTTTCAATCACTGCCCAGAGGTGAGTGTGATGCAGAAATCAGAACACCTCCTTACCCATTGTAAGAAACCTTGTGGTTGGCATGTTGTCCAACGTTCAGTGTAGGAGAAACCAGCATTCACCCTGAGGCCCCGCCCATTCTTGAGTGCGACAAGGGCATAAACACGCATTGTGACCCTCAGCATGAGTCCTGTCCTCTAGTAAGTCCTCTCAGTGACTGGACCATCAGATGTCATAATGGGCTTGATATGTCCATAAGCCCCAATTTTTAACCAGATTTCTGATTGTCCAGTCACCCCCCCCCCAGGGCTCTACTCTGGAATCCCTCATTTGGTGGGACACCTGAGGTTAAAAAGAAAACAACATAAAAAAAAAAAAACGGACTTCATCCATCCCATCCCACAGAGTGACCCCATATGCTTTGGACTGGTCCAAACCACCAGGGAGTAAGACTCGTCCATTTCCCATGAAGTCACCCAGAAATTTCACGACCATGAGTGACACGATATCCAGAGACAAAAACTTGAGCAAGAGCCTCACACTCGCCCTTTTCTCAAATCCCGAAAAGTTCTCCTCATGGTCTGTAGATAAGTCCTGCCATACCTATGACCTGAAACATAAGCCAAGTTTGTGCTTTTAGACAACTGTCCAAACAGCCCTGGCCTACACAACCTACAGGCTCAGGCCCCTGGAGCCAAACCTGAGGACTGTACTTGCCCTCTCCAAGGGAACTGTGTGTGCCCATTCCAATGGCCACATCCCTTCTAATAGGATAAACCTCCAAAGTCCTTGATTCATCTCATTAGTGGTGGCTTCCCAGGTCAAACAGGGGCAATGTGAGCCCATCTGAGCACCTACCTGTACTCAGACCCATAGACAGATGTCCCCAGAGGTAAAAAGGAAAGAACAGGCCCCTAGGCACTAATCATATCCATTGCTTTGGTTTCCAGGCATCTCTCCTCAGAGGCCTGGATTTCAATACCAGCATATGGCTGTTCCTTGACTAACCCCTCAGAAAACATCTCATTTACACATGGGAAACTTGCACGTTGGAGCTGTGTCAAAGCATCTGTTTAGGAGAACCCTTCAGGGCCCCAGTGCCACCAGTTCATTCCAAGGTCTCCATAGACACAAAAGCACATTAGAACACATCCATAGGAGAGTCCATTTCAACTCAGCCTCCTCGGTTGCTCCCCCAGACCCAGCAGATCTAACCTTTTTGTGTCTAGGAGACAATTGGAATGCGAGGTGGGCTACCCAGCCATGCATCCTTAAAACCCCGCTCAGAATCATTGGCCTGGAGCCAAACAACAGGTCTCAATTTTCCTGCAGAAAACACTTTGCAGTTTGGAGCTTCTCACAAATCCCATAGTGGGAAAACCCCAATGGCCTCGTGATGCCCCCCCTTCGTGAAGGGGCCATCAGGGACAGAAACACCAACTTGAGCGATCGACTGATCCTCGCCCTGATCAGATGCACGAGATCTCGATTCAGGACTGTAGATTGTGCCATCGCTGATACAAAATCCAGAGACAAAAACCTGAGCAAGCGCCTCAGACACGCACTTTCTTCATATCCTGAAGAGTTCTTCTCATGGTTTGTAGATCGGGCCTGCCATTCCTACGTCCCCAAACCTAAGCTGAGTTTGTGTTTTCAGACTTCTGTCCTCAAAGTCCTGGGCCACACACCCTCCAGGCTGGGGCCCCTGGAGCCACACATTAGGACTGTGCCTACCAATCCATGGGAATCTGCCCATTCCATTGTCCAAAATCGTACAAATTATGAGAAAACTCCAAAGTCCCTGAGACCATCCAAATAGTGTAGGTCGCTCGGAACAAACAAGGGCTGTCTGACACCAGCTGATAATCTACCTCCACTCATACCATACATGGATGTCCCCAGAGGAGAAGATTGAACCAGACAGGACCCTAGGCCATAATAGGATCCATTGCCTTGGTTTACAGGCATGTATCCTCAAAAGCCTGATTCCAATACGAGCATAGGGGTTTTGCTGAGGCACCCATCAGAACTCATCTCGTCTCCACAAGGAAACCTGTGCATGGGAGCCATGTCCAAAGCATAGGAGAGTACTTCAGAGTCCCGGTGCCACCGCCCCATTCCAAGGCCCTCATGGACACAAAAAAACATTAGGACCAATCCTCAGGAGAGTCCATTTCATCTCAGCCACCCCGGTTGCTCCCGCAGAGCCATCAGATCTAAACTGTCTTGTTGCTAGGAGACAATTGGAATGTGAGGCGGGCTTCCCATGCATCCATCCTTGAACGGTGCTCTGGAGTCATTCCATATGGGATGTCCTGGAGCTGTCCAACAGGTCTCAATTGTCCCGCAGAAGGAATCCTTGAAGGGGGCATCCCAAAACTCCCAACGTGGGAAAACCTCAATGGCCTCGAGATTCCGCTCCTTTCATGAAGCGGCCGTCAATGCACGGAATGTCCAACCTGAGCCAACGTCTGATCCTCGCCCTGACTTCAGATGCATGAGTATTGGTTCAGATCTGCAGGGTGAACCTGCCGTGCCCTCGCCCTGAAACCCAAGTCTAGCTTGTCTTCTCAGAATTCCGTCCTCACACTCCTGGCCCCGAAGCCCTCAAGTTTGGCAATTCCGGACCCACAATGCAGCACTCTGCCTGCCCCCTAGAAAAAAATTATTGCATCATGAGCTGCACAGGCACCTTCAATGATGATAAACCTCCACAGCACACGACTTCACACAAATTATATAGTCTAACCTGGGCACTAATGCACTGTCGGACACAACCTGAGCCCGGACCTCCTGACCAACACCCGGAAAGAACAGAGCACACTGAGTACATAAGCCCTGCCATGGCCTTAGGTCATCATCTCTTCACTACCTCAGTTTTCAGGCCTCAGAACCGAGACATTATCTCCAATCACTGCCCAGGGGTGAGTGTGATGCAGAAATCAGAACTCCTCCTTACCCATGGTAAGAAACCTTGTGGTTGGCACGTCGTCCAACGTTCAGTGTAGGAGAAACCAGCATTCACCCTGAGGCCCCGCCCAATCTTGAGTGCGACAAGGGCATAAACACGCATTGTGACCCTAAGCATGAGTCCTGTCCTCTAGTAAGTCCTCTCAGTGACTGGACCATCAGATGTCATAATGGGCTTGATATGTCCCTAGGCCCCAATTTTTAACCAGATTTCTGAATGTCCAGTCACCCCCCCCAAGGGCTCTACTCAGGAATCCCTCATTAGGTGAGACACCTGAGGTTAAAAAGAAAACAACATCAAAAAAAAAAAAAAACGGACCTCTTCCATCCCACAGAGTGACCCAAACGCTTTGGACTGGTCCAAACCACCAGGGAGTAAGACTCGTCCATTTCCAATGAAGTCACCCAGAAATTTCACGACCATGAGTGACACGATATCCAGAGACAAAAACTTGAGCAAGAGCCTCACACTCATCCTTTTCTCAAATCCCGAAAAGTTCTCCTCATGGTCTGTAGATAAGTCCTGCCATACCTATGACCTGAAACATAAGCCAAGTTTGTGTTTTCAGACAACTGTCCAAACAGCCCTGGCCTACACAACCTATAGGCTCAGGCCCCTGGAGCCAAACCTGAGGACTGTACTTGCCCTCTCCAAGGGAACTGTGTGTGCCCATTCCAATGGCCACATCCCTTCTAATACGATAAACCTCCAAAGTCCCTGATCCATCTCATTAGTGGTGGCTTCCCAGGTAAAACAGGGGCAATCTGAGCCCATCTGAGCACCTACCTGTACTCAGACCCATAGACAGATGTCCCCAGAGGTAAAAAGGAAAGAACAGGCCCCTAGGCACTAATCATATCCATTGCTTTGGTTTCCAGGCATCTCTCCTCAGAGGCCTGGATTTCAAAACCAGCATATGGCTGTTTCTTGACTCACCCATCAGAAAACATCTCATCTACACATGGGAAACTTGCACGTTGGAGCTGTGTCAAAGCATCTGTTTAGGAGAACATTTCAGGGCCCCAGTGCCACCGCTTCATTCCAAGGTCTCCATCGACACAAAAGCACATTAGGACCCATCCATAGAAGAGTCCATTTCAACTCAGCCTCCTCGGTTGCTCCCCCAGATCCAGCAGATCTAACCTGTCTTGTGTCTAGGAGACAATTGGAATGCGAGGTGGGCTACCCAGCCATGCATCCTTAGAACCCTGCTCAGAATCATTGGCCTGGAGCCAAACAGCAGGTATCAATTGTCCTGCAGAAGACACTTTGCAGTTTGGAGCTTCTCACAAATCCCAACGTGGGAAAACCCCCATGGCCTCGTGATGCCCCCCCTTTGTGAAGGGGCCATGAGGGACAGAAACACCAACTTGAGCGATCGTCTGATCCTCGCCCTGACTTCAGATGCACGAGATCTCGATTCAGGTCTGTAGATTGTGCCATCGCTGATACAAAATCCAGAGACAAAAACCTGAGCCAGCGCCTCAGACTCACACTTTCTTCATATCCTGAAGATTTCTTCTCATGGTTTGTAGATCGGTCCTGCCATACCTACGTCCCCATACCTAAGCTGAGTTTGTGTTTTCAGAATTCTGTCCTCAAAGTCCAGGGCCGCACACCCTCCAGGCTGCGGCCCCTGGAGCCACACATTACGACTGTGCCTACCAATCCATGAGAATTCTGCCCATTCCATTGTCCAAAATCGTACAAATTAGGAGAAACCTCCAAAGTCCCTGAGGCCATCCCAATAGTGTAGGTCGCCCGGAACAAACAAGGGCTGTCTGACACCAGCTGATAATCTACCTCCACTCATACCATAAATGGATGTCCCCAGAGGAGAAGAT
The DNA here is from genome assembly GCF_964662115.1 of Mustela nivalis. NCBI lineage: Eukaryota > Metazoa > Chordata > Mammalia > Carnivora > Mustelidae > Mustela > Mustela nivalis. The sequence goes on along the minus strand of NW_028136459.1, from coordinate 384,925 downwards.
TGAACCAGACAGGACCCTAGGCCATAATAGGATCCATTGCCTTGGTTTACAGGCATGTCTCCTCAAAAGCCTGATTCCAATACGAGCATAGGGGTTTTGCTGAGGCACTCAGCAGAACTCATCTCGTCTCCACATGGAATCCTGTGCATGGGAGCCATGTCCAAAGCATAGAAGAGTACTTCAGGGTCCCGGTGCCACCGCCCCATTCCAAGGCCCTCATGACACAAAAACACATTAGGACCCATCCTCAAGAAAGTCCATTTCAACTCAAACACCCCGGTTGCTCCCGCAGAGCCATCAGATCTAAACTGTCTTGTTGCTAGGAGACAATTGGAATGCGAAGCTGGCTTCCAGGCATCCATCCTCGAACGGTGCTCTGGAGTCATTCCATATGGGATGTCCTGGAGCTGTCCAACAGGTCTCAATTGTCTCGCAGAAGGAATCCTTGAAGGGGGCATCCCACAACTCCCAACGTGGGAAAACCTCAATGGCCTCGAGATTCCACTCCTTTCATGAAACGGCCATCATGCACAGAAACTCCAACCTGAGCCAACGTCTGATCCTCCCCCTGATTCAGATGCATGAGTATTGGTTCAGATCTGCAGGGGTACCTGCCGTGCCCTCGCCCTGAATCCCAAGTCTAGCTTGTCTTTTCAGACTTCCGTCCTCACACTCCAAGCCCCGAAGCCCTCATGTTTGGCAATTCCGGACCCACAATGCAGCACTCTGCCTGCCCTCTAGAAAAAAATTATTGCCTCATGAGCTGCCCAGGCACCTTCAATGAGGATAAACCTCCACAGCACTGGACTTTACCCTAAGTATATATTCTAACCTGGGCCTTAATGCACTGTCGGACACAACCTAAGCCCGGACCTCCCGACCAACACCCGGAAAGCAGACCGCACACTGAGCACATAAGACCCGCCATGGCCATAGGTCATCATCTCTTCCCTACCTCAGTTTTCAGGCCTCAGAACCGAGACATTATCTCCAATAACTGTCCAGGGGTGAGTGTGATGCAGAAATCAGAACACCTCCTTACACACGGTAAGAAACCTTGTGGTTGGCACGTCGTCCAACGTTCAGTGTAGGAGAAACCAGCATTCACCCTGAGGCCCCGCCCATTCTTGAGTGGGACAAGGGCTTAAACACGCATTGTAAGCCTCAGCATGAGTCCTGTCCTCTAGTAAGTCCTCTCAGTGACTGGACCATTAGATGTCATAATGGGCTTGATATGTCCCTAGGCGCCAATTTTTAACCAGATTTCTGAATGTCCAGTCACCCCCCCCCCAGGGCTCTACTCAGGAATCCGTCATTAGGTGAGACACCTGAGGTTAAAAAGAAAACAACATCAAAAAAAAAAAAAACGGGCTTCTTCCATCCCACAGAGTGACCCCAAACGCTTTGGACTGGTCCAAACCACCAGGGAGTAAGACTCGTCCATTTCCCATGAAGTCACCCAGAAATTTCACGACCATGAGTGACACGATATCCAGAGACAAAAACTTGAGCAAGAGCCTCACACTCGCCCTTTTCTCAAATCCCGAAAAGTTCTCCTCATGGTCTGTAGTTTAAGTCCTGCCATACCTATGACCTGAAACATAAGCCAAGTTTGTTGTTTCAGACAACTGTCCAAACAGCCCTGGCTTACACAACCTACAGGCTCAGGCCCCTGGAGCCAAACCTGAGGACTGTACTTGCCCTCTCCAAGGGAATTGTGTGTGCCCATTCCAATGGCCACATCCCTTCTAATAGGATAAATCTCCAAAGTCCCTGATCCATCTCAATAGTGGTGGCTTCCCAAGTAAAACAGGGGCAATCTGAGCCCATCTGAGCACCTACCTGTACTCACACCAATAGACAGATGTCCCCAGAGGTAAAAAGGAAAGAACAGGCCCCTAGGCACTAATCATATCCATTGCTTTGGTTTCCAGGCATCTCTCCTCAGAGGCCTGGATTTCAAAACCAGCATATAGCTCTTTCTTGAGTCACCCATCAGAAAACATCTCATCTACCCTTGGGAAACTTGCACGTTGGAGCTGTGTCAAAGCCTCTGTTTAGAAGAACCCTTCAGGGCCCCAGTGCCCCCGCTTCATTCCAAGGTCTCCATAGACACAAAAGCACATTAGACCCATCCAAAGGAGAGTCCATTTCAACTCAGCCTCCTCGGATGCTCCCCCGATCCAGCAGATAACCTGTCTTGTTCCTAAGAGACAATAGGAATGCGAGGTGGGCTACCCAGCCATGCATCCTTAGAACCCTGCTCAGAATCATTGGCCTGGAGGGAAAAAAAAGGACTCAAATGTCCTCAGAAGACACTTTGCAGTTTGGAGCTTCTCACAACTCCCATCGTGGGAAAACCCCCATGGCCTCGTGATGCCGCCCCTTCGTGAAGGGGCCATCAGGGACAGAAACACAAACTTCAGCGATCGTCTGATCCTCGCCCTGACTTCAGATGCACGAGATCTCGATTCACGTCTGTAGATTGTGCCATCGCTGATACAAAATCCAGAGACAAAAACCTGAGCAAGCGCCTCAGACTCGCACTTTCTTCATATCCTGAAGAGTTCTTCTCAAGGTTTGTAGCTCAGGCCTGCCATACCTACCTCCCCAAACCTAAGCTGAGTTTGTGTTTTCAGACTTCTGTCCTCAAAGTCCTGGGCCACACACCCTCCAGGCTGGGGCCCCTGGAGCCACACATTAGGACTGTACCTAACAATCCATGGGAATTCTGCCCATTCCATTGTCCAAAATCGTACAAATTAAGAGAAACCTCCAAAGTCCCTGAGGCCATCCCAATAGTGTAGGTCGCCCGGAACAAACAAGGGCTGTCTGACACCAGCTGATAATCGACCTCCACTCATACCATAAATGGATGTGCCCAAGGAAATGATTGAACCAGACAGGACCCTAGGCCATAATAGGATCCATTGCCTTGTTTTACAGACATGTCTCCTCAAAAGCCTGATTCCAATACGAGCATAGGGGTTTTGCTGAGGCACCCAGCAGAACTCATCTCGTCTCCACAAGGAAACCTATGCATGGGAGCCATGTCCAAAGCATAGGAGAGTACTTCAGAGTCCCGGTGCCACCGCCCATTCCAAGGCCCTCATGGACACAAAAACACATTACTACCGATCCTCAGGAAAGTCCATTTCAACTCAGCCACCCCCGATGCTCCCGCAGAGCCGTCAGATCTAAACTGTCTTGTTACTAGGAGACAATTGGAATGCGAGGCGGGCTTCCCAGGCATCCATCCTCGAACGGTGCTCTGGAGTCATTCCATATGGGATGTCCTGGAGCTGTCCAAAAGGTCTCAGTTGTCCCGCAGAAGGAATCCTTGAAGGGGGCATCCCACAACTCCCAACGTGGGAAAACTTCAGTGGCCTCGAGATTCCGCTCGCCTTCATGAAGCGGCCGTCATGCACGGAAACTCCAACCTGAGCCAACGTCTGATCCTCGCCCTGACTTCAGACGCATGTGTATTGGTTCAGTTCTGCAGGGGGTACCTGCCGTGCCCTCGCCCTGAAACCCAAGTCTAGCTTGTCTTCTCAGACTTCCGTCCTCACACTCCTGGCCCCGAAGCCCTCATGTTTGGCAATTCCGGACCCACAATGCAGCACTCTGCCTGCCCTCTAGAAAAAAATTATTGCCTCATGAGCTACCCAGGCACCTTCAATGAGGATAAACCTCCACAGCACTGGACTTTACCCTAAGTATATATTCTAACCTGGGCCTTAATGCACTGTCGGACACAACCTAAGCCCGGACCTCCCGACCAACACCCGGAAAGCAGACCGCACACTGAGCACATAAGCCCTGCCATGGCCTTAGGTCATCATCTCTTCCCTACCTCAGTTTTCAGGCCTCAGAACCGAGACATTATCTCCAATAACTGTCCAGGGGTGAGTGTGATGCAGAAATCAGAACACCTCCTTACACACGGTAAGAAACCTTGTGGTTGGCACGTCGTCCAACGTTCAGTGTAGGAGAAACCAGCATTCACCCTGAGGCCCCGCCCATTCTTGAGTGGGACAAGGGCTTAAACACGCATTGTAAGCCTCAGCATGAGTCCTGTCCTCTAGTAAGTCCTCTCAGTGACTGGACCATTAGATGTCATAATGGGCTTGATATGTCCCTAGGCGCCAATTTTTAACCAGATTTCTGAATGTCCAGTCACCCCCCCCCCCAGGGCTCTACTCAGGAATCCGTCATTAGGTGAGACACCTGAGGTTAAAAAGAAAACAACATCAAAAAAAAAAAAAACGGACTTCTTCCATCCCACAGAGTGACCCCAAACGCTTTGGACTGGTCCAAACCACCAGGGAGTAAGACTCGTCCATTTCCCATGAAGTCACCCAGAAATTTCACGACCATGAGTGACACGATATCCAGAGACAAAAACTTGAGCAAGAGCCTCACACTCGCCCTTTTCTCAAATCCCGAAAAGTTCTCCTCATGGTCTGTAGTTTAAGTCCTGCCATACCTATGACCTGAAACATAAGCCAAGTTTGTTGTTTCAGACAACTGTCCAAACAGCCCTGGCCTACACAACCTACAGGCTCAGGCCACTGGAGCCAAACCTGAGGACTGTAATGGCCCTCTCCAAGGGAATTGTGTGTGCCCATTCCAATGGCCACATCCCTTCTAATAGGATAAATCTCCAAAGTCCCTGATCCATCTCAATAGTGGTGGCTTCCCAAGTAAAACAGGGGCAATCTGAGCCCATCTGAGCACCTACCTGTACTCACACCAATAGACAGATGTCCCCAGAGGTAAAAAGGAAAGAACAGGCCCCTAGGCACTAATCATATCCATTGCTTTGGTTTCCAGGTATCTCTCCTCAGAGGCCTGGATTTCAAAACCAGCATATAGCTCTTTCTTGAGTCACCCATCAGAAAACATCTCATCTACCCTTGGGAAACTTGCACGTTGGAGCTGTGTCAAAGCCTCTGTTTAGAAGAACCCTTCAGGGCCCCAAGCCCCCGCTTCATTCCAAGGTCTCCATAGACACAAAAGCACATTAGGACCCATCCAAAGGAGAGTCCATTTCAACTCAGCCTCCTCGGTTGCTCCCCCGATCCAGCAGATAACCTGTCTTGTTTCTAGGAGACAATAGGAATGCGAGGTGGGCTACCCAGCCATGCATCCTTAGAACCCTGCTCAGAATCATTGGCCTGGAGGAAAAAAAAGGACTCAAATGTCCTCAGAAGACACTTTGCAGTTTGGAGCTTCTCACAACTCCCATCGTGGGAAAACCCCCATGGCCTCGTGATGCCGCCCCTTCGTGAAGGGGCCATCAGGGACAGAAACACAAACTTCAGCGATCGTCTGATCGTCGCCCTGACTTCAGATGCACGAGATCTCGATTCACGTCTGTAGATTGTGCCGTCGCTGATACAAAATCCAGAGACAAAAACCTGAGCAAGCGCCTCAGACTCGCACTTTCTTCATATCCTGAAGAGTTCTTCTCAAGGTTTGTAGCTCAGGCCTGCCATACCTACGTCCCCAAGCCTAAGCTGAGTTTGTGTTTTCAGACTTCTGTCCTCAAAGTCCTGGGCCACACACCCTCCAGGATGGGGCCCCTGGAGCCACACATTAGGACTGTGCCTAACAATCCATGGGAATTCTGCCCATTCCATTGTCCAAAATCGTACAAATTAGGAGAAACCTCCAAAGTCACTGAGGCCATCCCAATAGTGTAGGTCGCCCGGAACAAACAAGGGCTGTCTGACACCAGCTGATAATCGACCTCCACTCATACCATAAATGGATGTCCCCAAGGAAATGATTGAACCAGGCAGGACCCTAGGCCATAATAGGATCCATTGCCTTGTTTTACAGACATGTCTCCTCAAAAGCCTGATTCCAATACGAGCATAGGGGTTTTGCTGAGGCACCCAGCAGAACTCATCTCGTCTCCACAAGGAAGCCTATGCATGGGAGCCATGTCCAAAGCATAGGAGAGTACTTCATGGTCCCGGTGCCACCGCCCCATTCCAAGGCCCTCATGGACACAAAAACACATTACGACCGATCCTCAGGAAAGTCCATTTCAACTCAGCCACCCCCGATGCTCCCGCAGAGCCGTCAGATCTAAACTGTCTTGTTACTTGGAGACAATTGGAATGCGAGGTGGGCTTCCCAGGCATCCATCCTCGAACGGTGCTCTGGAGTCATTCCATATGGGATGTCCTGGAGCTGTCCAAAAGGTCTCAATTGTCCCGCAGAAGGAATCCTTGAAGGGGGCATCCCACAACTCCCAACGTGGGAAAACTTCAGTGGACTCGAGATTCCGCTCCATTCATGAAGCGGCCGTCATGCACGGAAACTCCAACCTGAGCCAACGTCTGATCCTCGCCCTGACTTCAGACGCATGTGTATTGGTTCAGTTCTGCAGGGGGTACCTGCCGTGCCCTCGCCCTGAAACCCAAGTCTAGCTTGTCTTCTCAGACTTCCGTCCTCACACTCCTGGCCCCGAAGCCCTCATGTTTGGCAATTCCGGACCCACAATGCAGCACTCTGCCTGCCCTCTAGAAAAAAATTATTGCCTCATGAGCTGCCCAGGCACCATAAATGAGGATAAACCTCCACAGCACTGGACTTTACCCTAAGTATATATTCTAACCTGGGCCTTAATGCACTGTCGGACACAACCTAAGCCCGGACCTCCCGACCAACACCTGGAAAGCAGACCGCACACTGAGCATATAAGACCCGCCATGGCCTTAGGTCATCATCTCTTCCCTACCTCAGTTTTCAGGCCTCAGAACCGAGACATTATCTCCAATAACTGTCCAGGGGTGAGTGTGATGCAGAAATCAGAACACCTCCTTACACACGGTAAGAAACCTTGTGGTTGGCACGTCGTCCAACGTTCAGTGTAAGAGAAACCAGCATTCACCCTGAGGCCCCGCCCATTCTTGAGTGGGACAAGGGCTTAAACACGCATTGTAAGCCTCAGCATGAGTCCTGTCCTCTAGTAAGTCCTCTCAGTGACTGGACCATTAGATGTCATAATGGGCTTGATATGTCCCTAGGCCACAATTTTTAACCAGATTTCTGATTGTCCAGTCACCCACCACCCCCAGGGCTCTACTCTGGAATCCCTCATTTGGGGGGACACCTGAGGTTAAAAAGAAAACAACATCAAAAAAAAACAACGGACTTCTTCCATCCCACAGAGTGACCCCAAACGCTTTGGACTGGTCCAAACCACCAGGGAGTAAGACTCGTCCATTTCCAATGAAGTCACCCAGAAATTTCACAACCATGAGTGACACGATATCCAGAGACAAAAACTTGAGCAAGAGCCTCACACTCGCCCTTTTCTCAAATCCCGAAAAGTTCTCCTCATGGTCTGTAGATAAGTCCTGCCATACCTATGACCTGAAAAATAAGCCAAGTTTGTATTTTCAGACAACTGTCCAAACAGCCCTGGACTTCACAACCTACAGCTCAGGCCCTTGGAGCCAAACCTGAAAAATATACTTGCCCTCTCCAAGGGAATTGTGTGTGCCCATTCCAATGGCCACATCCCTTCTAATACGATAAATCTCCAAAGTCCCTGATCCATCTCATTAGTGGTGGCTTCCCAGGTAAAACAGGGGCAATCTGAGCCCATCTGAGCTCCTACCTGTACTCAGACCCACAGACAGATGTCCCCAGAGGTAAAAAGGAAAGAACAGGCACCTAGGCACTAATCATATACATTGCTTTGGTTTCCAGGCATCTCTCCTCAGAGGCCTGGATTTCAAAACCAGCATATGGCTGTTTCTTGACTCACCCATCAGAAAACATCTCATCTACACATGGGAAACTTGTACGTTGAAGCTGTGTCAAAGCCTCTGTTTAGGAGAACCCTTCAGGGCCCCAGTGCCACCGCTTCATTCCAAGGTCTCCATCGACACAAAAGCACATTAGGACCCATCCATAGGAGAGTCCATTTCAACTCAGACTCCTCGGTTGCTCCCCCAGATCCAGCAGATTTAACCTGTCTTGTTTCTAGGAGACAATTGGAATGTGAGGTGGGCTGCCCAGCCATGCATCCTTAGAACCCTGCTCAGAATCATTGGCCTGGAGCCAAACAACAGGTCTCAATTGTCCTGCAGAAGACACTTTGAAGATTGGAGCTTCTCACAAATCCTATCGTGGGAAAACACCCATGGCCTCGTGATGCCGCCCCTTTGTGAAGGGGCCATCAAGGACAGAAACACCAACTTGAGCGATCGTCTGATCCTCGCCCTGATTTCAGATGCACGAGATCTCGATTCAGGTCTGTAGATTGTTCCATCGCTGATACAAAATCCAGAGACAAAAACCTGAGCAAGCGCCTCAGACTCGCACTTTCTTCATATCCTGAAGAGTTCTTCTCATGGTTTGTAGATCGGGCCTGCCATACCTACGTCCCCATACCTAAGCTGAGTTTGTGTTTTCAGACTTCTGTCCTCAAAGTCCAGGGTCACACACCCTCCAGGCTGCGGCCCCTGGAGCCACACATTAGGACTGTGCCTACCATCCATGGGAATTCTGCCCATTCCATTGTCCAATATCGTACAAATTAGGAGAAACCTCCAAAGACCCTGAGGCCATCCCAATGTTGTAGGTCGCCCGGAACAAACAAGGACTGTCTGACACCAGCTGATAATCTACCTCCACTCATACCATAAATGGATGTCACCAAGGAGAAGATTGAACCAGACAGGACCCTAGACCATAATAGGATCCATTGCCTTGTTTTAAAGGCATGTCTCCTCAAAAGCCTGATTCCAATACGAGCATAGGGGTTTTGCTGAGGCACCCAGCAGAACTCATCTCGTCTCCACAAGGAAACCTATGCATGGGAGCCATGTCCAAAGCATAGGAGAGTAGTTCAGGGTCCCAGAGCCACCGCCCCATTCCAAGGCCCTCATGGACACAAAAACACATTAGGACCCATCATCAGGAAAGTCCATATCAACTCCACCACTTCGGTTGCTCCCGCAGAGGGATCAGATCTAAACTGTCTTGTTGCTAGGAGACAATTGGAATGCGAGGCGGGCTTCCCAGGAATCCATCCTCGAACTGTGCTCTGGAGTCATTCCATATGGGATGTCCTGGAGCTGTCCAACAGGTCTCAATTGTCGCGCAGAAGGAATCCTTGAAGGGGGCATCCCACAACTCCCAACGTGGGAAAAACTCAATGGCCTCGAGATTCCGCTCCCTTCATGAAGCGGCCTTCATGCACGGAAACTCCAACCTGAGCCAACGTCTGATCCTCGCCCTGACTTCAGATGCATGCGTATTGTTTCAGATCTGCAGGGGGTACCTGCCGTGCCCTCGCCCTGAAACCCAAGTCTAGCTTGTCTTCTCAGACTTCCGTCCTCACACTCCTGGCACGGAAGACCTCAAGTTTGGCAATTCCGGACCGACAATGCAGCACTCTGCCTGCCCTCTTGAAAAAAATTATTGCCTCATGAGCTGCCCAGGCACCTTCAATGAGGATAAACCTCCACAGCACTCGACTTCACCCAAATTATATAGTCTAACCTGGGCACTAATGCACTGTCGGACACTACCTGAACCCGGACCTCCTGACCAACACCCGGAAAACAGACCGCACACTGAGCACATAAGACCCGCCATGGCCTTAGGTCATCATCTCTTCCCTACCTCAGTTTTCAGGCCTCAGAACCGATGCCTGCCCAGGGGTGAGTGTGATGCAGAAATCAGAACCCCTCCTTACCATTGTAGGAAACCTTGTGGCACGTCGTCCAACGTTCAGTGTGTAGGAGAGACCAGCATTCACCCTGAGGCCCCGCTCATTCTTGAGTGCGACTAGGGCATAAACACGCATTGTGACCCTCAGCATGAGTCCTGTCCTCTAGTAAGTCCTCTCAGTGACTGGACCATTAGATGTCATAATGGGCTTGATATGTCCCTAAGCCCCAATTTTTAACCAGATTTCTGATTGTCCAGTCACCCCCCCCCCCAGGGCTCTACTCTGGAATCCCTCATTTGGTGAGACACCTGAGGTTAAAGAGAAAACAACATAAAAAAAAAAAAACGGACTTATTCCATCCCACAGTGTGACCCCAAACGCTTTGGACTGGTCCAAACCACCAGGGAGTAAGACTCGTCCATTTGCCATGAATTCACCCAGAAATTTCACGACCATGAGTGACACGATATCCAGAGACAAAAACTTGAGCAAGAGCCTCACATTCGCGATTCTCTCAAATCCCGAAAAGTTCTCCTCATGGTCTGTAGATAAGTCCTGCCATACCTATGACCTGAAACATAAGCCAAGTTTGTGTTTTCAGACAACTGTCCAAACAGCCCTGGCCTACACAACCTACAGTCTCAGGCCCCTGGAGCCAAACCTGAGGACTGTACTTGCCCACTCCAAGGGAATTGTGTGTGCCCATTCCAATGGCCACATCCCTTCTAAGAGGATAAACCTCCAAAGTCCCTGATCGATCTCATTAGTGGTGGCTTCCCAGGTAAAACAAGGGGCAATCTGAGCCCATCTGAGTACCTACCTGCACTCAGACCCATAGACAGATGTCCCCAGAGGTAAAAAGGAAAGAACAGGCCCCTAGGCACTAATCATATCCATTGCTTTGGTTTCCAGGCATCTCTCCTCAGAGGCCTGGATTTCAAAACCAGCATATGGCTGTTTCTTGACTCACCCATCAGAAAACATCTCATCTACATTGGGAAACTTGCACGTTGGAGCTGTATCAAAGCCTCTGTTTAGGAGAACCCTTCAGGGCCCCAGTGCCACCGCTTCATTCCAAGGTCTCCATCGACACAAAAGCACATTAGGACCCATCCATAGGAGAGTCCATTTCAACTCAGCCTCCTCGATTGCTCCCCCAGATCCAGCAGATCTAACGTGTCTTGTTTCTAGGAGACAATTGGAATGCGAGGTGGGCTACCCAGCCATGCATCCTTAGAACCCTGCTCAGAATCATTGGCCTAGAGCCAAACAACAGGTCTCAATTGTCCTTCAGAAGACACTTTGCAGTTTGGAGTTTCTCACAAATTTCATCGTGGGAAAACCCCCATGGCCTCGTGATGCCGCCCCTTCGTGAAGGGGCCATCAGGGACAGAAACACCAACTTGAGCGATCGTCTGATCCTCGCCCTGACTTTAGATGCACAAGATCTCGATTCAGTTTTGTAGATTGTGCCATCGCTGATACAAAATCCAGAGACAAAACCTGCGCAAGTGCCTCAGACTCGCACTTTCTTCATATCCTGAAGAGTTCTTCTCATGGTTTGTAGATCGGGCCTGCCATACCTACGTCCCCATACCTAAGCTGAGTTTGTGTTTTCCGACTTCTGTCCTCAAAGTCCAGGGCCACAAACCCTCCAGACTGAGGCCCCTGGAGCCACACATTAGGACTTTGCCTACCAATCCATGGGAATTCTGCCCATTCCATTGTCCAAAATCGTACAAATTAGGAGAAACCTCCAAATTCCCTGAGGCCATCCCAATAGTGTAGGTCGCCTTGAACAAACAAGGGCTGTCTGACACCAACTGATAATCTACCTCCACTCATATCATAAATGGATGTCCCCAAGGAGAAGATTGAACCAGACAGGACCCTAGGACATAATAGGATCCATTGCCTTGGTTTACAGGCATGTCTCCTCAAAAACCTGATTCCAATACGAGCATTGGGGTTTTGCTGAGGCACCCAGCAGAACTCATCTCGTCTCCTCAAGGAAACCTGTGCATGGGAGCCATGTCCAAAGCTTAGGAGAGTACTTCAGGGTCCCGGTGCCACCGCCCCATTCCAAGGCCCTCATGGACACAAAAACACATTAGGACCCATCCTCAGGAAAGTCCATTTCAACTCAGCCACCCCGGTTGCTCCCGCAGAGCCATCAGATCTAAACTGTCTTGTTGCTAGGAGACAATTGGAATGCGATGCGGGCTTCCCAGGCATCCATCTCGAACGGTGCTCTGGAGTCATTCCATATGGGATGTCCTGGAGCTGTCCAACAGGTCTCAATTGTCGCGCAGAAGGAATCCTTGAAGGGGGCATCCCACAACTCCCAACGTGGGAAAAACTCAATGGCCTCGAGATTCCGCTCCATTCATGAAGCGGCCGTCATGCACGGAAACTCCAACCTGAGCCAACGTCTGATCCTCGCCCTGAATTCAGATGCATGAGTATTGGTTCAGATCTGCAGGGGGTACCTGCCGTGCCCTCGCCCTGAAACCCAAGTCTAGCTTGTCTTCTCAACTTCGGTCCTCACATTCCTGGCCCTGAAGCCTTCAAGTTTGGCAATTCCGGACCCACAATGCAGCAATCTGCCTGCCCTCTAGAAAAAAATTATTGCCTCATGAGCTTCCCAGGCACCTTCAATGAGGATAAACCTCCACAGCACTCTACTTCACCCAAATTATATAGTCTAACCTGAGCACTAATGCACTGTCGGACAAAACCTGAGCCCGGACCTCCTGATCAACACCCGGAAAGCAGACCGCACACTGAGCACATAAGACCCACCATGGCCTTAGGTCATCATCTCTTCGCTATCTCAGTTTTCAGGCCTCAGAACCGAGACATTATCTCCAATCACTGCCCAGGGGTGAGTGTGATGCAGAAATCAGAACACCTCCTTACACATGGTAAGAAACCTTGTGGTTGGCACGTCGTGCAACGTTCAGTGTAGGAGAAACCAGCATTCACCTTGAGGCCCCGCCCATTCTTGAGTGTGACAAGGGTATAAACACTCATTTTGACCCTCAGCATGGGTCCTTTCTTCTAGTAAGTCCTCTCAGTGACTGGACCATTAGTTGTCATAATGGGTTTGGTATGACACTAGGCCCCAATTTTTAACCAGATTTCTGATTGTCCAGTCACCCCCGCCTAGGGCTTTACTCTGGAATCCCTCATTTGGTGGGACACCTGAGGTTAAAAACAAAACAACATCAAAAAAAAAAAAAAACGGACTTCTTCCATTCCACAGAGTGACCCCAAACGCTTTGGACTGGGCCAAACCACCAGGGAGTAAGACTCGTCCATTTCCCATGAAGTCACCCAGAAATTTCACGACCATGAGTGACATGATATCCAGAGACAAAAACTTGAGCAAGAGCCTCACACTCGCCCTTTTATCAAATCCCAAAAAGTTCTCCTCATGGTCTGTAGATAAGTCCTGCCATACCTATGACCTGAAACATAAGCCAAGTTTGTGTTTTCAGACAACTGTCCAAACAGCCCTGGCCTACTCAACCTACAGGCTCAGGCCCCTGGAGCCAAACCTGAGGACTGTACTTGCCCTCTCCAAGGGAATTGTGTGTGCCCATTCCAATGGCCACATCCCTTCTAATAGGATAAACCTCCAAAGTCCCTGATCCATCTCATTATTGGTGGCTTCCCAGGTAAAACAGGGGCAATCTGATCCCTTCTGAGCACCTACCTGTACTCAGACCCATAGACAGATGTCCCCAAAGGTAAAAAGGAAAGAACAGGCCCCTAGGCACTAATCATATCCATTGCTTTGGTTTCCAGGCATCTCTCCTCAGAGGCCTGGATTTCAAAACCAGCATATGGCTGTTTCTTGACTCACCCATCAGAAAATATCTCATCTAAACATGGGAAACTTGCACGTTGGAGCTGTGTCAAAGCCTCTGTTTAGGAGAACCCTTCAGGTCCCCAGAGCCACGGCTTCATTCCAAGGTCTCCATAGAAACAAAAGCACATTAGGACCCATCCATAGGGGAGTCCATTTCAACTCACTCTCCTCGGTTGCTCCCCCAGATCCAGCAGATCTAACCTATCTTGTTTCTAGGAGACAATTGGAATGTGAGGTGGGCTACCCAGCCATTCATCCTTAGAACCCTGCTCAGAATCATTGGCCTGGAGCCAAACAACAGGTCTCAATTGTCCTGCAGAAGACACTTTGCAGTTTGGAGCTTCTCACAAATCCCATCGTGGGAAAATCCCCATGACCTCGTGATGCCGCCCCTTCGTGAAGGGCCCATCAGGGACAGAAACACCAACTTGAGCGATCGTCTGATCCTCGCCCTGACTTCAGATGCACCTGATCTCGATTCAGGTCTGTAGATTGTGCCATCGCTGATACAAAATCCAGAGACAAAAACCTGAGCAAACACCGCAGACTCGCACTTTCTTCATATCCTGAAGAGTTCTTCTCATGGTTTGTAGATCGGGCCTGCCATACCTATGTCCCCAAAACTAGGATGAGTTTGTGTTTTCAGACTTCTGTCCTCAAAGTCCTGGGCCACACATCCTCTAGTCTGGGGCCCCTGGAGCCACACATTAGGACTGTGCCTACCAATCCATGGGAATTCTGCCCATTCCATTGTCCAAAATCGAACAAATTAGGAGAAACCTCCAAAGACCCTGAGGCCATCCCAATAGCGTAGGTCGCCCGGAACTAACAAGGGCTGTCTGACACCAGCTGATAATCTACCTCCACTCATACCATAAATGGATGTCCCCAGAGGAGAAGATTGAACCAGACAGGACACTAGGCCATAATAGGATCCATTGCCTTGTTTTACAGGCATGTCTCCTCAAAAGCCTGATTCCAATACGAGCATAAGGGTTTTGCTGAGGCACCCAGCAGAACTCATCTCGTCTCCACAAGGAAACCTATGCATGGAAGCCATGTCCAAAGCATAGGAGAGTACTTCAGGGTCCCGTTGCCACCGCCCCATTCCAGGGCCATCATGGACACAAAAACACATTAGGACCCATCCTCAGGAAAGTCCATTTCAACTCAGCCACCCCGGTTGCTCCGCAGAGCCATCAGATCTAAATTGTCTTGTTGCTAGGAGACAATTGGAATGCGAGGCGGGCTTCCCAGGCATCCGCCTCGAACGGTGCTCTGGAGTCATTCCATATGGGATGTCCTGGAGCTGTCCAACAGGCCTCAATTGTCCCGCAGAAGGTATCCTTGAAGGTGGCATCCCACAACTCCCAACGTGGGAAAATCTCAATGGCCCTGAGATTCCGCTCCCTTCATGAAGCGGCCATCATGCACAGAAACTCCAACCTGAGCCAACGTCTGATCCTCGCCCTGACTTCAGATGCATGAGAATTGGTTCAGATCTGCAGGGGGTACCTGCCGTGCCCTAGCCCTGAAACCAAGTCTAGCTAGTCTTCTCAGACTGCCGTCCTCACACTCCTGGCCCCGAAGCCCTCAAGTTTGGCAATTCCGGACCCACAATGCAACACTCTGCCTGCCCTCTAGAAAAAAATTATTGCCTCATGAGCTGCCCAGGCACCTTCAATGAGGATAAACTTCCACAGCACTCGACTTCACCCAAATTATATAGTCTAACCTGGGAACTAATGCACTGTCGGACACAACCTGAGCCCGGACTTCGCGAGCAACTCCCAGAAAGCAGACCACAAACTGAGCACATAAGACCCGCCAAGGCCGTAGGTCATCATCTCTTCCCTACCTCAGTTTTCAGGCCTCAGAAACGAGACATTATCTCCAATCACTGCCCAGGGGTGAGTGTGATGCAGAAATCAGAACACCTCCTTACTTATGGTAAGAAACCTTGTGTTTGGCACGTCGTCCAACGTTCAGTGTAGAAGAAACCAGCATTCACCCTGAGGCCCCGCCCATTCTTGAGTGCGACAAGGGCATAAACACGCATTGTGACCCTCAGCATGAGTCCTGTCCTCTAGTAAGTCCTCTCAGTGACTGGACCATTAGATGTCATAATGGGCTTGATATGTCCCTAGGTCCAAATTTTTAACCAGATTTCTGATTGTCCAGTCAACCCCCCCCCCAGGGCTCTACTCTGGAATCCCTCATTTTCTGGGACACCTGAGGTTAAAAAGAAAACAACATCAAAAAAAAAAAATAAACGGACTTCTTCTATCCCACAGAGTGACCCCAAACGCTTTGGACTGGGCCAAACCACCAGGGAGTAAGACTCGTCCATTTCCCATGAAGTCACCCAAAAATTTCACGACCATGAGTGACAAGATATCCAGAGACAAAAACTTGAGCAAGAGCCTCACACTCGCCCTTTTCTCAAATCCCGAAATGTTCTCCTCATGGTCTGTATATAAGTCCTACCATACCTATGACCTGAAACATAAGCCAAGTTTGTGTTTTCAGACAACTGTCCAAACAGTCCTGGCCTACACAACCTACAGTCTTAGGCCCCTGGAGCCAAACCTGAGGACTGTACTTGCCCTCTCCAAGGGAATTGTGTGTGCCCATTCCAATGGCCACATTCCTTCTAATAGGATAAACCTCCAAAGTCCCTGATCCATCTCATTAGTGGTAGCTTCCCAGGTAAAACAGGGGCAATCTGAGCCCATCTGAGCACCTACCTGTACCCAGACCCATAGACAGATGTCCCCAGAGGTAAAAAGCAAAGAACAGACCCCTAGTCACTAATCATATCCATTGCTTTGGTTTCCAGGCATCTCTCCTCAGAGGCCTGGATCAAAACCAGCAAAGGCTGTTTCTTGACTCACCCATCAGAAAACATCTCATCTACACATGGCAAACTTGCACGTTGGAGCTGTTTTCAAAGGCTCTGTTTAGGAGAACCCTTCAGGGCCCCAGTGCCACCGCTCTTTCCAAGGTTCCATAGACACAAAAGCACATTAGGACCCATCCACAGGAGAGTCAATTTCAACTCAGCCTCCTCGGTTTCTCCCCTAGATCCAGCAGAACTAACCTGTCTAGTTGCTAGGAGACAATTGGAATGCGAGGTGGGCTACCCAGCCATCCATCCTTAGAACCCTGCTCAGAATCATTGGCTTGGAGCCAACAACAGGTCTCAATTGTCCTGCAGAAGACACTTTGCAGTTTGGAGCTTCTCACAATTCCCATTGTGGGAAAACCGCCATGGCCTCGTGATGCCCCCCTTTATGAAGGGGCTATCAGGGTCAGATACTCCAACCTGTGCGATCGTCTGATCCTCGCCCTGACTTCAGATGCACGAGATCTCTATTCAGTTCTGTAGATTGTGCCTGCCATGTCCTCACCCAGAAACTGAAGCCTAGCTAGTGTTCTCAGACTTCTGTCCTCAGACTACTGACCCAGAAGCCCTCCATTTTGGCAATCCAGAACTACAAAGCAGCACTCTGCCTGCCCTCCAGAAGAAAAACATTGCCCTCTGGGGCTACCAAGTAACCCCAAGTGAGGATCAGCCTGCGCCTACCTTGGCTGTACCCCAAATACATAGGCTGACCAGGGCACTAATGCCGTTTCTGACACTGCCTGAGCCTAGACCTCCTGGCCGCACCAAGACAGCTGGCCGCACACTGAGCACATCGAGCCGCCAAGGCCTTAGGACGTCATCTCTTTCCACCTCGGTTTTCAGGCTTCAGAACCTAGACCTTATCTCTATTCACTGCCCAGACCTGAACCTAATGCAGAAATCAGAATTCCTTCCCCAGGGCAAGAAACCTTGTGGTTGGCATGTTGTCCAATGTTAAGTTTAGTTGAAACCAGTGTGGCCCATGAGGCCCCGCTCATGCTTGCTTTCCAAGCCCCCATACACACAATCCTCACCAGTGTTTGAGTTTACCAGTCGCCCAGCCCGTACCTGGGGCTCTGCTCTGGAATCCCTTTCTTGGAGAGACACATGAGTCAGAAAACACGACTCCACCCTTACCAGAAAATGACCCCAAACTCTTGGGAGCAGGGACAAATCCCCAGAGAGGGATAGTCGTCCATAGTCCCTGAGGCCACCTTTCCAATCCATGGCTATCCCGGACACAACATCCAGAGACAAAAGCCTGAAGGAACGCCTCCCATTCGCCCTTGTTTCAGAGGCCCAGGAGCTCCCTCTCGGGCTGTACATCCGGCCTGCCATACGCTAGGCGCCACTCATGAGCTGAGTTTGTGTTTTCAGACTTTTGTGCCCACAGCCTGGACCCACAAAACCTCCAGGCTAGGGCCTCTGGAGACACAGCGAAAGATTGTGCCTGCCCTCTCCAAGGAAATTGTGCCCAATCCATTGACCACAACCCTACAGGTTAGGGAGAAGCTCCAAGGCCCCTGAGGCCATCAATAGTGTAGGCCACCCTGGACTAAGAAGGGCTCTCTGACACCAGCGGAGCATCTATCTCCACTTAGACTCTCAGACAGTGTCCCCAGAGACAGAAGGTTGAAATGGACAGGCCCCAGGCCCTAATCTGAACTTTAGCTTTGGTTTCCATGTGTCCGTCCTCAGAGGACTGTTTTCGTAGACCAGCACACGGAGCTTTTCTGAGGCACCAAACCAAACCTCTCTTGTCTTCTCATGGGAAGCTTACTTACTGGGGATGTATCAAACCCTTCAGGTAGGAGAGTTCCGCAGGGCCTCAGAACAACCAGCACATTCCAAGGTCTCCATGGACTCAAACGCACATTATGACGCATCCTCAGGAGAGGCCATTTCAACTCAGCCCCCTGGGTAGCGTGCCCCAGAGGCACCAGATCAAACATATCTTGTGGCTAATGGCCAATGGGAATGCGAGGCATGCTGTACAGGGATCCATCCTTCGAACCCTGCTCTACAGTCCTTCCGTATCCTATGTCCTGGAGCCATGCAACAGGACTCGAATGTCCCGCAGAAGGAAACCTTGTGGTTGGGGTAACCTCCAAACTCAGCGTGGGAAAACTTTCTTGGCCTCATGAGGCCCCCGCTTCATGAAGGTGCCATCATGGCCAAAAACTCCAGCCTCAGCCAACGTCTGATCCTCAGCCTGACTTCAGATGCAGGAGATTTTGATTCAGCCTCTGCAGAGTGGGCCTGCTCTGCCCTTCGCTCCATTCCTCACCCTCGCTTGTGTTTTCAGACTTCTGTCCTCACATTCTGGGCCCACAAACCCACCCTCCTGGAAATTCTGGGGCCACAATGAAGCACTCTGCCTGCCTTCCAGGAGAAAAACATTGTCTATGGTGCTGCCCAGAACCCCAAATGAGGACCAAACAGCTTGGCCATCGGCAACACCCCAATTGCATAGGCTACCTTAAACACTGATGCTCTGTCGCAAATTGCCTGAGCCCAGACCTTCCAACAGACACCGACACAGCTGGCTGCACACCCAGCACATTGGCCTAAGCCACTGCCTTAGGCCACCATCCATTCCCAACCTGGGTTTTCAGTCATCGGAACCTGGACCTTATCTCCAATTCCTGCACACGGGGGAACCTGATGCACAAGTCAGAACCCCTCCTTCCCCATGGCAAGAAACCTTGCTGCTGGCAGTGAGTCAAACATTCAATGTAGGAGAAAACGGCATGACCCATGAGGCCACGCCCATGCGTGAGGGCCGCCTTGGGCACAAACACACATGGTGACCCTCAGCATGAGTACCTTATTCAAGTAACGCCTCTCAGTGACTGGACCAAGAGCCCGCATATGTGGCTTGCCATGCCCATAAAAACCCAGGACTAACTAGATGGTGTGTATTCCAGTTGAGGGAAGCCACTGCTGTGCTCTAGAGTCCCTCTCCTGGGGGGTCCCCTGTGGCAGAATACAGTACTCTTTTCTTCCCACAGAATGAACCAAAACACTTGGGAGCTTGGACAATCCCCCGAGAGGAAGGCTCTTCCTCGGCCCCTGAAGCAACCCCTATCCTGAACGGCCACTGTGAACGCAACACCCAGAGACAAATCCTGAGCGAATGCATCCCACTTGCCCTCCTTTGATATCCAGAGGATCTCCCCTCACGGACTGGAGATCAGGCCTGCCATTACCTTGGCCCCTAGCTGAGCCAAGTTTGCTTTTTCAGACATCTGTCCCCACAGCCCTGGCAAACACAGCCTCTAGGCTGGGTCCTCTGGAGCCATACCAAATGACCGTGCCTGCTCTCTCCTGGAAAACTGTGTCCATTCCTTTGGCCACACAACTCCAGAATATGAGAAACCTCAAGGACATCCCACTATTGGGAGCCTCCCTGGACACACAGGGGCATTCGGACACAAGCTGAGCAGCTACCTCCACGAAAGCATGCACACAGATGTCAACAGAGATAGAAGGTTGAGCCGGCCAGGCCCTTAGGCCCTAATCTCAACTCTTGCTTTGGTTTCCAGGTGTCACTCCTCAGAGGCTTTGGTTCGAAGAACAGGATATGGGGCTTTCCTGAGGCACTGAACAGAACTCCTCTCGACTCCACATGGGAAGCTTCCTTGTTGAAGCCGTGTCAAACACCTCAGGTTGGAGAATCCTGCAGAGTCCCTGAGCCACCTCCACATTCCAAGGTCTCCCAGGCCACCAACCCACAGTAGGACTCATCTTCAGGAGAGTCCATTTCAACTCTCCCTTCTGGGTAGCTCACCCAGGAGGCCACAGATTGAGCCGGCCTTGTCCTGACTAAAGAGTGGGAATATGAGGTGGCGTTCCCAGGCATCCATGCTTAGACACCTGCTCTCGAGTCTTTCCATATGGGGCCTCCTGGAACCATCCAATAGGACTCGACATTCGTGCAGAAGGAAACCTTGAGGTTTGGAGTAGTTCACAAATCTCATCGTAGGCAAACCTCCCTGGCCTCATGACGCCCCCACACCCTTCAGGAAGAGGCCATGCTGGACAAAAACTCTAGCCTTAGGCTCGTCTCATAGTTGACATGACCTCAGAGCAGGAGATCTCGATTCAGCCTCTGCAGAGTGGGCCTGCCATGCCTTCGATCCCAAACCTCACGCTAGCTCGTTTTTTCAGACTTCCTTCCTCACACTCCTGGCAAACAAGCCCTCCGGACTAGGAACTCCAGAACCACAACCAGGCCCAGTGTCTACCCAACGGAAGAAAAACGTTTCCTTGTGGGGCTATCCAGAAAACCCAGATGAGGATCAACCTGCTCGGGCCTCAACGGTACCCGAACTGGATAGGCTGCACTGGGCACTCATGCTCTGTCTGACACAGCCTGAAGCCAGACGTCCAGACAGACAAGGAGACAGCTGGCCGCACACCCCGCACTCGGACACGCCATGGTCATATGCCGTCAACTCTTCCTAACCTTGGTTTTCAGATATCTGAACCTAGATATTATATCAATTCTCCATACAGCTGGGTATCGCATGCAAAAAACAGAACTCTTCCTTCCCCATGGCTATAAAGCTTGCTCTTGGCATGGAGTCACACCTTCAGGGTGGGAGAAACCTTCATGGCCCCTGATGCCACGCCCAAACGTGAGTGCTGCTTGGGCACAAATTCAAACAGTGACCCTCAGCATGAGCCCCATGTCAAAGAAAGGCCTGTCAGGGCCTGGACCAAGAGCCCGCATATTGACTTGCCAAGCACCTATGCACCCAATCCTCACCAGTGATTGATTTTACCAGTCGCCCAGCCCATACCTGGGTCTCTGGTCTGGAATCCCTTTCTTGGAGAGACACATGAGCCAGAAAACACGACTCCACCCTTACCAGAAAATGACCCCAAACTCTTGGGAGCTGGGACAAATCCCCAGAGAGAGATACTCATCCACAGTCCCTGAGGCCACCCCTCCTATCCACGGCTATCCCGGACACAACATCCAGAGACAAAAGCCTGAAGGAACGCCTCCCACTCGCCCTTGTTCAGAGGCCCAGGAGCTCCCTCTCGGGCTGTACATCCGGCCTGCCATACCCTAGGCGCCACTCATGAGCTGAGTTTGTATTTTCAGACTTCTGTGTCCACAGCCTGGTCCCACACAACCTACAGGCTAGGACTTCTGGTGCCACAGCGAAAGATTGTGCCTGCCCTCTCCAAGGAAAGTGTACCCAATCCATTGACCACAACCCCACAGGTTAGGGAAAAGCCCCAAGGCCCCTGAGGCCATCAATAGTGTAGGCCACCCTGGACTAAGAGGGGCTCTCTGACACGAGCGGTGCAACTATCTCCACTTAGACTCTCAGATATTGTCCCCAGAGACAGAAGTTTGAAATGGACAGGCCCCCAGGCCCTAATATGAACCTTAGCTTTGGTTTCCATGTGTCCGTCCTCAGAGGACTGTTTTCGTAGACCAGCACTAGGGGCTTTTCTGAGGCACCAAACAAAACCTCTCTTGTCTCCACATGGGGAGCTTTCTTACTGGGGATGTATCAAACCCTTCAGGTAGGAGAGTTCCGCAGGGCCACTGAACAACCAGCACATTACAAGGTCTTCATGGACCCAAACGCACATTATGACCCATCCTCGGGAGAGGCCATTTCAACTCAGCCCACTGGGTAGCGTGCCCCAGAGGCAGGAGATCAAACATATCTTGTCGCTCATGGTCAATGGGAAACCGAGGCATGCTGTACAGGGATCCATCCTTCGAACCCTGCTCTACAGTCCTTCCGTATCCTATGTCCTGGAGCCATGCAACAGGACACGAATATCCCGCAGAAGAAACCTTGTGGTTTGGGGCAACCTCCAAACTCAGCGTGGGAAAACTTCCTTGGCCTCATGAGGCCCCCGCTTCATGAAGGTGCCATCATGGACACATACTCCAGCCTCAGCCAACGTCTGATCCTCAGCCTGACTTCAGATGCAGGAGATTTCGATTCAGCCTCCGCAGAGTGGGCCTGCTCTGCCCTTGGATCCAATCCTCACCCTAGCTGGTGTTTTCAGACTTCCGTCCTCACACTCCTGGCCCACACACCCTCCCTACTGGGAATTCTGGGGCCACAATGAAGCACTCTGCCTGCCTTCCAGGAGAAAAACATTGTCTATGGTGCTGCCCAGAGATCCCAAATGAGGATCAAACTGCTTGGCCCTCGGCAACACCCCAATTGCATAGGCTACCTTAAACACTGATGCTCTGTCGCAAATTGCCTGAGCCCAGACCTTCCAACAGACACCGACACAGCTGGCTGCACACCCAGCACATTGGACCAGCCACTGCCTTAGGCCACCATCCATTCCCAACCTGGGTTTTCAGTCATCGGAACCTGGACCTTATCTCCAATTCCTGCACACGGATGAACCTGATGCACAAGTCAGAACCCCTCCTTCCCCATGGCAAGAAACCTTGCTGCTGGCAGTGAGTCAAACATTCAGTGTAGGAGAAAACGGCATGACCCATGAGGCCACGCCCATGCGTGAGGGCCGCCTTGGGCACAAACACACATGGTGACCCTCAGCATGAGTACCTTATTCAAGTAACGCCTCTCAGTGACTGGACCAAGAGCCCGCATATGTGGCTTGCCATGCCCATAGGCACCCAGGACTAACTAGATGGTGTGTATTCCAGTTGAGGGAGGCCACTGCTGTGCTCTAGAGTCCCTCTCCTGGGGGGTCCCCTGTGGCAGAAAACAGTACTCTTCCCTTCCTACAGATTGAACCGAAACACTTGGGAGCTTGGACAATCCCCCGAGAGGAAGGCTCTTCCTCGGCCCCTGAAGCAACCCCTACCCTGAACGGCCACTGTGAACGCAGCACCCAGAGACAAAAGCCTGAGCGACTGCCTCCCACTTGCCCTCCTTTGATATCCAGAGGATCTCCCCTCACGGACTGGAGACCAGGCCTGCCATTACCTTGGCCTCTAGATGAGCCAAGTTTGCTTTTTCAGACATCTGTCCCCACAGCCCGGGCAAACACAGCCACTAGGCTGGGTCCTCTGGAGCCATACCACAGGACCGTGCCTTCTCTCTACTGGGAAACTCTGTCCATTCCTTTGGCCACACACCTCCAGAATATGAGAAATCTCAAGGCCCCCGAGGACATCCCACTACTGGGAGCCTCTCTGGACACACAGGGGCATTCGGACACAAGCTGAGCAGCTACCTCCACCAAGGCATGCACACAGATGTCAACAGAGATAGAAGGTTGAGCCGGCCAGGCCCTTAGGCCCTAATCTCAACTCTTGCTTTGGTGTCCAGGTGTCACTCCTCAGAGGCTTTGGTTCGAAGAACAGTATATGGGGCTTTCCTGAGGCACTGAACAAAACTCCTCTCGACTCCACATGGGAAGCTTCCTTGTTGGAGCCGTGTCAAACACCTCAGGTTGGAGAATCCTGCAGAGTCCCTGAGCCACCTCCACATTCCAAGGTCTCCCAGGCCACCAACCCACAGTAGGACTCATCTTCAGGAGAGTCCATTTCAACTCTCCCCTCTGGGTAGCTCACCCAGGAGCCCGCAGATTGAGCCTGACTTGTCCTGACTAAAGAGTGGGAATATGAGGTGGCATTCCCAGGCATCCATGCTTAGACACCTGCTCTCGAGTCTTCCCATATGGGACCTCCTGGAACCATCCAATAGGACTCGACAGTCGTGCAGAAGGAAACCTTGAGGTTTGGAGTAGTTCACAAATCCCATCGTAGGCAAACCTCCCTGGCGTCATGGAGCCCCCACACCCTTAAGGAAGAGGCCATGCTGGACAAAAACTGTAGCCTGAGGCACGTCTCATAGTTGACATGACCTCAGTGCAGGAGATCTCGATACAGCCTCTGCAGAGTGGGCCTGCTCTGCCGTCGGTCCCAAACCTCAGGCTAGCTTGTGTTTTCAGACTTCCTTCCTCACACTCCTGGCAAACAAGCCCTCCGGACTAGGAACTCCAGAACCACATCCCAGCCAGTGTCTGCCCAACGGAAGAACAACGTTTCCCTGTGGGGTTCCCCAGAAAACCCAGATGAGGATCAACCTGCTCGGGCCTTGACGTGCCCCGAACTGGATAGGCTGCTCTGGGCACTTAAGTTCCATCTGACACAGCCTGAAGCCACACGTCCAGACAGACAAGGAGACAGCTGGCCGCACACCCAGCACTTCGGTCACGCCATGGTCTTATGCTGTCACCTCTTCCTAACCTTGGTTTTCAGATATCTGAACCTAGACATTATATCAATTCTCCACACAGCTGGGTATCACAAGCACAAAAGAGAACTCCTCCTTCCCCATGGCTGTAAAGCTTGCTCTTGGCATGGAATCACACCTTCAGGGTGAGAGAAACCTTCATGTCCCATGATTCCACGCCCAACCGTGGGTGCAGCAGCACAAATTCACACTGTGACCCTCAGCATGAGCCCCATGTCAAAGAAAGGCCTGTCAGGGCCTGGACCAAGAGCCCACATATGGGGCTTGCCAGGCCGCTATGCACCCAATCCTCACCAGTGTTTGAGTTTTCCAGTCACCCCGCCCGTACCGCGGGATCTGCTCTCGAATCCCTTTCTTGGAGAGACACGTGAGCCAGACAACACGACTCCACCCTTCACACAAAATGACCCCAAACTCTTGGGAGCTGGGACAAATCCCCAGACAGGGATACTCGTCCATAGTCCCTGAGGCCACCCGTCCAATCCACGGCTATCCCAGACACAACATCCAGAGACAAAAGCCTGAAGGAACGCCTCCCACTCGCACTTGTTTCAGAGGCCCAGGAGCTCCCTCTTGGGCTATACATCCGGCCTGCCATACACTAGGCGCCACTCATAAGCTGAGTTTGTGTTTCCAGACATCTGTGCCCACAGCCTGGACTCACACAACCTCCAGGCTAGCCTCCATTCCAAGGCCCTCATGGACACAAACACACATTAGGCCCCATCCTCAAGAAAGTCCATTTCAACTCAGCCACCCCGGTTTCTCCCGCAGAGCCATCAGATCTCAACTGTCTAGTCCCTTCACTCTTCCCCAGGGCTCTGCTTTGGAATTCCTCTTTGTTTGGGGCACCTGAGGTATCAAACCTGAAAGGAGACCTCCCATCCCACAGATTGACGAAAAACCATTGGGACCGGGCCATATCCACAGAGAGGAAGATTCGTCCATGACCCATGAGGCCTCGCCACATTCCACGGTCATCGTTGATACAAAATCCAGAGAACAAAGCCTGAGCAAGCGCCTCAGACTCGCTCTTTCTTCATATCCTGAAGTTTTATTCTCATGGTTTGTAGATTGGGCCTGCCATACCTACGTCCCCAAACCTAAGCTGAGTTTGTGTTTTCAGACTTCTGTCCTCAAATTCCAGGGCCACACACCCTCCAGGATGGGGCCCCTGGAGCCACACATTAGGACTGTGCTTACCCCATGCATGGAAATTCTGCCCATTCCATTGTTCAATATCTACATATTAGGAGAACCCTGGAAAGTCCCCGAGGCCATCCCAAGAGTGTAGGTCTCCCGGGACAAACAAGGGCGGTCTGACACCAGCTGAGAATCTATCTCCACACATGACATAGATGGATGTCCCTAGAGAAGAAGATGGAACCAGACATGACCCTAGGCCATAATCAGATCCAAGCTTTGGTTTACAGGCATGTCTCCTCAAAAGCCTGAATTCCAATACAAGCATAGGGGGTTTCCTGAGGCACCCATCAGAACAAACCTCATCTGCACAAGGAAACTTGAGCATGGGAGCTATGTCAAAAGTTTAGGAGAATACTTCAGGGTCCCGGTGCCACCGCCCCATTCCAAGGTTCCCATGGACACAAACACACTTTAGGAACTTACCTCGGGAAAGTCCATTTCAACTCAGCCTCCCCGGTGTCTCCCGCAGAGCCATCAGATCTCAACTGTCTTGTTGTTAGGAGACAATTGAAATGCGAGGCGATCTTCCCTGGCATCCATCTTAGAACAATGCTCTGGAGTCATTCCATAGGAAATGTCCTGGAGCTGCCCAACAAGTCTCAAATGTCCCGAATAAGGAATCCTTGAAGGGGGCATCCCACTACTCCCAACGTGGGAAAACGTTAAGAGCCTTGAGACTCCGCTTCGTTCAGAAAGGGGCAGTCATGCACAAAAACTCCAACCGGAGACAACGTCTGTTCCTCGCCGTGACTTCATATGCTTGAGATATTGGTTCAGATCTGCATGGGACACCTGCAGTTCCCTCGGCCTGAAGCCCAAGTTTAGGTTGTGTTCTCAGACTTCTGTCCTCACACTCCTATCCCAGAAGCCCTCACGTTTGGCAATTCCGGACCCACAATGCAGCACTCTGCCTGCCCTATAGAAAAAATATCTTGCCTAATGAACTGCCCGGGCACCTCAAATAAGGATCAACCTACACGACACTCGACTGTACCCAAATTATATAGTCTAACCTGGGCACTAATGCACTGTCTGACACAACCTGAGCCCGAACCTCCTGACCAACAACTAGGCACCTGACCGCACACTGAGCACATCAGACCCACCATGGCCTTAGGTCATCATCTCTTCCCAAATGCGGTTTTCTGACTTCCGTACCTAGACCTTATCTCCAACCACT
The DNA here is from genome assembly GCF_964662115.1 of Mustela nivalis. Classification (NCBI taxonomy): domain Eukaryota; kingdom Metazoa; phylum Chordata; class Mammalia; order Carnivora; family Mustelidae; genus Mustela; species Mustela nivalis. The sequence continues at coordinate 357,838 of NW_028136459.1, read as the reverse complement.
GCCCAGGGTTGAAAAGGATGCAGAAATCAGAACTCCTTCCCCATGGCAAGAGACCTTGTGATTGGAATATGGGGCCTTCCATGCCCCTAGGCCCCAAATTTTAACCATAGTTTTGGTTGTCCCCTCACTCTTCCCCAGGGCTCTGCTTTGGAATTCTTCTTTGGTTGGGACCCTGAGGTAACAAACCTGAGAGGAGACCTCCCATCCCACAGATTGAAGAAAAGCAATTGGGACCGTGCCAAATCCCAAGAGAGGAAGTTTCGTCCATGGCCCATGAGACTTCCCCACATTCCACGGCCATCGTTGACACAAAATCCAGAGACCAAAGCCTGAGCAAGCGCCTCAGACTCGCTCTTTCTTCATATCCTGAAGAGTTCTTCTCATGGCTTGTAGATTGGGCCTGCCATACCTACGTCCCCAAACCTAAGCTGATTCTGTGTTTTCCGACTTCTGTCCTCAAAGTCCTGGGCCACACACCCTCAAGGCTGGGGCCCCTGGAGCCACACATTAGGACTGTGCCTACTTCATGCATGGGAATTCTGCCCATTGCATTGTACAAAATTGTACAAATTAGGAGATCCCTCCAAAGTACCCGAGGCCATCCCAATATGTAGGTCTCTTTGGACAACAAGGGCGGTCTGACACCAGCTGAGCATCTACCTCCAATCATACCATAGATGGATGTCCCCAGAGAAGGACATGGAACCAGACAGGACCCTGCCATAATCGGATCCATTGCTTTGGTTTACAGGCATGTCTCCTAAAAATCCTGGATTCCAATACCAGCATAGGGGGTTTCCTGAGGCACCCATCAGAAAACACCTCGTCTCCACGAGGAAACTTGTGCATGGGACCTATGTCAAAATCTTAGGAGAATACTTCAGAGTCCCGGTGCCACTGCCCCATTCCAAGGACCTAATGGACACAACCACACATTAGGCCCCATGCTCAGGAGCTGTCCATTTCAAATCAGCCACCCTGGTTGCTCCCGCAGAGCCATCCGATCTCCACTGTCTTGTAGCTAGGAGACAATTGGAATGCGAGGCGGGCTTCCCTGGCATCCATCCTCAAAGAGTGCTCTGGAGTCATTCCATATGGGATGTTTTGGAGCTGCCCAACAGGTCTCAATTGTCCCGCAGAAGGAATCCTTGAAGGGGGCATCCCACAACTCCCAATGAGGGAAAACCTGCATGGCCTTGAGATTCCTTTCCGTTCATGAAGGGCAGTCATTCACAGAAACTACAACCTGAGTCAACGTCTGATCCTTTCCGTGACTTCAGATGCATGAGATATGGGTTCAGATGTGCAGGGGGTACCTGCCTTGCCCTCGGTGACGCCCAAGTCTAGCTTGTGTTCTCAGACTTCTGTCCTCACACTACTGGCCCAGAAGCGCTCACGTTTGGAATTCCGGACCCACAATGCAGCACTCTGCCTGCCCTCTAGAAAAAATATCTTGCCTAATGAGCTGCCCAGGCACCTCAAATGAGGATCAACCTACCGGGCACTCCACTGTACCCAAATTATATAGTATAACCTGGGCACTAATGCACTGTCTGACACAACCTGAGCCCGAACCTCCTGACCAACAACCAGGCAGCTGACCGCACACTGAGCACATCACACCCACCATGGCCTTAGGTAATCATCTATTCCCAACTGCGGTTTTCAGGCTTCCGAACCTAGACCTTTTCTCCAACCACTGCCTATGGTTGAAAATGATGCAGAAATCAGAACTCCTTCCCCATGGCAAGAGACCTTGTGATTGGCATGTTGTCCAAAGTTCAGTGTAGTTGAAACCAGTGTGGCCCATGAGGCCCCGCCCATGCTCACGGGACACATTGGTCACAAACACACATTGTGACCCTCAGCCTGAGCCCAGTCCTCAAGTAAGGCCTCTCAGTGGCTGGATGAAGAGACAGCATATGGGGCCTGCCATGCCCCTAGGCCCCAAATTTTAACCATAGTTTGGGTTGTCCCTTCAATCTTCCCCAGGGCTCTGCTTTGCAATTCCTCTTTGGTTGGGACACCTGAGGTAACAAACCTGAAAGGAGACCTCCCGTCCCACAGATTGACGAAAACAATTGGGGCCGGGCCAAATCCCAAGAGAGGAAGTTTCGTCCATGGCCCATGAGGCTTCCCCACATTCCACGGCCATCGTTGACACAAAATCCAGAGACCAAAGCCTGAGCAAGTGCCTCCGACTCGCTCTTTCTTCATATCCTGAAGAGTTCTTCTCATGGCTTGTAGATTGGGCATGCCATACCTACGTCCCCAAACCTAAGCTGATTCTGTGTTTTCCGACTTCTGTCCTCAGAGTCCTGGGCCACACACACTCCAGCCTGGGGCCCCTGGAGCGACACATTAGGACTGTGCCTACTTCATGCATGGGAATTCTGCCCATTCCATAATCCAAAATTTACAAATTAGGAGATCCCTCCAAAGTCCCCAAGGCCATCCCAATATGTAGGGCTCTTTGGACAAACAAGGGCGGTCTGACACCAGCTGAGCAACTAGCTCCACTCAAAACATAGATGGATGTCCCCAAAGAAGGAGATGGAACCTGACAGGACCCTAGGCCATAATCGGATCCATTGCTTTGGTTTACAGGCATGTCTCCTCCAAAATCCTGGATTCCAATACCAGCATAGGGGGTTTCCTGAGGCACCCATCAGAAAACATCTCATCTCCATGAGGAAAGTTGTGCATGGAACCTATGTCAAAACCTTAGGAGAATACTTCAGAGTCCCGGTGCCACTGCCCCATTCCAAGGTCCTCATGGACACAAACACACATTAGGCCCCATGCTCAGGAAAGTCCATTTCAACTCAGCCACCCCGGTTGCTCCCGCAGAGCCATCCTATCTCCACTGTCTTGTTGCTAGGAGACAATTGGAATGTGAGGCGGGCTTCCATGGCATCCATCCTCCAACGGTGCTCGGAGTCATTCCATATGGGATGTTTTGGAGCTGCCCAACAGGTCTCAATTGTGCCGCAGAAGGAATCCTTGAAGGGGGCATCCCACAACTCCCAACGTGGGAAAACCTCCATGGCCTTGGGATTCCTCTCTGTTCTTGAAGGGGCAGTCATGCACAGAAACTTCAACCTGAGCCAACGTCTGAGCCTCGCCGTGACTTCAGATGCATGAGATATTGGTTCAGATGTGCAGGGGGTACCTGCCTTGCCCTCGGCCTGAAGCCCTGGTCTAGCTTGTGTTCTCAGACTTTTGTCCTCACACTACTGAACCAGAAGCCCTCAAGTTTGGCAATTCCGGGCCCACAATGCAGCACTCTGCCTGCCCTCTAGAAAAAATATCTTGCCTAATGAGCTGCCCAGGCTCCTCAAATGAGGATCAACCTAAACGGCACTCGACTGTACCCAAATTATATAGTGTAACCTGGTCACTAATGCACTGTCTGACACAACCTGAGCCCGAACCTCCTGAACAACAACCAGGCAGCTGACCGCACACTGAGCACATCAGACCCACCATGGCCTTAGGACATCATCTCTTCCCAACTGCGGTTTTCAGGCTTCTGAACCTAGACCTTTTCTCCAAACACTGCCAATGGTTGAAAATGATGCAGAAATCAGAACTCCTTCCCCATGGCAAGAGACCTTGTGATTGGTATGTTGTCCAAAGTTCAGTGTAGTTTAAACCAGTGTGGCCCATGAGGCCCGGCCCCTTCTCGCGGGCCACATTGGTCACAAACACACATTGTGACCCTCAGCCTGAGCCCAGTCCTCAAGTAAGGCCTCTCAGTGGCTGGATGAAGAGACAGCATATGGGGCCTGCCATGCCCCTAGGCCCCAAATTTTAACCATAGTTTGGGTTGTCCATTCACTCTTCCCCAGGGCTCTGCTTTGGAATTCCTCCTGGTTGGGACACCTGAGGTAACAAACCTGAAAGGAGACCTCCCATCCCACAGATTGACGAAAAACAATTGGGACCGTTCCAAATCCACAGAGAGGAAGATTCGTCCATGGCCCATGAGGCCTCCCCACATTCCACGGCCATCGTTGACACAAAATCCAGAGACCAAAGCCTGAGCAATCGCCTCAGACTCGCTCTTTCTTCGTATTCTGAAGATTTCTTATCATGGTTTGTAGATTGGGCCAGCCATACCTAAGTCCCCAAACCTAAGCTGAGTTTGTGTTTTCAGAATTCTGTCCTCAACGTCCTGGGCCACAAACCCTCCAGGCTGGGGCCCGTGGAGCCAAACATTAGGAATGTGCCTACCCCATGCATGGGAATTCTGCCCATTCCATTGTCCAAAATTGTACCAATGAGGAGAACCCTCTAATGTCCCCGAGGCCATCCAAATATGTAGGTCTCAGTGGACAACAAGGGCGGTCTGACACCAGCTGAGCATCTACCTCCACTCATACCATAGATGGATGCCCCAGTGAAGGATATGGTACAACACAGGACCCTAGGCCATAATCGGATCCATTGCTTTGGTTTACAGTCATGATTCCTCAAAATCCTGGTTTCCAATACCAGCATAGGGGGTTTCCTGAGGCACCCATCAGAAAACATCTCGTCTTCACGAGGAAACTTGTGCATGGGACCTATGTCAAAATCTTAGGAGAATACTTCAGAGTCCCGGTGCCACCGTTCCATTCCTAGATCCTCATGGACACAAACACACATTAGGCTCCATGCTCAGGAAAGTCCATTTCAACTCAGCCACCCCGGTTGTTCCCGCAGAGCCATCCGATCTCCACTGTCTTGTACTAGGAGACAATTGGAATGCGAGGCGGGCTTCCCTGGCATCCATCCTTGAACGGTGCTCTGGATACATTCCATATGGGATGTTTTGGAGCCGCCCAAAAGGTCTCAATTGTCCTGCAGAAGGAATCCTTGAAGGGGGCATTCCACAACTCCCAACGTGGGAAAACCTCCATGGCCTTGGGATTCCTCTCCGTTCATGAAGGGGCAGTCATGCACAGAAACTTCAACCTGAGCCAACGTCTGATCCTCGTCGTGACTTCAGATGCATGAGATATTGGTTCAGATGTGCATGGGGTACCTGCCTTGCCCTCGGCCTGAAGCCCAAGTCTAGCTTGTGTTCTCAGACTTCTGTCCTCACACTACTGGCCCGGAAGCCCTCAAGTTTGGCAATTCCGGACCCACATTGCAGCACTCTGCCTGCTCTCTAGAAAAAATATATGCCTAATGAGCTGCCCAGGCACCTCAAATGAGGATCATCATACACGGCACTCGACTGTACCCAAATTACATAGTCTAACCTGGGCAATAATGCACTGTCTGACACAACCTGAGCCCGAACCTCCTGACCAACAACCAGGCAGCTGACCGCACACTGAGCACATCAGACCCACCATGGCCTTAGGTCATCATCTCTTCCCAACTGCGGTTTTCAGGCTTCCGAACCTAGACCTTATCTCCAACCACTGCCCAGGGTTGAAAATGATGCAGAAATCAGAACTCCTTCCCCATGGCAAGAGACCTTGTGATTGGCATGCTGTCCAAAGTTCAGTGTAGTTGAAACCAGGGTGGCCCATGAGGCCCGGCCCCTTCTCGCGGGCCACATTGGTCACAAACACACATTGTGACCCTCTGCGTGATCCCCGTCCTCAAGTAAGGCCTCTCAGAGGCTGGATAAAGAGACAGTATATGGGGCCTGCCATGCCCCTAGGACCCAAATTTTAACCATAGTTTGGGTTGACCCTTCACTCTTCCCAAGGGCTCTGCTTTGGAATTCCTCTTTGGTTGGGACACCTGAGGTTACAAACCTGAAAGGAGACCTCCCATCCCACAGATTGACGAAAAACAATTGGGACCGGGCCAAATCCACAGAGAGGAAGATTCGTCCATTGCCCATGAGGCCTCCCCTTAATCCACGGCCATCGTTGACACAAAATCCAGAGACCAAAGCCTGAGCAAGCGCCTAAGACTCGCTCTTTCTTCGTATCCTGAAGAGTTCTTCTCATGGTTTGTAGATTGGGCCTGCCATACCTACGTCCCCCAACCTAAGCTGAGTTTGTGTTTTCAGACTTCTGTCCTCAAAGTCCTGGGCCACATACCCTCCAGGCTGGGGCCCCTGGAGCCACACATTAGGACTGTCCGTACCCCATGCATGGGAATTCTGCCCATTCCATTGTCCAAAATTGTACAAATTAGGAGAACCCTCCAAAGTCCCCGAGGCCATCCCAATATGTAGGTCTCTGTGGACAAACAAGGGCGGTCCTACACCAGCTGACCATTACCTCCACCTATAACATAGATAGATGTCCCCAGAGAAGGATATGGTTCCAGACAGGACCCTAGGCCATATTCGGATCCATTGCTTTGGTTTAAAGGCATGTCTCCTCAAAATCCTGGATTCCAATACCAGCATAGGGGGTTTCCTGAGGCACCCATCAGAAAAAATCTCGTCTCCACGAGGAAACTTGTGCATGGGACCTATGTCAAAATCTTAGGAGAATACTTCAGAGTCCCAGTGCCACCGACCCATTCCAAGGTCCTCATGGACACAAACACACATTAGGCCCAATGCTCAGGAAAGTCCATATCAACTCAGCCAACCAGGATGCTCCCGCAGAGCCATCCGATCTCAACTGTCTTATTGCAAGGAGACAATTGGAATGCAAGGCAGGCTTCCCTGGAATCCATCCTCGAACGGTGCTCTGGAGTCATTCCATATGGGATGTTTTGGAGCTGCCCAACAGGTCTCAATTGTCCCGCGAAGGAATCCTTGAAGGGGGCATCCCACAACTCCCAAAGTGGGAAAACCTTCATGGCCTTGAGATTCCTCTCCGTTCTGGAAGGGGCAGTCATGCACAGAAACTCCAACCTGAGCCAACGTCTGATCCTCGCCGTGCCTTCAGATGCATGAGATATTGGTTCAGATGTGCAGGGGGTACCTGCCTTGCCCTCGGCCTGAAGCCCAAGTCTAGCTTGTGGTCTCAGACTTCTGTCCTCACTCTACTGGCCCAGAAGACCTCACGTTTGGCAATTCTGGACCCACAATGCAGCACTCTGCCTGACCTCTAGAAAAAATATCTTGCCTAAGGAACTGCACGGGCACCTCAAATAATGATCAACCTACACGGCATTCGACTGTATCCAAATTATATAGTCTAACCTAGGCACTAATTCCCTGTCTGACACAACCTGAGCCCGAAACTCCTGACTAACAACCAGGCAGCTGACCGCACACTGAGCACATCAGACCCACCATGGCCTTAGGTCATCATCTCTTCCCAACTGCGGTTTTCAGGCTTCCGAACCTAGACCTTATCTCCAACGACTGCCCAGGGTTGAAAATGATGCAGAAATCAGAACTCCTTCACCATGGCAAGAGACCTTGTTATTGGCATGTTGTCCAAAGTTCAGTGTAGATGAAACCAGTGTGGCCCATGAGGCCCCGCCCATGCTCGCAAGCCACATTGGTCACAAACACACATTGTGACCCTCAGCCTGAGCCCAGTCCTCAAGTAAGGCCTCTCAGTGGCTGGTGAAGAGACAGCATATGGGGCCTGCCATGCCCCTAGGCCCCAAATTTTAACGATAGTTTGGCTTGTCCCTTTACTCTTCCCCAGGGCTCTGGTTTGGAATTCCTCCTGGTTGGGACACCTGAGGTAACAAACCTGAAAGGAGACCTCCAATCCCACAGATTGACAAAAAACAATTGGGACCGATCCAAATCCACAGCGAGGAAGATTCGTCCATGGCCCATGAGGCCTCCCCACATTCCACGGCCATCGTTGACACAAATCCAGAGACCAAAGCCTGAGCAATCGCCTCAGACTAGCTCTTTCTTCGTATTCTTAAGATTTCTTCTCATGGTTTGTAGATTGGACCTGCCATACCTACGTCCCCAAACCTAAGCTGAGTTTGTGTTTTCAGACTTCTGTCCTCAAAGTCCTGGGCCACACACCCTCCAGGCTGGGGCCACTGGAGCCACACATTAGGACTGTGCCTACCCCATGCATGGGAATTCTGCCCATTCCATTGTCCAAAATTGTACAAATTAGGAGAACCCTCCAAAGTCCCCGAGGCCATCTCAAAATGTAGGTCTCAGTGGACAAACAAGGGCGGTCTGACACCAGCTGAGAATCTACGTCCACTCATACCACAGATGGATGTCCCCAGAGAAGGATATGGTACCAGACAGGACCCTAGGTCATAATCGGATCCATTGCTTTGGTTTACAGTCATGACTCCTCAAAATCCTGGATTCCAATACTAGCATAGGGTGTTTCCTGAGGCACCCATCAGAAAACATCTCGTCTCCACGAGGTAACTTGTGCATTGGACCTATGTCAAAATCTTAGGAGAATACTTCAGAGTCCCGGTGCCTCCGCTCCATTCCTAGGTCCTCATGGACACAAACACACATTAGGCCCCATGCTCAGGAGCTGTCCATTTCAAATCAGCCACCCCGGTTGCTCTCGCAGAGCCATCCGATCTCCACTGTCTTGTTGCTAGGGGACAATTTGAATGCGAGGCGGGCTTCCCTAACATCCATCCTCGAACGGTGCTCTGGAGTCATTCCATATGGGATGTCCTGGAGCTGCCCAACAGGTCGCAATTGTCTTGCAGAAGGAATCCTTGAAGGGGACATCTCACAACTCCCAACGTGGGAAAACCTCCATGGCCTTGAGATTCCTCTCCGTTCATGAAGGGGCAGTCATGCACAGAAACTTCAACCTGAGCCAACGTCTGAGCCTCGCCGTGACTTCAGATGCATGAATATTGGCTCAGATGTGCATGGGGTACCTGCTTTGCCCTCGGCCTGTTTCCCAAGTCTAGCTTGTGTTCTCAGACTTCTGTCCTCACACTACTGGCCCAGAAGCCCTCACGTTTGGCAATTCCGGACCCACAATGCAGCACTCTGCCTGCTCTCTAGAAAAAATATCTTGCCTAATGAGCTGCCCAGGCACCTCAAATGAGGATCATCATACACGGCACTCGACTGTACCCAAATTACATAGTCTAACCTGGGCAATAATGCACTGTCTAACACAACCTGTGCCCGAACCTTCTGACCAACAACCAGGCAGCTGACCGCACACTGAGCACATCAGACCCACCATGGCCTTAAGTCATCATCTCTTCCCAACTGCGGGTTTCAGGCTTCCGAACCTAGACCTTATCTCCAACCACTGCCCAGGGTTGAAAATGATGCAGAAATCAGAACTCCTTCCCCATGGCAAGAGACCTTGTGATTGGCATATTGTCCAAAGTTCAGTGTAGATGAAACCAGTGTGGCCCATGAGGCTCCGCCCATGCTCGGGAGCCACATTGGTCACAAACACACATTGTGACCCTCAGCTGAGCCCAGTCTTCAAGTAAGGCCTCTCAGTGGTTGGTGAAGAGACAGCATATGGGGCCTGCCATGACCCTAGGCCCCAAATTATAACCATAGTTTGGGTTGTCCCTTCACTCTTCCCCAGGGCTCTGCTTTGGAATTCCTTTTTGGATGGGACACCAGAGGTTACAAACCTGAAAGGAGACCTCCCATCCCACAGATTGAAGAAAAACAATTGGGATCGGTCCAAATCCACAGAGGAAGATTCGTCCATGTCCCATGAGGTCTCCCCACATTCCACGGCCATCGTTGACACAAAATCCAGAGACCAAAGCCTGAGCAAGCGCCTCAGACTCGCTCTTTCTTCATATCATGAAGAGTTCTTCTCATGGTTTGTAGATTGGGCCTGCCATACCTACGTCCCCTAACCTAAGCTGAGTCTGTGTTTTCAGACTTCTGTCCTCAAAGTCCTGGGCCACACACCCTCTAGGCTGGGGCCCCTGGAGCCACACATTAAGATTGTACCTACCCCATGCATAGTAATTCTGCCCATTCCATTTTCCAAAATTGTACAAATTAGGAGAACCCTCCAAAGTAACCGAGGCGATCCCAATATGTAGGTCTCAGTGGACAAACAAGGGCGGTCTGACACCAGCTGAGCATCTACCTCCACTCATACCATAGATGGATGCCCCAGTGAAGGATATGGTACCAGAAAGGACCCTAGGCCATAATCGGTTCCATTGCTTTAATTTACAGGCATGTCTCCTCAAAATCCTGGATTCCAATACCAGCATAGGGGGTTTCCTGAGGCACCCATCAGAAAAAATGTCGTCTCCACGAGGAAACTTGTGCATGGGACCTATGTCAAAATCTTAGGAGAATACTTCAGAGTCCCGGTGCCACCGCCCCATTCCAAGGACCTCATGGACACAAACACACATTAGGCCCCATGCTCACGAAAGTCCATTTCAACTCAGCAATCCCGGTTGCTCACGCAGAGCCATCGGATCTCAACTGTCTTGTTGCTAGGAGACAATTGGAATGCGAGGCGGACTTCCCTGGCATCCATCCTCGAACGGTGCTCTGGAGTCATTCCATATGGGATGTTTTGGAGCTGCCCAACAGGTCTCAATTGTCCCGCAGAAGGAATCCTTGAAGGGGGCATTCCACAACTCCCAACGTGGGAAAACCTCCATGGCCTTGAGATTCCTCTCCGTTCATGAAGGGGCAGTCATGCACAGAAACTACAACCCGAGCCAACGACTGAATATCGCCGTGACTTCAGATGCATGAGATATTGTTTCAGATGTGCAGGGGGTACCTGCCTTGCCCTCGGCCTGAAGCCCAAGTCTAGCTTGTGTTCTCAGACTTCTGTCCTCACACTACTGGCCCAGAAGCCCTCAAGTTTGGCAATTCCGGACCCACAATGCAGCACTCTGCCTGCTCTCTAGAAAAAATATCATGCCTAATGAGCTGCCCAGGCACCTCAAATGAGGATCAAACTACACGGCACTCGACTGTACCCAAATTGTAGAGTCTAACCTCGGCACAAATGCACTGTCTGACACAACCTAAGCTCGAACCTCCTGACCAACATCCAGGCAGCTGACCGCACACTGAGCACATCAGAACCACCATGGCCTTAGGTAATCATCTCTTCCCAACTGCGGTTTCAGGCTTCCGAACCTAGACCTTATCTCCAACCACTGCCCAGGGTTGAAAATGATGCAGAAATCAGAACTCCTTCCCCATGGCAAGAGACCTTGTGATTGGCATGTTGTCCAAAGTTCAGTGTAGTTGAAACCACTGTGGCCCATGAGGCACCGCTCATGCTCCCGAGCCACATTGGTCACAAACATACATTGTGACCCTCAGCCTGAACCCAGTCCTCAAGTAAGGCCTCTCAGTGGCTGGATGAAGAGATGGCATATGGGGCCTGCCATGCCCCTAGGCCCCAAATTTTAACCATAGTTTGGGTTGTCCCTTCACTCTTCCCCAGGGCTCTGCTTTGGAATTACTCTTTGGTTGGGACACCTGAGGTTACAAACCTGAAAGGAGACCTCCCATCCCACAGATTGACGAAAAACAATTGGGACTGGGCCAAATCCACAGAGAGGAATATTCGTCCATTGCCCATGAGGCCTCCCCCCATTCCACGGCCATCGTTGACACAAAATCCAGAGACCAAAGCCTGAGCAAGCGCCTCAGACTCTCTCTATCTTCAAATCCTGAAGAGTTCTTCTCATGGTTTGTAGATTGGGCCTGCCATACCTACGTCCCCAAACCTAAGCTGAGTTTGTGTTTTCAGACTTCTGTCCTCAAAGTCCTGTCCACACACCCTCCAAGCTGGGGCCCCTGGAGCCACACATTAGGACTGTGCCTACCTCATGCATGGGAATTCTGCCCATTCCATTGTCCAAAATTGTACAAATTAGGAGAACCCTCCAAAATCCCCAAGGCCATCCCAATATCTAGGTCTCTTTGGACAAACAAGGGCGGTCTGACACCAGCTTAGCATCTACCTCGACTCATACTATAGATGGATGTCCCCAGTGAAGGATATGGTACCAGAAAGGACCCTAGGCCATAATCGGATCCATTGCTTTGGTTTACAGGCATGTCTCCTCAAAATCCTGGATTCCAATACCAGCATAGGGGGTTTCCTGAGGCACCCATCAGAAAAAATCTCGTCTCCACGAGGAAACTTGTGCATGGGACCTATGTCAAAAATTTAGGAGAATACTTCAGAGTCCCAGTGCCACCGCCCCATTCCAAGGTCCTCATGGACACAAACACACATTAGGCCCCATGCTCAGGAAAGTCCATTTCAACTCAGCCACCCCGGTTGCTCCCGCAGAGCCATCCGATCTCAACTGTCTTGTTGCTAGGAGACAATTGGAATGCGAGGCGGACTTTCCTGGCATCCATCCTCGAACGGTGCTCTGGAGTCATTCCATATGGGATGTTTTGGAGCTGCCCAACATGTCTCAATTGTCCCGCAGAAGGAATCCTTGAAGGGGGCATCCCACAACTCCCAACGTGGGAAAACCTCCATGGCCTTGAGATACCTCTCTGTTCATGAAGGGGCAGTCATGCACAGAAACTACAACCCGAGCCAACGACTGAATTCGCCGTGACTTCAGATGCATGAGATATTGGTTCAGATGTGCAGGGGGTACCTGCCTTGCCCTCGGCCTGAAGCCCAAGTCTAGCTTGTGTTCTCAGACTTCTGTCCTCACACTACTGGCCCAGAAGCCCTCACGTTTGGCAATTCCGGACCCACAATGCAGCACTCTGCCTGCTCTCTAGAAAAAATATCGTGCCTAATGAGCTGCCCAGGCACCTCAAATGAGGATCAAACTACACGGTACTCGACTGTACCCAAATTGTAGAGTTTAACCTGGGCACAAATGCACTGTCTGACACAACCTGAGCCCGAACCCCCTGACCAACATCCAGGCAGCTGACCGCACACTGAGCACATCAGAACCACCATGGCCTTAGGTCATCATCTCTTCCCAACTGCGGTTTCAGGCTTCCGAACCTAGACCTTATCTCCAACCACTGCCCAGGGTTGAAAATGATGCAGAAATCAGAACTCCTTCCCCATGGCAAGAGACCTTGTGATTGGCATGTTGAGCAAAGTTCAGCGTAGTTGAAACCAGTGTGGCCAATGAGGCCCTGCCCATGCTCGCGAGCCACATTGGTCACAAACACACATTGTGACCCTCAGCCTGAACCCAGTCCTCAAGTAAGGCCTCTCAGTGGCTGGATGAAGAGACAGCATATGGGGCCTGCCATGCCCCTAGGCCCCAAATTTTAACCATATTTTGGGTTGTCCCTTCACTCTTCCCCAGGGCTCTGCTTTGGAATTACTCTTTGGTTGGGACACCTGAGGTTACAAACCTGAAAGGAGACCTCCCATCCCACAGATTGACAAAAAACAACTGGGACCAGGCCAAATCCCAAGAGATGAAGATTCGTCCATGGCCCATTAGGCCTCCCCTCATTCCACGACCATCGTTGACACAAAATCCAGAGACCAAAGCCTGAGCAAGCGCCTCAGACTCGCTCTTTCTTCATATCCTGAAGAGTTCTTCTCATGGTTTGTAGATTGGGCCTGCCATTCCTGCGTCCCCAAACCTAAGCTGAGTTGGTGTTTTCAGACTTCTGTCCTCAAAGTCTTGGGCCACACACCCTTTAAGTTAGGGCCACTGGAGCCACACATTAGGACTGTGCCTACCCCATGCATGGGAATTCTGCCCATTCCATTGTCCAAAATTGTACAAATTAGGAGAACCCTCCAAAGTCCCCGAAGCCATCCCAATATGTAGATCTCTGTGGACAAACAACTGCGGTCTGACACCAGCTGAGAATCTACCTGCACTCATACCATAGATGGATGTCCCAAGAGAAGGAGATGGAACCAACAGGACCCTAGGCCATAATCGGATCCATTGCTTTGGTTTACAGGCATGTCTCCTCAAAATCCTGGATTCCAATACCAGCAAAGGGGGTTTCCTGAGGCACTTATCAGAAAAATCTCATCTCCACGAGGAAACTTGTGCATGGGTCCTATGTCAAAATATTAGGAGAATATTTCAGAGTCCCGGTGGCACCGCCCCATCCCAAGGTCCTCTTGGACACAAACACATATTAGTCCCCATGCTCAGGAAAGTTGATTTCAACTCAGCCACCCCAGTTGCTCCCGCAGATCAATCCGATCTCAACTGTCTTGTTGCTAGGAGACAATTGGAGTGCGAGGTGGGCTTCCCTGGCATCCATCCTCCAACGGTGCTCTGGAGTCATTCCATATGGGATGTTTTGGAGCTGCCCAACAGGTCTCAATTGTCCCGCAGAAGGAATCCGTGAAGGGGGCATCCCACAACTCCCAACCTGGGAAAACCTCCATGGCCTTGAGATTCCTTTGCGTTCAAGAAGGGACAGTCATGCACAGAAACTGCTACCTGAGCCAACGTCTGATCCTTGCCATGACCTCAGATCATGAGATATTGGTTCAGATGTGCAGGGGGTACCTGCCTTACCCTCGACCTGAAGCCCAAGTCTAGCTTGTGTTCTCAGACTTCTGTCCTCACACTACTGGCCCAGAAGCCCTCAAGTTTGGCAATTCTGGACCCACAATGCAGCACTCTGCCTGCCCTCTAGAAAAAATATCTTGCCTAATGAGCTGCCCAGGCACCTCAAATGAGGATCAACCTAGACGGCACTCGACTGTACCCAAATTATATAGTCTAACCTTGGCACAATGCACTGTCTGACACAACCTGAGCCCGAACCTCCTGACCAACAACCAGGTAGCTGACCGCACACTGAGCACATCATACCCACCATGGCCTTAGGTCATCATCTCTTCCCAACTGCGGTTTTCAGGCTTCTGAACCTAGACCTTATCTCCAACCACTGCCCAGGGTTGAAAATGATGCAGAAATCAGAAATCCTTACCCATGGCAAGAGACCTTGTGATTGGCATGTTGTCCAAAGTTCAGTGTAGTTGAAACCAGTGTGGCCCATGAGGCCCCGCCCATGCTCGCAAGCCACATTGGTCACAAACACACATTGTGACCCTCAGCCTAAGCCCAGTCCTCAAGTAAGGCCTCTCAGTGACTGGATGAAGAGACAGCATATGGGGCCTGCCATGCCCCTAGGCCCCAAATTTTAACCATAGTTTGGGTTGTCCCTTCACTCTTCCCCAGGGCTCTGCTTTGGAATTCCTCTTTGGTTGGGACACCTGAGGTAACAAACCTGAAAGGAGACCTCCCATCCCACAGATTGACGAAAAACAATTGGGACCGGGCCAAATCCACAGAGAGGAAGATTCGTCCATGGCCCATGTGGCCTCCCCACATTCCACGGCCATCGTAGACACAAAATCAAGAGACCAAAGCCTGAGCAAGAGCCTCAGACTCGCTCTTTCTAAATATCCTGAAGAGTTCTTCTCATGGTTGTAGATTGGGCCTCCCATACCTATGTCCCCAAACCTAAGCTGAGTTGGTGTTTTCAGACTTCTGTCCTCAAAGTCTTGGGCCACACACCCTTTAAGCTAGGGCCACTGGAGCCACACATTAGGACTGTGCCTACCCCATGCATGGGAATTCTGCCAATTCCATTGTCCAAAATTGTACAAATTAGGAGAACCCTCCATAGTCCCCGAGGCCAACCCAATATGTACGTCTCTTTTACAAACAAAGGCAGTCTGACACCAGCTGAGCATCTACCTCCACTCTTACCATAGATGGATGACCCAGAGATGGAGATGGAACCAGACAGGACCCTAGGCCATAATAGGATCCATTGCTTTTGTTTACAGGATGTCTCCTCAAAACCTGGATTCCAATACCAGCATAGGGTGTTTCCTGAGGCACCATCAGAAAAAATCTCGTCTCCACGAGGAAACTTGTGCATGGGACCTATGTCAAAATATTAGGAGAATACCTCAGAGTCCCGGTGCCACCACCCCATTCCAAGGTTCTCATAGACACACACATATTAGGCCCCATGCTCAGGAAATTCCATTTCAACTCAGCCACCCCGGTTTCTCTCGCAGAGCCATCCGTTCTCAACTCTCTTGTTGCTAGGAGACAATAGGAATGCGAGGCGTGCTTCCCTGGCATCCATCCTCGAACGGTGTTGTGGAGTCATTCCATATGGGATGTTTTGGAGCTGCCCAACAGGTCTCAATTGTCCCACATACGGAATCCTTGAAGGGGGC
Source organism: Mustela nivalis (assembly GCF_964662115.1). NCBI lineage: Eukaryota > Metazoa > Chordata > Mammalia > Carnivora > Mustelidae > Mustela > Mustela nivalis. Next base: position 341,828 of record NW_028136459.1, on the reverse strand, counting down.
ATCCCACAACTCCCAACGTGGGAAAACCTCCATGACCTTGAGATTCCTCTCCGTTCATGAACGGGCATTCATGCACAGAAACTCCAACCTGAGCCAACGTCTGATCCTCGCCGTGACTTCAGATGAATGAGATATTGTTTCAGATCTGCAGGGGGTACCTGCCTTGCCCTCGGCCTGAAGCCCAAGTGTAGCTTGTGGTCTCAGACTTCTGTCCTCACACTCCTGGCCACGATGCCCTCAAGTTTGGCAATTCCGGACCCACTATGCAGCACTCTGCCTGCCCTCTAGAAAAAAAAATTGTTGCATCAGGAGCTGCCCAGGCAGCTTAAATGAGGATAAACCTACACAGCACTCGACGTTACCCAATTAGATAGTCTAACCTGGGCACTAATGCACTGTCGAACACAACCTGAGCCCGGACCTCCTGACCAATACCCAGAAAGCTGACCGCACACTGAGCACATAAAAACCGCCATGGCCTTAGGTCATCATCTCTTCCCTACCTCCGTTTTCAGGCTTCAGAACCGAGACCTTATCTCAAATCACTGCACAGCGGTGTGTCTGATGCAGAAATCAGAACTCTTCCTGACCCATGGCAGGAACCCTTGTGGTTGGCACGTTGTCCAACGTTCAGTGTAGGAGAAACCAGCATTCACCCTGAGGCCCCGCCCATTCTTGAGTGTGACGAGGGCATACATACGCATTGTGACCCTCAGCATGAGTCCTGTCCTCTAGTAAGTCCTCTCAGTGGCTGGACCATTAGATGTCATAATGGGCTTGACATGTCCCTAGGCCCCAATTTTTAACCAGATTTCTGATTGTCCAGTCGCCCCTCCCCAGGCCTTTACTCTGGAATCCCTCATTTGGTGGGACACCTGAGGTTAAAAAAGAAAACAACAACAACAACAACAACAACAACAACAAAACGGAATTCTTGCAGCCCACAGAATGACCCCAAACTCTTTGGACGGGGCCAAACCACCAGAGAGTACGACTCGTCGATTTCCCATGAAGTCACCCAGAAATTCCACGACCATGAGTGACACGATATCCAGAGACAAAAACTTGAGCAGGAGCCTCACACTCGCCCTTTTTTCAAATCCCGAAGAGTTCTCCTCATGATCTGTAGGTCCGTCCTGCAATACCTAAGACCGAAATATAAGCCGAGTTTGTGTTTTCAGACAACTGTCCAAACAGCCCTGGCCTACACAACCTACAGGCTCAGGCCTCTGGAGTCAAACCTGAGGACTGTACTTGCCCTCTCCAAGGGAATTGTGTGTGCCCATTCCAATGGCCACAACCCTTCGAATAGGATAAACCTCCAAAGTCCCTGATCCATCTCAATAGTGGTGGCTTCCCAGGAAAAACAGGGGCAATCTGAGCCCAACTGAGCACCTACCTGCACTCAGACCCATAGACAGATGTCCCCAGAGGTAAAAAGGAAAGAACAGGCACCTAGGCACTAATCAGATCCATTGATTTGGTTTCCAGGAATCTCTCCTCAGACGCCTGGATATCAAAACAGCATATAGCTGTTTTTTGACTCACCCAACAGAAAACATCTCATCTACACATGGGAAACTTGCACGTTGGAGCTATGTCAAAGCCTCTGTTTAAAATAACCCTTTAGGGCCCCAGTGCCACCGCTTCATTCCAAGGTCTCCATAGACACAAAAGCACATTAGGACACGTCCCCAGGGGTATCCATTTCAACACAGCGTCCTCGGTTGCTCCCCACAGATCCAGGAGATCTAACCTGTCTTGTTTCTAGGAGAAAATTGGAATGCGAGGATGGCTACCCAGCCATCCATCCTTAGAACCCTGCTCAGAATCATTGACCTGGAGCCAAACAACAGGTCTCAATTGTCCTGCAGAAGACTCTCTGCAGTTTGGAGCTTCTCACAACTCCCATCGTGGGAAAACCCCCATGGCCTCGTGGTGCACCCCATTCATGAAGGGGCCATCAGGGTCAGAAACTCCAATCTGAGCGATCGTCTGATCCTCGCCCTGATTTCAGATGCACGAGATCTCGATTCAGGTCTGTACATTCTGCCTGCCATGGCCTCACCCAGTAATCTAAGCCTAGCTTGTGTTCTCAGACTTTGGTCGTCAGACTACTGCCCCACAAGCCCTCCAGTTTGGCAATCCAGAACTACAATGCAGCACCCTGCCCGCCCTCCAGAATAAAAACATTGCCCTCTGGGGCTACCAAGTAACCCCAAATGAGGATCAACCTGAACCAACCTTGGCTGTACCGCAAATACATTGGCTGACCAGGGCACTAATGCCCTTTCTGACACAGGCTGAGCCTGGACCCCTCTGGCCCCTCCCAGACAGCTGGCCGCACACTGAGCACATCGAGCCGCCGTGGCCTTAGGTCGTCATCCCTTCCCAACCTCGGTTTTCAGGTTTCAGAACCTAGACCTTATCTCCAATCACTGCCCAGGGTTGATGGTGATGCAGAAATCAGAACTCCTTCCCCATGGCAAGAAACCTTGTGGTTGGCATGTTGTCCAACGTTCAGTTGTGTTGAAACCAGTGTGGCCCATGATGCCCTGCCCATGCTCGCCGGCCACTTTGGTCACAAATGCACATTGTGACCCTCAGGCTGAGCCCAGTCATCAAGTAAGGCCAGTCAGTGGCTGGATGAAGAGATAACATATTGGGCTTGCCATGCCCCTAGGCCCCAATTTTTAACCATAGTTCGGGTTGTCCCTTCAGTCTTCCCCACGGCTTTGCTTTGGAATTCCAATTTAGGTGGGACACCTGAGGTAACAATACTGAAATGAGTACACCCATCCCACAGATTGACGACAAGCAATTGGGAATTGGGCCAAATCCTCAGAGAGGAAGATTCGTCCATGGCCCATGAGGCCTCCCCGAAATTGCACGGCCATCGCTGATACAAAATCCAGAGACAAAAGCCTGAGCAAGCGCCTCAGAATCGCACTTTCTTCATATCCTGAAGAGTTCTTCTCATGGTTTGTAGATCGGGCCTGCCATACCTACGTCCCCAAACCTAAGCTGAGTTTGTGTTTTCAGACTTCTGTCCTCAAAGTCTTGGGCCACACTCCCTCCAGGCTGGGTTTCTGGAGCCACACATTAGGACTGTGCCTACCAATCCATGGGAATTCTTCCCATTCCATGGTCCAAAATCATACAAATTAGGAGAAACCTCCAAAGTCCCTGAGGCCATCCCAATAGTGTAGGTCACCCGGAACAAACAAGGGATGTCTGACAACAGCTGATAATCGACCTCCACTCATACCATTGATGGATGTCCCCAGAGAAGAAGATTGAAACAGACAGGACCCTAGGCCATAATAGGATCTAGTGCTTTGGGTTACAAGCATGTGTCCTCAAAAGCCAGATTCCAATACGAGCATAGGTGTTTTCCTGAGGCACCCATCAGACTCATCTCGTCTCCACAAGGAAACCTGTGCATGGGAGCCATGTCCACAGCTTAGCAGAGTACTTCAGTGTCCCGGTGCCACCGCCCCATTCCAAGGCCCTCATGGATACAAAAACACATTAGGACCCATCCTCAGGAAAGTCCATTTCAACTCAGCCACCCCTGTTGCTCCGGCAGAGCCATCAGATCTAAACTGTCTTGCTATTAGGTGACAATTGGAATGCGAGGCGGGCTTCCCAGGCATCCATCCACAAACGGTGCTCTGGAGTCATTCCATATCGGATGTCCTGGAGCTGTCCAACAGGTCTCAATTGTCCCGCAGAAGGAATCCTTGAAGGGGGCATCCCACAACTCCCAACGTGGGAAAACCTCAATGGCCTCGAGATTCCGCTCCCTTAATGAAGCGGCCGTCATGCACAGAAACTCCAACCAGAGCCAATGGCTGACCTCGCCCTGACTTCAGATGCATGAGATATTGGTTCAGATTGGCAGGGGGTACCTGCCGTGCCCTGTCCCTGAAACCCAAGTCTAGCTTGTCTTCTCAGACTTCCGTCCTCACACTCCTAGCCCCGAAGCCCTCAAGTGTGGCAATTCCGGACCTACAATGCAGCACGCTGCCTGCCCTCTAGAAAAAAAATGATTGCCTCATGAGCTGCCCAGGCACCTTAAATGAGGAAAAACCTACACAGCACTCGACTTTACCCAAATTATATAGTCTAACCTGGGCACTAATGCACTGTCGAACACAACCTGAGCCCGGACCTCCTGACAAACACCCAGAAAGCTGACCGCACATTGAGCACATAAAACCCGCCATGGCCTTAGGTCTTCATCTCTTTCCTACCTCAGTTTTCAGTCTTCAGAACCGAGACCTTATCTCCAATCACTGCCCAGCGGTGAGTGTGATGCAGAAATCAGAACTCCTCCTTACCCATGGCATGAACCCTTGTGGTTGGCACGTTGTCCAACGTTCAGTGTAGGAGAAACCAGCATTCACCCTGAGGCCCCGCCCATTCTTGAGTGCGACAAGGGCATTCACATGCATTGTGGCCCTCAGCATGAGTCCTGTCCTCTAGTAAGTCCTCTCAGTGGCTGGACCATTAGATGTCATAATGGGCTTGACATGTCCCTAGGCCCCAATGTTTAACCAGATTTCTGATTGTCCAGTCGCCCCTCCCCAGGGCTCTACTCTGGAATCCCTCATTTGGTGGGACACCTGAGGTTAAAAACAACAACAACAACAACAACAACAACAAAAACGGACTTCCTCCAGCCCACAGAATGACCCCAAACTCTTTGGACGGGCCAAACCACCAGAGAGTAAGACTCGTCGATTTCCCATGAAGTCACCCAGAAATTCCACGACCATGAGTGACACGATATCCAGAGACAAAAACTTGAGCAGGAGCCTCACACTCGCCCTTCTTTCAAATCCCGAAGAGTTCTCCTCATGGTCTGTAGGTCAGTCCTGCCATACCTATGACCCAAAACAAAAGCCGAGTTTGTGTTCTCAGACAACTGTCCAAACAGCCCTGGCCTACACAACCTACAGGCTCAGGCCCCTGGAGCCAAACCTGAGGACTGTACTTGCCCTCTCCAAGGGAATTGTGTGTGCCCATTCCAATGGCCACAACCCTTCTGATAGGAAAAACCTCCAAAGTCCCTGATCCATCTCAATAGTGGTGGCTTCCCAGGAAAAACAGGGGCAATCTGAGCCCAACTGAGCACCTACCTGCACTCAGACCCATAGACAGATGTCCCCAGAGGTAAAAAGGAAAGAACAGGCCCCTAGGCACTAATCAGATCCATTGCTTTGGTTTCCAGGCATCTCTCCTCAGAGGACTGGATTTCAAAAGCAGCTCTAGCTGTTTCTTGACTCACCGATCAGAAATCATCTCATCTACACATGGGAAACTTGCACGTAGGAGTTGTGTCAAAGCCTCTGTTTAGGAGAACCCTTTAGGGCGCCAGTGCCACCGCTTCATTCCAAGGTCTCCATAGACACAAAAGCACATTAGGACCCATCCCCAGGGTTGTCCATTTCAACTCAGCGTCCTCGGTTGCTCCCCACAGATCCAGGAGATCTAACCTGACTTGTTGCTAGGAGGCAATTGGAATGCGAGGTGGGATACCCAGCCATCCATCCTTAGAACCCTGCTCAGAATCATTGGCCTGGAGCCAAACAACAGGTCTCAATTGTCCTGCAGAAGACTCTCTGCAGTTTGGAGCTTCTCACAACTCCCATCGTGGGAAAACCCCCATGGCCTCGCGATGCCCCCCCATTCATGAAGGGGCCATCAGGGACAGAAACTCCAACCTGAGCGATCGTCTGATCCTCGCCCTGAATTCAGATTCACGAGATCTCGATTCAGGTCTGTAGATTGTGCCTGCCATGGCCTCACCCAGAAACCTAAGCCTAGCTTGTGTTCTCAGACTTTTGTCGTCAGACTACTGGCCCACAAGCCCTCCAGTTTGGCAATCCAGAACTACAACGCAGCACTCTGACTGCCCTCCAGAAGAAAAACATTGTCCTCTGGGGCTACCCAGTAACCCCAAATGAGGATCAACCTGCACCGACCATGGCTGTAACCCAAATACATAGGCTGACCAGGACACTGATGCCCTTTCTGACACAGCCTGAGCCTGGACCTCTTGGCAACTCCCAGACAGCTGGCCGCACACTGAGCACATGGAGGCGCCGTGGCCTTAGGTCTTCCTATATTCCCAACCTCGGTTTTCAGGTTTCAGAACCTAGACCTTATCTCCAACCACTGAGCAGGGTTGAAGGTGATGTAGAAATCAGAACTCCTTCGCCATGGCAAGAAACCTTGTGGTTGGCATGTTGTCCAACGTTCAGTGTAGTTGAAACCAGTGTGGCCCATGAGGCCCCGCCCATGCTCGCAGGCCACATCGGTCACAAACACACATTGTGACCCTCAGGCTGAGTCCAGTCTTCAAGTAAGGCCACTCAGTGGCTGGATGAAGAGATAGCATATTGGGCTTGCCATGCCCCTAGGCCCCAATTTTTAACCATAGTTCGGGTTGTCCCTTCAGTCTTCCCCACAGCTTTGCTTTGGAATTCCTCTTTTGGAGGGATACCTGAGGTAACAAACCTGAAAGGAGACATCTCATCCCACAGATTGACGAAAAGCAATTGGGAATCGGGCCAAATCCTCAGAAAGGAGGATTCGTCCATGGCCCATGAGGCCTCCCCGACATTCCACGGCTATCGCTGATACAAAATCCAGAGACAAAAGCCTGAGCAAGCGCCTCAGACTCGCACTTTCTTCATATCCTGAAGAGTTCTTCTCATGGTTTGTAGAGCCGGCCTGCCATACCTACGTCACCAAACCTAAGCTGAGTTTGTGTTTTCAAATTCTGTCCTCAAAGTCTTGGGCCACACACCCTCCAGGCTGGGCCCCTGGAGCCACACATTAGGACTGTGCCTACCAATCCATGGGAATTCTGCCCATTCCATGGTCCAAAATCGTACAAATTAGGAGAAACCTCCAAAGTCCCTGAGGCCATCCCAATAGTGTAGGTCACCCGGAACAAACAAGGGCTGTCTGACACCAGCTGATAATCGACCTCCACTCATACCATAGATGGATGTCCCTAGAGAAGAAGATTGAACCAGACAGGACCCTAGTCCATAATAGGATCCATTGCTTTGGGTTACAGGCATGTGTCCTCAAAAGCCTGATTCCAATACGAGCATAGGGGTTTTCCTGAGGCACCCATCAGAACTAATCTCGTCTCCACAAGGAAACCTGTGCATGGGAGCCATGTCCAAAGCTTAGGAGAGTACTTCAGGGTCCCGGTTCCACCGCCCCATTCCAAGGACCTCATGGACACAAAAACACATTAGGACCCATCCTCAGGAAAGTCCATTTCAACTCAGCCACCCCGGTTGCTCCCGCAGAGCCATCAGATCTAAACTGTCTTGTTGCTAGGAGACAATTGGAATGCGAGCCGGGTTTCCCAGGCATCAATCCGCGAACGTTGCTCTGGAGTCATTCCATATCGGATGTCCTGGAGCTTTCCAACAGGTCAATTGTCCCGTAGAAGGAATCCTTGAAGGGGGCATCCCACAACTCCCAACGTGGGAAAACCTCAATGGCCCCAAGATTCCGCTCCCATCATGAAGCTGCCGTCATGCACAGAAACTCCAACCTGAGCCAACGGCTGATCCTCGCCCTGACTTCAGATGCATGAGATATTGGTTCAGATCTGCAGGGGGTACCTGCCGTGCACTGGCCCTGAAACCCAAGTCTAGCTTGTCTTCTCAGACTTTCGTCCTCACACTCCTGGACCCAAATCCCTCAAGTTTGGCAATTCCGGACCGACAATGCAGCACTCTGCCTGCCTTCTAGAAAAAAAATTATTGCCTCATGAGCTGCCCAGTCACCTTCAATGAGGATAAACCTACACAGCACTCGACGTTACCCAAATTACATAGTCTATCCTGGGCACTAATCCACTGTCGAACACAACCTGAGCCCGGACCTCCTGACCAACACCCAGAAAGCTGACCGCACACTGAGCACATAAAACCCGCCATGGCCTTAGGTCATCATCTCGTCCCTACCTCCGTTTTCAGGCTTCAGAACTGAGACCTTATCACCAATCACTGCCCAGGTGTGAGTGTGATGCAGAAATCAGAACACCTCCTTACCCATGGCAAGAACCCATGTGGTTGGCACGTTGTCCAATGTTCAGTGTAGGAGAAACCAGCATTCACACTGAGGCCCCGCCCATTCTTGAGTGCGACGAGGGCATACACACGCATTGTGACCCTCAGCATGAGTCCTGTCCTCTAGTAAGTCCTCTCAGTGGCTGGACCATTAGATGTCATAATGGGCTTGACATGTCCCTAGGCCCCAATTTTTAACCAGATTTCTGATTGTCCAGTCGCCCCACCCCAGGGCTCTACTCTGGAATCCCTCATATGTTGGGACACCTGAGGTTAAAAAAGAAAACAACAACAACAACAACAACAACAACAAAACAGACTTCTTCCAGCCCACAGATTGACCCCAAGTCTTTGGACGGGGCCAAACCACCAGAGAGTAAGACTCGTCCATTTCCCATGAAGTCACCCATAAATTCCACGACCATGAGTGATACGATATCCAGAGACAAAAACTTGAGCAGGAGCCTCACACTCGCCCTTTTTTCAAATCCCGAAGAGTTCTCCTCATGGTCTGTAGGTCAGTCCTGCCATACCTATGACCCGAAACATAAGCCGAGTTTGTGTTTTCAGACAACTGTCCAAACAGCCCTGGCCTACACAACCTACAGGCTCAGGCCCCTGGAGCCAAACCTGAGGACTGTACTTGCCCTCTCCAAGGGAATTGTGTGTGCCCATTCCAATGGCCACAACCCTTCTAATAGGATAAACCTCCAAAGTCCCTGATCCATCTCAATAGTGGTGGCTTCCCAGGAAAAACAGGGGCAATCTGAGCCCAACTGAGCAACTACCTGCACTCAGACCCATAGACAGATGTCTCCAGAGGTAAAAAAGGAAAGAACAGGCCCCTAGGCACTAATCAGATCCATTCCTTTGGTTTCCAGGCATCTCTCCTCAGAGGCCTAGATATCAAAACAGCATATAGCTGTTTCTTGACTCACCCATCAGAAAACATCTCATCTACACATGGGAAACTTGCACGTTGGAGCTGTGTCAAAGCCTCTGTTTAGGAGAACCCTTTAGGGCCCCAGTGCCACCGCTTCATTCCAAGGTCTCCATAGACACAAAAGCACATTAGGACCCATCCCCAGAGGTGGCCATTTCAACTCAGCGTCCTCGGTTGCTCCCCACAGATCCAGCAGATCTAACCTGTCTTATTGCTAGGAGACAATTGGAATGCGAGGTGGGATACCCAGCCATCCATCCTTAGAACCCTGCTCAGAATCATTGGCCTGGAGCCAAACAACAGGTCTCAATTGTCCTGCAGAAGACTCTATGCAGTTTGCAGCTTCTCACAACTCCCATCGTGGGAAAACCCCCATGGCCTCGTGATGCTCCCCCATTCATGAAGGGGCCATCAGGGACAGAAACTCCAACCTGAGCGATCGTCTGATCCTCGCCCTGACTTCAGATGCACGAGATCTCGATTCAGGTATGTAGATTGTGCCTGCCATGGCCTCACCCAGAAACCTAAGCCTAGCTTGTGTTCTCAGACTTTGGTCGTCAGACTACTGGCCCACAAGTCCTTCAGTTTGGCAATCCGGAACTACAGTGCAGCACTCTGCCTGCCCTCCAGAAGAAAAACATTTTCCTCTGGGGCTACCCAGTAACCCCAAATGAGGATCAACCTGCACCGACCTTGGCTGTACCCCAAATACATAGGCTAACCAGGGCACTAATGCCCTTTCTGACACAGCCTGAGCCTGGACCCCCTGGCCCCTCCCAGACAGCTGGCCGCACACTGAGCACATCGAGCCGCCGTGGCCTTAGGTCGTCATCCCTTCCGAACCTCGATTTTCAGGTTTCAGAACCTAGACCTTATCTCCTATCACTGCCCAGTGTTGAAGGTGATGCAGAAATCAGAACTCCTTCCCCATGGCAAGAAACCTTGGGGTTGGCATGTTGTCCAACGTTCAGTGTAGTTGAAACCAATGTGGCCCATGATGCCCCGCCCATGCTCGCGGGCCACATTGGTCACAAACCCACATTGTGACCCTCAGGCTGAGCCCAGTCCTCAAGTAAGGCCACTCAGTGGCTGGATGAAGAGATAACATATTGGGCTTGCCATGCCCCTAGGCCCCAATTTTTAACCATAGTTCGGGTTGTCCCTTCAGTCTTCCACACGGCTTTGTTTTGGAATTCCTCTTTTGGTGGGACACCTGAGGTAACAAACCTGAAAGGAGACCCCCCATCCCACAGATTGACGAAAAGCAATTGGGAATCGGGCCAAATCCTCAGAGAGGAAGATTCGTCCATGGCCCATGAGGCCTCCCCGACATTCCACGGCCATCGCTGATACAAAATCCAGAGACAAAAGCCTGAGCAAGCGCCTCAGACTCCCATTTTCTTCATATCCTGAAGAGTTCTTCTCATGGTTTGTAGATCGGGCCTGTCATACCTACGACCCCAAACCTAAGCTGAGTTTGTGTTTTCAGACTTCTGTCCTCAAAGTCTTGGGCCACACTCCCTCCAGGCTGGGACACTGGAGACACACATTAGGACTGTGCCTACCAATCCATGGGAATTCTGCCCATTCCATGGTCCAAAATCGTACAAATTAGGAGAAACCTCCAAAGTCCCTGAGGCCATCCCAATAGTGTAGGTCTCCCAGAACAAACAAGGACTGTCTGACACCAGCTGATAATCGACCTCCACTCATACCATAGATGGATGTCCCCAGAGAAGAAATTGAACCAGACAGGACCCTAGGCTATAATAGGATCCATTGCTTTGGGTTACAGGCATGTGTCCTCAAAAGCCTGATTCCATTACGAGCATAGGGGTTTTCCTGAGGCACCCATCAGAACTCATCTCGTCTCCCAAGGAACCTGTGCATGGGAGCCATGTCCAAAGCTTAGGAGAGTACTTCAGGGTCCCGGTGCCACCGCCCCATTCCAAGGCCCTCATGGACACAAAAACACATTAGGACCCATTCAGGAAAGTCCATTTCAACTCAGCCACCCCGGTTGCTCCGGCAGAGCCATCAGATCTAAACTGTCTTGTTGCTAGGAGAGAATTGGAATGCGAGGCGGGCTTCCCAGGCATCCATCCACGAACGGTGCTCTGGAGTCATCCATATGGGATGTCCTGGAGCTGTCCAACAGGTCTCAATTGTCCCGCAGAAGGAATCCTTGAAGGGGGCATCCCACAACTCCCAACATGGGAAAACCTCAATGGCCCCGAGATTCTGCTCCCTTCATGAAGCGGCCATCATGCACAGAAACTCCAACCTGAGCCAACGTCTGATCCTCGCCCGGACTTCAGATGCATGAGATATTGGTACAGATCTGCAGGGGGTACCTGCCGTGCCCTCACCCTGAAACCCAAGTCTAGCTTGTCTTCTCAGACTTCCGTCCTCACACTCCTGGCCCCGATGCCCTCAAGTTTGGCAATTCCCAACCCACAATGCAGCACTCTGCCTGCCCTCTAGAAAAAAAATTGTTGCCTCATGAGCTGCCCAGGCAGCTTACATGAGGATAAACCTACACAGCACTCGACGTTACCCAAATTATATAGTCTAACCTGGGCACTAATGCACTGTCGAACACAACCTGAGCCCGGACCTCCTGACCAATACCCAGAATGCTGACCGCACACTGAGCACATAAAACCCGCCATGGCCTTATGTCTTCATCTCTTCCCTACCTCCGTTTTCAGGCTTCAGAACCGAGAGCTTATCTCCAATCACTGCCCAGGGGTGAGTCTGATGCAGAAATCAGAACTCCTCCTTACCCATGGCAAGAACCCTTGTGGTTGGCACGTTGTCCAACGTTCAGTGTAGGAGAAACCAGTATTCAACCTGAGGCCCCGCCCATTCTTGCGTGCGACGAGGGCATACATACGCATTGTGACCCTCAGCATGAGTCCTGTCCTCTAGTAAGTCCTCTCAGTGGCTGGACCATTAGATGTCATAATGGGCTTGACATGTCCCTAGGCCCCAATTTTTAACCAGATTTCTGATTGTCCAGTCGCCCCTCCCCAGGCCTTTACTCTGGAATCCCTCATTTGGTGGGACACCTGAGGTTAAAAAAGAAAACAACAACAACAACAACAACAACAACAAAACGGACTTCTTGCAGCCCACAGAATGACCCCAAACTCTTTGGACGGGGCCAAACCACCAGAGAGTAAGACTCGTCGATTTCCCATGAAGTCACCCAGAAATTCCACGACCATGAGTGACACGATATCCAGAGACAAAAACATGAGCAGGAGCCTCACACTCGCCCTTTTTTCAAATCCCGAAGAGTTCTCCTCATGATCTGTAGGTCAGTCCTGCAATACCTATGACCGAAACATAAGCCGAGTTTGTGTTTTCAGACAACTGTCCAAACAGCCCTGGGCTACACAACCTACAGGCTCAGGCCCCTGGAGCCAAACCTGAGGACTGTACTTGCCCTCTCCAAGGGAATTGTGTGTGCCCATTCCAATGGCCACAACCCTTCGAATAGGATAAACCTCCAAAGTCCCTGATCCATCTCAATAGTGGTGGCTTCCCAGGAAAAACAGGGGCAATCTGAGCCCAACTGAGCACCTACCTGCACTCAGACCCATAGACAGATGTCTCCAGAGGTAAAAAGGAAAGAACAGCCCCCTAGGCACTAATCAGATCCATTGTTTGGTTTCCAAGCATCTCTCCTCAGAGGCCTGGATATCAAAACAGCATATAGCTGTTTCTTGACTCACCCATCAGAAAACATCTCATCTACACATGGGAAACTTGCACGTTGGAGCTGTGTCAAAGCCTCTGTTTAGGAGAACCCTTTAGGGCCCCAGTGCCACCGCTTCATTCCAAGGTCTCCATAGACACAAAAGCACATTAGTACCCATCCACAGGGGTGTCGATTACAACTCAGCGTCCTCGGTTGCTCCCCACAGATCCAGGAGATCTAACCTGTCTTGTTGCTAGGAGACAATTGGAATGCGAAGTGGGCTACCCAGCCATCCATCCTTAGAACCCTGCTCAGAATCTTTGGTCTGGAGCCAAACAACAGGTCTCAATTGTCCTGCAGAAGACTCTCTGCAGTTTGGAGCTTCTCACAACTCCCAACGTTGGAAAACCCCCATGGCCTCGTGATGCCCTCCCATTCATGAAGGGGCCATCAGGGACAGAAACTCCAACCCTAGCGATCATCTGATCCTCGCCCTGACTTCAGATGCACGAGATCTCGATTCAGGTCTGTAGATTGTGCCTGCCATGGCCTCACCCAGAAACCTAAGCCTAGCTTGTGTTCTCAGACTTTTGTCGTCAGACTACTGGCCCACAAGCCCTCCAGTTTGGCAATCCAGAACTACAATGCAGCACTCTGCCTGCCCTCCAGAAGAAAAACATTGTCCTCTGGGTCTACCCAGTAACCCCAAGAGGATCAACCTGCACCGACATTGGCTGTACCCCAAATACATAGGCTGACCAGGGCACTAATGCCCTTTCTGACACAGCCTGAGCCTGGACCCCCTGGCCCCTCCCAGACAGCTGGCTGCACACTGAGCACATCGAGCCGCCGTGGCCTTAGGTCGTCATCTTTTCCCAACCTCGGTTTTCAGGTTTCAGAACCTAGACCTTATCTCCAATCACTGCCCAGGGTTGAAGGTGATGCAGAAATCAGAACTCCTTCCCCATGGCAAGAAACCTTGTGGTTGGCATGTTGTCCAACGTTCAGTGTAGTTGAAACCAGTGTGGCCCATGAGGCCCCGCCCAGGCTAGCCGGCCACATTGGTCACAAACGCACATTGTGACCCTCAGGCTGAGCCCAGTCCTCAAGTAAGGCCACTCAGTGGCTGGATGAAGAGATAGCATATTGGGCTTGCCATGCCCCTAGGCCCCAATTTTTAACCATAGTTCGGGTTGTCCCTTCAGTCTTCCCCACGGCTTTGCTTTAAAATTCCTCTTTTGGTGGGACACCTGAGGTAACAAAACTGAAATGAGTCCTCCTATCCCACAGATTGATGAAAACAATTGGGAATCGGGCAAAATCCTCAGAGAGGAAGATTCGTCCATGGCCCATGAGGCCTCCCCGTCATTCCCCGGCCCACGCTGATACAAAATCCAGAGACAAAAGCCTGAGCAAGCGCCTCAGACTCGCACTTTCTTCATATCCTGAAGAGTTCTTCTCATGGTTTGTAGATCGGGCCTGCCATACCTACGTCCCCAAACCTAAGCTGAGTTTGTGTTTTCAGACTTCTGTCTTCAAAGTCTTGGGCCACACACCCTCCAGGCTGGGCCCCTGGAGACACACATTAGGACTGTGCCTACCAATCCATGGGAATTCTGCCCATTCCATGGTCCAAAATCGTACAAATTAGGAGAAACCTCCAAAGTCCCTGAGGCCATCCCAATAGTGTAGGTCGCCCGGAACAAACAAGGGCTGTCTGACACCAGCTGATAATCGACCTCCACTCATACCAAAGATGGATGTCCCCAGAGAAGAAGATTGAACCAGACAGGACCCTAGGCCATAATAGGATCCATTGCTTTGGGCTACAGGCATGTGTCCTCAAAATCCTGATTCCAATACGAGCATAGGGGTTTTCCTGAGGCACCCATCAGAACTCATCTCGTCTCCACAGGAAACCTGTGCATGGGAGCCATGTCCAAAGCTTAGGAGAGTACTTCAGGGTCCCGGTGCCACTGCCCCATTCCAAGGCCCTCATGGACACAAAAACACATTAGGACCCATCCTCAGGAAAGTCCATTTCAACTCAGCCACCCCGGTTGCTCCGGCAGAGCCAGCAGATCTAAACTGTCTTGTTGCTAGGAGACAATTGGAATGCGAGGCGGGCTTCCCAGGCATCCATCCGCGAACGGTGCTCAGGAGTCATTCCATATGGGATGTCCTGGAGCTGTCCAACAGGTCTCAATTGTCCCGCAGAAGGAATCCTTGAAGGGGGCATCCCACAACTCCCAACGTGGGAAAACCTCAATGGCCCCGAGATTCTGCTCCCTTCATGAAGCGGCCGTCATGCACAGAAACTCCAGCCTGAGCCAAGGTCTGATCCTCGCCCTGACTTCAGATGAATGAGATATTGGTTCAGATCTGCAGGGGGTACCTGCCGTGCCCTCACCCTGAAACCCAAGTCTAGCTTGTCTTCTCAGACTTCCGTCCTCACACTCCTGGCCCCGAAGCCCTCAAGTTTGGCAATTCCGGACCCACAATGCAGCACTCTGCCTGCCCTCTAGGAAAAAAATTATTGCCTCATGAGCTGCCCAGGCAGCTTACATGAGGATAAACCTACACAGCACTCGACGTTACCCAAATTATATAGTCTAACCTGGGCACTAATGCACTGTCGAACACAACCTGAGCCCGGACCTCCTGACCAATACCCAGAATGCTGACCGCACACTGAGCACATAAAACCCGCCATGGCCTTATGTCTTCATCTCTTCCCTACCTCCGTTTTCAGGCTTCATAACCGAGAGCTTATCTCCAATCACTGCCCAGGGGTGAGTCTGATGCAGAAATCAGAACTCCTCCTTACCCATGGCAAGAACCCTTGTGGTTGGCACGTTGTCCAACGTTCAGTGTAGGAGAAACCAGCATTCAACCTGAGGCCCCGCCCATTCTTGCGTGCGACGAGGGCATACATACGCATTGTGACCCTCAGCATGAGTCCTGTCCTCTAGTAAGTCCTCTCAGTGGCTGGACCATTAGATGTCATAATGGGCTTGACATGTCCCTAGGCCCCAATTTTTAACCAGATTTCTGATTGTCCAGTCGCCCCTCCCCAGGCCTTTACTCTGGAATCCCTCATTTGGTGGGACACCTGAGGTTAAAAAAGAAAACAACAACAACAACAACAACAACAAAAACGGACTTCTTGCAGCCCACAGAATGACCCCAAACTCTTTGGACGGGGCCAAACCACCAGAGAGTAAGACTCGTCGATTTCCCATGAAGTCACCCAGAAATTCCACGACCATGAGTGACACGATATCCAGAGACAAAAACATGAGCAGGAGCCTCACACTCGCCCTTTTTTCAAATCCCGAAGAGTTCTCCTCATGATCTGTAGGTCAGTCCTGCAATACCTATGACCGAAACATAAGCCGAGTTTGTGTTTTCAGACAACTGTCCAAACAGCCCTGGGCTACACAACCTACAGGCTCAGGCCCCTGGAGCCAAACCTGAGGACTGTACTTGCCCTCTCCAAGGGAATTGTGTGTGCCCATTCCAATGGCCACAACCCTTCGAATAGGATAAACCTCCAAAGTCCCTGATCCATCTCAATAGTGGTGGCTTCCCAGGAAAAACAGGGGCAATCTGAGCCCAACTGAGCACCTACCTGCACTCAGACCCATAGACAGATGTCTCCAGAGGTAAAAAGGAAAGAACAGCCCCCTAGGCACTAATCAGATCCATTGTTTGGTTTCCAAGCATCTCTCCTCAGAGGCCTGGATATCAAAACAGCATATAGCTGTTTCTTGACTCACCCATCAGAAAGCATCTCATCTACACATGGGAAACTTGCACGTTGGAGCTGTGTCAAAGCCTCTGTTTAGGAGAACCCTTTAGGGCCCCAGTGCCACCGCTTCATTCCAAGGTCTCCATAGACACAAAAGCACATTAGTACCCATCCACAGGGGTGTCGATTACAACTCAGCGTCCTCGGTTGCTCCCCACAGATCCAGGAGATCTAACCTGTCTTGTTGCTAGGAGACAATTGGAATGCGAAGTGGGCTACCCAGCCATCCATCCTTAGAACCCTGCTCAGAATCTTTGGTCTGGAGCCAAACAACAGGTCTCAATTGTCCTGCAGAAGACTCTCTGCAGTTTGGAGCTTCTCACAACTCCCAACGTTGGAAAACCCCCATGGCCTCGTGATGCCCTCCCATTCATGAAGGGGCCATCAGGGACAGAAACTCCAACCCTAGCGATCATCTGATCCTCGCCCTGACTTCAGATGCACGAGATCTCGATTCAGGTCTGTAGATTGTGCCTGCCATGGCCTCACCCAGAAACCTAAGCCTAGCTTGTGTTCTCAGACTTTTGTCGTCAGACTACTGGCCCACAAGCCCTCCAGTTTGGCAATCCAGAACTACAATGCAGCACTCTGCCTGCCCTCCAGAAGAAAAACATTGTCCTCTGGGTCTACCCAGTAACCCCAAGAGGATCAACCTGCACCGACATTGGCTGTACCCCAAATACATAGGCTGACCAGGGCACTAATGCCCTTTCTGACACAGCCTGAGCCTGGACCCCCTGGCCCCTCCCAGACAGCTGGCTGCACACTGAGCACATCGAGCCGCCGTGGCCTTAGGTCGTCATCTTTTCCCAACCTCGGTTTTCAGGTTTCAGAACCTAGACCTTATCTCCAATCACTGCCCAGGGTTGAAGGTGATGCAGAAATCAGAACTCCTTCCCCATGGCAAGAAACCTTGTGGTTGGCATGTTGTCCAACGTTCAGTGTAGTTGAAACCAGTGTGGCCCATGAGGCCCCGCCCAGGCTAGCCGGCCACATTGGTCACAAACGCACATTGTGACCCTCAGGCTGAGCCCAGTCCTCAAGTAAGGCCACTCAGTGGCTGGATGAAGAGATAGCATATTGGGCTTGCCATGCCCCTAGGCCCCAATTTTTAACCATAGTTCGGGTTGTCCCTTCAGTCTTCCCCACGGCTTTGCTTTAAAATTCCTCTTTTGGTGGGACACCTGAGGTAACAAAACTGAAATGAGTCCTCCTATCCCACAGATTGATGAAAACAATTGGGAATCGGGCAAAATCCTCAGAGAGGAAGATTCGTCCATGGCCCATGAGGCCTCCCCGTCATTCCCCGGCCCTCGCTGATACAAAATCCAGAGACAAAAGCCTGAGCAAGCGCCTCAGACTCGCACTTTCTTCATATCCTGAAGAGTTCTTCTCATGGTTTGTAGATCGGGCCTGCCATACCTACGTCCCCAAACCTAAGCTGAGTTTGTGTTTTCAGACTTCTGTCTTCAAAGTCTTGGGCCACACACCCTCCAGGCTGGGCCCCTGGAGACACACATTAGGACTGTGCCTACCAATCCATGGGAATTCTGCCCATTCCATGGTCCAAAATCGTACAAATTAGGAGAAACCTCCAAAGTCCCTGAGGCCATCCCAATAGTGTAGGTCGCCCGGAACAAACAAGGGCTGTCTGACACCAGCTGATAATCGACCTCCACTCATACCATAGATGGATGTCCCCAGAGAAGAAGATTGAACCAGACAGGACCCTAGGCCATAATAGGATCCATTGCTTTGGGCTACAGGCATGTGTCCTCAAAATCCTGATTCCAATACGAGCATAGGGGTTTTCCTGAGGCACCCATCAGAACTCATCTCGTCTCCACAGGAAACCTGTGCATGGGAGCCATGTCCAAAGCTTAGGAGAGTACTTCAGGGTCCCAGTGCCACTGCCCCATTCCAAGGCCCTCATGGACACAAAAACACATTAGGACCCATCCTCAGGAAAGTCCATTTCAACTCAGCCACCCCGGTTGCTCCGGCAGAGCCAGCAGATCTAAACTGTCTTGTTGCTAGGAGACAATTGGAATGCGAGGCGGGCTTCCCAGGCATCCATCCGCGAACGGTGCTCAGGAGTCATTCCATATGGGATGTCCTGGAGCTGTCCAACAGGTCTCAATTGTCCCGCAGAAGGAATCCTTGAAGGGGGCATCCCACAACTCCCAACGTGGGAAAACCTCAATGGCCCCGAGATTCTGCTCCCTTCATGAAGCGGCCGTCATGCACAGAAACTCCAGCCTGAGCCAAGGTCTGATCCTCGCCCTGACTTCAGATGAATGAGATATTGGTTCAGATCTGCAGGGGGTACCTGCCGTGCCCTCACCCTGAAACCCAAGTCTAGCTTGTCTTCTCAGACTTCCGTCCTCACACTCCTGGCCCCGAAGCCCTCAAGTTTGGCAATTCCGGACCCACAATGCAGCACTCTGCCTGCCCTCTAGGAAAAAAATTATTGCCTCATGAGCTGCCCAGGCATCTTAAATGAGGATAAACCTACACAGCACTCGACGTTACCCAAATTATATAGTCTAACCTGGGCACTAATGCACTGTCGAACACAACCTGAGCCCGGACCTCCTGACCAACACCCAGAAAGCTGACCGCACACTGAGCACATAAAAGCCGCCATGGCCTTAGGTCATCATCTCTTCCCTACCTCCGTTTTCAGGCTTCAGAACCGAGACCTTATCTTCAATCACTGCCCAGGGGTGAGTGTGATGCAGAAATCAGAACTCCTCCTTACCCATGGCAAGAACCCTTGTGGTTGGCACGTTGTCCAACGTTCAGTGTAGGAGAAACCAGCATTCACCCTGAGGCCCCGCCCATTCTTGCGTGCGACGAGGGCATACATACGCATTGTGACCCTCAGCATGAGTCCTGTCCTCTAGTAAGTCCTCTCAGTGGCTGGACCATAGATGTCATAATGGGCTTGACATGTCCCTAGGCCCCAATTTTTAACCAGATTTCTGATTGTCCAGTCGCCCCTCCCCAGGGCTCTACTCTGGAATCCCTCATTTGGTGGGACACCTGAGGTTAAAAAAGAAAACAACAACAACAACAACAACAACAACAACAAAACAGACTTCTTCCAGCACACAGATTGACCCCAAGTCTTTGGACGGGGCCAAACCACCAGAGAGTAAGACTCGTCCATTTCCCATGAAGTCACCCATAAATTCCACGACCATGAGTGATACGATATCCAGAGACAAAAACTTGAGCAGGAGCCTCACACTCGCCCTTTTTTCAAATCCCGAAGAGTTCTCCTCATGGTCTGTAGGTCAGTCCTGCCATACCTATGACCCGAAACATAAGCCGAGTTTGTGTTTTCAGACAACTGTCCAAACAGCCCTGGCCTACACAACCTACAGGCTCAGGCCCCTGGAGCCAAACCTGAGGACTGTACTTGCCCTCTCCAAGGGAATTGTGTGTGCCCATTCCAATGGCCACAACCCTTCTAATAGGATAAACCTCCAAAGTCCCTGATCCATCTCAATAGTGTTGGCTTCCCAGGAAAAACAGGGGCAATCTGAGCCCAACTGAGCACCTACCTGCACTCAGACCCATAGACAGATGTCTCCAGAGGTAAAA
This sequence comes from Mustela nivalis, assembly GCF_964662115.1. NCBI lineage: Eukaryota > Metazoa > Chordata > Mammalia > Carnivora > Mustelidae > Mustela > Mustela nivalis. Next base: position 321,654 of record NW_028136459.1, on the reverse strand, counting down.
AAGGAAAGAACAGGCCCCTAGGCACTAATCAGATCCATTGCTTTGGTTTCCAGGCATCTCTCCTCAGAGGCCTGGATATCAAAACAGCATATAGCTGTTTCTTGACTCACCCATCAGAAAACATCTCATCTACACATGGGAAACTTGCACGTTGGAGCTGTGTCAAAGCCTCTGTTTAGGAGAACCCTTTAGGGCCCCAGTGCCACCGCTTCATTCCAAGGTCTCCATAGACACAAAAGCACATTAGTACCCATCCACAGGGGTGTCGATTACAACTCAGCGTCCTCGGTTGCTCCCCACAGATCCAGGAGATCTAACCTGTCTTGTTGCTAGGAGACAATTGGAATGCGAAGTGGGCTACCCAGCCATCCATCCTTAGAACCCTGCTCAGAATCTTTGGTCTGGAGCCAAACAACAGGTCTCAATTGTCCTGCAGAAGACTCTCTGCAGTTTGGAGCTTCTCACAACTCCCAACGTTGGAAAACCCCCATGGCCTCGTGATGCCCTCCCATTCATGAAGGGGCCATCAGGGACAGAAACTCCAACCCTAGCGATCATCTGATCCTCGCCCTGACTTCAGATGCACGAGATCTCGATTCAGGTCTGTAGATTGTGCCTGCCATGGCCTCACCCAGAAACCTAAGCCTAGCTTGTGTTCTCAGACTTTTGTCGTCAGACTACTGGCCCACAAGCCCTCCAGTTTGGCAATCCAGAACTACAATGCAGCACTCTGCCTGCCCTCCAGAAGAAAAACATTGTCCTCTGGGTCTACCCAGTAACCCCAAGAGGATCAACCTGCACCGACATTGGCTGTACCCCAAATACATAGGCTGACCAGGGCACTAATGCCCTTTCTGACACAGCCTGAGCCTGGACCCCCTGGCCCCTCCCAGACAGCTGGCTGCACACTGAGCACATCGAGCCGCCGTGGCCTTAGGTCGTCATCTTTTCCCAACCTCGGTTTTCAGGTTTCAGAACCTAGACCTTATCTCCAATCACTGCCCAGGGTTGAAGGTGATGCAGAAATCAGAACTCCTTCCCCATGGCAAGAAACCTTGTGGTTGGCATGTTGTCCAACGTTCAGTGTAGTTGAAACCAGTGTGGCCCATGAGGCCCCGCCCAGGCTAGCCGGCCACATTGGTCACAAACGCACATTGTGACCCTCAGGCTGAGCCCAGTCCTCAAGTAAGGCCACTCAGTGGCTGGATGAAGAGATAGCATATTGGGCTTGCCATGCCCCTAGGCCCCAATTTTTAACCATAGTTCGGGTTGTCCCTTCAGTCTTCCCCACGGCTTTGCTTTAAAATTCCTCTTTTGGTGGGACACCTGAGGTAACAAAACTGAAATGAGTCCTCCTATCCCACAGATTGATGAAAACAATTGGGAATCGGGCAAAATCCTCAGAGAGGAAGATTCGTCCATGGCCCATGAGGCCTCCCCGTCATTCCCCGGCCCTCGCTGATACAAAATCCAGAGACAAAAGCCTGAGCAAGCGCCTCAGACTCGCACTTTCTTCATATCCTGAAGAGTTCTTCTCATGGTTTGTAGATCGGGCCTGCCATACCTACGTCCCCAAACCTAAGCTGAGTTTGTGTTTTCAGACTTCTGTCTTCAAAGTCTTGGGCCACACACCCTCCAGGCTGGGCCCCTGGAGACACACATTAGGACTGTGCCTACCAATCCATGGGAATTCTGCCCATTCCATGGTCCAAAATCGTACAAATTAGGAGAAACCTCCAAAGTCCCTGAGGCCATCCCAATAGTGTAGGTCGCCCGGAACAAACAAGGGCTGTCTGACACCAGCTGATAATCGACCTCCACTCATACCATAGATGGATGTCCCCAGAGAAGAAGATTGAACCAGACAGGACCCTAGGCCATAATAGGATCCATTGCTTTGGGCTACAGGCATGTGTCCTCAAAATCCTGATTCCAATACGAGCATAGGGGTTTTCCTGAGGCACCCATCAGAACTCATCTCGTCTCCACAGGAAACCTGTGCATGGGAGCCATGTCCAAAGCTTAGGAGAGTACTTCAGGGTCCCGGTGCCACTGCCCCATTCCAAGGCCCTCATGGACACAAAAACACATTAGGACCCATCCTCAGGAAAGTCCATTTCAACTCAGCCACCCCGGTTGCTCCGGCAGAGCCAGCAGATCTAAACTGTCTTGTTGCTAGGAGACAATTGGAATGCGAGGCGGGCTTCCCAGGCATCCATCCGCGAACGGTGCTCAGGAGTCATTCCATATGGGATGTCCTGGAGCTGTCCAACAGGTCTCAATTGTCCCGCAGAAGGAATCCTTGAAGGGGGCATCCCACAACTCCCAACGTGGGAAAACCTCAATGGCCCCGAGATTCTGCTCCCTTCATGAAGCGGCCGTCATGCACAGAAACTCCAGCCTGAGCCAAGGTCTGATCCTCGCCCTGACTTCAGATGAATGAGATATTGGTTCAGATCTGCAGGGGGTACCTGCCGTGCCCTCACCCTGAAACCCAAGTCTAGCTTGTCTTCTCAGACTTCCGTCCTCACACTCCTGGCCCCGAAGCCCTCAAGTTTGGCAATTCCGGACCCACAATGCAGCACTCTGCCTGCCCTCTAGGAAAAAAATTATTGCCTCATGAGCTGCCCAGGCATCTTAAATGAGGATAAACCTACACAGCACTCGACGTTACCCAAATTATATAGTCTAACCTGGGCACTAATGCACTGTCGAACACAACCTGAGCCCGGACCTCCTGACCAACACCCAGAAAGCTGACCGCACACTGAGCACATAAAAGCCGCCATGGCCTTAGGTCATCATCTCTTCCCTACCTCCGTTTTCAGGCTTCAGAACCGAGACCTTACCTCCAATCACTGCCCAGCGGTGAGTGTGATGCAGAAATCAGAACTCCTCCTTACCCATAACAATAACCCTTGTGGTTGGCACGTTGTCCAACGTTCAGTGTAGGAGAAACCAGCATTCACCCTGAGGCCCCGCCCATTCTTGCGTGCGACGAGGGCATACATACGCATTGTGACCCTCAGCATGAGTCCTGTCCTCTAGTAAGTCCTCTCAGTGGCTGGACCATAGATGTCATAATGGGCTTGACATGTCCCTAGGCCCCAATTTTTAACCAGATTTCTGATTGTCCAGTCGCCCCTCCCCAGGGCTCTACTCTGGAATCCCTCATTTGGTGGGACACCTGAGGTTAAAAAAGAAAACAACAACAACAACAACAACAACAACAACAAAACAGACTTCTTCCAGCACACAGATTGACCCCAAGTCTTTGGACGGGGCCAAACCACCAGAGAGTAAGACTCGTCCATTTCCCATGAAGTCACCCAGAAATTCCACGACCATGAGTGATACGATATCCAGAGACAAAAACTTGAGCAGGAGCCTCACACTCGCCCTTTTTTCAAATCCCGAAGAGTTCTCCTCATGGTCTGTAGGTCAGTCCTGCCATACCTATGACCCGAAACATAAGCCGAGTTTGTGTTTTCAGACAACTGTCCAAACAGCCCTGGCCTACACAACCTACAGGCTCAGGCCCCTGGAGCCAAACCTGAGGACTGTACTTGCCCTCTCCAAGGGAATTGTGTGTGCCCATTCCAATGGCCACAACCCTTCTAATAGGATAAACCTCCAAAGTCCCTGATCCATCTCAATAGTGGTGGCTTCCCAGGAAAAACAGGGGCAATCTGAGCCCAACTGAGCACCTACCTGCACTCAGACCCATAGACAGATGTCTCCAGAGGTAAAAAAGGAAAGAACAGGCCCCTAGGAACTAATCAGATCCATTGCTTTGGTTTCCAGGCATCTCTCCTCAGAGGCCTGGATATCAAAACAGCATATAGCTGTTTCTTGACTCACCCATCAGAAAACATCTCATCTACACATGGGAAACTTGCACGTTGGAGCTGTGTCAAAGCCTCTGTTTAGGAGAACCCTTTAGGGCCCCAGTGCCACCGCTTCATTCCAAGGTCTCCATAGACACAAAAGCTCATTAGGACCCATCCCCAGGGGTGTCCATTTCAACTCAGCGTCCTCGGTTGCTCCACACAGATCTAGGAGATCTAACCTGTCTTGTTGCTAGGAGACAATTGGAATGCAAGGTGGGCTACCCAGCCCTCCATCCTTAGAACCCTGCTCAGAATCATTGGCCTGGAGCCAAACAACAGGTCTCAATTGTCCTGCAGAAGACTCTCTGCAGTTTGGAGCTTCTCACAACTCCCATCGTGGGAAAACCCCCATGGCCTCGTGATGCCCCCCCATTCATGAAGGGGCCATCAGGGACAGAAACTCCAACCTGAGCGATCGTCTGATCCTTGCCCTGACTTCAGATGCACGAGATCTCGATTCAGGTCTGTAGATTGTGCCTGCCATGGCCTCACCCAGAAACCTAAGCCTAGCTTGTGATCTCAGACTTTGTTCGTCAGACTACTAGCCCACAAGCCCTCCAGTTTGGCAATCCAGAACTACAATGCAGCACCCTGCCCGCCCTCCAGAAGAAAAACATTGTCCTCTGGGGCTACCCAGTAACCCCAAATGAGGATCAACCTGCACCGACCTTGGCTGTACCCCAAATACATAGGCTGACCAGGGCCATAATGCCCTATCAGACACAGCCTGAGCCTGGACCCCCTGGCCCCTCCCAGACAGCTGGCTGCACACTGAGCACATCGAGCCGCCGTGGCCTTAGGTCGTCATCTTTTCCCAACCTCGGTTTTCAGGTTTCAGAACCTAGACCTTATCTCCAATCACTGCCCAGGGTTGAAGGTGATGCAGAAATCAGAACTCCTTCCCCATGGCAAGAAACCTTGTGGTTGGCATGTTGTCCAACGTTCAGTGTAGTTGAAACCAGTGTGGCCCATGAGGCCCCGCGCAGGCTAGCCGGCCACATTGGTCACAAACGCACATTGTGACCCTCAGGCTGAGCCCAGTCCTCAAGTAAGGCCACTCAGTGGCTGGATGAAGAGATAGCATATTGGGCTTGCCATGCCCCTAGGCCCCAATTTTTAACCATAGTTCGGGTTGTCCCTTCAGTCTTCCCCACGGCTTTGCTTTGGAATTCCTCTTTTGGTGGGACACCTGAGGTAACAAAACTGAAATGAGTCCTCCCATCCCACAGATTGACGAAAAGCAATTGGGAATCGGGCCAAATCCTCACAGAGGAAGATTCGTCCATGGCCCATGAGGCCTCCCCGACATTCCACGGCCATCGCTGATACAAAATCAAGAGACAAAAGCCTGAGCAAGCGCCTCAGACTCGCACTTTCTTCATATCCTGATGAGTTCTTCTCATGGTTTGTAGATCGGGCCTACCATACCTACGACCCCAAACCTAAGCTGAGTTTGTGTTTTCAGACTTCTGTCTTCAAAGTCTTGGGCCACACACCCTCCAGGCTGGGCCCCTGGAGACACACATTAGGACTGTGCCTACCAATCCATGGGAATTCTGCCCATTCCATGGTCCAAAATCGTACAAATTAGGAGAAACCTCCAAAGTCCCTGAGGCCATCCCAATAGTGTAGGTCGCCCGGAACAAACAAGGGCTGTCTGACACAGGCTGATAATCGACCTCCACTCATACCATAGATGGATGTCCCCACAGAAGAAGATTGAAGCAGACAGGACCCTAGGCCATAATAGGATCCATTGCTTTGGGCTACAGGCATGTGTCCTCAAAAGCCTGATTCCAATACGAGCATAGGGGTTTTCCTGAGGCACCCATCAGAACTCATCTCGTCTCCACAAGGAAACCTGTGCATGGGAGCCATGTCCAAAGCTTAGGAGAGTACTTCAGGGTCCCGGTGCCACATCCCCATTCCAAGGCCCTCATGGACACAAAAACACATTAGGACCCACCTCAGGAAAGTCCATTTCAACTCAGCCACCCCGGTTGCTCCGGCAGAGCCATCAGATCTAAACTGTCTTGTTGCTAGGAGACAATTGGAATGCGAGGCGGGCTTCCCAGGCATCCATCCGCGAACGGTGCTCAGGAGTCATTCCATATGGGATGTCCTGGAGCTGTCCAACAGGTCTCATTTGTCCCGCAGAAGGAATCCTTGAAGGGGGCATCCCACAACTCCCAACGTGGGAAAACCTCAATGGCCCCGAGATTCTGCTCCCTTCATGAAGCGGCCGTCATGCACAGAAACTCCAGCCTGAGCCAAGGTCTGATCCTCGCCCTGACTTCAGATGCATGAGATATTGGTTCAGATCTGCAGGGGGTACCTGCCGTGCCCTCACCCTGAAACCCAAATCTACCTTGTCTTCTCAGACTTCCGTCCTCACACTCCTGGCCCCGAAGCCCTCAAGGTTGGCAATTCCGGACCCACAATGCAGCACTCTGCCTGCCCTCTAGGAAAAAAATTATTGCCTCATGAGCTGCCCAGGCATCTTAAATGAGGATAAACCTACACAGCACTCGACGTTACCCAAATTATATAGTCTAACCTGGGCACTAATGCACTGTCGAACACAACCTGAGCCCGGACCTCCTGACCAACACCCAGAAAGCTGACCGCACACTGAGCACATAAAAGCCGCCATGGCCTTAGGTCATCATCTCTTCCCTACCTCCGTTTTCAGGCTTCAGAACCGAGACCTTACCTCCAATCACTGCCCAGGGGTGAGTGTGATGCAGAAATCAGAACTCCTCCTTACCCATAACAAGAACCCTTGTGGTTGGCACGTTGTCCAACGTTCAGTGTAGGAGAAACCAGCATTCACCCTGAGGCCCCGCCCATTCTTGCATGCGACGAGGGCATACATACGCATTGTGACCCTCAGCATGAGTCCTGTCCTCTAGTAAGTCCTCTCAGTGGCTGGACCATAGATGTCATAATGGGCTTGACATGTCCCTAGGCCCCAATTTTTAACCAGATTTCTGATTGTCCAGTCGCCGCTCCCCAGGGCTCTACTCTGGAATCCCTCATTTGGTGGGACACCTGAGGTTAAAAAAGAAAACAACAACAACAACAACAACAACAACAACAACAACAAAACAGACTTCTTCCAGCCCACAGATTGACCCCAAGTCTTTGGACGGGGCCAAACCATCAGAGAGTAAGACTCGTCCATTTCCCATGAAGTCACCCAGAAATTCCACGACCATGAGTGACACGATATCCAGAGACAAAAACTTGAGCAGGAGCCTCACACTCGCCCTTTTTTCAAATCCCGAAGAGTTCTCCTCATGGTCTGTAGGTTAGTCCTGCCATACCTATGACCCGAAACATAAGCCGAGTTTGTGTTTTCAGACAACTGTCCAAACAGCCCTGGCCTACACAACCTACAGGCTCAGGCCCCTGGAGCCAAACCTGAGGACTGTACTTGCCCTCTCCAAGGGAATTGTGTGTGCCCATTCCAATGGCCACAACCCTTCTAATAGGATAAACCTCCAAAGTCCCTGATCCATCTCAATAGTGGTGGCTTCCCAGGAAAAACAGGGGCAATCTGAGCCCAACTGAGCACCTACCTGCACTCAGACCCATAGACAGATGTCTCCAGAGGTAAAAAAGGAAAGAACAGGCCCCTAGGCACTAATCAGATCCATTGTTTTGGTTTCCAGGCATCTCTCCACAGAGGCCTAGATATCAAAACAGCATATAGCTGTTTCTTGACTCACCCATCAGAAAACATCTCATCTACACATGGGAAACTTGCACGTTGGAGCTGTGTCAAAGCCTCTGTTTAGGAGAACCCTTTAGGGCCCCAGTGCCACCGCTTCATTCCAAGGTCTCCATAGACACAAAAGCTCATTATGACCCATCTCCAGGGGTGTCCATTTCAACTCAGCGTCCTCGGTTGCTCCCCACAGATCCAGGAGATCTAACCTGTCTTGTTGCTAGGAGACAATTGGAATGCGAGGTGGGCTACCCAGGCATCCATCCTTAGAACCCTGCTCAGAATCATTGGCCTGGAGCCAAACAACAGGTCTCAATTGTCCTGCAGAACACTCTCTGCAGTTTGGAGCTTCTCACAACTCTCATCGTGGGAAAACCCCCATGGCCTCGTGATGCCCCCCCATTCATGAAGGGGCCATCAGGGACAGAAACTCCAACCTGAGCGATCGTCTGATCCTCGCCCTGTCTTCAGATGCACGAGATCTCAATTCAGGTCTGTAGATTGTGCCTGCCATGTCCTCACCCAGAAACCTAAGCCTAGCTTGTGTTCTCAGACTTTTGTCGTCAGACTACTGGCCCACAAGCCCTCCAGTTTGGCAATCCAGAACTACAATGCAGCACCCTGCCCGCCCTCCAGAAGAAAAACATTGTCCTCTGGGGCTACCCAGTAACCCCAAATGAGGATCAACCTGCACCGACCTTGGCTGTACCCCAAATACATAGGCTGACCAGGGCACTAATGCCCTTTCTGACACAGCCTGAGCCTGGACCCCCTGGCCCCTTCCAGACAGCTGGCTGCACACTGAGCACATCGAGCCGCCGTGGCCTTAGGTCGTCATCTTTTCCCAACCTCGGTTTTCAGGTTTCAGAACCTAGACCTTATCTCCAATTACTGCCCAGGGTTGAAGGTGATGCAGAAATCAGAACTCCTTCCCCATGGCAAGAAACCTTGTGGTTGGCATGTTGTCCAACGTTCAGTGTAGTTGAAACCAGTGTGGCCCATGAGGCCCCGCCCATGCTAGCCGGCCACATTGGTCACAAACGCACATTGTGACCCTCAGGCTGAGCCCAGTCCTCAAGTAAGGCCACTCAGTGGCTGGATGAAGAGATAGCATATTGGGCTTGCCATGCCCCTAGGCCCCAATTTTTAACCATAGTTCGGGTTTTCCCTTCAGTCTTCCCCACGGCTTTACTTTGGAATTCCTCTTTTGGTGGGACACCTGAGGTAACAAAACTGAATTGAGTCCTCCCATCCAACAGATTGACGAAAAGCAATTGGGAATCGGGCCAAATCCTCAGAGAGGAAGATTCGTCCATGGCCCATGAGGCCTCCCTGACATTCCACGGCCATCGCTGATACAAAATCCAGAGACAAAAGCCTGAGCAAGCGCCTCAGACTCGCACTTTCTTCATATCCTGATGAGTTCTTCTCATAGTTTGTAGATCGAGCCTGCCATACCTACGTCCCCAAACCTAAGCTGAGTTTGTGTTTTCAGACTTCAGTCTTCAAAGTCTTGGGCCACACACCCTCCAGGCTGGACCCTGGAGACACACATTAGGACTGTGCCTACCAATCCATGGGAATTCTGCCCATTCCATGGTCCAAAATCGTACAAATTAGGAGAAACCTCCAAAGTCCCTGAGGCCATCCCAATAGTGTAGGTCGCCCGGAACAAACAAGGGCTGTCTGACACCAGCTGATAATCGACCTCCACTCATACCATAGATGGATGTCCCCAGAGAAGAAGATTGAACCAGAAAGGACTGTAGGCCATAATAGGATCCATTGCTTTGGGTTACAGGCATGTGTCCTCAAAAGCCTGATTCCAATACGAGCATAGGGGTTTTCCTGAGGCACCCATCAGAACTCATCTCGTCTCCACAAGGAAACCTGTGCATGGGAGCCATGTCCAAAGCTTAGGAGAGTACTTCAGGGTCCCGGTGCCACTGCCCCATTCCAAGGCCCTCAGGGACACAAAAACACATTAGGACCCATCCTCAGGAAAGTCCATTTCAACTCAGCCACCCCGGTTGCTCCGGCAGAGCCATCAGGTCTAAATTGTCTTGTTGCTAGGAGACAATTGGAATGCGAGGCGGGCTTCCCAGGCATCCATCCGCGAACGGTGCTCTGGAGTCATTCCATATGGGATGTCCTGGAGCTGTCCAACAGGTCTCAATTGTCCCGCAGAAGGAATCCTTGAAGGGGGCATCCCACAACTCCCAACGTGGGAAAACCTCAATGGCCCCGAGATTCCGCTCCCTTCATGAAGCGGCCGTCATGCACAGAAACTCCAACCTGATCCAACGTCTGATCCTCGCCCTGACTTCAGATGAATGAGATATTGGTTCAGATCGGCAGGGGGTACCTGCCGTGCCCTCACCCTGAAACCCAAGTCTAGCTTGTCTTCTCAGACTTCCGTCCTCACACTCCTGGCCCCGAAGCCCTCAAGGTTGGCAATTCCGGACCCACAATGCAGCACTCTGCCTGCCCTCTAGGAAAAAAATTATTGCCTCATGAGCTGCCCAGGCATCTTAAATGAGGATAAACCTACACAGCACTCGACGTTACCCAAATTATATAGTCTAACCTGGGCACTAATGCACTGTCGAACACAACCTGAGCCCGGACCTCCTGACCAACACCCAGAAAGCTGACCGCACACTGAGCACATAAAAGCCGCCATGGCCTAGTTCATCATCTCTTCCCTACCTCCGTTTTCAGGCTTCAGAACCGAGACCTTATCTTCAATCACTGCCCAGGGGTGAGTGTGATGCAGAAATCAGAACTCCTCCTTACCCATGGCAAGAACCCTTGTGGTTGGCACGTTGTCCAACGTTCAGTGTAGGAGAAACCAGCATTCACCCTGAGGCCCCGCCCATTCTTTCGTGCGACGAGGGCATACATACGCATTGTGACCCTCAGCATGAGTCCAGTCCTCTAGTAAGTCCTCTCAGTGGCTTGTCCATTAGATGTCATAATGGGCTTGACATGTCCCTAGGCCCCAATTTTTAACCAGATTTCTGATTGTCCAGTCGCCCCCCCCCCGGGGCTCTACTCTGGAATCCCTCATTTGGTGGGACACCTGAGGTTAAAAAAGAAAACAACAACAACAACAACAACAACAACAACAACAACAACAAAACAGACTTCTTCCAGCCCACAGATTGACCCCAAGTCTTTGGACGGGGCCAAACCACCAGAGAGTAAGACTCGTCCATTTCCCATGAAGTCACCCAGAAATTCCACGACCATGAGTGACACGATATCCAGAGACAAAAACTTGAGCAGGAGCCTCACACTCGCCCTTTTTTCAAATCCCGAAGAGTTCTCCTCATGGTCTGTAGGTCAGTCCTGCCATACCTATGACCCGAAACATAAGCCGAGTTTGTGTTTTCAGACAACTGTCCAAACAGCCCTGGCCTACACAACCTACAGGCTCAGGCCCCTGGAGCCAAACCTGAGGACTGTACTTGCCCTCTCCAAGGGAATTGTGTGTGCCCATTCCAATGGCCACAACCCTTCTAATAGGATAAACCTCCAAAGTCCCTGATCCATCTCAATAGTGGTGGCTTCCCAGGAAAAACAGGGGCAATCTGAGCCCAACTGAGCACCTACCTGCACTCAGACCCATAGACAGATGTCTCCAGAGGTAAAAAAGGAAAGAACAGGCCCCTAGGCACTAATCAGATCCATTGCTTTGGTTTCCAGGCATCTCTCCTCAGAGGCCTGGATATCAAAACAGCATATAGCTGTTTCTTGACTCACCCATCAGAAAACATCTCATCTACACATGGGAAACTTGCACGTTGGAGCTGTGTCAAAGCTTCTGTTTAGGAGAACCCTTTAGGGCCCCAGTGCCACCGCTTCATTCCAAGGTCTCCATAGACACAAAAGCACATTAGGACCCATCCCCAGGGGTGTCCATTTCAACTCAGCGTCCTCGGTTGCTCCCCACAGATCCAGGAGATCTAACCTGTCTTGTTGCTAGGAGACAATTGGAATGCGAGGTGGGCTACCCAGCCATCCATCCTTAGAACCCTGCTCAGAATCATTGGCCTGGACCCAAACAACAGGTCTCAATTGTCCTGCAGAAGACTCTCTGCAGATTGGAGCTTCTCACAACTCCCATCGTGGGAAAACCCCCATGGCCTCGTGATGCCCCCCCATTCATGAAGGGGCCATCAGGGACAGAAACTCCAACCTGAGCGATCGTCTGATCCTCGCCCTGACTTCAGATGCACGAGATCTCAATTCAGGTCTGTAGATTGTGCCTGCCGTGGCCTTACCCAGAAACCTAAGCCTAGCTTGTGTTCTCAGACTTTGGTCGTCAGAATACTGGACCACAAGCCCTCCAGTTTGGCAATCCAGAACTACAATGCAGCACCCTGCCCGCCTTCCAGAAGAAAAACATTGTCCTCTGGGGCTACCCAGTAACCCCAAATGTGGATCAACCTGTACCGACCTTGGCTGTACCCCAAATACATAGGCTGACCAGGGCACTAATGCCCTTTCTGACACAGCCTGAGCCTGGACACCCTGGCCCCTCCCAGACAGCTGGCCGCACACTGAGCACATCGAGCCGCCGTGGCCTTATGTCGTCATATATTCCCAACCTCGGTTTTCAGGTTTCAGAACCTAGACCTTATCTCCAATCACTGCCCAGGGTTGAAGGTGATGCAGAAATCAGAACTCCTTCCCCATGGCAAGAAACCTTGTGGTTGGCATGTTGTCCAACGTTCAGTGTAGTTGAAACCAGTGTGGCCCATGAGGCCCCGCCCATGCTCGCCGGCCACATTGGTCACAAACGCACATTGTGACCCTCAGGCTGAGCCCAGTCCTCAAGTAAGGCCACTCAGTGGCTGGATGAAGAGATAGCATATTGGGCTTGCCATGCCCCTAGGCCCCAATTTTTAACCATAGTTCGGGTTGTCCCTTCAGTCTTCCCCACGGCTTTGCTTTGGAATTCCTCTTTTGGTGGGACACCAGAGGTAACAAAACTGAAATGAGTCCTCCCATCCCACAGATTGACGAAAAGCAATTGGGAATCGGGCCAAATCCTCAGAGAGGAAGATTCGTCCATGGCCCATGAGGCCTCCCCGACATTCCACGGCCATCGCTGATACAAAATCCAGAGACAAAAGCCTGAGCAAGCGCCTCAGACTCGCACTTTCTTCATATCCTGAAGAGTTCTTCTCATGGTTTGTAGATTGGGCCTCCATAAGTACGTCCCCAAACCTAAGATGAGTTTGTGTTTTCAGACTTCTGTTTTCAAAGTCTTGGGCCACACACCCTACAGGCTGGACCCTGGAGACACACATTAGGACTGTGCCTACCAATCCATGGGAATTCTGCCCATTCCATGGTCCAAAATCGTACAAATTAGGAGAAACCTCAAAAGTCCCTGAGGCCATCCCAATAGTGTAGGTCTCCCGGAACAAACAAGGGCTGTCTGACACCAGCTGATAATCGACCTCCACTCATACCATAGATGGATGTCCCCAAAGAAGAAGATTGAACCAGACAAGACACTAGGCCATAATAGGATCCATTGTTTTGGGTTATAGGCATGTGTCCTCAAAAGCCTGATTCCAATACGAGCATAGGGGTTTTCCTGAGGCACCCATCAGAACTCACCTCGTCTCCACAAGGAAACCTGTGAATGGGAGCCATGTCCAAAGCTTAGGAGAGTACTTCAGGGTCCCGGTCCCACCACCCATTCCAAGGCCCTCATCGACACAAAAACACATTAGGACCCATCCTCTGAAAAGTCCATTTCAACTCAGCCATCCCGGTTGCTCCGGCAGAGCCATCAGATCTAAACTGTCTTGTTGCTAGGAGACAATTGGAATGCGAGGCGGGCTTCCCAGGCATCCATCCGCGAACGGTGCTCTGGAGTCATTCCATATGGGATGTCCTGGAGCTGTCCAACAGGTCTCAATTGTCCCGCAGAAGGAATCCTTGAAGGGGGCATCCCACAAATCCCAACGTGGGAAAACCTAAATGGCCCCGAGATTCCGCTCCCTTCATGAAGCGGTCGTCATGCACAGAAACTCCAACCTGAGCCAACGTCTGATCCTCGCCCTGACTTCAGATGCATGAGATATTGGTTCAGATCTGCAGGGGGTACCAGCCGTGCCCTCACCCTGAAACCCAAGTCTAGCTTGTCTTCTCAGACTTCCGTCCTCACACTCCTGGCCCCGAAGCCCTCAAGTTTGGCAATTCCGGACCCACAATGCAGCACTCTGCCTGCCCTCTAGGAAAAAAATTATTGCCTCATGAGCTGCCCAGGCACCTTAAATGAGGATAAACCTACACAGCACTCGACGTTACCCAAATTATATAGTCTAACCTGGGCCCTAATGCACTGTCGAACACAACCTGAGCCTGGACCTCCTGACCAACACCCAGAAAGCTGACCGCACACTGAGCACATAAAAGCCGCCATGGCCTTAGGTCATCATCTCTTCCCTACCTCCGTTTTCAGGCTTCAGAACCGAGACCTTATCTCCAATCACTGCCCTGGGATGAGTGTGATGCAGAAATCAGAACTCCTCCTTACCCATGGCAAGAACCCTTGTGGTTGGCACGTTGTCCAACGTTCAGTGTAGGAGAAACCAGCATTCACCCTGAGGCCCCGCCCATTCTTTCGTGCGACGAGGGCATACATACGCATTGTGACCCTCAGCATGAGTCCAGTCCTCTAGTAAGTCCTCTCAGTGGCTGGACCATAAGATGTCATAATGGGCTTGACATGTCCCTAGGCCCCAATTTTTAACCAGATTTCTGATTGTCCAGTCGCCCCTCCCCAGGGCTCTACTCTGGAATCCCTCATTTGGTGGGACACCTGAGGTTAAAAAAGAAAACAACAACAACAACAACAAAAAAAAAAAAAAACGGACTTCTTCCAGCCCATAGATTGACCCCAAACTCTTTGGACGGGGCCAAACCACCAGAGAGTAAGAATCGTCCATTTCCAATGAAGTCACCCAGAAATTCCACGACCATGAGTGTCACGATATCCAGAGACAAAAACTTGAGCAGGAGCCTCACACTCGCCCTTTTTTCAAATTCCGAAGAGTTCTCCTCATGGTCTGTAGGTCAGTCCTGCCATACCTATGACCCGAAACATAAGCCGAGTTTGTGTTTTCAGACAACTGTCCAAACAGCCCTGGCCTACACATCCTTCAGGCTCAGGCCCCTGGAGCCAAACCTGAGGACTATACTTGCCCTCTCCAAGGGAATTGTGTGTGTCCATTCCAATGGCCACAACCCTTCAAATAGGATAAACCTCCAAAGTCCCTGATCCATCTCAATAGTGTTGGCTTCCCAGGAAAAACAGGGGAAATCTGAGCCCAACTGCGCACCTACCTGCACTCAGACCCATAGACAGATGTCTCCAGAGGTAAAAAGGAAAGAACAGGCCCCTAGGCACTAATCAGATCCATTGTTTTGGTTTCCAGGCATCTCTCCTCAGAGGCCTGGATTTCAAAAGCAGCATATAGCTGTTTCTTGACTCACCCATCAGAAAACATCTCATCTACACATGGGAAACTTGCACGTTGGAGCTGTGTCAAAGCCTCTGTTTAGGAGAACCCTTTAGGGCCCCAGTGCCACCGCTTCATTCCAAGGTCTCCATAGACACAAAAGCACATTAGGACCCATCCCCAGGGGTGTCCATTTCAACTCAGCGTCCTCGGTTGGTCCCCACAGATCCAGGAGATCTATCCTGTCTTGTTGCTAGGAGACAATTGGAATGCGAGGTGGGCTACCCATCCATCCATCCTTAGAACCCTGCTCAGAATCATTGGCCTGGACCCAAACAACAGGTCTCAATTGTTCTGCAGAACACTCTCTGCAGTTTGGAGCTTCTCACAATTCCCATCGTGGGAAAACTCCCATGGCCTCGTGATGCCCCCCCATTCATGAAGGGGCCATCAGGGACAGAAACTCCAACCTGAGCGATCGTCTGATCCTCGCCCTGACTTCAGATGCACGAGATCTCGATTAAGGTCTGTATATTGTGCCTGCCATGGCCTCACCCAGAAACCTAAGCCTAGCTTGTGTTCTCAGACTTTGGTCGTCAGACTACTGGCCCACAAGCCCTCCAGTTTGGCAATCCAGAACTACAATGCAGCACCCTGCCCGCCCTCCAGAAGAAAAACATTGTCCTCTGGGGCTACCCAGTAACCCCAAATGAGGATCAACCTGCACCGACTTTGGCTGTACCCCAAATACATAGGCTGACCAGGGCGCTAATGCCCTTTCTGACACAGGCTTAGCCTGGACCCCTGGCCCCTCCCAGACAGCTGGCCGCACACTGAGCACATCGAGCCACTGTGGACTTAGGTCCTCATCTCTACCCAACATCGGTTTTCAGGTTTCAGAACCTAGACCTTATCTCCAATCACTGACCAGGGTTGAAGGTGATGCAGAAATCAGAACTCCTTCCCCATGGCAAGAAACTTTGTGGTTGGCATGTTGTCCAACGTTCAGTGTAGTTGAAACCAGTGTGGCCCATGAGGCCCCGCCCATGCTCGCCGGCCACATTGGTCACAAACGCACATTGTGACCCTCAGGCTCAGCCCAGTCCTCAAGTAAGGCCACTCAGTGGCTGGATGAAGAGATAGCATATTGGGCTTGCCTTGCCCCTAGGCCCCAATTTTTAACCATAGTTCGGGTTGTCCCTTCAGTCTTCCCCACGGTTTTGCTTTGGAATTCCTCTTTTGGTGGGAAACCTGAGGAAACAAGACTGAAATGAGTCGTCCCATCCCACAGATTGACGAAAAGCAATTGGGAATCGGGCCAAATCCTCAGAGAGGAAGATTCGTCCATGGCCCATGAGGCCTCCCCGACATTCCACGGCCATCGCTGATACAAAATCCAGAGACAAAAGCCTGAGCAAGCGCCTCAGACTCGCACTTTCTTCATTTCCTGAAGAGTTCTTCACATGGTTTGTAGATCGGGCCTGCCATACGTACGTCCCCAAACCTAAGCTGAGTTTGTGTTTTCAGACTTCTGTCCTCAAAGTCTTGGGCCACACACCCTCCAGGCTGGACCCCGGGAGACACACATTAGGACTGGGACTACCAATCCATGGGAATTCTGCCCATTCCATGGTCCAAAATCATACAAATTAGGAGAAACCTCCAAAGTCCCTGAGGCCATCCCAATAGTGTAGGTCGCCTGGAAAAAAATTGCTCTCTGACACCAGCTGATAATCGACCTCCACTCATACCATAGATGGATGTCCCCAGAGAAGAAGATTGAACCAGAAAGGACTGTAGGCCATAATAGGATCCATTGATTTGGGTTACAGGCATGTGTCCTCAAAAGCCTGATTCCAATACGAGCATAGGGGTTTTCCTGAGGCACCCATCAGAACTCATCTCGTCTCCACAAGGAAACCTGTGCATGGGAGCCATGTCCAAAGCTTAGGAGAGTACTTCAGGGTCCCGGTGCCACCGCACCATTCCAAGGCCCTCATGGACACAAAAACTCATTAGGACCCATCCTCAGGAAAGTCCATTTCAACTCAGCCATCCCGGTTGCTCCGGCAGAGCCATCAGATCTAAACTGTGTTGTTGCTAGGAGACAATTGGAATGCGAGGCGGGCTTCCCAGGCATCCATCCGCGAACGGTGCTCTGGAGTCATTCCATATGGGATGTCCTGGAGCTGTCCAACAGGTCTCAATTGTCCCGCAGAAGGAATCCTTGAAGGGGGCATCCCACAACTCCCAACGTGGGAAAACCTCAATGGCCCCGAGATTCCGCTCCCTTCATGAAGCGGCCGTCATGCACAGAAACTCCAAACTGAGCCAACGTCTGATCCTTGCCCTGACTTCAGATGCATGAGATATTGGTTCAGATCTGCAGGGGGTACCTTCCGTGCCCTCACCCTGAAACCCAAGTCTAGCTTGTCTTCTCAGACTTCCGTCCTCACACTCCTGGCCCCGAAGCCCTCTAGTTTTTCAATTCCGGACCCACAATGCAGCACACTGCCTGCCCTCTAGAAAAAAAATTATTGCCTCATGAGCTGCCCAGGCACCATAAATGAGGATAAACCTACACAGCACTCGACGTTACCCAAATTATATAGTCTAACCTGGGCACTAATGCACTGTCGAACACAACCTGAGCCCGGACCTCCTGACCAACACCCAGAAAGCTGACCGCACACTGAGCACATAAAACCCGCCATGGCCTTAGGTCATCATCTCTTCCCTACCTCCGTTTTCAGGCTTCAGAACCGAGACCTTATCTCCAATCACTGCCCAGGGGTGAGTGTGATGCAGAAATCAGAACTCCTCCTTACCCATGGCAAGAACCCTTGTGGTTGGCACGTTGTCCAACGTTCAGTGTAGGAGAAACCAGCATTCAACCTGAGGCCCCGCCCATTCTTGCGTGCGACTAGGGCATACATACGCATTGTGACCCTCAGCATGAGTCCTGTCCTCTAGTAAGTCCTCTCAGTGGCTGGACCATTAGATGTCATAATGGGCTTGACATGTCCCTAGGCCCCAATTTTTACCAGATTTCTGACTGTCCAGTCGCCCCTCCCCAGGGCTCTACTCTGGAATCCCTCATTTGGTGGGACACCTGAGGTTAAAAAAGAAAACAACAACAACAACAAAAAAAAAAAAAAAACGGACTTCTTCCAGCCCATAGATTGACCCCAAACTCTTTGGACGGGGCCAAACCACCAGAGAGTAAGAATCGTCCATTTCCAATGAAGTCACCCAGAAATTCCACGACCATGAGTGTCACGATATCCAGAGACAAAAACTTGAGCAGGAGCCTCACACTCGCCCTTTTTTCAAATTCCGAAGAGTTCTCCTCATGGTCTGTAGGTCAGTCCTACCATTCCTATGACCCGAAACATAAGCCGAGTTTGTGTTTTCAGACAACTGTCCAAACAGCCCTGGCCTACACAACCTTCTGGCTCAGGCCCCTGGAGCCAAACCTGAGGACTATACTTGCCCTCTCCAAGGGAATTGTGTGTGCCCATTCCAATGGCCACAACCCTTCAAATAGGATAAACCTCCAAAGTCCCTGATCCATCTCAATAGTGTTGGCTTCCCAGGAAAAACAGGGGAAATCTGAGCCCAACTGCGCACCTACCTGCACTCAGACCCATAGACAGATGTCTCCAGAGGTAAAAAGGAAAGAACAGGCCCCTAGGCACTAATCAGATCCATTGCTTTGGTTTCCAGGCATCTCTCCTCAGAGGCCTGGATTTCAAAAGCAGCATATAGCTGTTTCTTGACTCACCCATCAGAAAACATCTCATCTACACATGGGAAACTTGCACGTTGGAGCTGTGTCAAAGCCTCTGTTTAGGAGAACCCTTTAGGGCCCCAGTGCCACCGCTTCATTCCAAGGTCTCCATAGACACAAAAGCACATTAGGACCCATCCCCAGGGGTGTCCATTTCAACTCAGCGTCCTCGGTTGGTCCCCACAGATCCAGGAGATCTATCCTGTCTTGTTGCTAGGAGACAATTGGAATGCGAGGTGGGCTACCCATCCATCCATCCTTAGAACCCTGCTCAGAATCATTGGCCTGGACCCAAACAACAGGTCTCAATTGTTCTGCAGAACACTCTCTGCAGTTTGGAGCTTCTCACAACTCCCATCGTGGGAAAACTCCCATGGCCTCGTGATGCCCCCCCATTCATGAAGGGGCCATCAGGGACAGAAACTCCAACCTGAGCGATCGTCTGATCCTCGCCCTGACTTCAGATGCACGAGATCTCGATTCAGGTCTGTAGATTGTGCCTGCCATGGCCTCACCCAGAAACCTAAGCCTAGCTTGTGTTCTCAGACTTTGGTCGTCAGACTACTGGCCCACAAGCCCTCCAGTTTGGCAATCCAGAAATACAATGCAGCACCCTGCCCGCCCTCCAGAAGAAAAACATTGTCCTCTGGGGCTACCCAGTAACCCCCAATGAGGATCAACCTGCACCGACTTTGGCTGTACCCCAAATACATAGGCTGACCAGGGCGCTAATGCCCTTTCTGACACAGGCTTAGCCTGGACCCCTGGCCCCTCCCAGACAGCTGGCCGCACACTGAGCACATCGAGCCACTGTGGACTTAGGTCCTCATCTCTACCCAACATCGGTTTTCAGGTTTCAGAACCTAGACCTTATCTCCAATCACTGACCAGGGTTGAAGGTGATGCAGAAATCAGAACTCCTTCCCCATGGCAAGAAACTTTGTGGTTGGCATGTTGTCCAACGTTCAGTGTAGTTGAAACCAGTGTGGCCCATGAGGCCCCGCCCATGCTCGCCGGCCACATTGGTCACAAACGCACATTGTGACCCTCAGGCTCAGCCCAGTCCTCAAGTAAGGCCACTCAGTGGCTGGATGAAGAGATAGCATATTGGGCTTGCCTTGCCCCTAGGCCCCAATTTTTAACCATAGTTCGGGTTGTCTCTTCAGTCTTCCCCACGGCTTTGCTTTTGAATTCCTCTTTTGGTGGGAAACCTGAGGAAACAAGACTGAAATGAGTCGTCCCATCCCACAGATTGACGAAAAGCAATTGGGAATCGGGCCAAATCCTCAGAGAGGAAGATTCGTCCATGGCCCATGAGGCCTCCCCGACATTCCACGGCCATCGCTGATACAAAATCCAGAGACTAAAGCCTGAGCAAGCGCCTCAGACTCGCACTTTCTTCATTTCCTGAAGAGTTCTTCACATGGTTTGTAGATCGGGCCTGATATACCTACGTCCCCAAACCTAAGCTGAGTTTGTGTTTTCAGACATCTGTCCTCAAAGTCTTGGGCCACACACCCTCCAGGCTGGACCCCGGGAGACACACATTAGGACTGGGACTACCAATCCATGGGAATTCTGCCCATTCCATCGTCCAAAATCATACAAATTAGGAGAAACCTCCAAAGTCCCTGAGGCCATCCCAATAGTGTAGGTCGCCCGGAACAAACAAGGGCTGTCTGACACCAGCTGATAATCGACCTCCACTCATACCATAGATGGATGTCCCCAGAGAAGAAGATTGAACCAGACAGGACCCTAGGCCATAATAGGATCCATTGCTTTGGGTTACAGGCATGTGTCCTCAAAAGCCTGATTCCAATACGAGCATAGGGGTTTTCCTGAGGCACCCATCAGAACTCATCTCGTCTCCACAAGGAAACCTGTGCATGGGAGCCATGTCCAAAGCTTAGGAGAGTACTTCAGGGTCCCGGTGCCACCGCCCCATTCCAAGGCCCTCATGGACACAAAAACACATTAGGACCCATCCTCAGGAAAGTCCATTTCAACTCAGCCACCCCGGTTGCTCTGGCAGAGCCATCAGATCTAAACTGTCTTGTTGCTAGGAGACAATTGGAATGCCAGGCGGGCTTCCCAGGCATCCATCCGCGAACGGTGCTCTGGAGTCATTCCATAAGGGATGTCCTGGAGCTGTCCAACAGGTCTCAATTGTCCCGCAGAAGGAATCCTTGAAGGGGGCATCTCACAGCTCCCAACGTGGGAAAACCTCAATGGACCCGAGATTCCGCTCCCTTCATGAAGCGGCCCTCATGCACAGAAACTCCAACCTGAGCCAACGTCTGATCCTCGCCCTGACTTCAGATGCATGAGATATTTGTTCAGATCTGCAGGGGGTACCTGCCATGCCCTCACCCTGAAACACAAGTCTAGCTTGTCTTCTCAGACTTCCGTCCTCACACTCCTAGCCCCGAAGCCCTCTAGTTTGTCAATTCCGGACCCACAATGCAGCACTCTGCCTGCCCTCTAGAAAAAAAATTATTGCCTCATGAGCTGCCCAGGCACCTTAAATGAGGATAAACCTACACAGCACTCGACGTTACCCAAATTATATAGTCTAACCTGGGCACTAATGCACTGTCGAACACAACCTGAGCCCGGACCGCCTGACCAACACCCCGAAAGCTGACCGCACACTGAGCACATAAAACCCGCCATGGCCTTAGGTCATCATCTCTTCCCTACCTCAGTTTTCAGGCTTCAGAACCGAGACCTTATCTCCAATCACTGCCCAGGGGTGAGTGTGATGCAGATATCAGAACTCCTCCTTACCCATGGCAAGAACCCTTGTGGTTCGCATGTTGTCCAACGTTCATTGTAGGAGAAACCAGCATTCACCCTGAGGCCCCGCCCTTTCTTGCGTGCGACGAGGGCATACATACGCATTGTGACCCTCAGCATGAGTCCTGTCCTCTAGTAAGTCCTCTTAGTGGCTGGACCATTAGATGTTATAATGGGCTTGACATGTCCCTAGGCCCCATTTTTAACCAGATTTCTGATTGTCCAGTCGCCCCACCCCAGGGCTCTACTCTGGAATCCCTCATTTGGAGGGACACCTGAAATTAAAAAAGAAAACAACAAAAACAACAACAACAACAAAAAATGGACTTCTTCCAGCCCATAATTGACCCCAAACTCTTTGGACGGGGCCAAACCACCAGAGAGTAAGACTCGTCCATTTCCCATGAAGTCACCCAGAAATTCCACGACCATGAGTGACACGATATCCAGAGACAAAAACTTGAGCAGGAGCCTCACACTCGCCCTTTTTTCAAATCGAAGAGTTCTCCTCATGGTCTGTAGGTCAGTCCTGCCATACCTATGACCCCAAACATAAGCCGAGTTTGTGTTTTCAGACAACTGTCCAAACAGCCCTGGCCTACACAGCCTACAGGCTCAGGCCCCTGGAGCCAAACCTGAGGACTATACTTGCCCTCTCCAAGGGAATTGTGTGTGCCCATTCCAATGGCCACAACCCTTCTAATAGGATAAACCTCCATAGTCCCTGATCCATCTCAATAGTGTTGGCTTCCCAGGAAATACAGGGGCAATCTGAGCCCAACTGAGCACCTACCTGCACTCAGACCCATAGACAGATGTCTCCAGAGGTAAAAAGGAAAGAACAGGCCCCTAGGCACTAATCAGATCCATTGCTTTGGTTTCCCAGCATCTCTCCTCAGAGGCCTAGATTACAAAACAGCATATAGCTGTTTCTTGACTCACCCATCAGAAAACATCTCATCTACACATGGGAAACTTGCAAGTTGGAGCTGTGTCAAAGCCTCTGTTTAGGAGAACCCTTTAGGGCCCCAGTGCCACCGCTTCATTCAAGGTCTCCATAGACACAAAAGCACATTAGGACCCATCCCCAGGGGTGTCCATTTCAACTCAGCGTCCTCTGTTGCTCCCCACAGATCCAGGAGATCTATCCTGTCTTGTTGCTAGGAGACAATTGGAATGCGAGGTGGGCTACCCAGCCATCCATCCTTAGAACCCTGCTCAGAATCATTGGCCTGGACCCATACAACAGGTCTCAATTGTTCTGCAGAAGACTCTCTGCAGTTTGGAGCTTCTCACAACTCCCATCGTGGGAAAACCCCCATGGCCTCGTGATGCCCCCCCATTCATGAAGAGGCCATCAGGGACAGAAACTCCAACCTGAGCGATCGTCTGATCCTCGCCCTGACTTCAGATGCACGAGATCTCGATTCAGGTCTGTAGATTATGCCTGCCATGGCCTCACCCAGAAACCTAAGCCTAGCTTGTGTTCTCAGACTTTGGTCGTCAGACTACTGGCCCACAAGCCCTCCAGTTTGGCAATCCAGATCTAAAATGCAGCACCCTTCCCGCCCTCCAGAAGAAAAAACATTGTCCTCCGGGACTACCCAGTAACCCCAAATGAGGATCAACCTGCACCGACTTTGGCTGTACCCCAAATACATAGGCTGACCAGGGCGCTAATGCCCTTTCTGACACAGGCTGAGCCTGGACCCCTTGCCCCTCCCAGACAGCTGGCCGCACACTGAGCACATCGAGCCGCCTTGGCCTTAGGTCGTCACCTCTTCCCAACCTCGGTTTTCAGGTTTCAGAACTTAGACCTTATCTCCAATCACTGCCCAGTGTTGAAGGTGATGCAGAAATCAGAACTCCTTCCCCATGGCAAGAAACCTTGTGGTTGGCATGTTGTCCAACGTTCAGTCTAGTTGAAACCAGTGTGGCCCATGAAGCCTCGCCCATGCTCGCCGGCCACATTGGTCACAAACGCACATTGTGACCCTCAGGCTGAGCCCAGTCCTCAAGTAAGGCCACTCAGTGGCTGGATGAAGAGATAGCATATTGGGCTTGCCATTCCCCTAGACCCAATTTTTAACCATAGTTCGGGTTGTCCCTTCAGTCTTCCCCACGGCTTTACTTTGGAATTCCTCTTTTGGTGGGACACCTGAGGTAACAAAACTGAAATGAGTCGTCCCATCCCACAGATTGACGAAAAGCAATTGGTATTCGGGCCAAATCCTCAGAGAGGAAGATTCGTCCATGGCCCATGAGGCCTCCCCGACATTCCACGGCCATCGCTGATACAAAATCCAGAGACAAAAGCCTGAGCAAGCGCCTTAGACTCGCACTTTCTTCATATCCTGAAAAGTTCTTCTCATGGTTTGTAGATCGGGCCTGCCATACCTACGTCCCCAAACCTAAGCTGAGTTTGTGTTTTCAGACTTCTGTCCTCAAAGTCTTAGGCCACACACCCTCCCGGCTGGGCCCCTGGAGACACACATTAGGACTAGGACTACCAATCCATGGGAATTCTGCCCATTCCATGGTCCAAAATCATACAAATTAGGAGAAACCTCCAAAGTCCCTGAGGCCATCCCAATAGTATAGGTCGCCCGGAACAAACAAGGGCTGTCTGACACCAGCTGATAATCGACCTCCACTCATACCATAGATGGATGTCCCCAGAGAAGAAGATTGAACCAGAAAGGACCCTAGGCCATAATAGGATCCATTGCTTTGGGTTACAGGCATGTGTCCTCAAAAGCCTGATTCCAATACGAGCATAGGGGTTTTCCTGAGGCACCCATCAGAACTCATCTCGTCTCCACAAGGAAACCTGTGCATGGGAGCCATGTCCAAAGCTTAGGAGAGTACTTCAGGGTCCCGGTGCCACTGCCCCATTCCAAGGCCCTCATGGACACAAAAACACATTAGGACCCATCCTCAGGAAAGTCCATTTCAACTCAGCCACCCCGGTTGCTCTGGCAGAGCCATCAGATCTAAACTGTCTTGTTGCTAGGAGACAATTGGAATGCGAGGCGGGCTTCCCAGGCATCCATCTGCGAACGGTGCTCTGGAGTCATTCCATATGGGATGTCCTGGAGCTGTCCAACAGGTCTCAATTGTCCCGCAGAAGGAATCCTTGAAGGGGGCATCCCACAACTCCCAACGTGTGAAAACCTCAATGGACCCGAGATTCCGCTCACTTCATGAAGCGGCCGTCATGCACAGAATAGCCAACCTGAGCCAACGTCTGATCCTCGCCCTGACTTCAGATGCATGAGATATTGGTTCATATCTGCAGGGGGTACCTGCCATGCCCTCACCCTGAAACACAAGTCTAGCTTGTCTTCTCAGACTTCCGTCCTCACACTCCTAGCCCCGAAGCCCTCTAGTTTGTCAATTCCGGACCCACAATGCAGCACTCTGCCTGCCCTCTAGAAAAAAAATTATTGACTCATGAGCTGCCCAGGCACCTTAAATGAGGATAAACCTACACAGCACTCGACGTTACCCAAATTATATAGTCTAACCTGGGCACTAATGCACTGTCGAACACAACCTGAGCCCGGACCGCCTGACCAACACCCCGAAAGCTGACCGCACACGGAGCACATAAAACCCGCCATGGCCTTAGGTCATCATCTCTTCCCTACCTCCGTTTTCAGGCTTCAGAACCGAGACCTTATCTCCAATCACTGCCCAGGGGTGAGTGTGATGCAGAAATCAGAACTCCTCCTTACCCATGGCAAGAACCCTTGTGGTTGGCACGTTGTCCAACGTTCAGTGTAGGAGAAACCAGCATTCACACTGAGGCCCCGCCCATTCTTGCGTGCGACTAGGGCATACATACGCATTGTGACCCTCAGCATGAGTCCTGTCCTCTAGTAAGTCCTCTCAGTGGCTGGACCATTAGATGTCATAATGGGCTTGACATGTCCCTAGACCCCAATTTTTACCAGATTTCTGACTGTCCAGTCGCCCCTCCCCAGGGCTCTACTCTGGAATCCCTCATTTGGTGGGACACCTGAGGTTAAAAAAGAAAACAACAACAACAACAACAACAACAACAAAAAAACGGACTTCTTCCAGCCCATAGATTGACCCCAAACTCTTTGGACGGGGCCAAACCACCAGAGAGTAAGAATCGTCCATTTCCAATGAAGTCACCCAGAAATTCCACGACCATGAGTGTCACGATATCCAGAGACAAAAACTTGAGCAGGAGCCTCACACTCGCCCTTTTTTCAAATTCCGAAGAGTTCTCCTCATGGTCTGTAGGTCAGTCCTGCCATTCCTATGACCCGAAACATAAGCCGAGTTTGTGTTTTCAGACAACTGTCCAAACAGCCCTGGCCTACACAACCTTCAGGCTCAGGCCCCTGGAGCCAAACCTGAGGACTATACTTGCCCTCCTCAAGGGAATTGTGTGTGCCCATTCCAATGGCCACAACCCTTCAAATAGGATAAACCTCCAAAGTCCCTGATCCATCTCAATAGTGTTGGCTTCCCAGGAAAAACAGGGGAAATCTGAGCCCAACTGCGCACCTACCTGCACTCAGACCCATAGACAGATGTCTCCAGAGGTAAAAAGGAAAGAACAGGCCCCTAGGCACTAATCAGATCCATTGCTTTGGTTTCCAGGCATCTCTCCTCAGAGGCCTGGATTTCAAAAGCAGCATATAGCTGTTTCTTGACTCACCCATCAGAAAACATCTCATCTACACATGGGAAACTTGCACGTTGGAGCTGTGTCAAAGCCTCTGTTTAGGAGAACCCTTTAGGGCCCCAGTGCCACCGCTTCATTCCAAGGTCTCCATAGACACAAAAGCACATTAGGACCCATCCCCAGGGGTGTCCATTTCAACTCAGCGTCCTCGGTTGGTCCCCACAGATCCAGGAGATCTATCCTGTCTTGTTGCTAGGAGACAATTGGAATGCGAGGTGGGCTACCCATCCATCCATCCTTAGAACCCTGCTCAGAATCATTGGCCTGGACCCAAACAACAGGTCTCAATTGTTCTGCAGAACACTCTCTGCAGTTTGGAGCTTCTCACAACTCCCATCGTGGGAAAACTCCCATGGCCTCGTGATGCCCCCCCATTCATGAAGGGGCCATCAGGGACAGAAACTCCAACCTGAGCGATCGTCTGATCCTCGCCCTGACTTCAGATGCACGAGATCTCGATTCAGGTCTGTAGATTGTGCCTGCCATGGCCTCACCCAGAAACCTAAGCCTAGCTTGTGTTCTCAGACTTTGGTCGTCAGACTACTGGCCCACAAGCCCTCCAGTTTGGCAATCCAGAAATACAATGCAGCACCCTGCCCGCCCTCCAGAAGAAAAACATTGTCCTCTGGGGCTACCCAGTAACCCCCAATGAGGATCAACCTGCACCGACTTTGGCTGTACCCCAAATACATAGGCTGACCAGGGCGCTAATGCCCTTTCTGACACAGGCTTAGCCTGGACCCCTGGCCCCTCCCAGACAGCTGGCCGCACACTGAGCACATCGAGCCACTGTGGACTTAGGTCCTCATCTCTACCCAACATCGGTTTTCAGGTTTCAGAACCTAGACCTTATCTCCAATCACTGACCAGGGTTGAAGGTGATGCAGAAATCAGAACTCCTTCCCCATGGCAAGAAACTTTGTGGTTGGCATGTTGTCCAACGTTCAGTGTAGTTGAAACCAGTGTGGCCCATGAGGCCCCGCCCATGCTCGCCGGCCACATTGGTCACAAACGCACATTGTGACCCTCAGGCTCAGCCCAGTCCTCAAGTAAGGCCACTCAGTGGCTGGATGAAGAGATAGCATATTGGGCTTGCCTTGCCCCTAGGCCCCAATTTTTAACCATAGTTCGGGTTGTCTCTTCAGTCTTCCCCACGGCTTTGCTTTTGAATTCCTCTTTTGGTGGGAAACCTGAGGAAACAAGACTGAAATGAGTCGTCCCATCCCACAGATTGACGAAAAGCAATTGGGAATCGGGCCAAATCCTCAGAGAGGAAGATTCGTCCATGGCCCATGAGGCCTCCCCGACATTCCACGGCCATCGCTGATACAAAATCCAGAGACTAAAGCCTGAGCAAGCGCCTCAGACTCGCACTTTCTTCATTTCCTGAAGAGTTCTTCACATGGTTTGTAGATCGGGCCTGATATACCTACGTCCCCAAACCTAAGCTGAGTTTGTGTTTTCAGACATCTGTCCTCAAAGTCTTGGGCCACACACCCTCCAGGCTGGACCCCGGGAGACACACATTAGGACTGGGACTACCAATCCATGGGAATTCTGCCCATTCCATGGTCCAAAATCATACAAATTAGGAGAAACCTCCAAAGTCCCTGAGGCCATCCCAATAGTGTAGGTCGCCCGGAACAAACAAGTGCTGTCTGACACCAGCTGATAATCGACCTCCACTCATACCATAGATGGATGTCCCCAGAGAAGAAGATTGAACCAGACAGGACCCTAGGCCATAATAGGATCCATTGCTTTGGGTTACAGGCATGTGTCCTCAAAAGCCTGATTCCAATACGAGCATAGGGGTTTTCCTGAGGCACCCATCAGAACTCATCTCGTCTCCACAAGGAAACCTGTGCATGGGAGCCATGTCCAAAGCTTAGGAGAGTACTTCAGGGTCCCGGTGCCACCGCACCATTCCAAGGCCCTCATGGACACAAAAACACATTAGGACCCATCCTCAGGAAAGTCCATTTCAACTCAGCCACCCCGGTTGCTCTGGCAGAGCCATCAGATCTAAACTGTCTTGTTGCTAGGAGACAATTGGAATGCGAGGCGGGCTTCCCAGGCATCCATCCGCGAACGGTGCTCTGGAGTCATTCCATAAGGGATGTCCTGGAGCTGTCCAACATGTCTCAATTGTCCCGCAGAAGGAATCCTTGAAGGGGGCATCTCACAGCTCCCAACGTGGGAAAACCTCAATGGCCCCGAGATTCCGCTCCCTTCATGAAGCGGCCCTCATGCACAGAAACTCCAACCTGAGCCAACGTCTGATCCTCGCCCTGACTTCAGATGCATGAGATATATGTTCAGATCTGCAGGGGGTACCTGCCATGCCCTCACCCTGAAACACAAGTCTAGCTTGTCTTCTCAGACTTCCGTCCTCACACTCCTAGCCCCGA
The DNA here is from genome assembly GCF_964662115.1 of Mustela nivalis. NCBI lineage: Eukaryota > Metazoa > Chordata > Mammalia > Carnivora > Mustelidae > Mustela > Mustela nivalis. Next base: position 292,827 of record NW_028136459.1, on the reverse strand, counting down.
AGCCCTCTAGTTTGTCAATTCCGGACCCACAATGCAGCACTCTGCCTGCCCTCTAGAAAAAAAATTATTGCCTCATGAGCTGCCCAGGCACCTTAAATGAGGATAAACCTACACAGCACTCGACGTTACCCAAATTATATAGTCTACCCTGGGCACTAATGCACTGTCGAACACAACCTGAGCCCGGACCGCCTGACCAACACCCCGAAAGCTGACCGCACACTGAGCACATAAAACCCGCCATGGCCTTAGGTCATCATCTCTTCCCTACCTCAGTTTTCAGGCTTCAGAACCGAGACCTTATCTCCAATCACTGCCCAGGGGTGAGTGTGATGCAGATATCAGAACTCCTCCTTACCCATGGCAAGAACCCTTGTGGTTCGCACGTTGTCCAACGTTCATTGTAGGAGAAACCAGCATTCACCCTGAGGCCCCGCCCATTCTTGCGTGCGACGAGGGCATACATACGCATTGTGACCCTCAGCATGAGTCCTGTCCTCTAGTAAGTCCTCTTAGTGGCTGGACCATTAGATGTTATAATGGGCTTGACATGTCCCTAGGCCCCATTTTTAACCAGATTTCTGATTGTCCAGTCGCCCCACCCCAGGGCTCTACTCTGGAATCCCTCATTTGGAGGGACACCTGAAATTAAAAAAGAAAACAACAACAACAACAACAACAACAACAAAAAATGGACTTCTTCCAGCCCATAATTGACCCCAAACTCTTTGGACGGGGCCAAACCACCAGAGAGTAAGACTCGTCCATTTCCCATGAAGTCACCCAGAAATTCCACGACCATGAGTGACACGATATCCAGAGACAAAAACTTGAGCAGGAGCCTCACACTCGCCCTTTTTTCAAATCGAAGAGTTCTCCTCATGGTCTGTAGGTCAGTCCTGCCATACCTATGACCCCAAACATAAGCCGAGTTTGTGTTTTCAGACAACTGTCCAAACAGCCCTGGCCTACACAGCCTACAGGCTCAGGCCCCTGGAGCCAAACCTGAGGACTATACTTGCCCTCTCCAAGGGAATTGTGTGTGCCCATTCCAATGGCCACAACCCTTCTAATAGGATAAACCTCCATAGTCCCTGATCCATCTCAATAGTGTTGGCTTCCCAGGAAATACAGGGGCAATCTGAGCCCAACTGAGCACCTACCTGCACTCAGACCCATAGACAGATGTCTCCAGAGGTAAAAAGGAAAGAACAGGCCCCTAGGCACTAATCAGATCCATTGCTTTGGTTTCCCAGCATCTCTCCTCAGAGGCCTAGATTTCAAAACAGCATATAGCTGTTTCTTGACTCACCCATCAGAAAACATCTCATCTACACATGGGAAACTTGCAAGTTGGAGCTGTGTCAAAGCCTCTGTTTAGGAGAACCCTTTAGGGCCCCAGTGCCACCGCTTCATTCAAGGTCTCCATAGACACAAAAGCACATTAGGACCCATCCCCAGGGGTGTCCATTTCAACTCAGCGTCCTCTGTTGCTCCCCACAGATCCAGGAGATCTATCCTGTCTTGTTGCTAGGAGACAATTGGAATGCGAGGTGGGCTACCCAGCCATCCATCCTTAGAACCCTGCTCAGAATCATTGGCCTGGACCCATAAAACAGGTCTCAATTGTTCTGCAGAAGACTCTCTGCAGTTTGGAGCTTCTCACAACTCCCATCGTGGGAAAACCCCCATGGCCTCGTGATGCCCCCCCATTCATGAAGAGGCCATCAGGGACAGAAACTCCAACCTGAGCGATCGTCTGATCCTCGCCCTGACTTCAGATGCACGAGATCTCGATTCAGGTCTGTAGATTATGCCTGCCATGGCCTCACCCAGAAACCTAAGCCTAGCTTGTGTTCTCAGACTTTGGTCGTCAGACTACTGGCCCACAAGCCCTCCAGTTTGGCAATCCAGATCTGAAATGCAGCACCCTTCCCGCCCTCCAGAAGAAAAAACATTATCCTCCGGGACTACCCAGTAACCCCAAATGAGGATCAACCTGCACCGACTTTGGCTGTACCCCAAATACATAGGCTGACCAGGGCGCTAATGCCCTTTCTGACACAGGCTGAGCCTGGAACCCTTGCCCCTCCCAGACAGCTGGCCGCACACTGAGCACATCGAGCCGCCTTGGCCTTAGGTCGTCACCTCTTCCCAACCTCGGTTTTCAGGTTTCAGAACTTAGACCTTATCTAGAATCACTGCCCAGTGTTGAAGGTGATGCAGAAATCAGAACTCCTTCCCCATGGCAAGAAACCTTGTGGTTGGCATGTTGTCCAACGTTCAGTCTAGTTGAAACCAGTGTGGCCCATGAAGCCTCGCCCATGCTCGCCGGCCACATTGGTCACAAACGCACATTGTGACCCTCAGGCTGAGCCCAGTCCTCAAGTAAGGCCACTCAGTGGCTGGATGAAGAGATAGCATATTGGGCTTGCCATTCCCCTAGACCCAATTTTTAACCATAGTTCGGGTTGTCCCTTCAGTCTTCCCCACGGCTTTACTTTGGAATTCCTCTTTTGGTGGAACACCTGAGGTAACAAAACTGAAATGAGTCGTCCCATCCCACAGATTGACGAAAAGCAATTGGTAATCGGGCCAAATCCTCAGAGAGGAAGATTCGTCCATGGCCCATGAGGCCTCCCCGACATTCCACGGCCATCGCTGATACAAAATCCAGAGACAAAAGCCTGAGCAAGCGCCTTAGACTCGCACTTTCTTCATATCCTGAAAAGTTCTTCTCATGGTTTGTAGATCGGGCCTGCCATACCTACGTCCCCAAACCTAAGCTGAGTTTGTGTTTTCAGACTTCTGTCCTCAAAGTCTTAGGCCACACACCCTCCCGGCTGGGCCCCTGGAGACACACATTAGGACTAGGACTACCAATCCATGGGAATTCTGCCCATTCCATGGTCCAAAATCATACAAATTAGGAGAAACCTCCAAAGTCCCTGAGGCCATCCCAATAGTATAGGTCGCCCAGAACAAACAAGGGCTGTCTGACACCAGCTGATAATCGACCTCCACTCATACCATAGATGGATGTCCCCAGAGAAGAAGATTGAACCAGAAAGGACCCTAGGCCATAATAGGATCCATTGCTTTGGGTTACAGGCATGTGTCCTCAAAAGCCTGATTCCAATACGAGCATAGGGGTTTTCCTGAGGCACCCATCAGAACTCATCTCGTCTCCACAAGGAAACCTGTGCATGGGAGCCATGTCCAAAGCTTAGGAGAGTACTTCAGGGTCCCGGTGCCACTGCCCCATTCCAAGGCCCTCATGGACACAAAAACACATTAGGACCCATCCTCAGGAAAGTCCATTTCAACTCAGCCACCCCGGTTGCTCTGGCAGAGCCATCAGATCTAAACTGTCTTGTTGCTAGGAGACAATTGGAATGCGAGGCGGGCTTCCCAGGCATCCATCCGCGAACGGTGCTCTGGAGTCATTCCATAAGGGATGTCCTGGAGCTGTCCAACAGGTCTCAATTGTCCCGCAGAAGGAATCCTTGAAGGGGGCATCCCACAACTCCCAACGTGTGAAAACCTCAATGGACCCGAGATTCCGCTCCCTTCATGAAGCGGCCGTCATGCACAGAATAGCCAACCTGAGCCAACGTCTGATCCTCGCCCTGACTTCAGATGCATGAGATATTGGTTCAGATCTGCAGGGGGTACCTGCCATGCCCTCACCCTGAAACACAAGTCTAGCTTGTCTTCTCAGACTTCCGTCCTCACACTCCTAGCCCCGAAGCCCTCTAGTTTGTCAATTCCGGACCCACAATGCAGCACTCTGCCTGCCCTCTAGAAAAAAAATTATTGCCTCATGAGCTGCCCAGGCACCTTAAATGAGGATAAACCTACACAGCACTCGACGTTACCCAAATTATATAGTCTAACCTGGGCACTAATGCACTGTCGAACACAACCTGAGCCCGGACCGCCTGACCAACACCCCGAAAGCTGACCGCACACGGAGCACATAAAACCCGCCAAGGCCTTAGGTCATCATCTCTTCCCTACCTCCGTTTTCAGGCTTCAGAACCGAGACCTTATTTCCAATCACTGCCCAGGGGTGAGTGTGATGCAGATATCAGAACTCCTCCTTACCCATGGCAAGAACCCTTGTGGTTGGCACGTTGTCCAACGTTCAGTGTAGGAGAAACCAGCATTCACCCTGAGGCCCCGCCCATTCTTGCGTGCGACGAGGGCATAAATACGCATTGTGACCCTCAGCATGAGTCCTGTCCTCTAGTAAGTCCTCTCAGTGGCTGGACCATTAGATGTTATAATGGGCTTGACATGTCCCTAGGCCCCAATTTTTAACCAGATTTCTGATTGTCCAGTCGCCCCTCCCCAGGGCTCTACTCTGGAATCCCTCATTTGGTGGGACACCTGAGGTTAAAAAAGAAAACAACAACAACAAAAAAAAAAAAAACGGACTTCTTCCAGCCCATAGATAGACCCCAAACTCTTTGGACGGGGCCAAACCACCAGAGAGTAAGACTCGTCCATTTCCCATGAAGTCACCCAGAAATTCCACGACCATGAGTGACACGATATCCAGAGACAAAAACTTGAGCAGGAGCCTCACACTCGCCCTTTTTTCAAATTCCGAAGAGTTCTCCTCATGGTCTGTAGGTCAGTCCTTCCATACCTATGACCCGAAACATAAGCCAAGTTTGTGTTTTCAGACAACTGTCCAAACAGCCCTGGCCTACACAACCTTCAGGCTCAGGCCCCTGGAGCCAAACCTGAGGACTATACTTGCCCTCTCCAAGGGAATTGTGTGTGCCCATTCCAATGGCCACAACCCTTCAAATAGGATAAACCTCCAAAGTCCCTGATCCATCTCAATAGTGTTGGCTTCCCAGGAAAAACAGGGGAAATCTGAGCCCAACTGCGCACCTACCTGCACTCAGACCCATAGACAGATGTCTCCAGAGGTAAAAAGGAAAGAACAGGCCCCTAGGCACTAATCAGATCCATTGCTTTGGTTTCCAGGCATCTCTCCTCAGAGGCCTGGATTTCAAAAGCAGCATATAGCTGTTTCTTGACTCACCCATCAGAAAACATCTCATCTACACATGGGAAACTTGCACGTTGGAGCTGTGTCAAAGCCTCTGTTTAGGAGAACCCTTTAGGGCCCCAGTGCCACCGCTTCATTCCAAGGTCTCCATAGACACAAAAGCACATTAGGACCCATCCCCAGGGGTGTCCATTTCAACTCAGCGTCCTCGGTTGGTCCCCACAGATCCAGGAGATCTATCCTGTCTTGTTGCTAGGAGACAATTGGAATGCGAGGTGGGCTACCCATCCATCCATCCTTAGAACCCTGCTCAGAATCATTGGCCTGGACCCAAACAACAGGTCTCAATTGTTCTGCAGAACACTCTCTGCAGTTTGGAGCTTCTCACAACTCCCATCGTGGGAAAACTCCCATGGCCTCGTGATGCCCCCCCATTCATGAAGGGGCCATCAGGGACAGAAACTCCAACCTGAGCGATCGTCTGATCCTCGCCCTGACTTCAGATGCACGAGATCTCGATTCAGGTCTGTAGATTGTGCCTGCCATGGCCTCACCCAGAAACCTAAGCCTAGCTTGTGTTCTCAGACTTTGGTCGTCAGACTACTGGCCCACAAGCCCTCCAGTTTGGCAATCCAGAACTAAAATGCAGCACCCTTCCCGCCCTCCAGAAGAAAAAACATTGTCCTCCGGGGCTACCCAGTAACCCCAAATGAGGATCAACCTGCACCGACTTTGGCTGTACCCCAAATACATAGGCTGACCAGGGCGCTAATGCCCTTTCTGACACAGGCTGAGCCTGGACCCCTTGCCCCTCCCAGACAGCTGGCCGCACACTGAGCACATCGAGCCGCCTTGGCCTTAGGTCGTCACCTCTTCCCAACCTCGGTTTTCAGGTTTCAGAACTTAGACCTTATCTCCAATCACTGCCCAGTGTTGAAGGTGATGCAGAAATCAGAACTCCTTCCCCATGGCAAGAAACCTTGTGGTTGGCATGTTGTCCAACGTTCAGTCTAGTTGAAACCAGTGTGGCCCATGAAGCCTCGCCCATGCTCGCCGGCCACATTGGTCACAAACGCACATTGTGACCCTCAGGCTCAGCCCAGTCCTCAAGTAAGGCCACTCAGTGGCTGGATGAAGAGATAGCATATTGGGCTTGCCATTCCCCTAGACCCAATTTTTAACCATAGTTCGGGTTGTCCCTTCAGTCTTCCCCACGGCTTTACTTTGGAATTCCTCTTTTGGTGGAACACCTGCGTAACAAAACTGAAATGATTCGTCCCATCCCACAGATTGACGAAAAGCAATTGGTAATCGGGCCAAATCCTCAGAGAGGAAGATTCGTCAATGGCCCATGAGGCCTCCCCGACATTCCACGGCCATCGCTGATACAAAATCCAGAGACAAAAGCCTGAGCAAGCGCCTTAGACTCGCACTTTCTTCATATCCTGAAAAGTTCTTCTCATGGTTTGTAGATCGGGCCTGCCATACCTACGTCCCCAAACCTAAGCTGAGTTTCTGTTTTCAGACTTCTGTCCTCAAAGTCTTAGGCCACACACCCTCCCGGCTGGGCCCCTGGAGACACACATTAGGACTAGGACTACCAATCCATGGGAATTCTGCCCATTCCATGGTCCAAAATCATACAAATTAGGAGAAACCTCCAAAGTCCCTGAGGCCATCCCAATAGTATAGGTCGCCCGGAACAAACAAGGGCTGTCTGACACCAGCTGATAATCGACCTCCACTCATACCATAGATGGATGTCCCCAGAGAAGAAGATTGAACCAGAAAGGACCCTAGGCCATAATAGGATCCATTGCTTTGGGTTACAGGCATGTGTCCTCAAAAGCCTGATTCCAATACGAGCATAGGGGTTTTCCTGAGGCACCCATCAGAACTCATCTCGTCTCCACAAGGAAACCTGTGCATGGGAGCCATGTCCAAAGCTTAGGAGAGTACTTCAGGGTCCCGGTGCCACTGCCCCATTCCAAGGCCCTCATGGACACAAAAACACATTAGGACCCATCCTCAGGAAAGTCCATTTCAACTCAGCCACCCCGGTTGCTCTGGCAGAGCCATCAGATCTAAACTGTCTTGTTGCTAGGAGACAATTGGAATGCGAGGCGGGCTTCCCAGGCATCCATCCGCGAACGGTGCTCTGGAGTCATTCCATAAGGGATGTCCTGGAGCTGTCCAACAGGTCTCAATTGTCCCGCAGAAGGAATCCTTGAAGGGGGCATCCCACAACTCCCAACGTGTGAAAACCTCAATGGACCCGAGATTCCGCTCCCTTCATGAAGCGGCCGTCATGCACAGAATAGCCAACCTGAGCCAACGTCTGATCCTCGCCCTGACTTCAGATGCATGAGATATTGGTTCAGATCTGCAGGGGGTACCTGCCATGCCCTCACCCTGAAACACAAGTCTAGCTTGTCTTCTCAGACTTCCGTCCTCACACTCCTAGCCCCGAAGCCCTCTAGTTTGTCAATTCCGGACCCACAATGCAGCACTCTGCCTGCCCTCTAGAAAAAAAATTATTGCCTCATGAGCTGCCCAGGCACCTTAAATGAGGATAAACCTACACAGCACTCGACGTTACCCAAATTATATAGTCTAACCTGGGCACTAATGCACTGTCGAACACAACCTGAGCCCGGACCGCCTGACCAACACCCCGAAAGCTGACCGCACACGGAGCACATAAAACCCGCCAAGGCCTTAGGTCATCATCTCTTCCCTACCTCCGTTTTCAGGCTTCAGAACCGAGACCTTATTTCCAATCACTGCCCAGGGGTGAGTGTGATGCAGATATCAGAACTCCTCCTTACCCATGGCAAGAACCCTTGTGGTTGGCACGTTGTCCAACGTTCAGTGTAGGAGAAACCAGCATTCACCCTGAGGCCCCGCCCATTCTTGCGTGCGACGAGGGCATAAATACGCATTGTGACCCTCAGCATGAGTCCTGTCCTCTAGTAAGTCCTCTCAGTGGCTGGACCATTAGATGTTATAATGGGCTTGACATGTCCCTAGGCCCCAATTTTTAACCAGATTTCTGATTGTCCAGTCGCCCCTCCCCAGGGCTCTACTCTGGAATCCCTCATTTGGTGGGACACCTGAGGTTAAAAAAGAAAACAACAACAACAAAAAAAAAAAAACGGACTTCTTCCAGCCCATAGATAGACCCCAAACTCTTTGGACGGGGCCAAACCACCAGAGAGTAAGACTCGTCCATTTCCCATGAAGTCACCCAGAAATTCCACGACCATGAGTGACACGATATCCAGAGACAAAAACTTGAGCAGGAGCCTCACACTCGCCCTTTTTTCAAATTCCGAAGAGTTCTCCTCATGGTCTGTAGGTCAGTCCTTCCATACCTATGACCCGAAACATAAGCCAAGTTTGTGTTTTCAGACAACTGTCCAAACAGCCCTGGCCTACACAACCTTCAGGCTCAGGCCCCTGGAGCCAAACCTGAGGACTATACTTGCCCTCTCCAAGGGAATTGTGTGTGCCCATTCCAATGGCCACAACCCTTCAAATAGGATAAACCTCCAAAGTCCCTGATCCATCTCAATAGTGTTGGCTTCCCAGGAAAAACAGGGGAAATCTGAGCCCAACTGCGCACCTACCTGCACTCAGACCCATAGACAGATGTCTCCAGAGGTAAAAAGGAAAGAACAGGCCCCTAGGCACTAATCAGATCCATTGCTTTGGTTTCCAGGCATCTCTCCTCAGAGGCCTGGATTTCAAAAGCAGCATATAGCTGTTTCTTGACTCACCCATCAGAAAACATCTCATCTACACATGGGAAACTTGCACGTTGGAGCTGTGTCAAAGCCTCTGTTTAGGAGAACCCTTTAGGGCCCCAGTGCCACCGCTTCATTCCAAGGTCTCCATAGACACAAAAGCACATTAGGACCCATCCCCAGGGGTGTCCATTTCAACTCAGCGTCCTCGGTTGGTCCCCACAGATCCAGGAGATCTATCCTGTCTTGTTGCTAGGAGACAATTGGAATGCGAGGTGGGCTACCCATCCATCCATCCTTAGAACCCTGCTCAGAATCATTGGCCTGGACCCAAACAACAGGTCTCAATTGTTCTGCAGAACACTCTCTGCAGTTTGGAGCTTCTCACAACTCCCATCGTGGGAAAACTCCCATGGCCTCGTGATGCCCCCCCATTCATGAAGGGGCCATCAGGGACAGAAACTCCAACCTGAGCGATCGTCTGATCCTCGCCCTGACTTCAGATGCACGAGATCTCGATTCAGGTCTGTAGATTGTGCCTGCCATGGCCTCACCCAGAAACCTAAGCCTAGCTTGTGTTCTCAGACTTTGGTCGTCAGACTACTGGCCCACAAGCCCTCCAGTTTGGCAATCCAGAAATACAATGCAGCACCCTGCCCGCCCTCCAGAAGAAAAACATTGTCCTCTGGGGCTACCCAGTAACCCCCAATGAGGATCAACCTGCACCGACTTTGGCTGTACCCCAAATACATAGGCTGACCAGGGCGCTAATGCCCTTTCTGACACAGGCTTAGCCTGGACCCCTGGCCCCTCCCAGACAGCTGGCCGCACACTGAGCACATCGAGCCACTGTGGACTTAGGTCCTCATCTCTACCCAACATCGGTTTTCAGGTTTCAGAACCTAGACCTTATCTCCAATCACTGACCAGGGTTGAAGGTGATGCAGAAATCAGAACTCCTTCCCCATGGCAAGAAACTTTGTGGTTGGCATGTTGTCCAACGTTCAGTGTAGTTGAAACCAGTGTGGCCCATGAGGCCCCGCCCATGCTCGCCGGCCACATTGGTCACAAACGCACATTGTGACCCTCAGGCTCAGCCCAGTCCTCAAGTAAGGCCACTCAGTGGCTGGATGAAGAGATAGCATATTGGGCTTGCCTTGCCCCTAGGCCCCAATTTTTAACCATAGTTCGGGTTGTCCCTTCAGTCTTCCCCACGGCTTTGCTTTGGAATTCCTCTTTTGGTGGGAAACCTGAGGAAACAAGACTGAAATGAGTCGTCCCATCCCACAGATTGACGAAAAGCAATTGGGAATCGGGCCAAATCCTCAGAGAGGAAGATTCGTCCATGGCCCATGAGGCCTCCCCGACATTCCACGGCCATCGCTGATACAAAATCCAGAGACAAAAGCCTGAGCAAGCGCCTCAGACTCGCACTTTCTTCATTTCCTGAAGAGTTCTTCACATGGTTTGTAGATCGGGCCTGCCATACGTACGTCCCCAAACCTAAGCTGAGTTTGTGTTTTCAGACTTCTGTCCTCAAAGTCTTGGGCCACACACCCTCCAGGCTGGACCCCGGGAGACACACATTAGGACTGGGACTACCAATCCATGGGAATTCTGCCCATTCCATGGTCCAAAATCATACAAATTAGGAGAAACCTCCAAAGTCCCTGAGGCCATCCCAATAGTGTAGGTCGCCTGGAAAAAAATTGCTCTCTGACACCAGCTGATAATCGACCTCCACTCATACCATAGATGGATGTCCCCAGAGAAGAAGATTGAACCAGAAAGGACTGTAGGCCATAATAGGATCCATTGATTTGGGTTACAGGCATGTGTCCTCAAAAGCCTGATTCCAATACGAGCATAGGGGTTTTCCTGAGGCACCCATCAGAACTCATCTCGTCTCCACAAGGAAACCTGTGCATGGGAGCCATGTCCAAAGCTTAGGAGAGTACTTCAGGTGCCACCGCCCCATTCCAAGGCCCTCATGGACACAAAAACACATTAGGACCCATCCTCAGGAAAGTCCATTTCAACTCAGCCATCCCGGTTGCTCCGGCAGAGCCATCAGATCTAAACTGTGTTGTTGCTAGGAGACAATTGGAATGCGAGGCGGGCTTCCCAGGCATCCATCCGCGAACGGTGCTCTGGAGTCATTCCATATGGGATGTCCTGGAGCTGTCCAACAGGTCTCAATTGTCCCGCAGAAGGAATCCTTGAAGGGTGCATCCCACAACTCCCAACGTGGGAAAACCTCAATGACCCCGAGATTCCGCTCCCTTCATGAAGCGGCCGTCATGCACAGAAACTCCAAACTGAGCCAACGTCTGATCCTTGCCCTGACTTCAGATGCATGAGATATTGGTTCAGATCTGCAGGGGGTACCTGCCATGCCCTCACCCTGAAACACAAGTCTAGCTTGTCTTCTCAGACTTCCGTCCTCACACTCCTGGCCCCGAAGCACTCTAGTTTTTCAATTCCGGACCCACAATGCAGCACACTGCCTGCCCTCTAGAAAAAAAATTATTGCCTCATGAGCTGCCCAGGCACCTTAAATGAGGATAAACCTACACAGCACTCGACGTTACCCAAATTATATAGTCTAACCTGGGCACTAATGCACTGTCGAACACAACCTGAGCCCGGACCTCCTGACCAACACCCCGAAAGCTGACCGCACACTGAGCACATAAAACCCGCCATGGCCTTAGGTCATCATCTCTTCCCTACCTCCGTTTTCAGGCTTCAGAACCGAGACCTTATCTCCAATCACTGCCCAGGGGTGAGTGTGATGCAGAAATCAGAACTCCTCCTTACCCATGGCAAGAACCCTTGTGGTTGACACGTTGTCCAACGTTCATTGTAGGAGAAACCAGCATTCACACTGAGGCCCCGCCCATTCTTGCGTGCGACTAGGGCATACATACGCATTGTGACCCTCAGCATGAGTCCTGTCCTCTAGTAAGTCCTCTCAGTGGCTGGACCATTAGATGTCATAATGGGCTTGACATGTCCCTAGACCCCAATTTTTAACCAGATTTCTGACTGTCCAGTCGCCCCTCCCCAGGGCTCTACTCTGGAATCCCTCATTTGGTGGAACACCTGAGGTTAAAAAAGAAAACAACAACAACAACAACAAAAAAAAAAAAAAACGGACTTCTTCCAGCCCATAGATTGACCCCAAACTCTTTGGACGGGGCCAAACCACCAGAGAGTAAGAATCGTCCATTTCCAATGAAGTCACCCAGAAATTCCACGACCATGAGTGTCACGATATCCAGAGACAAAAACTTGAGCAGGAGCCTCACACTCGCCCTTTTTTCAAATTCCGAAGAGTTCTCCTCATGGTCTGTAGGTCAGTCCTGCCATTCCTATGACCCGAAACATAAGCCGAGTTTGTGTTTTCAGACAACTGTCCAAACAGCCCTGGCCTACACAACCTTCAGGCTCAGGCCCCTGGAGCCAAACCTGAGGACTATACTTGCCCTCCTCAAGGGAATTGTGTGTGCCCATTCCAATGGCCACAACCCTTCAAATAGGATAAACCTCCAAAGTCCCTGATCCATCTCAATAGTGTTGGCTTCCCAGGAAAAACAGGGGAAATCTGAGCCCAACTGCGCACCTACCTGCACTCAGACCCATAGACAGATGTCTCCAGAGGTAAAAAGGAAAGAACAGGCCCCTAGGCACTAATCAGATCCATTGCTTTGGTTTCCAGGCATCTCTCCTCAGAGGCCTGGATTTCAAAAGCAGCATATAGCTGTTTCTTGACTCACCCATCAGAAAACATCTCATCTACACATGGGAAACTTGCACGTTGGAGCTGTGTCAAAGCCTCTGTTTAGGAGAACCCTTTAGGGCCCCAGTGCCACCGCTTCATTCCAAGGTCTCCATAGACACAAAAGCACATTAGGACCCATCCCCAGGGGTGTCCATTTCAACTCAGCGTCCTCGGTTGGTCCCCACAGATCCAGGAGATCTATCCTGTCTTGTTGCTAGGAGACAATTGGAATGCGAGGTGGGCTACCCATCCATCCATCCTTAGAACCCTGCTCAGAATCATTGGCCTGGACCCAAACAACAGGTCTCAATTGTTCTGCAGAACACTCTCTGCAGTTTGGAGCTTCTCACAACTCCCATCGTGGGAAAACTCCCATGGCCTCGTGATGCCCCCCCATTCATGAAGGGGCCATCAGGGACAGAAACTCCAACCTGAGCGATCGTCTGATCCTCGCCCTGACTTCAGATGCACGAGATCTCGATTCAGGTCTGTAGATTGTGCCTGCCATGGCCTCACCCAGAAACCTAAGCCTAGCTTGTGTTCTCAGACTTTGGTCGTCAGACTACTGGCCCACAAGCCCTCCAGTTTGGCAATCCAGAAATACAATGCAGCACCCTGCCCGCCCTCCAGAAGAAAAACATTGTCCTCTGGGGCTACCCAGTAACCCCCAATGAGGATCAACCTGCACCGACTTTGGCTGTACCCCAAATACATAGGCTGACCAGGGCGCTAATGCCCTTTCTGACACAGGCTTAGCCTGGACCCCTGGCCCCTCCCAGACAGCTGGCCGCACACTGAGCACATCGAGCCACTGTGGACTTAGGTCCTCATCTCTACCCAACATCGGTTTTCAGGTTTCAGAACCTAGACCTTATCTCCAATCACTGACCAGGGTTGAAGGTGATGCAGAAATCAGAACTCCTTCCCCATGGCAAGAAACTTTGTGGTTGGCATGTTGTCCAACGTTCAGTGTAGTTGAAACCAGTGTGGCCCATGAGGCCCCGCCCATGCTCGCCGGCCACATTGGTCACAAACGCACATTGTGACCCTCAGGCTCAGCCCAGTCCTCAAGTAAGGCCACTCAGTGGCTGGATGAAGAGATAGCATATTGGGCTTGCCTTGCCCCTAGGCCCCAATTTTTAACCATAGTTCGGGTTGTCTCTTCAGTCTTCCCCACGGCTTTGCTTTTGAATTCCTCTTTTGGTGGGAAACCTGAGGAAACAAGACTGAAATGAGTCGTCCCATCCCACAGATTGACGAAAAGCAATTGGGAATCGGGCCAAATCCTCAGAGAGGAAGATTCGTCCATGGCCCATGAGGCCTCCCCGACATTCCACGGCCATCGCTGATACAAAATCCAGAGACTAAAGCCTGAGCAAGCGCCTCAGACTCGCACTTTCTTCATTTCCTGAAGAGTTCTTCACATGGTTTGTAGATCGGGCCTGATATACCTACGTCCCCAAACCTAAGCTGAGTTTGTGTTTTCAGACATCTGTCCTCAAAGTCTTGGGCCACACACCCTCCAGGCTGGACCCCGGGAGACACACATTAGGACTGGGACTACCAATCCATGGGAATTCTGCCCATTCCATCGTCCAAAATCATACAAATTAGGAGAAACCTCCAAAGTCCCTGAGGCCATCCCAATAGTGTAGGTCGCCCGGAACAAACAAGGGCTGTCTGACACCAGCTGATAATCGACCTCCACTCATACCATAGATGGATGTCCCCAGAGAAGAAGATTGAACCAGACAGGACCCTAGGCCATAATAGGATCCATTGCTTTGGGTTACAGGCATGTGTCCTCAAAAGCCTGATTCCAATACGAGCATAGGGGTTTTCCTGAGGCACCCATCAGAACTCATCTCGTCTCCACAAGGAAACCTGTGCATGGGAGCCATGTCCAAAGCTTAGGAGAGTACTTCAGGGTCCCGGTGCCACCGCCCCATTCCAAGGCCCTCATGGACACAAAAACACATTAGGACCCATCCTCAGGAAAGTCCATTTCAACTCAGCCACCCCGGTTGCTCTGGCAGAGCCATCAGATCTAAACTGTCTTGTTGCTAGGAGACAATTGGAATGCCAGGCGGGCTTCCCAGGCATCCATCCGCGAACGGTGCTCTGGAGTCATTCCATAAGGGATGTCCTGGAGCTGTCCAACAGGTCTCAATTGTCCCGCAGAAGGAATCCTTGAAGGGGGCATCTCACAGCTCCCAACGTGGGAAAACCTCAATGGACCCGAGATTCCGCTCCCTTCATGAAGCGGCCCTCATGCACAGAAACTCCAACCTGAGCCAACGTCTGATCCTCGCCCTGACTTCAGATGCATGAGATATTTGTTCAGATCTGCAGGGGGTACCTGCCATGCCCTCACCCTGAAACACAAGTCTAGCTTGTCTTCTCAGACTTCCGTCCTCACACTCCTAGCCCCGAAGCCCTCTAGTTTGTCAATTCCGGACCCACAATGCAGCACTCTGCCTGCCCTCTAGAAAAAAAATTATTGCCTCATGAGCTGCCCAGGCACCTTAAATGAGGATAAACCTACACAGCACTCGACGTTACCCAAATTATATAGTCTAACCTGGGCACTAATGCACTGTCGAACACAACCTGAGCCCGGACCGCCTGACCAACACCCCGAAAGCTGACCGCACACTGAGCACATAAAACCCGCCATGGCCTTAGGTCATCATCTCTTCCCTACCTCAGTTTTCAGGCTTCAGAACCGAGACCTTATCTCCAATCACTGCCCAGGGGTGAGTGTGATGCAGATATCAGAACTCCTCCTTACCCATGGCAAGAACCCTTGTGGTTCGCATGTTGTCCAACGTTCATTGTAGGAGAAACCAGCATTCACCCTGAGGCCCCGCCCTTTCTTGCGTGCGACGAGGGCATACATACGCATTGTGACCCTCAGCATGAGTCCTGTCCTCTAGTAAGTCCTCTTAGTGGCTGGACCATTAGATGTTATAATGGGCTTGACATGTCCCTAGGCCCCATTTTTAACCAGATTTCTGATTGTCCAGTCGCCCCACCCCAGGGCTCTACTCTGGAATCCCTCATTTGGAGGGACACCTGAAATTAAAAAAGAAAACAACAAAAACAACAACAACAACAAAAAATGGACTTCTTCCAGCCCATAATTGACCCCAAACTCTTTGGACGGGGCCAAACCACCAGAGAGTAAGACTCGTCCATTTCCCATGAAGTCACCCAGAAATTCCACGACCATGAGTGACACGATATCCAGAGACAAAAACTTGAGCAGGAGCCTCACACTCGCCCTTTTTTCAAATCGAAGAGTTCTCCTCATGGTCTGTAGGTCAGTCCTGCCATACCTATGACCCCAAACATAAGCCGAGTTTGTGTTTTCAGACAACTGTCCAAACAGCCCTGGCCTACACAGCCTACAGGCTCAGGCCCCTGGAGCCAAACCTGAGGACTATACTTGCCCTCTCCAAGGGAATTGTGTGTGCCCATTCCAATGGCCACAACCCTTCTAATAGGATAAACCTCCATAGTCCCTGATCCATCTCAATAGTGTTGGCTTCCCAGGAAATACAGGGGCAATCTGAGCCCAACTGAGCACCTACCTGCACTCAGACCCATAGACAGATGTCTCCAGAGGTAAAAAGGAAAGAACAGGCCCCTAGGCACTAATCAGATCCATTGCTTTGGTTTCCCAGCATCTCTCCTCAGAGGCCTAGATTACAAAACAGCATATAGCTGTTTCTTGACTCACCCATCAGAAAACATCTCATCTACACATGGGAAACTTGCAAGTTGGAGCTGTGTCAAAGCCTCTGTTTAGGAGAACCCTTTAGGGCCCCAGTGCCACCGCTTCATTCAAGGTCTCCATAGACACAAAAGCACATTAGGACCCATCCCCAGGGGTGTCCATTTCAACTCAGCGTCCTCTGTTGCTCCCCACAGATCCAGGAGATCTATCCTGTCTTGTTGCTAGGAGACAATTGGAATGCGAGGTGGGCTACCCAGCCATCCATCCTTAGAACCCTGCTCAGAATCATTGGCCTGGACCCATACAACAGGTCTCAATTGTTCTGCAGAAGACTCTCTGCAGTTTGGAGCTTCTCACAACTCCCATCGTGGGAAAACCCCCATGGCCTCGTGATGCCCCCCCATTCATGAAGAGGCCATCAGGGACAGAAACTCCAACCTGAGCGATCGTCTGATCCTCGCCCTGACTTCAGATGCACGAGATCTCGATTCAGGTCTGTAGATTATGCCTGCCATGGCCTCACCCAGAAACCTAAGCCTAGCTTGTGTTCTCAGACTTTGGTCGTCAGACTACTGGCCCACAAGCCCTCCAGTTTGGCAATCCAGATCTAAAATGCAGCACCCTTCCCGCCCTCCAGAAGAAAAAACATTGTCCTCCGGGACTACCCAGTAACCCCAAATGAGGATCAACCTGCACCGACTTTGGCTGTACCCCAAATACATAGGCTGACCAGGGCGCTAATGCCCTTTCTGACACAGGCTGAGCCTGGACCCCTTGCCCCTCCCAGACAGCTGGCCGCACACTGAGCACATCGAGCCGCCTTGGCCTTAGGTCGTCACCTCTTCCCAACCTCGGTTTTCAGGTTTCAGAACTTAGACCTTATCTCCAATCACTGCCCAGTGTTGAAGGTGATGCAGAAATCAGAACTCCTTCCCCATGGCAAGAAACCTTGTGGTTGGCATGTTGTCCAACGTTCAGTCTAGTTGAAACCAGTGTGGCCCATGAAGCCTCGCCCATGCTCGCCGGCCACATTGGTCACAAACGCACATTGTGACCCTCAGGCTGAGCCCAGTCCTCAAGTAAGGCCACTCAGTGGCTGGATGAAGAGATAGCATATTGGGCTTGCCATTCCCCTAGACCCAATTTTTAACCATAGTTCGGGTTGTCCCTTCAGTCTTCCCCACGGCTTTACTTTGGAATTCCTCTTTTGGTGGGACACCTGAGGTAACAAAACTGAAATGAGTCGTCCCATCCCACAGATTGACGAAAAGCAATTGGTATTCGGGCCAAATCCTCAGAGAGGAAGATTCGTCCATGGCCCATGAGGCCTCCCCGACATTCCACGGCCATCGCTGATACAAAATCCAGAGACAAAAGCCTGAGCAAGCGCCTTAGACTCGCACTTTCTTCATATCCTGAAAAGTTCTTCTCATGGTTTGTAGATCGGGCCTGCCATACCTACGTCCCCAAACCTAAGCTGAGTTTGTGTTTTCAGACTTCTGTCCTCAAAGTCTTAGGCCACACACCCTCCCGGCTGGGCCCCTGGAGACACACATTAGGACTAGGACTACCAATCCATGGGAATTCTGCCCATTCCATGGTCCAAAATCATACAAATTAGGAGAAACCTCCAAAGTCCCTGAGGCCATCCCAATAGTATAGGTCGCCCGGAACAAACAAGGGCTGTCTGACACCAGCTGATAATCGACCTCCACTCATACCATAGATGGATGTCCCCAGAGAAGAAGATTGAACCAGAAAGGACCCTAGGCCATAATAGGATCCATTGCTTTGGGTTACAGGCATGTGTCCTCAAAAGCCTGATTCCAATACGAGCATAGGGGTTTTCCTGAGGCACCCATCAGAACTCATCTCGTCTCCACAAGGAAACCTGTGCATGGGAGCCATGTCCAAAGCTTAGGAGAGTACTTCAGGGTCCCGGTGCCACTGCCCCATTCCAAGGCCCTCATGGACACAAAAACACATTAGGACCCATCCTCAGGAAAGTCCATTTCAACTCAGCCACCCCGGTTGCTCTGGCAGAGCCATCAGATCTAAACTGTCTTGTTGCTAGGAGACAATTGGAATGCGAGGCGGGCTTCCCAGGCATCCATCTGCGAACGGTGCTCTGGAGTCATTCCATATGGGATGTCCTGGAGCTGTCCAACAGGTCTCAATTGTCCCGCAGAAGGAATCCTTGAAGGGGGCATCCCACAACTCCCAACGTGTGAAAACCTCAATGGACCCGAGATTCCGCTCACTTCATGAAGCGGCCGTCATGCACAGAATAGCCAACCTGAGCCAACGTCTGATCCTCGCCCTGACTTCAGATGCATGAGATATTGGTTCATATCTGCAGGGGGTACCTGCCATGCCCTCACCCTGAAACACAAGTCTAGCTTGTCTTCTCAGACTTCCGTCCTCACACTCCTAGCCCCGAAGCCCTCTAGTTTGTCAATTCCGGACCCACAATGCAGCACTCTGCCTGCCCTCTAGAAAAAAAATTATTGACTCATGAGCTGCCCAGGCACCTTAAATGAGGATAAACCTACACAGCACTCGACGTTACCCAAATTATATAGTCTAACCTGGGCACTAATGCACTGTCGAACACAACCTGAGCCCGGACCGCCTGACCAACACCCCGAAAGCTGACCGCACACGGAGCACATAAAACCCGCCATGGCCTTAGGTCATCATCTCTTCCCTACCTCCGTTTTCAGGCTTCAGAACCGAGACCTTATCTCCAATCACTGCCCAGGGGTGAGTGTGATGCAGAAATCAGAACTCCTCCTTACCCATGGCAAGAACCCTTGTGGTTGGCACGTTGTCCAACGTTCAGTGTAGGAGAAACCAGCATTCACACTGAGGCCCCGCCCATTCTTGCGTGCGACTAGGGCATACATACGCATTGTGACCCTCAGCATGAGTCCTGTCCTCTAGTAAGTCCTCTCAGTGGCTGGACCATTAGATGTCATAATGGGCTTGACATGTCCCTAGACCCCAATTTTTACCAGATTTCTGACTGTCCAGTCGCCCCTCCCCAGGGCTCTACTCTGGAATCCCTCATTTGGTGGGACACCTGAGGTTAAAAAAGAAAACAACAACAACAACAACAACAACAACAAAAAAACGGACTTCTTCCAGCCCATAGATTGACCCCAAACTCTTTGGACGGGGCCAAACCACCAGAGAGTAAGAATCGTCCATTTCCAATGAAGTCACCCAGAAATTCCACGACCATGAGTGTCACGATATCCAGAGACAAAAACTTGAGCAGGAGCCTCACACTCGCCCTTTTTTCAAATTCCGAAGAGTTCTCCTCATGGTCTGTAGGTCAGTCCTGCCATTCCTATGACCCGAAACATAAGCCGAGTTTGTGTTTTCAGACAACTGTCCAAACAGCCCTGGCCTACACAACCTTCAGGCTCAGGCCCCTGGAGCCAAACCTGAGGACTATACTTGCCCTCCTCAAGGGAATTGTGTGTGCCCATTCCAATGGCCACAACCCTTCAAATAGGATAAACCTCCAAAGTCCCTGATCCATCTCAATAGTGTTGGCTTCCCAGGAAAAACAGGGGAAATCTGAGCCCAACTGCGCACCTACCTGCACTCAGACCCATAGACAGATGTCTCCAGAGGTAAAAAGGAAAGAACAGGCCCCTAGGCACTAATCAGATCCATTGCTTTGGTTTCCAGGCATCTCTCCTCAGAGGCCTGGATTTCAAAAGCAGCATATAGCTGTTTCTTGACTCACCCATCAGAAAACATCTCATCTACACATGGGAAACTTGCACGTTGGAGCTGTGTCAAAGCCTCTGTTTAGGAGAACCCTTTAGGGCCCCAGTGCCACCGCTTCATTCCAAGGTCTCCATAGACACAAAAGCACATTAGGACCCATCCCCAGGGGTGTCCATTTCAACTCAGCGTCCTCGGTTGGTCCCCACAGATCCAGGAGATCTATCCTGTCTTGTTGCTAGGAGACAATTGGAATGCGAGGTGGGCTACCCATCCATCCATCCTTAGAACCCTGCTCAGAATCATTGGCCTGGACCCAAACAACAGGTCTCAATTGTTCTGCAGAACACTCTCTGCAGTTTGGAGCTTCTCACAACTCCCATCGTGGGAAAACTCCCATGGCCTCGTGATGCCCCCCCATTCATGAAGGGGCCATCAGGGACAGAAACTCCAACCTGAGCGATCGTCTGATCCTCGCCCTGACTTCAGATGCACGAGATCTCGATTCAGGTCTGTAGATTGTGCCTGCCATGGCCTCACCCAGAAACCTAAGCCTAGCTTGTGTTCTCAGACTTTGGTCGTCAGACTACTGGCCCACAAGCCCTCCAGTTTGGCAATCCAGAAATACAATGCAGCACCCTGCCCGCCCTCCAGAAGAAAAACATTGTCCTCTGGGGCTACCCAGTAACCCCCAATGAGGATCAACCTGCACCGACTTTGGCTGTACCCCAAATACATAGGCTGACCAGGGCGCTAATGCCCTTTCTGACACAGGCTTAGCCTGGACCCCTGGCCCCTCCCAGACAGCTGGCCGCACACTGAGCACATCGAGCCACTGTGGACTTAGGTCCTCATCTCTACCCAACATCGGTTTTCAGGTTTCAGAACCTAGACCTTATCTCCAATCACTGACCAGGGTTGAAGGTGATGCAGAAATCAGAACTCCTTCCCCATGGCAAGAAACTTTGTGGTTGGCATGTTGTCCAACGTTCAGTGTAGTTGAAACCAGTGTGGCCCATGAGGCCCCGCCCATGCTCGCCGGCCACATTGGTCACAAACGCACATTGTGACCCTCAGGCTCAGCCCAGTCCTCAAGTAAGGCCACTCAGTGGCTGGATGAAGAGATAGCATATTGGGCTTGCCTTGCCCCTAGGCCCCAATTTTTAACCATAGTTCGGGTTGTCCCTTCAGTCTTCCCCACGGCTTTGCTTTGGAATTCCTCTTTTGGTGGGAAACCTGAGGAAACAAGACTGAAATGAGTCGTCCCATCCCACAGATTGACGAAAAGCAATTGGGAATCGGGCCAAATCCTCAGAGAGGAAGATTCGTCCATGGCCCATGAGGCCTCCCCGACATTCCACGGCCATCGCTGATACAAAATCCAGAGACAAAAGCCTGAGCAAGCGCCTCAGACTCGCACTTTCTTCATTTCCTGAAGAGTTCTTCACATGGTTTGTAGATCGGGCCTGCCATACGTACGTCCCCAAACCTAAGCTGAGTTTGTGTTTTCAGACTTCTGTCCTCAAAGTCTTGGGCCACACACCCTCCAGGCTGGACCCCGGGAGACACACATTAGGACTGGGACTACCAATCCATGGGAATTCTGCCCATTCCATGGTCCAAAATCATACAAATTAGGAGAAACCTCCAAAGTCCCTGAGGCCATCCCAATAGTGTAGGTCGCCCGGAACAAACAAGGGCTGTCTGACACCGGCTGATAATCGACCTCCACTCATACCATAGATGGATGTCCCCAGAGAAGAAGATTGAACCAGAAAGGACTGTAGGCCATAATAGGATCCATTGATTTGGGTTACAGGCATGTGTCCTCAAAAGCCTGATTCCAATACGAGCATAGGGGTTTTCCTGAGGCACCCATCAGAACTCATCTCGTCTCCACAAGGAAACCTGTGCATGGGAGCCATGTCCAAAGCTTAGGAGAGTACTTCAGAGTCCCGGTGCCACCGCCCCATTCCAAGGCCCTCATGGACACAAAAACATATTAGGACCCATCCTCAGGAAAGTCCATTTCAACTCAGCCATCCCGGTTGCTCCGGCAGAGCCATCAGATCTAAACTGTGTTGTTGCTAGGAGACAATTGGAATGCGAGGCGGGCTTCCCAGGCATCCATCCGCGAACGGTGCTCTGGAGTCATTCCATATGGGATGTCCTGGAGCTGTCCAACAGGTCTCAATTGTCCCGCAGAAGGAATCCTTGAAGGGGGCATCCCACAACTCCCAACGTGGGAAAACCTCAATGACCCCGAGATTCCGCTCCCTTCATGAAGCGGCCGTCATGCACAGAAACTCCAAACTGAGCCAACGTCTGATCCTTGCCCTGACTTCAGATGCATGAGATATTGGTTCAGATCTGCAGGGGGTACCTTCCGTGCCCTCACCCTGAAACCCAAGTCTAGCTTGTCTTCTCAGACTTCCGTCCTCACACTCCTGGCCCCGAAGCCCTCTAGTTTTTCAATTCCGGACCCACAATGCAGCTCACTGCCTGCCCTCTAGAAAAAAAATTATTGCCTCATGAGCTGCCCAGGCACCTTAAATGAGGATAAACCTACACAGCACTCGACGTTACCCAAATTATATAGTCTAACCTGGGCACTAATGCACTGTCGAACACAACCTGAGCCCGGACCTCCTGACCAACACCCAGAAAGCTGACCGCACACTGAGCACATAAAACCCGCCATGGCCTTAGGTCATCATCTCTTCCCTACCTCCGTTTTCAGGCTTCAGAACCGAGACCTTATCTCCAATCACTGCCCAGGGGTGAGTGTGATGCAGAAATCAGAACTCCTCCTTACCCATGGCAAGAACCCTTGTGGTTGGCACGTTGTCCAACGTTCAGTGTAGGAGAAACCAGCATTCACACTGAGGCCCCGCCCATTCTTGCGTGCGACTAGGGCATACATACGCATTGTGACCCTCAGCATGAGTCCTGTCCTCTAGTAAGTCCTCTCAGTGGCTGGACCATTAGATGTCATAATGGGCTTGACATGTCCCTAGACCCCAATTTTTACCAGATTTCTGACTGTCCAGTCGCCCCTCCCCAGGGCTCTACTCTGGAATCCCTCATTTGGTGGGACACCTGAGGTTAAAAAAGAAAACAACAACAACAACAAAAAAAAAAAAAAAAAACGGACTTCTTCCAGCCCATAGATTGACCCCAAACTCTTTGGACGGGGCCAAACCACCAGAGAGTAAGAATCGTCCATTTCCAATGAAGTCACCCAGAAATTCCACGACCATGAGTGTCACGATATCCAGAGACAAAAACTTGAGCAGGAGCCTCACACTCGCCCTTTTTTCAAATTCCGAAGAGTTCTCCTCATGGTCTGTAGGTCAGTCCTGCCATTCCTATGACCCGAAACATAAGCCGAGTTTGTGTTTTCAGACAACTGTCCAAACAGCCCTGGCCTACACAACCTTCAGGCTCAGGCCCCTGGAGCCAAACCTGAGGACTATACTTGCCCTCCTCAAGGGAATTGTGTGTGCCCATTCCAATGGCCACAACCCTTCAAATAGGATAAACCTCCAAAGTCCCTGATCCATCTCAATAGTGTTGGCTTCCCAGGAAAAACAGGGGAAATCTGAGCCCAACTGCGCACCTACCTGCACTCAGACCCATAGACAGATGTCTCCAGAGGTAAAAAGGAAAGAACAGGCCCCTAGGCACTAATCAGATCCATTGCTTTGGTTTCCAGGCATCTCTCCTCAGAGGCCTGGATTTCAAAAGCAGCATATAGCTGTTTCTTGACTCACCCATCAGAAAACATCTCATCTACACATGGGAAACTTGCACGTTGGAGCTGTGTCAAAGCCTCTGTTTAGGAGAACCCTTTAGGGCCCCAGTGCCACCGCTTCATTCCAAGGTCTCCATAGACACAAAAGCACATTAGGACCCATCCCCAGGGGTGTCCATTTCAACTCAGCGTCCTCGGTTGGTCCCCACAGATCCAGGAGATCTATCCTGTCTTGTTGCTAGGAGACAATTGGAATGCGAGGTGGGCTACCCATCCATCCATCCTTAGAACCCTGCTCAGAATCATTGGCCTGGACCCAAACAACAGGTCTCAATTGTTCTGCAGAACACTCTCTGCAGTTTGGAGCTTCTCACAACTCCCATCGTGGGAAAACTCCCATGGCCTCGTGATGCCCCCCCATTCATGAAGGGGCCATCAGGGACAGAAACTCCAACCTGAGCGATCGTCTGATCCTCGCCCTGACTTCAGATGCACGAGATCTCGATTCAGGTCTGTAGATTGTGCCTGCCATGGCCTCACCCAGAAACCTAAGCCTAGCTTGTGTTCTCAGACTTTGGTCGTCAGACTACTGGCCCACAAGCCCTCCAGTTTGGCAATCCAGAAATACAATGCAGCACCCTGCCCGCCCTCCAGAAGAAAAACATTGTCCTCTGGGGCTACCCAGTAACCCCCAATGAGGATCAACCTGCACCGACTTTGGCTGTACCCCAAATACATAGGCTGACCAGGGCGCTAATGCCCTTTCTGACACAGGCTTAGCCTGGACCCCTGGCCCCTCCCAGACAGCTGGCCGCACACTGAGCACATCGAGCCACTGTGGACTTAGGTCCTCATCTCTACCCAACATCGGTTTTCAGGTTTCAGAACCTAGACCTTATCTCCAATCACTGACCAGGGTTGAAGGTGATGCAGAAATCAGAACTCCTTCCCCATGGCAAGAAACTTTGTGGTTGGCATGTTGTCCAACGTTCAGTGTAGTTGAAACCAGTGTGGCCCATGAGGCCCCGCCCATGCTCGCCGGCCACATTGGTCACAAACGCACATTGTGACCCTCAGGCTCAGCCCAGTCCTCAAGTAAGGCCACTCAGTGGCTGGATGAAGAGATAGCATATTGGGCTTGCCTTGCCTCTAGGCCCCAATTTTTAACCATAGTTCGGGTTGTCTCTTCAGTCTTCCCCACGGCTTTGCTTTTGAATTCCTCTTTTGGTGGGAAACCTGAGGAAACAAGACTGAAATGAGTCGTCCCATCCCACAGATTGACGAAAAGCAATTGGGAATCGGGCCAAATCCTCAGAGAGGAAGATTCGTCCATGGCCCATGAGGCCTCCCCGACATTCCACGGCCATCGCTGATACAAAATCCAGAGACTAAAGCCTGAGCAAGCGCCTCAGACTCGCACTTTCTTCATTTCCTGAAGAGTTCTTCACATGGTTTGTAGATCGGGCCTGATATACCTACGTCCCCAAACCTAAGCTGAGTTTGTGTTTTCAGACATCTGTCCTCAAAGTCTTGGGCCACACACCCTCCAGGCTGGACCCCGGGAGACACACATTAGGACTGGGACTACCAATCCATGGGAATTCTGCCCATTCCATGGTCCAAAATCATACAAATTAGGAGAAACCTCCAAAGTCCCTGAGGCCATCCCAATAGTGTAGGTCGCCCGGAACAAACAAGGGCTGTCTGACACCGGCTGATAATCGACCTCCACTCATACCATAGATGGATGTCCCCAGAGAAGAAGATTGAACCAGACAGGACCCTAGGCCATAATAGGATCCATTGCTTTGGGTTACAGGCATGTGTCCTCAAAAGCCTGATTCCAATACGAGCATAGGGGTTTTCCTGAGGCACCCATCAGAACTCATCTCGTCTCCACAAGGAAACCTGTGCATGGGAGCCATGTCCAAAGCTTAGGAGAGTACTTCAGGGTCCCGGTGCCACTGCCCCATTCCAAGGCCCTCATGGACACAAAAACACATTAGGACCCATCCTCAGGAAAGTCCATTTCAACTCAGCCACCCCGGTTGCTCTGGCAGAGCCATCAGATCTAAACTGTCTTGTTGCTAGGAGACAATTGGAATGCGAGGCGGGCTTCCCAGGCATCCATCCGCGAACGGTGCTCTGGAGTCATTCCATAAGGGATGTCCTGGAGCTGTCCAACAGGTCTCAATTGTCCCGCAGAAGGAATCCTTGAAGGGGGCATCTCACAGCTCCCAACGTGGGAAAACCTCAATGGCCCCGAGATTCCGCTCCCTTCATGAAGCGGCCCTCATGCACAGAAACTCCAACCTGAGCCAACGTCTGATCCTCGCCCTGACTTCAGATGCATGAGATATTTGTTCAGAGCTGCAGGGGGTACCTGCCATGCCCTCACCCTGAAACACAAGTCTAGCTTGTCTTCTCAGACTTCCGTCCTCACACTCCTAGCCCCGAAGCCCTCTAGTTTGTCAATTCCGGACCCACAATGCAGCACTCTGCCTGCCCTCTAGAAAAAAAATTATTGCCTCATGACCTGCCCAGGCACCTTAAATGAGGATAAACCTACACAGCACTCGACGTTACCCAAATTATATAGTCTAACCTGGGCACTAATGCACTGTCGAACACAACCTGAGCCCGGACCGCCTGACCAACACCCCGAAAGCTGACCGCACACTGAGCACATAAAACCCGCCATGGCCTTAGGTCATCATCTCTTCCCTACCTCCGTTTTCAGGCTTCAGAACCGAGACCTTATCTCCAATCACTGCACAGGGGTGAGTGTGATGCAGATATCAGAACTCCTCCTTACCCATGGCAAGAACCCTTGTGGTTCGCACGTTGTCCAACATTCATTGTAGGAGAAACCAGCATTCACCCTGAGGCCCCGCCCATTCTTGCGTGCGACGAGGGCATACATACGCATTGTGACCCTCAGCATGAGTCCTGTCCTCTAGTAAGTCCTCTCAGTGGCTGGACCATTAGATGTTATAATGGGCTTGACATGTCCCTAGGCCCCATTTTTAACCAGATTTCTGATTGTCCAGTCGCCCCACCCCAGGTCTCTACTCTGGAATCCCTCATTTGGAGGGACACCTGAAATTAAAAAAGAAAACAACAAAAACAACAACAACAACAAAAAATGGACTTCTTCCAGCCCATAATTGACCCCAAACTCTTTGGACGGGGCCAAACCACCAGAGAGTAATACTCGTCCATTTCCCATGAAGTCACCCAGAAATTCCACGACCATGAGTGACACGATATCCAGAGACAAAAACTTGAGCAGGAGCCTCACACTCGCCCTTTTTTCAAATCGAAGAGTTCTCCTCATGGTCTGTAGGTCAGTCCTGCCATACCTATGACCCCAAACATAAGCCGAGTTTGTGTTTTCAGACTACTGTCCAAACAGCCCTGGCCTACACAGCCTACAGGCTCAGGCCCCTGGAGCCAAACCTGAGGACTATACTTGCCCTCTCCAAGGGAATTGTGTGTGCCCATTCCAATGGCCACAACCCTTCTAATAGGATAAACCTCCATAGTCCCTGATCCATCTCAATAGTGTTGGCTTCCCAGGAAATACAGGGGCAATCTGAGCCCAACTGAGCACCTACCTGCACTCAGACCCATAGACAGATGTCTCCAGAGGTAAAAAGGAAAGAACAGGCCCCTAGGCACTAATCAGATCCATTGCTTTGGTTTCCCAGCATCTCTCCTCAGAGGCCTAGATTTCAAAACAGCATATAGCTGTTTCTTGACTCACCCATCAGAAAACATCTCATCTACACATGGGAAACTTGCAAGTTGGAGCTGTGTCAAAGCCTCTGTTTAGGAGAACCCTTTAGGGCCCCAGTGCCACCGCTTCATTCAAGGTCTCCATAGACACAAAAGCACATTAGGACCCATACCCAGGGGTGTCCATTTCAACTCAGTGTCCTCTGTTGCTCCCCACAGATCCAGGAGATCTATCCTGTCTTGTTGCTAGGAGACAATTGGAATGCGAGGTGGGCTACCCATCCATCCATCCTTAGAACCCTGCTCAGAATCATTGGCCTGGACCCATACAACAGGTCTCAATTGTTCTGCAGAAGACTCTCTGCAGTTTGGAGCTTCTCACAACTCCCATCGTGGGAAAACCCCCATGGCCTCGTGATGCCCCCCCATTCATGAAGAGGCCATCAGGGACAGAAACTCCAACCTGAGCGATCGTCTGATCCTCGCCCTGACTTCAGATGCACGAGATCTCGATTCAGGTCTGTAGATTATGCCTGCCATGGCCTCACCTAGAAACCTAAGCCTAGCTTGTGTTCTCAGACTTTGGTCTTCAGACTACTGGCCCACAAGCCCTCCAGTTTGGCAATCCAGATCTAAAATGCAGCACCCTTCCCGCCCTCCAGAAGAAAAAACATTGTCCTCCGGGACTACCCAGTAACCCCATATGAGGATCAACCTGCACCGACTTTGGCTGTACCCCAAATACAAAGGCTGACCAGGGCGCTAATGCCCTTTCTGACACAGGCTGACCCTGGACCCCTTGCCCCTCCCAGACAGCAGGCCGCACACTGAGCACATCGAGCCGCCTTGGCCTTAGGTCGTCACCTCTTCCCAACCTCGGTTTTCAGGTTTCAGAACTTAGACCTTATCTCCAATCACTGCCCAGTGTTAAAGGTGATGCAGAAATCAGAACTCCTTCCCCATGGCAAGAAACCTTGTGGTTGGCATGTTGTCCAACGTTCAGTGTAGTTGAAACCAGTGTGGCCCATGAAGCCTCGCCCATCTCGCCGGCCACATTGGTCACAAACGCACATTGTGACCCTCAGGCTGAGCCCAGTCCTCAAGTAAGGCCACTCAGTGTCTGGATGAAGAGATAGCATATTGGGCTTGCCATTCCCCTAGACCCAATTTTTAACCATAGTTCGGGTTGTCCCTTCAGTCTTCCCCACGGCTTTACTTTGGAATTCCTCTTTTGGTGGGACACCTGAGGTAACAAAACTGAAATGAGTCGTCCCATCCCACAGATTGACGAAAAGCAATTGGTATTCGGGCCAAATCCTCAGAGAGGAAGATTCGTCCATGGCCCATGAGGCCTCCCCGACATTCCACGGCCATCGCTGATACAAAATCCAGAGACAAAAGCCTGAGCAAGCGCCTTAGACTCGCACTTTCTTCATATCCTGAAAAGTTCTTCTCATGGTTTGTAGATCGGGCCTGCCATACCTACGTCCCCAAACCTAAGCTGAGTTTGTGTTTTCAGACTTCTGTCCTCAAAGTCTTAGGCCACACACCCTCCTGGCTGGGCCCCTGGAGACACACATTAGGACTAGGACTACCAATCCATGGGAATTCTGCCCATTCCATGGTCCAAAATCATACAAATTAGGAGAAACCTCCAAAGTCCCTGAGGCCATCCCAATAGTATAGGTCGCCCGGAACAAACAAGGGCTGTCTGACACCAGCTGATAATCGACCTCCACTCATACCATAGATGGATGTCCCCAGAGAAGAAGATTGAATCAGAAAGGACCGTAGGCCATAATAGGATCCATTGCTTTGGGTTACAGGCATGTGTCCTCAAAAGCCTGATTCCAATACGAGCATAGGGGTTTTCCTGAGGCACCCATCAGAACTCATCTCGTCTCCACAAGGAAACCTGTGCATGGGAGCCATGTCCAAAGCTTAGGAGAGTACTTCAGGGTCCCGGTGCCACTGCCCCATTCCAAGGCCCTCATGGACACAAAAACACATTAGGACCCATCCTCAGGAAAGTCCATTTCAACTCAGCCACCCCGGTTGCTCTGGCAGAGCCATCAGATCTAAACTGTCTTGTTGCTAGGAGACAATTGGAATGCGAGGCGGGCTTCCCAGGCATCCATCCGCGAACGGTGCTCTGGAGTCATTCCATAAGGGATGTCCTGGAGCTGTCCAACAGGTCTCAATTGTCCCGCAGAAGGAATCCTTGAAGGGGGCATCCCACAACTCCCAACGTGTAAAAACCTCAATGGACCCGAGATTCCGCTCCCTTCATGAAGCGGCCGTCATGCACAGAATAGCCAACCTGAGCCAACGTCTGATCCTCGCCCTGACTTCAGATGCATGAGATATTGGTTCAGATCTGCAGGGGGTACCTGCCATGCCCTCACCCTGAAACACAAGTCTAGCTTGTCTTCTCAGACTTCCGTCCTCACACTCCTAGCCCCGAAGCCCTCTAGTTTGTCAATTCCGGACCCACAATGCTGCACTCTGCCTGCCCTCTAGAAAAAAAATTATTGCCTCATGAGCTGCCCAGGCACCTTAAATGAGGATAAACCTACACAGCACTCGACGTTACCCAAATTATATAGTCTAACCTGGGCACTAATGCACTGTCGAACACAACCTGAGCCCGGACCGCCTGACCAACACCCCGAAAGCTGACCGCACACGGAGCACATAAAACCCGCCATGGCCTTAGGTCATCATCTCTTCCCTACCTCCGTTTTCAGGCTTCAGAACCGAGACCTTATTTCCAATCACTGCCCAGGGGTGTATGTGATGCAGATATCAGAACTCCTCCTTACCCATGGCAAGAACCCTTGTGGTTGGCACGTTGTCCAACGTTCAGTGTAGGAGAAACCAGCATTCACCCTGAGGCCCCGCCCATTCTTGCGTGCGACGAGGGCATAAATACGCATTGTGACCCTCAGCATGAGTCCTGTCCTCTAGTAAGTCCTCTCAGTGGCTGGACCATTAGATGTTATAATGGGCTTGACATGTCCCTAGGCCCCAATTTTTAACCAGATTTCTGATTGTCCAGTCGCCCCACCCCAGGGCTCTACTCTGGAATCCCTCATTTGGTGGGACACCTGAGGTTAAAAAAGAAAACAACAACAACAAAAAAAAAAAAACGGACTTCTTCCAGCCCATAGATAGACCCCAAACTCTTTGGACGGGGCCAAACCACCAGAGAGTAAGACTCGTCCATTTCCCATGAAGTCACCCAGAAATTCCACGACCATGAGTGACACGATATCCAGAGACAAAAACTTGAGCAGGAGCCTCACACTCGCCCTTTTTTCAAATTCCGAAGAGTTCTCCTCATGGTCTGTAGGTCAGTCCTGCCATACCTATGACCCGAAACATAAGCCGAGTTTGTGTTTTCAGACAACTGTCCAAACAGCCCTGGCCTACACAGCCTACAGGCTCAGGCCCCTGGAGCCAAACCTGAGGACTATACTTGCCCTCTCCAAGGGAATTGTGTGTGCCCATTCCAATGGCCACAACCCTTCTAATAGGATAAACCTCCAAAGTCCCTGATCCATCTCAATAGTGGTGGCTTCCCAGGAAAAACAGGGGCAATCTGAGCCCAACTGAGCACCTACCTGCACTCACACCCATAGACAGATGTCTCCAGAGGTAAAAAGTAAAGAACAGGCTTTGGTTTCCCGTCATCTCTCCTCAGAGGCCTGGATTTCAAAACAGCATATAGCTGTTTCTTGACTCACCCATCAGAAAACATCTCATCTACACATGGGTAACTTGCACGTTGGAGCTGTGTCAAAGCCTCTGTTTAGGAGAACCCTTTAGGGCCCCAGTGCCACCGCTTCATTCAAGGTCTCCATAGACACAAAAGCACATTAGGACCCATCCCCAGGGGTGTCCATTTCAACTCAGCGTCCTCTGTTGCTCCCCACAGATCCAGGAGATCTAACCTTTCTTGTTGCTAGGAGTCAATTGGAATGCGAGGTGGGCTACCCAGCCATCCATCCTTAGAACCCTGCTCAGAATCATTGGCCTGGACCCATACTACAGGTCTCAATTGTTCTGCAGAAGACACTCTGCAGTTTGGAGCTTCTCACAACTCCCATCGTGGGAAAACCCCCATGGCCTCGTGATGCCACCCCATTCATGAAGAGGCCATCAGGGACAGAAACTCCAACCTGAGCGATCGTCTGATCCTCGCCCTGACTTCAGATGCACGAGATCTCGATTCAGGTCTGTAGATTGTGCCTGCCATGGCCTCACCCAGAAACCTAAGCCTAGCTTGTGTTCTCAGACTTTGGTCGTCAGACTACTGGCCCACAAGCCCTCCAGTTTGACAATCCAGATCTAAAATGCAGCACCCTTCCCGCCCTCCAGAAGAAAAATCATTGTCCTCTGGGGCTACGAGGTAACCCCAAATGAGGATCAACCTGCACCGACTTTGGCTGTACCCCAAATACATAGGCTGACCAGGGCGCTAATGCCCTTTCTGACACAGGCTGAGCCTGGACCCCTTGCCCCTCCCAGGCAGCTGGCCGCACACTGAGCACATCGAGCCACCTTGGCCTTAGGTCGTAATCTCTTCCCAACCTCGGTTTTCAGGTTTCAGAACTTAGACCTTATCTCCAATCACTGCCCAGGGTTGAAGGTGATGCAGAAATCAGAACTCCTTCCCCATGGCAAGAAACCTTGTGGTTGGCATGTTGTCCAACGTTCAGTGTAGTTGAAAGAAGTGTGGCCCATGAGGCCCCGCCAATGCTCGCCGGCCACATTGGTCACAAACGCACATTGTGACCCTCAGGATGAGCCAGGTCCTCAAGTAAGGCCACTCAGTGGCTGGATGAAGAGATAGCATATTGGGCTTGCCATGCCCCTAGGCCCCAATTTTTAACCATAGTTCGGGTTGTCCCTTCAGTCTTCCCCACGGCTTTACTTTGGAATTCCTCTTTTGGTGGGACACCTGAGGTAACAAAATTGAAATGAGTCGTCCCATCCCACAGATTGACGAAAAGCAATTGGTAATCGGGCCAAATCCTCAGAGAGGAAGATTCGTCCATGGCCCATGAGGCCTCCCCGACATTCCACGGCCATCGCTGATACAAAATCCAGAGACAAAAGCCTGAGCAAGCGCCTCAGACTCGCACTTTCTTCATATCCTGAAGAGTTCTTCTCATGGTTTGTAGATCGGGCCTGCCATACCTACGTCCCCAAACCTAAGCTGAGTTTGTGTTTTCAGACTTCTGTCCTCAAAGTCTTAGGCCACACATCCTCCCGGCAGGGCCCCTGGAGACACACATTAGGACTAGGACTACCAATCGATGGGAATTCTGCCCATTCCATGGTCCAAAATCATACAAATTAGGAGAAACCTCCAAAGTCCCTGAGGCCATCCCAATAGTGTAGGTCGCCCGGAACAAACAAGGGCTGTCTGACACCAGCTGATAATCGACCTCCACTCATACCATAGATGGATGTCCCCAGAGAAGAAGATTGAATCAGAAAGGACCGTAGGCCATAATAGGATCCATTGATTTGGGTTACAGGCAGGTGTCCTCAAAAGCCTGATTCCAATACGAGCATAGGGGTTTTCCTGAGGCACCAATCAGAACTCATCTCGTCTCCACAAGGAAACCTGTGCATGGGAGCCATGTCCAAAGCTTAGGAGAGTACTTCAGGGTCCCGGTGCCACCGCCCCATTCCAAGGCCCTCATGGACACAAAAACACATTAGGACCCATCCTCAGGAAAGTCCATTTCAACTCAGCCACCCCGGTTGCTCCGGCAGAGCCATCAGATCTAAACTGTGTTGTTGCTAGGAGACAATTGGAATGCGAGGCGGGCTTCCCAGGCATCCATCCGCGAACGGTGCTCTGGAGTCATTCCATATGGGATGTCCTGGAGCTGTCCAACAGGTCTCAATTGTCCCGCAGAAGGAATCCTTGAAGGGGGCATCCCACACCTCCCAACGTGGGAAAAGCTCAATGGCCCCGAGATCCCGCTCCCTTCATAAAACGGCCGTCAAGCACAGAATATCCAACCTGAGCCAACGTCTGATCCTCGCCCTGACTTCAGATGCATGAGATATTGGTTCAGATCTGCAGGGGGTACCTTCCGTGCCCTCACCCTGAAACCCAAGTCTAGCTTGTCTTCTCAGACTTCCGTCCTCACACTCCTGGCCCCGAAGCCCTCTAGTTTGTCAATTCCGGACCCACAATGCAGCACTCTGCCTGCCCTCTAGAAAAAAAAATTATTGCCTCATGAGCTGCCCAGGCACCTTAAATGAGGATAAACCTACACAGCACTCGACGTTACCCAAATTATATAGTCTAACCTGGGCACTAATGCACTGTCGAACACAACCTGAGCCCTGACCTCCTGACCAACACTAAGAAAGCTGACCGCACACTGAGCACATAAAACCCGCCATGGTCTTAGGTCATCATCTCTTCCCTACCTCCGTTTTCAGGCTTCAGAACCGAGACCTTATCTCCAATCACTGCCCAGGGATGAGTATGATGCAGAAATCAGAACTCCTCCTTACCCATGGCAAGAACCCTTGTGGTTGGCACGTTGTCCAACGTTCAGTGTAGGAGAAACCAGCATTCACCCTGAGGCCCCGCCCATTCTTGCGTGCGACGAGGGCATAAATACGCATTGTGACCCTCAGCATGAGTCCTGTCCTCTAGTAAGTCCTCTCAGTGGCTGCACCATTAGATGTCATAATGGGCTTGACATGTCCCTAGACCCCAATTTTTAACCAGATTTCTGACTTTCCAGTCGCCCCTCCCCAGGGCTCTACACTGGAATCCCTCATTTGGTTGGACACCTGAGGTTAAAAAAGAAAACAACAACAACAACAAAAAAAAAAAAAAAAACGGACTTCTTCCAGCCAATAGATTGACCCCAAACTCTTTTGACGGGGCCAAACCACCAGAGAGTAAGACTCGTCCATTTCCCTTGAAGTCACCCAGAAATTCCACGAACATGAGTGACACGATATCCAGAGACAAAAACTTGAGCAGGAGCCTCACACTCGCCCTTTTTTCAAATTCCGAAGAGTTCTCCTCATGGTCTGTAGGTCAGTCCTGCCATACCTATGACCCGAAACATAAGCCGAGTTTGTGTTTTCAGACAACTGTCCAAACAGCCCTGGCCTACACACCCTACAGGCTCAGGCCCCTGGAGCCAACCCTGAGGACTATACTTGCCCTCTCCAAGGGAATTTTGTGTGCCCATTCCAATGGCCACAACGCTTCTAATAGGATAAACCTCTAAAGTAATTGATCCATCACAATAGTGGTGGCTTCCCAGGAAAAACAGGGGCAATCGGAGCCCAACTGAGCACCTACCTGCACTCAGACCCATAGACAGATGTCTCCAGAGGTAAAAAGGAAAGAACAGGCCCCTAGGCACTAATCAGATCAATTGCTTTGGTTTCCAGGCATCTCTCCTCAGAGGCTTGGATTTCAAAACAGCATATAGCTGTTTCTTGACTCACCCATCAGAAAACATCTCATCTACACATGGGAAACTTGCACGTTGGAGCTGTGTCAAAGCCTCTGTTTAGGAGAACCCTTTAGGGCCCCAGTGCCACCGCTTCATTCCAAGCTCTCCATAGACACAAAAGCACATTAGGACCCATCCCCAGGGGTGTCCATTTCAACTCAGCGTCCTCAGTTGCTCCCCACAGATCCAGGAGATCTATCCTGTCTTGTTGCTAGGAGACAATTGGAATGCGAGGTGGGCTTCCCAGCCATCCATCCTTAGAACCCTTATCAGAATCATTGGCCTGGACCCAAACAAAAGGTCTCAATTGTTCTGCAGAAGACTCTCTGCAGTTTGGAGCTTCTCACAACTCCCATCGTGGGAAAACCCCCATGGCCTCGTGATGCCCCCCCATTCATGAAGGGGCCATCAGGGACAGAAACTCCAACCTGAGCGATCGTCTGATCCTCGCCCTGACTTCAGATGCACGAGATCTCGATTCAGGTCTGTAGTTTGTGCCTGCCATGGCCTCACCCAGAAACCTAAGCCTAGCTTGTGTTCTCAGACTCTGGTCGTCAGACTACTGGCCCACAAGCCGTCCAGTTTGGCAATCCAGAACTACAATGCAGCACCCTGCCAGCCCTCCAGAAGAAAAACATTGTCCTCTGGGGCTACCCAGTAAGCCCAAATGAGGATCAACCTGCACCGACTTTGGCTGTACCCCAAATACATAGGCTGACCAGGGCGCTAATGCCCTTTCTAACACAGGCTGAGCCTGAACCCCTGGCCCCTCCCAGACAGCTGGCCACACAGTGAGCACATCGAGCCGCCGTGGACTTAGGTCCTCATCTTTACCCAACCTCGGTTTTCAGGTTTCAGAACCTAGAACTTATCTCCAATCACTGCCCAGGGTTGAAGGTGATGCAGAAATCAGAACTCCTTCCCCATGGCAAGAAACCTTGTGGTTGGCATGTTGTCCAACGTTCAGTGTAGTTGAAACCAGTGTGGCCCATGAGGCCCCGCCCATGCTCGCCGGCCACATTGGTCACAAACGCACATTGTGACCCTCAGGCTGAGCCCAGTCCTCAAGTAAGGCCACTCAGTGGCTGGATGAAGAGATAGCATATTGGGCTTGCCTTGCCCCTAGGCACCAAGTTTTAACCATAGTTCGGGTTGTCCCTTCAGTCTTCCCCACGGCTTTGCTTTGAAATTCCTCTTTTGGTGGGACACCTGAGGAAACAAAATTGAAATGAGTCATCCCATCCCACAGATTGACGAAAATCAATTGGGAATCGGGCCAAATCCTCAGAGAGGAAGATTCGTCCATGGCCCATGAGGCCTCCCCGACATTCCACGGCCATCGCTGATACAAAATCCAGAGACAAAAGCCTGAGCAAGCGCCTCAGACTCGCACTTTCTTCATATCCTGAAGAGTTCTTCTCATGGTTTGTAGATCGGGCCTGCCATACCTACGTCCCCAAACCTAAGCTGAGTTTGTGTTTTCAGACTTCTGTCCTCAAAGTCTTGGGCCACACACCCTCCAGGCTGGACCCCTGGAGACACACATTAGGACTGGGACTACCATCCATGGGAATTCTGCCCATTCCATGGTCCAAAATCATACAAATTAGGAGAAACCTCCAAAGTCCCTGAGGCCATCCCAATAGTGTAGTTCGCCCGGAAAAAAAAGTGCTCTCTGACACCAGCTGATAATCGACCTCCAGTCATACCAATGGATGTCCCCATAGAAGAAGATTGAACCAGAAAGGACCGTAGGCCATAATAGGATCCATTGATTTGGGTTACAGGCATGTGTCCTCAAAAGCCTGATTCCAATACGAGCATAGGGGTTTTCCTGAGGCACCCATCAGAACTCATCTCGTCTCCACAAGGAAACCTGTGCATGGGAGCCATGTCCAAAGCTTAGGAGAGTACTTCAGGGTCCCGGTGCCACCGCCCCATTCCAAGGCCCTCATGGACACAAAAACA
Organism: Mustela nivalis; assembly: GCF_964662115.1. Classification (NCBI taxonomy): domain Eukaryota; kingdom Metazoa; phylum Chordata; class Mammalia; order Carnivora; family Mustelidae; genus Mustela; species Mustela nivalis. The sequence continues at coordinate 255,826 of NW_028136459.1, read as the reverse complement.
CATTAGGACCCATCCTCAGGAAAGTCCATTTCAACTCAGCCACCCCGGTTGCTCCGGCAGAGCCATCAGAACTAAACTGTCTTGTTGCTAGGAGACAATTGGAATGTGTGGCGGGCTTCCCAGGGTCCATCCGCGAACGGTGCTCTGGAGTCATTCCATATGGGATGTCCTGGAGCTGTCCAACAGGTCTCAATTGTCCCGCAGAAGGAATCCTTGAAGGGGGCATCCCACAACTCCCAACGTGGGAAAACCTCAATGGCCCCGAGATTCCGCTCCCTTCATGAAGCGGCCGTCATGCACAGAATAGCCAACCTGAGCCAACGTCTGATCCTCGCCCTGACTTCAGATGCATGAGATATTGGTTCAAATCTGCAGGGGGTACCTTCCGTGCCCTCACCCTGAAACCCAAGTCTAGCTTGTCTTCTCAGACTTCCGTCCTCACACTCCTGGCCCCGAAGCCCTCTAGTTTGTCAATTCCGGACCCACAATGCAGCACTCTGCCTGCCCTCTAGAAAAAAAATTATTGCCTCATGAGCTGCCCAGGCACCTCAAATGAGGATAAACATACACAGCACTCGACGTTACCCAAATTATATAGTCTAACCTGGGCACTAATGCACTGTCGAACACAACCTGAGCCCGGACCGCCTGACCAACACCCCGAAAGCTGACCGCACACGGAGCACATAAAACCCGCCATGGCCTTAGGTCATCATCTCTTCCCTACCTCCGTTTTCAGGCTTCAGAACCGAGACCTTATCTCCAATCACTGCCCAGGGGTGAGTGTGATGCAGAAATCAAAACTCCTCCTACCAATGGCAAGAACCCTTGTGGTTGGCACGTTGTACAACGTTCAGTGTAGGAGAAACCAGCATTCACCCTGAGGCCCCGCCCATTCTTGTGTGCCATGAGGGCATACATACGCATTGTGACCCTCAGCATGAGTCCTGTTCTCTAGTAAGTCCTCTCAGTGGCTGGACCATTAGATGTCATAATGGGCTTGACATGTCCCCAGGCCCCAATTTTTAACCAGATTTCTGATTGTCCAGTCGCCCCTCCCCAGGGCTCTACTCTGGAATACCTCATTTGGTGGGACACCTGAGGTTAAAAAAGAAAACAAAACAAAAAAAAAACGGACTTCTTCCAGCCCACAGATTGACCCTAAGCTCTTTAGACGGGGCCAAACTGCCAGAGAGTAAGACTCGTCCATTTCCCATGAAGTCACCCAGAAATTCCACTACCATGTGTGACACGATATCCAGTGACAAAAACTTGAGCAGGAGCCTCACACTCGCCCTTCTTTCAAATCCCGAAGAGTTCTCCTCATGGTCTGTAGGTCAGTCCTGCAATACCTATGACCCGAAACATAAGCCGAGTTTGTGTTGTCAGACAACTTTCCAAACAGCCCTGGCCTACACAACCTACAGGCTCAGGCCCCTGGAGCCAAACCTGAGAACTGTACTTGCCCTCTCTAAGGGAATTGTGTGTGCCCATTCCAATGGCCACAACCCTTCTAATAGGATAAACCTCCAAAGTCCATGATCCATCTCAATAGTGGTGGCTTCCCAGGAAAAACAGGGGCAATCTGAACCCAACTGAGCACCTACCTGCACTCAGACCCATAGACAGTTGTCCCCAGAGGTAAAAAGGAAAGAACAGGGCCCTAGGTACTAATCAGATCCATTGCTTTGGTTTCCAGGCATCTCTCCTGAGAGGCCTGGATTTCAAAACAGCATCTAGCGGTTTCTTGACTCACCCATCAGAAAACATCTCATCTACACGAAAAACTTGCACGTTGGAGCTGTGTCAAAGCCTCTGTTTTGAAGAATTCTTTAGGGCCCCAGTGATACCGCTTCATTCCAAGGTCTCCATAGACACAAAAGCACATTACGACCCATCCCCATGGGTTTCCATTTCAACTAGCCTCCTCCATTGCTTCCCAAAGATCAAGGATATCCAACCTTTCTTGTTGCTAGGAGACAATTGGAATGCGAGTTGGGCTACCCAGCCATCCATCCTTAGAACCCTGCTCAGAATCATTGGAATGGAGCCAAACAACAGGTCTCAGTTGTCCTGCAGAAGACTCTCTGCAGTTTGGAGCTTCTCACAACTCCCATCGTGAAAAAACCCCCATGGCCTCGTGATGCCCCCCCATTCATGAGGGGCCATCAGGGACAGAAACTCCAACCTGAGCGATCGTCTGATCCTATCCCTGACTTATCCTCATGGTCTGTAGATCAGTCCTGCCATACCTATGACCCGAAACATAAGCCGAGTTTGTGTTTTCAGACAGCTGACCAAACAGCTCTGGCATACACACCCTACAGGCTCAGGGCCCTGGAGCCGAACCTGAGGACTGTACTTGCCCTCTACAAGAGAATTGTATGTGCCCATTCCAATGGCCAATGCCCTACTAATAGTATAAACCTCCAAAGTCCCTGAGGCCATCCCAATAGTTGTGGCTTCCCAGGACAAACATGGGCAATCTGAGCCCATCGGAGCACCTACCTGCACTCAGACCCGTAGACTGATGTCCCCAGAGGTAAAAAGGAACGAACAGGACCCTAGGCACTAATCGGATCCATTGTTTTGGTTTCCAGGCATCTCTCCTCCGAGGCCTGGATTTCAATACCAGCATATGGCTGTTTCTAGACTCACCCATCAGAACAAATCTCATCTACACATGGGAAACATGCACGTTGGAGCTGTTTCAAAGCCTCTGTTTAGGATAATGCTTCAGGGCCCCAGTGCCCCCACTTCATTCCTAGGTCTCCATAGACACAAAAACATATTAGGACACATCCACAGGAGAGTCCATTTCAACTCAGCCTCCTCGGTTGCTCCCCCACATCCAGCAGATCTAACCTGTCTTGTTGCTTGGAGACAATTGGAATGCGAGGAGGTCTACCCAGCCATCCATACTTAGAACCCTGCTTGGAATCGTTGGCCTGGAGGCAACCAACAGGTCTCAATTGTCCTGCAGAAGAATCTTTGCAGTTGGGATCTTCTCACAACTCCCATCGTGGGAAAACACTTATGGCCTCGTGATCCACCCCCCCTTCAAGAAGGGACAGAAAGTCCAACAGGAGCAATCGCCTGACTTTGCCCTGACTTCAGATGCATGAGATCTTGATTGAGGTCTGTAGATTGTGCCTGCCATATTCTCACCCATAAACATAGGCCTAGTTTGGGTTCTCAGACTTCCGTCCTCAGACTACTAGCCCACAAGCCCTCCAGTTTGGCAAACCAGAACTACAATGCTGCACTCTGCCTGCCCTTCAGAAGAAAAACATTGCCCTCCGGGGCTACCCAGAATCCCCAAATGAGGATCAACTTGCACGCCATTCGGCTGTACCCCAAATATGTAGGCTGACCTGGGCACTATTGCCCTTTCTGACCCAGACTGAGCCTGGAGCTCCTGGCCCCACCCAGACAGCTGGCCGCATACTGAGCACATCAGACCCGCCATGGCCTTGTGTCGTCATCTCTTCTCATCCTCGGTCCAGGCTTCAGAACCTAGACCTGATCTCCAATCACTGCCCTGGTTTGAAAATGATGCATAAAACAGAACTCTTTTCCCATGGCAAGAAACCTTGTGGTTGGCATGTTGTCCAACGTTCAGTGTAGTTGAAACCAGTGTGGCCCATGAGGCCCCGCCCATGCTTGCGGGCCACATTGGTCACAAACACACATTGTGACCCTCAGCCTGAGCCCAGTCCTCAGGTAATGCCTCTGAGTGGCTGGATCCAGAGACGGCCATCGCTGATACAAAATCCAAAGACAAAAGCCTGAGAAAGCCCCTTAGACTCGCTCATTCTTCGTATCCTGAAGAGTTCTTCTCATGGTTTGTAGATCGGGCGTGCCATACCTAAGTTCCCAATCCTAAGCTGAGTTTGTGTTTTCAGACTTCTGTCCTTAAAGTCCTGGGCCACACTCCCTCCAGCTGGGGCCCCTGGAGCCACACATTAGGAATGCGCCCACCCAATCCTTGGGAATTCTGCCCATTCCATTGTCAAAAATCGTACAAATCAGGAGAACCCTCCAAAGTCCCTGAGGCCATCCCTCTACTGTAGGTCGCCCGGGACAAAAAAAAAAAAAAAAAAAAAAAAAAAACGGTTTATACCAGCTGAGCATCTACCTCCACTCATACCAGAGATGGTTGTCCCCAGAGAAGAAGATTGAACCAGACAGGACCTGAGGCATTATCGGATCCATTGCTTTGGTTTACAGGCATGTCTCCTCAAACCCTGGATTCCAATACCAGCAGAGGGGATTTCCTGAGGCACACATCAGAACAAAACTGGTCTCCACAAGGAAACTTGTGCATGGGAGCTATGTCCAAAGCTTAGGAGAATACTTCAGGGCCCCGGTGCCACCGCCCCATTCCAAGGCCCTCATGGACACAAACACACATTAGGACCCATCCTCAGGAATGTCCATTTCAACTCAGGCACCCCGGTTGCTCCCGCAGATCCATTAGATCTAAACTGTCTTGTTGCTAGGAGACAATTGGAATGTGAGGCAGACTTCCCAGGCATCCATCCTCAAACGGTGCTCAGGAGTCGTTCCATATGGGATGTCCTGGAGCTGTCCAATAGGTCTCAATTGTCCCGCAGAAGGAATCCTTGAAGGGGGCATCCCACATCTCCCAACGTGGAAAAACTCCATGGCCTCGAGATTAGGCCCCCTTCATGAAGGGACATCATGCACAGAAACTCCAACCTGAGCCAACGTCTGATCCTCGCCCTCACTTCAGATGCATGAGATATTGGTTCAGATCTGCAGGGGGTACCTGCCGTGCCCTCACCCTGAATCCGAAGTCTAGCTTTTGTTCTCAGACTTCCGTCCTCACTCTCCTGGACCCCAAGCCCTCAAGTACGGCAATTCCTGACCAACAATGAAGCACTCTGCCTGCCCTCTAGACAAATATATTGCCTAATGAGCTGCCCAGGCAGCTTAAATGAGGATCAACATACACGGCACTCGAATGTACCCAAATTATATAGTCTAACCTGGGCACGAATGCACTGTCTGACACAACCTGAGCCCGGACCTCCTGACCAACACCCAGACAGCTGACCGCACACTGAGCACCTCAGTCCCGCCATGGCCTTAGGTCATCATTTCTTCCCTACCTCAGTTTTCAGGCTTCGGGGCCGAGTCCTTATCTCCAATCCATGTTCAGGGGTGAGTGTGATGCAGAAATCAGAACTCCTCCTTACCCATGGCAAGAAACCTTGCGGTTGGCATGTTGTCCAACGTTCAGTGTAGGAGAAAACAGCATTCACCCTTAGGCCCCGCCCATTCTTGAGTGCGACGAGAGCATAAACACGCATTGTGACCTGAGCTGAGTCCTGTCCTCTAGTAAGTACTCTCAGTGGCTGGATCATTAGATATCATAATGGGCTTGACATTTCCCTAGGCCCCAATTTTTAACCAGATTTCTGGTTGTCCAGTCGCCACTCCCCAGGGCTCTACTCTGGAATCCCTCATTTGGTGGGACATCTGAGGTTGAAAAACAAAACAAAACAAAACAACAACAACAACAAAACGGACTTCTTCCATCCCCAGAATGACCCCAAACTCTTTCGACGGGGCCGAAATACCAGAGAGTAAGACTCGTCCCTTTCCCATTGAGTCACCCGGAAATTTCACGACCAAGAGTGACACGATATCCAGACAAAAACTTGAGCAAGAGCCTCACACTCGACCTCTTTTCATATCGCGAAGGCTTCTCCTCATGGTCTGTATATCAGTCCTGCAATACCTATGACCCGAAACATAAGCCGAGTTTGTGTTTTCAGACAACTGACCAAACAGCTCTGGCCTACACACCCTACAGGCTCAGGCCCCTGGAGCCAAACCTGAGGACTGTACTTGCCCTCTACAAGAGAATTGTATGTGCCCATTCCAATGGCCAAAGCCCTACTAAAAGTATAAACCTCCAAAGTCCCTGAGGCCATCTCAATAGTTGTGGCTTCCCAGGATAAACAGGGGTAATCTGAGCCCATCTGAGCACCTACCTGCACTCAGACCCGTAGACTGATGTCCCCAGAAGTAAAAAGGAACGAACAGGCCCCTAGGCACTAATCGGATCCATTGTTTTGGTTTCCAGGCATCTCTCCTCCGAGGCCTGGATTTCAATACCAGCATATGGCTGTTTTTTGACTCACCCATCAGAACAAATCTCATCTACACATGGGAAACATGCACGTTGGAGCTGTTTCAAAGCCTCTGTTTAGGATAATGCTTCAGGGCCCCAGTGCCCCCACTTCATTCCTAGGTCTCCATAGACACAAAAACATATTAGGACACATCCACAGGAGAGTCCTTTCAACTCAGCCTCCTCGGTTGCCCCCCACATCCAGCAGATCTAACCTGTCTTGTTGCTTGGAGACCATTGGAATGCGAGGTGGGCTACCCAGCCATCCATCCTTAGATCCCTGCTCGGAATCATTGGCCTGGAGCCAACCAACAGGTCTCAATTGTCCTGCAGAAGAATCTTTGCAGCTGGTAGCTTCTCACAACTCCCATCGTGGGAAAACACCCATGGCCTCGTGATCCAACACCCCCTTCAAGAAGGGGCCATCAGGGACAGAAAGTCCAACAGGAGCGATCGTCTGACCTTTGCCCTGACTTCAGATGCACGAGGTCTCGATTGAGGTCTGTAGATTGTGCCTTCCATATCCTCACCCAGAAACCTAGGCCTAGCTTGGGTTCCTAGACTTCCGTCCTCAGACTACTGGCCCACAAGCCCTCCAGTTTGGCAAACCAGAACTACAATGCTGCACTCTGCCTGCCCCCCAGAAGAAAAACCTTGCCCTCTGGGGCTACCCAGAATCCCCAAATGAGGATCAACTTGCACGCCATTCGGCTGTACCCCAAATTTGTAGGCTGACCTGGACACTATTTCCCTTTCTGACCCAGCCTGAGCCTGGACCTCCTGGCCCCACCCAGACAGCTGGCAGCACACTGAGCACATTAAACCCATCATGGCCTTAGGTCGTCATCTCATCTCAACCTCGGTTTCCAGGCTTCAGAACCTAGACCTGATCTCCAATGACTGCCCTAGTTTGAAAATGATGCATAAATCAGAACTCTTTTCCCATGCAAGAAACCTTGTGGTTGGCATGTTGTCCAACCTTCAGTGTAGTTGAAACCAGTGTGGCCCATGAGGGCCCGCCCATGATTGCGGGCCATATTGGTCACAAACACACATTGTGACCCTCAGCCTGAGCCCAGTCCTCAGGTAAGGCCTCTCAGAGGCTGGATGCAGAGACAGCATATTGGGCTTGCCATGCCCCTAGCCCCAATTTTTATCCATAGTTCGGGATGTCCCTTCACTCTTCCCCAGAGCTCTGCTTTGGAATTCCTCTTTTGGTGGGACACCTGATTTAACAAACCTGAAAGTAGTCCTCCCATCCCACAGATTGACGAAAAGCAACTGGGATCACGCCAAATACACAGAGAGGAAGATTCGTCCACGGCCCATGAGGACTCCCCAACATTCCACGGCCATCGCTGAAACAAAATCCAGAGACAAAAGCCAGAGCAAGCGCCTCAGACTCGCTCATTCTTCATTTCCTGAAGAGTTCTTCTCATGGTTTGTAGATCGGGCGTGCCTGACCTAAGTCCCCAAACCTAAGCTGAGTTTGTCTTTTCAGTCTTCTGTCCTCAAAGTCCTGGGCCACACTCCCTCCAGCTGGGGCCCCTGGAGCCACACATTAGGACTGCCCCCACCCAATCCATGGGAAATCTGCCCATTCCATTGTCAAAAATCGTTCAAATTAGGAGAACCCTCCAAAGTCCCTGAGGCCATCCCTATAGTGTAGGTCGCCCGGGACAAAAAAAAAAAAAAAAAAAAAAAAGTTGATACCAGCTGAGCATCTACCTCCACTCATACCAGAGATGGAATCCCCAGAGAAGAAGATTGAACCAGACACAACCTGAGGTATATCGGATCCATTGCTTTGGTTTACAGGCATGTCTCCTCAAAAGCCTGGATTCCAATACAAGCAGAGGGGATTTCCTGAGGCACCCATCAGAACAAATCTCGTCTCCACAAGGAAACTTGTGCATGGGAGCTATGTCCAAAGCTTAGGAGAATACTTCAGGGTCCCGGTGCCACTGCCCCATTCCATAGCCCACATGGACACAAACACACATTAGGACCCATCCTCAGGAAAGTCCATTTCAACTCAGCCACCCCGGTTGCTCCCGCAGATCCATTAGATCTAAACTGTCTTGTTGCTAGGAGACAATTGGAATGTGAGGGGGACTTCCCAGGCATCCATCCTCGAACGGTGCTCAAGGGTCGTTCCATATGGGATGTCCTGGAGCTGTCCAATATGTCTCAATAGTCCCGCAGAAGGAATCCTTGAAGGTGGCATCCCACATCTCCCAACGTGGAAAACCTCCATGGCCTCGAGATTCCGCTCCATTCATGAAGGGGCCGTCATGCACAGAAACTCCAACCTGAGCCAACGTCTGATCCTCGCCCTGACTTCCGATGCATGAGATATTGCTTCAGATCTGCAGGGGGTACCTGCCGTGCCCTCACCCTGAATCCGAAGACTAACTTGTGTTCTCAGACTTCCGTCCTCACTCTCCTGGCCCCGAAGCCCTCAAGTTTGGCAATTCCGGACCGACAATGAAGCACTCTGCCTGCCCTCTAGAAAAAATATATTGCCTAATGAGCTGCCCAGGCAGCTTAAATGAGGTTAAACCTACACGGCATTCGAATATACCCAAATTATATAGACTAACCTGGGCACTAATGCACTGTCTGACACAACCTGAGCCCGGACCTGCTGACCAACACCAAGAGAGCTGACCGCACTCTGAGCACATCAGACCCGCCATGGCCTTAGGTCATCATCTCTTCCCTACCTCAGTTTTCAGGCTTCAGAACCTAGACCTTATCTCCAATCACTGCCCACGGGTGACTGTGATGCAGAAATCAGAACTCTTCCTGACCCATGGCAAGAAACCTTGTGGTTGGCATGTTGTCCAACGTTCAGTGTAGGAGAAAACAGCATTCACCCTGAGGCCCCGCCCATTGTTGCGTGCGACGAGAGCATAAACACGCATTGTGACTTCAGCGTGAGTCCTGTCCTCTAGTAAGTCCTCTCAGTGGCTGGAACATTAGATGTCATAATGGCCTTGACATGTCCGAAGGCCCCAATTTTTAACCAGATTTCTGGTTGTCCAGTCGCCCATCCCCAGGGCTCTACTCTGGAATCCCTCATTTGGTGGGACATCTGAGGTTGAAAAACAAAATGAAACAAATCAACCACAACAAAAAAATGGACTTCTTCCATCCCCAGAATGACCCCAAACTCTTTGGACGGGACCGAAACCCCAGAGAGTAAGACTCGTCCATTTCCCATGAAGTCACCCGGCAATTTCACGACCATGAGTGACACGATACCCAGAGACAAAAAACTTGAGCAAGAGCCTCTCACTCGCCCTTTTTTCATATCCCGAAGTGTTCTCCTCATGGTCTGTAGATCAGTCCTGCCATACCTATGACCCAAAACATAAGCCGAGTTTGTGTTTTCAGACAACTGTCCAAACAGCTCTGGCCTACACACCCTACAGGCTCAGGGCCATGGAGCCAAACCTGAGGACTGTACTTGCCCTCTCCAAGGGAATTGTATGTGCCCATTCCAATGGCAACAACCCCACTAATAGGATAACCTCCAAAGTCCCTGAGGCCATCCCAAGAGTTGTGGCTTCCCAGGACAAAAAGGGGCAATCTGAGCCCATCTGAGCACCTACCTGCACTCAGACCCGTAGACTGATGTCCCCAGAGGTAAAAAGGAACGAACAGGCCCCTAGGCACTAATCGGATCCATTGCTTTGGTTTCCAGGCATCTCTCCTCAGAGGCCTGGATTTCAATACCAGCATATGGCTGTTTCTTGACTCACCCATCAGAACAAATCTCATCTACACATGGGAAACATGCACGTTGGAGCTGTGTCAAAGCCTCTGTTTAGGGGAACCCTTCAGGGCCCCAGGGCCACCGCTTCATTCCAAGGTCTCCATAGACACAAAAACATATTAGGACACATCCACAGGAGAGTCCATTTCAACTCAGCCTCCTCGTTTGCCCCCCACATCCAGCAGATCTAACCTGTCTTGTTGCTTGGAGACAATTGGAATGCGAGGTGGGCTACCCAGCCATCCATCCTTAGAACCCTGCTCAGAATCGTTGGCCTGGAGCCAACCAACAGGTCTCAATTGTCCTGCAGAAGAATCTTTGCAGCTGGTAGCTTCTCACAACTCCCATCGTGGGAAAACACCCATGGCCTCGTGATCCAACCCCCCCTTCCAGAAGGGGCCATCAGGGACAGAAAGTCCAACATGAGCGATCGTCTGACCTTTGCCCTGACTTCAGATGCACGAGGTCTCGATTGAGGTCTGTAGATTGTGCCTGCCATATCCTCACCCAGAAACCTAGGCCTAGCTTGGGTTCTCAGTCTTCCATCCTCAGATACTGGCCCACAAGCCCTCCAGTTTGGCAAACCAGAACTACAATGCTGCACTCTGCCTGCCCCCCAGAAGAAAAACCTTGCCCTCTGGGGCTACCCAGAATCCCCAAATGAGGATCAACTTGCACGCCATTCGGCTGTACCCCAAATATGTAGGCTGACCTGGGCACTATTGCCTTTCTGACCCAGCCTGAGCCTGGACCTCCTGGCCCCACCCAGACAGCTGGCAGCACACTGAGCACATTAGACCTGCCATGGCCTTAGGTCGTCATCTCATCTCAACCTCGGTTTCCAGGCTTCAGAACCTAGACCTGATCTCCATCACTGCCCTGGTTTGAAAATGATGCATAAATCAGAACTCCTTCCCCATGGCAAGAAACCTTGTGGTTGGCATGTAGTCCAACGTTCAGTGTAGTTGAAACCAGTGTGGCCCATGAGGCCACGCCCATGCTAGCGGGCCACATTGGTCACAAACACACATTGTGACCCTCAGCCTGAGCCCAGTCCTCAGGTAAGGCCTCTGGATGGCTGGATGCAGAGACAGCATATTGGGCTTGCCATGCCCCTAGGCCCCAATTTTTATCCATAGTTCGGGTTGTCCCTTCACTCTGCCCCAGAGCTCTGCTTTGGAATTCCTCTTTTGGTGGGACACCTGAGGTAACAAAACTGAAATGAGTCCTCCCATCCCACAGATTTACGAAAAGCAATTGGGATCACGCCAAATCCACAGAGAGGAAGATTCGTCCACGGCCCATGAGGACTCCCCAACATTCCATGGCCATCGTTGATACAAAATCCAGAGACAATAGCCTGAGCAAGGGCCTCAGACTCGCTCATTCTTCATATCCTGAAGAGTTCTTCTCATGGTTTGTAGATCGGGCGTGCCATACCTAAGTCCCCACACCTAAGCTGAGTTTGTGTTTTCAGACTTCTGTCCTCAAAGTCCTGGGCCACACTCCCTCCAGCTGGGGCCCCTGGAGCCACACATTAGGACTGTGCCCACCCAATCCATGGGAATTCTGCCCATTCCATTGTCAAAAATCGTACAAATTAGGAGAACCCTCCAAAGTCCCTGAGGCCATCCCTATAGTGTAGGTCGCCCGGGACAAAAAAAAAAAAAAAAAAAGTTGATACCAGCTGAGCATCTACCTCCACTCATACCAGAGATGGATATCCCCAGAGAAGAAGATTGAACCAGACACAACCTGAGGTATATCGGATCCATTGCTTTGGTTTACAGGCATGTCTCCTCAAAAGCCTGGATTCCAATACAAGCAGAGGGGATTTCCTGAGGCACCCATCAGAACAAATCTCGTCTCCACAAGGAAACTTGTGCATGGGAGCTATGTCCAAAGCTTAGGAGAATACTTCAGGGTCCCGGTGCCACCGCATCATTCCAAGGCCCTCATGGACACAAACACACATTAGGACCCATCCTCAGGAAAGTCCATTTCAACTCAGCCACCCCGGTTTCTCCCGCATATCCATTAGATCTAAACTGTCTTGATGCGAGGAGACAATTGGAATGTGAGGCGGACTTCCCAGGCATCCATCCTCGAACGGTGCTCAGGAGTCGTTCCATAAGGGATGTCCTGGAGCTGTCCAATAGGTCTCAATTGTCTCGCAGAAGGAATCCTTGAAGGGGGCATCCCACATCTCCCAACGTGGAAAACCTCCATGGCCTCGAGATTCCGCTACCTTCATGAAGGGGCCGTCATGCACAGAAACTCCAACCTGAGCCAACGTCGGATCCTCGCCCTGACTTCAGATGCATGAGATATTGGTTCAGATCTGCAGGGGGTACCTGCCATGCCCTCACCCTGAATCCGAAGTCTAACTTGTGTTCTCAGACTTCCGTCCTCACTCTCCTGGCCCCCAAGCCCTCAAGTTTGGCAATTCCGGACCAACAATGAAGCACTCTGCCTGCCCTCTAGCAAAAATATATTGCCTAATGAGAAGCCCAGGCAGCTTAAATGAAGATCAACCTACCCGGAACGCGAATGTACCCAAATTATATAGTCTAACCTGGGCAAGAATGCACTGTCTGACACAACCGGAGCCCGGACCTCCTGACCAACACCCAGACAGCTGACCGCACACTGAGCACATCAGACCCGCCATGGCCTTAGGTCATCATCTCTTCCCTACCTCAATTTTCAGGCTTCGGGGCATAGTCCTTATATCCAGTCCATGTCAAGAAGTGAGTGTGATGCAGAAATCAGAACTCCTCCTTACCCATGGCAAGAAACCTTGTGGTTGGCATGTTGTCCAACGTTCAGTGTAGTTGAAACCAGTGTGGCCCATGAGGCCCCGCCCATGCTAGCGGGCCACATTGGTCACAAACACACATTGTGACCCTCAGCCTGAGCCCAGTCCTCAGGTAAGGCCTCTGGATGGCTGGATGCAGAGACAGCATATTGGGCTTGCCATGCCCCTAGGCCCCAATTTTTATCCATAGTTGGGTTGTCCCTTCACTCTGCCCCAGAGCTCTGCTTTGGAATTCCTCTTTTGGTGGGACACCTGAGGTAACAAAACTGAAAGGAGTCCTCCCATCCCACAGATTGACGAAAAGCAATTGGGATCACGCCAAATCCACAGAGAGGAAGATTCGTCCACGGCCCATGAGGACTCCCAAACATTCCACAGCCATCGTTGTTACAAAATCCAGAGACAATAGCCTGAGCAAGGGCCTCAGACTCGCTCATTCTTCATATCCTGAAGAGTTCTTCTCATGGTTTGTAGATCGGCCGTGCCATACCTAAGTCCCCACACCTAAGCTGAGTTTGTGTTTTCAGACTTCTGTCCTCAAAGTCCTGGGCCACACTCCCTCCAGCTGGGGCCCCTGGAGCCACACATTAGGACTGCGCCCACCCAATCCATGGGAATTCTGCCCATTCCATTGTCAAAAGTCGTACAAATTAGGAGAACCCTCCAAAGTCCCTGAGGCCATCCCATTAGTGTAGGTCGCCCGGGACAAAAAAAAAAAAAAAAACGGTTGAAAACAGCTGAGCATTTACCTCCACTCATACCATAGATGGATGTCCCCAGAGATGAAGATGGAACCAGACAGGACCTGAGGCATTATCAGATCCATTGCTTTGGTTTACAGGCATTTCTCCTCAAAAGCCTGGATTCCAATACCAGCAGAGGGGATTTCCTGAGGCACCCATCAGAACAAATCTCGTCTCCACAACGAAACTTGTGCATGGGAGCTATGTCCAAAGCTTAGGAGAATACTTCAAGGTCCCGGTGCCTCTGCCCCATTCCATAGCCCACATGGACACAAACACACATTAGGACCCATCCTCAGGAAAGTCCATTTCAACTCAGCCACCCCGGTTGCTCCCGCAGATCCATTAGATCTAAACTGTCTTGTTGCTAGGAGACAATTGGAATGTGAGGGGGACTTCCCAGGCATCCATCCTCGAACGGTGCTCAAGGGTCGTTCCATATGGGATGTCCTGGAGCTGTCCAATATGTCTCAATTGTCCTGCAGAAGGAATCCTTGAATGTGGCATCCCACATCTCCCAACGTGGAAAACCTCCAAAGCCTCGAGATTCCGCTCCATTCATGAAGGGGCCGTCATGCAGAGAAACTCCAACCTGAGCCAACGTCTGATCCTCGCCCTGACTTCCGATGCATGAGATATTGCTTCAGATCTGCAGGGGATACCTGCCGTGCCCTCACCCTGAATCCGAAGACTAACTTGTGTTCTCAGACTTCCGTCCTCACTCTCCTGGCCCCGAAGCCCTCAAGTTTGGCAATTCCGGACCGACAATGAAGCACTCTGCCTGCCCTCTAGAAAAAATATATTGCCTAATGAGCTGCCCAGGCAGCTTAAATGAGGTTAAACCTACACGGCACTCGAATGTACCCAAATTATATAGTCTAACCTGGGCACTAATGCACTGTCTGACACAACCTGAGCCCGGACCTGCTGACCAACACCAAGAGAGCTGACCGCAATCTGAGCACATCAGACCCGCCATGGCCTTAGGTCATCATCTCTTCCCTACCTCAGTTTTCAGGCTGCAGAACCTAGACCTTATCTCCAATCACTGCCCACGGGTGACTGTGATGCAGAAATCAGAAGTCTTCCTGACCCATGGCAAGAAACCTTGTGGTTGGCATGTTGTCCAACGTTCAGTGTAGGAGAAAACAGCATTCACCCTGAGGCCCCGCCCATTCTTGAGTGCGACGAGAGCATAAACACGCATTGTGACTTCAGCGTGAGTCCTGCCCTCTAGTAAGTCCTCTCAGTGGCTTGACCATTAGATGTCATAATGGCCTTGACATGTCCGAAGGCCCCAATTTTTAACCAGATTTCTGGTTGTCCAGTCGCCCATCCCCAGGGCTCTACTCTGGAATCCCTCATTTGGTGGGACATCTGAGGTTGAAAAACAAAATGAAACAAATCAACCACAACAAAAAAATGGACTTCTTCCATCCCAGGAATGACCCCAAACTCTTTGGACGGGACCGAAACCCCAGAGAGTAAGACTCGTCCATTTCCCATGAAGTCACCCGGCAATTTCACGACCATGAGTGACACGATACCCAGAGACAAAAAACTTGAGCAAGAGCCTCTCACTCGCCCTTTTTTCATATCCCGAAGTGTTCTCCTCATGGTCTGTAGATCAGTCCTGCCATACCTATGACCCAAAACATAAGCCGAGTTTGTGTTTTCAGACAACTGTCCAAACAGCTCTGGCCTACACACCCTACTGGCTCAGGGTCCTGCAGCCAAACCTGAGAACTGTACTTGCCCTCTCCAAGGAGGAATAGTATGTGCCCATTCCAATGGCCACAACCCCACTAATAGGATAACCTCCAAAGTCCCTGAGGCCATCCCAATAGTTGTGGCTTCCCAGGACAAACAGGGGCAATCTGAGCCCATCTGAGAACCTACCTGCACTCAGACCTGTAGACTGATGTCCCCAGAGGTAAAAAGGAACGAACAGGCCCCTAGGCACTAATCGGATCCATTGCTTTGGTTTCCAGGCATCTCTCCTCAGAGGCCTGGATTTCAATACCAGCATATGGCTGTTTCTTGACTCACCCATCAGAACAAATCTCATCTACACATGGGCAAGATGCACGTTGGAGCTGTGTCAAAGCCTCTGTTTAGGGGAACCCTTCAGGGCCCCAGGGCCACCGCTTCATTCAAAGGTCTCCATAGACACAAAAACATATTAGGACACATCCACAGGAGAGTCCATTTCAACTCAGCCTCCTCGGTTGCCCCCCACATCCAGCAGATCTAACCTGTCTTGTTGCTTGGAGACAATTGGAATGCGAGGTGGGCTACCCAGCCATCCATCCTTAGAACCCTGCTCGGAATCGTTGGCCTGGAGCCAACCAACAGGTCTCAATTGTCCTGCAGAAGAATCTTTGCAGTTTGGAGCTTCTCACAACTCCCATCGTGCGAAAACCCCCATGTCCTCGTGATCCAACCCCCTTCAAGAACGGGCCATCAGGGCAGAAAGTCCAACCTGAGCGATCGTCTGATCCTTGCCCTGACTTCAGATGCAGGAGATCTCTATTGAGGTCTGTAGATTGTGCCTGCCATTTCCTGACCCAGAAACCTAGGCCTAGCTTGGGTTCTCGAACTCCGTCCTCAGACTACTGGCCCACAAGCCCTCCAGTTTGGCAATCCAGAACTACAATGCCGCACTCTGCCTGCCCTACAGAAGTAAAACATTTCCCTCAGGGCTACCCCGAAACCGCAAATGAGGATCAACCTGCACGCCATTCGGCTGTACCCCAAACATATAGGCTGACCTGGGCACTATTTCCCCTTCTGACCCAGCCTGAGCCTGGACCTCCTGGTCCCACCCAGACAGCTGGCCGCACACTAGGCACATCGGTCCCGCATGGCCTTAGGTCGTCATCTCTTCCCAACTGCGGTTTTCTGGCTCCAGAACCTAGACCTTATCTCCAACCACTGCCCAGGGTTGAAAATGATGCAGAAATCAGAACTCTTTCCCCATGGCAAGAAACCTTGTGGTTGGCATGTTGTCCAACGTTAAGTGTAGTTGAAACAAGCATGGCCCATGAGGCCCAGCCCATGCTTTCGGGCCACATTGGTCACAAACACACATTGTGACCCTCAGCCTGAGCCCAGTCCTCAGGTAAGGCCTCTCAGGGCCTATATGAAGAGACAGCATATTGGGCTTGCCATGCCCCTAGGCCGCAATTTTTAACCATAGTTCGGGTTGTCCCTTCACTCTTCCCCAGGGCTCTGCTTTGGAATTCCTCTTTTGGTGGGACACCTGAGGTAACAAACCTGAAAGGAGTCCTCCCATCCCACAGATTGACGAAAAACAATTGGGATCGGGCCAAATCCACAGAGAGGAAGATTCGTCCATGGCCCATGAGACCTCCCCAACATTCCACGGCCATCGCTGAAACAAAATCCAGAGACAAAAGCCTGACCAAGCGCCTCAGACTCGCTCATTCTTCATATCCTGAAGAGTTCTTCTCATGGTTTGTAGATCGGGCGTGCCATACCTACGTCCCCAAACTTAAGCTGAGTTTGTGTTTTCAGTCTTCTGTCCTCAAAGTCCTGGGCCACACTCCCTCCAGGCTGGGGCCCTTGGAGCCACACATTAGGACTGCCCCCACCCAATCCATGGGAATTCTGCCCATTCCATTGTCAAAAATCGTACAAATTAGGAGAACCCTCCAAAGTCCCTGAGGCCATCCCAATAGTGTAGGTCGATCGGGAAAAAAAAGGGCGGTTGATACCGGCTGAGCATATACCTCCACTCATCTAACTCCACTCATACCAAGAAGATTGAACCAGACAGGACCCGAGGCCATTATCGGATCCATTGCTTTGGTTTACAGGCATGTCTCCTCAAAAGTCTGGATTCCAATACCAGCAGAGGGGATTTCTTGAGGCACCCATCAGAACAAATCTCGTCTCCACAAGGAAACTTGTGCATGGGAGCTATGCCAAAGCTTAGGAGAATACTTCAGGGTCCCGGTGCCACCTCCCCATTCCAAGGCCCTCATGGACACAAACACACGTTAGGACCCATCTTCTGGAAAGTGCATTTCAACTCAGCCACCCCGGTTGCTCCCGCAGATCCATTAGATCTAAACTGTCTTGTTGCTAGGAGACAATTGGAAGGTGAGGCAGACTTCCCAGGCATCCATCCTCGAACGGTGCTCTGGAGTCATTCCATATGGGATGTCCTGGAGCTGTCCAACAGGTCTCAATTGTCCTGCAGAAGGAATCCTTGAAGGGGGCATCCCACATCTCCTAACGTGGAAAACCTCCATGGCCTCGAGATTCCGCTCCCTTCATGAAGGGGCCGTCATACACAGAAACTCCAACCTGAGCCAACGTCGGATCCTCGCCCTGACTTCAGATGCATGAGATATTGGTACAGATCTGCAGGGGGTACCTGCCGTGCCCTCACCATGAATCCGAAGTCTAGCTTGTGTTCTCAGACTTCCGTCCTCACTCTCCTGGCCCCGAAGCCCTCAAGTTTGGCAATTCCGGACCGACAATGAAGCACTCTGCCTGCCCTCTAGAAAATATATATTGCCTAATGAGCAGCCCAGGCAGCTTAAATGAAGATAAACCTACACGGCACTCGAATGTACCCAAATTATATAGTCTAACCTGGGCAATAATGCACTGTCTGACACAACCTGAGCCCGGACCTGCTGATCAACACCCAGACACCTGACCGCACGCTGAGCACATCAGACCCGCCATGGCCTTAGGTCATCATCTCTTCCCTACCTCAGTTTTCAGGCTTCAGAACCTAGACCTTATCTCCAATCACTGCCCACGGGTGACTGTGATGCAGAAATCAGAACTCTTCCTTACCCATGGCAAGAAACCTTGTGGTTGGCATGTTGTCCAACGTTCAGTGTAGGAGAAACAAGCATTCACCCTGAGGCCCCGCCCATTCTTGAGTGCGATGAGAGCATAAACACGCATTGTGACCTCAGCGTGAGTCCTGTCCTCTAGTAAGTCCTCTCAGTGGCTGGACCATTAGATGTCATAATGGCCTTGACATGTCCCTAGTCCCCAATTTTTAACCAGATTTCTGGTTGTCCAGTCGCCCCACCCCAGGGCTCTACTCTAGAATCCCTCATTTGGTGGGACATCTGAGGTTGAAAAACAAAATGAAACAAATCGACAACAACAACAAAAAAACGGACTTCTTCCATCCCCAGAATGACCCCAAACTCTTTGGACGGGACCGAACCCCCAGAGAGTAAGACTCGTCCATTTCCCATGATGTCACCCGTCAATTTCACGACCATGAGTGACACGATATCCAGAGACAAAAACTTGAGCAAGAGCCTCACACTCGCCCTTTTTTCATATCCCTAAGTGTGCTCCTCATGGTCTGTAGATCAGTCCTGCCATACCTATGACCCAAAACACAAGCCGAGTTTGTGCTTTCAGACAACTGTCCAAACAGCTCTGGCCTACACACCCTACAGGCTCAGGGCCCTGGGGCCAAACCTGAGGACTGTACTTGCCCTCTCCAAGGGAATTGTATGTGCCCATTCCAATGGCCACAACCCTACTAATAGGATAACCTCCAAAGTCCCTGAGGCCATCCCAATAATTGTGGCTTCCCAGGACAAACAGGGGCAATCTGAGCCCATTAGAGCACCTACCTGCACTCAGACCCGTAGACTGATGTCCCCAGAGGTAAAAAGGATCGAACAGGCCCCTAGGCACTAATCGGATCCATTGCTTTGGTTTCCAGGCATCACTCCTCAGAGGCCTGGATTTCAATACCAGCATATGGCTGTTTCTTGACTCACCCATCAGAACAAATCTCATCTACACATGGGAAACATGCACGTTGGAGTTGTGTCAAAGCCTCTGTTTGGGAGAACCCTTCAGGGCCCCAGGGCCACCGCTTCATTCCAAGGTCTCCATAGACACAAAAACATATTAGGACACATCCACAGGAGAGTCCATTTCAACTCAGCCTCCTCTGTTGCCCCCCACATCCAGCAGATCTAACCTGTCTTGTTGCTTGGAGACCATTGGAATGCGAGGTGGGCTACCCAGCCATCCATCCTTATAACCCTGCTCGGAATCGTTGGCCTGGAGCCAACCAAAAGGTCTCAATTGTCCTGCAGAAGAATCTTTGCAGTTTGGAGCTTCTCACATCTCCCATCGTGGGAAAACCCCCATGTCCTCGTAATCCAACCCCCTTCAAAAAAGGGCCATCAGGGCAGAAAGTCCAACCTGAGGGATCTTCTGATCCTTGCCCTGACTTCAGATGCACGAGATCTCGATTGAGGTCTGTAGATTGTGCCTGCCATATCCTCACCCAGAAACCTAGGCCTAGCTTGGGTTCTCAGACTCCGTCCTCAGACTACTGGCCCACAAGCCCTCCAGTTGGGCAATCCAGAACTACAATGCCGCACTCTGCCTGCCCTAGAGAGGTCAAATATTGCCCTCAGGGCTACCCCGAAACCCCAAATGAGGATCAACCTGCACGCCATTCGGCTGTACCCCAAACATATAGGCTGACCTGGGCACTATTTCCCTTTCTGACCCAGCCTGAGCCTGGACCTCCTGGTCCCACCCAGACAGCTGGCCGCACACTGAGCACTTTGGACCCGCCATGGCCTTAGGTCGTCATCTCTTCCCAACTGCGGTTTTCAGGCTCCAGAACCTAGACCTTATCTCCAACCACTGCCCAGGGTTGAAAATGATGCAGAAATCAGAACTCTTTCCCCATGGCAAGAAACCTTGTGGTTGGCATGTTGTCTAACGTTCAGTGTAGTTGAAACAAGCGTGGCCCATGAGGCCCAGCCCATGCTTGCGGGCCACATTGGTCACAAACACACATTGTGACCCTCAGCCTGAGCCCAGGCCTCAGGTAAGGCCTCTCAGGGCCTATATGAAGAGACAGCATATTGGGCTTTTCATGCCCCTAGGCCGCAATTTTTAACCATAGTTCGGGGTGTCCCTTCACTCTTCCCCAGGGCTCTGCTTTGGAATTCCTCTTTTGGTGGGACACCTGAGGTAACAAACCTGAAAGGAGTCCTCCCATCCCACAGATTGACGAAAAACAATTGGGATCGGGCCAAATCCACAGAGAGGAAGATTCGTCCATGGCGCATGAGACCTCCCCAACATTCCACGGCCATCGCTGAAACAAAATCCAAGATAAAAGCCTGACCAAGCGCCTCAGACTCGCTCATTCTTCATATCCTGAAGAGTTCTTCTCATGGTTTGTAGATCGGGCGTGCCATACCTACGTCCCCAAACTTAAGCTAAGTTTGTGTTTTCAGTCTTCTGTCCTCAAAGTCCTGGGCCACACTCCCTCCAGGCTGGGGCCCCTGGAGCCACACATTAGGACTGCCCCCACCCAATCCATGGGAATTCTGCCCATTCCATTGTCAAAAATCGTACAAATTAGGAGAACCCTCCAAAGTCCCTGAGGCCATCCCAATAGTGTAGGTCGCCCGGGACAAAAAAGGGCGGTTGATACCAGCTGGGCATCTACCTCCACTCATCTACCTCCACTCATACCAAGAAGATTGAACCAGACAGGACCCGAGGCCATTATCGGATCCATTGCTTTGGTTTACAGGCATGTCTCCTCAAAAGCCTGGATGCCAATACCAGCAGAGGGGATTTCCTGAGGCACCCATCAGAACAAATCTCGTCTCCACAAGGAAACTTGTGCATGGGAGCTATGCCAAAGCTTAGGAGAATACCTCAGTGTCCCGGTGCCACCTCCCCATTCCAAGGCCCTCATGGACACAAACACACGTTAGGACCCATCCTCTGGAAAGTGCATTTCAACTCAGCCACCCCGGTTGCTCCCGCAGATCCATTAGATCTAAACTGTCTTGTTGCTAGGCGACAATTGGAAGGCAAGGCGGACTTCCCAGGCATCCATCCTCGAACGGTGCTCTGGAGTCATTCCATATGGGATGTCCTGGAGCTGTCCATCAGGTCTCAATTGTCCCGCAGAAGGAATCTTTGAAGGGGGCATCCCACATCTCCCAACGTGGAAAACCTCCATGGCCTCGAGATTCCGCTCCCTTCATGAAAGGGCCGTCATGCACAGAAACTCCAACCTGAGCCACGTCGGATCCTCGCCCTGACTTCAGATGCATGAGATATTGGTTCAGATCTGCAGGGGGTACCTGCCGTGCCCTCACCCTGAATCCGAAGTCTAGCTTG
Source organism: Mustela nivalis (assembly GCF_964662115.1). Taxonomy (NCBI): domain Eukaryota; kingdom Metazoa; phylum Chordata; class Mammalia; order Carnivora; family Mustelidae; genus Mustela; species Mustela nivalis. Next base: position 234,143 of record NW_028136459.1, on the reverse strand, counting down.
TGTTCTCAGACTTCCGTCCTCACTCTCCTGGCCCCGAAGCCCTCAAGTTTGGCAATTCCGGACCGACAATGAAGCACTCTGCCTGCCGTCTAGAAAATATATATTGAATAATGATCAGCCCAGGCAGCTTAAATGAGGATAAACCTACACGGCACTCGAATGTACCCAACTTATATAGTCTAACCTGGGCACTAATGCACTGTCTGACACAACCTGAGCCCGGACCTGCTGACCAACACCCAGACAGCTGACCGCACGCTGAGCACATCAGACCCGCCATGGCCTTAGGTCATCATCTCTTCCCTACCTCAGTTTCCAGGCTTCAGAACCTAGACCTTATCTACAATCACTGCCCACGCGTGACTGTGATGCAGAAATCAGAACTCTTCCTGACCCATGGCAAGAAACCTTGTGGTTGGCATGTTGTCCAACGTTCAGTGTAGGGGAATCCAGCATTCACCCTGAGGCCCCGCCCATTGTTGCGTGCGACGAGAGCATAAACACGCATTGTGACATCAACGTGAGTCCTGTCCTCTAGTAAGTCCTCTCAGTGGCTGGACCATTAGATGTCATAATGGTCTTGATATGTCCCTAGTCCCCAATTTTTAACCAGATTTCTGGTTGTCCAGTCGCCCCACCCCAGGGCTCTACTCTGGAATCCCTCATTTGGTGGGACATCTGAGGTTGAAAAACAAAATGAAACAAATCGACAACAACAAAAAAACGGTCTTCTTCCATCCCCAGAATGACCCCAAACTCTTTGGATGGGACCGAACCCCCAGAGAGTAAGACTCGTCCATTTCCCATGAAGTCACCCGGCAATTTCACGACCATGAGTGACACGATATCCAGAGACAAAAACTTGAGCAAGAGCCTCACACTCGCCCTTTTTTCATATCCCTAAGTGTTCTCCTCATGGTCTGTAGATCAGTCCTGCAATACCTATGACCCAAAACATAAGACGAGTTTGTGCTTTCAGACAACTGTCCAAACAGCTCTGGCCTACACACCCTACAGGCTCAGGGCCCTGGAGCCAAACCTGAGGACTGTACTTGCCCTCTCCAAGGGAATTGTATGTGCCCATTCCAATGGCCACAACCCTACTAGTAGGATAACCTCCAAAGTCCCTGAGGCCATCCCAAAAGTTGTGGCTTCCCAGGACAAACAGGGGCAATCTGAGCCCATCTGAGCACCTACCTGCACTCAGACCCGTAGACTGATGTCCCCAGAGGTAAAAAGGAACGAACAGGCCCCTAGGCACTAATCGGATCCATTGCTTTGGTTTCCAGGCATCTCTCCTCAGAGGCCTGGATTTCAATACCAACATATGGCTGTTTCTTGACTCACCCATTAGAACAAATCTCATCTACACATGGGAAACATGCACGTTGGAGCTGTGTCAAAGCCTCTGTTTGGGAGAACCCTTCAGGGCCCCAGGGCCACCGCTTCATTCCAAGGTCTCCATAGACACAAAAACATATTAGGACACATCCACAGGAGAGTCCATTTCAACTCAGCCTCCTCGGTTGCCCCCCACATCCAGCAGATCTAACCTCTCTTGTTGCTTGGAGACAATTGGAATGCGAGGTGGGCTACCCAGCCATCCATCCTTAGAACCCTGCTCGGAATCGTGGGCCTGGAGCCAACCAACAGGTCTCAATTGTCCTGCAGAAGAATCTTTGCAGTTTGGAGCTTCTCACAACTCCCATCGTGGGAAAACCCCCATGTCCTCGTGATCCAACCCCCTTCAAGAAAGGGCCATCAGGGCAGAAAGTCCAACCTGAGCGATCGTCTGATCCTTGCCCTGACTTCAGATGCACGAGATCTTGATTGAGGTCTGTAGATTGTGCCTGCCATATCCTCACCCAGAAACCTAGGCCTAGCTTGGGTTCTCAGACTCCGTCCTCAGACTACTGGCCCACAAGCCCTCCAGTTGGGCAATCCAGAACTACAATGCCGCACTCTGCCTGCCCTACAGAAGTAAAACATTGCCCTCAGGGCTACCCCGAAACCGCAAATGAGGATCAACCTGCACGCCATTCGGCTGTACCCCAAACATATAGGCTGACCTGGGCACTATTTCCCCTTCTGACCCAGCCTGAGCCTGGACCTCCTGGTCCCACCCAGATAGCTGGCCGCACACTGAGCACATCGGACCCGCCATGGCCTTAGGTCGTCATCTCTTCCCAACTGCGGTTTTCAGGCTCCAGAACCTAGACCTTATCACCAACCACTGCCCAGGTCTGAAAATGATGCAGAAATCAGAACTCTTTCCCCATGGCAAGAAACCTTGTGGTTGGCATGTTGTCCAACGTTCAGTGTAGTTGAAACAAGCGTGGCCCATGAGGCCCAGCCCATGCTTGCGGGCCACATTGGTCACAAACACACATTGTGACCCTCAGCCTGAGCCCAGTCCTCAGGTAAGGCCTCTCAGGGCCTATATGAAGAGACAGCATATTGGGCTTGCCATGCCCCTAGGCCCCAATTTTTAACCATAGTTCGGGTTGTCCCTTCACTCTTCCCCAGGGCTCTGCTTTGGAATTCCTCTTTTGGTGGGACACCTGAGGTAACAAACCTGAAAGGAGTCCTCCCATCCCACAGATTGACGAAAAACAATTGGGATCGGGCCAAATCCACAGAGAGGAAGATTCGTCCATGGCCCATGAGACCTCCCCAACATTCCACGGCCATCGCTGAAACAAAATCCAGAGACAAAAGCCTGACCAAGCGCCTCAGACTCGCTCATTCTTCATATCCTGAAGAGTTCTTCTCATGGTTTGTAGATCGGGCGTGCCATACCTACGTCCCCAAACTTAAGCTGAGTTTGTGTTTTCAGTCTTCTGTCCTCAAAGTCCTGGGCCACACTCCCTCCAGGCTGGGGCCCCTGGAGCCACACTTTAGGACTGCCCCCACCCAATCCATGGGAATTCTGCCCATTCCATTGTCAAACATCGTACAAATTAGGAGAACCCTCCAAAGTCCCTGAGGCCATCCCAATAGTGTAGGTCGCCCGGGACAAAAAAGGGCGGTTGATACCGGCTGGGCATCTACCTCCACTCATTTACCTCCACTCATACCAAGAAGATTGAACCAGACAGGACCCGAGGCCATTATCGGATCCATTACTTTGGTTTACAGGCATGTCTCCTCAAATGCCTGGATTCCAATACCAGCAGAGGGGATTTCCTGAGGCACCCATCAGAACAAATCTCGTCTCCACAAGGAAACTTGTGCATGGGAGCTAAGCCAAAGCTTAGGAGAATACTTCAAGGTCCCGGTGCCACCTCCCCATTCCAAGGCCCTCATGGACACAAACACACGTTAGGACCCATCCTCTGGAAAGTGCATTTCAACTCAGCCACCCCGGTTGCTCCCGCAGATCCATTAGGTCTAAACTGTCTTGTTGCTAGGCGACAATTGGAAGGCGAGGCGGACTTCCCAGGCATCCATCCTGGAACGGTGCTCTGGAGTCATTCCATATGGGATGTCCTGGAGCTGTCCAACAGGTCTCAATTGTCCTGCAGAAGGAATCCTTGAAAGGGGCATCCCACATCTCCCAACGTGGAAAACCTCCATGGCCTCGAGATTCCGCTCCCTTCATGAAGGGGCCGTCATGCACAGAAACTCCAACCTGAGCCAACGTGGGATCCTCGCCCTGACTTCAGATGCATGAGATATTGGTTCAGATCTGCAGGGGGTACCTGCCGTGCCCTCGCCCTGAATCCGAAGTCTAGCTTGTGTTCTCAGACTTCCGTCCTCACTCTCCTGGCCCCGAAGCCCTCAAGTTTGGCAATTCCGGACCGACAATGAAGCACTCTGCCTGCCCTCTAGAAAATATATATTGTCTAATGAGCAGCCCAGGCAGCTTAAATGAGGATAAACCTACACGGCACTCGAATGTAACCAACTTATATAGTCTAACCTGGGCACTAATGCACTGTCTGACACAACCTGAGCCCGGACCTGCTGACCAACACCCAGACAGCTGACCGCACGCTGAGCACATCAGACCCGCCATGGCCTTAGGTCATCATCTCTTCTATACCTCAGTTTTCAGGCTTCAGAACCTAGACCTTATCTCCAATCACTGCCCACGCGTGACTGTGATGCAGAAATCAGAACTCTTCCTGACCCATGGCAAGAAACCTTGTGGTTGGCATGTTGTCCAACGTTCAGTGTAGGAGAATCCAGCATTCACCCTGAGGCCCCGCCCATTGTTGCGTGCGACGAGAGCATAAACACGCATTGTGACCTCAACGTGAGTCCTGTCCTCTAGTAAGTCCTCTCAGTGGCTGGACCATTAGATGTCATAATGGGCTTGACATGTCCCTAGTCCCCAATTTTTAACCAGATTTCTGGTTGTCCATTCGCCACACCCCAGGGCTCTACTCTGGAATCCCTCATTTGGTGGGACATCTGAGGTTGAAAAACAAAATGAAACAAATCGACAACAACAAAAAAACGGACTTCTTCCATCCCCAGAATGACCCCAAACTCTTTGGACGGGACCGAACCCCCAGAGAGTAAGACTCGTCCATTTCCCATGAAGTCACCCGGCAATTTCACGACCATGAGTGACACGATATCCAGAGAGGAAAACTTGAGCAAGAGCCTCACAATCGCCCTTTTTTCATATCCCGAAGTGTTCTCCTCATGGTCTGTAGATCAGTCCTGCCATACCTATGACCCAAAACATAAGCCGAGTTTGTGTTTTCAGACAACTGTCCAAACAGCTCTGGCCTACACACCCTACAGGCTCAGGGCCCTGGAGCCAAACCTGAGGACTGTACTTGCCCTCTCCAAGGGAATTGTATGTGCCCATTCCAATGGCCACAACCCTACTAGTAGGATAACCTCCAAAGTCCCTGAGGCCATCCCAATAGTTGTGGCTTCCCAGGACAAACAGGGGCAATCTGAGCCCATCTGAGCACCTACCTGCACTCAGACCCGTAGACTGATGTCCCCAGAGGTAAAAAGGAACGAACAGGCCCCTAGGCACTAATCGGATCCATTGCTTTGGTTTCCAGGCATCTCTCCTCAGAGGCCTGGATTTCAATACCAGCATATGGCTGTTTCTTGACTCACCCATCAGAACAAATCTCATCTACACATGGGAAACATGCACGTTGTAGCTGTGTCAAAGCCTCTGTTTAGGAGAACCCTTCAGGGCCCCAGGGCCACCGCTTCATTCCAAGGTCTCCATAGACACAAAAACATATTAGGACACATCCACAGGATAGTCCATTTCAACTCAGCCTCCTCGGTTGCCCCCCACATCCAGCAGATCTAACCTGTCTTGTTGCTTGGAGACAATTGGAATGCGAGGTGGGCTACTTAGCCATCCATCCTTAGAACCCTGCTCGGAATCGTGGGCCTGGAGCCAACCAACAGGTCTCAATTGTCCTGCAGAAGAATCTTTGCAGTTTGGAGCTTCTCACAACTCCCATCGTGGGAAAACCCCCATGTCCTCGTGATCCAACCCCCTTCAAGAAAGGGCCATCAGGGCAGAAAGTCCAACCTGAGCGATCGTCTGATCCTTGCCCTGACTTCAGATGCACGAGATCTTGATTGAGGTCTGTAGATTGTGCCTGCCATATCCTCACCCAGAAACCTAGGCCTAGCTTGGGTTCTCAGACTCCGTCCTCAGACTACTGGCCCACAAGCCCTCCAGTTGGGCAATCCAGAACTACAATGCCGCACTCTGCCTGCCCTACAGAAGTAAAACATTGCCCTCAGGGCTACCCCGAAACCGCAAATGAGGATCAACCTGCACGCCATTCGGCTGTACCCCAAACATATAGGCTGACCTGGGCACTATTTCCCCTTCTGACCCAGCCTGAGCCTGGACCTCCTGGTCCCACCCAGATAGCTGGCCGCACACTGAGCACATCGGACCCGCCATGGCCTTAGGTCGTCATCTCTTCCCAACTGCGGTTTTCAGGCTCCAGAACCTAGACCTTATCACCAACCACTGCCGAGGTCTGAAAATGATGCAGAAATCAGAACTCTTTCCCCATGGCAAGAAACCTTGTGGTTGGCATGTTGTCCAACGTTCAGTGTAGTTGAAACAAGCGTGGCCCATGAGGCCGAGCCCATGCTTGCGGGCCACATTGGTCACAAACACACATTGTGACCCTCAGCCTGAGCCCAGTCCTCAGGTAAGGCCTCTCAGGGCCTATATGAAGAGACAGCATATTGGGCTTGCCATGCCCCTAGGCCCCAATTTTTAACCATAGTTCGGGTTGTCCCTTCACTCTTCCCCAGGGCTCTGCTTTGGAATTCCTCTTTTGGTGGGACACCTGAGGTAACAAACCTGAAAGGAGTCCTCCCATCCCACAGATTGACGAAAAACAATTGGGATCGGGCCAAATCCACAGAGAGGAAGATTCGTCCATGGCCCATGAGACCTCCCCAACATTCCACGGCCATCGCTGAAACAAAATCCAGAGACAAAAGCCTGACCAAGCGCCTCAGACTCGCTCATTCTTCATATCCTGAAGAGTTCTTCTCATGGTTTGTAGATCGGGCGTGCCATACCTACGTCCCCAAACTTAAGCTGAGTTTGTGTTTTCAGTCTTCTGTCCTCAAAGTCCTGGGCCACACTCCCTCCAGGCTGGGGCCCCTGGAGCCACACTTTAGGACTGCCCCCACCCAATCCATGGGAATTCTGCCCATTCCATTGTCAAACATCGTACAAATTAGGAGAACCCTCCAAAGTCCCTGAGGCCATCCCAATAGTGTAGGTCGCCCGAGACAAAAAAGGGCGGTTGATACCGGCTGGGCATCTACCTCCACTCATTTACCTCCACTCATACCAAGAAGATTGAACCAGACAGGACCCGAGGCCATTATCGGATCCATTGCTTTGGTTTACAGGCATGTCTCCTCAAATGCCTGGATTCCAATACCAGCAGAGGGGATTTCCTGAGGCACCCATCAGAACAAATCTCGTCTCCACAAGGAAACTTGTGCATGGGAGCTAAGCCAAAGCTTAGGAGAATACTTCAGGGTCCCGGTGCCACCTCCCCATTCCAAGGCCCTCATGGACACAAACACACGTTAGGACCCATCCTCTGGAAAGTGCATTACAACTCAGCCACCCCGGTTGCTCCCGCAGATCCATTAGGTCTAAACTGTCTTGTTGCTAGGCGACAATTGGAAGGCGAGGCGGACTTCCCAGGCATCCATCCTCGAACGGTGCTCTGGAGTCATTCCATATGGGATGTCCTGGAGCTGTCCAACAGGTCTCAATTGTCCCGCAGAAGGAATCCTTGAAGGGGGCATCCCACATCTCCCAACGTGGAAAACCTCCATGGCCTCGAGATTCCGCTCCCTTCATGAAGGGGCCGTCATGCACAGAAACTCCAACCTGAGCCAACGTGGGATCCTCGCCCTGACTTCAGATGCATGAGATATTGGTTCAGATCTGCAGGGGGTACCTGCCGTGCCCTCACCCTGAATCCGAAGTCTAGCTTGTGTTCTCAGACTTCCGTCCTCACTCTCCTGGCCCCGAAGCCCTCAAGTTTGGCAATTCCGGACCGACAATGAAGCACTCTGCCTGCCCTCTAGAAAATATATATTGTCTAATGAGCAGCCCAGGCAGCTTAAATGAGGATAAACCTACACGGCACTCGAATGTACCCAACTTATATAGTCTAACCTGGGCACTAATGCACTGTCTGACACAACCTGAGCCCGGACCTGCTGACCAACACCCAGACAGCTGACCGCACGCTGAGCACATCATACCCGCCATGGCCTTAGGTCATCATCTCTTCCCTACCTCAGTTTTCAGGCTTCAGAACCTAGACCTTATCTCCAATCACTGCCCACGCGTGACTGTGATGCAGAAATCAGAACTCTTCCTGACCCATGGCAAGAAACCTTGTGGTTGGCATGTTGTCCAACGTTCAGTGTAGGAGAATCCAGCATTCACCCTGAGGCCCCGCCCATTGTTGCGTGCGACGAGAGCATAAACACGCATTGTGACCTCAGCGTGAGTCCTGTCCTCTAGTAAGTCCTCTCAGTGGCTGGACCATTAGATGTCATAATGGGCTTGACATGTCCCTTGTCCCCAATTTTTAGCCAGATTTCTGGTTGTCCAGTCGCCCCACCCCAGGGCTCTACTCTGGAATCCCTCATTTGGTGCGACATCTGAGGTTGAAAAACAAAATGAAACAAATCGACAACAACAAAAAAACGGACTTCTTCCATCCCCAGAATGACCCCAAACTCTTTGGACGGAACCGAACCCCCAGAGAGTATGACTCGTCCATTTCCCATGAAGTCACCTGGCAATTTCACGACCATGAGTGACACGATATCCAGAGACAAAAACTTGAGCAAGAGCCTCACACTCGCCCTTTTTTCATATCCCGAAGAGTTCTCCTCATGGTCTGTAGATCAGTCCTGCCATACCTATGACCCAAAACATAAGCCGAGTTTGTGTTTTCAGACAACTGTCCAAACAGCTCTGGCCTACACACCCTACAGGCTCAGGGCCCTGGAGCCAAACCTGAGGACTGTACTTGCCCTCTCCAAGGGAATTGTATGTGCCCATTCCAATGGCCACAACCCTACTAGTAGTATAACCTCCAAAGTCCCTGAGGCCATCCCAATAGTTGTGGCTTTTCAGGACAAACAGGGGCAAACTGAGCCCATCTGAGCACCTACCTGCACTCAGACCCGTAGACTGATGTCCCCAGAGGTAAATAGGAACGAACAGGCCCCTAGGCACTAATCGGATCCATTGCTTTGGTTTCCAGGCATCTCTCCTCAGAGGCCTGGATTTCAATACCAACATATGGCTGTTTCTTGACTCACCCATTAGAACAAATCTCATCTACACATGGGAAACATGCATGTTGGAGCTGTGTCAAAGCCTCTGTTTGGGAGAACCCTTCAGGGCCCCAGGGCCACCGCTTCATTCCAAGGTCTCCATAGACACAAAAACATATTAGGACACATCCACAGGAGAGTCCATTTCAACTCAGCCTCCTCGGTTGCCCCCCACATCCAGCAGATCTAACCTGTCTTGTTGCTTGGAGACAATTGGAATGCGAGGTGGGCTACCCAGCCATCCATCCTTAGAACCCTGCTCGGAATCGTGGGCCTGGAGCCAACCAACAGGTCTCAATTGTCCTGCAGAAGAATCTTTGCAGTTTGGAGCTTCTCACAACTCCCATCGTGGGAAAACCCCCATGTCCTCGTGATCCAACCCCCTTCAAGAAAGGGCCATCAGGGCAGAAAGTCCAACCTGAGCGATCGTCTGATCCTTGCCCTGACTTCAGATGCACGAGATCTCGATTGAGGTCTGTAGATTGTGCCTGCCATATCCTCACCCAGAAACCTAGGCCTAGCTTGGGTTTTCAGACTCCATCCTCAGACTACTGGCCCACAAGCCCTCCAGTTTGGCAATCCAGAACTACAATGCCGCACTCTCCTGCCCTACAGAAGTAAAACATTACCCTCAGGGCTACCCCGAAACCCCAAATGAGGATCAACCTGCACGCCATTAGGCTGTACCCCAAACATATAGGCTGACCTGGGCACTATTTCCCCTTCTGACCCAGCCTGAGCCTGGACCTCCTGGTCCCACCCAGACAGCTGGCCGCACACTGAGCACATCGGACACGCCATGGCCTTAGGTCGTCATCTCTTCCCAACTGAGGTTTTCTGGCTCCAGAACTTAGACCTTATCTCCAACCACTGCCCAGGGTTGAAAATGATGGAGAAATCAGAACTCTTTCCCCATGGCAAGAAACCTTGTGGTTCGCATGTTGTCCAACGTTCAGTGTAGTTGAAACAAGCGTGGCCCATCAGGCCCAGCCCATGCTTGCGGGCCACATTGCTCACAAACACACATTGTGACCCTCAGCCTGAGCCCAGTCCTCAGGTAAGGCCTCTCAGGGCCTATATGAAGAGACAGCATATTGGGCTTGCCATGCCCCTAGGCCGCAATTTTTAACCATAGTTCGGGTTGTCCCTTCACTATTCCCCAGGGCTCTGCTTTGGAATTCCTCTTTTGGTGGGACACCTGAGGTAACAAACCTGAACGGAGTCCTCCCATCCCACAGATGGACGAAAAACAATTGGGATCTGGCCAAATCCACAGAGAGGAAGATTCGTCCATGGCCCATGAGACCTCCCCAACATTCCACGGCCATCGCTGAAACAAAATCCAGAGACAAAAGCCTGAGCAAGCGCCTCAGACTCACTCATTCTTCATATCCTGAAGAGTTCTTCTCATGGTTTGTAGATCGGGCGTGCCATACCTACGTCCCCAAACTTAAGCTGAGTTTGTGTTTTTAGTCTTCTGTCCTAAAGTCCTGGGCCACACTCCCTCCAGGCTGGGGCCCCTGGAGCCACACATTAGGACTGCCCCCACCCAATCCATGGGATTTCTGCCCATTCCATTGTCAAAAATCGTACAAATTAGGAGAACCCTCCAAAGTCCCTGAGGCCATCCCAATAGTGTCGGTCGCCCGGGACAAAAAAGGGCGGTTGATACCGGCTGAGCATCTACCTCCACTCATCTACCTCCACTCATACCAAGAAGATTGAACCAGACAGGACCCGAGGCCATTATCGGATCCATTGCTTTGGTTTACAGGCATGTCTCCTCAAAAGCCTGGATTCCAATACCAGCAGAGGGGATTTCCTGAGGCACCCATCACAACAAATCTCGTCTCCACAAGGAAACTTGTGCATGGGAGCTATGCCAAAGCTTAGGAGAATACTTCAGGGTCCCGGTGCCACCTCCCCATTCCAACGCCCTCATGGACACAAACACACGTTAGCACCCATCCTCTGGAAAGTGCATTTCAACTCAGTTACCCCGGTTGCTCCCGCAGATCCATTAGATCTAAACTGTATTGTTGCTAGGAGACAATTGGAAGGCGAGGCGGACTTCCCAGGCATCCATCCTCGAACAGTGCTCTGGAGTCATTCCATATGGGATGTCCTGGAGCTTTCCAATAGGTCACAATTGTCCCGCAGAAGGATTCCTTGAAGGGGGCATCCCACATCTCCCAACGTGGAAAACCTCCATGGCCTCGAGATTCCGCTCCCTTCATGAAGGGGCCGTCATGCACAGAAACTCCAACCTGAGCCAACGTCGGATCCTCGCCCTGACTTCAGATGCATGAGATATTGGTTCAGATCTGGAGGGGGTACCTGCCGTGCCCTCACCCTGAATCCGAAGTCTAGCTTGTGTTCTCAGACTTCCGTCCTCACTCTCCTGGCCCCGAAGCCCTCAAGTTTGGCAATTCCGGACCGACAATGAAGCACTCTGCCTGCCCTCTAGAAAAAATTGATTGCCTAATGAGAAGCCCAGGCAGCTTAAATGAGGATAAACCTACACGGCACTCGAATGTACCCAAATTATATAGTCTAACCTGGGCACTAATGCACTGTCTGACACAACCTGAGCCCGGACCTGCTGACCAACACCCAGACAGCTGACCGCACGCTGAGCACATCAGACCCGCCATGGCCTTAGGTCATCATCTCTTCCCTACCTCAGTTTTCAGGCTTCAGAACCTAAACCTTATCTCCAATCACTGCCCACGGGTGACTGTGATGCAGAAATCAGAACTCTTCCTGACCCATGGCAAGAAACTTTGTGGTTGGCATGTTGTCCAACGTTCAGTGTAGGAGAAACCAGCATTCACCCTGAGGCCCCGCCCATTCTTGAGTGCGACGAGAGCATAAACACGCATTGTGACCTCAGCGTGAGTCCTGTCCTCTAGTAAGTCCTCTCAGTGGCTGGACCATTAGATGTCATAATGGGCTTGATATGTCCCTAGTCCCAAATTTTTAACCAGATTCCTGGTTGTTCAGTCGCCCCACCCCAGGGCTCTACTCTGGAATCCCTCATTTGGTGGGACATCTGAGGTTGAAAAACAAAATGAAACAAATCGACAACAACAACAAAACGGACTTCTTCCATCCCCAGAATGACCCCAAACTCTTTGGACGGGACCGAACCCGCAGAGAATAAGACTCGTCCATTTCCCATGAAGTCACCCGCAATTTCACGACCATGAGTGACACGATATCCAGAGACAAAAACTTGAGCAAGAGCCTCAGCTCGCCCTTTTTTCATATCCCGAAGTGTTCTCCTCATGGTCTGTAGATCAGTCCTGCCATACCTATGACCCAAAACATAAGCCGAGTTTGTGTTTTCAGACAAATGTCCAAACAGCTCTGGCCTACACACCCTACAGGCTCAGGGCCCTGGAGCCAAACCGAGGACTGTACTTGCCCTCTCCAAGGGAATTGTATGTGCCCATTCCAATGGCCACAACCCTACTAGTAGGATAACCTCCAAAGTCCCTGAGGCCATCCCAATAGTTGTGGCTTCCCAGGACAAACAGGGGCAATCTGAGCCCATCTGAGCACCTACCTGCACTCAGACCCGTAGACTGATGTCCCCAGAGGTAAAAAGGAACGAACAGGCCCCTAGGCACTAATCGGATCCATTGCTTTGGTTTCCAGGCATCTCTCCAAGGAGGCCTGGATTTCAATACCAGCATATGGCTGTTTCTTGACTCACCCATCAGAACTAATCTCATCTACACATGGGAAACATGCACGTTGAAGCTGTGTCAAAGCCTCTGTTTAGGAGAACCCTTCAGGGCCCCAGGGCCACCGCTTCATTCCAAGGTCTCCATAGACACAAAAACATATTACGACACATCCACAGGAGAGTCCATTTCAACTCAGCCTCCTCGGTTGCCCCCCACATCCAGCAGATCTAACCTGTCTTGTTGCTTGGAGACAATTGGAATGCGAGGTGGGCTACCCAGCCATCCATCCTTAGAACCCTGCTCGGAGTTGTTGGCCTGGAGCCAACCAACAGGTCTCAATTGTCCTGCAGAAGAATCTTTGCAGTTTGGAGCTTCTCACAACTCCCATCGTGGGAAAACCCCCATGTCCTCGTGATCCAACCCCCTTCAAGAAAGGGCCATCAGGGCAGAAAGTCCAACCTGAGCGATCGTCTGATCCTTGCCCTGACTTCAGATGCACGAGATCTCTATTGAGGTCTGTAGATTGTGCCTGCCATATGCTCACCCAGACACCTAGGCCTAGCTTGGTTTCTCAGACTCCGTCCTCAGACTACTGCCCCACAAGCCCTCCAGTTTGGCAATCGAGAACTACAATGCCGCACTCTGCCTGCCCTATAGATGTAAAATATTGCCCTCAGGGCTACCCCGAAACCCCAAATGAGGATCAAACTGCACGCCATTCGGCTGTACCCCAAACATATAGGCTGACCTGGGCACTATTTCCCCTTCTGACCCAGCCTGAGCCTGGACCTCCTGGTCCCACCCAGACAGCTGGCCGCACACTGAGCACATCGGACCCGCCATGGCCTTAGGTCGTCATCTCTTCCCAACTGCGGTTTTCAGGCTCCAGAACCTAGACCTTATCTCCAACCACTGCCCAGGGTTGAAAATGATGAAGAAATCAGAACTCTTTCCCCATGGCAAGAAACCTTGTGCTTGGCATGTTGTCCAACGTTCAGTATAGTTGAAACAAGCGTGGCCCATGAGGCCCAGCCCATGCATGCGGGCCACATTGGTCACAAACACACATTGTGACCCTCAGCCTGAGCCCAGTCCTCAGGTAAGGCCTCTCAGGCCTATGTGAAGAGACAGCATATTGGGCTTGCTATGCCCCTAGGCCCCAATTTTTTAACCATAGTTCGGGTTGTCCCTTCACTCTTCCCCAGGGCTCTGCTTTGGAATCCCTCTTTTGGTGGGACACCTGAGATAACAAACCTGAAAGGAGTCCTCCCATCCCACAGATTGACGAAAAACAATTGGGATCGGGCCAAATCCACAGAGAGGAAGATTCGTCCATGGCCCATGAGACCTCCCCAACATTCCACGGCCATCGCTGAAACAAAATCCAGAGACAAAAGCCTGAGCAAGCGCCTCAGACTCGCTCATTCTTTATATCCTGAAGAGTTCTTCTCATGGTTTGTAGATCGGGCGTGCCATACCTACGTCCCCAAACTTAAGCTGAGTTTGTGTTTTCAGTCTTCTGTCCTCAAAGTCCTGGGCCACACTCCCTCCAGGCTGGGGCCCCTGGAGCCACACATTAGGACTGCCCCCACCCAATCCATGGCAATTCTGCCCATTCCATTGTCAAAAATCGTACAAATTAGGAGAACCCTCCAAAGTCCCTGAGGCCATCCAAATAGTGTAGGTCGCCCGGGACAAAAAATGGGTGGTTGATACCGGCTGAGCATCTACCTCCACTCATCTACCTCCATTCATACCAAGGAGATTGAACCAGACAGGACCCGAGGCCATTATCGAATCCATTGCTTTGGTTTACAGGCATGTCTCCTCAAAAGCCTGGATTCCAATACCAGCAGAGGGGATTTCCTGAGGCACTCATCAGAACAAATCTCGTCTCCACAAGGAAACTTGTGCATGGTAGCTAAGCCAAAGCTTAGGAGAATACTTCAGGGTCCCGGTGCCACCTCCCCATTCCAAGGTCCTCATGGACACAAATACACGTTAGCACCCATCCTCTGGAAAGTGCATTTCAACTCAGCCACCCCTGTTGCTCCCGCAGATCCATTAGATCTAAACTGTCTTGTTGCTAGGAGACAATTGGAAGGCGAGGCGGACTTCCCAGGCATTCATCCTGGAACGGTGCTCTGGAGTCATTCCATATGGGATGTCATGGAGCTGTACAACAGGTCTCAATTGTCCTGCAGAAGGAATTCTTGAAGGGAGCATCCCCCATCTCCCAACGTGGAAAACCTCCATGGCCTCGAGATTCCGCTCCCTTCATGAAGGGGCCGTCATGCACAGAAACTCCAACCTGAGCCAACGTCGGATCCTCGCCCTGACTTCAGATGCATGAGATATTGGTTCAGATCTGCAGGAGGTACCTGCCGTGCCCTCACCCTGAATCCGAAGTCTAGCTTGTGTTCTCAGACTTCCGTCCTCACTCTCCTGGCCCCGAAGCCCTCAAGTTTGGCAATTCCGGACCGACAATGAAGCACTCTGCCTGCCCTCTAGAAAAAATATATTGCCTAATGAGCAGCCCAGGCAGCTTAAATGAGGATAAACCTACACGGCACTCGAATGTACCCAAATTATATAGTCTAACCTGGGCACTAATGCACTGTCTGACACAACCTGAGCCCGGACCTGCTGACCAACACCCAGACAGCTGACCGCACGCTGAGCACATCAGACCCGACATGGCCTTAGGTCATCATCTCTTCGCTACCTCAGTTTTCAGGCTTCAGAACCTAGACCTTATCTCCAATCACTGCCCACGGGTGACTGTGATGCAGAAATCAGAACTCTTCCTGACCCATGGCAAGAAACCTTGTGGTTGGCATGTTGTCCAACGTTCAGTGTAGGAGAAACCAGCATTCACCCTGAGGCCCCGCCCATTATTGAGTGCGACGAGAGCATAAACACGCATTGTGACCTCAGCGTGAGTCCTGTCCTCTAGTAAGTCCTCTCAGTGGCTGGACCATTAGATGTCATAATGGGCTTGACATGTCCCTAGTCCCCAATTTTTAACCAGATTTCTGGTTGTCCAGTCGCCCCACCCCAGGTCTCTACTCTGGAATCCCTCATTTGGTGGGACATCTGAGGTTGAAAAACAAAATGAAACAAATCGACAACAACAACAAAAAAACGGACTTCTTCCATCCCCAGAATGACCCCAAACTCTTTGGACGGGACCGAACCCCCAGAGAGTAAGACTCGTCCATTTCCCATGATGTCACCCGGCAATTTCACGACCATGAGTGACACGATATCCAGAGACAAAAACTTGAGCAAGAGCCTCACACTCGCCCTTTTTTCATATCCCGAAGTGTTCTCCTCATGGTCTGTAGATCAGTCCTGTCATACCTATGACCCAAAACATAAGCCGAGTTTGTGTTTTCAGACAACTGTCCAAACAGCTCTGGCCTACACACCCTACAGACTCTGGGCCCTGGAGCCATACCTGAGGACTGTACTTGCCCTCTCCAAGGGAATTGTATGTGCCCATTCCAATGGCCACAACCCTACTAGTAGGATAACCTCCAAAGTCCCTGAGGCCATCCCAATAGTTGTGGCTTCCCAGGACAAACAGGGGCAATCTGAGCCCATCTGAGCACCTACCTGCACTCAGACCCGTAGACTGATGTCCCCAGAGGTAAAAAGGAACGAACAGGCCCCTAGGCACTAATCGGATCCATTGCTTTGGTTTCCAGGCATCTCTCCTCAGAGGCCTGGATTTCAATACCAGCATATGGCTGTTTCTTGACTCACCCATCTAACAAATCTCATCTACACTTGGGAAACATGCACGTTGGAGCTGTGTCAAAGCCTCTGTTTAGGAGAACCCTTCAGGGCCCCAGGGCCACCGCTTCATTCCAAGGTCTCCATAGACACAAAAACATATTAGGACACATCCCCAGGAGAGTCCATTTCAACTCAGCCTCCTCGGTTGCCCCCCACATCCAGCAGTTCTAACCTGTCTTGTTGCTTGGAGACAATTGGAATGCGAGGTGGGCTACCCAGCCATCCATCCTTAGAACCCTGCTCGGAATGGTTGGCCTGGAGCCAACCAACAGGTCTCAATTGTCCTGCAGAGGAATCTTTGCAGTTTGGAGCTTCTCACAACTCCCATCGCGGGAAAACCCCCATGTCCTCGTTGTCCAACCCCCTTCAAAAAAGGGCCATAAGGGCAGAAAGTACAACCTGAGGGATCGTCTGATCCTTGCCCTGACTTCAGATGCACGAGATCTCTATTGAGGTCTGTAGATTGTGCCTGCCATATCCTCACCCAGAAACCTAGGCTTAGCTTGGGTTCTCAGACTCCGTCCTCAGACTACTGGCCCACAAGCCCTCCAGTTTGGCAATCCAGAACTACAATGCCGCACTCTGCCTGCCCTACAGAAGTAAAACATTGCCCTCAGGGCTACCCCGAAATCCCAAATGAGGATCAACCTGCACGCCATTCCGCTGTACCCCAAACATATAGGCTAATCTGGGCACTATATCCCCTTCAGACCCAGCCTGAGCCTGGACCTCCTGGTCCCACCCAGACAGCTGGCCGCACACTGAGCACATCGGACCCGCCATGGCCTTAGGTCGTCATCTCTTCCCAACTGCGGTTTTCAGGCTCCAGAACCTAGACCTTATCTCCAACCACTGCCCAGGGTTGAAAATGATGCAGAAATCAGAACTCTTTCCCCATGGCAAGAAACCTTGTGGTTGGCATGTTGTCCAACGTTCAGTGTAGTTGAAACAAGCGTGGCCCATGAGGCCCAGCCCATGCTTGTGGGCCACATTGGTCACAAACACACATTGTGACCCTCAGCCTGAGCCCAGTCCTCAGGTAAGGCCTCTCAGGGCCTATATGAAGAGACAGCATATTGGGTTTGCCATGCCCCTAGGCCCCAATTTTTAACCATAGTTCGGGTTGTCCCTTCACTCTTCCCCAGGGCTCTGCTTTGGAATTCCTAGTTTGGTGGGACACCTGAGGTAACAAACTTGAAAGGAATCCTCCCATCCCACAGATTGACGAAAAACAATTGGGATCGGGCCAAATCCACAGAGAGGAAGATTCGTCCATGGCCCATGAGACCTCCCCAACATTCCACGGCCATCGCTGAATCAAAATCCAGAGACAAAAGCCGAGCAAGCGCCTCAGACTTGCTCATTCTTCATACCCTGAAGAGTTCTTCTCACGGTTTGTAGATCGGGCGTGCCATACCTACGTCCCCAAACTTAAGCTGAGTTTGTGTTTTTAGTCTTCTGTCCTCAAAGCCCTGGGCCACACTCCCTCCAGGCTGGGGCCCCTGGAGCCACACATTAGGACTGCCCCCACCCAATTCAGGGAATTCTGCCCATTCCATTGTCAAAAATCATACAAATTAGGGGAAGCCTCCAAAGTCCCTGAGGCCATCCCAATAGTGTCGGTCGCCTGGGACAAAAAAGGGCGGTTGATACCGGCTGAGCATCTACCTCCACTCATCTACCTCCACTCATACCAAGAAGATTGAACCAGACAGGACCCGAGGCCATTATCGGATCCATTGCTTTGGTTTACAGGCATGTCTCCTCAACAGCCTGGATTCCAATACCAGCAGAGGGGATTTCCCGAGGCACCCATCACAACAAATCTCGTCTCCACAAGGAAACTTGTGCATGGGAGCTATGCCAAAGCTTAGGAGAATACTTCAGGGTCCCGGTGCCACCTCCCCATTCCAACGCCCTCATGGACACAAACACACGTTAGGACCCATCCTCTGGAAAGTGCATTTCAACTCAGTTACCCCGGTTGCTCCCGCAGATCCATTAGATCTAAACTGTATTGTTGCTAGGAGACAATTGGAAGGCGAGGCGCACTTCCCAGGCATCCATCCTCGAACGGTGCTCTGGAGTCATTCCATATGGGATGTCCTGGAGCTTTCCAATAGGTCACAATTTTCCCGCAGAAGGATTCCTTGAAGGGGGCATCCCACATCTCCCAACGTGGAAAACCTCCATGGCCTCGAGATTCCGGTCCGTTCATGAAGGGGCCGTCATGCACAGAAACTCCAACCAGAGCCAACGTCGGATCCTCGGCCTGACTTCCGATGCATGAGATATTGGTTCAGATCTGCAGGGGGTACATGCCGTGCCCTAACCCTGAATCCGAAGTCTAGCTTGTGTTCTCAGACTTCCGTCCTCACTCTCCTGGCCCCGAAGCCCTAAGGTTTGGCAATTCCGGACCGACAATGAAGCGCTCTGCCTGCCCTCTAGAAAAAATATATTGCCTAATGAGCTGCCCAGGCAGCTTAAATGAAGATATACCTACACGGCACTCGAATGTACCCAAATTATATAGTCTAACCTGGGCACTAATGCACTGTCTGACACAACCTGAGTCCGGACCTGCTGACCAACACCCAGACAGCTGACCGCAAGCTGAGCACATCAGACCCGCCATGGCCTTAGGTCATCATCTCTTCCCTACCTCAGTTTTCAGGCTTCAGAACCTAGACCTTAACTCCAATCACTGACCACGGGTGACTGTGATGCAGAAATCAGAACTCTTCCTGACCCATGGCAATAAACCTTGTGGTTGGAATGTTGTCCAACGTTCAGTGTAGGAGAATCCAGCCTTCACCCTGAGGCCCCGCCCATTCTTGAGTGCGACGAGAGCATAAACACGCATTGTGACCTCAGCGTGAGTCCTGTCCTCTAGTAAGTCCTCTCAGTGGCTGGACCATTAGATGTCATAATGGGCTTGACATCTCCCTAGTCCCCAATTTTTAACCAGATTTCTGGTTGTCCAGTCGCCCCACCCCAGGGCTCTACTCCGGAATCCCTCATTTGGTGGGACATCTGAGGTTGAAAAACAAAATGAAACAAATCGACAACAACAAAAAAACGGACTTCTTCCATCCCCAGAATGACCCCAAACTCTTTGGACGGGACCGAACCCCCAGAGAGTAAGACTCGTCCATTTCCCATGAAGGCACCCGGCAATTTCACGACCATGAGTGACACGATATCCAGAGACAAAAACTTGAGCAAGAGCCTCACACTCGCCCTTTTTTCATATCCCGAAGTGTTCTGCTCATGGTCTGTAGATCAGTCCTGCCATACCTATGACCCAAACATAAGCCGAGTTTGTGTTTTCAGACAACTGTCCAAACAACTCTGGCCTACACACCCTACAGGATCAGGGCCCTGGAGCCAAACCTGAGGACTGTACTTGCCCTCTCCAAGGGAATTGTATGTGCCCATTCCAATGGCCACAACCCTACTAGTAGGATAACCTCCAAAGTCCCTGAGGCCATCCCAATAGTTGTGGCTTCCCAGGACAAACAGGGTCAATCTTAGCCAATCTGAGCACCTACCTGCACTCAGACCCGTAGACTGATGTCCCCAGAGGTAAAAAGGAACGAACAGGCCCCTAGGCACTAATCAGATCCATTGCTTTGGTTTCCAGGCATCTCACCTCAGAGGCCTGGATTTCAATACCAGCATATGGCTGTTTCTTGACTCACCCATCAGAAGAAATCTCATCTACACATGGGAAACATGCACGTTGGAGCTGTGTCAAAGCCTCTGTTTAGGAGAACCCTTCAGGGCCCCAGGGCCACCGCTTCATTCCAAGGTCTCCATAGACACAAAAACATATTAGGACACATCCACAGGAGAGTACATTTCAACTCAGCCTCCTCGGTTGCCCCCCACATCCAGCAGATCTAACCTGTCTTGTTGCTTGGAGACAATTGTAATGCGAGGTGGGCTACCCAACCATTCATCCTTAGAACCCTGCTCGGAATCGTTGGCCTGAAGCCAACCAGCAGGTCTCAATTGTCCTGCAGAAGAATCTTTCAGTTTGGAGCTTCTCACAACTCCCATCGCGGGAAAACCCCCATGTCCTCGTGATCCAACCCCCTTCAAAAAAGGGCCATAAGGGCAGAAAGTACAACCTGAGGGATCGTCTGATCCTTGCCCTGACTTCAGATGCACGAGATCTCTATTGAGGTCTGTAGATTGTGCCTGCCATATCCTCACCCAGAAACCTAGGCTTAGCTTGGGTTCTCAGACTCCGTCCTCAGACTACTGGCCCACAAGCCCTCCAGTTTGGCAATCCAGAACTACAATGCCGCACTCTGCCTGCCCTACAGAAGTAAAACATTGCCCTCAGGGCTACCCCGAAATCCCAAATGAGGATCAACCTGCACGCCATTCCGCTGTACCCCAAACATATAGGCTAATCTGGGCACTATATCCCCTTCAGACCCAGCCTGAGCCTGGACCTCCTGGTCCCACCCAGACAGCTGGCCGCACACTGAGCACATCGGACCCGCCATGGCCTTAGGTCGTCATCTCTTCCCAACTGCGGTTTTCAGGCTCCAGAACCTAGACCTTATCTCCAACCACTGCCCAGGGTTGAAAATGATGCAGAAATCAGAACTCTTTCCCCATGGCAAGAAACCTTGTGGTTGGCATGTTGTCCAACGTTCAGTGTAGTTGAAACAAGCGTGGCCCATGAGGCCCAGCCCATGCTTGTGGGCCACATTGGTCACAAACACACATTGTGACCCTCAGCCTGAGCCCAGTCCTCAGGTAAGGCCTCTCAGGGCCTATATGAAGAGACAGCATATTGGGTTTGCCATGCCCCTAGGCCCCAATTTTTAACCATAGTTCGGGTTGTCCCTTCACTCTTCCCCAGGGCTCTGCTTTGGAATTCCTAGTTTGGTGGGACACCTGAGGTAACAAACTTGAAAGGAATCGTCCCATCCCACAGATTGACGAAAAACAATTGGGATCGGGCCAAATCCACAGAGGGGAAGATTCGTCCATGGCCCATGAGACCTCCCCAACATTCCACGGCCATCGCTGAAACAAAATCCAGAGACAAAAGCCTGAGCAAGCGCCTCAGACTCGCTCATTCTTCATATCCTGAAGAGTTCTTCTCATGGTTTGTAGATCGGGCGTGCCATACCTACGTCCCCAAACTTAAGCTGAGTTTGTGTTTTCAGTCTTCTGTCCTCAAAGTCCTGGGCCACACTCCCTCCATGCTGGGGCCCCTGGAGCCACACATTAGGACTGCCCCCACCCAATCCATGGGAATTCTGCCCATTCCATTGTCAAAAATCGTACAAATTAGGAGAACCCTCCAAAGTCCCTGAGGCCATCCCAATAGTGTAGGTCGCCCGGGACATAAAAGGGCGGTTGATACCGGCTGAGCATCTACCTCCACTCATCTAACTCCACTCATACCAAGAAGATTGAACCAGAAAGGACCCGAGGCCATTATCGGATCCATTGCTTTCGTTTACAGGCATGTCTCCTCAAAAGCCTGGATTTCAATACCATCAGAGGGGCTTTCCTGAGGCACCCATCAGAATAAATCTCGTCTCCTCAAGGAAACTTGTGCATGGGAGCTATGCCAAAGCTTAGGAGAATACTTCAGGGTCCCGGTGCCACCTCCCCATTCCAAGGCCCTCATGGACACAAACACACGTTAGGACCCATCCTCTGGAAAGTGCATTTCAACTCAGCCATCCCGGTTGCTCCCGCAGATCCATTAGATCTAAACTGTCTTGTTGCTAGGAGACAATTGGAAGGCGAGGCGGACTTCCCAGGCATCCATCCTCGAAAGGTGCTCTGGAGTCATTCCATATGGGATGTCCTGGAGCTGTCCAACAGGTCTCAAATGTCCCGCAGAAGGAATCCTTGAAGGGGGCATCCCACATCTCCCAACGTGGAAAACCTCCATGGCCTCGAGATTCCGCTCCCTTCATGAAGGGGCCGTCATGCACAGAAACTCCAACCTGAGCCAACATCGGATCCTCGCCCTGACTTCAGATGCATGAGATATTGGTTCAGATCTGCAGGGGCTACCTGCCGTGCCCTCACCCTGAATCCGAAGACTAGCTTGTGTTCTCAGACTTCCGTCCTCACTCTCCTGGCCCCGAAGTCTCAAGTTTGGCAATTCCGGGCCGACAATGAAGCACTCTGCCTGCCCTCTAAAAAAAATATATTGCCTAATGAGCTGCCCAGGCAGCTTAAATGAAGATAAACCTACACGGCACTCGAATGTACCCAAATTATATCGTCTAACCTGGGCACTAATGCACTGTCTGACACAACCTGAGCCCCGACCTGCTGACCAACACCCAGACAGCTGACCACACCCTGAGCACATCAGACCCGCCATGGCCTTAGGTCTTCATCTCTTCCCTACCTCAGTTTTCAGGCTTCAGAACCTAGACCTTATCTCCAATCACTGCCTACAGGTGACTGTGATGCAGAAATCAGAACTCTTCCTGACCCATCGCAAGAAACCTTGTGGTTGGCATGTTGTCCAACGTTCAGTGTAGGAGAAACCAGCATTCACCCTGAGGCCCCGCCCATTCTTGAGGGCGACGAGAGCATAAACACGCATTGTGACCTCAGCGTGAGTCCTGTCCTCTAGTAAGTCCTCTCAGTGGCTGGACCATTAGATGTCATAATGGGCTTGACATGTCCCTACTCCCCAATTTTTAACCAGATTTCTGGTTGTCCAGTCGCCGCACCACAGGGCTCTTCTCTAAAATCCCTCATTTGGTGGGACATCTGAGGTTGAAAAACAAAATGAATCAAATCGACAACAACAAAAAAACGGACTTCATCCATCCCCAGAATGACCCCAAACTCTTTGGACGGGACCGAACCCCCAGAGAGTAAGACTCGTCCATTTCCCATGAAGTCACACGGCAATTTCACGACCATGAGTGACACGATATCCAGAGACAAAAACTTGAGCAAGAGCCTCACACTCGCCCTTTTTTCATATCCCGAAGTGTTCTCCTCATGGTCTGTAGATCAGTCCTGCCATACCTATGACCCAAAACATAAGCCGAGTTTGTGTTTTCAGACAACTGTCCAAACAGCTCTGGCCTACACACCCTACAGGCTCAGGGCCCTGGAGCCAAACCTGAGGACTGTACTTGCCCTCTCCAAGGGAATTGTATGTGCCCATTCCAATGGCCACAACCCTACTAGTAGGATAACCTCCAAAGTCCCTGAGGCCATCCCAATAGTTGTGGCTTCCCAGGACAAACAGGGGCAATCTGAGCCCATCTGAGCACCTACCTGCACTCAGACCCGTAGACTGATGTCCCCAGAGGTAAAAAGGAACGAACAGGCCCCTAGGCACTAATCGGATCCATTGCTTTGGTTTCCAGGCATCTCTCCTCAGAGGCCTGGATTTCAATACCAGCATATGGCTGTCTCCTGATTCATCCATCAGAACAAATCTCATCTATACATGGGAAACATGCACGTTGGAGCTGTGTCAAAGCCTCTGTTTAGGAGAACCCTTCAGGGCCCCAGGGCCACCGCTTCATTCCAAGGTCTCCATAGACACAAAAACTTATTAGGACACATCCACAGGAGAGTCCATTTCAACTCAGCCTCCTCGGTTGCCCCCCACATCCAGCAGATCTAACCTGTCTTGTTGCTTGGAGACAATTGGAATGCGAGGTGGGCTACCCAGCCATCCATCCTTAGAACCCTGCTCGGAATCGTTGGCCTGGAGCCAACCAACAGGTCTCAATTGTCCTGCAGAAGAATCTTTGCAGTTTGGAGCTTCTCACAACTCCCATCGTGGGAAAACCCCCATGTCCTCGTGATCCAACCCCCTTCAAGAAAGGGCCATCAGGGCAGAAAGTCCAACCTGAGCGATCGTCTGATCCTTGCCCTGACTTCAGATGCACGAGATCTCTATTGAGGTCTGTAGATTGTGCCTGCCATATCCTCACCCAGACACCTAGGCCTAGCTTGGGTTCTCAGACTCCGTCCTCAGACTACTGGCCCACAAGCCCTCCAGTTGGGCAATCCAGAACTACAATGCCGCACTCTGCCTGCCCTACAGAAGTAAAACATTGCCCTCAGGGCTACCCCGAAACCGCAAATTAGGATCAACCTGCACGCCATTCGGCTGTACCCCAAACATATAGGCTGACCTGGGCACTATTTCCCCTTCTGACCCAGCCTGAGCCTGGAACTCCTGGTCCCACCCAGACAGCTGGCCGCACACTGAGCACATCGGACCCGCCATGGCCTTAGGTCGTCATCTCTTCCCAACTGCGGTTTTCAGGCTCCAGAACCTAGACCTTATCTCCAACCACTGCCCAGGGTTGAAAATGATGCAGGGCCTGGATTTCAATACCAGCATATGGCTGTTTCTTGACTCACCCATCAGAACAAATCTCATCTACACATGGGAAACATGCACGTTGGAGCTGTGTCAAAGCCTCTGTTTAGGAGAACCCTTCAGGGCCCCAGGGCCACCGCTTCATTCCAAGGTCTCCATAGACACAAAAACATATTAGGACACATCCACAGGAGAGTCCATTTCAACTCAGCCTCCTCGGTTGCCCCCCACGTCCAGCAGGTCTAACCTGTCTTGTTGCTTGGAGACAATTGGAATGCGAGGTGGGCTACCCAGCCATCCATCCTTAGAACCCTGCTCGGAATCGTTGGCCTGGAGCAAACCAACAGGTCTCAATTGTCCTGCAGAAGAATCTTTGCAGTTCGGAGCTTCTCACAACTCCCATCGTGGGAAAACGCCCATGTCCTCGTGATCCAACCCCCTTCAAGAAAGGGCCATCAGGGCAGAAAGTCCAACCTGAGCGATCGTCTGATCCTTGCCCTGACTTCAGATGCACGAGATCTCGATTGAGGTCTGTAGATTGTGCCTGCCATATCCTCACCCAGAAACCTAGGCCTAGCTTGGGTTCTCAGACTCCGTCCTCAGACTACTGACCCCCAAGCCCTCCAGTTTGGCAATCCAGAACTACAATACCGCACTCTGCCTGCCCTACAGAAGTAAAACATTGCCCTCAGGGCTACCCCGAAACCGCAAATGAGGATCAACCTGCACGCCATTCGGCTGTACCCCAAACATATATGCTGACCTGGGCACTATTTCCCCTTCTTACCAGCCTGAGCCTGGACCTCCTGGTCCCACCCAGACAGCTGGCCGCACACTGAGCACCTCGGACCCGCCATGGCCTTAGGTCGTCATCTCTTCCCAACTGTGTTTTTCAGGCTCCAGAACCTAGACCTTATGTCCAACCACTGTCCAGGGTTGAAAATGATGCAGAAATCAGAACTCTTTCCCCATGGCAAGAAACCTTGTGGTTGGCATGTTTTCCAACGTTCAGGGTAGTTGAAACAAGCGTGGCCCATGAGGCCCAGCCCATGCTTGCGGGCCACATTGGTCACAAACACACATTGTGACCCTCAGCCTGAGCCCAGTCCTCAGGTAAGGCCTCTTAGGGCCTATATGAAGAGACAGCATATTGGGCTTGCCATGCCCCTAGGCCCCAATTTTTAACCATAGTTCGGGTTGTCCCTTCACTCTTCCCCAGGGCTCTGCTTTGGAATTCTTCTTTTGGTGGTACACCTGAGGTAACAAACCTGAAAGGAGTCCTCCCATTCCACAGATTGTCGAAAAACAATTGGGATCGGGCCAAATCCACAGAGAGGAAGATTATTCCATGGCCCATGAGATCTCCCCAACATTCCACGGCCATCGCTGAAACAAAAGTCAGAGACAAAAGCCTGAGCAAGCGCCTCAGACTCGCTCATTCTTCATATCCTGAAGAGTTCTTCTCAGGGTTTGTAGATCGGGCGTGCCATACCTACGTCCCCAAACTTAAGCTGATTTTGTGTTTTCAGTCTTCTGTCCTCAAAGTCCTGGGCCACACTCCCTCCAGGCTGGGGCCTTGGAGCCACTCATTAGGACTGCCCCCACCCAATCCATGGGAATTCTGCCCATTCCATTGTCAAAAATCGTACAAATTAGGAGAACCCTCCAAAGTCCCTGGGGCCATCCAAATAGTGTAGGTCGCCCGGGACAAAAAAGGGCGGTTGATACTGGCTGAGCATCTACCTCCACTCATCTACCTCCACACATACCAAGAAGATTGAACCAGACAGGACCCGAGGCCATTATCGGATCCATTGCTTTGGTTTACAGGCATTTCTCCTCAAAAGCCTGGATTCCAATACCAGCAGAGGGGATTTCCTGATGCACCCATCAGAACAAATCTCGTCTCCACAAGGAAACTTGTGCATGGGAGCTATGCGAAACTTAGGAGAATACTTCAGGGTCCCGGTGCCACCTCCCCATTCCAAGGCCCTCATGGACACAAACACACGTTAGGACCCATCCTCTGGAAAGTGCATTTCAACTCAGCCACCCCGGTTGCTCCCGCAGATCCATTAGATCTAAACTGTCTTGTTGCTAGGAGACAATTGGAAGGTGAGGCGGACTTCCCAGGCATCCATCCTCGAACGGTGCTCTGGAGTCATTCCATATGGGATGTCCTGGAGCTGTCCAACAGGTCTCAATTGTCCCGCAGAAGGAATCCTTGAAGGGGGCATCCCACATCTCCCAACGTGGAAAACCTCCATGGCTTCGAGATTCCGCTCCCTTCATGAAGGGGCCGTCATGCACAGAAACTCCAACCTGAGCCAACGTCGGATCCTCGCCCTGACTTCAGATGCATGAGATATTGGTTCAGATCTGCAGGGGGTACCTGCCGTGCCCTCACCCTGAATCCGAAGTCTAGCTTGTGTTCTCAGACTTCCGTCCTCACTCTCCTGGCCCCGAAGCCCTCAAGTTTGGCAATTCCGGACCGACAATGAAGCACTCTGCCTGCCCTCTAGAAAAAATATATTGCCTAATGAGCAGCCCAGGCAGCTTAAATGAGGATAAACCTACATTGCACTCGAATGTACCCAAATTATATAGTCTAACCTGGGCACTAATGCACTGTCTGACACAACCTGAGCCCGGACCTGCTGACCAACACCCAGAGAGCTGACCGCACGCTGAGCACATCAGACCCGCCATGGCCTTAGGTCATCATCTCTTCCCTACCTCAGTTTTCAGGCTTCAGAACCTAGACCTTATCTCCAATCACTGCCCACGGGTGACTGTGATGCAGAAATCAGAACTCTTCCTGACCCATGGCAAGAAACCTTGTGGTTGGCATGTTGTCCAACGTTCAGTGTAGGAGAAACCAGCATTCACCCTGAGGCCCCGCCCATTCTTGAGTGCGACGAGAGCATAAACACGCATTGTGACCTCAGCGTGAGTCCTGTCCTCTAGTAAGTCCTCTCAGTGGCTGGACCATTAGATGTCATAATGGGCTTGACATGTCCCTAGTCCCCAATTTTTAACCAGATTTCTGGTTGTCCAGTCGCCGCACCCCAGGGCTCTACTCTGGAATCCCTCATTTGGTGGGACATCTGAGGTTGAAAAACAAAATGAAACAAATCGACAACAACAACAAAAAAACGGACTTCTTCCATCCCCAGAATGACCCCAAACTCTTTGGACGGGACCGAAACCCCAGAGAGTAAGACTCGTCCATTACCATGAAGTCACCCGGCAATTTCACGACCATGAGTGACACGATATCCAGAGACAAAAACTTGAGCAAGAGCCTCACACTCGCCCTTTTTTCATATCCCGAAGTGTTCTCCTCATGGTCTGTAGATCAGTCCTGCCATACCTATGACCCAAAACATAAGCCGAGTTTGTGTTTTCAGACAACTGTCCAAACAGCTCTGGCCTACACACCCTACAGGCTCAGGGCCCTGGAGCCAAACCTGAGGACTGTACTTGCCCTCTCCAAGGGAATTGTATGTGCCCATTCCAATGGCCACAACCCTACTAGTAGGATAACCTCCAAAGTCCCTGAGGCCATCCCAATAGTTGTGGCTTCCCAGGACACACAGGGGCAATCTGAGCCCATCTGAGCACCTACCTGCACTCAGACCCGTAGACTGATGTCCCCAGAGGTAAAAAGGAACGAACAGGCCCCTAGGCACTAATCGGATCCATTGCTTTGGTTTCCAGGCATCTCGCCTCAGAGGCCTGGATTTCAATACCAGCATATGGCTGTTTCTTGACTCACCCATCAGAACAAATCTCATCTACACATGGGAAACATGCATGTTGGAGCTGTGTCAAAGCCTCTGTTTAGGAGAACCCTTCAGGGCCCCAGGGCCACCGCTTCATTCCAAGGTCTCCATAGACACAAAAACATATTAGGACACATCCACAGGAGAGTCCATTTCAACTCAGCCTCCTCGGTTGCCCCCCACATCCAGCAGATCTAACCTGTCTTGTTGCTTGGAGACAATTGGAATGCGAGGTGGGCTACCCAGCCATCCATCCTTAGAACCCTGCTCGGAATCGTTGGCCTGGAGCAAACCAACAGGTCTCAATTGTCCTGCAGAAGAATCTTTGCAGTTTGGAGCTTCTCACAACTCCCATCGTGGGAAAACCCCCATGTCCTCGTGATCCAACCCCCTTCAAGAAAGGGCCATCAGGGCAGAAAGTCCAACCTGAGCGATCGTCTGATCCTTGCCCTGACTTCAGATGCATGAGATCTCGATTGAGGTCTGTAGATTGTGCCTGCCATATCCTCACCCAGAAACCTAGTCCTAGCTTGGGTTCTCAGACTCCGTCCTCATACTACTGGCCCACAAGCCCTCCAGTTGGGCAATCCAGAACTACAATGCCGCACTCTGCCTGCCCTACAGAAGTAAAACATTGCCCTCAGGGCTACCCCGAAACCCCAAATGAGGATCAACCTGCACGCAATTCGGCTGTACCCCAAACATATAGGCTGACCTGGGCACTATTTCCCCTTCTGACCCAGCCTGAGCCTGGACCTCCTGATCCCACCCAGACAGCTGGCCGCACACTGAGCACATCGGACCCGCCATGGCCTTAGGTCGTCATCTCTTCCCAACTGTGTTTTTCAGGCTCCAGAACCTAGACCTTATCTCCAACCACTGCCCAGGTTTGAAAATGATGCAGAAATCAGAACTCTTCCCCGATGGCAAGAAACCTTGTGGTTGGCATGTTGTCCAACGTTCAGTGTAGTTGAAACAAGCGTGGCCCATGAGGCCCAGCCCATGCTTGCGGGCCACATTGGTCACAAACACACATTGTGACCCTCAGCCTGAGCCCAGTCCTCAGGTAAGGCCTCTCAGGGCCTATATGAAGAGACAGCATAATGGGCTTGCCATGCCCCTAAACCCAAATTTTTAACCATAGTTCAGGTTGTCCCTTCTCTCTTCGCCAGGGCTCTGCTTTGGAATTCCTCTTTTGGTGGGACACCTGAGGTAACACACCTGAAAGGTGTCCTCCCATCCCACAGATTGACGAAAAACAATTGGGATCGGGCCAAATCCACAGAGAGGAAGATTCGTCCATGGCCCATGAGACCTCCCCAACATTCCACGGCCATCGCTGAAACAAAATCCAGAGACAAAAGCCTGAGCAAGCTCCTCAGACTCGCTCTTTCTTCATATCCTGAAGAGTTCTTCTCATGGTTTGTAGATCGGGCGTGCCATACCTACGTCCCCACACTTAAGCTGAGTTTGTGTTTTCAGTCTTCTGTCCTCAAAGTCCTGGGCCACACTCCCTCCAGGCTGGGGCCCCTGGAGCCACACATTAGGACTGCCCCCACCCAATCCATGGGAATTCTGCCCATTCCATTTTCAAAAATCGTACAAATTAGGAGAACCCTCCAAAGTCCCTGAGGCCATCCCAATAGTGTAGGTCGCCCAGGACAAAAAAGGGCGGTTGATACCGGCTGAGCATCTACCTCCACTCATCTACCTCCACACATACCAAGAAGATTGAACCAGACAGGACCCGAGGCCATTATCGGATCCATTGCTTTGGTTTACAGGCATGTCTCCTCAAAAGCCTGGATTCCAATACCAGCAGAGGGTATTTCCTGAGGCACCCATCAGAACAAATCTCGTCTCCAAAAGGAATTTTGTGCATGGGAGCTAAGCCAAAGCTTAGGAGAATACTTCAGGGTCCTGGTGCCACCTCCCCATTCCAAGGCCCTCATGGACACAAACACACGTTAGGACCCATCCTCTGGAAAGTGCATTTCAACTCAGCCACCCCGGTTGCTCCCGCAGATCCATTAGATCTAAACTGTCTTGTTGCTAGGAGACAATTGGAAGGCGAGGCGGACTTCCCAGGCATCCATCCTGGAACGGTGCTCTGGAGTCATTCCATATGGGATGTCCTGGAGCTGTCCAACAGGTCTCAATTGTCCCGCAGAAGGAATCCTTGAGGGGGCATCCCACATCTCCCAACGTGGAAAACCTCCATGGCCTCGAGATTCCTCTCCCTTCATGAAGGGGCCGTCATGCACAGAAACTCCAACCTGAGCCAACGTGGGATCCTCGCCCTGACTTCAGATGCATGAGATGTTGGTTTCGATCTGCAGGGGGTACCTGGCGTGCCCTCACCCTGAATCCGAAGTTTAGCTTGTGTTCTCAGACTTCCGTCCTCACTCTCCTGGCCCCGAAGCCCTCAAGTTTGGCAATTCCGGACCGACAATGAAGCACTCTGCCATGTCCTCTAGAAAAAATATATTGCCTAATGAGCAGCCCAGGCAGCTTAAATGAGGATAAACCTACACGGCACTCGAATGTACCCAAATTATATAGTCTAACCTAGGCACTAATGCACTGTCTGACACAACCTGAGCCCAGACCTGCTGACCAACACCCAGACAGCTGACCGCACGCTGAGCACATCAGACCCGCCATGGCCTTAGGTCATCATCTCTTCCCTACCTCAGTTTTAAGGCTTCAGAACCTAGACCTTATCTCCAATCACTGCCCACGGGTGACTGTGATGCAGAAATCAGAACTCTTCCTGACCCATGGCAAGAAACCTTGTGGTTCGCATGTTGTCCAACGTTCAGTGTAGGAGAAACCAGCATTCACCCTGAGGCCCCGCCCATACTTGCGTGCGACGAGAGCATAAACACGCATTGTGACCTCAGCGTGTGTCCTGTCCTCTAGTAAGTCCTCTCAGTGGCTGGACCATTAGATGTCATAATGGGCTTGACATGTTCCTAGTCCCCAATTTTTTTAACCAGATTTCTGGTTGTCCAGTCGCCCCACCCCAGGGCTCTACTCTGGAATCCCTCATTTGGTGGGACATCTGAGGTTGAAAAACAAAATGAAACAAATCGACAACAACAAAAAAACGGACTTCTTCCATCCCCAGAATGACCCCAAACTCTTTGGACGAGACCGAACCCCCAGAGAGTAAGACTCGTCCATTTCCCATGAAGTCACACGGCAATTTCACGACCATGAGTGACACGATATCCAGAGACAAAAACTTGAGCAAGAGCCTCACACTCGCCCTTTTTTCATATCCCGAAGTGTTCTCCTCATGGTCTGTAGATCAGTCCTGCCATACCTATGACCCAAAACATAAGCCGAGTTTGTGTTTTCAGACAACTGTCCAAACAGCTCTGGCCTACACACCCTACAGGCTCAGGGCCCTGGAGCCAAACCTGAGGACTGTACTTGCCCTCTCCAAGGGAATTGTATGTGCCCATTCCAATGGCCACAACCCTACTAGTAGGATAACCTCCAAAGTCCCTGAGGCCATCCCAATAGTTGTGGCTTCCCAGGACAAACAGGGGCAATCTGAGCCCATCTGAGCACCTACCTGCACTCAGACCCATAGACTGATGTCCCCAGAGGTAAAAAGGAACGAACAGGCCCCTAGGCACTAATCGGATCCATTGCTTTGGTTTCCAGGCATCTCTTCTCGGAGGCCTGGATTTCAATACCAGCATATGGCTGTTTCTTGACTCACCCATCTGAACAAATCTCATCTACACATGGGAAACATGCACGTTGGAGCTGTGTCAAAGCCTCTGTTTAGGAGAACCCTTCAGGGCCCCAGGGCCACCGCTTCATTCCAAGGTCTCCATAGACACAAAAACATATTAGGACACATCCACAGGAGAGTCCATTTCAACTCAGCCTCCTCGTTTGCCCCCCACGTCCAGCAGGTCTAACCTGTCTTGTTGCTTGGAGACAATTGGAATGCGAGGTGGGCTACCCAGCCATCCATCCTTAGAACCCTGCTCGGAATCGTTGGCCTGGAGCAAACCAACAGGTCTCAATTGTCCTGCAGAAGAATCTTTGCAGTTCGGAGCTTCTCACAACTCCCATCGTGGGAAAACGCCCATGTCCTCGTGATCCAACCCCCTTCAAGAAAGGGCCATCAGGGCAGAAAGTCCAACCTGAGCGATCGTCTGATCCTTGCCCTGACTTCAGATGCACGAGATCTCGATTGAGGTCTGTAGATTGTGCCTGCCATATCCTCACCCAGAAACCTAGTCCTAGCTTGGGTTCTCAGACTCCGTCCTCAGACTACTGACCCCCAAGCCCTCCAGTTTGGCAATCCAGAACTACAATACCGCACTCTGCCTGCCCTACAGAAGTAAAACATTGCCCTCAGGGCTACCCCGAAACCGCAAATGAGGATCAACCTGCACGCCATTCGGCTGTACCCCAAACATATAGGCTGACCTGGGCACTATTTCCCCTTCTTACCAGCCTGAGCCTAGACCTCCTGGTCCCACCCAGACAGCTGGCCGCACACTGAGCACCTCGGACCCGCCATGGCCTTAGGTCGTCATCTCTTCCCAACTGCGGTTTTCAGGCTCCAGAACCTAGACCTTATGTCCAACCACTGTCCAGGGTTGAAAATGATGCAGAAATCAGAACTCTTTCCCCATGGCAAGAAACCTTGTGGTTGGCATGTTTTCCAACGTTCAGGGTAGTTGAAACAAGCGTGGCCCATGAGGCCCAGCCCATGCTTGCGGGCCACATTGGTCACAAACACACATTGTGACCCTCAGCCTGAGCCCAGTCCTCAGGTAAGGCCTCTTAGGGCCTATATGAAGACACAGCATATTGGGCTTGCCATGCCCCTAGGCCCCAATTTTTAACCATAGTTCGGGTTGTCCCTTCACTCTTCCCCAGGGCTCTGCTTTGGAATTCTTCTTTTGGTGGTACACCTGAGGTAACAAACCTGAAAGGAGTCCTCCCATCCCACAGATTGTCGAAAAACAATTGGGATCGGGCCAAATCCACAGAGAGGAAGATTATTCCATGGCCCATGAGATCTCCCCAACATTCCACGGCCATCGCTGAAACAAAAGTCAGAGACAAAAGCCTGAGCAAGCGCCTCAGACTCGCTCATTCTTCATATCCTGAAGAGTTCTTCTCAGGGTTTGTAGATCGGGCGTGCCATACCTACGTCCCCAAACTTAAGCTGATTTTGTGTTTTCAGTCTTCTGTCCTCAAAGTCCTGGGCCACACTCCCTCCAGGCTGGGGCCTTGGAGCCACTCATTAGGACTGCCCCCACCCAATCCATGGGAATTCTGCCCATTCCATTGTCAAAAATCGTACAAATTAGGAGAACCCTCCAAAGTCCCTGGGGCCATCCAAATAGTGTAGGTCGCCCGGGACAAAAAAGGGCGGTTGATACTGGCTGAGCATCTATCTCCACTCTTCTACCTCCACTCATACCAAGAAGATTGAACCAGACAGGACCCGAGGCCATTATCGGATCCATTGCTTTGGTTTACAGGCATGTCTCCTCAAAAGCCTGGATTCCAATACCAGCAGAGGGGATTTCCTGATGCACCCATCAGAACAAATCTCGTCTCCACAAGGAAACTTGTGCATGGGAGCTATGCGAAACTTAGGAGAATACTTCAGGGTCCCGCTGCCACCTCCCCATTCCAAGGCCCTCATGGACACAAACACACGTTAGGACCCATCCTCTGGAAAGTGCATTTCAACTCAGCCACCCCGGTTGCTCCCGCAGATCCATTAGATCTAAACTGTCTTGTTGCTAGGAGACAATTGGAAGGTGAGGCGGACTTCCCAGGCATCCATCCTCGAACGGTGCTCTGGAGTCATTCCATATGGGATGTCCTGGAGCTGTCCAACAGGTCTCAATTGTCCCGCAGAAGGAATTCTTGAAGGGGGCATCCCACATCTCCCAACGTGGAAAACCTCCATGGCTTCGAGATTCCGCTCCCTTCATGAAGGGGCCGTCATGCACAGAAACTCCAACCTGAGCCAACGTCGGATCCTCGCCCTGACTTCAGATGCATGAGATATTGGTTCAGATCTGCAGGGGGTACCTGCCGTGCCCTCACCCTGAATCCGAAGTCTAGCTTGTGTTCTCAGACTTCCGTCCTCACTCTCCTGGCCCCGAAGCCCTCAAGTTTGGCAATTCCGGACCGACAATGAAGCACTCTGCCTGCCCTCTAGAAAAAATATATTGCCTAATGAGCAGCCCAGGCAGCTTAAATGAGGATAAACCTACATTGCACTCGAATGTACCCAAATTATATAGTCTAACCTGGGCACTAATGCACTGTCTGACACAACCTGAGCCCGGACCTGCTGACCAACACCCAGAGAGCTGACCGCACGCTGAGCACATCAGACCCGCCATGGCCTTAGGTCATCATCTCTTCCCTACCTCAGTTTACAGGCTTCAGAACCTAGACCTTATCTCCAATCACTGCCCACGGGTGACTGTGATGCAGAAATCAGAACTCTTCCTGACCCATGGCAAGAAACCTTGTGGTTGGCATGTTGTCCAACGTTCAGTGTAGGAGAAACCAGCATTCACCCTGAGGCCCCGCCCATTCTTGAGTGCGACGAGAGCATAAACACGCATTGTGACCTCAGCGTGAGTCCTGTCCTCTAGTAAGTCCTCTCAGTGGCTGGACCATTAGATGTCATAATGGGCTTGACATGTCCCTAGTCCCCAATTTTTAACCAGATTTCTGGTTGTCCAGTCGCCGCACCCCAGGGCTCTACTCTGGAATCCCTCATTTGGTGGGACATCTGAGGTTGAAAAACAAAATGAAACAAATCGACAACAACAACAAAAAAACGGACTTCTTCCATCCCCAGAATGACCCCAAACTCTTTGGACGGGACCGAAACCCCAGAAAGTAAGACTCGTCCATTTACCATGAAGTCACCCGGCAATTTCACGACCATGAGTGACACGATATCCAGAGACAAAAACTTGAGCAAGAGCCTCACACTCGCCCTTTTTTCATATCCCGAAGTGTTCTCCTCATGGTCTGTAGATCAGTCCTGCCATACCTATGACCCAAAACATAAGCCGAGTTTGTGTTTTCAGACAACTGTCCAAACAGCTCTGGCCTACACACCCTACAGGCTCAGGGCCCTGGAGCCAAACCTGAGGACTGTACTTGCCCTCTCCAAGGGAATTGTATGTGCCCATTCCAATGGCCACAACCCTACTAGTAGGATAACCTCCAAAGTCCCTGAGGCCATCCCAATAGTTGTGGCTTCCCAGGACAAACAGGGGCAATCTGAGCCCATCTGAGCACCTACCTGCACTCAGACCCGTAGACTGATGTCCCCAGAGGTAAAAAGGAACGAACAGACCCCTAGGCACTAATCGGATCCATTGCTTTGGTTTCCAGGCATCTCGCCTCAGAGGCCTGGATTTCAATACCAGCATATGGCTGTTTCTTGACTCACCCATCAGAACAAATCTCATCTACACATGGGAAACATGCATGTTGGAGCTGTGTCAAAGCCTCTGTTTAGGAGAACCCTTCAGGGCCCCAGGGCCACCGCTTCATTCCAAGGTCTCCATAGACACAAAAACATATTAGGACACATCCACAGGAGAGTCCATTTCAACTCAGCCTCCTCGGTTGCCCCCCACATCCAGCAGATCTAACCTGTCTTGTTGCTTGGAGACCATTGGAATGCGAGGTGGGCTACCCAGCCATCCATCCTTAGAACCCTGCTCGGAATCGTTGGCCTGGAGCCAACCAACAGGTCTCAATTGTCCTGCAGAAGAATCTTTGCAGTTTGGAGCTTCTCACAACTCCCATCGTGGGAAAACCCCCATGTCCTCGTGATCCAACCCCCTTCAAGAAAGGGCCATCAGGGCAGAAAGTCCAACCTGAGCGATCGTCTGATCCTTGCCCTGACTTCAGATGCATGAGATCTCGATTGAGGTCTGTAGATTGTGCCTGCCATATCCTCACCCAGAAACCTAGTCCTAGCTTGGGTTCTCAGACTCCGTCCTCATAGTACTGGCCCACAAGCCCTCCAGTTGGGCAATCCAGAACTACAATGCCGCACTCTGCCTGCCCTACAGAAGTAAAACATTGCCCTCAGGGCTACCCCGAAACCCCAAATGAGGATCAACCTGCACGCCATTCGGCTGTACCCCAAACATATAGGCTGACCTGGGCACTATTTCCCCTTCTGACCCAGCCTGAGCCTGGACCTCCTGGTCCCACCCAGACAGCTGGCCGCACACTGAGCACATCGGACCCGCCATGGCCTTAGGTCGTCATCTCTTCCCAACTGCGGTTTTCAGGCTCCAGAACCTAGACTTTATCTCCAACCACTGCCCAGGTTTAAAAATGATGCAGAAATCAGAACTCTTTCCCGATGGCAAGAAACCTTGTGGTTGGCATGTTGTCCAACGTTCAGTGTAGTTGAAACAAGCGTGGCCCATGAGGCCCAGCCCATGCTTGCGGGCCACATTGGTCACAAACACACATTGTGACCCTCAGCCTGAGCCCAGTCCTCAGGTAAGGCCTCTCAGGGCCTATATGAAGAGACAGCATAATGGGCTTGCCATGCCCCTAAACCCAAATTTTTAACCATAGTTCGGGTTGTCCCTTCTCTCTTCGCCAGGGCTCTGCTTTGGAATTCCTCTTTTGGTGGGACACCTGAGGTAACACACCTGAAAGGTGTCCTCCCATCCCACAGATTGACGAAAAACAATTGGGATCGGGCCAAATCCACAGAGAGGAAGATTCGTCCATGGCCCATGAGACCTCCCCAACATTCCACGGCCATCGCTGAAACAAAATCCAGAGACAAAAGCCTGAGCAAGCTCCTCAGACTCGCTCATTCTTCATATCCTGAAGAGTTCTTCTCATGGTTTGTAGATCGGGCGTGCCATACCTACGTCCCCACACTTAAGCTGAGTTTGTGTTTTCAGTCTTCTGTCCTCAAAGTCCTGGGCCACACTCCCTCCAGGCTGGGGCCCCTGGAGCCACACATTAGGACTGCCCCCACCCAATCCATGGGAATTCTGCCCATTCCATTTTCAAAAATCGTACAAATTAGGAGAACCCTCCAAAGTCCCTGAGGCCATCCCAATAGTGTAGGTCGCCCAGGACAAAAGAGGGCGGTTGATACCGGCTGAGCATCTACCTCCACTCATCTACCTCCACACATACCAAGAAGATTGAACCAGACAGGACCCGAGGCCATTATCGGATCCATTGCTTTGGTTTACAGGCATGTCTCCTCAAAAGCCTGGATTCCAATACCAGCAGAGGGTATTTCCTGAGGCACCCATCAGAACAAATCTCGTCTCCAAAAGGAATTTTGTGCATGGGAGCTAAGCCAAAGCTTAGGAGAATACTTCAGGGTCCTGGTGCCACCTCCCCATTCCAAGGCCCTCATGGACACAAACACACGTTAGGACCCATCCTCTGGAAAGTGCATTTCAACTCAGCCACCCCGGTTGCTCCCGCAGATCCATTAGATCTAAACTGTCTTGTTGCTAGGAGACAATTGGAAGGCGAGGCGGACTTCCCAGGCATCCATCCTGGAACGGTGCTCTGGAGTCATTCCATATGGGATGACCTGGAGCTGTCCAACAGGTCTCAATTGTCCCGCAGAAGGAATCCTTGAAGGGGGCATCCCACATCTCCCAACGTGGAAAACCTCCATGGCCTCGAGATTCCTCTCCCTTCATGAAGGGGCCGTCATGCACAGAAACTCCAACCTGAGCCAACGTGGGATCCTCGCCCTGACTTCAGATGCATGAGATGTTGGTTTCGATCTGCAGGGGGTACCTGCCGTGCCCTCACCCTGAATCCGAAGTTTAGCTTGTGTTCTCAGACTTCCGTCCTCACTCTCCTGGCCCCGAAGCCCTCAAGTTTGGCAATTCCGGACCGACAATGAAGCACTCTGCCATGTCCTCTAGAAAAAATATATTGCCTAATGAGCAGCCCAGGCAGCTTAAATGAGGATAAACCTACACGGCACTCGAATGTACCCAAATTATATAGTCTAACCTAGGCACTAATGCACTGTCTGACACAACCTGAGCCCAGACCTGCTGACCAACACCCAGACAGCTGACCGCACGCTGAGCACATCAGACCCGCCATGGCCTTAGGTCATCATCTCTTCCCTACCTCAGTTTTCAGGCTTCAGAACCTAGACCTTATCTCCAATCACTGCCCACGGGTGACTGTGATGCAGAAATCAGAACTCTTCCTGACCCATGGCAAGAAACCTTGTGGTTCGCATGTTGTCCAACGTTCAGTGTAGGAGAAACCAGCATTCACCCTGAGGCCCCGCCCATACTTGCGTGCGACGAGAGCATAAACACGCATTGTGACCTCAGCGTGTGTCCTGTCCTCTAGTAAGTCCTCTCAGTGGCTGGACCATTAGATGTCATAATGGGCTTGACATGTTCCTAGTCCCCAATTTTTTTAACCAGATTTCTGGTTGTCCAGTCGCCCCACCCCAGGGCTCTACTCTGGAATCCCTCATTTGGTGGGACATCTGAGGTTGAAAAACAAAATGAAACAAATCGACAACAACAAAAAAACGGACTTCTTCCATCCCCAGAATGACCCCAAACTCTTTGGACGAGACCGAACCCCCAGAGAGTAAGACTCGTCCATTTCCCATGAAGTCACACAGCAATTTCAAGACCATGATTGACACGATATCCAGAGACAAAAACTTGAGCAAGAGCCTCACACTCGCCCTTTTCATATCCCGAAGTGTTCTCCTCATGGTCTGTAGATCAGTCCTGCCATACCTATGACCCAAAACATAAGCCGAGTTTGTGTTTTCAGACAACTGTCCAAACAGCTCTGGCCTACACACCCTACAGGCTCAGGGCCCTGGAGCCAAACCTGAGGACTGTACTTGCCCTCTCCAAGGGAATTGTATGTGCCCATTCCAATGGCCACAACCCTACTTGTAGGATAACCTCCAAAGTCCCTGAGGCCATCCCAATAGTTGTGGCTTCCCAGGACAAACAGGGGCAATCTGAGCCCATCTGAGCACCTACCTGCACTCAGACCCATAGACTGATGTCCCCAGAGGTAAAAAGGAACGAACAGGCCCCTAGGCACTAATCGGATCCATTGCTTTGGTTTCCAGGCATCTCTCCTCGGAGGCCTGGATTTCAATACCAGCATATGGCTGTTTCTTGACTCACCCATCAGAACAAATCTCATCTACACATGGGAAACATGCACGTTGGAGCTGTGTCAAAGCCTCTGTTTAGGAGAACCCTTCAGGGCCCCAGGGCCACCGCTTCATTCCAAGGTCTCCATAGACACAAAAACATATTAGGACACATCCACAGGAGAGTCCATTTCAACTCAGCCTCCACGGTTGCCCCCCACGTCCAGCAGGTCTAACCTGTCTTGTTGCTTGGAGACAATTGGAATGCGAGGTGGGCTACCCAGCCATCCATCCTTAGAACCCTGCTCGGAATCATTGGCCTGGAGCAAACCAACAGGTCTCAATTGTCCTGCAGAAGAATCTTTGCAGTTCGGAGCTTCTCACAACTCCCATCGTGGGAAAACGCCCATGTCCTCGTGATCCAACCCCCTTCAAGAAAGGGCCATCAGGGCAGAAAGTCCAACCTGAGCGATCGTCTGATCCTTGCCCTGACTTCAGATGCACGAGATCTCGATTGAGGTCTGTAGATTGTGCCTGCCATATCCTCACCCAGAAACCTAGGCCTAGCTTGGGTTCTCAGACTCCGTCCTCAGACTACTGACCCCCAAGCCCTCCAGTTTGGCAATCCAGAACTACAATACCGCACTCTGCCTGCCCTACAGAAGTAAAACATTGCCCTCAGGGCTACCCCGAAACCGCAAATGAGGATCAACCTGCACGCCATTCGGCTGTACCCCAAACATATAGGCTGACCTGGGCACTATTTCCCCTTCTTACCAGCCTGAGCCTGGACCTCCTGGTCCCACCCAGACAGCTGGCCGCACACTGAGCACCTCGGACCCGCCATGGCCTTAGGTCGTCATCTATTCCCAAATGCGGTTTTCAGGCTCCAGAACCTAGACCTTATGTCCAACCACTGTCCAGGGTTGAAAATGATGCAGAAATCAGAACTCTTTCCCCCTGGCAAGAAACCTTGTGGTTGGCATGTTTTCCAACGTTCAGGGTAGTTGAAACAAGCGTGGCCCATGAGGCCCAGCCCATGCTTGCGGGCCACATTGGTCACAAACACACATTGTGACCCTCAGCCTGAGCCCAGTCCTCAGGTAAGGCCTCTCAGGGCCTATATGAAGAGACAGCATATTGGGCTTGCCATGCCCCTAGGCCCCAATTTTTAACCATAGTTCGGGTTGTCCCTTCACTCTTCCCCAGGGCTCTGCTTTGGAATTCTTCTTTTGGTGGTACACCTGAGGTAACAAACCTGAAAGGAGTCCTCCCATCCCACAGATTGTCGAAAAACAATTGGGATCGGGCCAAATCCACAGAGAGGAAGATTATTCCATGGCCCATGAGATCTCCCCAACATTCCACGGCCATCGCTGAAACAAAAGTCAGAGACAAAAGCCTGAGCAAGCGCCTCAGACTCGCTCATTCTTCATATCCTGAAGAGTTCTTCTCAGGGTTTGTAGATCGGGCGTGCCATACCTACGTCCCCAAACTTAAGCTGATTTTGTGTTTTCAGTCTTCTGTCCTCAAAGTCCTGGGCCACACTCCCTCCAGGCTGGGGCCCCTGGAGCCACACATTAGGACTGCCCCCACCCAATCCATGGGAATTCTGCCCATTCCATTGTCAAAAATCGTACAAATTAGGAGAACCCTCCAAAGTCCCTGGGGCCATCCCTATAGTGTAGGTCGCCCGGGACAAAAAAGGGCGGTTGATACCGGCTGAGCATCTACCTCCACTCATCTACCTCCACTCATACCAAGAAGATTGAACCAGACAGGACCCGAGGCCATTATCGGATCCATTGCTTTGGTTTACAGGCATGTCTCCTCAAAAGCCTGGATTCCAATACCAGCAGAGGGGATTTCCTGATGCACCCATCAGAACAAATCTCGTCTCCACAAGGAAACTTGTGCATGGGAGCTATGCCAAAGCTTAGGAGAATACTTCAGGGTCCCGGTGCCACCTCCCCATTCCAAGGCCCTCATGGACACAAACACACGTTAGGACCCATTCTCTGGAAAGTGCATTTCAACTCAGCCACCCCGGTTGCTCCCGCAGATCCATTAGATCTAAACTGTCTTGTTGCTAGGAGACAATTGGAAGGCGAGGCGGACTTCCCAGGCATCCATCCTGGAACGGTGCTCTGGAGTCATACCATATGGGATGTCCTGGAGCTTTCCAACAGGTCTCAATTGTCCCGCAGAAGGAATCCTTGAAGGAGGCATCCCACATCTCCCAACGTGGAAAACCTCCATGGCCTCGAGATTCCGCTCCCTTCATGAAGGGGCAGTCATGCACAGAAACTCCAACCTGAGCCAACGTCGGATCCTCGCCCTGACTTCAGATGCATGAGATATTGGTTCAGATCTGCGGTGGGTACCTGCCGTGCCCTCACCCTGAATCCGAAGTCTAGCTTGTGTTCTCAGACTTCCGTCCTCACTCTCCTCGCCCCGAAGCCCTCAAGTTTGGCAATTCCGGACTGACAATGAAGCACTCTGCCTGCCCTCTAGAAAAAATATGTTGCCTCATGAGCAGCCCAGGCAGCTTAAATGAGGATATACCTACACGGCACTCGAATGTACCCAAATTATATAGTCTAACCTGGGCACTAATGCACTGTCTGACACAACCTGAGCCCGGACCTGCTGACCAACACACAGACAGCTGACCACACGCTGAGCACATCAGACCCGCCATGGCCTTAGGTCATCATCTCTTCCCTACCTCAGTTTTCAGGCTTCTGAACCTAGACCTTATCTCCAATCACTGCCCACGGGTGACTGTGATGCAGAAAACAGAACTCTTCCTGACCCATGGCAAGAAACCTTGTGGTTGGCATGTTGTCCAACGTTCAGTGTAGGAGAAACCAGCATTCACCCTGAGGCTCCGCCCATTCTTGTGTGCGACGAGAGCATAAACATGCACTGTGACCTCAGCGTGAGTCCTGTCCTCTAGTAAGTCCTCTCAGTGGCTGGAACATTAGATGTCATAATGGGCTTGACATGTCCCTAGTCCCCAATTTTTAACCAGATTTCTGGTTGTCCAGTCGCCCCACCCCAGGGCTCTACTCTGGAATCCCTCATTTGGTGGGACATCTGAGGTTGAAAAACAAAATGAAACAAATCGACAACAACAACAAAACGGACTTCTTCCATCCCCAGTATGACCCCAAAGTCTTTGGACGGGACCGAACCCCCAGAGAGTAAGACTCGTCCATTTCCCATGAAGTCACCCGGCAATTTCACGACCATGAGTGACACGATATCCAGAGACAAAAACTTGAGCAAGAGCCTCACACTCGCCCTTTTTTCATATCCCGAAGTGTTCTCCTCATGGTCTGTAGATCAGTCCTGCCATACCTATGACCCAAAACATAACCCGAGTTTGTGTTTTCAGACAACTGTCCAAACAGCTCTGGCCTACACACCCTACAGGCTCAGGGCCCTGGAGCCAAACCTGAGGACTGTACTTGCCCTCTCCAAGGGAATTGTATGTGCCCATTCCAATGGCCACAACCCTACTAGTAGGATAACCTCCAAAGTCCCTGAGGCCATCCCAATAGTTGTGGCTTCCCAGGACACACAGGGGCAATCTGAGCCCATCTGAGCACCTACCTGCACTCAGACCCGTAGACTGATGTCCCCAGAGGTAAAAAGGAACGAACAGGCCCCTAGGCACTAATCGGATCCATTGCTTTGGTTTCCAGGCATCTCTCCTCAGAGGCCTGGATTTCAATACCAGCATATGGCTGTTTCTTGACTCACCCATCAGAACAAATCTCATCTACACATGGGAAACATGCACGTTGGAGCTGTGTCGAAGCCTCTGTTTAGGAGAACCCTTCAGGGCCCCAGGGCCACCGCTTCATTCCAAGGTCTCCATAGACACAAAAACATATTACGACACATCCACAGGAGAGTCCATTTCAACTCAGCCTCCTCGGTTGCCCCCCACATCCAGCAGATCTAACCTGTCTTGTTGCTTGGAGACAATTGGAATGCGAGGTGGGCTACCCAGCCATCCATCCTTAGAACCCTGCTCGGAATCGTTGGCCTAGAGCCAACCAACAGGTCTCAATTGTCCTGCAGAAGAATCTTTGCAGTTTGGAGCTTCTCACAACTCCCATCGTGCGAAAACAACCATGTCCTCGTGATCCAACCCCCTTCAAGAAAGGGCCATCAGGGCAGAAAGTCCAACCTGAGCGATCGTCTGATCCTTGCCCTGACTTCAGATGCACGAGATCTCGATTGAGGTCTGTAGATTGTGCCTGCCATATCCTCACCCAGAAACCTAGGCCTAGCTTGGGTTCTCAGACTCCATCTTCAGACTACTGGCCCACAAGCCCTCCAGTTTGGCAATCCAGAACTACAATGCCGCACTCTGCCTGCCCTACAGAAGTAAAACATTGCCCTCAGGGCTACCCCTAAACCGCAAATGAGGATCAACCTGCACGCCATTCGGCTGTACCCCAAACATATAGGCTGACCTGGGCACTATTTCCCCTTCTGACCCAGCCTGAGCCTGGACCTCCTGGTCCCACCCAGACAGCTGGCCGCACACTGAGCACATCGGACCCGCCATGGCCTTAGGTCGTCATCTCTTCCCAACTGCGGTTTTCAGGCTCCAGAAGCTAGACCTTATCTCCAACCACTGCCCAGGGTTGAAAATGATGCAGAAATCAGAACTCATTCCCCATGGCAAGAAACCTTGTGGTTGGTATGTTGTCCAACGTTCAGTGTAGTTGAAACAAGCGTGGCCCATGAGACCCAGGCCATGCTTGCGGGCCACATTGGTCACAAACACACATTGTGACCCTCAGCCTGAGCCCAGTCCTCAGTTAAGGCCTCTCAGGGCCTATATGAAGAGACAGCATATTGGGCTTGCCATGACCCTAGTCCCCAATTTTTAACCATAGTTCGGGTTGTCCCTTCGCTCATCCCCAGGGCTCTGCTTTGGAATTCCTCTTTTGGTGGGACACCTGAGTAACAAACCTGAAAGGTGTCCTCCCATCCCACAGATTGA
Source organism: Mustela nivalis (assembly GCF_964662115.1). Lineage (NCBI taxonomy): Eukaryota > Metazoa > Chordata > Mammalia > Carnivora > Mustelidae > Mustela > Mustela nivalis. The sequence goes on along the minus strand of NW_028136459.1, from coordinate 189,472 downwards.
CGAAAAACAATTGGGATCAGGTCAAATCCACAGAGAGGAAGATTCGTCCATGACCCATGAGACCTCCCCAACATTCCACGGCCATCGCTGAAACAAAATCCAGAGACAAAAGCCTGAGCAAGCGCCTCAGACTCGCTCATCTTCATATCCTGAAGAGTTCTTCTCATGGTTTGTAGATCGGGCGTGCCATACCTACGTCCCCACACTTAAGCTGAGTTTGTGTTTTCAGTCTTCTGTCCTCAAAGTCCTGGGCCACACTCCCTCCAGGCTGGGGCCCCTGGAGCCACACATTAGGACTGCCCCCACCCAATCCATGGGAATTCTGCCCATTCCATTGTCAAAAATTGTACAAATTAGGAGAACCCTCCAAAGTCCCTGAGGCCATCCCAATAGTGTAGGTCGCCCGGGACAAAAAAGGGCGGTTGATACCGGCTGAGCATCTACCTCCACTCATCTACCTCCACTCATACCAAGAAGATTGAACCAGACAGGACCCGAGGCCATTATCGGATCCATTGCTTTGGTTTACAGGCATGTCTCCTCAAAAGCCTGCATTCCAATACCAGCAGAGGGGATTTCCTGAGGCACCCATCAGAACAAATCTCGTCTCGACAAGGAAACTTGTGCATGGGAGCTATGCCAAAGCTTAGGAGAATACTTCAGGGTCCCGGTGCCACCTTCCCATTCCAAGGCCCTCATGGACACAAACACACGTTAGGACCCATCCTCTGGAAAGTGCATTTCAACTCAGCCACCCCGGTTGCTCTCGCAGATCCATTAGATCTAAACTGTCTTGTTGCTAGGAGACAATTGGAAGGCGAGGCGGACTTCCCAGGCATACATCCTGGAACGGTGCTCTGGAGTCATTCCATGAGGGATGAACTGGAGCTGTCCAACAGGTCTCAATTGTCCCGCAGAAGAATTCCTTGAAGGGGGCATCCCACATCTCCCAACGTGTAAAACCTCCATGGCCTCGAGATTCCGCTCCCTTCATGAAGGGGCCGTCATGCACAGAAACTCCAACCTGAGCCAACGTCGGATCCTCGCCCTGACTTCAGATGCATGAGATGTTGGTTCAGATCTGCAGCGGGTACCTGCCGTGCCCTCACCCTGAATCCGAAGTCTAGCTTGTGTTCTCAGACTTCCGTCCTCACTCTCCTGGCCCAGAAGCCCTCAAGTTTGGGAATTCCGGACCGACAATGAAGCACTCTGCCTGCCCTCTAGAAAAAATATATTGCCAATGAGCAGCCCAGGCAGCTTAAATGAGGATAAACCTACACGGCACTCGAATGTACCCAAATTATATAGTCTAACCTGGGCACTAATGCACTGTCTGACACAACCTGAGCCCGGACCTGCTGACCAACACCCAGACAGCTGACCGCACGCTGAGCACATCAGACCCGCCATGGCCTTAGGTCATCATCTCTTCCCTACCTCAGTTTTCAGGCTTCAGAACCTAGACCTTATCTCCAATCACTGCCCACGGGTGACTGTGATGCAGAAATCAGAACTCTTCCTGACCCATGGCAAGAAACCTTGTGGTTCGCATGTTGTCCAACGTTCAGTGTAGGAGAAACCAGCATTCACCCTGAGGCCCCGCCCATTCTTGAGTGCGACGAGAGCATAAACACGCATTGTGACCTCAGCGTGAGTCCTGTCCTCTAGTAAGTCCTCTCAGTGTCTGGACCATTAGATGTCATAATGGGCTTGACATGTCCCTAGTCCCCAATTTTTAACCAGATTTCTGGTTGTCCAGTCGCCCCACCCCAGGGCTCTACTCTGGAATCCCTCATTTGGTGGGACATCTGAGGTTGAAAAACAAAATGAAACAAATCGACAACAACAACAAAAAAACGGACTTCTTCCATCCCCAGAATGACCCCAAACTCTTTGGACGGGACCGAACCCCCAGAGAGTAAGACTCGTCCATTTCCCATGAAGTCACACGGCAATTTCACGACCATGAGTGACACGATATCCAGAGACAAAAACTTGAGCAAGAGCCTCACACTCGCCCTTTTTTCATATCCCGAAGTGTTCTCCTCATGGTCTGTAGATCAGTCCTGCCATACCTATGACCCAAAACATAAGCCGAGTTTGTGTTTTCAGACAACTGTCCAAACAGCTCTGGCCTACACACCCTACAGGCTCAGGGCCCTGGAGCCAAACCTGAGGACTGTACTTGCCCTCTCCAAGGGAATTGTATGTGCCCATTCCAATGGCCACAACCCTACTAGTAGGATAACTTCCAAAGTCCCTGAGGCCATCCCAATAGTTGTGGCTTCCCAGGACAAACAGGGGCAATCTGAGCCCATCTGAGCACCTACCTGCACTCAGACACATAGACTGATGTCCCCAGAGGTAAAAAGGAACGAACAGGCCCCTAGGCACTAATCGGATCCATTGCTTTGGTTTCCAGGCATCTCTCCTCGGAGGCCTGGATTTCAATACCAGCATATGGCTGTTTCTTGACTCACCCATCAGAACAAATCTCATCTACACATGGGAAACATGCACGTTGGAGCTGTGTCAAAGCCTCTGTTTAGGAGAACCCTTCAGGGCCCCAGGGCCACCGCTTCATTCCAAGGTCTCCATAGACACAAAAACATATTAGGACACATCCACAGGAGAGTCCATTTCAACTCAGCCTCCTCGGTTGCCCCCCACGTCCAGCAGGTCTAACCTGTCTTGTTGCTTGGAGACAATTGGAATGCGAGGTGGGCTACCCAGCCATCCATCCTTAGAACCCTGCTCGGAATCGTTGGCCTGGAGCAAACCAACAGGTCTCAATTGTCCTGCAGAAGAATCTTTGCAGTTCGGAGCTTCTCACAACTCCCATCGTGCGAAAACAACCATGTCCTCGTGATCCAACCCCCTTCAAGAAAGGGCCATCAGGGCAGAAAGTCCAACCTGAGCGATCGTCTGATCCTTGCCCTGACTTCAGATGCACGAGATCTCGATTGAGGTCTGTAGATTGTGCCTGCCATATCCTCACCCAGAAACCTAGGCCTAGCTTGGGTTCTCAGACTCCGTCCTCAGACTACTGACCCCCAAGCCCTCCAGTTTGGCAATCCAGAACTACAATACCGCACTCTGCCTGCCCTACAGAAGTAAAACATTGCCCTCAGGGCTACCCCGAAACCGCAAATGAGGATCAACCTGCACGCCATTCGGCTGTACCCCAAACATATAGGCTGACCTGGGCACTATTTCCCCTTCTTACCAGCCTGAGCCTGGACCTCCTGGTCCCACCCAGACAGCTGGCCGCACACTGAGCACCTCGGACCCGCCATGGCCTTAGGTCGTCATCTATTCCCAAATGCGGTTTTCAGGCTCCAGAACCTAGACCTTATGTCCAACCACTGTCCAGGGTTGAAAATGATGCAGAAATCAGAACTCTTTCCCCATGGCAAGAAAACTTGTGGTTGGCATGTTTTCCAACGTTCAGGGTAGTTGAAACAAGCGTGGCCCATGAGGCCCAGCCCATGCTTGCGGGCCACATTGGTCACAAACACACATTGTGACCCTCAGCCTGAGCCCAGTCCTCAGGTAAGGCCTCTTAGGGCCTATATGAAGAGACAGCATATTGGGCTTGCCATGCCCCTAGGCCCCAATTTTTAACCATAGTTCGGGTTGTCCCTTCACTCTTCCCCAGGGCTCTGCTTTGGAATTCTTCTTTTGGTGGTACACCTGAGGTAACAAACCTGAAAGGAGTCCTCCCATCCCACAGATTGTCGAAAAACAATTGGGATCGGGCCAAATCCACAGAGAGGAAGATTATTCCATGGCCCATGAGATCTCCCCAACATTCCACGGCCATCGCTGAAACAAAAGTCAGAGACAAAAGCCTGAGCAAGCGCCTCAGACTCGCTCATTCTTCATATCCTGAAGAGTTCTTCTCAGGGTTTGTAGATCGGGCGTGCCATACCTACGTCCCCAAACTTAAGCTGATTTTGTGTTTTCAGTCTTCTGTCCTCAAAGTCCTGGGCCACACTCCCTCCAGGCTGGGGCCCCTGGAGCCACACATTAGGACTGCCCCCACCCAATCCATGGGAATTCTGCCCATTCCATTGTCAAAAATCGTACAAATTAGGAGAACCCTCCAAAGTCCCTGGGGCCATCCCTATAGTGTAGGTCGCCCGGGACAAAAAAGGGCGGTTGATACCGGCTGAGCATCTACCTCCACTCATCTACATCCACTCATACCAAGAAGATTGAACCAGACAGGACCCGAGGCCATTATCGGATCCATTGCTTTGGTTTACAGGCATGTCTCCTCAAAAGCCTGGATTCCAATACCAGCAGAGGGGATTTCCTGATGCACCCATCAGAACAAATCTCGTCTCCACAAGGAAACTTGTGCATGGGAGCTATGCCAAAGCTTAGGAGAATACTTCAGGGTCCCGGTGCCACCTCCCCATTCCAAGGCCCTCATGGACACAAACACACGTTAGGACCCATTCTCTGGAAAGTGCATTTCAACTCAGCCACCCCGGTTGCTCCCGCAGATCCATTAGATCTAAACTGTCTTGTTGCTAGGAGACAATTGGAAGGCGAGGCGGACTTCCCAGGCATCCATCCTGGAACGGTGCTCTGGAGTCATACCATATGGGATGTCCTGGAGCTTTCCAACAGGTCTCAATTGTCCCGCAGAAGGAATCCTTGAAGGAGGCATCCCACATCTCCCAACGTGGAAAACCTCCATGGCCTCGAGATTCCGCTCCCTTCATGAAGGGGCAGTCATGCACAGAAACTCCAACCTGAGCCAACGTCGGATCCTCGCCCTGACTTCAGATGCATGAGATATTGGTTCAGATCTGCGGTGGGTACCTGCCGTGCCCTCACCCTGAATCCGAAGTCTAGCTTGTGTTCTCAGACTTCCGTCCTCACTCTCCTCGCCCCGAAGCCCTCAAGTTTGGCAATTCCGGACTGACAATAAAGCACTCTGCCTGCCCTCTAGAAAAAATATGTTGCCTCATGAGCAGCCCAGGCAGCTTAAATGAGGATATACCTACACGGCACTCGAATGTACCCAAATTATATAGTCTAACCTGGGCACTAATGCACTGTCTGACACAACCTGAGCCCGGACCTGCTGACCAACACACAGACAGCTGACCACACGCTGAGCACATCAGACCCGCCATGGCCTTAGGTCATCATCTCTTCCCTACCTCAGTTTTCAGGCTTCAGAACCTAGACCTTATCTCCAATCACTGCCCACGGGTGACTGTGATGCAGAAAACAGAACTCTTCCTGACCCATGGCAAGAAACCTTGTGGTTGGCATGTTGTCCAACGTTCAGTGTAGGAGAAACCAGCATTCACCCTGAGGCTCCGCCCATTCTTGTGTGCGACGAGAGCATAAACATGCACTGTGACCTCAGCGTGAGTCCTGTCCTCTAGTAAGTCCTCTCAGTGGCTGGAACATTAGATGTCATAATGGGCTTGACATGTCCCTAGTCCCCAATTTTTAACCAGATTTCTGGTTGTCCAGTCGCCCCACCCCAGGGCTCTACTCTGGAATCCCTCATTTGGTGGGACATCTGAGGTTGAAAAACAAAATGAAACAAATCGACAACAACAACAAAACGGACTTCTTCCATCCCCAGTATGACCCCAAAGTCTTTGGACGGGACCGAACCCCCAGAGAGTAAGACTCGTCCATTTCCCATGAAGTCACCTGGCAATTTCACGACCATGAGTGACACGATATCCAGAGACAAAAACTTGAGCAAGAGCCTCACACTCGCCCTTTTTTCATATCCCGAAGTGTTCTCCTCATGGTCTGTAGATCAGTCCTGCCATACCTATGACCCAAAACATAACCCGAGTTTGTGTTTTCAGACAACTGTCCAAACAGCTCTGGCCTACACACCCTACAGGCTCAGGGCCCTGGAGCCAAACCTGAGGACTGTACTTGTCCTCTCCAAGGGAATTGTATGTGCCCATTCCAATGGCCACAACCCTACTAGTAGGATAACCTCCAAAGTCCCTGAGGCCATCCCAATAGTTGTGGCTTCCCAGGACAAACAGGGGCAATCTGAGCCCATCTGAGCACCTACCTGCACTCAGACCCGTAGACTGATGTCCCCAGAGGTAAAAAGGAACGAACAGGCCCCTAGGCACTAATCGGATCCATTGCTTTGGTTTCCAGGCATCTCTCCTCAGAGGCCTGGATTTCAATACCAGCATATGGCTGTTTCTTGACTCACCCATCAGAACAAATCTCATCTACACATGGGAAACATGCACGTTGGAGCTGTGTCGAAGCCTCTGTTTAGGAGAACCCTTCAGGGCCCCAGGGCCACCGCTTCATTCCAAGGTCTCCATAGACACAAAAACATATTACGACACATCCACAGGAGAGTCCATTTCAACTCAGCCTCCTCGGTTGCCCCCCACATCCAGCAGATCTAACCTGTCTTGTTGCTTGGAGACAATTGGAATGCGAGGTGGGCTACCCAGCCATCCATCCTTAGAACCCTGCTCGGAATCGTTGGCCTAGAGCCAACCAACAGGTCTCAATTGTCCTGCAGAAGAATCTTTGCAGTTTGGAGCTTCTCACAACTCCCATCGTGCGAAAACAACCATGTCCTCGTGATCCAACCCCCTTCAAGAAAGGGCCATCAGGGCAGAAAGTCCAACCTGAGCGATCGTCTGATCCTTGCCCTGACTTCAGATGCACGAGATCTCGATTGAGGTCTGTAGATTGTGCCTGCCATATCCTCACCCAGAAACCTAGGCCTAGCTTGGGTTCTCAGACTCCATCTTCAGACTACTGGCCCACAAGCCCTCCAGTTTGGCAATCCAGAACTACAATGCCGCACTCTGCCTGCCCTACAGAAGTAAAACATTGCCCTCAGGGCTACCCCTAAACCGCAAATGAGGATCAACCTGCACGCCATTCGGCTGTACCCCAAACATATAGGCTGACCTGGGCACTATTTCCCCTTCTGACCCAGCCTGAGCCTGGACCTCCTGGTCCCACCCAGACAGCTGGCCGCACACTGAGCACATCGGACCCGCCATGGCCTTAGGTCGTCATCTCTTCCCAACTGCGGTTTTCAGGCTCCAGAAGCTAGACCTTATCTCCAACCACTGCCCAGGGTTGAAAATGATGCAGAAATCAGAACTCATTCCCCATGGCAAGAAACCTTGTGGTTGGTATGTTGTCCAACGTTCAGTGTAGTTGAAACAAGCGTGGCCCATGAGACCCAGGCCATGCTTGCGGGCCACATTGGTCACAAACACACATTGTGACCCTCAGCCTGAGCCCAGTCCTCAGTTAAGGCCTCTCAGGGCCTATATGAAGAGACAGCATATTGGGCTTGCCATGACCCTAGTCCCCAATTTTTAACCATAGTTCGGGTTGTCCCTTCGCTCATCCCCAGGGCTCTGCTTTGGAATTCCTCTTTTGGTGGGACACCTGAGTAACAAACCTGAAAGGTGTCCTCCCATCCCACAGATTGACGAAAAACAATTGGGATCAGGTCAAATCCACAGAGAGGAAGATTCGTCCATGACCCATGAGACCTCCCCAACATTCCACGGCCATCGCTGAAACAAAATCCAGAGACAAAAGCCTGAGCAAGCGCCTCAGACTCGCTCATCTTCATATCCTGAAGAGTTCTTCTCATGGTTTGTAGATCGGGCGTGCCATACCTACGTCCCCACACTTAAGCTGAGTTTGTGTTTTCAGTCTTCTGTCCTCAAAGTCCTGGGCCACACTCCCTCCAGGCTGGGGCCCCTGGAGCCACACATTAGGACTGCCCCCACCCAATCCATGGGAATTCTGCCCATTCCATTGTCAAAAATTGTACAAATTAGGAGAACCCTCCAAAGTCCCTGAGGCCATCCCAATAGTGTAGGTCGCCCGGGACAAAAAAGGGCGGTTGATACCGGCTGAGCATCTACCTCCACTCATCTACCTCCACTCATACCAAGAAGATTGAACCAGACAGGACCCGAGGCCATTATCGGATCCATTGCTTTGGTTTACAGGCATGTCTCCTCAAAAGCCTGCATTCCAATACCAGCAGAGGGGATTTCCTGAGGCACCCATCAGAACAAATCTCGTCTCGACAAGGAAACTTGTGCATGGGAGCTATGCCAAAGCTTAGGAGAATACTTCAGGGTCCCGGTGCCACCTTCCCATTCCAAGGCCCTCATGGACACAAACACACGTTAGGACCCATCCTCTGGAAAGTGCATTTCAACTCAGCCACCCCGGTTGCTCTCGCAGATCCATTAGATCTAAACTGTCTTGTTGCTAGGAGACAATTGGAAGGCGAGGCGGACTTCCCAGGCATACATCCTGGAACGGTGCTCTGGAGTCATTCCATGAGGGATGAACTGGAGCTGTCCAACAGGTCTCAATTGTCCCGCAGAAGAATTCCTTGAAGGGGGCATCCCACATCTCCCAACGTGTAAAACCTCCATGGCCTCGAGATTCCGCTCCCTTCATGAAGGGGCCGTCATGCACAGAAACTCCAACCTGAGCCAACGTCGGATCCTCGCCCTGACTTCAGATGCATGAGATGTTGGTTCAGATCTGCAGCGGGTACCTGCCGTGCCCTCACCCTGAATCCGAAGTCTAGCTTGTGTTCTCAGACTTCCGTCCTCACTCTCCTGGCCCAGAAGCCCTCAAGTTTGGGAATTCCGGACCGACAATGAAGCACTCTGCCTGCCCTCTAGAAAAAATATATTGCCAATGAGCAGCCCAGGCAGCTTAAATGAGGATAAACCTACACGGCACTCGAATGTACCCAAATTATATAGTCTAACCTGGGCACTAATGCACTGTCTGACACAACCTGAGCCCGGACCTGCTGACCAACACCCAGACAGCTGACCGCACGCTGAGCACATCAGACCCGCCATGGCCTTAGGTCATCATCTCTTCCCTACCTCAGTTTTCAGGCTTCAGAACCTAGACCTTATCTCCAATCACTGCCCACGGGTGACTGTGATGCAGAAATCAGAACTCTTCCTGACCCATGGCAAGAAACCTTGTGGTTCGCATGTTGTCCAACGTTCAGTGTAGGAGAAACCAGCATTCACCCTGAGGCCCCGCCCATTCTTGAGTGCGACGAGAGCATAAACACGCATTGTGACCTCAGCGTGAGTCCTGTCCTCTAGTAAGTCCTCTCAGTGTCTGGACCATTAGATGTCATAATGGGCTTGACATGTCCCTAGTCCCCAATTTTTAACCAGATTTCTGGTTGTCCAGTCGCCCCACCCCAGGGCTCTACTCTGGAATCCCTCATTTGGTGGGACATCTGAGGTTGAAAAACAAAATGAAACAAATCGACAACAACAACAAAAAAACGGACTTCTTCCATCCCCAGAATGACCCCAAACTCTTTGGACGGGACCGAACCCCCAGAGAGTAAGACTCGTCCATTTCCCATGAAGTCACACGGCAATTTCACGACCATGAGTGACACGATATCCAGAGACAAAAACTTGAGCAAGAGCCTCACACTCGCCCTTTTTTCATATCCCGAAGTGTTCTCCTCATGGTCTGTAGATCAGTCCTGCCATACCTATGACCCAAAACATAAGCCGAGTTTGTGTTTTCAGACAACTGTCCAAACAGCTCTGGCCTACACACCCTACAGGCTCAGGGCCCTGGAGCCAAACCTGAGGACTGTACTTGCCCTCTCCAAGGGAATTGTATGTGCCCATTCCAATGGCCACAACCCTACTAGTAGGATAACTTCCAAAGTCCCTGAGGCCATCCCAATAGTTGTGGCTTCCCAGGACAAACAGGGGCAATCTGAGCCCATCTGAGCACCTACCTGCACTCAGACACATAGACTGATGTCCCCAGAGGTAAAAAGGAACGAACAGGCCCCTAGGCACTAATCGGATCCATTGCTTTGGTTTCCAGGCATCTCTCCTCGGAGGCCTGGATTTCAATACCAGCATATGGCTGTTTCTTGACTCACCCATCAGAACAAATCTCATCTACACATGGGAAACATGCACGTTGGAGCTGTGTCAAAGCCTCTGTTTAGGAGAACCCTTCAGGGCCCCAGGGCCACCGCTTCATTCCAAGGTCTCCATAGACACAAAAACATATTAGGACACATCCACAGGAGAGTCCATTTCAACTCAGCCTCCTCGGTTGCCCCCCACGTCCAGCAGGTCTAACCTGTCTTGTTGCTTGGAGACAATTGGAATGCGAGGTGGGCTACCCAGCCATCCATCCTTAGAACCCTGCTCGGAATCGTTGGCCTGGAGCAAACCAACAGGTCTCAATTGTCCTGCAGAAGAATCTTTGCAGTTCGGAGCTTCTCACAACTCCCATCGTGCGAAAACAACCATGTCCTCGTGATCCAACCCCCTTCAAGAAAGGGCCATCAGGGCAGAAAGTCCAACCTGAGCGATCGTCTGATCCTTGCCCTGACTTCAGATGCACGAGATCTCGATTGAGGTCTGTAGATTGTGCCTGCCATATCCTCACCCAGAAACCTAGGCCTAGCTTGGGTTCTCAGACTCCGTCCTCAGACTACTGACCCCCAAGCCCTCCAGTTTGGCAATCCAGAACTACAATACCGCACTCTGCCTGCCCTACAGAAGTAAAACATTGCCCTCAGGGCTACCCCGAAACCGCAAATGAGGATCAACCTGCACGCCATTCGGCTGTACCCCAAACATATAGGCTGACCTGGGCACTATTTCCCCTTCTTACCAGCCTGAGCCTGGACCTCCTGGTCCCACCCAGACAGCTGGCCGCACACTGAGCACCTCGGACCCGCCATGGCCTTAGGTCGTCATCTATTCCCAAATGCGGTTTTCAGGCTCCAGAACCTAGACCTTATGTCCAACCACTGTCCAGGGTTGAAAATGATGCAGAAATCAGAACTCTTTCCCCATGGCAAGAAAACTTGTGGTTGGCATGTTTTCCAACGTTCAGGGTAGTTGAAACAAGCGTGGCCCATGAGGCCCAGCCCATGCTTGCGGGCCACATTGGTCACAAACACACATTGTGACCCTCAGCCTGAGCCCAGTCCTCAGGTAAGGCCTCTTAGGGCCTATATGAAGAGACAGCATATTGGGCTTGCCATGCCCCTAGGCCCCAATTTTTAACCATAGTTCGGGTTGTCCCTTCACTCTTCCCCAGGGCTCTGCTTTGGAATTCTTCTTTTGGTGGTACACCTGAGGTAACAAACCTGAAAGGAGTCCTCCCATCCCACAGATTGTCGAAAAACAATTGGGATCGGGCCAAATCCACAGAGAGGAAGATTATTCCATGGCCCATGAGATCTCCCCAACATTCCACGGCCATCGCTGAAACAAAAGTCAGAGACAAAAGCCTGAGCAAGCGCCTCAGACTCGCTCATTCTTCATATCCTGAAGAGTTCTTCTCAGGGTTTGTAGATCGGGCGTGCCATACCTACGTCCCCAAACTTAAGCTGATTTTGTGTTTTCAGTCTTCTGTCCTCAAAGTCCTGGGCCACACTCCCTCCAGGCTGGGGCCCCTGGAGCCACACATTAGGACTGCCCCCACCCAATCCATGGGAATTCTGCCCATTCCATTGTCAAAAATCGTACAAATTAGGAGAACCCTCCAAAGTCCCTGGGGCCATCCCTATAGTGTAGGTCGCCCGGGACAAAAAAGGGCGGTTGATACCGGCTGAGCATCTACCTCCACTCATCTACCTCCACTCATACCAGAAGATTGAACCAGACAGGACCCGAGGCCATTATCGGATCCATTGCTTTGGTTTACAGGCATGTCTCCTCAAAAGCCTGGATTCCAATACCAGCAGAGGGGATTTCCTGAGGCACCCATCAGAACAAATCTCGTCTCCACAAGGAAACTTGTGCATGGGAGCTATGCCAAAGCTTAGGAGAATACTTCAGGGTCCCGGTGCCACCTCCCCATTCCAAGGCCCTCATGGACACAAACACACGTTAGGACCCATTCTCTGGAAAGTGCATTTCAACTCAGCCACCCCGGTTGCTCCCGCAGATCCATTAGATCTAAACTGTCTTGTTGCTAGGAGACAATTGGAAGGCGAGGCGGACTTCCCAGGCATCCATCCTGGAACGGTGCTCTGGAGTCATACCATATGGGATGTCCTGGAGCTTTCCAACAGGTCTCAATTGTCCCGCAGAAGGAATCCTTGAAGGAGGCATCCCACATCTCCCAACGTGGAAAACCTCCATGGCCTCGAGATTCCGCTCCCTTCATGAAGGGGCAGTCATGCACAGAAACTCCAACCTGAGCCAACGTCGGATCCTCGCCCTGACTTCAGATGCATGAGATATTGGTTCAGATCTGCGGTGGGTACCTGCCGTGCCCTCACCCTGAATCCGAAGTCTAGCTTGTGTTCTCAGACTTCCGTCCTCACTCTCCTCGCCCCGAAGCCCTCAAGTTTGGCAATTCCGGACTGACAATAAAGCACTCTGCCTGCCCTCTAGAAAAAATATGTTGCCTCATGAGCAGCCCAGGCAGCTTAAATGAGGATATACCTACACGGCACTCGAATGTACCCAAATTATATAGTCTAACCTGGGCACTAATGCACTGTCTGACACAACCTGAGCCCGGACCTGCTGACCAACACACAGACAGCTGACCACACGCTGAGCACATCAGACCCGCCATGGCCTTAGGTCATCATCTCTTCCCTACCTCAGTTTTCAGGCTTCAGAACCTAGACCTTATCTCCAATCACTGCCCACGGGTGACTGTGATGCAGAAAACAGAACTCTTCCTGACCCATGGCAAGAAACCTTGTGGTTGGCATGTTGTCCAACGTTCAGTGTAGGAGAAACCAGCATTCACCCTGAGGCTCCGCCCATTCTTGTGTGCGACGAGAGCATAAACATGCACTGTGACCTCAGCGTGAGTCCTGTCCTCTAGTAAGTCCTCTCAGTGGCTGGAACATTAGATGTCATAATGGGCTTGACATGTCCCTAGTCCCCAATTTTTAACCAGATTTCTGGTTGTCCAGTCGCCCCACCCCAGGGCTCTACTCTGGAATCCCTCATTTGGTGGGACATCTGAGGTTGAAAAACAAAATGAAACAAATCGACAACAACAACAAAACGGACTTCTTCCATCCCCAGTATGACCCCAAAGTCTTTGGACGGGACCGAACCCCCAGAGAGTAAGACTCGTCCATTTCCCATGAAGTCACCCGGCAATTTCACGACCATGAGTGACACGATATCCAGAGACAAAAACTTGAGCAAGAGCCTCACACTCGCCCTTTTTTCATATCCCGAAGTGTTCTCCTCATGGTCTGTAGATCAGTCCTGCCATACCTATGACCCAAAACATAACCCGAGTTTGTGTTTTCAGACAACTGTCCAAACAGCTCTGGCCTACACACCCTACAGGCTCAGGGCCCTGGAGCCAAACCTGAGGACTGTACTTGTCCTCTCCAAGGGAATTGTATGTGCCCATTCCAATGGCCACAACCCTACTAGTAGGATAACCTCCAAAGTCCCTGAGGCCATCCCAATAGTTGTGGCTTCCCAGGACAAACAGGGGCAATCTGAGCCCATCTGAGCACCTACCTGCACTCAGACCCGTAGACTGATGTCCCCAGAGGTAAAAAGGAACGAACAGGCCCCTAGGCACTAATCGGATCCATTGCTTTGGTTTCCAGGCATCTCTCCTCAGAGGCCTGGATTTCAATACCAGCATATGGCTGTTTCTTGACTCACCCATCAGAACAAATCTCATCTACACATGGGAAACATGCACGTTGGAGCTGTGTCGAAGCCTCTGTTTAGGAGAACCCTTCAGGGCCCCAGGGCCACCGCTTCATTCCAAGGTCTCCATAGACACAAAAACATATTACGACACATCCACAGGAGAGTCCATTTCAACTCAGCCTCCTCGGTTGCCCCCCACATCCAGCAGATCTAACCTGTCTTGTTGCTTGGAGACAATTGGAATGCGAGGTGGGCTACCCAGCCATCCATCCTTAGAACCCTGCTCGGAATCGTTGGCCTAGAGCCAACCAACAGGTCTCAATTGTCCTGCAGAAGAATCTTTGCAGTTTGGAGCTTCTCACAACTCCCATCGTGCGAAAACAACCATGTCCTCGTGATCCAACCCCCTTCAAGAAAGGGCCATCAGGGCAGAAAGTCCAACCTGAGCGATCGTCTGATCCTTGCCCTGACTTCAGATGCACGAGATCTCGATTGAGGTCTGTAGATTGTGCCTGCCATATCCTCACCCAGAAACCTAGGCCTAGCTTGGGTTCTCAGACTCCATCTTCAGACTACTGGCCCACAAGCCCTCCAGTTTGGCAATCCAGAACTACAATGCCGCACTCTGCCTGCCCTACAGAAGTAAAACATTGCCCTCAGGGCTACCCCGAAACCGCAAATGAGGATCAACCTGCACGCCATTCGGCTGTACCCCAAACATATAGGCTGACCTGGGCACTATTTCCCCTTCTGACCCAGCCTGAGCCTGGACCTCCTGGTCCCACCCAGACAGCTGGCCGCACACTGAGCACATCGGACCCGCCATGGCCTTAGGTCGTCATCTCTTCCCAACTGCGGTTTTCAGGCTCCAGAACCTAGACCTTATCTCCAACCACTGCCCAGGGTTGAAAATGATGCAGAAATCAGAACTCATTCCCCATGGCAAGAAACCTTGTGGTTGGTATGTTGTCCAACGTTCAGTGTAGTTGAAACAAGCGTGGCCCATGAGACCCAGGCCATGCTTGCGGGCCACATTGGTCACAAACACACATTGTGACCCTCAGCCTGAGCCCAGTCCTCAGTTAAGGCCTCTCAGGGCCTATATGAAGAGACAGCATATTGGCCTGCCATGACCCTAGTCCCCAATTTTTAACCATAGTTCGGGTTGTCCCTTCGCTCATCCCCAGGGCTCTGCTTTGGAATTCCTCTTTTGGTGGGACACCTGAGTAACAAACCTGAAAGGTGTCCTCCCATCCCACAGATTGACGAAAAACAATTGGGATCAGGTCAAATCCACAGAGAGGAAGATTCGTCCATGACCCATGAGACCTCCCCAACATTCCACGGCCATCGCTGAAACAAAATCCAGAGACAAAAGCCTGAGCAAGCGCCTCAGACTCGCTCATCTTCATATCCTGAAGAGTTCTTCTCATGGTTTGTAGATCGGGCGTGCCATACCTACGTCCCCACACTTAAGCTGAGTTTGTGTTTTCAGTCTTCTGTCCTCAAAGTCCTGGGCCACACTCCCTCCAGGCTGGGGCCCCTGGAGCCACACATTAGGACTGCCCCCACCCAATCCATGGGAATTCTGCCCATTCCATTGTCAAAAATTGTACAAATTAGGAGAACCCTCCAAAGTCCCTGAGGCCATCCCAATTGTGTAGGTCGCCCAGGACAAAAAAGGGCGGTTGATACCGTCTGAGCATCTACCTCCACTCATCTACCTCCACTCATACCAGAAGATTGAACCAGACAGGACCCGAGGCCATTATCGGATCCATTGCTTTGGTTTACAGGCATGTCTCCTCAAAAGCCTGGATTCCAATACCAGCAGAGGGGATTTCCTGAGGCACCCATCAGAACAAATCTCGTCTCCACAAGGAAACTTGTGCATGGGAGCTATGCCAAAGCTTAGGAGAATACTTCAGGGTCCCGGTGCCACCTCCCCATTCCAAGGCCCTCATGGACACAAACACACGTTAGGACCCATCCTCTGGAAAGTGCATTTCAACTCAGCCACCCCGGTTGCTCCCGCAGATCCATTAGATCTAAACTGTCTTGTTGCTAGGAGACAATTGAAAGGCGAGGCGGGCTTCCCAGGCATCCATCCTCGAACGGTGCTCTGGAGTCATTCCATATGGGATGTCCTGGAGCTGTCCAACAGGTCTCAATTGTCCCGCAGAGAAAATCCTTGAAAGGGGCATCCCAATTCTCCCAACGTGTAAAACCTGCATGACCTCGAGATTCCGCTCCCTTCATGAAGGGGCCGATATGCACAGAAACTCCAACCTGAGCCAACGTCGGATCCTCTCCCTGACTTCAGATGCATGAGATGTTGGTTCAGATCTGCAGGGGGTACCTGCCGTGCCCTCACCCTGAATCCGAAGTCTAGCTTGTGTTCTCAGACTTCCGTCCTCACTCTCCTCGCCCCGAAGCCCTCAAGTTTGGCAATTCCGGACCGACAATGAAGCACTCTGCCTGCCCTCTAGAAAAAATATATTGCCTAATGAGCAGCCCAGGCAGCTTAAATGAGGATAAACCTACACGGCACTCGAATGTACCCAAATTATATAGTCTAACCTGGGCACTAATTCACTGTCTGACACAACCTGAGCCCGGACCTGCTGACCAACACCCAGACAGCTGACCACACGCTGAGCACATCAGACCCGCCATGGCCTTAGGTCATCATCTCTTCCCTACCTCAGTTTTCAGGCTTCAGAACCTAGACGTTATCTCCAATCACTGCCCACGGGTGACTGTGATGCAGAAATCAGAACTCTTCCTGACCCATGGCAAGAAACCTTGTGGTTGGCATGTTGTCCAACGTTCAGTGTAGGAGAAACCAGCATTCACCCTGAGGCCCCGCCAATTCTTGCGTGCGACGAGAGCATAAACACGCATTGTGACCTCAGCGTGAGTCCTGTCCTCTAGTAAGTCCTCTCAGTGGCTGGACCATTAGATGTCATAATGGGCTTGACATGTCCCTAGTCCCCAATTTTTAACCAGATTTCTGGTTGTCCAGTCGCCCCACCCCAGGGCTCTACTCTGGAATCCCTCATTTGGTGGGACATCTGAGGTTGAAAAACAAAATGAAACAAATCGACAACAACAACAAAAAAACGGACTTCTTCCATCCCCAGAATGACCGCAAAATCTTTGGAAGGGACCGAACCCCCAGAGAGTAAGACTCGTCCATTTCCCATGAAGTCACACGGCAATTTCACGACCATGAGTGACACGATATCCAGAGACAAAAACTTGAGCAAGAGCCTCACACTCGCCTTTTTTTCATATCCCGAAGTGTTCTCCTCATGGTCTGTAGATCAGTCCTGCCATACCTATGACCCAAAACATAAGACGAGTTTGTGTTTTCAGACAACTGTCCAAACAGCTCTGGCCTACACACCCTACAGGCTCAGGGCCCTGGAGCCAAACCAGAGGACTGTACTTGCCCTCTCCAAGGGAATTGTATGTGCCCATTCCAATGGCCACAACCCTACTAGTAGGATAACCTCCAAAGTCCCTGAGGCCATCCGAATAGTTGTGGCTTCCCAGGACAAACAGGGGCAATCTGAGACCATCTGAGCACATACCTGCACTCAGACCCGTAGACTGATGTCCCCAGAGGTAAAAAGGAACGAACAGGCCCCTAGGCACTAATCGGATCCATTGCTTTGGTTTCCAGGCATCTCTCCTCAGAGGCCTGGATTTCAATACCAGCATATGGCTGTTTCTTGACTCACCCATCAGAACAAATCTCATCTACACATGGGAAACATGCACGTTGGAGCTGTGTCAAAGCCTCTGTTTAGGAGAACCCTTCAGGGCCCCAGGGCCACCGCTTCATTCCAAGGTCTCCATAGACACAAAAACATATTAGGACACATCCACAGGAGAGTCCATTTCAACTCAGCCTCCTCGGTTGCCCCCCACATCCAGCAGATCTAACCTGTCTTGTTGCTTGGAGACAATTGGAATGCGAGGTGGGCTACCCAGCCATCCATCCTTAGAACCCTGCTCGGAATCGTTGGCCTGGAGCCAACCAACAGGTCTCAATTGTCCTGCAGAAGAATCTTTGCAGTTTGGAGCTTCTCACAACTCCCATCGTGCGAAAACACCCATGTCCTCGTGATCCAACCCCCTTCAAGAAAGGGCCATCAGGGCAGAAAGTCCAACCTGAGCGATCGTCTGATCCTTGCCCTGACTTCAGATGCACGAGATCTCGATTGAGGTCTGTAGATTGTGCCTGCCATATCCTCACCCAGAAACCTAGGCCTAGCTTGGGTTCTCAGACTCCGTCTTCAGACTACTGGCCCACAAGCCCTCCAGTTGGGCAATCCAGAACTACAATGCCGCACTCTGCCTGCCCTACAGAAGTAAAACATTGCCCTCAGGGCTACCCCGAAACCGCAAATGAGGATCAACCTGCACGCCATTCGGCTGTACCCCAAACATATAGGCTGACCTGGGCACTATTTCCCCTTCTGACCCAGCCTGAGCCTGGACCTCCTGGTCCCACCCAGACAGCTGGCCGCACACTGAGCACATCGGACCCGCCATGGCCTTAGGTCGTCATCTCTTCCCAACTGCGGTTTTCAGGCTCCAGAACCTAGACCTTATCTCCAACCACTGCCCAGGGTTGAAAATGATGCAGAAATCAGAACTCTTTCCCCATGGCAAGAAACCTTGTGGTTGGCATGTTGTCCAACGTTCAGTGTAGTTGAAACAAGCGTGGCCCATGAGGCCCAGGCCAGGCTTGCGGGCCACATTGGTCACAAACACACATTGTGACCCTCAGCCTGAGCCCAGTCCTCAGGTAAGGCCTCTCAGGGCCTATATGAAGAGACAGCATATTGGGCTTGCCATGCCCCTAGGCCCCAATTTTTAACCATAGTTCGGGTTGTCCCTTCACTCTTCCCCAGGGCTCTGCTTTGGAATTCCTCTTTTGGTGGGCCACCTGAGTAACAAACCTGAAAGGTGTCCTCCCATCCCACAGATTGACGAAAAACAATTGGGATCGGGTCAAATCCACAGAGAGGAAGATTCGTCCATGGCCCATGAGACCTCCCCAACATTCCACGGCCATCGCTGAAACAAAATCCAGAGACAAAAGCCTGAGCAAGCGACTCAGACTCGCTCATTCTTCATATCCTGAAGTGTTCTTCTCATGGTTTGTAGATCGGGCGTGCCATACCTACGTCCCTACACTTAAGCTGAGTTTGTGTTTTCAGTCTTCTGTCCTCAAAGTCCTGGGCCACACTCCCTCCAGGCTGGGGCCCCTGGAGCCACACATTAGGACTGCCCCCACCCAATCCATGGGAATTCTGCCCATTCCATTGTCAAAAATCGTACAAATTAGGAGAACCCTCCAAAGTCCCTGAGGCCATCCCAATAGTGTAGGTCGCCCGGGAAAAAAAGGGCGGTTGATACCGGCTGAGCATCTACCTCCACTCATCTACCTCCACTCATACCAAGAAGATTGAACCAGACAGGACCCGAGGCCATTATCGGATCCATTGCTTTGGTTTACAGGCATGTCTCCTCAAAAGCCTGCATTCCAATACCAGCAGAGGGGATTTCCTGAGGCACCCATCAGAACAAATCTCGTCTCCACAAGGAAACTTGTGCATGGGAGCTATGCCAAAGCTTAGGAGAATACTTCAGGGTCCCGGTGCCACCTCCCCATTCCAAGGCCCTCATGGACACAAACACACGTTAGGACCCATCCTCTGGAAAGTGCATTTCAACTCAGCCACCCCGGTTGCTCCCGCAGATCCATTAGATCTAAACTGTCTTATTGCTAGGAGACAATTGGAAGGCGAGGCCGACTTCCCAGGCATCCATCCTGGAACGGTGCTCTGGAGTCATTCCATAAGGGATGAACTGGAGCTGTCCAACAGGTCTCAATTGTCCCGCAGAAGGAATCCTTGAAGGGGGCATCCCACATCTCCCAACGTGGAAAACCTCCATGGCCTCGAGATTCCGCTCCCTTCATGAAGGGGCCGTCATGCACAGAAACTCCAACCTGAGCCAACGTCGGATCCTCGCCATGACTTCAGATGCATGAGATATTGGTTCAGATCTGCAGGGGGTACCTGCCGTGCCCTCACCCTGAATCCGAAGTCTAGCTTGTGTTCTCAGACTTCCGTCCTCACTCTCCTGGCCCCGAAGCCCTCAAGTTTGGCAATTGCGGACCGACAATGAAGCACTCTGCCTGCCCTCTAGAAAAAATATATTGCCTAATGAGCAGCCCAGGCAGCTTAAATGAGGATATACCTACACGGCACTCGAATGTACCCAAATTATATAGTCTAACCTGGGCACTAATGCACTGTCTGACACAACCTGAGCCCGGACCTGCTGACCAACACCCAGACAGCTGACCGCACGCTGAGCATATCAGACCCGCCATGGCCTTAGGTCATCATCTCTTCCCTACCTCAGTTTTCAGGCTTCAGAACCTAGACCTTATCTCCAATCACTGCCCACGGGTGACTGTGATGCAGAAATCAGAACTCTTCCTGACCCATGGCAAGAAACCTTGTGGTTGGCATGTTGTCCAACGTTCAGTGTAGGAGAAACCAGCATTCACCCTGAGGCCCCGCCCATTCTTGAGTGCGACGAGAGCATAAACACGCATTGTGACCTCAGCGTGAGTCCTGTCCTCTCGTAAGTCCTCTCAGTGGCTGGACCATTAGATGTCATAATGGGCTTGACATGTCCCTAGTCCCCAATTTTTAACCAGATTTCTGGTTGTCCAGTCGCGCCACCCCAGGGCTCTACTCTGGAATCCCTCATTTGGTGGGACATCTGAGGTTGAAAAACAAAATGAAACAAATCGACAACAACAACAAAAAAACGGACTTCTTCCATCCCCAGAATGACCCCAAACTCTTTGGACGGGACCGAACCGCCAGAGAGTAAGACTCGTCCATTTCCCATGAAGTCACCCGGCAATTTCACGACCATGAGTGACACGATATCCAGAGACGAAAACTTGAGCAAGAGCCTCACACTCGCCCTTTTTTCATATCCCGAAGTGTTCTCCTCATGGTCTGTAGATCAGTCCTGCCATACCTATGACCCAAAACATAAGCCGAGTTTGTGTTTTCAGACAACTGTCCAAACAGCTCTGGCCTACACACCCTACAGGCTCAGGGCCCTGGAGCCAAACCTGAGGACTGTACTTGCCCTCTCCAAGGGAATTGTATGTGCCCATTCCAATGGCCACAACCCTACTAGTAGGATAACCTCCAAAGTCCCTGAGGCCATCCCAATAGTTGTGGCTTCCCAGGACAAACAGGGGCAATCTGAGCCCATCTGAGCACCTACCTGCACTCAGACCCGTAGACTGATGTCCCCAGAGGTAAAAAGGAACGAACAGGCCCCTAGGCACTAATCGGATCCATTGCTTTGGTTTCCAGGCATCTCTCCTCAGAGGCCTGGATTTCAATACCAGCATATGGCTGTTTCTTGACTCACCCATCAGAACAAATCTCATCTACACATGGGAAACATGCACGTTGGAGCTGTGTCAAAACCTCTGTTTAGGAGAACCCTTCAGGGCCCCAGGGCCATCGCTTCATTCCAAGGTCTCCATAGACACAAAAACATATTAGGACACATCCACAGGAGAGTCCATTTCAACTCCGCCTCCTCGGTTGCCCCCCACATCCAGCAGATCTAACCTGTCTTGTTGCTTGGAGACCATTGGAATGCGAGGTGGGCTACCCAGCCATCCATCCTTAGAACCCTGCTCGGAATCGTTGGCCTGGAGCCAACCAACAGGTCTCAATTGTCCTGCAGAAGAATCTTTGCAGTTTGGAGCTTCTCACAACTCCCATCGTGGGAAAACCCCCATGTCCTCGTGATCCAACCCCCTTCAAGAATGGGCCATCAGGGCAGAAAGTCCAACCTGAGCGATCGTCTGATCCTTGCCCTGACTTCAGATGCATGAGATCTAGATTGAGGTCTGTAGATTGTGCCTGCCATATCCTCACCCAGAAACCTAGGCCTAGCTTGGGTTCTCAGACTCCGTCCTCAGACTACTGGCCCACAAGCCCTCCAGTTGGGCAATCAAGAACTACAATGCCGCAATCTGCCTGCCCTACAGACGTAAAACATTGCCCTCAGGGCTACCCCGAAACCGCAAATGAGGATCAACCTGCACCCCATTCGGCTGCACCCCAAACATATAGGCTGACCTGGGCACTATTTCCCCTTCTGACCCAGCCTGAGCCTGGACCTCCTGGTCCCACCCAGACAGCTGGCCGCACACTGAGCACATCGGACCCGCCATGGCCTTAGGTCGTCATCTCTTCCCAACTGCGGTTTTCAGGCTCCAGAACCTAGACCTTATCTCCAACCACTGCCCAGGGTTGAAAATGATGCAGAAATCAGAACTCTTTCCCCATGGCAAGAAACCTTGTGGTTGGCATGTTGTCCAACGTGCAGTGTAGTTGAAACAAGCGTGGCCCATGAGGCCCAGCCCATGCTTGCGGCCACATTGGTCACAAACACACATTGTGACCCTCAGCCTGAAGCCCAGTCCTCAGGTAAGGCCTCTCAGGGCCTATATGAAGAGACAGCATATTGGGCTTGCCATGCCCCTAGGCCCCAATTTTTAACCATAGTTCGGGTTGTCCCTTCACTCTTCCCCAGGGCTCTGCTTTGGAATTCCTCTTTTGGTGGGACACCTGAGGTAACAAACCTGAAAGGAGTCCTCCCATCCCACAGATTGTCGAAAAACAATTGGGATCGGGCCAAATCCACAGAGAGGAAGATTCGTCCATGGCCCATGAGACCTCCCCAACATTCCACGGCCATCGCTGAAACAAAAGTCAGAGACAAAAGCCTGACCAAGCGCCTCAGACTCGCTCATTCTTCATATCCTGAAGAGTTCTTCTCATGGTTTGTAGATCGGGTGTGCCATACCTACGTCCCCAAACATAAGCTGAGTTTGTGTTTTCAGTCTTCTGTCCTCAAAGTCCTGGGCCACACTCCCTCCAGGCTGCGGCCCCTGGAGCCACACATTAGGACTGCCCCCACCCAATCCATGGGAATTCTGCCCATTCCATTGTCAAAAATCGTACAAATTAGGAGAACCCTCCAAAGTCCCTGAGGCCATCCCAATAGTGTAGGTGCCCGGGACAAAAAAGGGCGGTTGATACCGGCTGAGCATCTACCTCCACTCATCTACCTCCACTCATACCAAGAAGATTGAACCAGACAGGACCCGAGGCTATTATCGGATCCATTGCTTTGGTTTACAGGCATGTCTCCTCAAAAGCCTGGATTCCAATACCAGCAGAGGGGATTTCCTGAGGCACCCATCAGAACAAATCTCGTCTCCACAAGGAAACTTGTGCATGGGAGCTATGCCAAAGCTTAGGAGAATACTTCAGGGTCCCGGTTCCACCTCCCCATTCCAAGGCCCTCATGGACACAAACACACGTTAGGACCCATCCTCTGGAAAGTGCATTTCAACTCAGCCACCCCGGTTGCTCCCGCAGATCCATTAGATCTAAACTGTCTTCTTGCTAAGAGACAATTGGAAGGCGAGGCCGACTTCCCAGGCATCCATCCTGGAACGGTGCTCTGGAGTCATTCCATAAGGGATGAACTGGAGCTGTCCAACAGGTCTCAATTGTCCCGCAGAAGGAATCCTTGAAGGGGGCATCCCACATCTCCCAACGTGGAAAACCTCCATGGCCTCGAGATTCCGCTCTTTTCATGAAGGGGCCGTCATGCACAGAAACTCCAACCTGAGCCAACGTCGGATCCTCGCCCTGACTTCAGATGCATGAGATATTGGTTCAGATCTGCAGGGGGTACCTGCCGTGCCCTCACCGTGAATCCGAAGTCTAGCTTGTGTTCTCAGACTTCCGTCCTCACTCTCCTGGCCCCGAAGCCCTCAAGTTTGGCAATTCCGGACCGACAATGAAGCACTCTGCCTGCGCTCTAGAAAAAATATATTGCCTAATGAGCAGCCCAGGCAGCTTAAATGAGGATATACCTACACGGCACTCGAATGTACCCAAATTATATAGTCTAACCTGGGCACTAATGCACTGTCTGACACAACCTGAGCCCGGACCTGCTGACCAACACCCAGACAGCTGACCGCACGCTGAGCATATCAGACCCGCCATGGCCTTAGGTCATCATCTCTTCCCTACCTCAGTTTTCAGGCTTCAGAACCTAGACCTTATCTCCAATCACTGCCCACGGGTGACTGTGATGCAGAAATCAGAACTCTTCCTGACCCATGGCAAGAAACCTTGTGGTTGGCATGTTGTCCAACGTTCAGTGTAGGAGAAACCAGCATTCACCCTGAGGCCCCGCCCATTCTTGAGTGCGACGAGAGCATAAACACGCATTGTGACCTCAGCGTGAGTCCTGTCCTCTAGGAAGTCCTCTCAGTGGCTGGACCATTAGATGTCATAATGGGCTTGACATGTCCCTAGTCCCCAATTTTTAACCAGATTTCTGGTTGTCCAGTCGCGCCACCCCAGGGCTCTACTCTGGAATCCCTCATTTGGTGGGACATCTGAGGTTGAAAAACAAAATGAAACAAATCGACAACAACAACAAAAAAACGGACTTCTTCCATCCCCAGAATGACCCCAAACTCTTTGGACGGGACCGAACCCCCAGAGAGTAAGACTCGTCCATTTCCCATGAAGTCACCCGGCAATTTCACGACCATGAGTGACACGATATCCAGAGACGAAAACTTGAGCAAGAGCCTCACACTCGCCCTTTTTTCATATCCCGAAGTGTTCTCCTCATGGTCTGTAGATCAGTCCTGCCATACCTATGACCCAAAACATAAGCCGAGTTTGTGTTTTCAGACAACTGTCCAAACAGCTCTGGCCTACACACCCTACAGGCTCAGGGCCCTGGAGCCAAACCTGAGGACTGTACTTGCCCTCTCCAAGGGAATTGTATGTGCCCATTCCAATGGCCACAACCCTACTAGTAGGATAACCTCCAAAGTCCCTGAGGCCATCCCAATAGTTGTGGCTTCCCAGGACAAACAGGGGCAATCTGAGCCCATCTGAGCACCTACCTGCACTCAGACCCGTAGACTGATGTCCCCAGAGGTAAAAAGGAACGAACAGGCCCCTAGGCACTAATCGGATCCATTGCTTTGGTTTCCAGGCATCTCTCCTCAGAGGCCTGGATTTCAATACCAGCATATGGCTGTTTCTTGACTCACCCATCAGAACAAATCTCATCTACACATGGGAAACATGCACGTTGGAGCTGTGTCAAAACCTCTGTTTAGGAGAACCCTTCAGGGCCCCAGGGCCATCGCTTCATTCCAAGGTCTCCATAGACACAAAAACATATTAGGACACATCCACAGGAGAGTCCATTTCAACTCAGCCTCCTCGGTTGCCCCCCACATCCAGCAGATCTAACCTGTCTTGTTGCTTGGAGACCATTGGAATGCGAGGTGGGCTACCCAGCCATCCATCCTTAGAACCCTGCTCGGAATCGTTGGCCTGGAGCCAACCAACAGGTCTCAATTGTCCTGCAGAAGAATCTTTGCAGTTTGGAGCTTCTCACAACTCCCATCGTGGGAAAACCCCCATGTCCTCGTGATCCAACCCCCTTCAAGAATGGGCCATCAGGGCAGAAAGTCCAACCTGAGCGATCGTCTGATCCTTGCCCTGACTTCAGATGCATGAGATCTAGATTGAGGTCTGTAGATTGTGCCTGCCATATCCTCAGCCAGAAACCTAGGCCTAGCTTGGGTTCTCAGACTCCGTCCTCAGACTACTGGCTCACAAGCCCTCCAGTTGGGCAATCAAGAACTACAATGCCGCACTCTGCCTGCCCTACAGACGTAAAACATTGCCCTCAGGGCTACCCCGAAACCGCAAATGAGGATCAACCTGCACCCCATTCGGCTGCACCCCAAACATATAGGCTGACCTGGGCACTATTTCCCCTTCTGACCCAGCCTGAGCCTGGACCTCCTGGTCCCACCCAGACAGCTGGCCGCACACTGAGCACATCGGACCCGCCATGGCCTTAGGTCGTCATCTCTTCCCAACTGCGGTTTTCAGGCTCCAGAACCTAGACCTTATCTCCAACCACTGCCCAGGGTTGAAAATGATGCAGAAATCAGAACTCTTTCCCCATGGCAAGAAACCTTGTGCTTGGCATGTTGTCCAACGTTCAGTGTAGTTGAAACAAGCGTGGCCCATGAGGCCCAGCCCATGCTTGCGGCCACATTGGTCACAAAGACACATTGTGACCCTCAGCCTGAAGCCCAGTCCTCAGGTAAGGCCTCTCAGGGCCTATATGAAGAGACAGCATATTGGGCTTGCCATGCCCCTAGGCCCCAATTTTTAACCATAGTTCGGGTTGTCCCTTCACTCTTCCCCAGGGCTCTGCTTTGGAATTCCTCTTTTGGTGGGACACCTGAGGTAACAAACCTGAAAGGAGTCCTCCCATCCCACAGATTGACAAAAAACAATTGGGATCGGGCCAAATCCACAGAGAGGAAGATTCGTCCATGGCCCATGAGACCTCCCCAACATTCCACGGCCATCGCTGAAACAAAAGTCAGAGACAAAAGCCTGACCAAGCGCCTCAGACTCGCTCATTCTTCATATCCTGAAGAGTTCTTCTCATGGTTTGTAGATCGGGCGTGCCATAGCTACGTCCCCAAACATAAGCTGAGTTTGTGTTTTCAGTCTTCTGTCCTCAAAGTCCTGGGCCACACTCCCTCCAGGCTGGGGCCCCTGGAGCCACACATTAGGACTGCCCCCACCCAATCCATGGGAATTCTGCCCATTCCATTGTCAAAAATCGTACAAATTAGGAGAACCCTCCAAAGTCCCTGAGGCCATCCCAATAGTGTAGGTGCCCGGGACAAAAAAGGGCGGTTGATACCGGCTGAGCATCTACCTCCACTCATCTACCTCCACTCATACCAAGAAGATTGAACCAGACAGGACCCGAGGCCATTATCGGATCCATTGCTTTGGTTTACAGGCATGTCTCCTCAAAAGCCTGGATTCCAATACCAGCAGAGGGGATTTCCTGAGGCACCCATCAGAACAAATCTCGTCTCCACAAGGAAACTTGTGCATGGGAGCTATGCCAAAGCTTAGGAGAATACTTCAGGGTCCCGGTTCCACCTCCCCATTCCAAGGCCCTCATGGACACAAACACACGTTAGGACCCATCCTCTGGAAAGTGCATTTCAACTCAGCCACCCCGGTTGCTCCCGCAGATCCATTAGATCTAAACTGTCTTCTTGCTAAGAGACAATTGGAAGGCGAGGCCGACTTCCCAGGCATCCATCCTGGAACGGTGCTCTGGAGTCATTCCATAAGGGATGAACTGGAGCTGTCCAACAGGTCTCAATTGTCCCGCAGAAGGAATCCTTGAAGGGGGCATCCCACATCTCCCAACGTGGAAAACCTCCATGGCCTCGAGATTCCGCTCTTTTCATGAAGGGGCCGTCATGCACAGAAACTCCAACCTGAGCCAACGTCGGATCCTCGCCCTGACTTCAGATGCATGAGATATTGGTTCAGATCTGCAGGGGGTACCTGCCGTGCCCTCACCGTGAATCCGAAGTCTAGCTTGTGTTCTCAGACTTCCGTCCTCACTCTCCTGGCCCCGAAGCCCTCAAGTTTGGCAATTCCGGACCGACAATGAAGCACTCTGCCTGCCCTCTAGAAAAAATATATTGCCTAATGAGCAGCCCAGGCAGCTTAAATGAGGATATACCTACACGGCACTCGAATGTACCCAAATTATATAGTCTAACCTGGGCACTAATGCACTGTCTGACACAACCTGAGCCCGGACCTGCTGACCAACACCCAGACAGCTGACCGCACGCTGAGCATATCAGACCCGCCATGGCCTTAGGTCATCATCTCTTCCCTACCTCAGTTTTCAGGCTTCAGAACCTAGACCTTATCTCCAATCACTGCCCACGGGTGACTGTGATGCAGAAATCAGAACTCTTCCTGACCCATGGCAAGAAACCTTGTGGTTGGCATGTTGTCCAACGTTCAGTGTAGGAGAAACCAGCATTCACCCTGAGGCCCCGCCCATTCTTGAGTGCGACGAGAGCATAAACACGCATTGTGACCTCAGCGTGAGTCCTGTCCTCTAGGAAGTCCTCTCAGTGGCTGGACCATTAGATGTCATAATGGGCTTGACATGTCCCTAGTCCCCAATTTTTAACCAGATTTCTGGTTGTCCAGTCGCGCCACCCCAGGGCTCTACTCTGGAATCCCTCATTTGGTGGGACATCTGAGGTTGAAAAACAAAATGAAACAAATCGACAACAACAACAAAAAAACGGACTTCTTCCATCCCCAGAATGACCCCAAACTCTTTGGACGGGACCGAACCCCCAGAGAGTAAGACTCGTCCATTTCCCATGAAGTCACCCGGCAATTTCACGACCATGAGTGACACGATATCCAGAGACGAAAACTTGAGCAAGAGCCTCACACTCGCCCTTTTTTCATATCCCGAAGTGTTCTCCTCATGGTCTGTAGATCAGTCCTGCCATACCTATGACCCAAAACATAAGCCGAGTTTGTGTTTTCAGACAACTGTCCAAACAGCTCTGGCCTACACACCCTACAGGCTCAGGGCCCTGGAGCCAAACCTGAGGACTGTACTTGCCCTCTCCAAGGGAATTGTATGTGCCCATTCCAATGGCCACAACTCTACTAGTAGGATAACCTCCAAAGTCCCTGAGGCCATCCCAATAGTTGTGGCTTCCCAGGACAAACAGGGGCAATCTGAGCCCATCTGAGCACCTACCTGCACTCAGACCCGTAGACTGATGTCCCCAGAGGTAAAAAGGAACGAACAGGCCCCTAGGCACTAATCGGATCCATTGCTTTGGTTTCCACGCATCTCTCCTCAGAGGCCTGGATTTCAATACCAGCATATGGCTGTTTCTTGACTCACCCATCAGAACAAATCTCATCTACACATGGGAAACATGCACGTTGGAGCTGTGTCAAAACCTCTGTTTAGGAGAACCCTTCAGGGCCCCAGGGCCATCGCTTCATTCCAAGGTCTCCATAGACACAAAAACATATTAGGACACATCCACAGGAGAGTCCATTTCAACTCAGCCTCCTCGGTTGCCCCCCACATCCAGCAGATCTAACCTGTCTTGTTGCTTGGAGACCATTGGAATGCGAGGTGGGCTACCCAGCCATCCATCCTTAGAACCCTGCCTGGAATCGTTGGCCTGGAGCCAACCAACAGGTCTCAATTGTCCTGCAGAAGAATCTTTGCAGTTTGGAGCTTCTCACAACTCCCATCGTGGGAAAACCCCCATGTCCTCGTGATCCAACCCCCTTCAAGAATGGGCCATCAGGGCAGAAAGTCCAACCTGAGCGATCGTCTGATCCTTGCCCTGACTTCAGATGCATGAGATCTAGATTGAAGTCTGTAGATGTGCCTGCCATATCCTCACCCAGAAACCTAGGCCTAGCTTGGGTTCTCAGACTCCGTCCTCAGACTACTGGCCCACAAGCCCTCCAGTTGGGCAATCCAGAACTACAATGCCGCACTCTGCCTGCTCTACAGAAGTAAAACATTGCCCTCAGGGCTACCCCGAAACCGCAAATGAGTATCAACCTGCACGCCATTCGGCTGTACACCAAACATATAGGCTGACCTGGGCACTATTTCCCCTTCTGACCCAGCCTGAGCCTGGACCTCCTGGTCCCACCCAGACAGCTGGCCGCACACTGAGCACATCGGACCCGCCATGGCCTTAGGTCATCATCTCTTCCCAACTGCGGTTTTCAGGCTCCAGAACCTAGACCTTATCTCCAACCACTGCCCAGGGTTGAAAATGATGCAGAAATCAGAACTCTTTCTCCATGGCAAGAAACCTTGTGGTTGGCATGTTGTCCAACGTTCAGTGTAGTTGAAACAAGCGTGGCCCATGAGGCCCAGCCCATGCTTGCGGCCACATTGGTCACAAACACACATTGTGACCCTCAGCCTGAAGCCCAGTCCTCAGGTAAGGCCTCTCAGGGTATATGAAGAGACAGCATATTGGGCTTGCCATGCCCCTAGGCCCCAATTTTTAACCATAGTTCGGGTTGTCCCTTCACTCTTCCCCAGGGCTCTGCTTTGGAATTCCTCTTTTGGTTGGACACCTGAGGTAACAAACCTGAAAGGAGTCCTCCCATCCCACAGATTGACGAAAAACAATTGGGATCGGGCCAAATCCACAGAGAGGAAGATTCGTCCATGGCCCATGAGACCTCCCCAACATTCCACGGCCATCGCTGAAACAAAAGTCAGAGACAATAGCCTGACCAAGCGCCTCAGACTCGCTCATTCTTCATATCCTGAAGAGTTCTTCTCATGGTTTGTAGATCGGGCGTGCCATACCTACGTCCCCAAACTTAAGCTGAGTTTGTGTTTTCAGTCTTCTGTCCTCAAAGTCCTGGGCCACACTCCCTCCATGCTGGGGCCCCTGGAGCCACACATTAGGACTGCCCCCACCCAATCCATGGGAATTCTGCCCATTCCATTGTCAAAAATCGTACAAATTAGGAGAACCCTCCAAAGTCCCTGAGGCCATCCCAATAGTGTAGGTCGCCCGGGACAAAAAAGGGCGGTTGATACCGGCTGAGCATCTACCTCCACTCATCTACCTCCACTCATACCAAGAAGATTGAACCAGACAGGACCCAAGGCCATTATCGGATCCATTGCTTTGGTTTACAGCATGTCTCCTCAAAAGCCTGCATTCCAATACCAGCAGAGGGGATTTCCTGAGGCACCCATCAGAACAAATCTCGTCTCCACAAGGAAACTTGTGCATGGGAGCTATGCCAAAGCTTAGGAGAATACTTCAGGGTCCCGGTGCCACCTCCCCACTCCAAGGCCCTCATGGACACAAACACACGTTAGGACCCATCCTCTGGAAAGTGCATTTCAACAGAGCCACCCCGGTTGCTCCCGCAGATCCATTAGATCTAAACTGTCTTGTTGCAAGGAGAGAATTGGAAGGCGAGGCGGACGTCCCAGGCATCCATCCTGGAACGGTGCTCTGGAGTCATTCCATATGGGATGTCCTGGAGCTGTCCAACAGGACTCAATTGTCCCGCAGAAGGAATCCTTGAAGGGGGCATCCCACATCTCCCAACGTGGAAAACCTCCATGGCCTCGAGATTCCGCTCCCTTCATGAAGGGGCCGTCATGCACAGAAACTCCAACCTGAGCCAACGTCGGATCCTCGCCCTGACTTCAGATGCATGAGATATTGGTTCAGATCTGCAGGTGGTACCTGCCGTGCCCTCACCCTGAATCCGAATTATAGCTTGTGTTCTCAGACTTCCGTCCTCACTCTCCTGGCCCCGAAGCCCTCAAGTTTGGCAATTGCGGACCGACAATGAAGCACTCTGCCTGCCCTCTAGAAAAAATATATTGCCTAATGAGCAGCCCAGGCAGCTTAAATGAGGATATACCTACACGGCACTCGAATGTACCCAAATTATATAGTCTAACCTGGGCACTAATGCACTGTCTGACACAACCTGAGCCCGGACCTGCTGACCAACACCCAGACAGCTGACCGCACGCTGAGCATATCAGACCCGCCATGGCCTTAGGTCATCATCTCTTCCCTACCTCAGTTTTCAGGCTTCAGAACCTAGACCTTATCTCCAATCACTGCCCACGGGTGACTGTGATGCAGAAATCAGAACTCTTCCTGACCCATGGCAAGAAACCTTGTGGTTGGCATGTTGTCCAACGTTCAGTGTAGGAGAAACCAGCATTCACCCTGAGGCCCCGCCCATTCTTGCATGCGACAAGAGCATAAACACGCATTGTGACCTCAGCGTGAGTCCTGTCCTCTAGTAAGTCCTCTCAGTGGCTGGACCATTAGAAGTCATAATGGGCTTGACATGTCCCTAGTCCCCAATTTTTAACCAGATTTCTTGTTGTCCAGTCGCCCCACCCCAGGGCTCTACTCTGGAATCCCTCATTTGGTGGGACATCTGAGGTTGAAAAACAAAATGAAACAAATCGACAACAACAACAAAAAAAACGGACTTCTTCCTTCCCCAGAATGACCCCAAACTCTTTGGACGGGACCGAACCCCCAGAGAGTAAGACTCGTCCATTTCCCATGAAGTCACCCGGCAATTTCACGACCATGAGTGACACGATATCCAGAGACAAAAACTTGAGCAAGATCCTCACACTCGCCCTTTTTTCATATCCCGAAGTGTTCTCCTCATGGTCTGTAGATCAGTCCTGCCATACCTATGACCCAAAACATAAGCCGAGTTTGTGTTTTCAGACAACTGTCCAAACAGCTCTGGCCTACACACCCTACAGGCTCAGGGCCCTGGAGCCAAACCTGAGGACTGTACTTGCCCTCTCCAAGGGAATTGTATGTGCCCATTCCAATGGCCACAACCCTACTAGTAGGATAACCTCCAAAGTCCCTGAGGCCATCCCAATAGTTGTGGCTTCCCAGGACAAACAGGGGCAATCTGAGCCCATCTGAGCACCTACCTGCACTCAGACCCGTAGACTGATGTCCCCAGAGGTAAAAAGGAACGAACAGGCCCCTAGGCACTAATCGGATCCATTGCTTTGGTTTCCAGGCATCTCTCCTCAGAGGCCTGGATTTCAATACCAGCATATGGCTGTTTCTTGACTCACCCATCAGAACAAATCTCATCTACACATGGGAAACATGCACGTTGGAGCTGTGTCAAAGCCTCTGTTTAGGAGAACCCTTCAGGGCCCCAGGGCCACCGCTTCATTCCAAGGTCTCCATAGACACAAAAACATATTAGGACATATCCACAGGAGAGTCCATTTCAACTCAGCCTCCTCGGTTGCCCCCCATATCCAGCAGATCTAACCTGTCTTGTTGCTTGGAGACCATTGGAATGCGAGGTGGGCTACCCAGCCAACCATCCTTAGAACCCTGCTCGGAATCGTTGGCCTGGAGCAAACCAATAGATCTCAATGTCCTGCAGAAGAATCTTTGCAGTTTGGAGCTTCTCACAACTCCCATCGTGGGAAAACCCCCATGACCTCGTGATTCAGCCCCCTTCAAGAATGGGCCATCAGCAGAAAGTCCAACCTGAGCGATCGTCTGATCCTTGCCCTGACTTCAGATGCACGAGATCTCGATTGAGGTCTGTAGATTGTGCCTGCCATATCCTCACCCAGAAACCTAGGCCTAGCTTGGGTTCTCAGACTCCGTCCTCAGACTACTGGCCCACAAGCCCTCCAGTTGGGCAATCCAGAACTACAATGCCACACTCTGCCTGCCCTACAGAAGTAAAACATTGCCCTCAGGGCTACCCCGATACCGCAAATGAGGATCAACCTGCACGCCATTCGGCTGTACCCCAAACATATAGGCTGACCTGGGCACTATTTCCCCTTCTGACCCAGCCTGAGCCTGGACCTCCTGGTCCCACCCAGACAGCTGGCCGCACACTGAGCACATCGGACCCGCCATGGCCTTAGGTCGTCATCTCTTCCCATCTGCGGTTTTCAGGCTCCAGAACCTAGACCTTATCTCCAACCACTGCCCAGGGTTGAAAATGATGCAGAAATCAGAACTCTTTCCCCATGGCAAGAAACCTTGTGGTTGGCATGTTGTCCAACGTTCAGTGTAGTTGAAACAAGCGTGGCCCATGAGGCCCAGCCCATGCTTGCGGCCACATTGGTCACAAACACACATTGTGACCCTCAGCCTGAAGCCCAGTCCTCAGGTAAGGCCTCTCAGGGCCTATATGAAGAGACAGCATATTGGGCTTGCCATGCCCCTAGGCCCCAATTTTTAACCATAGTTCGGGTTGTCCCTTCACTCTTCCCCAGGGCTCTGCTTTGGAATTCCTCTTTTGGTGGGACACCTGAGGTAACAAACCTGAAAGGAGTCCTCCCATCCCACAGATTGACGAAAACCAATTGGGATCGGGCCAAATCCACAGAGAGGAAGATTCGTCCATGGCCCATGAGACCTCCCCAACATTCCACGGCCATCGCTGAAACAAAAGTCAGAGACAAAAGCCTGACCAAGCGCCTCAGACTCGCTCATTCTTCATATCCTGAAGAGTTCTTCTCATGGTTTGTAGATCGGGCGTGCCATACCTACGTCCCCAAACATAAGCTGAGTTTGTGTTTTCAGTCTTCTGTCCTCAAAGTCCTGGGCCACACTCCCTCTAGGCTGGGGCCCCTGGAGCCACACATTAGGACTGCCCCCACCCAATCCATGGGAATTCTGCCCATTCCATTGTCAAAAATCGTACAAATTATGAGAACCCTCCAAAGTCCCTGAGGCCATCCCAATAGTGTAGGTGCCCGGGACAAAAAAGGGCGGTTGATACCGGCTGAGCATCTACCTCCACTCATCTACCTCCACTCATACCAAGAAGATTGAACCAGATAGGACCCGAGGCCATTATCGGATCCATTGCTTTGGTTTACAGGCATGTCTCCTCAAAAGCCTGCATTCCAATACTAGCAGAGGGGATTTCCTGAGGCACCCATCAGAACAAATCTCGTCTCCACAAGGAAACTTGTGCATGGGAGCTATGCCAAAGCTTAGGAGAATACTTCAGGGTCCCGGTGCCACCTCCCCATTCCAAGGCCCTCATGGACACAAACACACGTTAGGACCCATCCTCTGGAAAGTGCATTTCAACTCAGCCACCCCGGTTGCTCCCGCAGATCCATTAGATCTAAACTCTCTTGTTGCTAGGAGACAATTGGAAGGCGAGGCCGACTTCCCAGGCATCCATCCTGGAACGGTGCTCTGGAGTCATTCCATAAGGGATGAACTGGAGCTGTCCAACAGGTCTCAGTTGTCCCGCAGAAGGAATCCTTGAAGGGGGCATCCCACATCTCCCAACGTGGAAAACCTTCATGGCCTCGAGATTCCGCTCCCTTCATGAAGGGGCCGTCATGCACAGAAACTCCAACCTGAGCCAACGTCGGATCCTCGCCCTGACTTCAGATGCATGAGATATTGGTTCAGATCTGCAGGGGGTACCTGCCGTGCCCTCACCGTGAATCCGAAGTCTAGCTTGTGTTCTCAGACTTCCGTCCTCACTCTCCTGTCCCCGAAGCCCTCAAGTTTGGCAATTGCGGACCGACAATGAAGCACTCTGCCTACCCTCTAGAAAAAATATATTGCCTAATAGCAGCCCAGGCAGCTTAAATGAGGATATACCTACACAGCACTCGAATGTACCCAAATTATATAGTCTAACCTGGGCACTAATGCACTCTCTGACACAACCTGAGCCCGGACCTGCTGACCAACACCCAGACAGCTGACCGCACGCTGAGCATATCAGACCCGCCATGGCCTTAGGTCATCATCTCTTCCCTACCTCAGTTTTCAGGCTTCAGAACCTAGACCTTATCTCCAATCACTGCCCACGGGTGACTGTGATGCAGAAATCAGAACTCTTCCTGACCCATGGCAAGAAACCTTGTGGTTGGCATGTTGTCCAACGTTCAGTGTAGGAGAAACCAGCATTCACCCTGAGGCCCCGCCCATTCTTGCGTGCGACGAGAGCATAAACACGCATTGTGACCTCAGCGTGAGTCCTGTCCTCTAGTAAGTCCTCTCAGTGGCTGGACCATTAGATGTCATAATGGGCTTGACATGTCCCTAGTCCCCAATTTTTAACCAGATTTCTGGTTGTCCAGTCGCCCCACCCCAGGGCTCTACTCTGGAATCCCTCATTTGGTGGGACATCTGAGGTTGAAAAACAAAATGAAACAAATCGACAACAACAACAAAAAAACGGACTTCTTCCATCCCCAGAATGACCCCAAACTCTTTGGACGGGACCGAACCCCCAGAGAGTAAGACTCGTCCATTTCCCATGAAGTCACCCGGCAATTTCACGACCATGAGTGACACGATATCCAGAGACAAAAACTTGAGCAAGAGCCTCACACTCGCCCTTTTTTCATATCCCGAAGTGATCTCCTCATGGTCTGTAGATCAGTCCTGCCATACCTATGACCCAAAACATAAGCCGAGTTTGTGTTTTCAGACAACTGTCCAAACAGCTCTGGCCTACACACCCTACAGGCTCAGGGCCCTGGAGCCAAACCTGAGGACTGTACTTGCCCTCTCCAAGGGAATTGTATGTGCCCATTCCAATGGCCACAACCCTACTAGTAGGATAACCTCCAAAGTCCCTGAGGCCATCCCAATATTTGTGGCTTCCCAGGACAAACAGGGGCAATCTAAGCCCATCTGAGCACCTACCTGCACTCAGACCCGTAGACTGATGTCCCCAGAGGTAAAAAGGAACGAACAGGCCCCTAGGCACTAATCGGATCCATTGCTTTGGTTTCCAGGCATCTCTCCTCAGAGGCCTGGATTTCAATACCAGCATATGGCTGTTTCTTGACTCACCCATCAGAACAAATCTCATCTACACATGGGAAACATGCACGTTGGAGCTGTGTCAAAGCCTCTGTTTAGGAGAACCCTTCAGGGCCCCAGGGCCACCGCTTCATTCCAAGGTCTCCATAGACACAAAAACATATTAGGACACATCCACAGAAGAGTCCATTTCAACTCAGCCTCCTCGGTTGTCCCCCACATCCAGCAGATCTAACCTGTCTTGTTGCTTGGAGACCATTGGAATGCGAGGTGGGCTACCCAGCCAACCATCCTTAGAACCCTGCTCGGAATCGTTGGCCTGGAGCCAACCAATAGGTCTCAATTGTCCTGCAGAAGAATCTTTGCAGTTTGGAGCTTCTCACAACTCCCATCGTGGGAAAACCCCCATGTCCTCGTGATCCAACCCCCTTCAAGAAAGGGCCATCAGGGCAGAAAGTCCAACCTGAGCGATCGTCTGATCCTTGCCCTGACTTCAGATGCACGAGATCTCTATTGAGGTCTGTAGATTGTGCCTGCCATATCCTCACCCAGAAACCTAGGCCTAGCTTGGGTTCTCAGACTCCGTCCTCAGACTACTGGCCCACAAGCCCTCCAGTTGGGCAATCCAGAACTACAATGCCGCACTCTGCCTGCCCTACAGAAGTAAAATATTGCCCTCAGGGCTACCCCGAAACCGCAAATGAGGATCAACCTGCACGCCATTCGGCTGTACCCCAAACATATAGGCTGACCTGGGCACTATTTCCCCTTCTGACCCAGCCTGAGACTGGACCTCCTGGTCCCACCCAGACAGCTGGGCGCACACTGAGCACATCGGACCCGCCATGGCCTTAGGTCGTCATCTCTTCCCATCTGCGGTTTTCAGGCTCCAGAACCTAGACCTTATCTCCAACCACTGCCCAGGGTTGAAAATGATGCAGAAATCAGAACTCTTTCCCCATGGCAAGAAACCTTGTGGTTGGCATGTTGTCCAACGTTCAGTGTATTTGAAACAAGCGTGGCCCATGAGGCCCAGCCCATGCTTGCGGCCACATTGGTCACAAACACACATTGTGACCCTCAGCCTGAAGCCCAGTCCTCAGGTAAGGCCTCTCAGGGCCTATATGAAGAGACAGCATATTGGACTTGCCATGCCCCTAGGCCCCAATTTTTAACCATAGTTCGGGTTGTCCCTTCACTCTTCCCCAGGGCTCTGCTTTGGAATTCCTCTTTTGGTGGGACACCTGAGGTAACAAACCTGAAAGGAGTCCTCCCATCCCACAGATTGACGAAAAACAATTGGGATCGGGCCAAATCCACAGAGAGGAAGATTCGTCCATGGCCCATGAGACCTCCCCAACATTCCACGGCCATCGCTGAAACAAAAGTCAGAGACAAAAACCTGACCAAGCGCCTCAGACTCGCTCATTCTTCATATCCTGAAGAGTTCTTCTCATGGTTTGTAGATCGGGCGTGCCATACCTACGTCCCCAAACATAAGCTGAGTTTGTGTTTTCAGTCTCCTGTCCTCAAAGTCCTGGGCCACACTCCCTCCAGGCTGGGGCCCCTGGAGCCACACATTAGGACTGCCCCCACCCAATCCATGGGAATTCTGCCCATTCCATTGTCAAAAATCGTACAAATTAGGAGAACCCTCCAAAGTCCCTGAGGCCATCCCAATAGTGTAGGTGCCCGGGACAAAAAAGGGCGGTTGATACCGGCTGAGCATCTACCTCCACTCATCTACCTCCACTCATACCAAGAAGATTGAACCAGACAGGACCCGAGGCCATTATCGGATCCATTGCTTTGGTTTACAGGCATGTCTCCTCAAAAGCCTGCATTCCAATACTAGCAGAGGGGATTTCCTGAGGCACCCATCAGAACAAATCTCGTCTCCACAAGGAAACTTGTGCATGGGAGCTATGCCAAAGCTTAGGAGAATACTTCAGGGTCCCGGTGCCACCTCCCCATTCCAAGGCCCTCATGGACACAAACACACGTTAGGACCCATCCTCTGGAAAGTGCATTTCAACTCAGCCACCCCGGTTGCTCCCGCAGATCCATTAGATCTAAACTGTCTTGTTGCTAG
Organism: Mustela nivalis; assembly: GCF_964662115.1. Lineage (NCBI taxonomy): Eukaryota > Metazoa > Chordata > Mammalia > Carnivora > Mustelidae > Mustela > Mustela nivalis. The sequence continues at coordinate 151,289 of NW_028136459.1, read as the reverse complement.
GAGACAATAGGAAGGCGAGGCGGACTTCCCAGGCATCCATCCTGGAACGGTGCTCTGGAGTCATTCCATAAGGGATGAACTGGAGCTGTCCAACAGGTCTCAGTTGTCCCGCAGAAGGAATCCTTGAAGGGGGCATCCCACATCTCCCAACGTGGAAAACCTCCATGGCCTCGAGATTCCGCTCCCTTCATGAAGGGGCCGTCATGCACAGAAACTCCAACCTGAGCCAACGTCGGATCCTCGCCCTGACTTCAGATGCATGAGATATTGGTTCAGATCTGCAGGGGGTACCTGCCGTGCCCTCACCGTGAATCCGAAGTCTAGCTTGTGTTCTCAGACTTCCGTCCTCACTCTCCTGGCCCCGAAGCCCTCAAGTTTGGCAATTCCGGACCGACAATGAAGCACTCTGCCTGCCCTCTAGAAAAAATATATTGCCTAATGAGCAGCCCAGGCAGCTTAAATGAGGATATACCTACACGGCACTCGAATGTACCCAAATTATATAGTCTAACCTGGGCACTAATGCACTGTCTGACACAACCTGAGCCCGGACCTGCTGACCAACACCCAGACAGCTGACCGCACGCTGAGCACATCAGACCCGCCATGGCCTTAGGTCATCATCTCTTCCCTACCTCAGTTTTCAGGCTTCAGAACCTAGACCTTATCTCCAATCACTGCCCACGGGTGACTGTGATGCAGAAATCAGAACTCTTCCTGACCCATGGCAAGAAACCTTGTGGTTGGCATGTTGTCCAACGTTCAGTGTAGGAGAAACCAGCATTCACCCTGAGGCCCCGCCCATTCTTGCGTGCGACGAGAGCATAAACACGCATTGTGACCTCAGCGTGAGTCCTGTCCTCTAGTAAGTCCTCTCAGTGGCTGGACCATTAGATGTAATAATGGGCTTGACATGTCCCTAGTCCCCAATTTTTAACCAGATTTCTGGTTGTCCAGTCGCCCCACCCCAGGGCTCTACTCTGGAATCCCTCATTTGGTGGGACATCTGAGGTTGAAAAACAAAATGAAACAAATTGACAACAACTACAAAAAAACTGAATTCTTCCATCCCCAGAATGACCCCAAACTCTTTGGACGGGACCGAACCCCCAGAGAGTAAGACTCGTCCATTTCCCATGAAGTCACCCGGCAATTTCACGACCATGAGTGACACGATATCCAGAGACAAAAACTTGAGCAAGAGCCTCACACTCGCCCTTTTTTCATATCCCGAAGTGTTCTCCTCATGGTCTGTAGATCAGTCCTGCCATACCTATGACCCAAAACATAAGCCGAGTTTGTGTTTTCATACAACTGTCCAAACAGCTCTGGCCTACACACCCTACAGGCTCAGGGCCCTGGAGCCAAACCTGAGGACTGTACTTGCCCTCTCCAAGGGAATTGTATGTGCCCATTCCAATGGCCACAACCCTACTAGTAGGATAACCTCCAAAGTCCCTGAGGCCATCCCAATAGTTGTGGCTTCCCAGGACAAACAGGGGCAATCTGAGCCCATCTGAGCACCTACCTGCACTCAGACCCGTAGACTGATGTCCCCAGAGGTAAAAAGGTACGAACAGGCCCCTAGGCACTAATCGGATCCATTGCTTTGGTTTCCAGGCATCTCTCCTCAGAGGCCTGGATTTCAATACCAGCATATGGCTGTTTCTTGACTCACCCATCAGAACAAATCTCATCTACACATGGGAAACATGCACGTTGGAGATGTGTCAAAGCCTCTGTTTAGGAGAACCCTTCAGGGCCCCAGGGCCACCGCTTCGTTCCAAGGTCTCCATAGACACAAAAACATATTAGGACACATCCACAGGAGAGTCCATTTCAACTCAGCCTCCTCGGTTGCCCCCCACATCCAGCAGATCTAACCTGTCTTGTTGCTTGGAGACCATTGGAATGCGAGGTGGGCTACCCAGCCAACCATCCTTAGAACCCTGCTCTGAATCGTAGGCCTGGAGCTAACCAATAGGTCTCAATTGTCCTGCAGAAGAATCTTTGCAGTTTGGAGCTTCTCACAACTCCCATCGTGGGAAAACCCCCATGTCCTCGTGATTCAGCCCCCTTCAAGAATGGGCCATCAGCAGAAAGTCCAACCTGAGCGATCGTCTGATCCTTGCCCTGACTTCAGATGCACGAGATCTCGATTGAGGTCTGTAGATTGTGCCTGCCATATCCTCACCCAGAAACCTAGGCCTAGCTTGGGTTCTCAGACTCCGTCCTCAGACTACTGGCCCACAAGCCCTCCAGTTGGGCAATCCAGAACTACAATGCCGCACTCTGCCTGCCCTACAGAAGTAAAACATTGCCCTCAGGGCTACCCCGAAACCGCAAATGAGGATCAACCTGCACGCCATTCGGCTGTACCCCAAACATATAGGCTGACCTGGGCACTATTTCCCCTTCTGACCCAGCCTGAGCCTGGACCTCCTGGTCCCACCCAGACAGCTGGCCGCACACTGAGCACATCGGACCCGCCATGGCCTTAGGTCGTCATCTCTTCCCAACTGCGGTTTTCAGGCTCCAGAACCTAGACCTTATCTCCAACCACTGCCCAGGGTTGAAAATGATGCAGAAATCAGAACTCTTTCCCCATGGCAAGAAACCTTGTGGTTGGCATGTTGTCCAACGTTCAGTGTAGTTGAAACAAGCGTGGCCCATGAGGCCCAGCCCATGCTTGCGGCCACATTGGTCACAAACACACATTGTGACCCTCAGCCTGAAGCCCAGTCCTCAGGTAAGGCCTCTCAGGGCTTATATGAAGAGACAGCATATTGGGCTTGCCATGCCCCTACGCCCCAATTTTTAACCATAGTTCGGGTTGTCCCTTCACTCTTCCCCAGGGCTCTGCTTTGGAATTCCTCTTTTGGTGGGACACCTGAGGTAACAAACCTGAAAGGAGTCCTCCCATCCCACAGATTGACGAAAAACAATTGGGATCGGGCCAAATCCACAGAGAGGAAGATTCGTCCATGGCCCATGAGACCTCCCCAACATTCCACGGCCATCGCTGAAACAAAAGTCAGAGACAAAAGCCTGACCAAGCGCCTCAGACTCGCTCATTCTTCATATCCTGAAGAGTTCTTCTCATGGTTTGTAGATCGGGCGTGCCATACCTACGTCCCCAAACATAAGCTGAGTTTGTGTTTTCAGTCTTCTGTCCTCAAAGTCCTGGGCCACACTCCCTCCAGGCTGGGGCCCCTGGAGCCACACATTAGGACTGCACCCACCCAATCCATGGGAATTCTGCCCATTCCATTGTCAAAAATCGTACAAATTATGAGAACCCTCCAAAGTCCCTGAGGCCATCCCAATAGTGTAGGTGCCCGGGACAAAAAAGGGCGGTTGATACCGGCTGAGCATCTACCTCCACTCATCTACCTCCACTCATACCAAGAAGATTGAACCAGACAGGACCCGAGGCCATTATCGGATCCATTCCTTTGGTTTACAGGCATGTCTCCTCAAAAGCCTGCATTCCAATACTAGCAGAGGGGATTTCCTGAGGCACCCATCAGAACAAATCTCGTCTCCACAAGGAAACTTGTGCATGGGAGCTATGCCAAAGCTTAGGAGAATACTTCAGGGTCCCGGTGCCACCTCCCCATTCCAAGGCCCTCATGGACACAAACACACGTTAGGACCCATCCTCTGGAAAGTGCATTTCAACTCAGCCACCCCGGTTGCTCCCGCAGATCCATTAGATCTAAACTGTCTTGTTGCTAGGAGACAATTGGAAGGTGAGGCGGACTTCCCAGGCATCCATCCTGGAACGGTACTCTGGAGTCATTCCATATGGGATGTCCTGGAGCTGTCCAACAGGTCTCAATTGTCCCGCAGAAGGAATCCTTGAAGGGGGCATCCCACATCTCCCAACGTGGAAAACCTCCATGGCCTCGAGATTCCGCTCCCTTCATGAAGGGGCCGTCATGCACAGAAACTCCAACCTGAGCCAACGTCGGATCCTCGCCATGACTTCAGATGCATGAGATATTGGTTCAGATCTGCAGGGGGTACCTGCCGTGCCCTCACCCTGAATCCGAAGTCTAGCTTGTGTTCTCAGACTTCCGTCCTCACTCTCCTGGCCCCGAAGCCCTCAAGTTTGGCAATTGCGGACCGACAATGAAGCACTCTGCCTGCCCTCTAGAAAAAATATATTGCCTAATGAGCAGCCCAGGCAGCTTAAATGAGGATATACCTACACGGCACTCGAATGTACCCAAATTATATAGTCTAACCTGGGCACTAATGCACTGTCTGACACAACCTGAGCCCGGACCTGCTGACCAACACCCAGACAGCTGACCGCACGCTGAGCATATCAGACCCGCCATGGCCTTAGGTCATCATCTCTTCCCTACCTCAGTTTTCAGGCTTCAGAACCTAGACCTTATCTCCAATCACTGCCCACGGATGACTGTGATGCAGAAATCAGAACTCTTCCTGACCCATGGCAAGAAACCTTGTGGTTGGCATGTTGTCCAACGTTCAGTGTAGGAGAAACCAGCATTCACCCTGAGGCCCCGCCCATTCTTGCGTGCGACGAGAGCATAAACACGCATTGTGACCTCAGCGTGAGTCCTGTCCTCTAGTAAGTCCTCTCAGTGGCTGGACCATTAGATGTCATAATGGGCTTGACATGTCCCTAGTCCCCAATTTTTAACCAGATTTCTGGTTGTCCAGTCGCCCCATCCCAGGGCTCTACTCTGGAATCCCTCATTTGGTGGGACATCTGAGGTTGAAAAACAAAATGAAACAAATCGACAACAACAACAAAAAAACGGACTTCTTCCATCCCCAGAATGACCGCAAACTCTTTGGACGGGACCGAACCCCCAGAGAGTAAGACTCGTCCATTTCCCATGAAGTCACCCGGCAATTTCACGACCATGAGTGACACGATATCCAGAGACAAAAACTTGAGCAAGAGCCTCACACTCGCCCTTTTTTCATACCCCGAAGTGTTCTCCTCATGGTCTGTAGATCAGTCCTGCCATACCTATGACCCAAAACATAAGCCGAGTTTGTGTTTTCAGACAACTGTCCAAACAGCTCTGGCCTACACACCCTACAGGCTCAGGGCCCTGGAGCCAAACCTGAGGACTGTACTTGCCCTCTCCAAGGGAATTGTATGTGCCCATTCCAATGGCCACAACCCTACTAGTAGGATAACCTCCAAAGTCCCTGAGGCCATCCCAATAGTTGTGGCTTCCCAGGACAAACAGGGGCAATCTGAGCCCATCTGAGCACCTACCTGCACTCAGACCCGTAGACTGATGTCCCCAGAGGTAAAAAGGAACGAACAGGCCCCTAGGCACTAATCGGATCCATTGCTTTGGTTTCCAGGCATCTCTCCTCAGAGGCCTGGATTTCAATACCAGCATATGGCTGTTTCTTGACTCACCCATCAGAACAAATCTCATCTACACATGGGAAACATGCACGTTGGAGCTGTGTCAAAGCCTCTGTTTAGGAGAACCCTTCAGGGGCCCAGGGCCACCGCTTCATTCCAAGGTCTCCATAGACACAAAAACATATTAGGACACATCCACAGGAGAGTCCATTTCAACTCAGCCTCCTCGGTTGCCCCCCACATCCAGCAGATCTAACCTGTCTTGTTGCTTGGAGACCATTGGAATGCGAGGTGGGCTACCCAGCCATCCATCCTTAGAACCCTGCTCGGAATCGTTGGCCTGGAGCCAACCAATAGGTCTCAATTGTCCTGCAGAAGAATCTTTGCAGTTTGGAGCTTCTCACAACTCCCATCGTGGGAAAACCCCCATGTCCTCGTGATCCAACCCCCTTCAAGAATGGGCCATCAGGGCAGAAAGTCCAACCTGAGCGATCGTCTGATTGTTGCCCTGACTTCAGATGCACGAGATCTCGATTGAGGTCTGTAGATTGTGCCTGCCATATCCTCACTCAGAAACCTAGGCCTAGCTTGGGTTCTCAGACTGCGTCCTCAGACTACTGGCCCACAAGCCCTCCAGTTGGGCAATCCAGAACTACAATGCCGCACTCTGCCTGCCCTACAGAAGTAAAACATGGCCCTCAGGGCTACCCCGAAACCGCAAATGAGGATCAACCTGCACGCCATTCGGCTGTACCCCAAACATATAGGCTGACCTGGGCACTATTTCCCCTTCTGACCCAGCCTGAGCCTGGACCTCCTGGTCCCACCCAGACAGCTGGGCGCACACTGAGCACATCGGACCCGCCATGGCCTTAGGTCGTCATCTCTTCCCAACTGCGGTTTTCAGGCTCCAGAACCTAGACCTTATCTCCAACCACTGCCCAGGGTTGAAAATGATACAGAAATCAGAACTCTTTCCCCATGGCAAAAAACCTTGTGGTTGGCATGTTGTCCAACGTTCAGTGTAGTTGAAACAAGTGTGCCCCATGAGGCCCAGCCCATGCTTGCGGCCACATTGGTCACAAACACACATTGTGACCCTCAGCCTGAAGCCCAGTCCTCAGGTAAGGCCTCTCAGGGCCTATATGAAGAGACAGCATATTGGGCTTGCCATGCCCCTAGGCCCCAATTTTTAACCATAGTTCGGGTTGTCCCTTCACTCTTCCCCAGGGCTCTGCTTTGGAATTCCTCTTTTGGTGGGACACCTGAGGTAACAAACCTGAAAGGAGTCCTCCCATCCCACAGATTGACGAAAAACAATTGGGATCGGGCCAAATCCACAGAGAGGAAGATTCGTCCATAGCCCATGAGACCTCCCCAACATTCCACGGCCATCGCTGAAACAAAATCCAGAGAAAAAAGCCTGAGCAAGCGCCTCAGACTCGCTCATTCTTCATATCCTGAAGAGTTCTTCTCATGGTTTGTAGATCGGGCGTGCCATACCTACGTCCCCAAACTTAAGCTGAGTTTGTGTTTTCAGTCTTCTGTCCTCAAAGTCCTGGGCCACACTCCCTATAGGCTGGGGCCCCTGGAGCCACACATTAGGACTGCCCCCACCCAATCCATGGGAATTCTGCCCATTCCATTGTCAAAAATCGTACAAATTAGGAGAACCCTCCAAAGTCCAGGAGGCCATCCCAATAGTGTAGGTCGCCCGGACCAAAAATGGGCGGTTGATACCGGCTGAGCATCTACCTCCACTCATCTACCTCCACTCATACCAAGAAGATTGAACCAGACAAGACCCGAGGCCATTATCGGATCCATTGCTTTGGTTTACAGGCATGTCTCCTCAAAAGCCTGGATTCCAATACCAGCAGAGGGGATTTCCTGAGGCACCCATCAGAACAAATCTCGTCTCCACAAGGAAACTTGTGCATGGGAGCTATGCCAAAGCTTAGGAGAATACTTCAGGGTCCCGGTGCCACCTCCCCATTCCAAGGCCCTCATGGACACAAAAACACATTAGGACCCATCCTCTGGAAAGTGCATTTCAACTCAGGCACCCCGTTTGCTCCCGCATATCCATTAGATCTAAACTGTCCTGTTGCTAGGAGACAATTGGAAGGTGAGGCGGACTTCCCAGGCCTCCATCCTGGAACGGTGCTCTGGAGTCATTCCATATGGGATGTCCTGGAGTTTTCCAATAGGTCTCAATTGTCCCGCAGAAGGAATCCTTGAAGGGGGCCTCCCACATCTCCCAACGTGGAAAACCTCCATGGCCTCGAGATTCCGCTCCCTTCATGAAGGGGCCGTCATGCACAGAAACTCCAACCTGAGCCAACGTCGGATCCTCGCCCTGACTTCAGATGCATGAGATATTGGTTCAGATCTGCAGGGGGTACCTGCCGTGCCCTCACCCTGAATCCGAAGTCTAGCTGTGTTCTCAGACTTCCGTCCTCACTCTCCTGGCCCCGAAGCCCTCAAGTTTGGCAATTCCGGACCGACAATGAAGCACTCTGCCTGCCCTCTAGAAAAAATATATTGCCTAATGAGCAGCCCAGGCAGCTTAAATGAGGATAAACCTACACGGCACTCGAATGTACCCAAATTATATAGTCTAACCTGGGCACTAATGCACTGTCTGACACACCCTGAGCCCGGACCTGCTGACCAACACCCAGACAGCTGACCGCACGCTGAGCACATCAGACCCGCCATGGCCTTAGGTCATCATCTCTTCCCTACCTCAGTTTTCAGGCTTCAGAACCTAGACCTTATCTCCAATCACTGCCCACGGGTGACTGTGATGCAGAGTAAGAAACCTTGTGGTTGGCATGTTGTCCAACGTTCAGTGTAGGAGAAAACAGCATTCACCCAGAGGCCCCGCCCATTCTTGAGTGCGACGAGAGCATAAACACGCATTGTGACCTCAGCGTGAGTCCTGTCCTCTAGTAAGTCCTCTCAGTGGCTGGACCATTAGATGTCATAATGGGCTTGACATGTCCCTAGTCCCCAATTTTTAACCAGATTTCTGGTTGTCCAGTCGCCCCACCCCAGGGCTCTACTCTGGAATCCCTCATTTGGTGGGACATCTGAGGTTGAAAAACAAAATGAAACAAATCGACAACAACAACAAAAAAACGGACTTCTTCCATCCCCAAAATGACCCCAAACTCTTTGGACGGGACCGAACCCCCAGAGAGTAAGACTCGTCCATTTCCCATGAAGACACCCGGCAATTTCACGACCATGAGTGACACGATATCCAGAGACAAAAACTTGAGCAAGAGCCTCACACTCGCCCTTTTTTCATATCCCGAAGTGTTCTCCTCATGGTCTGTAGATCAGTCCTGCCATACCTATGACCCAAAACATAAGCCGAGTTTGTGTTTTCAGACAACTGTCCAAACAGCTCTGGCTTACACACCCTACAGGCTCAGGGCCCTGGAGCCAAACCTGAGGACTCTACTTGCCCTCTCCAAGGGAATTGTATGTGCCCATTCCAATGCCCACAACCCTACTAGTAGGATAAACTCCAAAGTCCCTGAGGCCATCCCAATAGTTGTGGCTTCCCAGGACACACAGGGGCAATCTGAGCCCATCTGAGCACCTACCTGCACTCAGACCCGTAGACTGATGTCCCCAGAGGTAAAAAGGAACGAACAGGCCCCTAGGCACTAATCGGATCCATTGCTTTGGTTTCCAGGCATCTCTCCTCAGAGGCCTGGATTTCAATACCAGCATATGGCTGTTTCTTGACTCACCCATCAGAACAAATCTCATCTACACATGGGAAACATGCACGTTGGAGCTATGTCAAAGCCTCTGTTTAGGAGAACCCTTCAGGGCCCCAGGGCCACCGCTTCATTCCAAGGTCTCCATAGACACAAAAACATATTAGGACACATCCACAGGAGAGTCCATTTCAACTCAGCCTCCTCGGTTACCCCCCACATCCAGCAGATCTTACCTGTCTTGTTGCTTGGAGACAATAGGAATGTGAGGTGGGCTACCCAGCCATCCATCCTTAGAACCCTGCTCGGAATCGTTGGCCTGGAGCCAACCAACAGGTCTCAATTGTCCTGCAGAAGAATCTTTGCATTTTGGAGCTTCTCACAACTCCCATCGTGGGAAAACCCCCATGTCCTCGTGATCCAACCCCCTTCAAGAAAGGGCCATCAGGGCAGAAAGTCCAACGTGAGCGATCGTCTGATCCTTGCCCTGACTTCAGATGCACGAGATCTCGATTGAGGTCTGTAGATTGTGCCTGCCATATCCTCACCCAGAAACCTAGGCCTAGCTTGGGTTCTCAGACTCCGTCCTCAGACTACTGGCCCACAAGTACTGCAGTTGGGCAATCCAGAACTACAATGCCGCACTCTGCCTGTCCTACATAAGTAAAACATTGCCCTCAGGGCTACCCCGAAACCGCAAATGAGGATCAACCTGCACGCCATTCGGCTGTACCCCAAACATATAGGCTGACCTGGGCCCTATTTCCCCTTCTGACCCAGCCTGAGCCTGGACCTCCTGGTCCCACCCAGACAGCTGGCCGCACACTGAGCACATCGGACCCGCCATGGCCTTAGGTCGTCATCTCTTCCCAACTGCGGTTTTCAGGCTCCAGAACCTAGACCTTATCTCCAACCACTGCCCAGGGTTGAAAATGATGCAGAAATCAGAACTCTTTCCTTATGACAAGAAACCTTGTGGTTGGCATGTTGTCCAACGTTCAGTGTAGTTGAAATAAGCGTGGCCCATGAGGCCCAGCCCATGCTTGCGGGCCACATTGGTCACAAACACACATTGTGACCCTTAGCCTGAGCCCAGTCCTCAGGTAAGGCCTCTCAGGGCCTATATGAAGAGACAGCATATTGGGCTTGCCATGCCCCTAGGCCCCAATTTTTAACCATAGTTCGGGTTGTCCCTTCACTCTTCCCCAGGGCTCTGCTTTGGAATTCCTCTTTTGGTGGGACACCTGAGGTAATAAACCTGAAAGGAGTCCTCCCATCCCACAGATTGACGAAAAACAATTGGGATCGGGCCAAACCACAGAGAGGAAGATTCGTCCATGGCCCATGAGACCTCCCCAACATTCCACGGCCATCGCTGAAACAAAATCCAGAGATAAAAGCCTGAGCAAGCGCCTCAGACTCGCTCATTCTTCATATCCTTAAGAGTTCTTCTCATGGTTTGTAGATCGTGCGTGCCATACCTACGTCCCCACACTTAAGCTGTTTTTGTGTTTTCAGTCTTCTGTCCTCAAAGTCCTGGGCCACACTCCCTCCAGGCTGGGGCCCCTGGAGCCACACATTAGGACTGCCCCCACCCAATCCATGGGAATTCTGCCCATTCCATTGTCAAAAATCGTACAAATTAGGAGAACCCTCCAAAGTCCCCGAGGCCATCCCAATAGTGTAGGTCGCCCGGGACAAAAAATGGGCGGTTGATACCGGCTGAGCATCTACCTCCACTCATCTACCTCCACTCATACCAAGGAGATTGAACCAGTCAGGACCCGAGGCCATTATCGAATCCATTGCTTTGGTTTACAGGCATGTCTCCTCAAAAGCCTGGATTCCAATACCAGCAGAGGGGATTTCCTGAGGCACTCATCAGAACAAATCTCGTCTCCACAAGGAAACTGGTGCATGGTAGCTAAGCCAAAGCTTAGGAGAATACTTCAGGGTCCCAGTGCCACCTCCCCATTCCAAGGCCCTCATGGACACAAATACACGTTAGGACCCATCCTCTGGAAAGTGCATTTCAACTCAGCCACCCCGGTTGCTCCCGCAGATCCATTAGATCTAAACTGTCTTGTTGCTAGGAGACAATTGGAAGGCGAGGCGGACTTCCCAGGCATCCATCCTCGAACGGTGCTCTGGAGTCATTCCATATGGGATGTCCTGGAGCTGTCCAACAGGACTCAATTGTCCCGCAGAAGGAATCCTTGAAGGGGGCCTCCCACATCTCCCAACGTGGAAAACCTCCATGGCCTCGAGATTCCGCTCCCTTCATGAAGGGGCCGTCATGCACAGAAACTCCAACCTGAGCCAACGTCGGATCCTCGCCCTGACTTCAGATGCATGAGATATTGGTTCAGATCTGCAGGGGGTACCTGCCGTGCCCTCACCCTGAATCCGAAGTCTAGCTTGTGTTCTCAGACTTCCGTCCTCACTCTCCTGGCCCCGAAGCCCTCAAGTTTGGCAATTCCGGACCGACAATGAAGCACTCTGCCTGCCCTCTAGAAAAAATATATTGCCTAATGAGCAGCCCAGGCAGCTTAAATGAGGATAAACCTACACGGCACTCGAATGTACCCAAATTATATAGTCTAACCTGGGCACTAATGCACTGTCTGACACAACCTGAGCCCGGACCTGCTGACCAACACCCAGACAGCTGACCGCACGCTGAGCACATCAGACCCGCCATGGCCTTAGGTCATCATCTCTTCCCTACCTCAGTTTTCAGGCTTCAGAACCGAGACCTTATCTCCAATCACTGCCCACGGGTGACTGTGATGCAGAAATCAGAACTCTTCCTGACCCATGGCAAGAAACCTTGTGGTTGGCATGTTGTCCAACGTTCAGTGTAGGAGAAACCAGCATTCACCCTGAGGCCCCGCCCATTCTTGAGTGCGACGAGAGCATAAACACGCATTGTGACCTCAGCGTGAGTCCTGTCCTCTAGTAAGTCCTCTCAGTGGCTGGACCATTAGATGTCATAATGGGCTTGACATGTCCCTAGTCCCCAATTTTTAACCAGATTTCTGGTTGTCCAGTCGCCCCACCCCAGGGCTCTACTCTGGAATCCCTCATTTGGTGGGACATCTGAGGTTGAAAAACAAAATGAAACAAATCGACAACAACAACAAAAAAACGGACTTCTTCCATCCCCAGAATGACCCCAAACTCTTTGGACGGGACCGAACCCCCAGAGAGTAAGACTCGTCCATTTCCCATGATGTCACCCGGCAATTTCGGACCATGAGTGACACGATATCCAGAGACAAAAACTTGAGCAAGAGCCTCACACTCGCCCTTTTTTCATATCCCGAAGTGTTCTCCTCATGGTCTGTAGATCAGTCCTGCCATACCTATGACCCAAAACATAAGCCGAGTTTGTGTTTTCAGACAACTGTCCAAAAAGCTCTGGCCTACACACCCTACAGGCTCAGGGCCCTGGAGCCAAACCTGAGGACTGTACTTGCCCTCTCCAAGGGAATTGTATGTGCCCATTCCAATGGCCACAACCCTACTAGTAGGATAACTTCCAAAGTCCCTGAGGCCATCCCAATAGTTGTGGCTTCCCAGGACAAACAGGGGCAATCTGAGCCCATCTGAGCACCTACCTGCACTCAGACCCGTAGACTGATGTCCCCAGAGGTAAAAAGGAACGAACAGGCCCCTAGGCACTAATCGGATCCATTGCTTTGGTTTTCAGGCATCTCTCCTCAGAGGCCTGGATTTCAATACCAGCATATGGCTGTTTCTTGACTCACCCATCAGAACAAATCTCATCTACACATGGGAAACATGCACGTTGGAGCTGTGTCAAAGCCTCTGTTTAGGAGAACCCTTCAGGGCCCCAGGGCCACCGCTTCATTCCAAGGTCTCCATAGACACAAAAACATATTAGGACACATCCACAGGAGAGTCCATTTCAACTCAGCCTCCTCGGTTGCCCCCCACATCCAGCAGATCTAACCTGTCTTGTTGCTTGGAGACAATAGGAATGTGAGGTGGGCTACCCAGCCATCCATCCTTAGAACCCTGCTCGGAATCGTTGGCCTGGAGCCAACCAACAGGTCTCAATTGTCCTGCAGAAGAATCTTTGCAGTTTGGAGCTTCTCACAACTCCCATCGTGCGAAAACCCCCATGTCCTCGTGATCCAACCCCCTTCAAGAAAGGGCCATCAGGGCAGAAAGTCCAACCTGAGCGATCGTCTGATCCTTGCCGTGACTTCAGATGCACGAGATCTCTATTGAGGTCTGTAGATTGTTCCTGCCATATCCTCACCCAGAAACCTAGGCCTAGCTTGGGTTCTCAGACTCCGTCCTCAGACTACTGGCCCACAAGTCCTCCAGTTGGGCAATCCAGAACTACAATGCCGCACTCTGCCTGCCCTACAGAAGTAAAACATTGCCCTCAGGGCTACCCCGAAACCGCAAATGAGGATTAACCTGCACGCCACTCGGCTGTACCCCAAACATATAGGCTGACCTGGGCACTATTTCCCCTTCTGACCCAGCCTGAGCCTGGACCTCCTGGTCCCACCCAGACAGCTGGCCGCACACTGAGCACATCGGACCCGCCATGGCCTTAGGTCGTCATCTCTTCCCAACTGCGGTTTTCAGGCTCCAGAACCTAGACCTTATCTCCAACCACTGCCCAGGGTTGAAAATGATGCAGAAATCAGAACTCTTTCCTTATGGCAAGAAACCTTGTGGTTGGCATGTTGTCCAACGTTCAGTGTAGTTGAAATAAGGGTGGCCCATGAGGCCCAGCCCATGCTTGCGGGCCACATTGGTCACAAACACACATTGTGACCCTTAGCCTGAGCCCAGTCCTCAGGTAAGGCCTCTCAGGGCCTATATGAAGAGACAGCATATTGGGCTTCCATGCCCCTAGGCCCCAATTTTTAACCATAGTTCGGGTTGTCCCTTCACTCTTCCCCAGGGCTCTGCTTTGGAATTCCTCTTTTGGTGGGACACCTGAGGTAACAAACCTGAAAGGAGTCCTCCCATCCCACAGATTGACGAAAAACAATTGGGATCGGGCAAAATCCACAGAGAGGAAGATTCGTCCATGGCCCATGAGACCTCCCCAACATTCCACGGCCATCGCTGAAACAAAATCCAGAGAAAAAAGCCTGAGCAAGCGCCTCAGACTCGCTCATTCTTCATATCCTGAAGAGTTCTTCTCATGGTTTGTAGATCGGGCGTGCCATACCTACGTCCCCAAACTTAAGCTGAGTTTGTGTTTTCAGTCTTCTGTCCTCAAAGTCCTGGGCCACACTCCCTCCATGCTGGGGCCCCTGGAGCCACACATTAGGACTGCACCCACCCAATCCATGGGAATTCTGCCCATTCCATTGTCAAAAATCGTACAAATTAGGAGAACCCTCCAAAGTCCCCGAGGCCATCCCAATAGTGTAGGTCGCCCGGGACAAAAAATGGGCGGTTGATACCGGCTGAGCATCTACCTCCACTCATCTACCTCCACTCATACCAAGGAGATTGAACCAGACAGGACCCGAGGCCATTATCGGATCCATTGCTTTGGTTTACAGGCATGTCTCCTCAAAAGCCTGGATTCCAATACCAGCAGAGGGGATTTCTTGAGGCACCCATCAGAACAAATCTCGTCTCCACAATGAAACTTGTGCATGGGAGCTATGCCAAAGCTTAGGAGAATACTTCAGGGTCCCGGTGCCACCTCCCCATTCCAAGGCCCTCATGGACACAAACACACGTTAGGACCCATCCTCTGGAAAGTGCATTTCAACTCAGCCACCCCGGTTGCTCCCGCAGATCCATTAGATCTAAACTGTCTTGTTGCTAGGAGACAATTGGAAGGCGAGGCGGACTTCCCAGGCATCCATCCTGGAACAGTGCTCTGGAGTAATTCCATATGGGATGTCCTGGAGCTGTCCAACAGGTCTCAATTGTCCCGCAGAAGGAATCCTTGAAGGGGGCATCCCACATCTCCCAACGTGGAAAACCTCCATGGCCTCGAGATTCCGCTCCCTTCATGAAGGGGCCGTCATGCACAGAAACTCCAACCTGAGCCAAAGTCGGATCCTCGCGCTGACTTCAGATGCATGAGATATTGGTTCAGATCTGCAGGGGGTACCTGCCGTGCCCTCACCCTGAATCCGAAGTCTAGCTTGTGTTCTCAGACTTCCGTCCTCACTCTCCTGGCCCCGAAGCCGTCAAGTTTTGCAATTCCGGACCAACAATGAAGCACTCTGCCTGCCCTCGAGAAAAAATGTATTGCCTAATGAGCTGCCCAGGCAGCTTAAATGAGGATAAACCTACACGGCACTCGAATGCACCCAAATTATATAGTCTAACCTGGGCACTAATGCACTGTCTGACACAACCTGAGCCCGGACCTGCTGTCCACACCCAGACAGCTGACCGCACGCTGAGCACATCAGACCCGCCATGGCCTTAGGTCATCATCTCTTCCCTACCTCAGTTTTCAGGCTTCAGAACCTAGACCGTATCTCCAATCACTGCCCACGGGTGACTGTGATGCAGAAATCAGAACTCTTCCTGACCCATGGCAAGAAACCTTGTGGTTGGCATGTTGTCCAACCTTCAGTGTAGAAGAAACCAGCATTCACCCTGAGGCCCCGCCCATTCTTGAGTGCGACGAGAGCATAAACACGCATTGTGACCTCAGCGTGTGTCCTGTCCTCTAGGAAGTCCTCTCAGTGGCTGGACCATTAGATGTCATAATGGGCTTGACATGTCCCTAGTCCCCAATTTTTAACCAGATTTCTGGTTGTCAAGTCGCCCCACCCCAGGGCTCTACTCTGGAATCCCTCATTTGGTGGGACATCTGAGGTTGAAAAACAAATGAAACAAATCGACAACAACAACAAAAAAACGGACTTCTTCCATCCCCAGAATGACCGCAAACTCTTTGGACGGGACCAAAACCCCAGAGAGTAAGACTCGTCCATTTCCCATGAAGTCACCCGGCAATTTCACGACCATGAGTGACACGATATCCAGAGACAAAAACTTGAGCAAGAGACTCACACTCGCCCTTTTTTCATATCCCGAAGTGTTCTCCTCATGGTCTGTAGATCAGTCCTGCCATACCTATGACCCAAAAAATAAGCCGAGTTTGTGTTTTCAGACAACTGTCCAAACAGCTCTGGCCTACACACCCTACAGGCTCAGGGCCCTGGAGCCAAACCTGAGGACTGTACTTGCCCTCTCCAAGGGAATTGTATGTGCCCATTCCAATGGCCACAACCCTACTAATAGGATAACCTCCAAAGTCCCTGAGGCCATCCCAAGAGTTGTGGCTTCCCAGGACAAACAGGGGCAATCTGAGCCCATCTGAGCACCTACCTGCACTCAGACCCGTAGACTGATGTCCCCAGAGGTAAAAAGGAACGAACAGGCCCCTAGGCACTAATCGGATCCATTGCTTTGGTTTCCACGCATCTCTCCTCAGAGGCCTGGATTTCAATACCAGCATATGGCTGTTTCTTGACTCACCCATCAGAACAAATCTCATCTACACATGGGAAACATGCACGTTGGAGCTGTGTCAAAGCCTCTGTTTAGGAGAACCCTTCAGGGCCCCAGGGCCACCGCTTCATTCCAAGGTCTCCATAAACACAAAAACATATTAGGACACATCCACAGGAGAGTCCATTTCAACTCAGCCTCCTCGGTTGCCCCCCACATCCAGCAGATCTAACCTGTCTTGTTGCTTGGAGACCATTGGAATGCGAGGTGGGCTACCCAGCCATCCGTCCTTAGAACCCTGCTTGGAATCGTTGGCCTAGAGCCAACCAACAGGTCTCAATTGTCCTGCAGAAGAATCTTTGCAGTTTGGAGCTTCTCACAACTCCCATCGTGGGAAAACCCCCATGTCCTCGTGATCCAACCCCCTTCAAGGAAGGGCCATCAGGGCAGAAAGTCCAACCTGAGCGATCGTCTGATCCTTGCCCTGACTTCAGATGCACGAGATCTCTATTGAGGTCTGTAGATTGTGCCTGCCATATCCTCACCCAGAAACCTAGGCCTAGCTTGGGTTCTCAGACTGCGTCCTCAGACTACTGGCCCACAAGCCCTCCAGTTGGGCAATCCAGAACTACAATGCCGCACTCTGCCTGCCCTACAGAAGTAAAACATTGCCCTCAGGGCTACCCCGAAACCGCAAATGAGGATCAACCTGCACGCCATTCGGCTGTACCCCAAACATATAGGCTGACCTGGGCACTATTTCCCCTTCTGACCCAGCCTGAGCCTGGACCTCCTGGTCCCACCCAGACAGCTGGCCGCACACTGAGCACATCGGACCCGCCATGGCCTTAGGTCGTCATCTCTTCCCAACTGCGGTTTTCAGGCTCCAGAACCTAGACCTTATCTCCAACCACTGCCCAGGGTTGAAAATGATGCAGAAATCAGAACTCTTTCCCCATGGCAAGAAACCTAGTGGTTGGCATGTTGTCCAACGTTCAGTGTAGCTGAAACAAGCGTGGCCCATGAGGCCCAGCCCATGCTTGCGGGCCACATTGGTCACAAACACACATTGTGACCCTCAGCCTGAGCCCAGTCCTCAGGTAAGGCCTCTCAGGGCCTATATGAAGAGACAGCATATTGGGCTTGCCATGCCCCTAGGCCCCAATTTTTAACCATAGTTCGGGTTGTCCCTTCACTCTTCCCCAGGGCTCTGCTTTGGAATTCCTCTTTTGGTGGGACACCTGAGGTAACAAAACTGAAAGGAGTCCTCCCATCCCACAGATTGACGAAAAACAATTGGGATCGGGCCAAATCCACAGAGAGGAAGATTCGTCCATGGCTCATGAGACCTCCCCAACATTCCACGGCCATCGCTGAAACAAAATCCAGAGACAAAAGCCTGAGCAAGCGCCTCAGACTCGCTCATTCTTCATATCCTGAAGAGTTCTTCTCATGGTTTGTAGATCGGGCGTGCCATACCTACGTCCCAAAACCTAAGCTGAGTTTGTGTTTTCAGTCTTCTGTCCTCAAAGTCCTGGGCCACACTCCCTCCAGGCTGGGGCCCCTGGAGCCACACATTAGGACTGCCCCCACCCAATCCATGGGAATTCTGCCCATTCCATTGTCAAAAATCGTACAAATTAGGAGAACCCTCCAAAGTCCCTGAGGCCATCCCAATAGTGTAGGTCACCCGGGATATAAAGGGCGGTTGATACCGGCTGAGCATCTACCTCCACTCATCTACCTCCACTCATACCAAGAAGATTGAACCAGACAGGACCCGAGGCCATTATCGGATCCATTGCTTTGGTTTACAGGCATGTCTCCTCAAAAGCCTGGATTCCAATACCAGCAGAGGGGATTTCTTGAGGCACCCATCAGAACAAATCTCGTCTCCACAAGGAAACTTTTGCATGGGAGCTATGCCAAAGCTTAGGAGAATACTTCAGGGTCCCGGTGCCACCTCCCCATTCCAAGGCCCTCATGGACACAAACACACGTTAGGACCCATCCTCTGGAAAGTGCATTTCAACTCAGCCACCCCGGTTGCTCCCGCAGATCCATTAGATCTAAACTGTCTTGTTGCTAGGAGACAATTGGAAGGCGAGGCGGACTTCCCAGGCATCCATCCTGGAACAGTGCTCTGGAGTCATTCCATATGGGATGTCCTGGAGCTGTCCAACAGGTCTCAATTGTCCCGCAGAAGGAATCCTTGAAGGGGGCATCCCACATCTCCCAACGTGGAAAACCTCCATGGCCTCGAGATACCGCTCCCTTCATGAAGGGGCCGTCAGGCACAGAAACTCCAACCTGAGCCAACGTCGGATCCTCGCCCTGACTTCAGATGCATGAGATATTGGTTCAGATCTGCAGGGGGTACCTGCCGTGCCCTCACCCTGAATCCGAAGACTAGCTTGTGTTCTCAGACTTCCGTCCTCACTCTCCTGGCCCCGAAGCCCTCAAGTTTGGCAATTCCGGACCGACAATGAAGCACTCTGCCTGCCCTCTAGAAAAAATGTATTGCCTAATGAGCTGCCCAGGCAGCTTAAATGAGGATAAACCTACACGGCACTCGAATGTACCCAAATTATATAGTCTAACCTGGGCACTAATGCACTGTCTGACACAACCTGAGCCCGGACCTGCTGACCAACACCCAGACAGCTGACCGCACCCTGAGCACATCAGTCCCGCCATGGCCTTAGGCCATCATCTCTTCCCTACCTCAGTTTTCAAGCTTCAGAACCTAGACCTTATCTCCAATCACTGCCCACGGGTGACTGTGATGCAGAAATGAGAACTCTTCCTGACCCATGGCAAGAAACCTTGTGGTTCGCATGTTGTCCAACGTTCAGTGTAGGAGAAACCAGCATTCACCCTGAGGCCCCGACCATTCTTGAGTGCGACGAGTGCATAAATATGCATTGTGACCTCAGCGTGAGTCCTGTCCTCTAGTAAGTCCTCTCAGTGGCTGGACCATTAGATGTCATAATGGGCTTGACATGTCCCTAGTCCCCAATTTTTAACCAGATTTCTGGTTGTCCAGTCGCCCCACCCCAGGGCTCTACTCTGGAATCCCTCATTTGGTGGGACATCTGAGGTTGAAAAACAAAATGAAACAAATCGACAACAACAACAAAAAAACTAACTTCTTCCATCCCCAGAATGACCGCAATCTCTTTGACGGGACCGAACCCCCAGAGAGTAAGACTCGTCCATTTCCCATGAAGTCACTCGGCAATTTCACGACCATGAGTGACACGATATCCAGAGACAAAAACTTGAGCAAGAGCCTCACACTCGCCCTTTTTTCATATACCGAAGTGTTCTCCTCATGGTCTGTAGATCAGTCCTGCCATACCTATGACCCAAAACATAAGCCGAGTTTGTGTTTTCAGACAACTGTCCAAAAAGCTCTGGCCTACACACCCTACAGGCTCAGGGCCCTGGAGCCAAACCTGAGGACTGTACTTGCCCTCTCCAAGGGAATTTTATGTGCCCATTCCAATGGCCACGACCCTACTAATAGGATAACCTCCAAAGTCGCTGAGGCCATCCCAAGAGTTGTTGCTTCCCAGGACAAACAGGGGCAATCTGAGCCCATCTGAGCACCTACCTGCACTCAGACCCGTAGACTGATGTCCCCAGAGGTAAAAAGGAACAAACAGGCCACTAGGCACTAATCGGATCCATTGCTTGGTTTCCAGGCATCTCTCCTCAGAGGCCTGGATTTCAATACCAGCATATGGCTGTTTCTTGACTCACCCATCAGAACAAATCTCATCTACACATGGGAAACATGCACGTTGGAGCTGTGTCAAAGCCTCTGTTTAGGAGAACCATTCAGGGCCCAGGGCCACCGCTTCATTCCAAGGTCTCCATAGACACAAAAACATATTAGGACACATCCACAGGAGAGTCCATTTCAACTCAGCCTCCTCGGTTGCCCCCCACATCCAGCAGATCTAACCTGTCTTGTTGCTTGGAGACAATTGGAATGCGAGGTGGGCTACCCAGCCATCCATCCTTAGAACCCTGCTCGGAATCGTTGGCCTGGAGCCAACCAACAGGTCTCAATTGTCCTGCAGAAGAATCTTTGCAGTTTGGAGCTTCTCAAAACTCCCATCGTGGGAAAACCCCCATGTCCTCGTGATCCAACCCCCTTCAAGAAAGGGCCATCAGGGCAGAAAGTCCAACCTGAGCGATCGTCTGATCCTTGCCCTGACTTCAGATGCACGAGATCTCGATTGAGGTCTGTAGATTGTGCCTGCCATATCCTCACCCAGAAACCTAGGCCTAGCTTGGGTTCTCAGACTCCGTCCTCAGACTACTGGCCCACAAGCCCTCAAGTTGGGTAATCCAGAACTACAATGCCGCACTCTGCCTGCCCTACAGAAGTAAAACATTGCCCTCAGGGCTACCCCAAAACCGCAAATTAGGATCAACCTGCACGCCATTCGGCTGTACCCCAAACATATAGGCTGAGCTGGGCACTATTTCCCCTTCTGACCCAGCCTGAGCCTGGACCTCCTGGTCCCACCCAGACAGCTGGCCGCACACTGAGCACAACGGACCCGCCATGGCCTTAGGTCGTCATCTCTTCCCAACTGCGGTTTTCAGGCTCCAGAACCTAGACCTTATCTCCAACCACTGCCCAGGGTTGAAAATGATGCAGAAATCAGAACTGTTCCCCATGGCAAGAAACCTTGTGCTTGGCATGTTGTCCAACGTTCAGTGTAGTTGAAACAAGCGTGGCCCATGAGGCCCAGCCCATGCTTGCGGGCCACATTGGTCACAAACACACATTGTGACCCTCAGCCTGAGCCCAGTCCTCAGGTAAGGCCTCTCAGGGCCTATATGAAGAGACAGCATATTGGGCTTGCCATGCCCCTAGGCCCCAATTTTTAACCATAGTTCGGGGTGTCCCTTCACTCTTCCCCAGGGCTCTGCTTTGGAATTCCTCTTTTGGTGGGACACCTGAGGTAACAAACCTGAAAGGAGTCCTCCCATCCCACAGATTGACGAAAAACAATTGGGATCGGGCCAAATCCACAGAGAGGAAGATTCGTCCATGGCCCATGAGACCTCCCCAACATTCCACGGCCATCGCTGAAACAAAATCCAGAGAAAAAAGCCTGAGCAAGCGCCTCAGACTCGCTCATTCTTCATATCCTGAAGAGTTCTTCTCTTGGTTTGTAGATCGGGCGTGCCATACCTACCTCCCCAAACTTAAGCTGAATTTGTGTTTTCAGTCTTCTGTCCTCAAAGTCCTGGGCCACACTCCCTCCAGGCTGGGGCCCCTAGAGCCACACATTAGGACTTCCCCCACCCAATCTATGGGAATTCTGCCCATTCCATTGTCAAAAATCGTACAAATTAGGAGAACCCTCCAAAGTCCCTGAGGCCATCCCAATAGTGTAGGTCGCCCGGGACAAAAAATGGGCGGTTGATACCGGCTGAGCATCTACCTCCACTCTTCTACCTCCACTCATACCAAGGAGATTGAACCAGACAGGAACCGAGGCCATTATCGAATCCATTGCTTTGGTTTACAGGCATGTCTCATCAAAAGCCTGGATTCCAATACCAGCAGAGGGGATTTCCTGAGGCACTCATCAGAACAAATCTCGTCTCCACAAGGAAACTTGTGCATGGTAGCTAAGCCAAAGCTTAGGAGAATACTTCAGGGTCCCGGTGCCACCTCCCCATTCCAAGGCCCTCATGGACAAAAACACACGTTAGGACCCATCCTCTGGAAAGTGCATTTCAACTCAGCCACCCCGGTTGCTTCCGCAGATCCATTAGATCTAAACTGTCTTGTTGCTAGGAGACAATTGGAAGGCGAGGCGGACTTCCCAGGCATCCATCCTGGAACGGTGCTCTGGAGTCATTCCATATGGGATGTCCTGGAGCTGTCCAACAGGTCTCAATTGTCCCGCAGAAGGAATCCTTAAAGGGGGCATCCCACATCTCCCAACGTGGAAAACCTCCATGGCCTCGAGATTCCGCTCTATTCATGAAGGGGCCGTCATGTACAGAAACTCCAACCTGAGCCAACGTCGGATCCTCGCCCTGACTTCAGATGCATGAGATATTGGTTCAGATCTGCAGGGGGTACCTGCCTTGCCCTCACCCTGAATCCGAAGTCTAGCTTCCGTCCTCACTCTCCTGGCCCCGAAGCCCTCAAGTTTGGCAATTCTGAACCGAAAATGAAGCACTCTGCCTGCCCTCTAGAAAAAATATATTGCCTAATGAGCAGCCCAGGCAGCTTAAATGAGGATAAACCTACACGGCACTCGAATGTACCCAAATTATATAGTCTAACCTGGGCACTAATGCACTGTCTGACACAACCTGAGCCCGGACCTGCTGACCAACACCCAGACAGCTGACCGCACGCTGAGCACATCAGACCCGCCATGGCCTTAGGTCATCATCTCTTCCCTACCTCAGTTTTCAGGCTTCAGAACCTAGACCTTATCTCCAATCACTGCCCACGGGTGACTGTGATGCAGAAATCAGAACTCTTCCTGACCCATGGCAAGAAACCTTGTGGTTGGCATGTTGTCCAACGTTCAGTGTAGGAGAAACCAGCATTCACCCTGAGGCCCCGCCCATTCTTGAGTGCGACGAGAGCATAAACACGCATTGTGACCTCAGCGTGAGTCCTGTCCTCTAGGAAGTCCTCTCAGTGGCTGGACCATTAGATGTCATAATGGGCTTGACATGTCCCTAGTCCCCAATTTTTAACCAGATTTCTGGTTGTCCAGTCGCCCCACCCCAGGGCTCTCCTCTGGAATCCCTCATTTGGTGGGACATCTGAGGTTGAAAAACAAAATGAAACAAATCGACAACAACACCAAAAAACGGACTTCTTCCATCCCCAGAATGACCCCAAACTCTTTGGACGGGACCGAACCCCCAGAGAGTAAGACTCGTCCATTTCACATGAAGTCACCCGGCAATTTCACGACCATGAGTGACACGATATCCAGAGACAAAAACTTGAGCAAGAGCCTCACACTCGCCCTTTTTTCATATCCCGAAGTGTTCTCCTCATGGTCTGTAGATCAGTCCTGCCATACCTATGACCCAAAACATAAGCCGAGTTTGTATTTTCAGACAACTGTCCAAAAAGCTCTGGCCTACACACACTACAGGCTCAGGGCCCTGGAGCCAAACCTGAGGACTGTACTTGCCCTCTCCAAGGGAATTGTATGTGCCCATTCCAATGGCCACAGCCCTACTAGTAGGATAACATCCAAAGTCCCTGAGGCCATCCCAATAATTGTGGCTTCCCAGGACAAACAGGGGTAATCTGAGCCCATCTGAGCACCTACCTGCACTCAGACCCGTAGACTGATGTCCCCAGAGGTAAAAAGGAACGAACAGGCCCCTAGGCACTAATCGGATCCATTGCTTTGGTTTCCAGGCATCTCTCCTCAGAGGCCTGGATTTCTATACCAGCATATGGCTGTTTCTTGACTCACCCATCAGAACAAATCTCATCTACACATGGGAAACATGCACGTTGGAGCTGTGTCAAAGCCTCTGTTTAGGAGAACCCTTCAGGGCCCCAGGGCCACCGCTTCATTCCAAGGTCTCCATAGACACAAAAACATATTAGGACACATCCACAGGAGAGTCCATTTCAACTCAGCCTCCTCGGTTGCCCCCCACATCCAGCAGATCTAACCTGTCTTGTTGCTTGGAGACAATTGGAATGCGAGGTGGGCTACCCAGCCATCCATCCTTAGAACCCTGCTCGGAATCGTTGGCCTGGAGCCAACCAACAGGTCTCAATTGTCCTGCAGAAGAATCTTTGCAGTTTGGAGCTTCTCACAACTCCCATCGTGGGAAAACCCCCATGTCCTCGTGATCCAACCCCCTTCAAGAAAGGGCCATCAGGGCAGAAAGCCCAACCTGAGCGATCGTCTGATCCTTGCCCTGACTTCAGATGCACGAGATCTCGATTGAGGTCTGTAGATTGTGCCTGCCATATCCTCACCCAGAAACCTAGGCTTAGCTTGGGTTCTCAGACTCCGTCCTCAGACTACTGGCCCACAGGCCCTCCAGTTTGGCAATCCAGAACTACAATGCCGCACTGTGCCTGCCCTACAGACGTAAAACATTGCCCTCAGGGCTAACCCGAATCCCCAAATGAGGATCAACCTGCACGCCATTCGGCTGTACCCCAAACATATAGGCTGACCTGGGCACTATTTCCCCTTCTGACCCAGCCTGAGCCTGGACCTCCTGGTCCCACCCAGACAGCTGGCCGCACACTGAGCACATCGGACCCGCCATGGCCTTAGGTCGTCATCTCTTCCGAACTGCGGTTTTCAGGCTCCAGAACCTAGACCTTATCTCCAACCACTGCCTAGGTTTGAAAATGATGCTGAAATCAGAACTCTTTCCCCATGGCAAGAAACCTTGTGGTTGGCATGTTGTCTAACGTTCAGTGTAGTTGAAACAAGCGTGGCCCATGAGGCCCAGCCCATGCTAGCAGGCCACATTGGTCACAAACACACATTGTGACCCTCAGCCTGAGCCCAGTCCTCAGGTAAGGCCTCTCAGGGCCTATATGAAGAGACAGCATATTGGGCTTGCCATGCCCCTTGGCCCCAATTTTTAACCATAGTTTGTGTTGTCCCTTCACTCTTCCCCAAGGCTCTGCTTTGGAATTCCTCTTTTGGTGGGACACCTGAGGTAACAAACCTGAAAGGAGTCCTCCCATCCCACAGATTGACGAAAACCAATTTGGATCGGGCCAAATCCACAGAGAGGAAGATTCGTCCCTGGCCCATGAGACCTCCCCAACATTCCACGGCCATCGCTGAAACAAAAGTCAGAGACAAAAGCCTGACCAAGCGCCTCAGACTTGCTCATTCTTCATATCCTGAAGAGTTCTTCTCATGGTTTGTAGATCGGGGGTGCCATACCTACGTCCCCAAACTTAAGCTGAGTTTGTGTTTTCAGTCTTCTGTCCTCAAAGTCCTGGGCCACACTCCCTCCAGGCTGGGGCCCCTGGAGCCACACATTAGGACTGCCCCCACCCAATACATGGGAATTCTGCCCATTCCATTGTCAAAAATCGTACAAATTAGGAGAACCTTCCAAAGTCCCCGAGGCCATCCCAATAGTGTAGGTCGCCCGGGACAAAAAATGGGCGGTTGATACCGGCTGAGCATCTACCTCCACTCTTCTACCTCCACTCATACCAAGGAGATTGAACCAGTCAGGAACCGAGGCCATTATCGAATCCATTGCTTTGGTTTACAGGCATGTCTCCTCAAAAGCCTGGATTCCAATACCAGCAGAGGGGATTTCCTGAGGCACTCATCAGAACAAATCTCGTCTCCACAAGGAAACTTGTGCATGGTAGCTAAGCCAAAGCTTAGGAGAATACTTCAGGGTCCCGGTGCCACCTCCCCATTCCAAGGCCCTCATGGACACAAACACACGTTAGGACCCATCCTCTGGAAAGTGCATTTCAACTCAGCCACCCCGGTTGCTCCCGCAGATCCATTAGATCTAAACTGTCTTGTTGCTAGGAGACAATTGGAAGGCGAGGCGGACTTCCCAGGCATCCATCCTCGAACGGTGCTCTGGAGTCATTCCATATGGGATGTCCTGGAGCTGTCACACAGGTCTCAATTGTCCCGCAGAAGGAATCCTTGAAGGGGGCATCCCACATCTCCCAACGTGGAAAACCTCCATGGCCTCGAGATTCCGCTCCCTTCATGAAGGGGCCGTCATGCACAGAAACTCCAACCTGAGCCAACGTCGGATCCTCGCCCTGACTTCAGATGCATGAGATATTGGTTCAGATCTGCAGGGGGTACCTGCCGTGCCCTCACCCTGAATCCGAAGTCTAGCTTGTGTTCTCAGACTTCCGTCCTCACTCTCCTGGCCCCGAAGCCCTCAAGTTTGGCAATTCCGGACCGACAATAAAGCACTCTGCCTGCCCTCTAGAAAAAATATATTGCCTAATGAGCAGCCCAGGCAGCTTAAATGAGGATAAACCTACACGGCACTCGAATGTACCCAAATTATATAGTCTAACCTGGGCACTAATGCACTGTCTGACACAACCTGAGCCCGGACCTGCTGACCAACACCCAGACAGCTGACCGCACGCTGAGCACATCAGACCCGCCATGGCCTTAGGTCATCATCTCTTCCCTACCTCAGTTTTCAGGCTTCAGAACCTAGACCTTATCTCCAATCACTGCCCACGGGTGACTGTGATGCAGAAATCAGAACTCTTCCTGACCCATGGCAAGAAACCTTGTGGTTGGCATGTTGTCCAACGTTCAGTGTAGGAGAAACCAGCATTCACCCTGAGGCCCCGCCCATTCTTGAGTGCGATGAGAGCATAAACACGCATTGTGACCTCAGCGTGAGTCCTGTCCTCTAGTAAGGCCTCTCAGTGGCTGGACCATTAGATGTCATAATGGGCTTGACATGTCCCTAGTCCCCAATTTTTAACCAGATTTCTGGTTGTCCAGTCGCCCCACCCCAGGGCTCTACTCTGGAATCCCTCATTTGGTGGGACATCTTAGGTTGAAAAACAAAATCAAACAAATCGACAACAACAACAAAAAAAACGGACTTCTTCCATCCCCAGAATGACCCCAAACTCTTTGGACAGGACCGAACCCCCAGAGAGTAAAACTCGTCCATTTCCCATGATGTCACCCGGCAATTTCACGACCATGAGTGACACGATATCCAGAGACAAAAACTTGAGCAAGAGCCTCACACTCGCCCTTTTTTCATATACCGAAGTGTTCTCCTCTTGGTCTGTAGATCAGTCCTGCCATACCTATGACCCAAAACATAAGCCGAGTTTGTGTTTTCAGACAACTGTCCAAACAGCTCTGGCCTACACACCCTACAGGCTCAGGGCCCTGGAGCCAAACATGAGGACTGTACTTGCTCTCTCCAAGGGAATTGTATGTGCCCATTCCAATGGCCACAACCCTACTAGTAGGATAAACTCCAAAGTCCCTGAGGCCATCCCAATAATTGTGGCTTCCCAGGACAAACAGGGGCAATCTGAGCCCATCTGAGCACCTACCTGCACTCAGACCCGTAGACTGATGTCCCCAGAGGTAAAAAGGAACGAACAGGCCCCTAGGCACTAATCGGATCCATTGCTTTGGTTTCCAGGCATCTCTCCTCAGAGGCCTGGATTTCAATACCAGCATATGGCTGTTTCTTGACTCACCCATCAGAACAAATCTCATCTACACATGGGAAACATGCACGTTGGAGCTGTGTCAAAGCCTCTGTTTAGGAGAACCCTTCAGGGCCCCAGGGCCACCGCTTCATTCCAAGGTCTCCATAAACACAAAAACATATTAGGACACATCCACAGGAGAGTCCATTTCAACTCAGCCTCCTCGGTTGCCCCCCACATCCAGCAGATCTAACCTGTCTTGTTGCTTGGAGACCATTGGAATGCGACGTGGGGTACCCAGCCATCCATCCTTAGAACCCTGCTTGGAATCGTTGGCCTAGAGCCAACCAACAGGTCTCAATTGTCCTGCAGAAGAATCTTTGCAGTTTGGAGCTTCTCACAACTCCCATCGTGGGAAAACCCCCATGTCCTCGTGATCCAACCCCCTTCAAGGAAGGGCCATCAGGGCAGAAAGTCCAACCTGAGCGATCGTCTGATCCTTGCCCTGACTTCAGATGCACGAGATCTCTATTGAGGTCTGTAGATTGTGCCTGCCATATCCTCACCCAGAAACCTAGGCCTAGCTTGGGTTCTCAGACTGCGTCCTCAGACTACTGGCCCACAAGCCCTCCAGTTGGGCAATCCAGAACTACAATGCCGCACTGTGCCTGCCCTACAGAAGTAAAACATTGCCCTCAGGGCTACCCCGAAACCGCAAATGAGGATCAACCTGCACGCCATTCGGCTGTACCCCAAACATATAGCCTGACCTGGGCACTATTTCCCCTTCTGACCCAGCCTGAGCCTGGACCTCCTGGTCCCACCCAGACAGCTGGCCGCACACTGAGCACATCGGACCCGCCATGGCCTTAGGTCGTCATCTCTTCCCAACTGCGGTTTTCAGGCTCCAGAACCTAGACCTTATCTCCAACCACTGCCCAGGGTTGAAAATGATGCAGAAATCAGAACTCTTTCCCCATGGCAAGAAACCTAGTGGTTGGCATGTTGTCCAACGTTCAGTGTAGCTGAAACAAGCGTGGCCCATGAGGCCCAGCCCATGCTTGCTGGCCACATTGGTCACAAACACACATTGTGACCCTCAGCCTGAGCCCAGTCCTCAGGTAAGGCCTCTCAGGGCCTATATGAAGAGACAGCATATTGGGCTTGCCATGCCCCTAGGCCCCAATTTTTAACCATAGTTCGGGTTGTCCCTTCACTCTTCCCCAGGGCTCTGCTTTGGAATTCCTCTTTTGGTGGGACACCTGAGGTAACAAAACTGAAAGGAGTCCTCCCATCCCACAGATTGACGAAAAACAATTGGGATCGGGCCAAATCCACAGAGAGGAAGATTCGTCCATGGCCCATGAGACCTCCCCAACATTCCACGGCCATCGCTGAAACAAAATCCAGAGACAAAAGCCTGAGCAAGCGCCTCAGACTCGCTCATTCTTCATATCCTGAAGAGTTCTTCTCATGGTTTGTAGATCGGGCGTGCCATACCTACGTCCCCAAACTTAAGCTGAGTTTGTGTTTTCAGTCTTCTGTCCTCAAAGTCCTGGGCCACACTCCCTCCAGGCTGGGGCCCCTGGAGCCACACATTAGGACTGCCCCCACCCAATCCATGGGAATTCTGCCCATTCCATTGTCAAAAATCGTACAAATTAGGAGAACCCTCCAAAGTCCCTGAGGCCATCTCAATAGTGTAGGTCACCCGGGACATAAAGGGCGGTTGATACCGGCTGAGCATCTACCTCCACTCATCTACCTCCACTCATACCAAGAAGATTGAACCAGACAGGACCCGAGGCCATTATCGGATCCATTGCTTTGGTTTACAGGCATGTCTCCTCAAAAGCCTGGATTCCAATACCAGCAGAGGGGATTTCTTGAGGCACCCATCAGAACAAATCTCGTCTCCACAAGGAAACTTTTGCATGGGAGCTATGCCAAAGCTTAGGAGAATACTTCAGGGTCCCGGTGCCACCTCCCCATTCCAAGGCCCTCATGGACACAAACACACGTTAGGACCCATCCTCTGGAAAGTGCATTTCAACTCAGCCACCCCGGTTGCTCCCGCAGATCCATTAGATCTAAACTGTCTTGTTGCTAGGAGACAATTGGAAGGCGAGGCGGACTTCCCAGGCATCCATCCTGGAACAGTGCTCTGGAGTCATTCCATATGGGATGTCCTGGAGCTGTCCAACAGGTCTCAATTGTCCCGCAGAAGGAATCCTTGAAGGGGGCATCCCACATCTCCCAACGTGGAAAACCTCCATGGCCTCGAGATACCGCTCCCTTCATGAAGGGGCCGTCAGGCACAGAAACTCCAACCTGAGCCAACGTCGGATCCTCGCCCTGACTTCAGATGCATGAGATATTGGTTCAGATCTGCAGGGGGTACCTGCCGTGCCCTCACCCTGAATCCGAAGACTAGCTTGTGTTCTCAGACTTCCGTCCTCACTCTCCTGGCCCCGAAGCCCTCAAGTTTGGCAATTCCGGACCGACAATGAAGCACTCTGCCTGCCCTCTAGAAAAAATGTATTGCCTAATGAGCTGCCCAGGCAGCTTAAATGAGGATAAACCTACACGGCACTCGAATGTACCCAAATTATATAGTCTAACCTGGGCACTAATGCACTGTCTGACACAACCTGAGCCCGGACCTGCTGACCAACACCCAGACAGCTGACCGCACCCTGAGCACATCAGACCCGCCATGGCCTTAGGCCATCATCTCTTCCTTACCTCAGTTTTCAAGCTTCAGAACCTAGACCTTATCTCCAATCACTGCCCACGGGTGACTGTGATGCAGAAATGAGAACTCTTCCTGACCCATGGCAAGAAACCTTGTGGTTCGCATGTTGTCCAACGTTCAGTGTAGGAGAAACCAGCATTCACCCTGAGGCCCCGCCCATTCTTGAGTGCGACGAGTGCATAAATATGCATTGTGACCTCAGCGTGAGTCCTGTCCTCTAGTAAGTCCTCTCAGTGGCTGGACCATTAGATGTCATAATGGGCTTGACATGTCCCTAGTCCCCAATTTTTAACCAGATTTCTGGTTGTCCAGTCGCCCCACCCCAGGGCTCTACTCTGGAATCCCTCATTTGGTGGGACATCTGAGGTTGAAAAACAAAATGAAACAAATCGACAACAACAACAAAAAAACTAACTTCTTCCAACCCCAGAATGACCGCAAACTCTTTGGACGGGACCGAACCCCCAGAGAGTAAGACTCGTACATTTCCCATGAAGTCACTCGGCAATTTCACGACCATGAGTGACACGATATCCAGAGACAAAAACTTGAGCAAGAGCCTCACACTCGCCCTTTTTTCATATCCCGAAGTGTTCTCCTCATGGTCTGTAGATCAGTCCTGCCATACCTATGACCCAAAACATAAGCCGAGTTTGTGTTTTCAGACAACTGTCCAAACAGCTCTGGCCTACACACCCTACAGGCTCAGGGCCCTGGAGCCAAACCTGAGGACTGTACTTGCCCTCTCCAAGGGAATTGTATGTGCCCATTCCAATGGCCACGACCCTACTAATAGGATAACCTCCAAAGTCGCTGAGGCCATCCCAATAGTTGTGGCTTCCCAGGACAAACAGGGGCAATCTGAGCCCATCTGAGCACCTACCTGCACTCAGACCCGTAGACTGATGTCCCCAGAGGTAAAAAGGAACAAACAGGCCCCTAGGCACTAATCGGATCCATTGCTTTGGTTTCCAGGCATCTCTCCTCAGAGGCCTGGATTTCAATACCAGCATATGCCTGTCTCCTGACTCACCCGTCAGAACAAATCTCATCTACACATGGGAAACATGCACGTTGGAGCTGTGTCAAAGCCTCTGTTTAGGAGAACCCTTCAGGGCCCCAGGGCCACCGCTTCATTCCAAGGTCTCCATAGACACAAAAACATATTAGGACACATCCACAGGAGAGTCCATTTCAACTCAGCCTCCTCGGTTGCCCCCCACATCCAGCAGATCTAACCTGTCTTGTTGCTTGGAGACCATTGGAATGCGAGGTGGAGTACCCAGCCATCCATCCTTAGAACCCTGCTTGGAATCGTTGGCCTAGGGCCAACCAACAGGTCTCAATTGTCCTGCAGAAGAATCTTTGCAGTTTGGAGCTTCTCACAACTCCCATCGTGGGAAAACCCCCATGTCCTCGTGATCCAACCCCCTTCAAGGAAGGGCCATCAGGGCATTAAGTCCAACCTGAGCGATCGTCTGATCCTTGCCCTGACTTCAGATGCACGAGATCTCTATTGAGGTCTGTAGATTGTGCCTGCCATATCCTCACCCAGAAACCTAGGCCTAGCTTGGGTTCTCAGACTGCGTCCTCAGACTACTGGCCCACAAGCCCTCCAGTTGGGCAATGCAGAACTACAATGCCGCACTCTGCCTGCCCTACAGAAGTAAAACATTGCCCTCAGGGCTACCCCGAAACCGCAAATGAGGATCAACCTGCACGCCATTCGGCTGTACCCCAAACATATAGCCTGACCTGGGCACTATTTCCCCTTCTGACCCAGCCTGAGCCTGGACCTCCTGGTCCCACCCAGACAGCTGGCCGCACACTGAGCACATCGGACCCGCCATGGCCTTAGGTCGTCATCTCTTCCCAACTGCGGTTTTCAGGCTCCAGAACCTAGACCTTATCTCCAACCACTGCCCAGGGTTGAAAATGATGCAGAAATCAGAACTCTTTCCCCATGGCAAGAAACCTAGTGGTTGGCATGTTGTCCAACGTTCAGTGTAGCTGAAACAAGCGTGGCCCATGAGGCCCAGCCCATGCTTGCGGGCCACATTGGTCACAAACACACATTGTGACCCTCAGCCTGAGCCCAGTCCTCAGGTAAGGCCTGTCAGGGCCTATATGAAGAGACAGCATATTGGGCTTGCCATGCCCCTAGGCCCCAATTTTTAACCATAGTTCGGGTTGTCCCTTCACTCTTCCCCAGGGCTCTGCTTTGGAATTCCTCTTTTGGTGGGACACCTGAGGTAACAAAACTGAAAGGAGTCCTCCCATCCCACAGATTGACGAAAAACAATTGGGATCGGGCCAAATCCACAGAGAGGAAGATTCGTCCATGGCCCATGAGACCTCCCCAACATTCCACGGCCATCGCTGAAACAAAATCCAGAGACAAAAGCCTGAGCAAGCGCCTCAGACTCGCTCATTCTTCATATCCTGAAGAGTTCTTCTCATGGTTTGTAGATCGGGCGTGCCATACCTACGTCCCCAAACTTAAGCTGAGTTTGTGTTTTCAGTCTTCTGTCCTCAAAGTCCTGGGCCACACTCCCTCCAGGCTGGGGCACCTGGAGCCACACATTAGGACTGCCCCCACCCAATCCATGGGAATTCTGCCCATTCCATTGTCAAAAATCGTACAAATTAGGAGAACCCTCCAAAGTCCCTGAGGCCATCCCAATAGTGTAGGTCACCCGGGATATAAAGGGCGGTTGATACCGGCTGAGCATCTACCTCCACTCATCTACCTCCACTCATACCAAGAAGATTGAAGCAGACAGGACCCGAGGCCATTATCGGATCCATTGCTTTGGTTTACAGGCATGTCTCCTCAAAAGCCTGGATTCCAATACCAGCAGAGGGGATTTCTTGAGGCACCCATCAGAACAAATCTCGTCTCCACAAGGAAACTTTTGCATGGGAGCTATGCCAAAGCTTAGGAGAATACTTCAGGGTCCCGGTGCCACCTCCCCATTCCAAGGCCCTCATGGACACAAACACACGTTAGGACCCATCCTCTGGAAAGTGCATTTCAACTCAGCCACCCCGGTTGCTCCCGCAGATCCATTAGATCTAAACTGTCTTGTTGCTAGGAGACAATTGGAAGGCGAGGCGGACTTCCCAGGCATCCATCCTGGAACAGTGCTCTGGAGTCATTCCATATGGGATGTCCTGGAGCTGTCCAACAGGTCTCAATTGTCCCGCAGAAGGAATCCTTGAAGGGGGCATCCCACATCTCCCAACGTGGAAAACCTCCATGGCCTCGAGATACCGCTCCCTTCATGAAGGGGCCGTCAGGCACAGAAACTCCAACCTGAGCCAACGTCGGATCCTCGCCCTGACTTCAGATGCATGAGATATTGGTTCAGATCTGCAGGGGGTACCTGCCGTGCCCTCACCCTGAATCCGAAGACTAGCTTGTGTTCTCAGACTTCCGTCCTCACTCTCCTGGCCCCGAAGCCCACAGGTTTGGCAATTCCGGACCGACAATGAAGCACTCTGCCTGCCCTCTAGAAAAAATGTATTGCCTAATGAGCTGCCCAGGCAGCTTAAATGAGGATAAACCTACACGGCACTCGAATGTACCCAAATTATATAGTCTAACCTGGGCACTAATGCACTGTCTGACACAACCTGAGCCCGGACCTGCTGACCAACACCCAGACAGCTGACCGCACCCTGAGCACATCAGACCCGCCATGGCCTTAGGCCATCATCTCTTCCCTACCTCAGTTTTCAAGCTTCAGAACCTAGACCTTATCTCCAATCACTGCCCACGGGTGACTGTGATGCAGAAATGAGAACTCTTCCTGAACCATGGCAAGAAACCTTGTGGTTGGCATGTTGTCCAATGTTCAGTGTAGGAGAAACCAGCATTCACCCTGAGGCCCCGCCCATTCTTGAGTGCGACGAGTGCATAAATATGCATTGTGACCTCAGCGTGAGTCCTGTCCTCTAGTAAGTCCTCTCAGTGGCTGGACCATTAGATGTCATAATGGGCTTGACATATCCCTAGTCCCCAATTTTTAACCAGATTTCTGGTTGTCCAGTCGCCCCACCTCAGGGCTCTACTCTGGAATCCCTCATTTGGTGGGACATCTGAGGTTGAAAAACAAAATGAAACAAATCGACAACAACAACAAAAAAACTAACTTCTTCCAACCCCAGAATGACCGCAAACTCTTTGGACGGGACCGAACCCCCAGAGAGTAAGACTCGTCCATTTCCCATGAAGTCACTCGGCAATTTCACGACCATGAGTGACACGATATCCAGAGACAAAAACTTGAGCAAGAGCCTCACACTCGCCCTTTTTTCATATCCCGAAGTGTTCTCCTCATGGTCTGTAGATCAGTCCTGCCATACCTATGACCCAAAAAATAAGCCGAGTTTGTGTTTTCAGACAGCTGTCCAAACAGCTCTGGCCTACACACCCTACAGGCTCAGGGCCCTGGAGCCAAACCTGAGGACTGTACTTGCCCTCTCCAAGGGAATTGTATGTGCCCATTCCAATGGCCACGACCCTACTAATAGGATAACCTCCAAAGTCGCTGAGGCCATCCCAAGAGTTGTGGCTTCCCAGGACAAACAGGGGCAATCTGAGCCCATCTGAGCACCTACCTGCACTCAGACCCGTAGACTGATGTCCCCAGAGGTAAAAAGGAACAAACAGCCCCTAGGCACTAATCAGATCCATTGCTTTGGTTTCCAGGCATCTCTCCTCAGAGGCCTGGATTTCAATACCAGCATATGGCTGTTTCTTGACTCACCCATCAGAACAAATCTCATCTACACATGGGAAACATGCACGTTGGAGCTGTGTCAAAGCCTCTGTTTAGGAGAACCATTCAGGGCCCAGGGCCACCGCTTCATTCCAAGGTCTCCATAGACACAAAAACATATTAGGACACATCCACAGGAGAGTCCATTTCAACTCAGCCTCCTCGGTTGCCCCCCACATCCAGCAGATCTAACCTGTCTTGTTGCTTGGAGACAATTGGAATGCGAGGTGGGCTACCCAGCCATCCATCCTTAGAACCCTGCTCGGAATCGTTGGCCTGGAGCCAACCAACAGGTCTCAATTGTCCTGCAGAAGAATCTTTGCAGTTTGGAGCTTCTCACAACTCCCATCGTGGGAAAACCCCCATGTCCTCGTGATCCAACCCCCTTCAAGAAAGGGCCATCAGGGCAGAAAGTCCAACGTGAGCGATCGTCTGATCCTTGCCCTGACTTCAGATGCACGAGATCTCGATTGAGGTCTGTAGATTGTGCCTGCCATATCCTCACCCAGAAACCTAGGCCTAGCTTGGGTTCTCAGACTCCGTCCTCAGACTACTGGCCCACAAGCCCTCCAGTTGCGCAATCCAGAACTACAATGCCGCACTCTGCCTGCCCTACAGAAGTAAAACATTGCCCTCAGGGCTACCCCGAAACCCCAAATGAGGATCAACCTGCACGCCATTCGGCTGTACCCCAAACATATAGGCTGACCTGGGCACTATTTCCCCTTCTGACCCAGCCTGAGCCTGGACCTCCTGATCCCACCCAGACAGCTGGCCGCACACTGAGCACATCGGACCCGCCATGGCATTAGGTCGTCATCTCTTCCCAACTGCGGTTTTCAGGCTCCAGAACCTAGACCTTATCTCCAACCACTGCGCAGGGTTGAAAATGATGCAGAAATCAGAACTGTTCCCCATGGCAAGAAACCTTGTGCTTGGCATGTTGTCCAATGTTCAGTGTAGTTGAAACAAGCGTGGCCCATGAGGTCCAGCCCATGCTTGCGGGCCACATTGGTCACAAACACACATTGTGACCCTCAGCCTGAGCCCAGTCCTCAGGTAAGGCCTCTCAGGGCCTATATGAAGAGACAGCATATTGGGCTTGCCATGCCCCTAGGCCCCAATTTTTAACCATAGTTCGGGTTGTCCCTTCACTCTTCCCCAGGGCTCTGCTTTGGAATTCCTCTTTTGGTGGGACACCTGAGGTAACAAACCTGAAAGGAGTCCTCCCATCCCACAGATTGACGAAAAACAATTGGGATCGGGCCAAATCCACAGAGAGGAAGATTCGTCCATGGCCCATGAGACCTCCCCAACATTCCACGGCCATCGCTGAAACAAAATCCAGAGAAAAAAGCCTGAGCAAGCGCCTCAGACTCGCTCATTCTTCATATCCTGAAGAGTTCTTCTCATGGTTTGTAGATCGGGCGTGCCATACCTACGTCCCCAAACTTAAGCTGAATTTGTGTTTTCAGTCTTCTGTCCTCAAAGTCCTGGGCCACACTCCCTCCAGGCTGGGGCCCCTAGAGCCACACATTAGGACTTCCCCCTCCCAATCTATGGGAATTCTGCCCATTCCATTGTCAAAAATCGTACAAATTAGGAGAACCCTCCAAAGTCCCTGAGGCCATCCCAATAGTGTAGGTCGCCCGGGACAAAAAAGGGCGGTTGATACCGGATGAGCATCTACCTCCACTCATCTACCTCCACTCATACCAAGAAGATTGAACCAGACAGGACCCGAGGCCATTATCGGATCCATTGCTTTGGTTTACAGGCATGTCTCCTCAAAAGCCTGGATTCCAATACCAGCAGAGGGGATTTCCTGAGGCACCCATCAGAACAAATCTCGTCTCCACAAGGAAACTTGTGCATGGGAGCTATGCCAAAGCTTAGGAGAATATTTCAGGGTCCCGGTGCCACCTCCCCATTGCAAGGCCCTCATGGACACAAACACACGTTAGGACCCATCCTCTGGAAAGTGCATTTCAACTCAGCCACCCCGGTTGCTCCCGCAGATCCATTAGATCTAAACTGTCTTGTTGCTAGGAGACAATTGGAAGGCGAGGCGGACTTCCCAGGCATCCATCATGGAACAGTGCTCTGGAGTCATTCCATATGGGATGTCCTGGAGCTGTCCAACAGGTCTCAATTGTCCCGCAGAAGGAATCCTTGAAGGGGGCATCCCACATCTCCCAACGTGGAAAACGTCCATGGCCTCGAGATTCCGCTCCCTTCATGAAGGGGCCGTCATGCACAGAAACTCCAACCTGAACCAACGTCGGATCCTCGCCCTGACTTCAGATGCATGAGATATTTGTTCAGATCTGCAGGGGGTACCTGCCGTGCCCTTACCCTGAATCCGAAGACTAGCTTGTGTTCTCAGACTTCCGTCCTCACTCTCCTGGCCCCGATGCCCTCAGGTTTGGCAATTCCGGACCGACAATGAAGCACTCTGCCTGCCCTCTAGAAAAAATGTATTGCCTAATGAGCTCCCCAGGCAGCTTAAATGAGGATAAACCTACACGGCACTCGAATGTACCCAAATTATATAGTCTAACCTGGGCACTAATGCACTGTCTGACACAACCTGAGCCCGGACCTGCTGACCAACACCCAGACAGCTGACCGCACCCTGAGAACTTCAGACCCGCCATGGCCTTAGGTCATCATCTCTTCCCTACCTCAGTTTTCAGGCTTCAGAACCTAGACCTTATCTCCAATCACTGCCCACGGGTGACTGTGATGCAGAAATCAGAACTCTTCCTGACCCATGGCAAGAAACCTTGTGGTTGGCATGTTGTCCAACGTTCAGTGTAGGAGAAACCAGCATTCACCCTGAGGCCCCGCCCATTCTTGAGTGCGACGAGTGCATAAACACGCATTTTGACCTCAGCGTGAGTCCTGTCCTCTAGTAAGTCCTTTCAGTGGCTGGACCATTAGATGTCATAATGGGCTTGACATGTCCCTAGTCCCCAATTTTTAACCGGATTTCTGGTTGTCCAGTCGCCCCACCCCAGGGCTCTACTCTGGAATCCCTCATTTGGTGGGACATCTGAGGTTGAAAAACAAAATGAAACAAATCGACAACAACAACAACAAAAAAACGGACTTCTTCCAACCCCAGAATGACCGCAAACTCTTTGGAGGGGACCGAACCCCCAGAGAGTAAGACTCGTCCATTTCCCATGAAGTCACCCGGCAATTTCACGACCATGAGTGACACGATATCCAGAGACAAAAACTTGAGCAAGAGCCTCACACTCGCCCTTTTTTCATATACCGAAGTGTTCTCCTCATGGTCTGTAGATCAGTCCTGCCATACCTATGACCCAAAACATAAGCCGAGTTTGTGTTTTCAGACAACTGTCCAAACAGCTCTGGCCTACACACCCTACAGGCTCAGGGCCCTGGAGCCAAACCTGAGGACTGTACTTGCCCTCTCCTAGGGAATTGTATGTGCCCATTCCAATGGCCATAACCCTACTAATAGGATAGCCTCCAAAGTCCCTGAGGCCATCCCAAGAGTTATGGCTTCCCAGGACAAACAGGGGCAATCTGAGCCCATCTGAGCACCTTCCTGCACTCAGACCCGTAGACTGATGTCCCCAGAGGTAAAAGGAACGAACAGGCCCCTAGGCACTAATCGGAACCATTGCTTTGGTTTCCAGGCATCTCTCCTCAGAGGCCTGGATTTCAATACCAGCATATGGCTGTTTCTTGACTCACCCATCAGAACAAATCTCATCTACACATGGGAAACATGCACGTTGGAGCTGTGTCAAAGCCTCTGTTTAGGAGAACCCTTCAGGGCCCCAGGGCCACCGCTTCATTCCAAGGTCTCCATAGACACAAAAACATATTAGGACACATCCACAGGAGAGTCCATTTCAACTCAGCCTCCTCGGTTGCCCCCCACATCCAGCAGATCTAACCTGTCTTGTTGCTTGGAGACCATTGGAATGCGAGGTGGGCTACCCAGCCATCCATCCTTAGAACCCTGCTCGGAATCGTTGGCCTGGAGCCAACCAACAGGTCTCAATTGTCCTGCAGAAGAATCGTTGCAATTTGGAGCTTCTCACAACTCCCATCGTGGGAAAACCCCCATGTCCTCGTGATCCAACCCCCTTCAAGAAAGGGCCATCAGGGCAGAAAGTCCAACCTGAGCGATCGTCTGATCCTTGCCCTGACTTCAGATGCACGGGATCTCTATTGAGGTCTGTGGATTGTGCCTGCCATATCCTCACCCAGAAACCTAGGCCTAGCTTGGGTTCTCAGACTCCGTCCTCAGACTACTGGCCCACAAGCCCTCCAGTTGGGCCATCCAGAACTACAATGCCGCACTCTGCCTGCCCTACAGAAGTAAAACATTGCCCTCAGGGCTACCCCGAAACCGCAAATGAGGATCAACCTGCACGCCATTCGGCTGTACCCCAAACATATAGGCTGACCTGGGCACTATTTCCCCTTCTGACCCAGCCTGAGCCTGGACCTCCTGGTCCCACCCAGACAGCTGGCCGCACACTGAGCACATCGGACCCGCCATGGCCTTAGGTCGTCATCTCTTCCCAACTGCGGTTTTCAGGCTCCAGAACCTAGACCTTATCTCCAACCACTGCCCAGGGTTGAAAATGATGCAGAAATCAGAACTCTTTCCCCATGGCAAGAAACCTTGTGGTTGGCATGTTGTCCAACATTCAGTGTAGTTGAAACAAGCGTGGCCCATGAGGCCCAGCCCATGCTTGCGGGCCACATTGGTCACAAACACACATTGTGACCCTCAGCCTGAGCCCAGTCCTCAGGTAAGGCCTCTCAGGGCCTATATGAAGAGACAGCATATTGGGCTTGCCATGCCCCTAGGCCCCAATTTTTAACCATAGTTCGGGTTGTCCCTTCACTCTTCCCCAGGGCTCTGCTTTGGAATTCCTCTTTTGGTGGGACACCTGAGGTAACAAACCTGAAAGGAGTCCTCCCATCCCACAGATTGACGAAAAACAATTGTGATCAGGCCACATCCACAGAGAGGAAGATTCGTCCATGGCCCATGAGACCTCCCCAACATTCCACGGCCATCGCTGAAACAAAATCCAGAGACAAAAGCCTGAGCAAGCGCCTCAGACTCGCTCATTCTTCATATCCTGAAGAGTTCTTCTCATGGTTTGTAGATCGGGCGTGCCATACCTACGTCCCCAAACTTAAGCTGAGTTTGTGTTTTCAGTCTTCTGTCCTCAAAGTCCTGGGCCACACTCCCTCCAGGCTGGGGCCCCTGGAGCCACACATTAGGACTGCCCCCACCCAATCCATGGGAATTCTGCCCATTCCATTGTCAAAAATCGTACAAATTAGGAGAACCCTCCAAAGTCCCATAGGCCATCCCAATAGTGTAGGTCACCCGGGACATAAAGGGCGGTTGATACCGGCTGAGCATCTACCTCCACTCATCTACCTCCACTCATACCAAGAAGATTGAACCAGACAGGACCCGAGGCCATTATCGGATCCATTGCTTTGGTTTACAGGCATGTCTCCTCAAAAGCCTGGATTCCAATACCAGCAGAGGGGATTTCCTGAGGCACCCATCAGAACAAATCTCGTCTCCACAAGGAATCTTTTGCATGGGAGCTATGCCAAAGCTTAGGAGAATACTTCAGGGTCCCGGTGCCACCTCCCCATTCCAAGGCCCTCATGGACACAAACACACGTTAGGACCCATCCTCTGGAAAGTGCATTTCAACTCAGCCACCCCGGTTGCTCCCGCAGATCCATTAGATCTAAACTGTCTTGTTGCTAGGAGACAATTGGAAGGCGAGGCGGACTTCCCAGGCATCCATCCTGGAACAGTGCTCTGGAGTCATTCCATATGGGATGTCCTGGAGCTGTCCAACAGGTCTCAATTGTCCCGCAGAAGGAATCCTTGAAGGGGGCATCCCACATCTCCCAAGGTGGAAAACCTCCATGGCCTCGAGATTCCGCTCCCTTCATGAAGGGGCCGTCATGCACAGAAACTCCAACCTGAGCCAACGTCGGATCCTCGCCCTGACTTCAGATGCATGAGATATTGGTTCAGATCTGCAGGGGGTACCTGTCGTGCCCTTACCCTGAATCCGAAGACTAGCTTGTGTTCTCAGACTTCCGTCCTCACTCTCCTGGCCCCGAAGCCCACAGGTTTGGCAATTCCGGACCGACAATGAAGCACTCTGCCTGCCCTCTAGAAAAAATGTATTGCCTAATGAGCTCCCCAGGCAGCTTAAATGAGGATAAACCTACACGGCACTCGAATGTACCCAAATTATATAGTCTAACCTGGGCACTAATGCACTGTCTGACACAACCTGAGCCCGGACCTGCTGACCAACACCCAGACAGCTGACCGCACCCTGAGAACATCAGACCCGCCATGGCCTTAGGTCATCATCTCTTCCCTACCTCAGTTTTCAGGCTTCAGAACCTAGACCTTATCTCCAATCACTGCCCACGGGTGACTGTGATGCAGAAATCAGAACTCTTCCTGACCCATGGCAAGAAACCTTGTGGTTGGCATGTTGTCCAACGTTCAGTGTAGGAGAAACCAGCATTCACCCTGAGGCCCCGCCCATTCTTGAGTGCGACGAGTGCATAAACACGCATTGTGACCTCAGCGTGAGTCCTGTCCTCTCGTAAGTCCTTTCAGTGGCTGGACCATTAGATGTCATAATGGGCTTGACATGTCCCTAGTCCCCAATTTTTAACCAGATTTCTGGTTGTCCAGTCGCCCCACCCCAGGGCTCTACTCTGGAATCCCTCATTTGGTGGGACATCTGAGGTTGAAAAACAAAATGAAACAAATCGACAACAACAACAAAAAAACGGACTTCTTCCAACCCCAGAATG
Organism: Mustela nivalis; assembly: GCF_964662115.1. Classification (NCBI taxonomy): domain Eukaryota; kingdom Metazoa; phylum Chordata; class Mammalia; order Carnivora; family Mustelidae; genus Mustela; species Mustela nivalis. The sequence goes on along the minus strand of NW_028136459.1, from coordinate 109,111 downwards.
ACCGCAAACTCTTTGGAGGGGACCGAACCCCCAGAGAGTAAGACTCGTCCATTTCCCATGAAGTCACCTGGCAATTTCACGACCATGAGTGACACGATATCCAGAGACAAAAACTTGAGCAAGAGCCTCACACTCGCCCTTTTTTCATATCCCGAAGTGTTCTCCTCATGGTCTGTAGATCATTCCTGCCATACCTATGACCCAAAACATAAGCCGAGTTTGTGTTTTCAGACAACTGTCCAAACAGCTCTGGCCTACACACCCTACAGGCTCAGGGCCCTGGAGCCAAACCTGAGGACTGTACTTGCCCTCTCCAAGGGAATTGTATGTGCCCATTCCAATGGCCACAACCCTACTAATAGGATAACCTCCAAAGTCCCTGAGGCCATCCCAAGAGTTATGGCTTCCCAGGACAGACAGGGGCAATCTGAGCCCATCTGAGCACCTACCTGCACTCAGACCCGTAGACTGATGTCCCCAGAGGTAAAAGGAACGAACAGGCCCCTAGGCACTAATCGGAACCATTGCTTTGGTTTCCAGGCATCTCTCCTCAGTGGCCTGGATTTCAATACCAGCATATGGCTGTTTCTTGACTCACCCATCAGAACAAATCTCATCTACACATGGGAAACATGCACCTTGGAGCTGTGTCAAAGCCTCTGTTTAGGAGAACCCTTCAGGGCCCCAGGGCCACCGCTTCATTCCAAGGTCTCCATAGACACAAAAACATATTAGGACACATCCACAGGAGAGTCCATTTCATCTCAGCCTCCTCGGTTGTTCCCCACATCCAGCAGATCTAACCTGTCTTGTTGCTTGGAGACAATTGGAAAGCGAGGTGGGCTACCCAGCCATCCATCCTTAGAACCCTGCTCGGAATCGTTGGCCTGGAGCCAACCAACAGGTCTCAATTGTCCTGCAGAAGAATCGTTGCAGTTTGGAGCTTCTCACAACTCCCATCGTGGGAAAAGCCCCATGTCCTCGTGATCCAACCCCCTTCAAGAAAGGGCCATCAGGGCAGAAAGTCCAACCTGAGCAATCGTCTGATCCTTGCCCTGACCTAGATGCACGAGATCTCTATTGAGGTCTGTGGATTGTGCCTGCCATATCCTCACCCAGAAACCTAGGCCTAGCTTGGGTTCTCAGACTCCGTCCTCAGACTACTGGCCCACAAGCCCTCCAGTTGGGCAATCCAGAACTACAATGCCGCACTCTGCCTGCCCTACAGAAGTAAAACATTGCCCTCAGGGCTACCCCGAAACCCCAAATGAGGATCAACCTGCACGCCATTCGGCTGTACCCCAAACATATAGGCTGACCTGGGCACTATTTCCCCTTCTGACCCAGCCTGAGCCTGGACCTCCTGGTCCCACCCAGACAGCTGGCCGCACACTGAGCACATCGGACCCGCCATGGCCTTAGGTCGTCATCTCTTCCCAACTGCGGTTTTCAGGCTCCAGAACCTAGACCTTATCTCCAACCACTGCCCAGGGTTGAAAATGATGCAGAAATCAGAACTCTTTCCCCATGGCAAGAAACCTTGTGGTTGGCATGTTGTCCAACGTTCAGTGTAGTTGAAACAAGCGTGGCCCATGAGGCCCAGCCCATGCTTGCGGCCACATTGGTCACAAACACACATTGTGCCCCTCAGCCTGAAGCCCAGTCCTCAGGTAAGGCCTCTCAGGGCCTATATGAAGAGACAGCATATTGGGCTTGCCATGCCCCTAGGCCCCAATTTTTAACCATAGTTCGGGTTGTCCCTTCACTCTTCCCCAGGGCTCTGCTTTGGAATTCCTCTTTCGGTGGGATACCTGAGGTAACAAACCTGAAAGGAGTCCTCCCATCCCACAGATTGACGAAAAACAATTGGGATCGGGCCAAAACACAGAGAGGAAGATTCGTCCATGGCACATGAGACCTCCCCAACATTCCACGGCCATCGCTGAAACAAAATCTAGAGACAAAAGCCTGAGCAAGCTCCTCAGACTCGCTCATTCTTCATATCCTGAAGAGTTCTTCTCATGGTTTGTAGATCGGGCGTGCCATACTTACGTCCCCAAACTTAAGCTGAGTTTGTGTTTTCAGTCTTCTGTCCTCAAAGTCCTGGGCCACACTCCCTCCAGGCTGGGGCCCCTGGAGCCACACATTAGGACTGCCCCCACCCAATCCATGGGAATTCTGCCCATTCCATTGTCAAAAATCGTACAAATTAGGAGAAATCTCCAAAGTCCCTGAGGCCATCCCAATAGTGTAGGTCGCCCGGGACAAAAAAGGGCGGTTGGTACCGGCTGAGCATCTACCTCCACTCATCTACCTCCACTCATACCAAGAAGATTGAACCAGACAGGACCCGAGGCCATTATCGGATCCATTGCTTTGGTTTACAGGCATGTCTCCTCAAAAGCCAGGATTCCAATAACAACAGAGGGGATTTCCTGAGGCACCCATCAGAACAAATCTCGTCTCCACAAGGAAACTTTTGCATGGGAGCTATGCCAAAGCTTAGGAGAATACTTCAGGGTCCCGGTGCCACCTCCCCATTCCAAGGCCCTCATGGACACAAACACACGTTAGGACCCATCCTCTGGAAAGTGCATTTCAACTCAGCCACCCCGGTTGCTCCCGCAGATCCATTAGATCTAAACTGTCTTGTTGCTAGGAGACAATTGGAAGGCGAGGCGGACTTCCCAGGCATCCATCCTGGAACAGTGCTCTGGAGTCATTCCATATGGGATGTCCTGGAGCTGTCCAACAGGTCTCAATTGTCCCGCAGAAGGAATCCTTGAAGGGGGCATCCCACATCTCCCAAGGTGGAAAACCTCCATGGCCTCGAGATTCCGCTCCCTTCATGAAGGGGCCGTCATGCACAGAAACTCCAACCTGAGCCAACGTCGGATCCTCGCCCTGACTTCAGATGCATGAGATATTGGTTCAGATCTGCAGGGGGTACCTGCCGTGCCCTTACCCTGAATCCGAAGACTAGCTTGTGTTCTCAGACTTCCGTCCTCACTCTCCTGGCCCCGAAGCCCTCAGGTTTGGCAATTCCGGACCGACAATGAAGCACTCTGCCTGCCCTCTAGAAAAAATGTATGGCCTAATGAGCTCCCCAGGCAGCTTAAATGAGGATAAACCTACACGGCACTCGAATGTACCCAAATTATATAGTCTAACCTGGGCACTAATGCACTGTCTGACACAACCTGAGCCCGGACCTGCTGACCAACACCCAGACAGCTGACCGCACCCTGAGAACATCAGACCCGCCATGGCCTTAGGTCATCATCTCTTCCCTACCTCAGTTTTCAGGCTTCAGAACCTAGACCTTATCTCCAATCACTGCCCACGGGTGACTGTGATGCAGAAATCAGAACTCTTCCTGACCCATGGCAAGAAACCTTGTGGTTGGCATGTTGTCCAACGTTCAGTGTAGGAGAAACCAGCATTCACCCTGAGGCCCCGCCCATTCTTGAGTGCGACGAGTGCATAAATACGCAGTGTGACCTCAGCGTGAGTCCTGTCCTCTAGTAAGTCCTCTCAGTGGCTGGACCATTAGATGTCATAATGGGCTTGACATGTCCCTAGTCCCCAATTTTTAACCGGATTTCTGGTTGTCCAGTCGCCCCACCCCAGGGCTCTACTCTGGAATCCCTCATTTGGTGGGACATCTGAGGTTGAAAAACAAAATGAAACAAATCGACAACAACAACAAAAAAACGGATTTCTTCCATCCCCAGAATGACCCCAAACTCTGTGGACGGGACCGAACTCCCAGAGAGTAAGACTCGTCCATTTCCCATGAAGTCACCCGGCAATTTCACGACCATGAGTGACACGATATCCAGAGACAAAAACTTGAGCAAGAGCCTCACACTCGCCCTTTTTTCATATCCCGAAGTGTTCACCTCATGGTCTGTAGATCAGTCCTGCCATACCTATGACCCAAAACATAAGCCGAGTTTGTGTTTTCAGACAACTGTCCAAACAGCTCTGGCCTACACACCCTACAGGCTCAGGGCCCTGGAGCCAAACCTGAGGACTGTACTTGCCCTCTCCAAGGGAATTGTATGTGCCCATTCCAATGGCCACGACCCTACTAATAGGATAACCTCCAAAGTCTCTGAGGCCATCCCAAGAGTTGTGGCTTCCCAGGACAAACAGGGGCAATCTGAGCCCATCTGAGCACCTACCTGCACTCAGACCCGTAGACTGATGTCCCCAGAGGTAAAAAGGAACGAACAGGCCCCTAGTCACTAATCGGATCCATTGCTTTGGTTTCCAGGCCTCTCTCCTCAGAGGCCTGGATTTCAATACCAGCATATGGCTGTTTCTTGACTCACCCATCAGAACAAATCTCATCTACACATGGGAAACATGCACGTTGGAGCTGTGTCAAAGCCTCTGTTTAGGAGAACCCTTCAGGGCCCCAGGGCCACCGCTTCATTCCAAGGTCTCCATAGACACAAAAACATATTAGGACACATCCACAGGAGAGTCCATTTCAACTCAGCCTCCTCGGTTGCCCTCCACATCCAGCAGATCTAACCTGTCTTGTTGCTTGGAGACAATTGGAATGCGAGGTGGGCTACCCAGCCATCCATCCTTAGAACCCTGCTCGGAATCGTTGGCCTGGAGCCAACCAACAGGTCTCAATTGTCCTGCAGAAGAATCTTTGCAGTTTGGAGCTTCTCACAACTCCCATCGTGGGAAAACCCCCATGTCCTCGGGTTCCAACCCCCTTCAAGAAAGGGCCATCAGGGCAGAAAGTCCAACCTGAGCGATCGTCTGATTCTTGCCCTGACTTCAGATGCACGGGATCTCGATTGAGGTCTGTAGATTGTGCCTGCCATATCCTCACCCAGAAACCTAGGCCTAGCTTGGGTTCTCAGACTCCGTCCTCAGACTACTGGCCCACAAGCCCTCCAGTTGGGCAATCCAGAAATACAATGCCACACTCTGCCTGCCCTACAGAAGTAAAACATTGCCCTCAGGGCTACCCCGAAACCCCAAATGAGGATCAACTTGCACGCCATTCGGCTGTACCCCAAACATAGAGGCTGACCTGGGCACTATTTCCCCTTCTGACCCAGCCTGAGCCTGGACCTCCTGGTCCCACCCAGACAGCTGGCCGCACACTGAGCACATCGGACCCGCCATGGCCTTAGGTCGTCATCTCTTCCCAACTGCGGTTTTCAGGCTCCAGAACCTAGACCTTATCTCCAACCACTGCCCAGGGTTGAAAATGATGCAGAAATCAGAACTCTTTCCCCATGGCAAGAAACCTTGTGCTTGGCATGTTGTCCAACGTTCAGTGTAGTTGAAACAAGCGTGGCCCATGTGGCCCAGCCCATGCTTGCGGGCCACATTGGTCACAAACACACATTGTGACCCTCAGCATGAGCCCAGTCCTCAGGTAAGGCCTCTCAGGGCCTATATGAAGAGACAGCATATTGGGCTTGCCATGCCCCTAGGCCCCAATTTTTAACCATAGTTCGGGTTGTCCCTTCACTCTTCCCCAGGGCTCTGCTTTGGAATTCCTCTTTCGGTGGGACACCTGAGGTAACAAACCTGAAAGGAGTCCTCACATCCCACAGATTGACGAAAAACAATTGGGATCGGGCCAAAACACAGAGAGGAAGATTCGTCCATGGCCCATGAGACCTCCCCAACATTCCACGGCCATCGCTGAAACAAAATCTAGAGACAAAAGCCTGAGCAAGCTCCTCAGACTCGCTCATTCTTCATATCCTGAAGAGTTCTTCTCATGGTTTGTAGATCGGGCGTGCCATACCTACGTCCCCAAACTTAAGCTGAGTTTGTGTTTTCAGTCTTCTGTCCTCAAAGTCCTGGGCCACACTCCCTCCAGGCTGGGGCCCCTGGAGCCACACATTAGGACTGCCCCCACCCAATCCATGGGAATTCTGCCCATTCCATTGTCAAAAATCGTACAAATTAGGAGAACCCTCCAAAGTCCCTGAGGCCATCCCAATAGTGTAGGTCGCCCGGGACAAAAAAGGGCGGTTGATACCAGCTGAGCATCTTCCTCCACTCATCTACCTCCACTCATACCTAGAAGATTGAACCAGACAGGACCCGAGGCCATTATCGGATCCATTGCTTTGGTTTACAGGCATGTCTCCTCAAAAGCCTGGATTCCAATACCAGCAGAGGGGATTTCCTGAGGCACCCATCAGAACAAATCTCGTCTCCACAAGGAAACTTGTGCATGGGAGCTATGCCAAAGCTTAGGAGAATACTTCAGGGTCCCGGTGCCACCTCCCCATTCCAAGGCCCTCATGGACACAAACACACATTAGGACCCATCCTCTGGAAAGTGCATTTCAACTCAGCCACCCCGGTTGCTCCCGCAGATCCATTAGATCTAAACTGTCTTGTTGCTAGGAGACAATTGGAAGGCGAGGCGGACTTCCCAGGCATCCATCCTCGAACGGTGCTCTGGAGTCATTCCATATGGGATGTCCTGGAGCTGTCCAACAGGTCTCAATTGTCCCGCAGAAGGAATCCTTGAAGGGGGCATCCCACATCTCCCAACGTGGAAAACCTCCATGGCCTCGAGATTCCGCTCCCTTCATGAAGGGGCCGTCATGCACAGAAACTCCAACCTGAGCCAACGTCGGATCCTCGCCCTGACTTCAGATGCATGAGATATTGGTTCAGATCTGCAGGGGGTACCTGCCGTGCCCTCACCCTGAATCCGAAGTCTAGCTTGTGTTCTCAGACTTCCGTCCTCACTCTCCTGGCCCCGAAGCCCTCATGTTTGGCAATTCCGGACCGACAATGAAGCACTCTGCCTGCCCTCTAGAAAAAATATATTGCCTAATGAGCTGCCCAGGCAGCTTAAATGAAGATAAACCTACACGGCACTCGAATGTACCCAAATTATATAGTCTAACCTGGGCACTAATGCACTGTCTGACACAACCTGAGCCCGGACCTGCTGACCAACACCCAGACAGCTGACCGCACCCTGAGCACATCAGACCCGCCCTGGCCTTAGGTCATCATCTCTTCCCTACCTCAGTTTTCAGGCTTCAGAACCTAGACCTTATCTCCAATCACTGCCCACGGGTGACTGTGATGCAGAAATCAGAACTCTTCCTGACCCATGGCAAGAAACCTTGTGGTTGGCATGTTGTCCAACGTTCAGTGTAGGAGAAACCAGCATTCACCCTTAGGCCCCGCCCATTCTTGAGTGCGACGTGTGCATAAACACGCATTGTGACCTCAGCGTGAGTCCTGTCCTCTAGTAAGTCCTCTCAGTGGCTGGACCATTAGATGTCATAATGGGCTTGACATGTCCCTAGTCCCCATTTGTAACCAGATTTCTGGTTGTCCAGTCGCCCCACCCCAGGGCTCTACTCTGGAATCCCTCATTTGGTGGGACATCTGAGGTTGAAAAACAAAATGAAACAAATCGACAACAACAACAAAAAAACGGACTTCTTCCATCCCCAGAATGACCCCAAACTCTGTGGACGGGACCGAACCCCCAGAGAGTAAGACTCGTCCTTTTCCCATGAAGTCACCCGGCAATTTCACGACCATGAGTGACACGATATCCAGAGACAAAAACTTGAGCAAGAGCCTCACACTCGCCCTTTTTTCATATCCCGAAGTGTTCTCCTCATGGTCTGTAGATCAGTCCTGCCATACCTATGACCCAAAACATAAGCCGAGTTTGTGTTTTCAGACAACTGTCCAAACAGCTCTGGCCTACACACCCTACAGGCTCAGGGCCCTGGAGCCAAACCTGAGGACTGTACTTGCCCTCTCCAAGGGAATTGTATGTGCCCATTCCAATGGCCACGACCCTACTAATATGATAACCTCCAAAGTCTCTGAGGCCATCCCAAGAGTTGTGGCTTCCCAGGACAAACAGGGGCAATCTGAGCCCATCTGAGCACCTACCTGAACTCAGACCCGTAGACTGATGTCCCCAGAGGTAAAAAGGAACGAACAGGCCCCTAGGCACTAATCGGATCCATTGCTTTGGTTTCCAGGCATCTCTCCTCAGAGGCCTGGATTTCAGTACCAGCATATGGCTGTTTCTTGACTCACCCATCAGAACAAATCTCATCTACACATGGGAAACATGCACGTTGGAGCTGTGTCAAAGCCTCTGTTTAGGAGTACCCTTCAGGGCCCCAGGGCCACCGCTTCATTCCAAGGTCTCCATAGACACAAAAACATATTAGGACACATCCACAGGAGAGTCCATTTCAACTCAGCCTCCTCGGTTGCCCCCCACATGCAGCAGATCTAACCTGTCTTGTTGCTTGGAGACAATTGGAATGCGAGGTGGGCTACCCAGCCATCCATCCTTAGAACCCTGCTCGGAATCGTGGGCCTGGAGCCAACCAACAGGTCTCAATTGTCCTGCAGAAGAATCTTTGCAGTTTGGAGCTTCTCACAACTCCCATCGTGGGAAAACCCCCATGTCCTCGTGATCCAACCCCCTTCAAGAAAGGGCCATCAGGGCAGAAAGTCCAACCTGAGCGATCGTCTGATCCTTGCCCTGACTTCAGATGCACGAGATCTCTATTGAGGTCTGTAGATTGTGCCTGCCATATCCTCACCCAGAAACCTAGGCCTAGCTTGGGTTCTCAGACTCCATCCTCAGACTACTGGCCCACAAGCCCTCCAGTTGGGCAATCCAGAACTACAATTCCGCACTCTGCCTGCCCTACAGAAGTAAATCATTGCCCTCAGGGCTACCCCGAAACCCGAAATGAGTATCAACCTGCACGACATTCGGCTGTACCCCAAACATATAGGCTGACCTGGGCACTATTTCCCCTTCTGACCCAGCCTGAGCCTGGACCTCCTGGTCCCACCCAGATAGCTGGCCGCACACTGAGCACATCGGACCCGCCATGGCCTTAGGTCGTCATCTCTTCCCAACTGTGGTTTTCAGGCTCCAGAACCTAGACCTTATCTCCAACCACTGCCCAGGGTTGAAAATGATGCAGAAATCAGAACTCTTTCCCCATGGCAAGAAACCTTGTGGTTGGCATGTTGTCCAACATTCAGTGTAGTTGAAACAAGCGTGGCCCATGAGGCCCAGCCCATGCTTGCGGGCCACATTGGTCACAAACACACATTGTGACCCTCAGCCTGAGCCCAGTCCTCAGGTAAGGCCTCTCAGGGCCTATATGAAGAGACAGCATATTGGGCTTGCCATGCCCCTAGGCCCCAATTTTTAACCATAGTTCGGGTTGTCCCTTCACTCTTCCCCAGGGCTCTGCTTTGGAATTCCTCTTTTGGTGGGACACCTGAGGTAACAAACCTGAAAGGAGTCCTCCCATCCCACAGATTGACGAAAAACAATTGGGATCGGGCCAAATCCACAGAGAGGAAGATTCGTCCATGGCCCATGAGACCTCCACAACATTCCACGGCCATCGCTGAAACAAAATCCAGAGACAAAAGCCTGAGCAAGCTCCTCAGACTCGCTCATTCTTCATGTCCTGAAGAGTTCTTCTCATGGTTTGTAGATCGGGCGTGCCATAACTACGTCCCCAAACTTAAGCTGAGTTTGTGTTTTCAGTCTTCTGTCCTCAAAGTCCTGGGCCACACTCCCTCCAGGCTGGGGCCCCTGGAGCCACACATTAGGACTGCCCCCACCCAATCCATGGGAATTCTGCCCATTCCATTGTCAAAAATCGTACAAATTAGGAGAACCCTCCAAAGTCCCTGAGGCCATCCCAATAGTGTAGGTCGCCCGGGACAAAAAAGGGCGGTTGATACCGGCTGAGCATCTACCTCCACTCATCTACCTCCACTCATACCAAGAAGATTGAACCAGACAGGACCCGAGGCCATTATCGGATCCATTGCTTTGGTTTACAGGCATGTCTCCTCAAAAGCCTGGATTCCAATACCAGCAGAGGGGATTTCCTGAGGCACCCATCAGAACAAATCTCGTCTCCACAAGGAAACTTGTGCATGGGAGCTATGCCAAAGCTTAGGAGAATACTTCAGGGTCCCTGTGCCACCTCCCCATTCCAAGGCCCTCATGGACACAAACACACGTTAGGAACCATCCTCTGGAAAGTGCATTTCAACTCAGCCACCCCGGTTGCTCCCGCAGATCCATTAGATCTAAACTGTCTTTTTGCTAGGAGACAATTGGAAGGCGAGGCCGACTTCCCAGGCATCCATCCTGGAACGGTGCTCTGGAGTCATTCCATATGGGATGTCCTGGAGCTGTCCAACAGGTCTCAATTGTCCCGCAGAAGGAATCCTTGAAGGGGGCCTCCCACATCTCCCAACGTGGAAAACCTCCATGGCCTCGAGATTCCGCTCCCTTCATGAAGGGGCCGTCATGCACAGAAACTCCAACCTGAGCCAACGTCGGATCCTCGCCCTGACATCAGATGCATGAGATATTGGTTCAGATCTGCAGGGGGTACCTGCCGTGCCCTCACCCTGAATCCGAAGTCTAGCTTGGGTTCTCAGACTTCCGTCCTCACTCTCCTGGCCCCGATGCCCTCAGGTTTGGCAATTCCGGACGACAATGAAGCACTCTGCCTGCCCTCTAGAAAAAATGTATTGCCTAATGAGCTCCCCAGGCAGCTTAAATGAGGATAAACCTACACGGCACTCGAATGTACCCAAATTATATAGTCTAACCTGGGCACTAATGCACTGTCTGACACAACCTGAGCCCGGACCTGCTGACCAACACCCAGACAGCTGACCGCACCCTGAGAACATCAGACCCGCCATGGCCTTAGGTCATCATCTCTTCCCTACCTCAGTTTTCAGGCTTCAGAACCTAGACCTTATCTCCAATCACTGCCCACGGGTGACTGTGATGCAGAAATCAGAACTCTTCCTGACCCATGGCAAGAAACCTTGTGGTTGGCATGTTGTCCAACGTTCAGTGTAGGAGAAACCAGCATTCACCCTGAGGCCCCGTCCATTCTTGAGTGCGACGAGAGCATAAACACGCATTGTGACCTCAGCGTGAGTCCTGTCCTCTAGTAAGTCCTCTCAGTGGCTGGACCATAAGATGTCATAATGGGCTTGACATGTCCCTAGTCCCCAATTTTTAACCAGATTTCTGGTTGTCCAGTCGCCCCACCCCAGGGCTCTACTCTGGAATCCCTCATTTGGTGGGACATCTGAGGTAGAAAAACAAAATGAAACAAATCGACAACAACAACAAAAAAACGGACTTCTTCCATCCCCAGAATGACCGCAAACTCTTTGGACGGGACCGAACCCCCAGAGAGTAAGTCTCGTCCATTTCCCATGAAGTCACCCGGCAATTTCACGACCATGAGTGACACGATATCCAGAGACAAAAACTTGAGCAAGAGCCTCACACTCGCCCTTTTTTCATATCCCGAAGTGTTCACCTCATGGTCTGTAGATCAGTCCTGCCATACCTATGACCCAAAACATAAGCCGAGTTTGTGTTTTCAGACAACTGTCCAAACAGTTCTGGCCTACACACCCTACAGGTTCAGGGCCCTGGAGCCAAACCTGAGGACTGTACTTGCCCTCTCCAAGGGAATTGTATGTGCCCATTCCAATGGCCACAACTCTACTAATAGGATAACCTCCAAAGTCCCTGAGGCCATCCCAAGAGTTGTGGCTTCCCAGGACAAACAGGGGCAATCTGAGCCCATCTGAGCACCTACCTGCACTCAGACCCGTAGACTGATGTCCCCAGAGGTAAAAAGGAACGAACAGGCCCCTAGGCACTAATCGGAACCATTGCTTTGGTTTCCAGGCATCTCTCCTCAGAGGCCTGGATTTCAATACCAGCATATGGCTGTTTCTTGACTCACCCATCAGAACTAATCTCATCTACACATGGGAAACATGCACGTTGGAGCTGTGTCAAAGCCTCTGTTTAGGAGAACCCTCCAGGGCCCCAGGGGCACCGCTTCATTCCAAGGTCTCCATAGACACAAAAACATATTAGGACACATCCACAGGAGAGTCCATTTCAACTCAGCCTCCTCGGTTGCCCCCCACATCCAGCAGATCTAACCTGTCTTGTTGCTTGGAGACAATTGGAATGCGAGGTGGGCTACCCAGCCATCCATCCTTAGAACCCTGCTCGGAATCGTTGGCCTGGAGCCAACCAACAGGTCTCAATTGTCCTGCAGAAGAATCTTTGCAGTTTGGAGCTTCTCACAACTCCCATCGTGGGAAAACCCCCATGTCCTCGTGATCCAACCCCCTTCAAGAAAGGGCCATCAGGGCAGAAAGTCCAACCTGAGCGATCGTCTGATCCTTGCCCTGACTTCAGATGCACGGGATCTCTATTGAGGTCTGTGGATTGTGCCTGCCATATCCTAACCCAGAAACCTAGGCCTAACTTGGGTTCTCAGACTCCGTCCTCAGAGTACTGGCCCACAAGCCCTCCAGTTGGGCAATGCAGAACTACAATGCCGCACTCTGCCTGCCCTACAGAAGTAAAACATTGCCCTCAGGGCTACCCCGAAACCCCAAATGAGGATCAACCTGCACGCCATTCGGCTGTACCCCAAACATATAGGCTGACCTGGGCACTATTTCCCCTTCTGACCCAGCCTGAGCCTGGACCTCCTGGTCCCACCCAGACAGCTGGCCGCACACTGAGCACATCGGACCCGCCATGGCCTTAGGTCGTCATCTCTTCCCAACTGCGGTTTTCAGGCTCCAGAACCTAGACCTTATCTCCAACCACTGCCCAGGGTTGAAAATGATGAAGAAATCAGAACTCTTTCCCCATGCCAAGAAACCTTGTGGTGGGCATGTTGTCCAACGTTCAATGTAGTTGAAACAAGCGTGGCCCATGAGGCCCAGCCCATGCTTGCGGGCCACATTGGTCACAAACACACATTGTGACCCTCAGCCTGAGCCCAGTCCTCAGGTAAGGCCTCTCAGGGCCTATATGAAGAGACAGCATATTGGGCTTGCCATGCCCCTAGGCCCCAATTTTTAACCGTAGTTCGGGTAGTCCCTTCACTCTTCCCCAGGGCTCTGCTTTGGAATTCCTCTTTTGGTGGGACATCTGAGGTAACAAACCTGAAAGAGTCCTCCCATCCCACAGATTGACGAAAAACAATTGGGATCGGGCCAAATCCACAGAGAGGAAGATTCGTCCATGGCCCATGAGACCTCCCCAACATTCCACGGACATCGCTGAAACAAAATCCAGAGACAAAAGCCTGAGCAAGCGCCTCAGACTCGCTCATTCTTCATATCCTGAAGAGTTCTTCTCATGGTTTGTAGATCGGGCGTGCCATACCTACGTCCCCAAACTTAAGCTGAGTTTGTGTTTTCAGTCTTCTGTCCTCAAAGTCCTGGGCCACACTCCCTCCAGGCTGGGGCCCCTGGAGCCACACATTAGGACTGACCCCACCCAATCCATGCGAATTCTGCCCATTCCATTGTCAAAAATCATACAAATTAGGAGAACCCTCCAAAGTCCCTGAGGCCATCCCAATAGTGTAGGTCACCGGGGACATAAAGGGCGGTTGATACCGGCTGAGCATCTACCTCCACTCATCTACCTCCACTCATACCAAGAAGATTGAACCAGACAGGACCCGAGGCCATTATCGGATCCATTGCTTTGGTTTACAGGCATGTCTCCTCAAAAGCCTGGATTCCAATACCAGCAGAGGGGATTTCCTGAGGCACCCATCAGAACAAATCTCGTCTCCACAAGGAAACTTGTGCGTGGGAGCTATGCCAAAGCTTAGGAGAATACTTCAGGGTCCCGGTGCCACCTCCCCATTCCAAGGCCCTCATGGACACAAACACACGTTAGGAACCATCCTCTGGAAAGTGCATTTCAACTCAGCCACCCCGGTTGCTCCCGCAGATCCATTAGATCTAAACTGTCCTGTTGCTAGGAGACAATTGGAAGGCGAGGCAGACTTCCCAGGCATCCATCCTGGAACAGTGCTCTGGAGTCATTCCATATGGGATGTCCTGGAGCTGTCCAACAGGTCTCAATTGTCCCGCAGAAGGAATCCTTGAAGGGGGCATCCCACATCTCCCAACGTGGAAAACCTCCATGGCCTCGAGATTCCGCTCCCTTCATGAAGGGGCCGTCATGCACAGAAACTCCAACCTGAGCCAACGTCGGATCCTCGCCCTGACTTCAGATGCATGAGATATTGGTTCAGATCTGCAGGGGGTACCTGCCGTGCCCTCACCCTGAATCCGAAGTCTAGCTTGTGTTCTTAGACTTCCGTCCTCACTCTCCTGGCCCCGAAGCCCTCAAGTTTGGCAATTCCGGACCGAAATGAAGCACTCTGCCTGCACTCTAGAAAAAATGTATTGCCTAATGAGCTGCCCAGGCAGCTTAAATGAGGATAAACCTACACGGCACTCGAATGTACCCAAATTATATAGTCTAACCTGGGCACTATGCACTGTCTGACACAACCTGAGCCCGGACCTGCTGACCAACACCCAGACAGCTGACCGCACCCTGAGCACATCAGACCCGCCGTGGCCTTAGGTCATCATCTCTTCCCTACCTCAGTTTTCAGGCTTCAGAACCTAGACCTTATCTCCAATCACTGCCCACGGGTGACTGTGATGCAGAAATGAGAACTCTTCTTGACCCATGGCAAGAAACCTTGTGGTTGGCATGTTGTCCAACGTTCAGTGTAGGAGAAACCAGCATTCACCCTGAGGCCCCGCCCATTCTTGAGTGCGACGAGTGCATAAACACGCATTGTTACCTCAGCGTGAGTCCTGTCCTCTAGTAAGTCCTCTCAGTGGCTGGACCATTAGATGTCATAATGGGCTTGACATGTCCCTAGTCCCCAATTTTTAACCAGATTTCTGGTTGTCCAGTCGCCCCACCCCAGGGCTCTCCTCTGGAATCCCTCATTTGGTGGGACATCTGAGCTTGAAAAACAAAATGAAACAAATCGACAACAACAACAAAAAAACGGACTTCTTCCATCCCCAGAATGACCGCAAACTCTTTGGACGGGACCGAACCCCCAGAGAGTAAGACTCGTCCATTTCCCATGAAGTCACCCGGCAATTTCACGACCATGAGTGACACGATATCCAGAGACAAAAACTTGAGCAAGAGCCTCACACTCGCCCTTTTTTCATATCCCGAAGTGTTCACCTCATGGTCTGTAGATCAGTCCTGCCATACCTATGACCCAAAACATAAGCCGAGTTTGTGTTTTCAGACAACTGTCCAAACAGCTCTGGCCTACACACCCTACAGGCTCAGGGCCCTGGAGCCAAACCTGAGGACTGTACTTGCCCTCTCCAAGGGAATTGTATGTGCCCATTCCAATGGCCACAACCCTACTAATAGGATAACCTCCAAAGTCCCTGAGGCCATCCCAAGTGTTGTGGCTTCCCAGGAAAAACAGGGGCAATCTGAGCCCATCTGAGCACCTACCTGCACTCAGACCCGTAGACTGATGTCCCCAGAGGTAAAAAGGAACGAACAGGCCCCTAGGCACTAATCGGATCCATTGCTTTGGTTTCCAGGCATCTCTCCTCAGAGGCCTGGATTTCAATACCAGCATATGGCTGTTTCTTGACTCACCCATCAGAACAAATCTCATCTACACATGGGAAACATGCACGTTGGAGCTGTGTCAAAGCCTCTGTTTAGGAGAGCCCTTCAGGGCCCAGGGCCACCGCTTCATTCCAAGGTCTCCATAGACACAAAAACATATTAGGACACATCCACAGGAGAGTCCATTTCAACTCAGCCTCCTCGGTTGCCCCCCACATCCAGCAGATCTAACCTGTCTTGTTGCTTGGAGACAATTGGAATGCGAGGTGGGCTACCCAGCCATCCATCCTTAGAACCCTGCTCGGAATCGTTGGCCTGGAGCCAACCAACAGGTCTCAATTGTCCTGCAGAAGAATCTTTGCAGTTTGGAGCTTCTCACAACTCCCATCGTGGGAAAACCCCCATGTCCTCGTGATCCAACCCCCTTCAAGAAAGGGCCATCAGGGCAGAAAGTCCAACCTGAGCGATCGTCTGATCCTTGCCCTGACTTCAGATGCACGAGATCTCTATTGAGGTCTGTAGATTGTGCCTGCCATATCCTCACCCAGAAACCTAGGCCTAGCTTGGGTTCTCAGACTCCGTCCTCAGACTACTGGCCCACAAGCCCTCCAGTTGGGCAAGCCAAAACTACAATGCCGCACTCTGCGTGCCCTACAGAAGTAAAACATTGCCCTCAGGGCTACACCTAAACCGCAAATGAGGATCAACCTGCACGCCATTCGGCTGTACCCCAAACATATAGGCTGACCTGGCACTATTTCCCCTTCTGACCCAGCCTGAGCCTGGACCTCCTGGTCCCACCCAGACAGCTGGCCGCACACTGAGCGCATCGGACCCGCCATGGCCTTAGGTCGTCATCTCTTCCCAACTGCGGTTTTCAGGCTCCAGAACCTAGAACTTATCTCCAACCACTGCCCAGGGTTTAAAATGATGCAGAAATCAGAACTCTTTCCCCATGGCAAGAAACCTTGTGGTTGGCATGTTGTCCAACGTTCGGTGTAGTTGAAACAAGCGTGTCCCATGAGGCCCAGCCCATGCTTGCGGGCCACATTGGTCACAAACACACATTGTGACCCTCAGCCTGAGCCCAGTCCTCAGGTAAGGCCTCTCAGGGCCTATATGAAGAGACAGCATATTGGGATTGCCATGCCCTTAGGCCCCAATTTTTAACCATAGTTCGGGTTGTCCCTTCACTCTTCCCCAGGGCTCTGCTTTGGTATTCCTCTTTTGGTGGGACACCTGAGGTAACAAACCTGAAAGGAGTCCTCCCATTCCACAGATTGACGAAAAACAATTGGGATCGGGCCAAAACACAGAGAGGAAGATTCGTCCATGGCACATGAGCCCTCCCCAACATTCCACGGCCATCGCTGAAACAAAATCTAGAGACAAAAGCCTGAGCAAGCGCCTCAGACTCGCTCATTCTTCATATCCAGAAGAGTTCTTCTCATGGTTTGTAGATCGGGCGTGCCATACCTACGTCCCCAAACTTAAGCTGAGTTTGTGTTTTCAGTCTTCTGTCCTCAAAGTCCTGGGCCACACTCCCTCCAGGCTGCTGCCCCTGGAGCCACACATTAGGACTGCCCCCACCCAATCCATGGGAATTCTGCCCATTCCATTGTCAAAAATCGTACAAATTAGGAGAACCCTCCAAAGTCCCTGAGGCCATCCCAATAGTGTAGGTCGCCCAGGACAAAAAAGGGCGGTTGATACCGGCTGAGCATCTACCTCCACTCATCTACCTCCACTCATACCAAGAAGATTGAACCAGACAGGACCCGAGGCCATTATCGGATCCATTGCTTTGGTTTACAGGCATGTCTCCTCAAAAGCCTGGATTCCAATACCAGCAGAGGGGATTTCCTGAGGCACCCATCAGAACAAATCTCGTCTCCACAAGGAAACTTTTGCATGGGAGCTATGCCAAAGCTTAGGAGAATACTTCAGGGTCCCGGTGCCACCTCCCCATTCCAAGGCCCTCATGGACACAAACACACGTTAGGACCCATCCTCTGGAAAGTGCATTTCAACTCAGCCACCCCGGTTGCTCCCGCAGATCCATTAGATCTAAACTGTCTTGTTGCTAGGAGACAATTGGAAGGCGAGGCAGACTTCCCAGGCATCCATCCTGGAACAGTGCTCTGGAGTCATTCCATATGGGATGTCCTGGAGCTGTCCAACAGGTCTCAATTGTCCCGCAGAAGGAATCCTTGAAGGGGGCATCCCACATCTCCCAACGTGGAAAACCTCCATGGCCTCAGATTCCGCTCCCTTCATGAAGGGGCCGTCATGCACAGAAACTCCAACCTGAGCCAACGTCGGATCCTCGCCGTGACTTCAGATGCATGAGATATTGGTTCAGATCTGCAGGGGGTACCTGCCGTGCCCTCACCCTGAATCCGAAGTCTAGCTTGTGTTCTCAGACTTCCGTCCTCACTCTCATGGCCCCGAAGCCCTCATGTTTGGCAATTCCGGACCGACAATGAAGCACTCTGCCTGCCCTCTAGAAAAAATATATTGCCTAATGAGCTGCCCAGGCAGCTTAAATGAAGATAAACCTACACGGCACTCTAATGTAACCAAATTATATAGTCTAACCTGGGCACTAATGCACTGTCTGACACAACCTGAGCCCGGACCTGCTGACCAACACCCAGACAGCTGACCGCACCCTGAGCACATCAGACCCGCCATGGCCTTAGGTCATCATCTCTTCCCTACCTCAGTTTTCAGGCTTCAGAACCTAGACCTTATCTCCAATCACTGCCCACGGGTGACTGTGATGCAGAAATCAGAACTCTTCCTGACCCATGGCAAGAAACCTTGTGGTTGGCATGTTGTCCAACGTTCAGTGTAGGAGAAACCAGCATTCACCCTGAGGCCCCGCCCATTCTTGAGTGCGACGAGAGCATAAACACGCATTGTGACTTCAGCGTGAGTCCTGACCTCTAGTAAGTCCTCTCAGTGGCTGGATCATAAGATGTCATAATGGGCTTGACATGTCCCTAGTCCCCAATTTTTAACCAGATTTCTGGTTGTCCAGTCGCCCCACCCCAGGGCTCTAGTCTGGAATCCCTCATTTGGTGGGATATCTGAGGTTGAAAAACAAAATGAAACAAATCGACAACAACAACAAAAAAACGGACTTCTTCCATCCCCAGAATGACCCCAAACTCTTTGGATGGGACCGAACCCCCAGAGAGTAAGACTCGTCCATTTCCCATGAAGTCAACCGGCAATTTCACGACCATGAGTGACACGATATCCAGAGACAAAAACTTGAGCAAGAGCCTCACACTCGCCCTTTTTTCATATCCCGAAGTGTTCTCCTCATGGTCTGTAGATCAGTCCTGCCATACCTATGACCCAAAACATAAGCCGAGTTTGTGTTTTCAGACAACTGTCCAAACAGCTCTGGACTACACACCCTACAGGCTTAGGGCCCTGGAGCCAACCCTGAGGACTGTACCTGCCCTCTCCAAGGGAATTGTATGTGCCCATTCCAATATCCACAACCCTACTAATAGGATAACCTCCAAAGTCCCTGAGGCCATCCCAAGATTTGTGGCTTCCCAGGACAAAAAGGGGCAATCTGAGCCCATCTGAACACCTACCTGCACTCAGACCCGTAGACTGATGTCCCCAGAGGTAAAAAGGAACGAACAGGCCCCTAGGCACTAATCGGATCCATTGCTTTGGTTTCCAGGCATCTCTCCTCAGAGGCCTGGATTTCAATACCAGCATATGGCTGTTTCTTGACTCACCCATCAGAACAAATCTCATCTACACATGAGAAACATGCACGTTGGAGCTGTGTCAAAGCCTCTGTTTAGGAGAACCCTTCAGGGCCCCAGGGCCACCGCTTCATTCCAAGGTCTCCATAGACACAAAAACATATTAGGACACATCCACAGGAGAGTCCATTTCAACTCAGCCTCCTGGGTTGCCCCCCACATCCAGCAGATCTAACCTGTCTTGTTGCTTGGAGACAATTGGAATGCGAGGTGGGCTACCCAGCAATCCATCCTTAGAACCCTGCTCGGAATCGTTGGCCTGGAGCCAACCAACAGGTCTCAATTGTCCTGCAGAAGAATCTTTGCAGTTTGGAGCTTCTCACAACTCCCATCGTGGGAAAACCCCCATGTCCTCGTGATCCAACCCCCTTCAAGAAAGGGCCATCAGGGCAGAAAGTCCAACCTGAGCGATCGTCTGTCCTTGCCCTGACTTCAGATGCACGAGATCTTGATTGAGGTCTGTAGATTGTGCCTGCCATATCCTCACCCAGAAACCTAGGCCTAGCTTGGGTTCTCAGACTCCGTCCTCAGACTACTGGCCCACAAGCCCTCCAGTTGGGCAATCCAGAACTACAATGCCGCACTCTGCCTGCCCTACAGAAGTAAAACATTGCCCTCAGGGCTACCCCGAAACCCCAAATGAGGATCAACCTGCACGCCATTCGGCTGTACCCCAAACATATAGGCTGACCTGGGCACTATTTCCCCTTCTGACCCAGCCTGAGCCTGGACCTCCTGGTCCCACCCAGACAGCTGGCCGCACACTGAGCACATCGGACCCACCATGGCCTTAGGTCGTCATCTCTTCCCAACTTCGGTTTTCAGGCTCCAGAACCTAGACCTTATTTCCAACCACTGCCCAGGGTTGAGAATGATGCAGAAATCAGAACTCTTTCCCCATGGCAAGAAACCTTGTGGTTGGCATGTTGTCCAACGTTCGGTGTAGTTGAAACAAGCGTGGCCCATGATGCCCAGCCCATGCTTGCAGGCCACATTGGTCACAAACACACATTGTGACCCTCAGTCTGAGCCCAGTCCTCAGGTAAGGCCTCTCAGGGCCTATATGAAGAGACAGCATATTGGGCTTGCCATGGCCCTAGGCCCCAATTTTTAACCATAGTTCGTATTGTCCCTTCACTCTTCCCCAGGGCTCTGCTTTGGAATTCCTCTTTTGGTGGGACACCTGTGGTAACAACCCTGAAAGGAGTCCTCCCATCCCACAGATTGACGAAAAACAATTGGGATCGGGCCAAAACACAGAGAGGAAGATTCGTCCACGGCACATGAGCCCTCCCCAACATTCCACGGCCATCGCTGAAACAAAATCTAGAGACAAAAGCCTATGCAAGCGCCTCAGACTCGCTCATTCTTCATATCCTGAAGAGTTCTTCTCATGGTTTGTAGATCGGGCGTGCCATACCTACGTCCCCAAACTTAAGCTGAGTTTGTGTTTTCAGTCTTCTGTCCTCAAAGTCCTGGGCCACACTCCCTCCAGGCTGGGGCCCCTGGAGCCACACATTAGGACTGCCCCCACCCAATCCATGGGAATTCTGCCCATTCCATTTTCAAAAATCGTACAAATTAGGAGAACCCTCCAAAGTCCCTGAGGCCATCCCAATAGTGTAGGTCGCCCGGGACAAAAAAGGGCGGTTGATACCGGCTGAGCATCTACCTCCACTCATCTACCTCCACTCATACCAAGAAGATTGAACCAGACAGGACCCGAGGCCATTATCGGATCCATTGCTTTGGTTTACAGGCATGTCTCCTCAAAAGCCTGGATTCCATTACCAGCAGAGGTGATTTCCTGAGGCACCCATCAGAGCAAATCTCGTCTCCACAAGGAAACTTGTGCATGGGAGCTATGCCAAAGCTTAGGAGAATACTTCAGGGTCCCGGTGCCACCTCCCCATTCCAAGGCCCTCATGGACACAAACACACGTTAGGACCCATCCTCTGGAAAGTGCATTTCAACTCTGCCACCCCGGTTGCTCCCGCAGATCCATTAGATCTAAACTGTATTGTTGCTAGGAGACAATTGGAAGGCGAGGCGGACTTCCCAGGCATCCATCCTGGAACAGTGCTCTGGAGTCATTCCATATGGGATGTCCTGGAGCTGTCCAACAGGTCTCAATTGTCCCGCAGAAGGAATCCTTGAAGGGGGCATCCCACATCTCCCAACGTGGAAAACCTCCATGGCCTCGAGATTCCGCTCCCTTCATGAAGGGGCCGTCATGCACAGAAACTCCAACCTGAGCCAACGTCGGATCCTCGCCCTGACTTCAGATGCATGAGATATTGGTTCAGATCTGCAGGGGGTACCTGCCGTGCCCTCACCCTGAATCCGAAGTCTAGCTTGTGTTCTCAGACTTCCGTCCTCACTCTCATGGCCCCGAAGCCCTCATGTTTGGCAATTCCGGACCGACAATGAAGCACTCTGCCTGCCCTCTAGAAAAAATATATTGCCTAATGAGCTGCCCAGGCAGCTTAAATGAAGATAAACCTACACGGCACTCGAATGTACCCAAATTATATAGTCTAACCTGGGCACTAATGCACTGTCTGACACAACCTGAGCCCGGACCTGCTGACCAACACCCAGACAGCTGACCACACCCTGAGCACATCAGACCTGCCATGGCCTTAGGTCATCATCTCTTCCCTACCTCAGTTTTTAGGCTTCAGAACCTAGACCTTATCTCCAATCACTGCCCACGGGTGACTGTGATGCAGAAATCAGAACTCTTCCTGACCCATGGCAAGAAACCTTGTGGTTGGCATGTTGTCCAATGTTCAGTGTAGGAGAAACCAGCATTCACCCTGAGGCCCCGCCCATTCTTGAGTGCGACGAGTGCATAAACACACATTTTGACCTCAGCGTGACTCCTGTCCTCTAGTAAGTCCTCTCAGTGGCTGGACCATAAGATGTCATAATGGGCTTGACATGTCCCTAGTCCCCAATTTTTAACCAGATTTCTGGTTGTCCAGTCGCCCCACCCCAGGGCTCTACTCTGGAATCCCTCATTTAGTGGAACATCTGAGGTTGAAAAACAAAATGAAAAAAATCGACAACAACAACAAAAAAACGGACTTCTTCCATCCCCAGAATGACCCCAAACTCTTTGGACGGGACCGAACCCCCAGAGAGTAAGACTCGTCCCTTTCCCATGAAGTCACCCGGCAATTTCACGACCATGAGTGACACGATATCCAATGACAAAAACTTGAGCAAGAGCCTCACACTCGCCCTTTTTTCATATCCCGAAGTGTTCTCCTCATGGTCTGTAGATCAGTCCTGCCATACCTATGACCCAAAACATAAGCCGAGTTTGTGTTTTCAGACAACTGTCCAAACAGCTCTGGCCTACACACCCTACAGGCTCAGGGCCCTGGAGCCAAACCTGAAGACTGTACTTGCCCTCTCCAAGGGAATTGTATGTGCCCATTCCAATGGCCACGACCCTACTAATAGGATAACCTCCAAAGTCCCTGAGGCCATCCCAAGTGTTGTGGCGTCCCAGGACAAACAGGGGCAATCTGAGCCCATCTGAGCACCTACCTGCACTCAGACCCGTAGACTGATGTCCCCAGAGGTAAAAAGGAACGAACAGGCCCCTAGGCACTAATCGGATCCATTGCTTTGGTTTCCAGGCATCTCTCCTCAGAGGCCTGGATTTCAATACCAGCATATGGCTGTTTCTTGACTCACCCATCAGAACAAATCTCATCTACACATGGGAAACATGCACGTTGGAGCTGTGTCAAAGCCTCTGTTTAGGAGAACCCTTGAGGGCCCCAGGTCCACCGCTTCATTCCAAGGTCTCCATAGACACAAAAACATATTAGGACACATCCACAGGAGAGTCCATTTCAACTCAGCCTCCTCGGTTGCCCCCCACATGCAGCAGATCTAACCTGTCTTGTTGCTTGGAGACAATTGGAATGCGAGGTGGGCTACCCAGCCATCAATCCTTAGAACCCTGCTCGGAATCGTTGGCCTGGAGCCAACCAACAGGTCTCAATTGTCCTGCAGAAGAATCTTTGCAGTTTGGAGCTTCTCACAACTCCCATCGTGGGAAAACCCCCATGTCCTCGTGATCCAACCCCCTTCAAGAAAGGGCCATCAGGGCAGAGAGTCCAACCTGAGCGATCGTCTGATCCTTGCCCTGACATCAGATGCACGAGATCTCTATTGAGGTCTGTAGATTGTGCCTGCCATATCCTCACCCAGAAACCTAGGCCTAGCTTGGGTTCTCAGACTCCGTCCTCAGACTACTGGCCCACAAGCCTTCCAGTTTGGCAATCCAGAACTACAATGCCGCACTCTGCCTGCCCTACAGAAGTAAAACATTGCCCTCAGGGCTACCCCGAAACCCCAAATGAGTATCAACCTGCACGACATTCGGCTGTACCCCAAACATATAGGCTGACCTGGCACTATTTCCCCTTCTGACCCAGCCTGAGCCTGGACCACCTGGTCCCACCCAGACAGCTGGCCGCACACTGAGCACATCGGACCCGCCATGGCCTTAGGTCGTAATCTCTTCCCAACTGAGGTTTTCAGGCTCCAGAAACTAGACCTTATCTCCAACCACTGCCCAGGGTTGAAAATGATGCAGAAATCAGAACTCTTTCCCCATGGCAAGAAACCTTGTGGTTGGCATGTTGTCCAACGTTCGGTGTAGTTGAAACAAGCGTGGCCCATGAGGCCCAGCCCATGCTTTCGGGCCACATTGGTCACAAACACACATTGTGACCCTCAGCCTGAGCCCAGTCCTCAGGTAAGGCCTCTCAGGGCCTATATGAAGAGACAGCATATTGGGCTTGCCATGCCCCTAGGCCCCAATTTTTAACCATAGTTCGGGTTGTCCCTTCACTCTTCCCCAGGGCTCTGCTTTGGAATTCCTCTTTTGGTGGGACACCTGAGGTAACAAACCTGAAAGGAGTCCTCCCATCCCACAGATTGACGAAAAACAATTGGGATCGGGCCAAAACACAGAGAGGAAGATTCGTCCATGGCACATGAGCCCTCCCCAACATTCCACGGCCATCGCTGAAACAAAATCTAGAGACAAAAGCCTATGCAAGCGCCTCAGACTCGCTCATTCTTCATATCCTGAAGAGTTCTTCTCATGGTTTGTAGATCGGGCGTGCCATACCTACGTCCCCAAACTTAAGCTGAGTTTGTGTTTTCAGTCTTCTGTCCTCAAAGTCCTGGGCCACACTCCCTCCAGGCTGGGGCCCCTGGAGCCACACATTAGGACTGCCCCCACCCAATCCATGGGAATTCTGCCCATTCCATTTTCAAAAATCGTACAAATTAGGAGAACCCTCCAAAGTCCCTGAGGCCATCCCAATAGTGTAGGTCGCCCGGGACAAAAAAGGGCGGTTGATACCGGCTGAGCATCTACCTCCACTCATCTACCTCCACTCATACCAAGAAGATTGAACCAGACAGGACCCGAGGCCATTATCGGATCCATTGCTTTGGTTTACAGGCATGTCTCCTCAAAAGCCTGGATTCCATTACCAGCAGAGGTGATTTCCTGAGGCACCCATCAGAACAAATCTCGTCTCCACAAGGAAACTTGTGCATGGGAGCTATGCCAAAGCTTAGGAGAATACTTCAGGGTCCCGGTGCCACCTCCCCATTCCAAGGCCCTCATGGACACAAACACACGTTAGGACCCATCCTCTGGAAAGTGCATTTCAACTCTGCCACCCCGGTTGCTCCCGCAGATCCATTAGATCTAAACTGTATTGTTGCTAGGAGCCAATTGGAAGGCGAGGCGGACTTCCCAGGCATCCATCCTGGAACAGTGCTCTGGAGTCATTCCATATGGGATGTCCTGGAGCTGTCCAACAGGTCTCAATTGTCCCGCAGAAGGAATCCTTGAAGGGGGCATCCCACATCTCCCAACGTGGAAAACCTCCATGGCCTCGAGATTCCGCTCCCTTCATGAAGGGGCCGTCATGCACAGAAACTCCAACCTGAGCCAACGTCGGATCCTCGCCCTGAATTCAGATGCATGAGATATTGGTTCAGATCTGCAGGGGGTACCTGCCGTGCCCTCACCCTGAATCCGAAGTCTAGCTTGTGTTCTCAGACTTCCGTCCTCACTCTCATGGCCCCGAAGCCCTCATGTTTGGCAATTCCGGACCGACAATGAAGCACTCTGCCTGCCCTCTAGAAAAAATATATTGCCTAATGAGCTGCCCAGGCAGCTTAAATGAAGATAAACCTACACGGCACTCGAATGTACCCAAATTATATAGTCTAACCTGGGCACTAATGCACTGTCTGACACAACCTGAGCCCGGACCTGCTGACCAACACCCAGACAGCTGACCACACCCTGAGCACATCAGACCTGCCATGGCCTTAGGTCATCATCTCTTCCCTACCTCAGTTTTCAGGCTTCAGAACCTAGACCTTATCTCCAATCACTGCCCACGGGTGACTGTGATGCAGAAATCAGAACTCTTCCTGACCCATGGCAAGAAACCTTGTGGTTGGCATGTTGTCCAATGTTCAGTGTAGGAGAAACCAGCATTCACCCTGAGGCCCCGCCCATTCTTGAGTGCGACGAGTGCATAAACACACATTTTGACCTCAGCGTGACTCCTGTCCTCTAGTAAGTCCTCTCAGTGGCTGGACCATAAGATGTCATAATGGGCTTGACATGTCCCTAGTCCCCAATTTTTAACCAGATTTCTGGTTGTCCAGTCGCCCCACCCCAGGGTTCTACTCTGGAATCCCTCATTTAGTGGAACATCTGAGGTTGAAAAACAAAATGAAAAAAATCGACAACAACAACAAAAAAACGGACTTCTTCCATCCCCAGAATGACCCCAAACTCTTTGGACGGGACCGAACCCCCAGAGAGTAAGACTCGTCCCTTTCCCATGAAGTCACCCGGCAATTTCACGACCATGAGTGACACGATATCCAGAGACAAAAACTTGAGCAAGAGCCTCACACTCGCCCTTTTTTCATATCCCGAAGTGTTCTCCTCATGGTCTGTAGATCAGTCCTGCCATACCTATGACCCAAAACATAAGCCGAGTTTGTGTTTTCAGACAACTGTCCAAACAGCTCTGGCCTACACACCCTACAGGCTCAGGGCCCTGGAGCCAAACCTGAAGACTGTACTTGCCCTCTCCAAGGGAATTGTATGTGCCCATTCCAATGGCCACGACCCTACTAATAGGATAACCTCCAAAGTCCCTGAGGCCATCCCAAGTGTTGTGGCGTCCCAGGACAAACAGGGGCAATCTGAGCCCATCTGAGCACCTACCTGCACTCAGACCCGTAGACTGATCTCCCCAGAGGTAAAAAGGAACGAACAGGCCCCTAGGCACTAATCGGATCCATTGCTTTGGTTTCCAGGCATCTCTCCTCAGAGGCCTGGATTTCAATACCAGCATATGGCTGTTTCTTGACTCACCCATCAGAACAAATCTCATCTACACATGGGAAACATGCACGTTGGAGCTGTGTCAAAGCCTCTGTTTAGGAGAACCCTTGAGGGCCCCAGGTCCACCGCTTCATTCCAAGGTCTCCATAGACACAAAAACATATTAGGACACATCCACAGGAGAGTCCATTTCAACTCAGCCTCCTCGGTTGCCCCCCACATGCAGCAGATCTAACCTGTCTTGTTGCTTGGAGACAATTGGAATGCGAGGTGGGCTACCCAGCCATCCATCCTTAGAACCCTGCTCGGAATCGTTGGCCTGGAGCCAACCAACAGGTCTCAATTGTCCTGCAGAAGAATCTTTGCAGTTTGGAGCTTCTCACAACTCCCATCGTGGGAAAACCCCCATGTCCTCGTGATCCAACCCCCTTAAAGAAAGGGCCATCAGGGCAGAGAGTCCAACCTGAGCGATCGTCTGATCCTTGCCCTGACATCAGATGCACGAGATCTCTATTGAGGTCTGTAGATTGTGCCTGCCATATCCTCACCCAGAAACCTAGGCCTAGCTTGGGTTCTCAGACTCCGTCCTCAGACTACTGGCCCACAAGCCTTCCAGTTTGGCAATCCAGAACTACAATGCCGCACTCTGCCTGCCCTACAGAAGTAAAACATTGCCCTCAGGGCTACCCCGAAACCCCAAATGAGTATCAACCTGCACGACATTCGGCTGTACCCCAAACATATAGGCTGACCTGGCACTATTTCCCCTTCTGACCCAGCCTGAGCCTGGACCACCTGGTCCCACCCAGACAGCTGGCCGCACACTGAGCACATCGGACCCGCCATGGCCTTAGGTCGTAATCTCTTCCCAACTGAGGTTTTCAGGCTCCAGAACCTAGACCTTATCTCCAACCACTGCCCAGGGTTGAAAATGATGCAGAAATCAGAACTCTTTCCCCATGGCAAGAAACCTTGTGGTTGGCATGTTGTCCAACGTTCGGTGTAGTTGAAACAAGCGTGGCCCATGAGGCCCAGCCCATGCTTTCGGGCCACATTGGTCACAAACACACATTGTGACCCTCAGCCTGAGCCCAGTCCTCAGGTAAGGCCTCTCAGGGCCTATATGAAGAGACAGCATATTGGGCTTGCCATGGCCCTAGGCCCCAATTTTTAACCATAGTTCGGGTTGTCCCTTCACTCTTCCCCAGGGCTCTGCTTTGGAATTCCTCTTTTGGTGGGACACCTGAGGTAACAAACCTGAAAGGAGTCCTCCCATCCCACAGATTGACGAAAAACAATTGGGATCGGGCCAAAACACAGAGAGGAAGATTCGTCCATGGCACATGAGCCCTCCCCAACATTCCACGGCCATCGCTGAAACAAAATCTAGAGACAAAAGCCTGAGCAAGCGCCTCAGACTCGCTCATTCTTCATATCCAGAAGAGTTCTTCTCATGGTTTGCAGATCGGGCGTGCCATACCTACGTCCCCAAACTTAAGCTGAGTTTGTGTTTTCACTCTTCTGTCCTCAAAGTCCTGGGCCACACTCCTTCCAGGCTGCGGCCCCTGGAGCCACACATTAGGACTTCCCCCACGCAATCCATGGGAATTCTGCCCATTCCATTGTCAAAAATCGTACAAATTAGGAGAACCCTCCAAAGTCCCTGAGGCCATCCCAATAGTGTAGGTCGCCCAGGACAAAAAAGGGCGGTTGATACCGGCTGAGCATCTACCTCCACTCATCTACCTCCACTCATACCAAGAAGATTGAACCAGACAGGACCGGAGGCCATTATCAGATCCATTGCTTTGGTTTACAGGCATGTCTCCTCAAAAGCCTGGATTCCAATACCAGCAGAGGGGATTTCCTGAGGCACCCATCAGAACAAATCTCGTCTCCACAAGGAAACTTGTGCATGGGAGCTATGCCAAAGCTTAGGAGAATACTTCAGGGTCCCGGTTCCACCTCCCCATTCCAAGGCCCTCATGGACACAAACACACGTTAGGACCCATCCTCTGGAAAGTGCATTTCAACTCAGCCACCCCGGTTGCTCCCGCAGATCCATTAGATCTAAACTGTCTTGTTGCTAGGTGACAATTGGAAGGCGAGGCGGACTTCCTAGGCATCCATCCTGGAACAGTGCTCTGGAGTCATTCTATATGGGATGTCCTGGAGCTGTCCAACAGGTCTCAATTGTCCCGCAGAAGGAATCCTTGAAGGGGGCATCCCACATCTCCCAACGTGGAAAACCTCCATGGCCTCGAGATTCCGCTCCCTTCATGAAGGGGCCATCATGCACAGAAACTCCAACCTGAGCCAACGTCGGATCCTCGCCCTGACTTCAGATGCATGAGATATTGGTTCAGATCTGCAGGGGGTACCTGCCGTGCCCTCACCCTGAATCCGAAGTCTAGCTTGTGTTCTCAGACTTCCGTCCTCACTCTCCTGGCCCCGAAGCCCTCATGTTTGGCAATTCCGGACCGACAATGAAGCACTCTGCCTGCCCTCTAGAAAAAATATATTGCCTAATGAGCTGCCCAGGCAGCTTAAATGAAGATAAACCTACACGGCACTCGAATGTAACCGAATTATATAGTCTAACCTGGCCACTAATGCACTGTCTGACACAACCTGAGCCCGGACCTGCTGACCAACACCCAGACAGCTGACCGCACCCTGAGCACATCAGACCCGCCAGGGCCTTAGGTCATCATCTCTTCCCTACCTCAGTTTTCAGGCTTCAGAACCTAGACCTTATCTCCAATCACTGCCCACGGGTGACTGTGATGCAGAAATCAGAACTCTTCCTGACCCATGGCAAGAAACCTTGTGGTTGGCATGTTGTCCAACGTTCAGTGTAGGAGAAACCAGCATTCACCCTGAGGCCCCGCCCATTCTTGAGTGCGACGAGAGCATAAACACGCATTGTGACCTCAGCGTGAGTCCTGTCCTCTAAAAGTCCTCTCAGTGGCTGGACCATTAGATGTCATAATGGGCTTGACATGTCCCTAGTCCCCAATTTTTAACCAGATTTCTGGTTGTCCAGTCGCCCCACCCCAGGGCTCTACTCTGGAATCCCTCATTTGGTGGGACATCTGAGGTTGAAAAACAAAATGAAACAAATCGACAACAACAAAAAAAAAAAACGGACTTCTTCCATCCCCAGAATGACCCCAAACTCTTTGGACGGGACCGAACCCCCAGAGAGTAAGACTCGTCCATTTCCCATGATGTCACCCGGCAATTTCACGACCATGAGTGACACGATATCCAGAGACAAAAACTTGAGCAAGAGCCTCACACTCGCCCTTTTTTCATATCCCGAAGTGTTCTCCTCATGGTCTGTAGATCAGTCCTGCCATACCTATGACCCAAAACATAAGCCGAGTTTGTGTTTTCAGACAACATTCCAAACAGCTCTGGCCTACACACCCTACAGGCTCAGGGCCCTGGAGCCAAACCTGAGGACTGTACTTGCCCTCTCCACGGGAATTGTATGTGCCCATTCCAATGGCCACGACCCTACTAATAGGATAACCTCCAAATTCCCTGAGGCCATCCCAAGAGTTGTGGCTTCCCAGGACAAACAGGGGCAATCTGAGACCATCTGAGCACCTACCTGCAATCAGACCCGTAGACTGATGTCCCCAGAGGTAAAAAGGAACGAACAGGCCCCTAGGCACTAATCGGATCCATTGCTTTGTTTTCCAGGCATCTCTCCTCAGAGGCCTGGATTTCAATACCAGCATATGGCTGTTTCTTGACTCACCCATCAGAACAAATCTCATCTACACATGGGAAACATGCACGTTGGAGCTGTGTCAAAGCCTCTGTTTAGGAGAACCCTTCAGGGCCCCAGGGCCACCGCTTCATTCCAAGGTCTCCATAGACACAAAAACATATTAGGACACATCCACAGGAGAGTCCATTTCAACTCAGCCTCCTCGGTTGCCCCCCACATCCAGCAGATCTAACCTGTCTTGTTGCTTGGAGACAATTGGAATGCGAGGTGGGCTACCCAGCCATCCATCCTTAGAACCCTGCTCGGAATCGTTGGCCTGGAGCCAACCAACAGGTCTCAATTGTCCTGCAGAAGAATCTTTGCAGTTTGGAGCTTCTCACAACTCCCATCGTGGGAAAACCCCCATGTCCTCGTGATCCAACCCCCTTAAAGAAAGGGCCATCAGGGCAGAAAGTCCAACCTGAGCGATCGTCTGATCCTTGCCCTGACTTCAGATGCACGAGATCTCTATTGAGGTCTGTAGATTGTGCCTGCCATATCCTCACCCAGAAACCTAGGCCTAGCTTGGGTTCTCAGACTCCGTCCTCAGACTACTGGCCCACAAGCCCTCCAGTTTGGCAATCCAGAACTACAATGCCGCACACTGCCTGCCCTACAGAAGTAAAACATTGCCCTCAGGGCTACCCCGAAACCCCAAATGAGGATCAACCTGCACGCCATTCGGCTGTACCCCAAACATATAGGCTGACCTGGGCACTATTTCCCCTTCTGACCCAGCCTGAGCCTAGACCTCCTGGTCCCAGCCAGACAGCTGGCCGCACACTGAGCACATCGGACCCACCATGGCCTTAGGTCGTCATCTCTTCCCAACTGCGGTTTTTAGACTCCAGAACCTAGACCTTATCTCCAACCACTGCCCAGGTTTGAAAATGATGCAGAAATCAGAACTCTTTCCCCATGGCAAGAAACCTTGTGGTTGGCATGTTGTCCAACGTTCGGTGTAGTTGAAACAAGCGTGGCCCATGAGGCCCAGCCCATGCTTGCGGGCCACATTGGTCACAAACACACATTGTGACCCTCAGCCTGAGCCCAGTCCTCAGGTAAGGCCTCTCAGGGCCTATATGAAGAGACAGCATATTGGGCTTGCCATGCCCCTAGGCCCCAATTTTTAACCGTAGTTCGGGTTGTCCCTTCACTCTTCCCCAGGGCTCTGCTTTGGAATTCCTCTTTTGGTGGGACACCTGAGGTAACAAACCTGAAAGGAGTCCTCCCATCCCACAGATTGACGAAAAACAATTGTGATCGGGCCAAATCCACAGAGAGGAAGATTCGTCCATGGCCCATGAGACCTCCCCAACATTCCACGGCCATCGCTGAAACAAAATCCAGAGACAAAAGCCTGAGCAAGCGCCTCAGACTCGCTCATTCTTCATATCCTGAAGAGTTCTTCTCATGGTTTGTAGATCGGGCGTGCCATACCTACGTCCCCAAACTTAAGCTGAGTTTGTGTTTTCAGTCTTCTGTCTTCAAAGTCCTGGGCCACACTCCCTCCAGGCTGGGGCCCCTGGAGCCACACATTAGGACTGCCCCCACCCAATCCATGGGAATTCTGCCCATTCCATTGTCAAAAATCGTACAAATTAGGAGAACCCTCCAAAGTCCCTGAGGCCATCCCAATTGTGTAGGTCGCCCGGGACAGAAAAGGGCGGTTGATACCGGCTGAGAATCTACCTCCACTCATCTACCTCCACTCATACCAAGAAGATTGAACCAGACAGGACCCGAGGCCATTATCGGATCCATTGCTTTGGTTTACAGGCATGTCTCCTCAAAAGCCTGGATTCCAATACCAGCAGAGGGGATTTCCTGAGGCACCCATCAGAACAAATCTCGTCTCCACAAGGAAACTTGTGCATGGGAGCTATGCCAATGCTTAGGAGAATTCTTCAGGGTCCCGGTGCCACCTCCCCATTCCAAGGCCCTCATGGACACAAACACACGTTAGGACCCATCCTCTGGAGAGTGCATTTCAACTCAGCCACCCCGGTTGCTCCCGCAGATCCATTAGATCTAAACTGTCTTGTTGCTAGGAGACAATTGGAAGGCGAGGCGGACTTTCCAGGCATCCATCCTCGAACGGTGCTCTGGAGTCATTCCATATGGGTTGTCCTGGAGCTGTCCAACAGGTCTCAATTGTCCCGCAGAAGGAATCCTTGAAGGGGCATCCCACATCTCCCAACGTGGAAAACCTCCATGGCCTCGAGATTCCGCTCCCTTCATGAAGGGGCCGTCATGCACAGAAACTCCAACCTGAGCCAACGTCGGATCCTCGCCCTGACTTCAGATGCATGAGATATTGGTTCAGATCTGCAGGGGGTACCTGCCGTGCCCTCACCCTGAATCCGAAGTCTAGCTTGTGTTCTCAGACTTCCGTCCTCACTCTCCTGGCCCCAAAGCCCTCAAGTTTGGCAATTCCGGACCGACAATGAAGCACTCTGCCTGCCCTCTAGAAGAAATATATTGCCTAATGAGCTGACCAGGCAGCTTAAATGAAGATAAACCTACACGGCACTCGAATGTACCCAAATTATATAGTCTAACTTGGGCACTAATGCACTGTCTGACACAACCTGAGCCCGGACCTGCTGACCAACACCCAGACAGCTGACCGCACCCTGAGCACATCAGACCCGCCCTGGCCTTAGGTCATCATCTCTTCCCTACCTCAGTTTTCAGGCTTCAGAACCTAGACCTTATCTCCAATCACTGCCCACGGGTGACTGTGATGCAGAAATCAGAACTCTTCCTGACCCATGGCAAGAAACCTTGTGGTTGGCATGTTGTCCAACGGTCAGTGTAGGAGAAACCAGCATTCACCCTGAGGCCCCGCCCCTTCTTGAGTGCGACGAGAGCATAAACACGCATTGTGACCTCAGCGTGAGTCCTGTCCTCTAGTAAGTCCTCTCACTGGCTGGACCATTAGATGTCATAATGGGCTTGACATGTCCCTATCCCCAATTTTTAACCAGATTTCTGGTTGTCCAGTCGCCCCACCCCAGGGCTCTCCTCTGGAATCCCTCATTTGGTGGGACATCTGAGGTTGAAAAACAAAATGAAACAAATCAACAACAACAAAAAAACGGACTTCTTCCATCCCCAGAATGACCGCAAACTCTTTGGACGGGACCGAACCCCCAGAGAGTAAGACTCGTCCATTTCCCATGAAGTCACCCGGCAATTTCACGACCATGAGTGACACGATATCCAGAGACAAAAACTTGAGCAAGAGCCCTTTTTTCATATCCCGAAGTGTTCTCCTCATGGTCTGTAGATCAGTCCTGCCATACCTATGACCCAAAACATAAGCCGAGTTTGTGTTTTCAGACAACTGTCCAAACAGCTCTGGCCTACACACACTACAGGCTCAGGGCCCTGGAGCCAAACCTGAGGACTGTACTTGCCCTCTCCAAGGGAATTGTATGTGCCCATTCCAATGGCCACAACCCTACTAATAGGATAACCTCCAAAGTCCCTGAGGCCATCCCAATAGTTGTGGCTTCCCAGGACAAACAGGGGCAATCTGAGCCCATCTGAGCACCTACCTGCACTCAGACCCGTAGACTGATGTCCCCAGAGGTAAAAAGGAACGAACAGGCCCCTAGGCACTAATCGGATCCATTGCTTTGGTTTCCAGGCATCTCTCCTCAGAGGCCTGGATTTCAATACCAGCATATGGCTGTTTCTTGACTCACCCATCAGAACAAATCTCATCTACACATGGGAAACATGCACGTTGGAGCTGTGTCAAAGCCTCTGTTTAGGAGAACCCTTCAGGGCCCCAGGGCCTCCGCTTCATTCCAAGGTCTCCATAGACACAAAAACATATTAGGACACATCCACAAGAGAGTCCACTTCAACACAGCCTCCTCGGTTGCCCCCCACATCCAGCAGATCTAACCTGTCTTGTTGCTTGGAGACAATTGGAATGCGAGGTGGGCTACCCAGCCATCCATCCTTAGAACCCTGCTCGGAATCGTTGGCCTGGAGCCAACCAACAAGTCTCAATTGTCCTGCAGAAGAATCTTTGCAGTTTGGAGCTTCTCACAACTCCTGTCGTGGGAAAACCCCCATGTCCTCGTGATCCAACCCCCTTCAAGAAAGGGCCATCAGGGCAGAAAGTCCAACCTGAGCGATCGTCTGATCCTTGTCCTGACTTCAGATGCACGAGATCTCTATTGAGGTCTGTAGATTGTGCCTGCCATATCCTCACCCAAAAACCTAGGCCTAGCTTGGGTTCTCAGACTCCGTCCTCAGACTACTGGCCCACAAGCCCTCAAGTTTGGCAATCCAGAACTACAATGCCGCACTCTGCCTGCCCTACAGAAGTAAAACATTGCCCTCAGGGCTACCCCGGATCCCCAAATGAGGATCAACCTGCACGCCATTCGGCTGTACCCCAAACATATAGGCTGACCTGGGCACTATTTCCCCTTCTGACCCAGCCTGAGCGTAGACCTCCTGGTCCCAGCCAGACAGCTGGCCGCACACTGAGCACATCGGACCCACCATGGCCTTAGGTCGTCATCTCTTCCCAACTGCGGTTTTTTAGACTCCAGAACCTAGACCTTATCTCCAACCACTGCCCAGGTTTGAAAATGATGCAGAAATCAGAACTCTTTCCCCATGGCAAGAAACCTTGTGGTTGGCATGTTGTCCAACGTTCGGTGTAGTTGAAACAAGCGTGGTCCATGAGGCCCAGCCCATGCTTGCGGGCCACATTGGTCACAAACACACATTGTGACCCTCAGCCTGAGCCCAGTCCTCAGGTAAGGCCTCTCAGGGCCTATATGAAGAGACAGCATATTGGGCTTGCCATGCCCCTAGGCCCCAATTTTTAACCGTAGTTCGGGTTGTCCCTTCACTCTTCCCCAGGGCTCTGCTTTGGAATTCCTCTTTTGGTGGGACACCTGAGGTAACAAACCTGAAAGGAGTCCTCCCATCCCACAGATTGACGAAAAACAATTGGGATCGGGCCAAATCCACAGAGAGGAAGATTCGTCCATGGCCCATGAGACCTCCCCAACATTCCACGGCCATCGCTGAAACAAAATCCAGAGACAAAAGCCTGAGCAAGCGCCTCAGACTCGCTCATTCTTCATATCCTGAAGAGTTCTTCTCATGGTTTGTAGATCGGGCGTGCCATACCTACGTCCCCAAACTTAAGCTGAGTTTGTGTTTTCAGTCTTCTGTCTTCAAAGTCCTGGGCCACACTCCCTCCAGGCTGGGGCCCATGGAGCCACACATTAGGACTGCCCCCACCCAATCCATGGGAATTCTGCCCATTCCATTGTCAAAAATCGTACAAATTAGGAGAACCCTCCAAAGTCCCTGAGGCCATCCCAATTGTGTAGGTCGCCCGGGACAGAAAAGGGCGGTTGATACCGGCTGAGAATCTACCTCCACTCATCTACCTCCACTCATACCAAGAATTTGAACCAGACAGGACCCGAGGCCATTATCGGATCCATTGCTTTGGTTTACAGGCATGTCTCCTCAAAAGCCTGGATTCCAATACCAGCAGAGGGGATTTCCTGAGGCACCCATCAGAACAAATCTCGTCTCCACAAGGAAACTTGTGCATGGGAGCTATGCCAATGCTTAGGAGAATTCTTCAGGGTCCCGGTGCCACCTCCCCATTCCAAGGCCCTCATGGACACAGACACACGTTAGGACCCATCCTCTGGAGAGTGCATTTCAACTCAGCCACCCCGGTTGCTCCCGCAGATCCATTAGATCTAAACTGTCTTGTTGCTAGGAGACAATTGGAAGGCGAGGCGGACTTTCCAGGCATCCATCCTCGAACGGTGCTCTGGAGTCATTCCATATGGGTTGTCCTGGAGCTGTCCAACAGGTCTCAATTGTCCCGCAGAAGGAATCCTTGAAGGGGCATCCCACATCTCCCAACGTGGAAAACCTCCATGGCCTCGAGATTCCGCTCCCTTCATGAAGGGGCCGTCATGCACAGAAACTCCAACCTGAGCCAATGTCGGATCCTCGCCCTGACCTCAGATGCATGAGATATTGGTTCAGATCTGCAGGGGGTACCTGCCGTGCCCTCACCCTGAATCCGAAGTCTAGCTTGTGTTCTCAGACTTCCGTCCTCACTCTCCTGGCCCCAAAGCCCTCAAGTTTGGCAATTCCGGACCGACAATGAAGCACTCTGCCTGCCCTCTAGAAAAAATATATTGCCTAATGAGCTGCACAGGCAGCTTAAATGAAGATAAACCTACACGGCACTCGAATGTACCCAAATTATATAGTCTAACCTGGGCACTAATGCACTGTCTGACACAACCTGAGCCCGGACCTGCTGACCAACACCCAGACAGCTGACCCCACCCTGAGCACATCAGACCCGCCCTGGCCTTAGGTCATCATCTCTTCCCTACCTCAGTTTTCAGGCTTCAGAACCTAGACCTTATCTCCAATCACTGCCCACGGGTGACTGTGATGCAGAAATCAGAACTCTTCCTGACCCATGGCAAGAAACCTTGTGGTTGGCATGTTGTCCAACGGTCAGTGTAGGAGAAACCAGCATTCACCCTGAGGCCCCGCCCATTCTTGCGTACGACGAGAGCATAAACACGCATTGTGACCTCAGCGTGAGTCCTGTCCTCTAGTAAGTCCTCTCACTGGCTGGACCATTAGATGTCATAATGGGCTTGACATGTCCCTATCCCCAATTTTTAACCAGATTTCTGGTTGTCCAGTCGCCCCACCCCAGGGCTCTCCTCTGGAATCCCTCATTTGGTGGGACATCTGAGGTTGAAAAACAAAATGAAACAAATCAACAACAACAAAAAAACGGACTTCTTCCATCCCCAGAATGACCGCAAGCTCTTTGGACGGGACCGAACCCCCAGAGAGTAAGACTCGTCCATTTCCCATGAAGTCACCCGGCAATTTCACGACCATGAGTGACACGATATCCAGAGACAAAAACTTGAGCAAGAGCCTCACACTCGCCCTTTTTTCATATCCCGAAGTGTTCTCCTCATGGTCTGTAGATCAGTCCTGCCATACCTATGACCCAAAACATAAGCCGAGTTTGTGTTTTCAGACAACTGTCCAAACAGCTCTGGCCTACACACACTACAGGCTCAGGGCCCTGGAGCCAAACCTGAGGACTGTACTTGCCCTCTCCAAGGGAATTGTATGTGCCCATTCCAATGGCCACAACCCTACTAATAGGATAACCTCCAAAGTCCCTGAGGCCATCCCAATAGTTGTGGCTTCCCAGGACAAACAGGGGCAATCTGAGCCCATCTGAGCACCTACCTGCACTCAGACC
Organism: Mustela nivalis; assembly: GCF_964662115.1. Classification (NCBI taxonomy): domain Eukaryota; kingdom Metazoa; phylum Chordata; class Mammalia; order Carnivora; family Mustelidae; genus Mustela; species Mustela nivalis. The sequence goes on along the minus strand of NW_028136459.1, from coordinate 71,279 downwards.
CGTAGACTGATGTCCCCAGAGGTAAAAAGGAACGAACAGGCCCCTAGGCACTAATCGGATCCATTGCTTTGGTTTCCAGGCATCTCTCCTCAGAGGCCTGGATTTCAATACCAGCATATGGCTGTTTCTTGACTCACCCATCAGAACAAATCTCATCTACACATGGGAAACATGCACGTTGGAGCTGTGTCAAAGCCTCTGTTTAGGAGAACCCTTCAGGGCCCCAGGGCCTCCGCTTCATTCCAAGGTCTCCATAGACACAAAAACATATTAGGACACATCCACAAGAGAGTCCACTTCAACACAGCCTCCTCGGTTGCCCCCCACATCCAGCAGATCTAACCTGTCTTGTTGCTTGGAGACAATTGGAATGCGAGGTGGGCTACCCAGCCATCCATCCTTAGAACCCTGCTCGGAATCGTTGGCCTGGAGCCAACCAACAAGTCTCAATTGTCCTGCAGAAGAATCTTTGCAGTTTGGAGCTTCTCACAACTCCTGTCGTGGGAAAACCCCCATGTCCTCGTGATCCAACCCCCTTCAAGAAAGGGCCATCAGGGCAGAAAGTCCAACCTGAGCGATCGTCTGATCCTTGTCCTGACTTCAGATGCACGAGATCTCTATTGAGGTCTGTAGATTGTGCCTGCCATATCCTCACCCAGAAACCTAGGCCTAGCTTGGGTTCTCAGACTCCGTCCTCAGACTACTGGCCCACAAGCCCTCAAGTTTGGCAATCCAGAACTACAATGCCGCACTCTGCCTGCCCTACAGAAGTAAAACATTGCCCTCAGGGCTACCCCGGATCCCCAAATGAGGATCAACCTGCACGCCATTCGGCTGTACCCCAAACATATAGGCTGACCTGGGCACTATTTCCCCTTCTGACCCAGCCTGAGCCTAGACCTCCTGGTCCCAGCCAGACAGCTGGCCGCACACTGAGCACATCGGACCCACCATGGCCTTAGGTCGTCATCTCTTCCCTCTGCGGTTTTTTAGACTCCAGAACCTAGACCTTATCTCCAACCACTGCCCAGGTTTGAAAATGATGCAGAAATCAGAACTCTTTCCCCATGGCAAGAAACCTTGTGGTTGGCATGTTGTCCAACGTTCAGTGTAGTTGAAACAAGCGTGGTCCATGAGGCCCAGCCCATGCTTAAGGGCCACATTGGTCACAAACACACATTGTGACCCTCAGCCTGAGCCCAGTCCTCAGGTAGGCCTCTCAGGTCCTATATGAATTGACAGCATATTGGGCTTGCCATATCCCCTAGACCCAATTTTTATCCATAGTTCGGGTTGTCCCTTCACTCTTCCCCAGGGCTCTGCTTTGGAATTCCTCTTTTGGTGGGACACCTGAGGTAACAAACCTGAAAGGAGTCCTCCCATCCCACAGATTGACGAAAAACAATTGTGATCGGGGCAAATCCACAGAGAGGAAGATTCGTCCATGGCCCCTGAGACCGCCCCAACATTCCACGGCCATCGCTGAAACAAAATCCAGAGACAAAAGCCTGAGCAAGCGCCTCAGACTCGTTCATTCTTCATATCCTGAAGAGTTCTTCTCATGGTTTGCAGATCGGCGTGCCATACCTACGTCCCCAAACTTAAGCTGAGTTTGTGTTTTCAGTCTTCTGTCCTCAAAGTCCTGGGCCACACTCCCTCCAGGCTGGGGCCCCTGGAGCCACACATTAGGACTGCCCCCTCCCAATCCATGGGAATTTTGCCCATTCCATTGTCAAAAATCGTACAAATTAGGAGAACCCTCCAAAGTCCCTGAGGCCATCCCAATAGTGTAGGTCGCCCGGACAAAAAATGGGCGGTTGATAACGGATGAGCATCTACCTCCACTCATCTACCTCCACTCATAACAAGGAGAGTGAACCAGACAGGACCCGAGGCCATTATCGAATCCATTGCTTTGGTTTACAGGCATGTCTCCTCAAAAGCCTGGATTCCAATACCAGCAGAGGGTATTCCTGAGGCACCCATCAGAACAAATCTCGTCTCCACAAGGAAACTTGTGCATGGGAGCTATGCCAAAGCTTAGGAGAATACTTCAGTGTCCCAGTGCAACCTCCCCATTCCAAGGCCCTCATGGACACAAACACACGTTAGGAACCATCCTCTGGAAAGTGCATTTCAACTCAGCCACCCCGGATGCTCCAGCAGATTCATTTGATCTAAACTGTCTTGTTGCTAGGAGACAATTGGAAGGCGAGGCATACTTCCCAGGCATCCATCCTGGAACGGTGCTCTGGAGTCATTCCATATGGGATGTCCTGGAGCTGTCCAACAGGTCTCAATTGTCCCGCAGAAGGAATCCTTGAAGGGGGCATCCCACATCTCCCAACGTGGAAAACCTCCATGGCCTCGAGATTCCGCTCCCTTCATGAAGGGGCCGTCATGCACAGAAACTCCAACCTGAGCCAACGTCGGATCCTCGCCCTGACTTCAGTTGCATGAGATATTGGTTCAGATCTGCAGGGGGTACCTGCCGTGCCCTCACCCTGAATCCGAAGTCTAGCTTGTGTTCTCAGACTTCCGTCCTCACTCTCCTGGCCCCGAAGCCCTCATGTTTGGCAATTCCGGACCGACAATGAAGCACTCTGCCTGCCCTCTAGAAGAAATATATTGCCTAATGAGCTGACCAGGCAGCTTAAATGAAGATAAACCTACACGGCACTCGAATGTACCCAAATTATATAGTCTAACTTGGGCACTAATGCACTGTCTGACACAACCTGAGCCCGGACCTGCTGACCAACACCCAGACAGCTGACCGCACCCTGAGCACATCAGACCCGCCCTGGCCTTAGGTCATCATCTCTTCCCTACCTCAGTTTTCAGGCTTCAGAACCTAGACCTTATCTCCAATCACTGCCCACGGGTGACTGTGATGCAGAAATCAGAACTCTTCCTGACCCATGGCAAGAAACCTTGTGGTTGGCATGTTTTCCAACGTTCAGTGTAGTAGAAAAAAGTATTCACCCTGAGGCCCCGCCCATTCTTGAGTGCGACGAGAGCATAAACACGCATTGTGACCTCAGCGTGAGTCCTGTCCTCTAGTAAGTCCTCTCAGTGGCTGGACCATTAGATGTCATAATGGGCTTGACATGTCCCTAGTCCCCAATTTTTAACCAGATTCCTGGTTGTCCAGTCGCCCCACCCCAGGGCTATACTCTGGAATCCCTCATTTGGTGGGACATCTGAGGTTGAAAAACAAAATGAAACAAATCGACAACAACAACAAAAAAACGGACTTCTTCCATCCCCAGAATGACCCCAAACTCTTTGGACGGGACCGAACCCCCAGAGAGTAAGACTCGTCCATTTCCCATGAAGTCACCTGGCAATTCACGACCATGAGTGACACGATATCCAGAGACAAAAATTTGAGCAAGAGCCTCACACTCGCCCTTTTTTATATACCGAAGTATTCTCCTCATGGTCTGTAGATAAGTCCTGCCATACCTATGAACCAAAACATAAGCCGAGTTTGTGTTTTCAGACAACTGTCAAACAGCTCTGGCCTACACACCCTACAGGCTCAGGGCCTTGGAGCCAAACCTGAGGACTGTACTTGCCCTCTCCAAGGGAATTGTATGTGCCCATTCCAATGGCCACAACCCTACTAATAAGATAACCTCCAAAGTCCTGAGGCCATCCCAAGAGTTGTGGCTTCCCAGGACAAACAGGAACAAACAGAGCCCATCTGAGCACCTACCTGCAATCAGACCCGTAGACTGATGTCCCCAGAGGTAAAAAGGAACGAACAGGCCCCTAGGCACTAATCGGATCCATTGCTTTGGTTTCCAGGCATCTCTCCTAGGAGGCCTGGATTTCAATACCAGCATATGGCTGTTTCTTGACTCACCCATCAGAACAAATCTCATCTACACATGGAAACATGCACGTTGGAGCTGTGTCAAAGCCTCTGTTTTGGAGAACCCTTCAGGGCCCCAGGGCCACCGCTTCATTCCAAGGTCTCCATAGACACAAAAACATATTAGGACACATCCACAGGAGAGTCCATTTCAACTCAGCCTCCTCGGTTGCCCCCCACATCCAGCAGATCTAACCTGTCTTGTTGCTTGGAGACAATTGGAATGCGAGGTGGGCTACCCAGCCATCCATCCTTAGAACCCTGCTAGGAATCGTTGGCCTGGAGCCAACCAACAGGTCTCAATTGTCCTGCAGAAGAATCTTTGCAGTTTGGAGCTTCTCACAACTCCCATCGTGGGAAAACCCCCATGTCCTCGTGATCCAACCCCCTTCAAGAAAGGGCCATCAGGGCAGAAAGTCCAACCTGAGCGATCGTCTGATCCTTGCCCTTACTTCAAATGCATGAGATCTCTATTGAGGTCTGTAGATTGTGCCTGCCATATCCTCACCCAGAAACCTAGGCCTAGCTTGGGTTCTCAGACTCCGTCCTCAGACTACTGGCCCACAAGCCCTCCAGTTTGGCAATCCAGAACTACAATGCCGCATTCTGCCTGCCCTACAGAAGTAAAAAATTGCCCTCAGGGCTACACCGAAACCCCAAATGAGTATCAACCTGCACGCCATTCGGCTGTACCCCAAACATATAGGCTGACCTGGGCTCTATTTCTCCTTCTCACCCAGCCTGAGCCTGGACCTCCTGGTCCCACCCACACAGCTGGCCGCACACTGAGCACATCGGACCCGCCATGGCCTTAGGACGTCACCTCTTCCCAACTGCGGTTTTCAGGCTCCAGAACCTAGACCTTATCTCCAACCACTGCCCAGGGTTGAAAATGATGCAGAAATCAGAACTCTTTCCCCATGGCAAGAAACTTTGTGGTTGGCATGTTGTCCAATGTTCAGTGTAGTTGAAACAAGCGTGGCCCATGAGGCCCAGCCCATGCTTGCGGGCCACATTGGTCACAAACACACATTGTGACCCTCAGCCTGAGCCTAGTCCTCAAGTAAGGCCTCTCAGGGCCTATATGAAGAGACAGCATATTGGGCTTGCCATGCCCCTAGGCCCCAATTTTTAACCATAGATCGGGGTGTCCCTTCACTCTTCCCCAGGGCTCTGCTTTGGAATTCCTCTTTTGGTGGGACACCTGAGGTAACAAACCTGAAAGGAGTCCTCCCATCCCACAGATTGACGAAAAACAATTGGGATCGGGCCAAATCCACAGAGAGGAAGATTCGTCCATGGCCCATGAGACCTCCCCAACATTCCACGGCCATCGCTGAAACAAAATCCAGAGACAAAAGCCTGAGCAAGCGCCTCAGACTCGCTCATTCTTCATATCCTGAAGAGTTCTTCTCATGTTTTGTAGATCAGGGGTGCCATACCTACGTCCCCAAACTTAAGCTGAGTTTGTGTTTTCAGTCTTCTGTCCTCAAAGTCCTGGGCCACACTCCCTCCAGGCTGGGGCCCCTGGAGCCACACATTAGGACTGCCCCCACCCAATCCATGGGAATTCTGCCCATTCCATTGTCAAAAATCGTACAAATTAGGAGAACCCTCCAAAGTCCCTGAGGCCATCCCAATAGTGTATGTCGCCCGGGACAAAAAAGGGCGGTTGATACCGGCTGAGCATCTACCTCCACTCATCTACCTCCACTCATACCAAGAAGATTGAACCAGACAGGACCCGAGGCCATTATCGGATCCATTGCTTTGGTTTACAGGCATGTCTCCTCAAAAGCCTGGATTCCAATACCAGCAGAGGGGATTTCCTGATTCACCCATCAGAACAAATCTCGTCTCCACAAGGAAACTTGTGCATGGGAGCTATGCCAAAGCTTAGGAGAATACTTCAGGGTCCCGGTGCCACCTCCCCATTCCAAGGCCCTCATGGACACAAACACACGTTAGGACCCATCCTCTGGAAAGTGCATTTCAACTCAGCCACCCCGGTTGCTCCCGCAGATCCATTAGATCTAAACTGTCTTGTTGCTAGGAGACAATTGGAAGGCGAGGCAGACTTCCCAGGCATCCATCCTCGAACGGTGCTCTGGAGTCATTCCATATGGGATGTCCTGGAGCTGTCCAACAGGTCTCAATTGTCCCGCAGAAGGAATCCTTGAAGAGGGCATCCCACATCTCCCAACGTGGAAAACCTCCATGGCCTCGAGATTCCGCTCCCTTCATGAAGGGGCCCTCATGCACAGAAACTCCAACCTGAGCCAACGTCGGATCCTCGCCCTGACTTAAGATGCATGAGATATTGGTTCAGATCTGCAGGGGGTACCTGCCGTGCCCTCACCCTGAATCCGAAGACTAGCTTGTGTTCTGAGACTTCCGTCCTCACTCTCCTGGCCCCGAAGCCATCAAGTTTGGCAATTCTGGACGGACAATGAAGCACTCTGCCTGCCCTCTAGAAAAAATATATTGCCTAATGAGCTGCCCAGGCAGCTTAAATGAAGATAAACCTACACGGCACTCGAATGTACCCAAATTATATAGTCTAACCTGGGCACTAATGCACTGTCTGACACAACCTGAGCCCGGACCTGCTGACCAACACCCAGACAGCTGACCGCACACTGAGCACATAAATCCCGCCATGGCCTTAGGTCATCATCTCTTCCCAACCTCAGTATTCAGGCTTCAGAAGCTATACCTTATCTCCAATCACTGCCCACGGGTGACTGTGATGCAGAAATCAGAACTCTTCCTGACCCATGGCAAGAAACCTTGTGGTTGGCATGTTGTCCAACCTTCAGTATAGGAGAAACCAGCATTCACCCTGAGGCCACGCCCATTCTTGAGTGCGACGAGAGCATAAACACGCATTGTGACCTCAGCGTGAGTCCTGTCCTCTAGTAAGTCCTCTCACTGGCTGGACCATTAGATGTCATAATGGGCTTGACATGTCCCTAGTCCCCAATTTTTAACCAGATTTCTGGTTGTCCAGTCGCCCCACCCCAGGGCTCTACTCTGGAATCCCTCATTTGGTGGGACATCTGAGGTTGAAAAACAAAATGAAACAAATCGACAACAACAACAAAAAAACGGACTTCTTCCATCCCCAGAATGACCCCAAACTCTTTGGACGGGACCGAACCCCCAGAGAGTAAGACTCGTCCATTTCCCATGAAGTCACCCGGCAATTTCAAGACCATGAGTGACACGATATCCAGAGACAAAAACTTGAGCAAGAGCCTCACACTCGCCCTTTTTTCATATCCCGAAGTGTTCTCCTCATGGTCTGTAGATCAGTCCTGCCATACCTATGACCCAAAACATAAGCCGAGTTTGTGTTTTCAGACAACTGTCCAAACAGCTCTGGCCTACACACCCTACAGGCTCAGGGCCCTGGAGCCAAACCTGAGGACTGTACTTGCCCTCTCCAAGGGAATTGTATGTGCCCATTCCAATGGCCACGACCCTACTAATAGGATAACCTCCAAATTCCCTGAGGCCATCCCAAGAGTTGTGGCTTCCCAGGACAAACAGGGGGCAATCTGAGCCCATCTGAGCAGCTACCTGCACTCAGACCCGTAGACTGATGTCCCCAGAGGTAAAAAGGAACGAACAGGCCCCTAGGCACTAATCGGATCCATTGCTTTGGTTTCCAGGCATCTCTCCTCAGAGGCCTGGATTTCAATACCAGCATATGGCTGTTTCTTGACTCACCCATCAGAACAAATCTCATCTACACATGGGAAACATGCACGTTGGAGCTGTGTCAAAGCCTCTGTTTAGGAGAACCCGTCAGGGCCCCAGGGCCACCGCTTCATTCCAAGGTCTCCATAGACACAAAAACATATTAGGACACATCCACAGGAGAGTCCATTTCAACTCAGCCTCCTCGGTTGCCCCCCACATCCAGCAAATCTAACCTGTCTTGTTGCTTGGAGACAATTGGAATGCGAGGTGGGCTACCCAGCCATCCATCCTTAGAACCCTGCTCGGAATCGTTGGCCTGGAGCCAACCAACAGGTCTCAATTGTCCTGCAGAAGAATCTTTGCAGTTTGGAGCTTCTCACAACTCCCATCGTGGGAAAACCCCCATGTCCTCGTGATCCAACCCCCTTCAAGAAAGGGCCATAGGGCAGAAAGTCCAACCTGAGCGATCGTCTGATCCTTGCCCTGACTTCAGATGCACGAGATCTCTATTGAGGTCTGTAGATTGTGCCTGCCATATCCTCACCCAGAAACCTAGGACTAGCTTGGTTTCTCAGACTCCATCCTCAGACTACTGGCCCACAAGCCCTCCAGTTTGGCAATCCAGAACTACAATGCCGCACTCTGCCTGCCCTACAGAAGTAAAACATTGCCCTCAGGGCTACCCCGAAACCCCAAATGAGGATCAACCTGCATGCCAATCGGCTGTACCCCAAACATATAGGCTGACCTGGGCACTATTTCCCCTTCTGACCCAGCCTGAGCCTGGACCTCCTGGTCCCACCCACACAGCTGGCCGCACACTGAGCACATCGGACCCGCCATGGCCTTAGGTCGTCATCTCTTCCCAACTGCGGTTTTCAGGCTCCAGAACCTAGACCTTATCTCCAACCACTGCCCAGGGTAGAATATGATGCAGAAATCAGAACTCTTTCCCCATGGCAAGAAACCTTGTGGTTGGCATGTTGTCCAACGTTCAGTGTAGTTGAAACAAGCATTGCCCATGAGGCCCAGCCCATGCTTGCGGGCCACATTGGTCACAAACACACATTGTGACCCTCAGCCTGAGCCCAGTCCTCAGGTAAGGCCTCTCAGGGCCTATATGAAGAGACAGCATATTGGGCTTGCCATGCCCCTAGGCCCCAATTTTTAACCATAGTTCGGGTTGTCCCTTCACTATTCCCCAGGGCTCTGCTTTGGAATTCCTCTTTTGGTGGGACACCTGAGGTAACAAACCTGAAAGGAGTCCTCCCATCCCACAGATTGACGAAAAACAATTGGGATCGCGCCAAATCCACAGAGAGGAAGATTCGTCCATGGCCCATGAGACATCCCCAACATTCCACGGCCATCGCTAAACAAAATCCAGAGAAAATGCCTGAGCAAGCGCCTCAGACTCGCTCATTCTTCATATCCTGAAGAGTTCTTCTCATGGTTTGTAGATCGGGCGTGCCATACCTACGTCCCCAAACTTAACCTGAGTTTGTGTTTTCAGTCTTCTGTCCTCAAAGTCTGGGCCACACTCCCTCCAGGCTGGGGCCCCTGGAGTCACACATTAGGACTGCCACCACCCAATCCATGGGAATTCTGCCCATTCCATTGTAAAAAATCGTACATATTAGGAGAACCCTTCAAAGTCCCTGAGGCCATCCCAATAGTGTAGGTCGCCCGGGACAAAAAAGGGCGGTTGATACCGGCTGAGCATCTACCTCCACTCATACCAAGAAGATAGAACCAGACAGGACCCGAGGCCATTATCGGATCCATTGCTTTGGTTTACAGGCAAGTCTCCTCAAAGGCCTGGATTCCAATACCAGCATAGCGGATTTCCTGAGGCACCCATCAGAACAAAGCTAGTCTCCACAAGGAAACTTGTGCATGGGAGCTATGCCAAAGCTTAGGAGAATACTTCAGGGTCCCGGTGCCACCTCCCCATTCCAAGGACCTCACGGACACAAACACACATTAGGACCCATCCTCTGGAAAGTGCATTTCAACTCAGCCACCCCGGTTGCTCCCGCAGATCCATTAGATCTAAACTGTCTTGTTGCTAGGAGACAATTGGAAGGCGAGGCGGACTTCCCAGGCATCCATCCTCGAATGGTGCTCTGGAGTCATTCCAAATGGGATGTCCTGGAGCTGTCCAACAGGTCACAATTGTCCCGAGAAGGAATCCTTGAAGGGGGCATCCCACATCTCCCAACGTAGAAAACATCCATGGCCTCGAGATTCTGCTCCCTTCATGAAGGGGCCGTCATGCACAGAAACTCCAACCTGAGCCAACGTCGGATCCTCGCCCTGACTTCAGATGCATGAGATATTGGTTCAGATCTGCAGGGGGTACCTGCCGTGCCCTCACCCTGAATCCGAAGTCTAGCTTGTGTTCTCAGACTTCCGTCCTCACTCTCCTGGCCCCGAAGCCCTCATGTTTGGCAATTCCGGACCGACAATGAAGCACTCTGCCTGCCCTCTAGAAAAAATATATTGCCTAATGAGCTGACCAGGCAGCTTAAATGAAGATAAACCTACACGGCACTCGAAAGTACCCAAATTATATAGTCTAACCTGGGCACTAACGCACTGTCTGACACAACCTGAGCCCGGACCTGCTGACCAACACCCAGACAGCTGACCGCACCCTGAGCACATCAGACCCGCCCTGGCCTTAGGTCATCATCTCTTCCCTACCTCAGTTTTCAGGCTTCAGAACCTAGACCTTAACTCCAATCACTGCCCAAGGGTGACTGTGATGCAGAAATCAGAACTCTTCCTGACCCATGGCAAGAAACCTTGTGGTTGGCATGTTGTCCAACGTTCAGTGTAGGAGAAAACAGCATTCACCCTGAGGCCCCGCCCATTCTTGAGTGCGACGAGAGCATAAACACGCATTGTGACCTCAGCGTGAGTCCTGTCCTCTAGTAAGTCCTCTCAGTGGCTGGACCATTAGATGTCATAATGGGCTTGACATGTCCCTAGTCCCCAATTTTTAACCAGATTTCTGGTTGTCCAGTCGCCCCACCCCAGGGCTCCACTCTGGAATCCCTCATTTGGTGGGACATCTGAGGTGGAAAAACAAAATGAAACAAATCGACAACAACAAAAAAACGGACTTCTTCCATCCCCAGAATGACCGCAAACTCTTTGGACGGGACCGAAACCCCAGAGAGTAAGACTCGTCCATTTCCCATGAAGTCACCCTGCAATTTCACGACCATGAGTGACACGATATCCAGAGACAAAAACTTGAGCAAGTGCCTCACACTCGCCCTTTTTTCATATCCCGAAGTGTTCTCCTCATGGTCTGTAGATCAGTCCTGCCATACATATGACCCAAAACATAAGCCGAGCTTGTGTTTTCAGACAACTGTCCAAACAGCTCTGGCCTACACACCCTACAGGCTCAGGGCCCTGGAGCCAAACCTGAGGACTGTACTTGCCCTCTCCAAGGGAATTGTATGTGCCCATTCCAATGGCCACAACCCTACTAATAGGATAACCTCCAAAGTCCCTGAGGCCATCCTAATAGTTGTGGCTTCTCAGGACAAACAGGGGGCAATCTGAGCCCATCTGAGTACCTACCTGCACTCAGACCCGTAGACTGATGTCCCCAGAGGTAAAAAGGAACGAACAGGCCCCTAGGCACTAATCGGATCCATTGCTTTGGTTTCCAGGCATCTCTCCTCAGAGGCCTGGATTTCAATACCACCATATGGCTGTTTCTTGACTCACCCATCAGAACAAATCTCATCTACACATGGGATACATGCACGTTGGAGCTGTGTCAAAGCCTCTGTTTAGGAGAACCCTTCAGGGCCCCAGGGCCACCGCTTCATTCGAAGGTCTCCATAGACACAAAAACATATTAGGACACACCCACAGGAGAGTCCATTTCAACTCAGCCTCCTCGGTTGCCCGCCACATCCAGCAGATCTAACCTGTCTTGTTGCTTGGAGACAATGGGAATGCGAGGTGGGCTACCCAGCCATCCATCCTTAGAACCCTGCTCGGAATCGTTGGCCTGGAGCCAACCAACAGGTCTCAATTGTCCTGCAGAAGAATCTTTGCAGTTTGGAGCTTCTCACAACTCCCATCGTGGGAAAACCCCCATGTCCTCGTGATCCAACCCCCTTCAAGAAAGGGCCATCAGGGCAGAAAGTCCAACCTGAGCGATCGTCTGATCCTTGCCCTGACTTCAGATGCACGAGATCTCTATTGAGGTCTGTAGATTGTGCCTGCCATATCCTCACCCAGAAACCTAGGCCTAGCTTGGGTTCTCAGACTCCGTCCTCAGACTACTGGCCCACAAGCCCTCCAGTTTGGCAATCCAGAACTACAATGCCGCACTCTGCCTGCCCTACAGAAGTAAAACATTGCCCTCAGGGCTACCCCGAAACCCCAAATGAGGATCAACCTGCATGCCAATCGGCTGTACCCCAAACATATAGGCTGAACTGGGCACTATTTCCCCTTCTGACCCAGCCTGAGCCTGGACCTCCTGGTCCCACCCAGACAGCTGGCCGCAACTGAGCACATCGGACCCGCCATGGCCTTAGGTCGTCATCTCTTCCCAACTGCGGTTATCAGGCTCCAGAACCTAGACCTTATCTCCAACCACTGCCCAGGGTTGAAAATGATGCAGAAATCAGAACTCTTTCCCCATGGCAAGAAACCTTGTGCTTGGCATGTTGTCCAACGTTCAGTGTAGTTGAAACAAGCGTGGCCCATGAGGCCCAGCCCATGCTTGCGGGCCACATTGGTCACAAACACACATTGTGACCCTCAGCCTGAGCCCAGTCCTCAGGTAAGGCCTCTCAGGGCCTATATGCAGAGACAGCATATTGGGCTTGCCATGCCCCTAGGCCCCAATTTTTAACCATAGTTCGGGGTGTCCCTTCACTCTTCCCGGAGCTCTGCTTTGGAATTCCTCTTTTGGTGGGACACCAGAGGTAACAAACCTGAAAGGAGTCCTCCCATCCCACAGATTGACGAAAAACAATTGGGATCGGGCCAAATCCACAGAGAGGAAGATTCGTCCATGGCCCATGAGACCTCCCCAACATTCCACGGCCATCGCTGAAACAAAATCCCGAATCAAAAGCCTGAGCAAGCGACTCCGACTCGCTCATTCTTCATATCCTGAAGAGTTCTTCTCATGGTTTGTAGGTCGGGCGTGCCATACATACGTCCCCAAACTTAAGCTGAGTTTGTGTTTTCAGTCTTCTGTCCTCAAAGTCCTGGGCCACACTCCCTCCAGGCTGTGGCCCGTGGAGCGACACATTAGGACTGCCCCCACCCAATCCATGGGAATTCTGCCCATTCCATTGTCAAAAATCGTACAAATTAGGAGAACCCTCCAAAGTCCCTGAGGCCATCCCAATTGTGTAGGTCGCCCGGGACAAAAAAGGGCGGTTGATACCAGCTGAGCATCTTCCTCCACTCATCTACCTCCACTCATACCAAGAAGATTGAACCAGACAGGACCCGAGGCCATTATCGGATCCATTGCTTTGGTTTACAGGCATGTCTCCTCAAAAGCCTGGATTCCAATACCAGCAGAGGGGATTTCCTGAGGCACCCATCAGAACAAATCTCGTCTCCACAAGGAAACTTGTGCATGGGAGCTATGCCAAAGCTTAGGAGAATACATCAGGGTCCCGGTGCCACCTCCCCATTCCAAGGCCCTCATGGACACAAACACACATTAGGACCCATCCTCTGGAAAGTGCATTTCAACTCAGCCACCCTGGTTGCTCCCGAAGATCCATTAGATCTAAACTGTCTTGTTGCTAGGAGCAATTGGAAGGCGAGGCGGACTTCCCAGGCATCCATCCTCGAACGGTGCTCTGGAGTCATTTCATATGGGATGTCCTGGAGCTGTCCAACAGGTCTCAATTGTCCCGAGAAGGAATCCTTGAAAAGGGCATCCCACATCTCCCAACGTGGAAAACCTCCATGGCCTCGAGATTCCGCTCCCTTCATGAAGGGGCCGTCATGCACAGAAACTCCAACCTGAGCCAACGTCGGATCCTCGCCCTGACTTCAGATGCATGAGATATTGGTTCAGATCTGCAGGGGGTACCTGCCGTGCCCTCACCCTGAATCCGAAGTCTAGCTTGTGTTCTCAGACTTCCGTCCTCACTCTCCTGGCCCCGAAGCCCTCAAGTTTGGCAATTCCGGACCGACAATGAAGCACTCTGCCTGCCCTCTAGAAAAAATATATTGCCTAATGAGCTGACCAGGCAGCTTAAATGAAGATAAACCTACACGGCACTCGAATGTACCCAAATTATATAGTCTATCCTGGGCACTAATGCACTGTCTGACACAACCTGAGCCCGGACCTGCTGACCAACACCCAGAGAGCTGACCACACCCTGAACACATCAGACCCGCCCTGGCCTTAGGTCATCATCTCTTCCCTACCTCAGTTTTCAGGCTTCAGAACCTAGACCTTATCTCCAATCACTGCCCACGGGTGACTGTGATGCAGAAATCAGAACTCTTCCTGACCCATGGCAAGAAACCTTGTGGTTGGCATGTTGTCCAACGTTCAGTGTAGGAGAAACCAGCATTCACCCTGAGGCCCCGCCCATTCTTGAGTGCGACGAGAGCATAAACACGCATTGTGACCTCAGCGTGAGTCCTGTCCTCTAGTAAGTCCTCTCAGTGGCTGGACCATTAGATGTCATAATGGGCTTGACATGTCCCTAGTCCCCATTTTTAACCAGATTTCTGGTTGTCCAGTCGCCCCACCCCAGGGCTCTACTTTGGAATCCCTCATTTGGTGGGACATCTGAGGTTGAAAAACAAAATGAAACAAATCGACAACAACAACAACAAAAAAACAGACTTCTTCCATCCCCAAAATGACCGCAAACTCTTTGGACGGGACCGAACCCCCAGAGAGTAAGACTCGTCCATTTCCCATGAAGTCACCCAGCAATTTCACGACCATGAGTGACACGATATCCAGAGACAAAAACTTGAGCAAGAGCCTCACACTCGCCCTTTTTTCATATCCCGAAGTGTTCTCCTCATGGTCTGTAGATCAGACCTGCCATACCTATGACCCAAAACATAAGCCGAGTTTGTGTTTTCAGACAACTGTCCAAACAGCTCTGGCCTACACACCCTACAGGCTCAGGGCCCTGGAGCCAAACCTGAGGACTGTACTTGCCCTCTCCAAGGGAATTGTATGTGCCCATTCCAATGGCCACAACCCTACTAATAGGATAACCTCCAAAGTCCCTGAGGCCATCCCAATAGTTGTGGCTTCCCAGGACAAACAGGGGGCAATCTGAGCCCATCTGAGTACCTACCTGCACTCAGACCCGTAGACTGATGTCCCCAGAGGTAAAAAGGAACGAACAGGCCCCTAGGCACTAATCGGATCCATTGCTTTGGTTTCCAGGAAACTCTCCTCAGAGGCCTGGATTTCAATACCAGCATATGGCTGTTTATTGACTCACCCATCAGAACAAATCTCATCTACACATGGGAAACTTGCACGTTGGAGCTGTGTCAAAGCCTCTGTTTAGGAGAACCCTTCAGGGCCCCAGGGCCACCGCTTCATTCCAAGGTCTCCATAGACACAAAAACATATTAGGACACATCCACAGGAGAGTCCATTTCAACTCAGCCTCCTCGGTTGCCCCCCACATCCAGCAGATCTAACCTGTCTTGTTGCTAGGAGACAATTGGAATGCGAGGTGGGCTACACAGCCATCCATCCTTAGAACCCTGCTCGGATTCGTTGGCCTGGAGCCAACCAACAGGTCTCAATTGTCCTGCAGAAGAATCGTTGCAGTTTGGAGCTTCTCACAACTCCCATCGTGGGAAAACCCCCATGTCCTCGTGATCCAACCCCCTTCAAGAAAGGGCCATCAGGGCAGAAAGTCCAACCTGAGCGATCGTCTGATCCTTGCCCTGACTTCAGATGCACGAGATCTCTATTGAGGTCTGTAGATTGTGCCTGCCATATCCTCACCCAGAAACCTAGGCCTAGCTTGGGTTCTCAGACTCCGTCCTCAGACTACTGGCCCACAAGCCCTCCAGTTTGGAAATCCAGAACTACAATGCCGCACTCTGCCTGCCCTACAGAAGTAAAACATTGCCCTCAGGGCTACCCCGAAACCCCAAATGAGGATCAACCTGCACGCCAATCGGCTGTACCCCAAACATATAGGCTGACCTGGGCACTATTTCCCCTTCTGACCCAGCCTGAGCCTGGACCTCCTGGTCCCACCCAGACAGCTGGCCGCACACTGAGCACATCGGACCCGCCATGGCCTTAGGTCGTCATCTCTTCCCAACTGCGGTTTTCAGGCTCCAGAACCTAGACCTTATCTCCAACCACTGCCCAGGGTTGAAAATGATGGAGAAATCAGAACTCTTTCCCCCTGGCAAGAAACCTTGTGCTTGGCATGTTGTCCAACGTTCAGTGTAGTTGAAACAAGCGTGGCCCATGAGGCCCAGCCCATGCTTGCGGGCCACATTGGTCACAAACACACATTGTGACCCTCAGCCTGAGCACAGTCCTCAGGTAAGGCCTCTCAGGGCCTATATGAAGAGACAGCATATTGGGCTTGCCATGCCCCTAGGCCCCAATTTTTAACCATAGTTCGGGGTGTCCCTTCACTCTTCCCCAGGGCTCTGCTTTGGAATTCCTCTTTTGGTGGGACACCTGAGGTAACAAACCTGAAAGGAGTCCTCCCATCCCACAGATTGACGAAAAACAATTGGGATCGGGCCAAATCCACAGAGAGGAAGATTCGTTCATGGCCCATGAGACATCCCCAACATTCCACGGCCATCACTGAAACAAAATCCAGAGACAAAAGCCTGACCAAGCGCCTCAGACTCGCTCATTCTTCATATCCTGAAGAGTTCTTCTCATGGTTTATAGATCGGGCGTGCCATACCTACGTCCCCAAACTTAAGCTGAGTTTGTGTTTTCAGTCTTCTGTCCTCAAAGTCCTGGGCCACACTCCCTCCAGGCTGGGGCCCCTGGAGCCACACATTAGGACTGCCCCCACCCAATCCATGGGAATTCTGCCCATTCCATTGTCAAAAATCGTACAAATTAGGAGAACCCTCCAAAGTCCCTGAGGCCATCCCAATAGTGTAGGTCGCCCGGGACAAAAAAGGGCGGTTGATACCAGCTGAGCATCTTCCTCCACTCATCTACCTCCACTCATACCTAGAAGATTGAACCAGACAGGACCCGAGGCCATTATCGGATCCATTGCTTTGGTTTACAGGCATGTCTCCTCAAAAGCCTGGATTCCAATACCAGCAGAGGGGATTTCCTGAGGCACCCATCAGAAAAAATCTCGTCTCCACAAGGAAACTTGTGCATGGGAGCTATGCCAAAGCTTAGGAGAATACTTCAGGGTCCCGGTGCCACCTCCCCATTCCAAGGCCCTCATGGACACAAACACACATTAGAACCCATCCTCTGGAAAGTGCATTTCAACTCAGCCACCCCGGTTGCTCCCGCAGATCCATTAGATCTAAACTGTCTTGTTGCTAGGTGACAATTGGAAGGCGAGGCAGACTTCCCAGGCATCCATCCTCGAACGGTGCTCTGGAGTCATTCCATATGGGATGTCCTGGAGCTGTCCAACAGGTCTCAATTGTACCGCAGAAGGAATCCTTGAAGGGGGCATCCCACATCACCCAACGTGGAAAACCTCCATGGCCTCGAGATTCCGCTCCCTTCATGAAGGGGACCTCATGCACAGAAACTCCAACCTGAGCCAACGTCGGATCCTCGCCCTGACTTCAGATGCAAGAGATATTGGTTCAGATCTGCAGGGGGTACCTGCCGTGCCCTCACCCTGAATCCGAAGTCTAGCTTGTGTTCTCAGACTTCCGTCCTCACTCTCCTGGCCCCGAAGCCCTCATGTTTGGCAATTCCGGACCGACAATGAAGCACTCTGTCTGCCCTCTAGAAAAAATATATTGCCTAATGAGCCGACCAGGCAGCTTAAATGAAGATAAACCTACACGGCACTCGAATGTACCCAAATTATATAGTCTATCCTGGGCACTAATGCACTGTCTGACACAACCTGAGCCCGGACCTGCTGACCAACACCCAGACAGCTGACCGCACCCTGAGCACATCAGACCCGCCCTGGCCTTAGGTCATCATCTCTTCCCTACCTCAGTTTTCAGGCTTCAGAACCTAGACCTTATCTCCAATCACTGCCCACGGGTGACTGTGATGCAGAAATCAGAACTCTTCCTGACCCATGGCAAGAAACCTTGTGGTTGGCATGTTGTCCAACGTTCAGTGTAGGAGAAAACAGCATTCACCCTGAGGCCCCGCCCATTCTTGAGTGCGACAAGAGCATAAACACGCATTGTGACCTCAGCGTGAGTCCTGTCCTCTAGTAAGTCCTCTCACTGGCTGGACCATTAGATGTCATAATGGGCTTGACATGTCCCTAGTCCCCAATTTTTAACCAGATTTCTGGTTGTCCAGTCGCCCCACCCAGGGCTCTACTCTGGAATCCCTTATTTGGTGGGACATCTGAGGTTGAAAAACAAAATGAAACAAATCGACAACAACAACAAAAAAACGGACTTCTTCCATCCCCAGAATGACCCCAAACTCTTTGGACGGGACCGAACCCCCAGAGAGTAAGACTCGTCCATTTCCCATGAAGTCACCCGGCATTTTCACGACCATGAGTGACACGATATCCAGAGACAAAAACTTGAGCAAGAGCCTCACACTCGCCCTTTTTTCATATCCCGAAGTGTTCTCCTCATGGTCTGTAGATCAGTCCTGCCATACCTATGACCCAAAACATAAGCCGAGTTTGGGTTTTCAGACAACTGTCCAAACAGCTCTGGCCTACACACCCTACAGGCTCAGGGCCCTGGAGCCAAACCTGAGGACTGTACTTGCCCTCTCCAAGGGAATTGTATGTGCCCATTCCAATGGCCACAACCCTACTAATAGGATAACCTCCAAAGTCCCTGAGGCCATCCCAATAGTTGTGGCTTCCCAGGACAAACAGGGGCAATCTGAGCCCATCTGAGCACCTACCTGCACTCAGACCCGTAGACTGATGTCCCCAGAGGTAAAAAGGAACGAACAGGCCCCTTGGCACTAATCGGATCCATTGCTTTGGTTTCCAGGAAACTCTCCTCAGAGGCCTGGATTTCAATACCAGCATATGGCTGTTTCTTGACTCACCCATCAGAACAAATCTCATCTACACATGGGAAACATGCACGTTGGAGCTGTGTCAAAGCCTCTGTTTAGGAGAACCCTTCAGGGCCCCAGGGCCACCGCTTCATTCCAAGGTCTCCATAGACACAAAAACATATTAGGACACATCCACAGGAGAGTCCATTTCAACTCAGCCTCCTCGGTTGCCCCCCACATCCAGCAGATCTAACCTGTCTTGTTGCATGGAGACAATTGGAATGCGAGGTGGGCTACCCAGCCATCCATCCTTAGAACCCTGCTCGGAATCGTTGGCCTGGAGCCAACCAACAGGTCTCAATTGTCCTGCAGAAGAATCTTTGCAGTTTGGAGCTTCTCACAACTCCCATCGTGGGAAAACCCCCATGTCCTCGTGATCCAACCCCCTTCAAGAAAGGACCATCAGGGCAGAAAATCCATCCTGAGCGAACGTCTGATCCTTACCCGGACTTCAGATGCACGAGATCTCTATTGAGGTCTGTAGATTGTGCCTGCCATATCCTCACCCAGAAACCTAGGCTTGGCTTGGGTTCTCAGATTCCGTCCTCAGACTACTGGCCCACAAGCCTTCAGTTTGGCAATCCAGAACTACAATGCCGCACTCTGCCTGCCCTACAGAAGTAAAACATTGCCCTCAGGGCTACCCCGAAACCCCAAATGAGGATCAACCTGCACGCCAATCGGCTGTACCCCAAACATATAGGCTGACCTGGGCACTATTTCCCCTTCTGACCCAGCCTGAGCCTGGACCTCCTGGTCCCACCCAGACAGCTGGCCGCACACTGAGCACATCGGACCCGCCATGGCCTTAGGTCGTCATCTCTTCCCAACTGCGGTTTTCAGGCTCCAGAACCTAGACCTTATCTCCAACCACTGCCCAGGGTTGAAAATGATGCAGAAATCAGAACTCTTTCCCCATGGCAAGAAACCTTGTGCTTGGCATGTTGTCCAACGTTCAGTGTAGTTGAAACAAGCGTGGCCCATGAGGCCCAGCCCATGCTTGCGGGCCACATTGGTCACAAACACACATTGTGACCCTCAGCCTGAGCCCAGTCCTCAGGTAAGGCCTCTCAGGGCCTATATGAAGAGACAGCATATTGGGCTTGCCATGCCCCTAGGCCCCAATTTTTAACCATAGTTCGGGGTGTCCCTTCACTCTTCCCCAGGGCTCTGCTTTGGAATTCCTCTTTTGGTGGGACACCTGAGGTAACAAACCTGAAAGGAGTCCTCCCATCCCACAGATTGTCGAAAAACAATTGGGATCGGGCCAAATCCACAGAGAGGAAGATTCGTCCATGGCCCATGAGACATCCCCAACATTCCACGGCCATCGCTGAAACAAAATCCAGAGACAAAAGCCTGAGCAAGCGCCTCAGACTCGCTCATTCTTCATATCCTGAAGAGTTCTTCTCATGGTTTGTAGATCGGGCGTGCCATACCTACGTCCCCAAACTTAAGCTGAGTTTGTGTTTTCAGTCTTCTGTCGTCAAAGTCCTGGGCCACACTCCCTCCAGGCTGGGGCCCCTGGAGCCACACATTAGGACTGTCCCCACCCAATCCATGGGAATTCTGCCCATTCCATTGTCAAAAATCGTACAAATTAGGAGAACCCTCCAAAGTCCCTGAGGTCATCCCAATAGTGTAGGTCGCCCGGGACAAAAAAGGGCGGTTGATACCAGCTGAGCATCTTCCTCCACTCATCTACCTCCACTCATACCAAGAAGATTGAACCAGACAGGACCCGAGGCCATTATCGGATCCATTGCTTTGGTTTACGGGCATGTCTCCTCAAAAGCCTGGATTCCAATACCAGCAGAGGGGATTTCCTGAAGCACCCATCAGAACAAATCTCGTCTCCACAAGGAAACTTGTGCATGGGAGCTATGCCAAAGCTTAGGAGAATACAATAGGGTCCCGGTGCCACCTCCCCATTCCAAGGCCCTCATGGACACAAACACACATTCGGACCCATCCTCTGGAAAGTGCATTTCAACTCAGCCACCCCGGTTGCTCCCTCAGATCCATTAGATCTAAACTGTCTTGTTGCTAGGAGACAATTGGAAGGCGAGGCGGACTTCCCAGGCATCCATCGTCGAATGTTGCTCTGGAGTCATTCCATATGGGATGTCCTGGAGCTGTCCAACAGGTCTCAATTGTCCCGCAGAAGGAATCTTTGAAGGGGGCATCCCACATCTCCCAACGTGGAAAACCTCCATGGCCTCGAGATTCCGCTCCCTTCATGAAGGGGCCGTCATGCACAGAAACTCCAACCTGAGCCAACGTCGGATCCTCGCCCTGACTTCAGATGCATGAGATATTGGTTCAGATCTGCAGGGGGTACCTGCCGTGCCCTCACCCTGAATCTGAAGTCTAGCTTGTGTTCTCAGACTTCCGTCCTCACTCTCCTGGCCCCGAAACCCTCATGTTTGGCAATTCCGGACCGACAATGAAGCACTCTGCCTGCCCTCTAGAAAAAAATATATTGCCTAATGAGCTGACCAGGCAGCTTAAATGAAGATAAACCTACACGGCACTCGAATGTACCCAAATTATATAGTCTAACCTGGGCACTAATGCACTGTCTGACACAACCTGAGCCCGGACCTGCTGACCAACACCCAGACAGCTGACCGCACCCTGAGCACATCAGACCCGCCCTGGCCTTAGGTCATCATCTCTTCCCTACCTCAGTTTTCAGGCTTCAGAACCTAGACCTTATCTCCAATCACTGCCCACGGGTGACTGTGATGCAGAAATCAGAACTCTTCCTGACCCATGGCAAGAAACCTTGTGGTTGGCATATTGTCCAACGTTCAGTGTAGGAGAAAACAGCAATCACCCTGAGGCCCCGCCCATTCTTGAGTGCGACGAGAGCATAAACACGCATTGTGACCTCAGCGTGAGTCCTGTGCTCTAGTAAGTCCTCTCAGTGGCTGGACCATTAGATGTCATAATGGGCTTGACATGTCCCTAGTCCCCAATTTTTAACCAGATTTCTGGTTGTCCAGTCGCGCCACCCCAGGGCTCTACTCTGGAATCCCTCATTTGGTGGGACATCTGAGGTTGAAAAACAAAATGAAACAAATCGACAACAACAACAAAAAAACGGACTTCTTCCATCCCCAGAATGACCGCAAACTCTTTGGACGGGACCAAACCCCCAGAGAGTAAGACTCGTCCATTTCCCATGAAGTCACCCGGCATTTTCACGACCATGAGTGACACGATATCCAGAGACAAAAACTTGAGCAAGAGCCTCACACTCGCCCTTTTTTCATATCCCGAAGTGTTCTCCTCATGGTCTGTAGATCAGTCCTGCCATACCTATGACCCAAAACATAAGCCGAGTTTGTGTTTTCAGACAACTGTCCAAACAGCTCTGGCCTACACACCCTACAGGCTCAGGGCCCTGGAGCCAAACCTGAGGACTGTACTTGCCCTCTCCAAGGGAATTGTATGTGCCCATTCCAATGGCCACAACCCTACTAATAGGATAACCTCCAAAGTCCCTGAGGCCATCCCAATAGTTGTGGCTTCCCAGGACAAACAGGGGCAATCTGAGCCCATCTGAGCACCTACCTGCACTCAGACCCGTAGACTGATGTCCCCAGAGGTAAAAAGGAACGAACAGGCCCCTTGGCACTAATCGGATCCATTGCTTTGGTGTCCAGGAAACTCTCCTCAGAGGCCTGGATTTCAATACCAGCATATGGCTGTTTCTTGACTCACCCATCAGAACAAATCTCATATACACATGGGAAACATGCACGTTGGAGCTGTGTCAAAGCCTCTGTTTAGGAGAACCCTTCAGGGCCCTAGGGCCACCGCTTCATTCCAAGGTCTCCATAGACACAAAAACATATTAGGACACATCCACAGGAGAGTCCATTTCAACTCAGCCTCCTCGGTTGCCCCCCACATCCAGCAGATCTAACCTGTCTTGTTGCATGGAGACAATTGGAATGCGAGGTGGGCTACCCAGCCATCCATCCTTAGAACCCTGCTCGGAATCATTGGCCTGGAGCCAACCAACAGGTCTCAATTGTCCTGCAGAAGAATCTTTGCAGTTTGGAGCTTCTCACAACTCCCATCGTGGGAAAACCCCCATGTCCTCGTGATCCAACCCCCTTCAAGAAAGGGCCATCAGGGCAGAAAGTCCAACCTGAGCGATCGTCTGATCCTTGCCCTGACTTCAGATGCACGAGATCTCTATTGAGGTCTGTAGATTGTGCCTGCCATATCCTCACCCAGAAACCTAGGCCTAGCTTGGGTTCTCAGACTCCGTCCTCATACTACTGGCCCACAAGCCCTCCAGTTTGGAAATCCAGAACTACAATGCCGCACTCTGCCTGCCCTACAGAAGTAAAACATTGCCCTCAGGGCTACCCCGAAACCCCAAATGAGGATCAACCTGCACGCCAATCGGCTGTACCCCAAACATATAGGCTGACCTGGGCACTATTTCCCCTTTTTACCCAGCCTGAGCCTGGACCTCCTGGTCCCACCCAGACAGCTGGCCGCACACTGAGCACATCGGACCCGCCATGGCCTTAGGTCGTCATCTCTTCCCAACTGCGGTTTTCAGGCTCCAGAACCTAGACCTTATCTCCAACCACTGCCCAGGGTTGAAAATGATGCAGAAATCAGAACTCTTTCCCCATGGCAAGAAACCTTGTGCTTGGCATGTTGTCCAACGTTCAGTGTAGTTGAAACAAGCGTGGCCCATGAGGCCCAGCCCATGCTTGCGGGCCACATTGGTCACAAACACACATTGTGACCCTCAGCCTGAGCCCAGTCCTCAGGTAAGGCCTCTCAGGGCCTATATGAAGAGACAGCATATTGGGCTTGCCATGCCCCTAGGCCCCAATTTTTAACCATAGTTCGGGGTATCCCTTCACTCTTCCCCAGGGCTCTGCTTTGGAATTCCTCTTTTGGTGGGACATCTGAGGTAACAAACCTGAAAGGAGTCCTCCCATCCCACAGATTGACGAAAAACAATTGGGATCGGGCCAAATCCACAGAGAGGAAGATTCGTCCATGGCCCATGAGACCTCCCCAACATTCCACGGCCATCGCACAAACAAAATCCAGAGACAAAAGCCTGAGCAAGCGCCTCAGACTCGCTCATTCTTCATATCCTGAAGAGTTCTTCTCATGGTTTGTAGATCGGGCGTGCCATACCTACGTCCCCAAACTTAAGCTGAGTTTGTGTTTTCAGTCTTCTGTCCTCAAAGTCCTGGGCCACACTCCCTCCAGGCTGGGGCCCCTGGAGCCACACATTAGGACTGCCCCCACCCAATCCATGGGAATTCTGCCCATTCCATTTTCAAAAATCGTACAAATTAGGAGAACCCTCCAAAGTCCCTGAGGCCATCCCAATAGTGTAGTTCGCCCGGGACAAAAAAGGGCGGTTGATACCAGCTGAGCATCTTCCTCCACTCATCTACCTCCACTCATACCAAGAAGATTGAACCAGACAGGACCCGAGGCCATTATCGAATCCATTGCTTTGGTTTACAGGCATGTCTCCTCAAAAGCCTGGATTCCAATACCAGCAGAGGGGATTTCCTGAGGCACCCATCAGAACAAATCTCGTCTCCACAAGGAAACTTGTGCATGGGAGCTATGCCAAAGCTTAGGAGAATACTTCAGGGTCCCGGTGCCACCTCCCCATTCCAAGGCCCTCATGGACACAAACACACATTAGGACCCATCCTCTGGAAAGTGCATTTCAACTCAGCCACCCCGGTTGCTCCCGCAGATCCATTAGATCTAAACTGTCTTGTTGCTAGGAGACAATTGGAAGGCGAGGCGGACTTCCCAGGCATCCATCCTCGAACGGTGCTCTGGAGTCATTCCATATGGGATGTCCTGGAGCTGTCCAACAGTTCTCAATTGTCCCGAGAAGGAATCCTTGAAGGGGGCATCCCACATCTCCCAACGTGGAAAACCTCCATGGCCTCGAGATTCCGCTCCCTTCATGAAGGGGCCGTCATGCACAGAAACTCCAAACTGAACCAACGTCAGATCCTCGCCCTGACTTCAGATGCATGAGATATTGGTTCAGATCTGCAGGGGGTACCTGTCCTGCCCTCACCCTGAATCCGAAGTCTAGCTTGTGTTCTCAGACTTCCGTCCTCACTCTCCTGGCCCCGAAGCCCTCATGTTTGGCAATTCCGGACCGACAATGAAGCACTCTGCCTGCCCTCTAGAAAAAATATATTGCCTATTGAGCTGACCAGGCAGCTTAAATGAAGATAAACCTACACGGCACTCGAATGTACCCAAATTATATAGTCTAACCTGGGCACTAATGCACTGTCTGACACAACCTGAGTCCGGACCTGCTGACCAACACCCAGACAGCTGACCGCACCCCGAGCACATCAGACCCGCCCTGGCCTTAGGTCATCATCTCTTCCCTACCTCAGTTTTCAGGCTTCAGAACCTAGACCTTATCTCCAATCACTGCCCACGGGTGACTGTGATGCAGAAATCAGAACTCTTCCTGAACCATGGCAAGAAACCTTGTGGTTGGCATGTTGTCCAACGTTCAGTGTAGGAGAAAACAGCATACACCCTGAGGCCCCGCCCATTCTTGAGTGCGACGAGAGCATAAACACGCATTGTGACCTCAGCGTGAGTACTGTCCTCTAGTAAGTCCTCTCAGTGGCTGGACCATTAGATGTCATAATGGGCTTGACAAGTCCCTAGTCCCCAATTTTTAACCAGATTTCTGGTTGTCCAGTCGCCCCACCCCAGGGCTCTACTCTGGAATCCCTTATTTGGTGGGACATCTGAGTTTGAAAAACAAAATGAAACAAATCGACAACAACAACAAAAAAACGGACTTCTTCCATCCCCAGAATGACCGCAAACTCTTTGGACGGGACCGAACCCCCAGAGAGTAAGACTCGTCCATTTCCCATGAATTCACCCGGCAATTTCACGACCATGAGTGACACGATATCCAGAGACAAAAACTTGAGAAAGAGCCTCACACTCGCCCTTTTTTCATATCCCGAAGTGTTCTCCTCATGGTCTGTAGATCAATCCTGCCATACCTATGACCCAAAACATAAGCCGAGTTTGTGTTTTCAGACAACTGTCCAAAGAGCTCTGGCCTACACACCCTACTGGCTCAGGGCCCTGGAGCCAAACCTGAGGACTGTACTTGCCCTCTCCAAGGGAATTGTATGTGCCCATTCCAATGGCCACAACCCTACTAATAGGATAACCTCCAAAGTCCCTGAGGCCATCCCAAGAGTTGTGGCTTCCCAGGACAAACAGGGGCAATCTGAGCCCATCTGAGCCCCTACCTGCACTCAGACCCGTAGACTGATGTCCCCAGAGGTAAAAAGGAACGAACAGGCCCCTAGGCACTAATCGGATCCATTGCTTTGCTTTCCAGGAAACTCTCCTTAGAATCCTGGATTTCAATACCAGCATATGGCTGTTTCTTGACTCACCCATCAGAACAAATTTCATCTACACATGGGAAACATGCACGTTGGAGCTGTGTCAAAGCCTCTGTTTAGGAGAACCCTTCAGGGCCCCAGGGCCACCGCTTCATTCCAAGGTCTCCATAGACACAAAAACATATTAGGACACATCCTCAGGAGAGTCCATTTCAACTCAGCCTCCTCGGTTGCCCCCCACATCCAGCAGATCTAACCTGTCTTGTTGCTTGGATTCAATTGGAATGCGAGGTGGGCTACCCAGCCATCCGTCCTTAGAACCCTGCTCGGCATCGTTGGCCTGGAGCCAACCAACAGGTCTCAATTGTCCTGCAGAAGAATCTTTGCAGTTTGGAGCTTCTCACAACTCCCATCGTGGGAAAACCCCCATGTCCTCGTGATCCAACCCCCTTCAAGAAAGGGCCATCAGGGCAGAAAGTCCAACCTGAGCGATCGTCTGATCCTTGCCCTGACTTCAGATGCACGAGATCTCTATTGAGGTCTGTAGATTGTGCCTGCCATATCCTCACCCAGAAACCTAGGCCTAGCTTGGGTTCTCAGACTCCGTCCTCAGACTACTGGCCCACAAGCCCTCCAGTTTGGAAATCCAGAACTACAATGCCGCACTCTGCCTGCCCTACAGAAGTAAAACATTGCCCTCAGGGCTACCCCGAAACCCCAAATGAGGATCAACCTGCACGCCAATCGGCTGTTCCCCAAACATAGAGGCTGACCTGGGCACTATTTCCCCTTCTGACCCAGCCTGAGCCTGGACCTCCTGGTCCCACCCAGACAGCTGGCCGCACACTGAGCACATCGGACCCGCCATGGCCTTAGGTCGTCATCTCTTCCCAACTGCGGTTTTCAGGCTCCAGAACCTAGACCTTATCTCCAACCACTGCCCAGGGTTGAAAATGATGCAGAAAACAGAACTCTTTCCCCATGGCAAGAAACCTTGTGCTTGGCATGTTGTCCAACGTTCAGTGTAGTTGAAACAAGCGTGGCCCATGAGGCCCAGCCCATGCTTGCGGGCCACATTGGTCACAAACACACATTGTGACCCTCAGCCTGAGCCCAGTCCTCAGGTAAGGCCTCTCAGGGCCTATATGAAGAGA
Source organism: Mustela nivalis (assembly GCF_964662115.1). Taxonomy (NCBI): domain Eukaryota; kingdom Metazoa; phylum Chordata; class Mammalia; order Carnivora; family Mustelidae; genus Mustela; species Mustela nivalis. The sequence continues at coordinate 43,883 of NW_028136459.1, read as the reverse complement.
CAGCATATTGGGCTTGCCATGCCCCTAGGCCCCAATTTTTAACCATAGTTCGGGGTGTCCCTTCACTCTTCCCCAGGGCTCTGCTTTGGAATTCCTCTTTTGGTGGGACACCTGAGGTAACAAACCTGAAAGGAGTCCTCCCATCCCACAATTGTCGAAAAACAATTGGGATCGGGCCAAATCCACAGAGAGGAAGATTCGTCCATGGCCCATGAGACATCCCCAACATTCCACGGCCATCGCTGAAACAAAATCCAGAGACAAAAGCCTGAGCAAGCGCCTCAGACTCGCTCATTCTTCATATCCTGAAGAGTTCTTCTCATGGTTTATAGATCGGGCGTGCCATACCTACGTCCCCAAACTTAAGCTGAGTTTGTGTTTTCAGTCTTCTGTCCTCAAAGTCCTGGGCCACGCTCCCTCCAGGCTGGGGCCCCTGGAGCCACACATTAGGACTGCCCCCACCCAATCCATGGGAATTCTGCCCATTCCATTTTCAAAAATCGTACAAATTAGGAGAACCCTCCAAAGTCCCTGAGGCCATCCCAATAGTGTATGTCGCCCGGGACAAAAAAGGGCGGTTGATACCAGCTGAGCATCTTCCTCCACTCATCTACCTCCACTCATACCAAGAAGATTGAACCAGACAGGACCCGAGGCCATTATCGGATCCATTGCTTTGGTTTACAGGCATGTCTCCTCAAAAGCCTGGATTCCAATACCAGCAGAGGGGATTTCCTGAGGCACCCATCCGAACAAATCTCGTCTCCACAAGGAAACTTGTGCATGTGAGCTATGCCAAAGCTTAGGAGAATACTTCAGGGTCCCGGTGCCACCTCCCCATTCCAAGGCCCTCATGGACACAAACACACATTAGGACCCATCCTCTGGAAAGTGCATTTCAACTCAGCCACCCCGGTTGCTCCCGCAGATCCATTAGATCTAAACTGTCTTGTTGCTAGGAGACAATTGGAAGGCGAGGCGGACTTCCCAGGCATCCATCCTCGAACGGTGCTCTGGAGTCATTCCATATGGGATGTCCTGGAGCTTCCAAAGGGTCTCAATTGTCCCGCAGAAGGAATCCTTGAAGGGGGCATCCCACATCTCCCAACGTGGAAAACCTCCATGGCCTCGAGATTCCGCTCCCTTCATGAAGGGGCCGTCATGCACAGAAACTCCAACCTGAGCCAACGTCGGTTCCTCGCCTTGACTTCAGATGCATGAGATATTGGTTCAGATCTGCAGGGGGTACCTGCCGTGCCCTCACCCTGAATCCGAAGTCTAGCTTGTGTTCTCAGACTTCCGTCCTCACTCTCCTGGCCCCGATGCCCTCAGGTTTGGCAATTACGGACCGACAATGAAGCACTCTGCCTGCCCTCTAGAAAAAATATATTGCCTAATGAGCTGCCCAGGCAGCTTAAATGAAGATAAACCTACACGGCACTGGAATGTACCCAAATTATATAGTCTAACCTGGGCACTAATGCACTGTCTGACACAACCTGAGCCCGGACCTGCTGACCAACACCCAGACAGCTGACCGCACCCTGAGCACATCAGACCCGCCCTGGCCTTAGGTCATCATCTCTTCCCTACCTCAGTTTTCAGGCTTCAGAACCTAGACCTTATCTCCAATCACTGCCCACGGGTGACTGTGATGCAGAAATCAGAACTCTTCCTGAACCATGGCAAGAAACCTTGTGGTTGGCATGTTGTCCAACGTTCAGTGTAGGAGAAAACAGCATTCCCCCTGAGGCCCCGCCCATTCTTGAGTGCGACGAGAGCATAAACACGCTTTGTGACCTCAGCGTGAGTCCTGTCCTCTAGTAAGTCCTCTCAGTGGCTGGACCATTAGATGTCATAATGGGCTTGACATGTCCCTATCCCCAATTTTTAACCAGATTTCTGGTTGTCCAGTCGCCCCACCCCAGGGCTCTACTCTGGAATCCCTCATTTGGTGGGACATCTGAGGTTGAAAAACAAAATGAAACAAATCGACAACAACAACAAAAAAACGGACTTCTTCCATCCCCAGAATGACCGCAAACTCTTTGGACGGGACCGAACCCCCAGAGAGTAAGACTCGTCCATTTCCCATGAATTCACCCGGCAATTTCACGACCATGAGTGACACGATATCCAGAGACAAAAACTTGAGAAAGAGCCTCACACTCGCCCTTTTTTCATATCCCGAAGTGTTCTGCTCATGGTCTGTTGATCAGTCCTGCCATACCTATGACCCAAAACATGAGCCGAGTTTGTGTTTTCAGACAACTGTCCAAACAGCTCTGGCCTACACACCCTACAGGCTCAGGGCCCTGGAGCCAAACCTGAGGACTGTACTTGCCCTCTCCAAGGGAATTGTATGTGCCCATTCCAATGGCCACAACCCTACTAATAGGATAACCTCCAAAGTCCCTGAGGCCATCCCAATAGTTGTGGCTTCCCAGGACAAACAGGGGCAATCTGAGCCCATCTGAGCACCTACCTGCACTCATACCCGTAGACTGATGTCCCCAGTGGTAAAAAGGAACGAACAGGCCCCTAGGCACTAATCGGATCCATTGCTTTGCTTTCCAGGAAACTCTCCTTAGAATCCTGGATTTCAATACCAGCATATGGCTGTTTCTTGACTCACCCATCAGAACAAATCTCATCTACACATGGGAAACATGCACGTTGGAGCTGTGTCAAAGCCTCTGTTTAGGAGAACCCTTCAGGGCCCCAGGGCCACCGCTTCATTCCAAGGTCTCCATAGACACAAAAACATATTAGGACACATCCACAGGAGAGTCCATTTCAACTCAGCCTCCTCGGTTGCCCCCCACATCCAGCAGATCTAACCTGTCTTGTTGCTTGGAGACAATTGGCATGCGAGGTGGGCTACCCAGCCATCCGTCCTTAGAACCCTGCTCGGCATCGTTGGCCTGGAGCCAACCAACAGGTCTCAATTGTCCTGCAGAAGAATCTTTGCAGTTTGGAGCTTCTCAGAACTCCCATCGTGGGAAAACCCCCATGTCCTCGTGATCCAACTCCCTTCAAGAAAGGGCCATCAGGGCAGAAAGTCCAACCTGAGCGATCGTCTGATCCTTGCCCTGACTTCAGATGCACGAGATCTCTATTGAGGTCTGTAGATTGTGCCTGCCATATCCTCACCCAGAAACCTAGGCCTACCTTGGGTTCTCAGACTCCGTCCTCAGACTACTGGCCCACAAGCCCTCCAGTTTGGAAATCCAGAACTACAATGCCGCACTCTGCCTGCCCTACAGAAGTAAAACATTGCCCTCAGGGCTACCCCGAAACCCCTAATGAGGATCAACCTGCACGCCAATCGAATGTACCCCAAACATAGAGGCTGACCTGGGCACTATTTCCCCTTCTGACCCAGCCTGAGCCTGGACCTCCTGGTCCCACCCAGACAGCTGGCCGCACACTGAGCACATCGGACCCGCCATGGCCTTAGGTCGTCATCTCTTCCCAACTGCGGTTTTCAGGCTCCAGAACCTAGACCTTATCTCCAACCACTGCCCAGGGTTGAAAATGATGCAGAAATCAGAACTCTTTCCCCATGGCAAGAAACCTTGTGCTTGGCATGTTGTCCAACGTTCAGTGTAGTTGAAACAAGCATGGCCCATGAGGCCCAGCCCATGCTTGCGGGCCACATTGGTCACAAACACACATTGTGACCCTCAGTCTGAGCCCAGTCCTCAGGTAAGGCCTCTCAGGGCCTATATGAAGAGACAGCATATTGGGCTTGCCATGCCCCTAGGCCCCAATTTTTAACCATAGTTCGGGGTGTCCCTTCACTCTTCCCCAGGGCTCTGCTTTGGAATTCCTCTTTTGGTGGGACACCTGAGGTAACAAACCTGAAAGGAGTCCTCCCATCACACAGATTGACGAAAAACAATTGCGATCGTGCCAAATCCACAGAGAGGAAGATTCGTCCATGGCCCATGAGACCTCCCCAACATTCCACGGCCATCGCTGAAACAAAATCCAGAGACAAAAGCCTGAGCAAGCGCCTCAGACTCGCTCATTCTTCATATCCTGAAGAGTTCTTCTCATGGTTTGTAGATCGGGCGTGCCATACCTACGTCCCCAAACTTAAGCTGAGTTTGTGTTTTCAGTCTTCTGTCCTCAAAGTCCTGGGCCACACTCCCTCCAGGCTGGGGCCCCTGGAGCCACACATTAGGACTGCCCCCACCCAATCCATGGGAATTCTGCCCATTCCATTGTCAAAAATCGTACAAATTAGGAGAACCCTCCAAAGTCCCTGAGGCCATCCCAATAGTATAGGTCGCCCGATACAAAAAAGGGCGGTTGATACCGGCTGAGCATCTACCTCCACTCATCTACCTCCACTCATACCAAGAAGATTGAACCAGACAGGACCCGAGGCCATTATCGGATCCATTGCTTTGGTTTACAGGCATGTCTCCTCAAAAGCCTGGATTCCAATACCAGCAGAGGGGATTTCCTGAGGCACCCATCAGACCAAATCTCGTCTCCACAAGGAAACTTGTGCATGGGTGCTATGCCAAAGCTTAGGAGAATACTTCAGGGTCCCGGTGCCACCTCCCCATTCCAAGGCCCTCATGGACACAAACACACATTAGGACCCATCCTCTGGAAAGTGCATTTCAACTCAGCCACCCCGGTTGCTCCCGCAGATCCATTAGATCTAAACTGTCTTGTTGCTAGGAGACAATTGGTGCGAGGCGGACTTCCCAGGCATCCATCCACGAACGGTGCTCTGGAGTCATTCCATATGGGATGTCCTGGAGCTGTCCAACAGGTCTCAATTGTCCCGCAGAAGGAATCCTTGAAGGGGGCATCCCACATCTCCCAATGTGGAAAACCTCCATGACCTCGAGATTCCGCTCCCTTCATGAAGGGGCCGTCATGCACAGAAACTCCAACCTGAGCCAACGTCGGATCCTCGCCCTGACCTCAGATGCATGAGATATTGGTTCAGATCTGCAGGGGGTACCTGCCGTGCCCTCACCCTGAATCCGAAGTCTAGCTTGTGTTCTCAGACTTCCGTCCTCACTCTCCTGGCCCCGAAGCCCTCAAGTTTGGCAATTCCGGACCAACAATGAAGAACTCTGCCTGCCCTCTAGAAAAAATATATTGCCTAATGAGCCGACCAGGCAGCTTAAATGAAGATAAACCTACACGGCACTCGAATGTACCCAAATTATATAGTCTAACCTGGGCACTAATGCACTGTCTTACACAACCTGAGCCCGGACCTGCTGACCAACACCCAGACAGCTGACCGCACCCTGAGCACATCAGACCCGCCCTGGCCTTAGGTCATCATCTCTTCCCTACCTCAGTTTTCAGGCTTCAGAACCTAGACCTTATCTCCAATCACTGCCCACGGGTGACTGTGATGCAGAAATCAGAACTCTTCCTGACCCATGGCAAGAAACCTTGTGGTTGGCATGTTGTCCAACGTTCAGTGTAGGAGAAAACAGCATTCACCCTGAGGCCCCGCCCATTCTTGAGTGCGACGAGAGCATAAACACGCATTGTGAACTCAGCGTGAGTCCTGTCCTCTAGTAAGTCCTCTCAGTGGCTGGACCATTAGATGTCATAATGGGCTTGACATGTCCCTAGTCCCCAATTTTTAACCAGATTTCTGGTTGTCCAGTCGCCCCACCCCAGGGATCTACTCTGGAATCCCTCATTTGGTGGGACATCTGAGGTTGAAAAACAAAATGAAACAAATCGACAACAACAACAAAAAAACGGACTTCTTCCATCCCCAGAATGACCCCAAACTCTTTGGACGGAACCGAACCCCCAGAGAGTAAGACTCGTCCATTTCCCATGAAGTCACCCGGCAATTTCACGACCATGAGTGACACGATATCCAGAGACAAAAACTTGAGCAAGAGCCTCACACTCGCCCTTTTTTCATATCCCAAAGTGTTCTCCTCATTGTCTGTAGATCAGTCCTGCCATACCTATGACCCAAAACATAAGCCGAGTTTGTGTTTTCAGACAACTGTCCAAACAGCTCTGGCCTACACACCCTACAGGCTCAGGGCCCTGGAGCCAAACCTGAGGACTGTACTTGCCCTCTCCAAGGGAATTGTATGTGCCCATTCCAATGGCCACAACCCTACTAATAGGATAACCTCCAAAGGCCCTGAGGCCATCCCAAAAGTTGTGGCTTCCCAGGACAAACAGGGGCAATCTGAGCCCATCTGAGCACCTACCTGCACTCAGACCCGTAGACTGATGTCCCCAGAGGTAAAAAGGAACGAACAGGCCCCTAGGCACTAATTGGATCCATTGCTTTGGTTTCCAGGCATCTCTCCTCAGAGGCCTGGATTTCAATACCAGCATATGGCTGTTTCTTGACTCACCCATCAGAACAAATCTCATCTACACATGGGAAACATGCACGTTGGAGCTGTGTCAAAGCCTCTGTTTAGGAGAACCCTTCAGGGCCCCAGGGCCACCGCTTCATTCCAAGGTCTCCATAGACACAAAAACATATTAGGACACATCCACAGGAGAGTCCATTTCAACTCAGCCTCCTCGGTTGCCCCCCACATCCAGCAGATCTAACCTGTCTTGTTGCTTGGAGACAATTGGAATGCGAGGTGGGCTACCCAGCCATCCATCCTTAGAACCCTGCTAGGAATCGTTGACCTGGAGCCAACCAACAGGTCTCAATTGTCCTGCAGAAGAATCTTTGCAGTTTGGAGCTTCTCACAACTCCCATCGTGGGAAAACCCCCATGTCCTCGTGATCCAACCCCCTTCAAGAAAGGGCCATCAGGGCAGAAAGTCCAACCTGAGCGATCGTCTGATCCTTGCCCTGACTTCAGATGCACGAGATCTCTATTGAGGTCTGTAGATTGTGCCTGCCATATCCTCACCCAGAAACCTAGGCCTAGCTTGAGTTCTCAGACTCCGTCCTCAGACTGCTGGCCCACAAGCCCTCCAGTTTGGCAATCCAGAACTAAAATGCCGCACTCTGCCTGCCCTACAGAAGTAAAACATTGCCCTCAGGGCTACCCCGAAACCGCAAATGAGGATCAACCTTCACGCCATTCGGCTGTACCCCAAACATATAGGCTGACCTGGGCACTATTTCCCCTTCTGACCCAGCCTGAGCCTGGACCTCCTGGTCCCACCCAGACAGCTGGCCGCACACTGAGCACATCGGACCCGCCATGGCCTTAGGTCGTCATCTCTTCCCAACTGCGGTTTTCAGGCACCAGAACCTAGACCTTATCTCCAACCACTGCCCAGGGTTGAAAATGATGCAGAAATCAGAACTCTTTCCCCATGGCAAGAAACCTTGTGCTTGGCATGTTGTCCAACGTTCAGTGTAGTTGAAACAAGCGTGGCCCATGAGGCCCAGCCCATGCTTGCGGGTCACATTGGTCACAAACACACATTGTGACCCTCAGCCTGAGCCCAGTCCTCAGGTAAGGCCTCTCAGGGCCTATATGAAGAGACAGCATATTGGGCTTGCCATGCCCCTAGGCCCCAATTTTTAACCATAGTTCGGGGTGTCCCTTCACTCTTCCCCAGGGCTCTGCTTTGGAATTCCTCTTTTGGTGGGACACCAGAGGTAACAAACCTGAAAGGAGTCCTCCCATCCCACAGATTGACGAAAAACAATTGGGATCGGGCCAAATCCACAGAGAGGAAGATTCGTCCATGGCCCATGAGACCTCCCCAACATTCCACGGCCATCGCTGAAACAAAATCCAGAGACAAAAGCCTGAGCAAGCGATTCAGACTCGCTCATTCTTCATATCCTGAAGAGTTCTTCTCATGGTTTTTAGATCGGGCGTGCCATACCTACGTCCCCAAACTTAAGCTGAGTTTGTGTTTTCAGTCTTCTGTCCTCAAAGTCCTGGGCCACACTCCCTCCAGGCTGGGGCCCCTGGAGCCACACATTAGGACTGCCCCCACCCAATCCATGGGAATTCTGCCCATTCCATTGTCAAAAATCGTACAAATTAGGAGAACCCTCCAAAGTCCCTGAGGCCATCCCAATAGTGTAGGTCGCCCGGGACAAAAAAGGGCGGTTGATACCAGCTGAGCATCTTCCTCCACTCATCTACCTCCACTCATACCAAGAAGATTGAACCAGACAGGACCCGAGGCCATTATCGGATCCATTGCTTTGGTTTACAGGCATGTCTCCTCAAAAGCCTGGATTTCAATACCAGCAGAGAGAATTTCCTGAGGCACCCATCAGAACAAATCTCGTCTCCACAAGGAAACTTGTGCATGGGAGCTATGCCAAAGCTTAGGAGAATACTTCAGGGTCCCGGTGCCACCACCCCATTCCAAGGCCCTCATGGACACAAACACACATTAGGACCCATCCTCTGGAAAGTGCATTTCAACTCAGCCACCCCGGTTGCTCCCGCAGATCCATTAGATTTAAACTGTCTTGTTGCTAGGAGATAATTGGAAGGCGAGGCGGACTTCCCAGGCATCCATCCTCGAACGGTGCTCTGGAGTCATTCCATATGGGATGTCCTGGAGCTGTCCAACAGGTCTCAATTGTCCCGCAGAAGGAATCCTTGAAGGGGGCATCCCACATCTCCCAACGTGGAAAACCTCCATGGCCTCGAGATTCCGCTCCCTTCATGAAGGGGCCTTCATGCACAGAAACTCCAACCTTAGTCAACGTCGGATCCTCGTGCTGACTTCAGATGCTTGAGATATTGGTTCAGATCTGCAGGGGGTACCTGCAGTGCCCTCGGCCAGAAGCCCAAGTCGAGCTTGTGTTCTCAGGGTTCTGTCCTCACACTCCTGGCCGAGAAGCCCTCAAGTTTGGCCATTCCGGACCTACAATGCAGCACTCTGCCTGCCCTCTAGAAAAAATATCTTCCCTAATGAGCTGCCTGGACACCTCAAATGAGGATAAACCTACAAGGCATTCGAATGTACCTATATTATATAGTCTAACCTGGGCACTAATGCACTGTCTGACACAACCTGAGCCAGAACCTCCTGACCAACACCCAGGCAGCTGACCACACAGTGAGCCTATCAGACCCGCCATGGCCTTAGGTGGTCATCTCTTCCCAACAGCGGTTTTTCGGGCTTCAGAACCTAGGCCTTATCTCCAACCACAGTCCATGGTTGAAAATGATGCAGAAATCAGAACACTTTTCCCATGGTTAGAGACCTTGTGATTGGCAAGTTGTCCAAAGTCCAGTGTAGTTGAAACCAGTGTGGCCCATGAGGCCCCGCCCATGCTCGCAAAACCACATTGGTCACAAACACACATTGTGACCCTCAGCCTGAGCCCAGTCCTCAAGTACGGCCTCTCAGTGGCTGGATGAAGAGACAGCATATTGGGCGTGCCATGCCCCTAGGCCCCAATTTTTAAACATAGTTTGGGTTGTCCCTTCACTCTTCCCCAGCGCTCTGTTTTGGAATTCCTCTTATGTTCGGACACCTGAGGTAATAAACCTGAAAGGAGACCTCCCATTCCACAGATTGACGAAAAACAATTGGGACTGGGCCAAATCCACAGAGAGGAAGATTCGTCCATGGGCCATGAGGCCTCCCCAAATTCCACGGCCATCATTGATACAAAATCCAAAGACAAAAGCCTGAGCAAGTACCTCAGACTCGCTCTTTCTTCATATCCTGAAGAGTTCTTCTCATGGTTTGTAGATTACGCCTGCCATACCTACGTCCCCAAACCTAAGCTGAGTTTCTGTTTTCAATCTTCTGTCCTCAAAGTCCTGGGCCACACACCCTCCAGGCTGGGGCGCCAGGAGCCACACATTAGGACTGTGCCTACCCAATCCATGGGAATTCTGCCCATTCCATTGTCCCAAATCGTACAAATTAGGAGAACCCTCCAAAGTCCCCGAGGCCCTCCCAATAGTGTATGTCTCCGGGGACAAACAGGGCGGTCTGACACCAGGTGATCATCTACCTCCACTCATTCCATGGATGGAGAACCCCAGAGAAGAAGATTGAACCAGACAGGACCCTAGGCCATAATCGGGTCCATTGCTTTGGTTTACTGGCATGTGTCCTCAAAAGCCTGGATTCCAATACCAGCATAAGGGGTTTCCTGAGGCACCCATCAGAAAAAATCTCGTCTCCACAAGGAAACTTTTGCATGGGAGCTATGTCAAAAGCTTAGGAGAATACTTCAGGGTCCCGGTGCCACCGCCCTAATCCAAGGCCCTCATGGACACAACACACATTAGGCCCCATCCTCAGGAAAATCCATTTCAACTCAGCCACCTCGGTTGCTCCCACAGAGCCACCGATCTCAACGCTATTGTTGCTAGGAGACAATTGTAATGCGAGGCGGGCTTCCCTGGCATCCATCCTCCAACGGTGCTCTGGAGTCATTCCATATGGGATGTCCTGGAGCTGCCCAACAGGTCTCAATTGTCCCACAGAAGGAATCCTTGAAGAGGGCATCCATAAACTCCCAACGTGGGAAAACCTCCATGGCCTTGAGATTCCTCTCCGTTCATGAAGGGGCAGGCATGCACAGAAACTCCAACCTGAGCCAACGTCTGATCCTCGCCTTGGCTTCAGATGCTTGAGATATTGGATCCGATCTGCAGGGGGTACATGCCGTGCCCTCGGCCTGAAGCCCAATCTAGCTTGTGTTCTCAGACTTCTGTCCTCACACTCCTGGCCCAGAAGCTCTCAAGTTTGGCAATTCCGGACCCACAATGCAGCACTCTGCCTGCCCTCTAGAAAAAACATCTTGCCTAATGAGCTGCCCAGGAACCTAAAAGGGGGATAAACCTACACGGCACTCGACTGTACCCAAATTATATAGTCTAACCTGGTCACTAATGCACTGTCTGACACACCCTGAGCTAGAACCTCCTGACCAAAACCCAGGCAGATGAATGCACACTGAGCGTATGAGACCCACCATGGCCTTAGGTCGTCATCTCTTCCCAACTGCGATTTTTCAGGCTTCAGAACCTAGACCTTATCTCCAACCACCGCCCAGGGTTGAAAATGATGCAGAAATCAGAACACCTTCCCCATGGCAAGAGACCTTGTGATTGGCATGTTGTTCAAATCCAGTGTAGTTGAAACCAGTGTGGCCCACAAGGCCCCGCCCATGCTCGCAGGCCATATTGGTCACAAACTCACATTGTGACCCTCAGCATGAGCCCAGTCCTCAAGTCAGGCCTCTCAGTGGCTGGATGAAGAGACAGCATATTGGGCCTGCCATGCCCCTAGTCCCCAATTTTTAACCATAGTTTGGGTTGTCCCTTCACTCTTTCCCAAGGCTCTGCTTTGGAATTCCTCTTTTGTTCGGACACCTGAGTTAATAAACAGGAAAGGAGACCTCCCATCCCACAGATTGACGAAAAACAATTGGGACCGGGCCAAATCCACAGAGAGGAAGATTCGTCCATGGCCCATGAGGCCTCCCCACATTCCACGGCCATTGTTGATATAAAATGCAGAGGCAAAACCTGATCAAGTGCCTCAGACTCGCTCTTTCTTCATATCCTGAAGAGTTCTTCTCATGGTTTGTAGATTGGGCCTGCATACCTACGTCCCCAAACCTGAGCTGAGTTTGTGTTTTTGGAATACTGTCCTCAAAGTCCTTTGCCACACATCCTCCAGGCTGGGTCCCCTGGAGCCACCCATTAGGACTGTGCCTACTCAATCCATGGGAATTCTTCTCATCCATTGTCCAAAATCGTACAAATTAGGAGAACTCTCCAAAGTCCCCGAGGCCATCCCAATAGTGTAGGTTTCCGGGGACAAACAAGGGCGGTCTGACACCAGGTGAGCATGTACCTCCACTCATACCATACATGGATGTCCCCAGAGAAGAAGATTGAACCAGAGAGTATGCTAGGCCATAATCAGATCCATTGCTTTGGTTTACAGGCATATCTCCTCAAAAGCCTGGATTCCAATACAAGCATAAGTGGTTTGCTGAGGCACCCATCAGAACAAATCTTGTCTCCACAAGGAAACTTGTGCATGGGATCTATGTCAAAAGCTTAGGAGTGGGCGCCTGGGTGGCTCAGTGGGTTAAGCCGCTGCCTTCAGCTCAGGTCATGATCTCAGGGTCCTGGGATCGAGTCCCGCATCGGCTCTCTGCTGGGCAGGGAGCCTGCTTCCTCCTCTCTCTCTCTCTCTCTCTGCCTGCTTCTCTGCCTGCTTGTGATCTCTCTCTGTCAAATAAATAAATAAAATCTTTAAAAAAAAAAAAAAAAAAAGCTTAGGAGAATACTACAGGGTCCCGTTGCCACCGCCCCATTCCAAGGCCCTCATGGACACAAACACACATTAGGCCCCATTCTCAGGAAAGTCTATTTCAACTACGCCACCCAGGTTGCTCCCGCAGAGTCATCCGATCTCAAATGTATTGTTGCTAGGAGACAATTGGAATGCGAGGCGGGCTTCCCTGGCATCCATCTTCCAACGGTGCTCTGGAGTTAATCCATATGGGATGTCCTGGAGCTGCCCAACATGTCTCAATTGTCCCCAGAAGGAATCCTTGAAGGGGGCATCCCATAACTCCCAACATGGGAAAAACTCCATGGCCTTGAGATTCCGCTCCGTTCATGAAGGGGCAGTCATGCACAGAAACTCCAACCTGAGCCAACGTCTGATCCTCGCCGTGACTTCAGATGTATGAGATATTGGTTCAGATCTGTAGGCGGTACCTGCCGCGCCCTCGGCCTGATGTCCAAGTCAACTTGTGTTCTCAAACTTTTGTCCTCACACTCCTGGCCGAGAAGACCGCAAGTTTGGCAATACCGGACCCACAATGCAGCACTCTGCCTGCACTCTAGAAAAAATATCTTGCCTAATGAGCTGCCCAGGCACCTCAAATGTGGATAAACCTACACGGCACTCGACTGTACCCAAATTATATAGTCTAACCTGAGCTCTAATGCACTCTCTGACACAACCTGAGCCTGAACCTCCAGATCAACATCCAGGCAGCTGACCACACAGTGAGCCTATCAGACCCGCCATGGCCTTAGGTGGTCATCTCTTCCCAACAGCGCTTTTTCGGGCTTCAGAACCTAGGCCTTATCTCCAACCACAGTCCATGGTTGAAAATGATGCAGAAATCAGAACACTTTTCCCATGGTTAGAGACCTTGTGATGGCAAGTTGTCCAAAGTCCAGTGTAGTTGAAACCAGTGTGGCCCATGAGGCCCCGCCCATGCTCGCAAAACCACATTGGTCACAAACACACATTGTGACCCTCAGCCTGAGCCCAGTCCTCAAGTACGGCCTCTCAGCGGCTGGATGAAGAGACAGCATATTGGGCGTGCCATGCCCCTAGGCCCCAATTTTTAAACATAGTTTGGGTTGTCCCTTCACTCTTCCCCAGCGCTCTGTTTTGGAATTCCTCTTATGTTCGGACACCTGAGGTAATAAACCTGAAAGGAGACCTCCCATTCCACAGATTGACGAAAAACAATTGGGACTGGGCCAAATCCACAGAGAGGAAGATTCGTCCATGGGCCATGAGGCCTCCCCAAATTCCACGGCCATCATTGATACAAAATCCAAAGACAAAAGCCTGAGCAAGTACCTCAGACTCGCTCTTTCTTCATATCCTGAAGAGTTCTTCTCATGGTTTGTAGATTACGCCTGCCATACCTACGTCCCCAAACCTAAGCTGAGTTTCTGTTTTCAATCTTCTGTCCTCAAAGTCCTGGGCCACACACCCTCCAGGCTGGGGCGCCAGGAGCCACACATTAGTACTGTGCCTACCCAATCCATGGGAATTCTGCCCATTCCATTGTCCCAAATCGTACAAATTAGGAGAACCCTCCAAAGTCCCCGAGGCCCTCCCAATAGTGTATGTCTCCGGGGACAAACAGGGCGGTCTGACACCAGGTGATCATCTACCTCCACTCATTCCATAGATGGAGAACCCCAGAGAAGAAGATTGAACCAGACAGGACCCTAGGCCATAATCGGGTCCATTGCTTTGGTTTACAGGCATGTGTCCTCAAAAGCCTGGATTCCAATACCAGCATAAGGGGTTTCCTGAGGCACCCATCAGAAAAAATCTCGTCTCCACAAGGAAACTTTTGCATGGGAGCTATGTCAAAAGCTTAGGAGAATACTTCAGGGTCCCGGTGCCACCGCCCTAATCCAAGGCCCTCATGGACACAACACACATTAGGCCCCATCCTCAGGAAAATCCATTTCAACTCAGCCACCTCGGTTGCTCCCACAGAGCCACCGATCTCAACGCTATTGTTGCTAGGAGACAATTGTAATGCGAGGCGGGCTTCCCTGGCATCCATCCTCCAACGGTGCTCTGGAGTCATTCCATATGGGATGTCCTGGAGCTGCCCAACACGTCTCAATTGTCCCACAGAAGGAATCCTTGAAGAGGGCATCCATAAACTCCCAACGTGGGAAAACCTCCATGGCCTTGAGATTCCTCTCCGTTCATGAAGGGGCAGGCATGCACAGAAACTCCAACCTGAGCCAACGTCTGATCCTCGCCTTGGCTTCAGATGCTTGAGATATTGGATCCGATCTGCAGGGGGTACATGCCGTGCCCTCGGCCTGAAGCCCAATCTAGCTTGTGTTCTCAGACTTCTGTCCTCACACTCCTGGCCCAGAAGCTCTCAAGTTTGGCAATTCCGGACCCACAATGCAGCACTCTGCCTGCCCTCTAGAAAAAACATCTTGCCTAATGAGCTGCCCAGGAACCTAAAAGGGGGATAAACCTACACGGCACTCGACTGTACCCAAATTATATAGTCTAACCTGGTCACTAATGCACTGTCTGACACACCCTGAGCTAGAACCTCCTGACCAAAACCCAGGCAGATGAATGCACACTGAGCGTATGAGACCCACCATGGCCTTAGGTCGTCATCTCTTCCCAACTGCGATTTTTCAGGCTTCAGAACCTAGACCTTATCTCCAACCACCGCCCAGGGTTGAAAATGATGCAGAAATCAGAACACCTTCCCCATGGCAAGAGACCTTGTGATTGGCATGTTGTCCAAATCCAGTGTAGTTGAAACCAGTGTGGCCCATAAGGCCCCGCCCATGCTCGCAGGCCATATTGGTCACAAACTCACATTGGGACCCTCAGCATGAGCCCAGTCCTCAAGTCAGGCCTCTCAGTGGCTGGATGAAGAGACAGCATATTGGGCCTGCCATGCCCCTAGTCCCCAATTTTTAACCATAGTTTGAGTTGTCCCTTCACTCTTTCCCAAGGCTCTGCTTTGGAATTCCTCTTTTGTTCGGACACCTGAGTTAATAAACAGGAAAGGAGACCTCCCATCCCACAGATTGACGAAAAACAATTGGACCGGGCCAAATCCACAGAGAGGAAGATTCGTCCATGGCCCATGAGGCCCCCCACATTCCACGGCCATCGTTGATATAAAATGCAGAGGCAAAACCTGATCAAGTGCCTCAGACTCGCTCTTTCTTCATATCCTGAAGAGTTCTTCTCATGGTTTGTAGATTGGGCCTGCATACCTACGTCCCCAAACCTGAGCTGAGTTTGTGTTTTTGGAATACTGTTTTCAAAGTCCTTTGCCACACATCCTCCAGGCTGGGTCCCCTGGAGCCACCCATTAGGACTGTGCCTACCTAATCCATGGGAATTCTTCTCATCCATTGTCCAAAATCGTACAAATTAGGAGAACTCTCTAAAGTCCCCGAGGCCATCCCAATAGTGTAGGTTTCCGGGGACAAACAAGGGCGGTCTGACACCAGGTGAGCATCTACCTCCACTCATACCATACATGGATTTCCCCAGAGAAGAAGATTGAACCAGAGAGTACGCTAGGCCATAATCAGATCCATTGCTTTGGTTTACAGGCATATCTCCTCAAAAGCCTGGATTCCAATACAAGCATAAGTGGTTTGCTGAGGCACCCATCAGAACAAATCTCGTCTCCACAAGGAAACTTGTGCATGGGATCTATGTCAAAAGCTTAGGAGAATACTACAGGGTCCCGGTGCCACCGCCCCATTCCAAGGCCCTCATGGACACAAACACACATTAGGCCCCATTCTCAGGAAAGTCTATTTCAACTAAGCCACCCAGGTTGCTCCCGCAGAGTCATCCGATCTCAAATGTATTGTTGCTAGGAGACAATTGAAATGCGAGGCGGGCTTCCCTGGCATCCATCTTCCAACGGTGCTCTGGAGTTAATCCATATGGGATGTCCTGGAGCTGCCCAACATGTCTCAATTGTCCCCAGAAGGAATCCTTGAAGGGGGCATCCCATAATTCCAACAGGGGAAAAACTCCATGGCCTTGAGATTCCGCTCCGTTCATGAAGGGGCAGTCATGCACAGAAACTCCAACCTGAGCCAACGTCTGATCCTCGCCGTTCCTTCAGATGTATGAGATATTGGTTCAGATCTGCAGGGGGTACCTGCCGCGCCCTCGGCCTGATGTCCAATTCAACTTGTGTTCTCAAACTTTTGTCCTCACACTCCTGGCCGAGAAGACCGCAAGTTTGGCAATTCCGGACCCACAATGCAGCACTCTGCCTGCACTCTAGAAAAAATATCTTGCCTAATGAGCTGCCCAGGCACCTCAAATGTGGATAAACCTACACGGCACTCGACTGTACCCAAATTATATAGTCTAACCTGAGCTCTAATGCACTCTCTGACACAACCTGAGCCTGAACCTCCAGATCAACATCCAGGCAGCTGACCACACACTGAGCACATCAGACCCGCCATGGCCTTAGGTGGTCATCTCTTCCCAACAGCGGTTTTTCGGGCTTCAGATCCTAGGCCTTATCTCCAACCACAGCCCATGGTTGAAAATGATGCAGAAATCAGAACACTTTTCCAATGGTTAGAGACCTTGTGATTGGCAAGTTGTCCAAAGTCCAGTGTAGTTGAAACCAGTGTGGCCCATGAGGCCCCGCCCATGCTCGCAAAACCACATTGGTCACAAACACACATTGTGACCCTCAGCCTGAGCCCAATCCTCAAGTACGGCCTCTCAGTGGCTGGATGATGAGACAGCATATTGGGCGTGCCATGCCCCTAGGCCCCAATTTTTAAACATAGTTTGGGTTGTCCCTTCACTCTTCCCCAGCGCTCTGTTTTGGAATTCCTCTTATGTTCGGACACCTGAGGTAATAAACCTGAAAGGAGACCTCCCATTCCACAGATTGACGAAAAACAATTGCCACTGGGCCAAATCCACAGAGAGGAAGATTCGTCCATGGGCCATGAGGCCTCCCCAAATTCCACGGCCATCATTGATACAAAATCCAAAGACAAAAGCCTGAGCAAGTACCTCAGACTCGCTCTTTCTTCATATCCTGAAGAGTTCTTCTCATGGTTTGTAGATTACGCCTGCCATACCTACGTCCCCAAACCTAAGCTGAGTTTCTGTTTTCAATCTTCTGTCCTCAAAGTCCTGGGCCACACACCCTCCAGGCTGGGGCGCCAGGAGCCACACATTAGGACTGTGCCTACCCAATCCATGGGAATTCTGCCCATTCCATTGTCCCAAATCGTACAAATTAGGAGAACCCTCCAAAGTCCCCGAGGCCCTCCCAATAGTGTATGTCTCCGGGGACAAACAGGGCGGTCTGACACCAGGTGATCATCTACCTCCAATCATTCCATAGATGGAGAACCCCAGAGAAGAAGATTGAACCAGACAGGACCCTAGGCCATAATCGGGTCCATTGCTTTGGTTTACAGGCATGTGTCCTCAAAAGCCTGGATTCCAATACCAGCATAAGGGGTTTCCTGAGGCACCCATCAGAAAAAATCTCGTCTCCACAAGGAAACTTTTGCATGGGAGCTATGTCAAAAGCTTAGGAGAATACTTCAGGGTCCCGGTGCCACCGCCCTAATCCAAGGCCCTCATGGACACAACACACATTAGGCCCCATCCTCAGGAAAATCCATTTCAACTCAGCCACCTCGGTTGCTCCCACAGAGCCACCGATCTCAACGCTATTGTTGCTAGGAGACAATTGTAATGCGAGGCGGGCTTCCCTGGCATCCATCCTCCAACGGTGCTCTGGAGTCATTCCATATGGGATGTCCTGGAGCTGCCCAACAGGTCTCAATTGTCCCACAGAAGGAATCCTTGAAGAGGGCATCCATAAACCCCCAACGTGGGAAAACCTCCATGGCCTTGAGATTCCTCTCCGTTCATGAAGGGGCAGGCATGCACAGAAACTCCAACCTGAGCCAACGTCTGATCCTCGCCTTGGCTTCAGATGCTTGAGATATTGGATCCGATCTGCAGGGGGTACATGCCGTGCCCTCGGCCTGAAGCCCAATCTAGCTTGTGTTCTCAGACTTCTGTCCTCACACTCCTGGCCCAGAAGCTCTCAAGTTTGGCAATTCCGGACCCACAATGCAGCACTCTGCCTGCCCTCTAGAAAAAACATCTTGCCTAATGAGCTGCCCAGGAACCTAAAAGGGGGATAAACCTACACGGCACTCGACTGTACCCAAATTATATAGTCTAACCTGGTCACTAATGCACTGTCTGACACACCCTGAGCTAGAACCTCCTGACCAAAACCCAGGCAGATGAATGCACACTGAGCGTATGAGACCCACCATGGCCTTAGGTCGTCATCTCTTCCCAACTGCGATTTTTCAGGCTTCAGAACCTAGACCTTATCTCCAACCACCGCCCAGGGTTGAAAATGATGCAGAAATCAGAACACCTTCCCCATGGCAAGAGACCTTGTGATTGGCATGTTGTCCAAATCCAGTGTAGTTGAAACCAGTGTGGCCCATAAGGCCCCGCCCATGCTCGCAGGCCATATTGGTCACAAACTCACATTGGGACCCTCAGCATGAGCCCAGTCCTCAAGTCAGGCCTCTCAGTGGCTGGATGAAGAGACAGCATATTGGGCCTGCCATGCCCCTAGTCCCCAATTTTTAACCATAGTTTGGGTTGTCCCTTCACTCTTTCCCAAGGCTCTGCTTTGGAATTCCTCTTTTGTTCGGACACCTGAGTTAATAAACAGGAAAGGAGACCTCCCATCCCACAGATTGACGAAAAACAATTGGGACCGGGCCAAATCCACAGAGAGGAAGATTCGTCCATGGCCCATGAGGCCTCCCCACATTCCACGGCCATCGTTGATATAAAATGCAGAGGCAAAACCTGATCAAGTGCCTCAGACTCGCTCTTTCTTCATATCCTGAAGAGTTCTTCTCATGGTTTGTAGATTGGGCCTGCATACCTACGTCCCCAAACCTGAGCTGAGTTTGTGTTTTTGGAATACTGTCCTCAAAGTCCTATGCCACACATCCTCCAGGCTGGGTCCCCTGGAGCCACCCATTAGGACTGTGCCTACCTAATCCATGGGAATTCTTCTCATCCATTGTCCAAAATCGTACAAATTAGGAGAACTCTCTAAAGTCCCCGAGGCCATCCCAATAGTGTAGGTTTCCGGGGACAAACAAGGGCGGTCTGACACCAGGTGAGCATCTACCTCCACTCATACCATACATGGATTTCCCCAGAGAAGAAGATTGAACCAGAGAGTACGCTAGGCCATAATCAGATCCATTGCTTTGGTTTACAGGCATGTCTCCTCAAAAGCCTGGATTCCAATACAAGCATAAGTGGTTTGCTGAGGCACCCATCAGAACAAATCTCGTCTCCACAAGGAAACTTGTGCATGGGATCTATGTCAAAAGCTTAGGAGAATACTACAGGGTCCCGGTGCCACCGCCCCATTCCAAGGCCCTCATGGACACAAACACACATTAGGCCCCATTCTCAGGAAAGTCTATTTCAACTAAGCCACCCAGGTTGCTCCCGCAGAGTCATCCGATCTCAAATGTATTGTTGCTAGGAGACAATTGGAATGCGAGGCGGGCTTCCCTGGCATCCATCTTCCAACGGTGCTCTGGAGTTAATCCATATGGGATGTCCTGGAGCTGCCCAACATGTCTCAATTGTCCCCAGAAGGAATCCTTGAAGGGGGCATCCCATAATTCCAACAGGGGAAAAACTCCATGGCCTTGAGATTCCGCTCCGTTCATGAAGGGGCAGTCATGCACAGAAACTCCAACCTGAGCCAACGTCTGATCCTCGCCGTGACTTCAGATGTATGAGATATTGGTTCAGATCTGCAGGGGGTACCTGCCGCGCCCTCGGCCTGATGTCCAAGTCAACTTGTGTTCTCAAACTTTTGTCCTCACACTCCTGGACGAGAAGACCGCAAGTTTGGCAATCCCGGACCCACAATGCAGCACTCTGCCTGCACTCTAGAAAAAATTACTTGCCTAATGAGCTGCCCAGGCACCTCAAATGTGGATAAACCTACACGGCACTCGACTGTACCCAAATTATATAGTCTAACCTGAGCTCTAATGCACTCTCTGACACAACCTGAGCCTGAACCTCCAGATCAACATCCAGGCAGCTGACCACACACTGAGCACATCAGACCCGCCATGGCCTTAGGTGGTCATCTCTTCCCAACAGCGGTTTTTCGGGCTTCAGAACCTAGGCCTTATCTCCAACCACAGCCCATGGTTGAAAATGATGCAGAAATCAGAACACTTTTCCAATGGTTAGAGACCTTGTGATTGGCAAGTTGTCCAAAGTCCAGTGTAGTTGAAACCAGTGTGGCCCATGAGGCCCCGCCCATGCTCGCAAAACCACATTGGTCACAAACACACATTGTGACCCTCAGCCTGAGCCCAGTCCTCAAGTACGGCCTCTCAGCGGCTGGATGAAGAGACAGCATATTGGGCGTGCCATGCCCCTAGGCCCCAATTTTTAAACATAGTTTGGGTTGTCCCTTCACTCTTCCCCAGCGCTCTGTTTTGGAATTCCTCTTATGTTCGGACACCTGAGGTAATAAACCTGAAAGGAGACCTCCCATTCCACAGATTGACGAAAAACAATTGGGACTGGGCCAAATCCACAGAGAGGAAGATTCGTCCATGGGCCATGAGGCCTCCCCAAATTCCACGGCCATCATTGATACAAAATCCAAAGACAAAAGCCTGAGCAAGTACCTCAGACTCGCTCTTTCTTCATATCCTGAAGAGTTCTTCTCATGGTTTGTAGATTACGCCTGCCATACCTACGTCCCCAAACCTAAGCTGAGTTTCTGTTTTCAATCTTCTGTCCTCAAAGTCCTGGGCCACACACCCTCCAGGCTGGGGCGCCAGGAGCCACACATTAGTACTGTGCCTACCCAATCCATGGGAATTCTGCCCATTCCATTGTCCCAAATCGTACAAATTAGGAGAACCCTCCAAAGTCCCCGAGGCCCTCCCAATAGTGTATGTCTCCGGGGACAAACAGGGCGGTCTGACACCAGGTGATCATCTACCTCCAATCATTCCATAGATGGAGAACCCCAGAGAAGAAGATTGAACCAGACAGGACCCTAGGCCATAATCGGGTCCATTGCTTTGGTTTACAGGCATGTGTCCTCAAAAGCCTGGATTCCAATACCAGCATAAGGGGTTTCCTGAGGCACCCATCAGAAAAAATCTCGTCTCCACAAGGAAACTTTTGCATGGGAGCTATGTCAAAAGCTTAGGAGAATACTTCAGGGTCCCGGTGCCACCGCCCTAATCCAAGGCCCTCATGGACACAACACACATTAGGCCCCATCCTCAGGAAAATCCATTTCAACTCAGCCACCTCGGTTGCTCCCACAGAGCCACCGATCTCAACGCTATTGTTGCTAGGAGACAATTGTAATGCGAGGCGGGCTTCCCTGGCATCCATCCTCCAACGGTGCTCTGGAGTCATTCCATATGGGATGTCCTGGAGCTGCCCAACACGTCTCAATTGTCCCACAGAAGGAATCCTTGAAGAGGGCATCCATAAACTCCCAACGTGGGAAAACCTCCATGGCCTTGAGATTCCTCTCCGTTCATGAAGGGGCAGGCATGCACAGAAACTCCAACCTGAGCCAACGTCTGATCCTCGCCTTGGCTTCAGATGCTTGAGATATTGGATCCGATCTGCAGGGGGTACATGCCGTGCCCTCGGCCTGAAGCCCAATCTAGCTTGTGTTCTCAGACTTCTGTCCTCACACTCCTGGCCCAGAAGCTCTCAAGTTTGGCAATTCCGGACCCACAATGCAGCACTCTGCCTGCCCTCTAGAAAAAACATCTTGCCTAATGAGCTGCCCAGGAACCTAAAAGGGGGATAAACCTACACGGCACTCGACTGTACCCAAATTATATAGTCTAACCTGGTCACTAATGCACTGTCTGACACACCCTGAGCTAGAACCTCCTGACCAAAACCCAGGCAGATGAATGCACACTGAGCGTATGAGACCCACCATGGCCTTAGGTCGTCATCTCTTCCCAACTGCGATTTTTCAGGCTTCAGAACCTAGACCTTATCTCCAACCACCGCCCAGGGTTGAAAATGATGCAGAAATCAGAACACCTTCCCCATGGCAAGAGACCTTGTGATTGGCATGTTGTCCAAATCCAGTGTAGTTGAAACCAGTGTGGCCCATAAGGCCCCGCCCATGCTCGCAGGCCATATTGGTCACAAACTCACATTGGGACCCTCAGCATGAGCCCAGTCCTCAAGTCAGGCCTCTCAGTGGCTGGATGAAGAGACAGCATATTGGGCCTGCCATGCCCCTAGTCCCCAATTTTTAACCATAGTTTGGGTTGTCCCTTCACTCTTTCCCAAGGCTCTGCTTTGGAATTCCTCTTTTGTTCGGACACCTGAGTTAATAAACAGGAAAGGAGACCTCCCATCCCACAGATTGACGAAAAACAATTGGGACCGGGCCAAATCCACAGAGAGGAAGATTCGTCCATGGCCCATGAGGCCTCCCCACATTCCACGGCCATCGTTGATATAAAATGCAGAGGCAAAACCTGATCAAGTGCCTCAGACTCGCTCTTTCTTCATATCCTGAAGAGTTCTTCTCATGGTTTGTAGATTGGGCCTGCATACCTACGTCCCCAAACCTGAGCTGAGTTTGTGTTTTTGGAATACTGTCCTCAAAGTCCTATGCAACACATCCTCCAGGCTGGGTCCCCTGGAGCCACCCATTAGGACTGTGCCTACCTAATCCATGGGAATTCTTCTCATCCATTGTCCAAAATCGTACAAATTAGGAGAACTCTCTAAAGTCCCCGAGGCCATCCCAATAGTGTAGGTTTCCGGGGACAAACAAGGGCGGTCTGACACCAGGTGAGCATCTACCTCCACTCATACCATACATGGATTTCCCCAGAGAAGAAGATTGAACCAGAGAGTACGCTAGGCCATAATCAGATCCATTGCTTTGGTTTACAGGCATGTCTCCTCAAAAGCCTGGATTCCAATACAAGCATAAGTGGTTTGCTGAGGCACCCATCAGAACAAATCTCGTCTCCACAAGGAAACTTGTGCATGGGATCTATGTCAAAAGCTTAGGAGAATACTACAGGGTCCCGGTGCCACCGCCCCATTCCAAGGCCCTCATGGACACAAACACACATTAGGCCCCATTCTCAGGAAAGTCTATTTCAACTAAGCCACCCAGGTTGCTCCCGCAGAGTCATCCGATCTCAAATGTATTCTTGCTAGGAGACAATTGGAATGCGAGGCGGGCTTCCCTGGCATCCATCTTCCAACGGTGCTCTGGAGTTAATCCATATGGGATGTCCTGGAGCTGCCCAACATGTCTCAATTGTCCCCAGAAGGAATCCTTGAAGGGGGCATCCCATAATTCCAACAGGGGAAAAACTCCATGGCCTTGAGATTCCGCTCCGTTCATGAAGGGGCAGTCATGCACAGAAACTCCAACCTGAGCCAACGTCTGATCCTCGCCGTGACTTCAGATGTATGAGATATTGGTTCAGATCTGCAGGGGGTACCTGCCGCGCCCTCGGCCTGATGTCCAAGTCAACTTGTGTTCTCAAACTTTTGTCCTCACACTCCTGGACGAGAAGACCGCAAGTTTGGCAATCCCGGACCCACAATGCAGCACTCTGCCTGCACTCTAGAAAAAATTACTTGCCTAATGAGCTGCCCAGGCACCTCAAATGTGGATAAACCTACACGGCACTCGACTGTACCCAAATTATATAGTCTAACCTGAGCTCTAATGCACTCTCTGACACAACCTGAGCCTGAACCTCCAGATCAACATCCAGGCAGCTGACCACACACTGAGCACATCAGACCCGCCATGGCCTTAGGTGGTCATCTCTTCCCAACAGCGGTTTTTCGGGCTTCAGAACCTAGGCCTTATCTCCAACCACAGCCCATGGTTGAAAATGATGCAGAAATCAGAACACTTTTCCAATGGTTAGAGACCTTGTGATTGGCAAGTTGTCCAAAGTCCAGTGTAGTTGAAACCAGTGTGGCCCATGAGGCCCCGCCCATGCTCGCAAAACCACATTGGTCACAAACACACATTGTGACCCTCAGCCTGAGCCCAATCCTCAAGTACGGCCTCTCAGTGGCTGGATGATGAGACAGCATATTGGGCGTGCCATGCCCCTAGGCCCCAATTTTTAAACATAGTTTGGGTTGTCCCTTCACTCTTCCCCAGCGCTCTGTTTTGGAATTCCTCTTATGTTCGGACACCTGAGGTAATAAACCTGAAAGGAGACCTCCCAATCCACAGATTGACGAAAAACAATTGGGACTGGGCCAAATCCACAGAGAGGAAGATTCGTCCATGGGCCATGAGGCCTCCCCAAATTCCACGGCCATCATTGATACAAAATCCAAAGACAAAAGCCTGAGCAAGTACCTCAGATTCGCTCTTTCTTCATATCCTGAAGAGTTCTTCTCATGGTTTGTAGATTACGCCTGCCATACCTACGTCCCCAAACCTAAGCTGAGTTTCTCTTTTCAATCTTCTGTCCTCAAAGTCCTGGGCCACACACCCTCCAGGCTGGGGCGCCAGGAGCCACACATTAGGACTGTGCCTACCCAATCCATGGGAATTCTGCCCATTCCATTGTCCCAAATCGTACAAATTAGGAGAACCCTCCAAAGTCCCCGAGGCCCTCCCAATAGTGTATGTCTCCGGGGACAAACAGGCCGGTCTAACACCAGGTGATCATCTACCTCCACTCATTCCATAGATGGAGAACCCCAGAGAAGAAGATTGAACCAGACAGGACCCTAGGCCATAATCGGGTCCATTGCTTTGGTTTACAGGCATGTGTCCTCAAAAGCCTGGATTCCAATACCAGCATAAGGGGTTTCCTGAGGCACCCATCAGAAAAAATCTCGTCTCCACAAGGAAACTTTTGCATGGGAGCTATGTCAAAAGCTTAGGAGAATACTTCAGGGTCCCGGTGCCACCGCCCTAATCCAAGGCCCTCATGGACACAACACACATTAGGCCCCATCCTCAGGAAAATCCATTTCAACTCAGCCACCTCGGTTGCTCCCACAGAGCCACCGATCTCAACGCTATTGTTGCTAGGAGACAATTGTAATGCGAGGCGGGCTTCCCTGGCATCCATCCTCCAACGGTGCTCTGGAGTCATTCCATATGGGATGTCCTGGAGCTGCCCAACAGGTCTCAATTGTCCCACAGAAGGAATCCTTGAAGAGGGCATCCATAAACTCCCAACGTGGGAAAACCTCCATGGCCTTGAGATTCCTCTCCGTTCATGAAGGGGCAGTCATGCACAGAAACTCCAACCTGAGCCAACGTCTGATCCTCGCCTTGGCTTCAGATGCTTGAGATATTGGATCTGATCTGCAGGGGGTACATGCCGTGCCCTCGGCCTGAAGCCCAAGTCTAGCTTGTGTTCTCAGACTTCTGTCCTCACACTCCTGGCCCAGAAGCTCTCAAGTTTGGCAATTCCGGACCCACAATGCAGCACTCTGCCTGCCCTCTAGAAAAAACATCTTGCCTAATGAGCTGCCCAGGAACCTAAAAGGGGGATAAACCTACACGGCACTCGACTGTACCCAAATTATATAGTCTAACCTGGTCACTAATGCACTGTCTGACACACCCTGAGCTAGAACCTCCTGACCAAAACCCAGGCAGATGAATGCACACTGAGCGTATGAGACCCACCATGGCCTTAGGTCGTCATCTCTTCCCAACTGCGATTTTTCAGGCTTCAGAACCTAGACCTTATCTCCAACCACTGCCCAGGGTTGAAAATGATGCAGAAATCAGAACACCTTCCCCATGGCAAGAGAACTTGTGATTGGCATGTTGTCCAAATCCAGTGTAGTTGAAACCAGTGTGGCCCATAAGGCCCCGCCCATGCTCGCAGGCCATATTGGTCACAAACTCACATTGTGACCCTCAGCATGAGCCCAGTCCTCAAGTCAGGCCTTTCAGTGGCTGGATGAAGAGACAGCATATTGGGCCTGCCATGCCCCTAGTCCCCAATTTTTAACCATAGTTTGGGTTGTCCCTTCACTCTTTCCCAAGGCTCTGCTTTGGAATTCCTCTTTTGTTCGGACACCTGAGTTAATAAACAGGAAAGGAGACCTCCCATCCCACAGATTGACGAAAAACAATTGGGACCGGGCCAAATCCACAGAGAGGAAGATTCGTCCATGGCCCATGAGGCCTCCCCACATTCCACGGCCATCGTTGATATAAAATGCAGAGGCAAAACCTGATCAAGTGCCTCAGACTCGCTCTTTATTCATATCCTGAAGAGTTCTTCTCATGGTTTGTAGATTGGGCCTGCATACCTACGTCCCCAAACTTGAGCTGAGTTTGTGTTTTTGGAATACTGTCCTCAAAGTCCTTTGCCACACATCCTCCAGGCTGGGTCCTCTGGAGCCACCCATTAGGACTGTGCCTACCTAATCCATGGAAATTCTTCTCATCCATTGTCCAAAATCGTACAAATTAGGAGAACTCTCCAAAGTCCCCGAGGCCATCCCAATAGTGTAGGTTTCCGGGGACAAACAAGGGCGGTCTGACACCAGGTGAGCATCTACCTCCACTCATACCATACATGGATTTCCCCAGAGAAGAAGATTGAACCAGACAGTACGCTAGGCCATAATCAGATCCATTGCTTTGGTTTACAGGCATATCTCCTCAAAAGCCTGGATTCCAATACAAGCATAAGTGGTTTGCTGAGGCACCCATCAGAACAAATCTCGTCTCCACAAGGAAACTTGTGCATGGGATCTATGTCAAAAGCTTAGGAGAATACTACAGGGTCCCGGTGCCACCGCCCCATTCCAAGGCCCTCATGGACACAAACACACATTAGGCCCCATTCTCAGGAAAGTCTATTACAACTAAGCCACCCAGGTTGCTCCCGCAGAGTCATCCGATCTCAAATGTATTGTTGCTAGGAGACAATTGGAATGCGAGGCGGGCTTCCCTGGCATCCATCTTCCAACGGTGCTCTGGAGTTATTCCATATGGGATGTCCTGGAGCAGCCCAACATGTCTCAATAGTCCCCAGAAGGAATCCTTGAAGGGGGCATCCCATAACTCCCAACAGGGGAAAAACTCCATGGCCTTGAGATTCCGCTCCGTTCATGAAGGGGCAGTCATGCACAGAAACTCCAACCTGAGCCAACGTCTGATCCTTGCCGTGACTTCAGATGTATGAGATATTGGTTCAGATCTGCAGGGGGTACCTGCCGCGCCCTCGGCCTGATGTCCAAGTCAACTTGTGTTCTCAAACTTTTGTCCTCACACTCCTGGACGAGAAGACCGCAAGTTTGGCAATTCCGGACCCACAATGCAGCACTCTGCCTGCACTCTAGAAAAAATATCTTGCCTAATGAGCCCCCCAGGCACCTTTAATGTGGATAAACCTACACGGCACTCGACTGTACCCAAATTATATAGTCTAACCTGAGCTCTAATGCACTCTCTGACACAACCTGAGCCTGAACCTCCAGATCAACATCCAGGCAGCTGACCACACACTGAGCACATCAGAGCCGCCATGGCCTTAGGTCATCATCTCTTCCCAACTGCGGTTTTCAGGCTTCAGAACCTAGTCCTTATCTCCAATCACTGCCCAGGGTTGAAAATGATGCAGAAATCACACCTTCCCCATGGAAAGAGACCTTGTGATTGGCATGTTGTCCAAAGTCCCGTGTAGTTGAAATTAGTGTGGCCCATGAGGCCCCGCCCATGCTCGCGGGCCACATAGGTCACAAACACACATTGTGACCCTCAGCCTGAACCGTGTCCTCAAGTAAGGGCACTCAGTGGCTGGATGAAGAGACAGCATATTGGGCGTGCCATGCCCCTAGGCCCCAATTTTTAACCATAGTTTGGTTTGTCCCTTCACTCTTCCCCAGGTCTCTGCTTTGGAATTCCTCTTTTGTTCGGACACTTGAGGTAATAAACCTGAAAGGAGACCTCCCATCCCACAGATTGACGAAAAACAATTGCGACCGGGCCAAAACCACAGAGAGGAAGATTCGACCATGGCCCATGAGGCCTCCCCACATTCCACGGCCATCGTTGATACAAAATACAGATACAAAAGCCTGAGCAAGTGCCTCAGACTCGCTCTTTCTTCATATCCTGAAGAGTTCTTCTCATGGTTTGTAGATTGGGCCTGCCATTCCTACGTCCCCAATCCTAAGCTGAGTTTGTGTTTTCAGACTTCTGTCCTCAAAGTCCTGGGCCAAACACCCTCCAGGCTGGGGCCCCTGGAGCCACACATTAGGACTGTGCCTACCCAATCTATGGGAATTCTGCCCATTCCATTGTCTAAAATCGTACAAATTAGGAGAACTCTCCAAAGTCCCAGGGGCCATCCCAATAGTGTAGGACTCCGGGGACAAACAAGGGTGGTCTACAACAGGTGAGCATCTACCTCCACTCATTCCATAGATGGATATCCCCAGAGAAGAAGATTGAACCAGACAGGACCCTAGGCCATAATTGGATCCATTGCTTTGGTTTGCAGGCATGTCTCCTCAAAAGCCTGGTATCCAATACGATCATAAGGGGTTTCCGGAGGCACCCATCAAAACAAATCTAGTCTCCACAAGGAAACTTGTGCATGGGAGCTATATCAAAAGCTTAGGAGAATACTTAGGGTCCTGGAACCACCGCCCCATTCCAAGGCCCTAATGGACACAAACACACATTAGGCCCCATCCTCAGGAAAGTCCATTTCAACTCAGCCACCCCGGTTGCTCCCGCAGAGTCATCCGATTTCAATTGTCTTGTTGCTACGAGACAATTGGAATGCGAGGCAGGCTTCCCTGGCATCCATCCTCCAACTGTGCTCTGCAGTCATTCCATATGGGATGTCCTGGAGCTGCCCGACTGGTCTCAATTGTCCCGCAGAAGGAATCCTTGAAGGGGGCATCCCACAACTCCCAACGTGGGAAAACCTCCAGGCCCTTGAGATTCCGCTCCGTTCATGAAGGATAGTCATGCACAGAAACTCCAACCTGAGCCAACGTCTGATACTCGCCGTGATTTCAGATGCTTGAGATATTGGTTCAGATCTGCAGGGGGTACCTGCAGTGCCCTCGGCCAGAAGCCCAAGTCGAGCTTGTGTTCTCAGACTTCTGTCCTCACACTCCTGGCCCAGAAGCCCTCAAGTTTGGCAATTCCGGACCCACAATGCAGCACTCTGCCTGCCCTCTAGAAAAAATATCTTCCCTAATGAGCTGCCTGGACACCTCAAATTAGGATAAACCTACAAGGCGCTCGAATGTACCCAAATTATATAGTCTCACCTGGGCACTAATGCACTGTCTGACACAACCTGAGCCAGAACCTCCTGACCAACACCCAAGCAGCTGACCACACAGTGAGCCTATCAGACCCGCCATGCCCTTAGGTGGTCATCTCTTCCCAACAGCGGTTTTTCGGGCTTCAGAACCTAGGCCTTATCTCCAACCACGGCCCATGGTTGAAAATGATGCAGAAATCAGAACACCCTTCCCATGGTTAGAGACCTTGTGATTGGCAAGTTGTCCAAAGTCCAGTGTAGTTGAAACCAGTGTGGCCCATGAGGCCCCGCCCATGCTCGCAAAACCACATTGGTCACAAACACACATTGTGACCCTCAGCCTGAGCCCAGTCCTCAAGTACGGCCTCTCAGTGGCTGGATGAAGAGACAGCATATTGGGCGTGCCATGCCCCTAGGCCCCAATTTTTAAACATAGTTTGGGTTGTCCCTTCACTCTTCCCCAGCGCTCTGTTTTGGAATTCCTCTTATGTTCGGACACCTGAGGTAATAAACCTGAAAGGAGACCTCCCATTCCACAGATTGACGAAAAGCAATTGGGACTGGGCCAAATCCACAGAGAGGAAGATTCGTCCATGGGCCATGAGGCCTCCCCAAATTCCACGGCCATCATTGATACAAAATCCAAAGACAAAAGCCTGAGCAAGTACCTCAGACTCGCTCTTTCTTCATATCCTGAAGAGTTCTTCTCATGGTTTGTAGATTACGCCTGCCATACCTACGTCCCCAAACCTAAGCTGAGTTTCTGTTTTCAATCTTCTGTCCTCAAAGTCCTGGGCCACACACCCTCCAGGCTGGGGCGCCAGGAGCCACACATTAGTACTGTGCCTACCCAATCCATGGGAATTCTGCCCATTCCATTGTCCCAAATCGTACAAATTAGGAGAACCCTCCAAAGTCCCCGAGGCCCTCCCAATAATGTATGTCTCCGGGGACAAACAGGCTGGTCTGACACCAGGTGATCATCTACCTCCACTCATTCCATGGATGGAGAACCCCAGAGAAGAAGATTGAACCAGACAGGACCCTAGGCCATAATCGGGTCCATTGCTTTGGTTTACAGGCATGTGTCCTCAAAAGCCTGGATTCCAATACCAGCATAAGGGGTTTCCTGAGGCACCCATCAGAAAAAATCTCGTCTCCACAAGGAAACTTTTGCATGGGAGCTATGTCAAAAGCTTAGGAGAATACTTCAGGGTCCCGGTGCCACCGCCCTAATCCAAGGCCCTCATGGACACAACACACATTAGGCCCCATCCTCAGGAAAATCCATTTCAACTCAGCCACCTCGGTTGCTCCCACAGAGCCACCGATCTCAACTCTATTGTTGCTAGGAGACAATTGTAATGCGAGGCGGGCTTCCCTGGCATCCATCCTCCAACGGTGCTCTGGAGTCATTCCATATGGGATGTCCTGGAGCTGCCCAACAGGTCTCAATTGTCCCACAGAAGGAATCCTTGAAGAGGGCATCCATAAACTCCCAACGTGGGAAAACCTCCATGGCCTTGAGATTCCTCTCCGTTCATGAAGGGGCAGTCATGCACAGAAACTCCAACCTGAGCCAACGTCTGATCCTCGCCTTGGCTTCAGATGCTTGAGATATTGGTTCCGATCTGCAGGGGGTACATGCCGTGCCCTCGGCCTGAAGCCCAAGTCTAGCTTGTGTTCTCAGACTTCTGTCCTCACACTCCTGGCCCAGAAGCTCTCAAGTTTGGCAATTCCGGACCCACAATGCAGCACTCTGCCTGCCCTCTAGAAAAAACATCTTGCCTAATGAGCTGCCCAGGAACCTAAAAGGGGGATAAACCTACACGGCACTCGACTGTACCCAAATTATATAGTCTAACCTGGTCACTAATGCACTGTCTGACACACCCTGAGCTAGAACCTCCTGACCAAAACCCAGGCAGATGAATGCACACTGAGCGTATGAGACCCACCATGGCCTTAGGTCGTCATCTCTTCCCAACTGCGATTTTTCAGGCTTCAGAACCTAGACCTTATCTCCAACCACCGCCCAGGGTTGAAAATGATGCAGAAATCAGAACACCTTCCCCATGGCAAGAGACCTTGTGATTGGCATGTTGTCCAAATCCAGTGTAGTTGAAACCAGTGTGGCCCATAAGGCCCCGCCCATGCTCGCAGGCCATATTGGTCACAAACTCACATTGGGACCCTCAGCATGAGCCCAGTCCTCAAGTCAGGCCTCTCAGTGGCTGGATGAAGAGACAGCATATTGGGCCTGCCATGCCCCTAGTCCCCAATTTTTAACCATAGTTTGGGTTGTCCCTTCACTCTTTCCCAAGGCTCTGCTTTGGAATTCCTCTTTTGTTCGGACACCTGAGTTAATAAACAGGAAAGGAGACCTCCCATCCCACAGATTGACGAAAAACAATTGGGACCGGGCCAAATCCACAGAGAGGAAGATTCGTCCATGGCCCATGAGGCCTCCCCACATTCCACGGCCATTGTTGATATAAAATGCAGAGGCAAAACCTGATCAAGTGCCTCAGACTCGCTCTTTCTTCATATCCTGAAGAGTTCTTCTCATGGTTTGTAGATTGGGCCTGCATACCTACGTCCCCAATCCTGAGCTGAGTTTGTGTTTTTGGAATACTGTCCTCAAAGTCCTTTGCCACACATCCTCCAGGCTGGGTCCCCTGGAGCCACCCATTAGGACTGTGCCTACTCAATCCATGGGAATTCTTCTCATCCATTGTCCAAAATCGTACAAATTAGGAGAACTCTCCAAAGTCCCCGAGGCCATCCCAATAGTGTAGGTTTCCGGGGACAAACAAGGGCAGTCTGACACCAGGTGAGCATCTACCTCCACTCATACCATACATGGATGTCCCCAGAGAAGAAGATTGAACCAGAGAGTACGCTAGGCCATAATCAGATCCATTGCTTTGGTTTACAGGCATGTCTCCTCAAAAGCCTGGATTCCAATACAAGCATAAGTGGTTTGCTGAGGCACCCATCAGAACAAATCTCGTCTCCACAAGGAAACTTGTGCATGGGATCTATGTCAAAATCTTAGGAGAATACTACAGGGTCCCGGTGCCACCGCCCCATTCCAAGGCCCTCATGGACACAAACACACATTAGGCCCCATTCTCAGGAAAGTCTATTTCAACTAAGCCACCCAGGTTGCTCCCGCAGAGTCATCCGATCTCAAATGTATTGTTGCTAGGAGACAATTGGAATGCGAGGCGGGCTTCCCTGGCATCCATCTTCCAACGGTGCTCTGGAGTTAATCCATATGGGATGTCCTGGAGCTGCCCAACATGTCTCAATTGTCCCCAGAAGGAATCCTTGAAGGGGGCATCCCATAACTCCCAACATGGGAAAAACTCCATGGCCTTGAGATTCCGCTCCGTTCATGAAGGGGCAGTCATGCACAGAAACTCCAACCTGAGCCAACGTCTGATCCTCGCCGTGACTTCAGATGTATGAGATATTGGTTCAGATCTGTAGGCGGTACCTGCCGCGCCCTCGGCCTGATGTCCAAGTCAACTTGTGTTCTCAAACTTTTGTCCTCACACTCCTGGCCGAGAAGACCGCAAGTTTGGCAATACCGGACCCACAATGCAGCACTCTGCCTGCACTCTAGAAAAAATATCTTGCCTAATGAGCTGCCCAGGCACCTCAAATGTGGATAAACCTACACGGCACTCGACTGTACCCAAATTATATAGTGTAACCTGAGCTCTAATGCACTCTATGACACAACCTGAGCCTGAACCTCCAGATCAACATCCAGGCAGCTGACCACACACTGAGCACATCAGAGCCGCCATGGCCTTAGGTCATCATCTCTACCCAACTGTGGTTTTCAGGCTTCAGAACCTAGTCCTTATCTCCAATCACTGCCCAGGCTTGAAAATGATATAGAAATCACACCTTCCCCATGGAAAGAGACCTTGTGATGGGCATGTTGTCCAAAGTCCCGTGTAGTTGAAATTAGTGTGGCCCATGAGGCCCCGCCCATGCTCGCGGGCCACATTGGTCACAAACACACATTGTGACCCTCAGCCTGAGCCGAGACCTCAAGTAAGGCCTCTCAGTGGCTGGATGAAGAGACAGCATATTGGGCGTGCCATGCCCCTAGGCCCCAATATTTAACCATAGTTTGGGTTGTCCCTTCACTCTTCCCCAGGTCTCTGCTTTGGAATTCCTCTTTTGTTCGGACACTTGAGGTAATAAACCTGAAAGGAGACCTCCCATCCCACAGATTGACGAAAAACAATTGGGACTGGGCCAAAACCACAGAGAGGAAGATTCGTCCATGGCCCATGAGGCCTCCCCACATTCCACGGCCATCGTTGATACAAAATACAGATACAAAAGCCTGAGCAAGTGCCTCAAACTCGATCTTTCTTCATATCCTGAAGAGTTCTTCTCATGGTTTGTAGATTGGGCCTGCCATTCCTACGTCCCCAAACCTAAGCTGAGTTTGTGTTTTCAGACTTCTGTCCTCAAAGTCCTGGGCCAAACACCCTCCAGGCTGGGGCCCCTGGAGCCACACATTAGGACTGTGCCTACCCAATCTATGGGAATTCTGCCCATTCCATTGTCCCAAATCGTACAAATTAGGAGAACTCTCCAAAGTCCCAGGGGCCATCCCAATAGTGTAGGACTCCGGGGACAAACAAGGGTGGTCTGACAACAGGTGAACATCTACCTCCACTCATTCCATAGATGGATATCCCCAGAGAAGAAGATTGAACCAGACAGGACCCTAGGCCATAATTGGATCCATTGCTTTGGTTTGCAGGCATGTCTCCTCAAAAGCCTGGTATCCAATACGATCATAAGGGGTTTCCGGAGGCACCCATCAAAACAAATCTAGTCTCCACAAGGAAACTTGTGCATGGGAGCTATATCAAAAGCTTAGGAGAATACTTAGGGTCCTGGAACCACCGCCCCATTCCAAGGCCCTAATGGACACAAACACACATTAGGCCCCATCCTCAGGAAAGTCCATTTCAACTCAGCCACCCCGGTTGCTCCCGCAGAGTCATCCGATTTCAATTGTCTTGTTGCTACGAGACAATTGGAATGCGAGGCAGGCTTCCCTGGCATCCATCCTCCAACTGTGCTCTGCAGTCATTCCATATGGGATGTCCTGGAGCTGCCCGACTGGTCTCAATTGTCCCGCAGAAGGAATCCTTGAAGGGGGCATCCCACAACTCCCAACGTGGGAAAACCTCCAGGCCCTTGAGATTCCGCTCCGTTCATGAAGGATAGTCATGCACAGAAACTCCAACCTGAGCCAACGTCTGATACTCGCCGTGATTTCAGATGCTTGAGATATTGGTTCAGATCTGCAGGGGGTACCTGCAGTGCCCTCGGCCAGAAGCCCAAGTCGAGCTTGTGTTCTCAGACTTCTGTCCTCACACTCCTGGCCCATAAGCCCTCAAGTTTGGCAATTCCGGACCCACAATGCAGCACTCTGCCTGCCCTCTAGAAAAAATATCTTCCCTAATGAGCTGCCTGGACACCTCAAATTAGGATAAACCTACAAGGCGCTCGAATGTACCCAAATTATATAGTCTCACCTGGGCACTAATGCACTGTCTGACACAACCTGAGCCAGAACCTCCTGACCAACACCCAGGCAGCTGACCACACAGTGAGCCTATCAGACCCGCCATGGCCTTAGGTGGTCATCTCTTCCCAACAGCGGTTTTTCGGGCTTCAGAACCTAGGCCTTATCTCCAACCACGGCCCATGGTTGAAAATGATGCAGAAATCAGAACACCCTTCCCATGGTTAGAGACCTTGTGATTGGCAAGTTGTCCAAAGTCCAGTGTAGTTGAAACCAGTGTGGCCCATGAGGCCCCGCCCATGCTCGCAAAACCACATTGGTCACAAACACACATTGTGACCCTCAGCCTGAGCCCAGTCCTCAAGTACGGCCTCTCAGTGGCTGGATGAAGAGACAGCATATTGGGCGTGCCATGCCCCTAGGCCCCAATTTTTAAACATAGTTTGGGTTGTCCCTTCACTCTTCCCCAGCGCTCTGTTTTGGAATTCCTCTTATGTTCGGACACCTGAGGTAATAAACCTGAAAGGAGACCTCCCATTCCACAGATTGACGAAAAGCAATTGGGACTGGGCCAAATCCACAGAGAGGAAGATTCGTCCATGGGCCATGAGGCCTCCCCAAATTCCACGGCCATCATTGATACAAAATCCAAAGACAAAAGCCTGAGCAAGTACCTCAGACTCGCTCTTTCTTCATATCCTGAAGAGTTCTTCTCATGGTTTGTAGATTACGCCTGCCATACCTACGTCCCCAAACCTAAGCTGAGTTTCTGTTTTCAATCTTCTGTCCTCAAAGTCCTGGGCCACACACCCTCCAGGCTGGGGCGCCAGGAGCCACACATTAGTACTGTGCCTACCCAATCCATGGGAATTCTGCCCATTCCATTGTCCCAAATCGTACAAATTAGGAGAACCCTCCAAAGTCCCCGAGGCCCTCCCAATAATGTATGTCTCCGGGGACAAACAGGCTGGTCTGACACCAGGTGATCATCTACCTCCACTCATTCCATGGATGGAGAACCCCAGAGAAGAAGATTGAACCAGACAGGACCCTAGGCCATAATCGGGTCCATTGCTTTGGTTTACAGGCATGTGTCCTCAAAAGCCTGGATTCCAATACCAGCATAAGGGGTTTCCTGAGGCACCCATCAGAAAAAATCTCGTCTCCACAAGGAAACTTTTGCATGGGAGCTATGTCAAAAGCTTAGGAGAATACTTCAGGGTCCCGGTGCCACCGCCCTAATCCAAGGCCCTCATGGACACAACACACATTAGGCCCCATCCTCAGGAAAATCCATTTCAACTCAGCCACCTCGGTTGCTCCCACAGAGCCACCGATCTCAACTCTATTGTTGCTAGGAGACAATTGTAATGCGAGGCGGGCTTCCCTGGCATCCATCCTCCAACGGTGCTCTGGAGTCATTCCATATGGGATGTCCTGGAGCTGCCCAACAGGTCTCAATTGTCCCACAGAAGGAATCCTTGAAGAGGGCATCCATAAACTCCCAACGTGGGAAAACCTCCATGGCCTTGAGATTCCTCTCCGTTCATGAAGGGGCAGTCATGCACAGAAACTCCAACCTGAGCCAACGTCTGATCCTCGCCTTGGCTTCAGATGCTTGAGATATTGGTTCCGATCTGCAGGGGGTACATGCCGTGCCCTCGGCCTGAAGCCCAAGTCTAGCTTGTGTTCTCAGACTTCTGTCCTCACACTCCTGGCCCAGAAGCTCTCAAGTTTGGCAATTCCGGACCCACAATGCAGCACTCTGCCTGCCCTCTAGAAAAAACATCTTGCCTAATGAGCTGCCCAGGAACCTAAAAGGGGGATAAACCTACACGGCACTCGACTGTACCCAAATTATATAGTCTAACCTGGTCACTAATGCACTGTCTGACACACCCTGAGCTAGAACCTCCTGACCAAAACCCAGGCAGATGAATGCACACTGAGCGTATGAGACCCACCATGGCCTTAGGTCGTCATCTCTTCCCAACTGCGATTTTTCAGGCTTCAGAACCTAGACCTTATCTCCAACCACCGCCCAGGGTTGAAAATGATGCAGAAATCAGAACACCTTCCCCATGGCAAGAGACCTTGTGATTGGCATGTTGTCCAAATCCAGTGTAGTTGAAACCAGTGTGGCCCATAAGGCCCCGCCCATGCTCGCAGGCCATATTGGTCACAAACTCACATTGGGACCCTCAGCATGAGCCCAGTCCTCAAGTCAGGCCTCTCAGTGGCTGGATGAAGAGACAGCATATTGGGCCTGCCATGCCCCTAGTCCCCAATTTTTAACCATAGTTTGGGTTGTCCCTTCACTCTTTCCCAAGGCTCTGCTTTGGAATTCCTCTTTTGTTCGGACACCTGAGTTAATAAACAGGAAAGGAGACCACCCATCCCACAGATTGACGAAAAACAATTGGGACCGGGCCAAATCCACAGAGAGGAAGATTCGTCCATGGCCCATGAGGCCTCCCCACATTCCACGGCCATTGTTGATATAAAATGCAGAGGCAAAACCTGATCAAGTGCCTCAGACTCGCTCTTTCTTCATATCCTGAAGAGTTCTTCTCATGGTTTGTAGATTGGGCCTGCATACCTACGTCCCCAAACCTGAGCTGAGTTTGTGTTTTTGGAATACTGTCCTCAAAGTCTTTTGCCACACATCCTCCAGGCTGGGTCCCCTGGAGCCACCCATTAGGACTGTGCCTACTCAATCCATGGGAATTCTTCTCATCCATTGTCCAAAATCGTACAAATTAGGAGAACTCTCCAAAGTCCCCGAGGCCATCCCAATAGTGTAGGTTTCCGGGGACAAACAAGGGCGGTCTGACACCAGGTGAGCATCTACCTCCACTCATACCATACATGGATGTCCCCAGAGAAGAAGATTGAACCAGAGAGTACGCTAGGCCATAATCAGATCCATTGCTTTGGTTTACAGGCATGTCTCCTCAAAAGCCTGGATTCCAATACAAGCATAAGTGGTTTGCTGAGGCACCCATCAGAACAAATCTCGTCTCCACAAGGAAACTTGTGCATGGGATCTATGTCAAAAGCTTAGGAGAATACTACAGGGTCCCGGTGCCACCGCCCCATTCCAAGGCCCTCATGGACACAAACACACATTAGGCCCCATTCTCAGGAAAGTCTATTTCAACTAAGCCACCCAGGTTGCTCCCGCAGAGTCATCCGATCTCAAATGTATTGTTGCTAGGAGACAATTGGAATGCGAGGCGGGCTTCCCTGGCATCCATCTTCCAACGGTGCTCTGGAGTTAATCCATATGGGATGTCCTGGAGCTGCCCAACATGTCTCAATTGTCCCCAGAAGGAATCCTTGAAGGGGGCATCCCATAACTCCCAACATGGGAAAAACTCCATGGCCTTGAGATTCCGCTCCGTTCATGAAGGGGCAGTCATGCACAGAAACTCCAACCTGAGCCAACGTCTGATCCTCGCCGTGACTTCAGATGTATGAGATATTGGTTCAGATCTGTAGGCGGTACCTGCCGCGCCCTCGGCCTGATGTCCAAGTCAACTTGTGTTCTCAAACTTTTGTCCTCACACTCCTGGCCGAGAAGACCGCAAGTTTGGCAATACCGGACCCACAATGCAGCACTCTGCCTGCACTCTAGAAAAAATATCTTGCCTAATGAGCTGCCCAGGCACCTCAAATGTGGATAAACCTACACGGCACTCGACTGTACCCAAATTATATAGTGTAACCTGAGCTCTAATGCACTCTATGACACAACCTGAGCCTGAACCTCCAGATCAACATCCAGGCAGCTGACCACACACTGAGCACATCAGAGCCGCCATGGCCTTAGGTCATCATCTCTACCCAACTGTGGTTTTCAGGCTTCAGAACCTAGTCCTTATCTCCAATCACTGCCCAGGGTTGAAAATGATGCAGAAATCACACCTTCCCCATGGAAAGAGACCTTGTGATGGGCATGTTGTCCAAAGTCCCGTGTAGTTGAAATTAGTGTGGCCCATGAGGCCCCGCCCATGCTCGCGGGCCACATTGGTCACAAACACACATTGTGACCATCAGCCTGAGCCGAGTCCTCATAAGGCCTCTCAGTGGCTGGATGAAGAGACAGCTTATTGGGCGTGCCATGCCCCTAGGCCCCAATTTTTAACCATAGTTGGGTTGTCCCTTCACTCTTCCCCAGGTCTCTGCTTTGGAATTCCTCTTTTGTTCGGACACTTGAGGTAATAAACCTGAAAGGAGACCTCCCATCCCACAGATTGACGAAAAACAATTGGGACTGGGCCAAAACCACAGAGAGGAAGATTCGTCCATAGCCCATGAGGCCTCCCCACATTCCACGGCCATCGTTGATACAAAATACAGATACTAAAGCCTGAGCAAGTGCCTCAGACTCGCTCTTTCTTCATATCCTGAAGAGTTCTTCTCATGGTTTGTAGATTGGGCCTGCCATTCCTACGTCCCCAAACCTAAGGTGAGTTTGTGTTTTCAGACTTCTGTCCTCAAAGTCCTGGGCCAAACACCCTCCAGGCTGGGGCCCCTGGAGCCACACATTAGGACTGTGCCTACCCAATCTATGGGAATTCTGCCCATTCCATTGTCCAAAATCGTACAAATTCGGAGAACGCTCCAAAGTCCCAGGGGCCATCCCAATAGTGTAGGACTCCGGGGACAAACAAGGGTGGTCTGACAACAGGTGAGCATCTACCTCCACTCATTCCATAGATGGATATCCCCAGAGAAGAAGATTGAACCAGACAGGACCCTAGGCCATAATTGGAT
The DNA here is from genome assembly GCF_964662115.1 of Mustela nivalis. Lineage (NCBI taxonomy): Eukaryota > Metazoa > Chordata > Mammalia > Carnivora > Mustelidae > Mustela > Mustela nivalis. The sequence continues at coordinate 3,933 of NW_028136459.1, read as the reverse complement.
CCATTGCTTTGGTTTGCAGGCATGTCTCCTCAAAAGCCTGGTATCCAATACGAGCATAAGGGGTTTCCGGAGGCACCCATCAAAACAAATCTAGTCTCCACAAGGAAACTTGTGCATGGGAGCTATGTCAAAAGCTTAGGAGAATACTTAGGGTCCCGGTGCCACCGCCCCATTCCAAGGCCCTAATGGACACAAACACACATTAGGCCCCATCCTCAGGAAAGTCCATTTCAACTCAGCCACCCCGGTTGCTCCCGCAGAGCCATCCGATTTCAACTGTCTTGTTGCTAGGAGACAATTGGAATGCGAGGCAGGCTTCCCTGGCATCCATCCTCCAACTGTGCTCTGCAGTCATTCCATATGGGATGTCCTGGAGCTGCCCAACAGGTCTCAATTGTCCCGCAGAAGGAATCCTTGAAGGGGGCATCCCACAACTCCCAACGTGGGAAAACCTCCAGGCCCTTGAGATTCCACTCCGTTCATGAAGGGGCAGTCATGCACAGAAACTCCAACCTGAGCCAACGTCTGATACTCGCCGTGATTTCAGATGCTTGAGATATTGGTTCAGATCTGCAGGGGGTACCTGCAGTGCCCTCGGCCAGAAGCCCAAGTCGAGCTTGTGTTCTCAGACTTCTGTCCTCACACTCCTGGCCCATAAGCCCTCAAGTTTGGCAATTCCCGACCCACAATGCAGCACTCTGCCTGCCCTCTAGAAAAAATATCTTCCCTAATGAGCTGCCTGGACACCTCAAATGAGGATAAACCTACAAGGCACTCGAATGTACCCAAAGTATATAGTCTAACCTGGGCACTAATGCACTGTCTGACACAACCTGAGCCAGAACCTCCTGACCAACACCCAGGCAGCTGACCACACACAGTGAGCCTATCAGACCCGCCATGGCCTTAGGTGGTCATCTCTTCCCAACAGCGGTTTTTCGGGCTTCAGAACCTAGGCCTTATCTCCAACCACGGCCCATGGTTGAAAATGATGCAGAAATCAGAACACCCTTCCCATGGTTAGAGACCTTGTGATTGGCAAGTTGTCCAAAGTCCAGTGTAGTTGAAACCAGTGTGGCCCATGAGGCCCCGCCCATGCTCGCAAAACCACATTGGTCACAAACACACATTGTGACCCTCAGCCTGAGCCCAATCCTCAAGTACGGCCTCTCAGTGGCTGGATGATGAGACAGCATATTGGGCGTGCCATGCCCCTAGGCCCCAATTTTTAAACATAGTTTGGGTTGTCCCTTCACTCTTCCCCAGCGCTCTGTTTTGGAATTCCTCTTATGTTCGGACACCTGAGGTAATAAACCTGAAAGGAGACCTCCCATTCCACAGATTGACGAAAAACAATTGGGACTGGGCCAAATCCACAGAGAGGAATATTCGTCCATGGGCCATGAGGCCTCCCCAAATTCCCCGGCCATCATTGATACAAAATCCAAAGACAAAAGCCTGAGCAAGTACCTCAGACTCGCTCTTTCTTCATATCCTGAAGAGTTCTTCTCATGGTTTGTAGATTACGCCTGCCATACCTACGTCCCCAAACCTAAGCTGAGTTTCTGTTTTCAATCTTCTGTCCTCAAAGTCCTGGGCCACACACCCTCCAGGCTGGGGCGCCAGGAGCCACACATTAGTACTGTGCCTACCCAATCCATGGGAATTCTGCCCATTCCATTGTCCCAAATCGTACAAATTAGGAGAACCCTCCAAAGTCCCCGAGGCCCTCCCAATAGTGTATGTCTCCGGGGACAAACAGGGCGGTCTGACACCAGGTGATCATCTACCTCCAATCATTCCATAGATGGAGAACCCCAGAGAAGAAGATTGAACCAGACAGGACCCTAGGCCATAATCGTGTCCATTGCTTTGGTTTACAGGCATGTGTCCTCAAAAGCCTGGATTCCAATACCAGCATAAGGGGTTTCCTGAGGCACCCATCAGAAAAAATCTCGTCTCCACAAGGAAACTTTTGCATGGGAGCTATGTCAAAAGCTTAGGAGAATACTTCAGGGTCCCGGTGCCACCGCCCTAATCCAAGGCCCTCATGGACACAACACACATTAGGCCCCATCCTCAGGAAAATCCATTTCAACTCAGCCACCTCGGTTGCTCCCACAGAGCCACCGATCTCAACGCTATTGTTGCTAGGAGACAATTGTAATGCGAGGCGGGCTTCCCTGGCATCCATCCTCCAACGGTGCTCTGGAGTCATTCCATATGGGATGTCCTGGAGCTGCCCAACAGGTCTCAATTGTCCCACAGAAGGAATCCTTGAAGAGGGCATCCATAAACTCCCAACGTGGGAAAACCTCCATGGCCTTGAGATTCCTCTCCGTTCATGAAGGGGCAGGCATGCACAGAAACTCCAACCTGAGCCAACGTCTGATCCTCGCCTTGCCTCAGATGCTTGAGATATTGGTTCCGATCTGCAGGGGGTACATGCCGTGCCCTCGGCCTGAAGCCCAAGTCTAGCTTATGTTCTCAGACTTCTGTCCTCACACTCCTGACCCAGAAGCTCTCAAGTTTGGCAATTCCGGACCCACAATGCAGCACTCTGCCTGCACTCTAGAAAAAACATCTTGCCTAATAAGCTGCCCAGTAACCTAAAAGTGAGATAAACCTACACGGCGCTCGACTGTACCCAAATTATATAGTCTAACCTGGTCACTAATGCACTGTCTGACACACCCTGAGCTAGAACCTCCTGACCAAAACCCAGGCAGATGAATGCACACTGAGCGTATGAGACCCACCATGGCCTTAGGTCGTCATCTCTTCCCAACTGCGATTTTTCAGGCTTCAGAACCTAGACCTTATCTCCGACCACCGCCCAGGGTTGAAAATGATGCAGAAATCAGAACACCTTCCCCATGGCAAGAGACCTTGTGATTGGCATGTTGTCCAAATCCAGTGTAGTTGAAACCAGTGTGGCCCATAAGGCCCCGCCCATGCTCGCAGGCCATATTGGTCACAAACTCACATTGTGACCCTCAGCATGAGCCTAGTCCTCAAGTCAGGCCTCTCAGTGGCTGGATGAAGAGACAGCATATTGGGCCTGCCATGCCCCTAGTCCCCAATTTTTAACCATAGTTTGGGTTGTCCCTTCACTCTTTCCCAAGGCTCTGCTTTGGAATTCCTCTTTTGTTCGGACACCTGAGTTAATAAACAGGAAAGGAGACCTCCCATCCCACAGATTGACGAAAAACAATTGGGACCGGGCCAAATCCACAGAGAGGAAGATTCGTCCATGGCCCATGAGGCCTCCCCACATTCCACGGCCATCGTTGATATAAAATGCAGAGGCAAAACCTGATCAAGTGCCTCAGACTCGCTCTTTCTTCATATCCTGAAGAGTTCTTCTCATGGTTTGTAGATTGGGCCTGCATACCTACGTCCCCAAACCTGAGCTGAGTTTGTGTTTTTAGAATATTGTCCTCAAAGTTCTTTGCCACACACCCTCCAGGCTGGGTCCCCTGGAGCCACACATTAGGACTGTGCCTACTCAATCCATGGGAATTCTTCCCATCCATTGTCCAAAATCGTACAAATTAGGAGAACTCTCCAAAGTCCCCGAGGCCATCCCAATAGTGTAGGTTTCCGGGGACAAACAAGGGCGGTCTGACACCAGGTGAGCATCTACCTCCACTCATACCATACATTGATGTCCCCAGAGAAGAAGATTGAACCAGAGAGTACGCTAGGACATAATCGGATCCATTGCTTTGGTTTACAGGCATGTCTCCTCAAAAGCCTGGATTCCAATACAAGCATAAGTGGTGTGCTGAGGCACCCATCAGAACAAATCTCGTCTCCACAAGGAAACTTGTGCATGGGATCTATGTCAAAAGCTTAGGAGAATACTACAGGGTCCCTGTGCCACCGCCCCATTCAAAGGCCCTCATGGACACAAACACACATTAGGCCCCA